>NC_067135.1:17533434-18789434 GCF_021347895.1 Acanthochromis polyacanthus
CTTTCAGCAGAATAATGCTTCGTGCCACAAATCAAAAATGGTTCAGGAATGGTTTGACGAGTACAACAATCATTTTCAAGGGTTGACTTGGCCTCCGAATTTCCCAAATCTCAATCCATGTCAGGGCTCCCTCCTCACCCCTGTCGTTCCCACCTGGCATCCCAAATACCCCTTTTTCCCTATCATGCTCCCCTCTCTGCCTCTCTGTTCCTCTGTCTCTGTCTCCAATCCGCTCCTCTACCCCTCTACCCATAGCTGTGTTTATGCTGTTTTAAGAAACACCAGCCAACCAGAAACTAATCAAGAATCTGTTTTTTCAGTGTCATCACTCATCAGCCCACTGCTGTTTAAACTCACCAGCGATAAACCAGGCGAAGACGAATGAAGACACCAGTAAGTTCCAGACTAAGTAAAGTGGTGCTGGCTTCTTGGCACAGGACAGACAAGAGAGTAATGGCACCAACAAGCTGAAGGTTCCTCCCACTATCAAGTAGATGGGGATGTAGGGCTGCAGTGGGCAGTCATCCCGGTATACTGCCCCTGATGGACACACAGGTGATGACATGATATTACTTGCTCTATATTTACACATATTTCTGATTTTGTTAACAGATTCAGACAAATGCAGGCTTTCTACTATTTCAAAAGTATAACTGAGTGAAACAACTGCTTTACTGAAGTACTTGAAAAACACATGTAAACATTTAGGTGGACTCACCAACTGCAATCTGAGCAATGGAGATGGCACAAGATAGCAACACTGTGGTTCCTGCAGGATGACATAATAGCACACTTACAGGTTTGTTTCTATGCATGCATGTGCAACATTGAACTATGACACAAGTGTGCATGACTGTGATGTTACTTGACCTCACCTAGTCCTGTTAGTGAGGGCTCAGGAGTGTTACGGATCAGCTGAATACCTTCACTGTTAGACATTTTCAGTTATAAGGACTCTCACCTGCAGAAGAAGATAAAGAACAGGGACATAAGCATAAAAAAAGCAGAAAAAATGCAAAAAAATATCTCTGAATATGTCAGCATAAGACGTCTTCATTTCCTCGCTCTTTAACAGCAACATTTCTGACTTACAGTAAATACATTTTTACAGGAAAACTGAAGTGAACGATTGATCAATTCTTTCAATGAGATGGTAAACTAAATACTTTAGTATATATAAGACTAAATATGCAAGTAGATAAAACAATCTATGATACCACTGGATCTTTTAAAATGATAGTGTGGCATTTTTAAGGGTTTTCTGACATTTTTAGACAGTGTGAAGATAACTATTACTTGCAGCCAGTGGTGTGCACAGACATTTTGGGGGGCAGGTGCTCAGTGGAAAAAAAAGGCACCTTGTGCAGCATGTAGAACCACTGGCTGCCTTAATATAACAGTGTGAGATTTGAAAAAAAAAAAATCAGGAACACATTTTCTGTAACAGGCTGCACAGTGGTATAGTGGTTAGCACTTTCGCCTTGCAGCAAGAAGATCCCCGGTTCAAATCCCAGGGAGGGCCTGGGATCTTTCTGCATGGAGTTTGCATGTTCTCCCTGTGCATAAGTGGGTTTTCTCCGGGCACTCCGGCTTCCTCCCACAGTCCAAAAATATGCTGAGGTTAATTGATAACTCTAAATTGTCTGTAGGTGTGAATGTGAGTGTGATTGTTTGTCTGTATATGTAACCCTGAGACAGACTGGCGACCTGTCCTGGGTGTCCCCTGCCTTCGCCCGAGTCAGCTGGGATAGGCTCCAGCACCCCCCACGACCCTAGTGAGGATAAAGCGGCGTATAGAGAATGGATGGATGGATGGATGGATGGATTTTCTGTAACGGCATTTATTTTAACATCTTAATAATTCCCTTTCTTTGTCTCTCTTGATCCTTTCCCTTTTGGGCATGCTGCAATTGTTAAATTAAGAAATAGACAACATCAAGACTGATTCCTGACATTAGGCTACAACAAGGCAGAAAGCTACTTTTTCTTTTTGTCATTTAGCAAATAAGTCACAGCAAGTGTTCCATCTACCTAATGTAGGCTAATAATAAACCTACACAAACTAAATATTCAGTTATTGTGTTGTGCACATTAGATTTAGGTCTCACAAATAAAGGACAGTTTTATTTTGAAGGGACAAAAATCGGGTTTTTTTGGATCTCCCGGTTTAGGCGGGAGGAAGTCGTTGTGGCCCGTGTATACATATATATATATATATATATATATATATATATATATATATATATATATATATATATATGTGTGTGTGTGTGTGTGTGTGTGTGTGTGTGTGTGTGTATATATTATCATTTTCTGATATATCTTTTTTTAATATATATGTATGAATTATATTGATAGTCTATATATGATTTATATAATAATTTTCTCTGATATATTTATTATATTAATACTCCACATATGATTTATATATATTATGTTTTCTGATATATTAATTATATTGATACTCCATACATGATTTATATATGTAGTATGATTTTCTCTGATATATAACTTTTATATATATATATGTGAATGATGTTGATACTCCATCTATGATTTATATATATTCATTTTCTCTGATATATAGCTTCTATTGTTTTATATAGAAATATGTGTTCATTAGTCAGCATTTTGTTTATATATGTATATCTGCTTCTCTAACATATATTAGTGTGTGTGTGTGTGTGTGTGTGTGTTTACAGTGTTTGCAAAATACCTGTCTACAGTCAAGCTTAATATCAGAATATTCTATTACCTATTATTATTATCTATTATTCCTGCTATGAATATTACAATATGCCGAACCATTTGTCTTGTATCATAGCTACATGTATGACGTTTGCAGCAAAAAAATAAAAATAAAAAACGGGTGAAAATCAGTTTAATATTCAGAGTTAAGATGGATTAAATGCGCTGTCAAACAGTGCTGAGTGGAGCGGCTGACTGGACCAAGATGGCGGCCGTATTTCTCGCTGCGCAGCACCCCGAGCGGCGTCTACTCTTTATTATGTCTATGTTTGTAGCTGCTGCCACACGCATGTCCGCTCCTCGTGTTCACGTTATGAGATGGGGCGGGACGAGTCGCGGCATGGCAGGGGTCGTGTGTGTGTGTGTGTGTGTGTGTGCGCGCTTCTGTGTGTGCATCTGTGTGTCTATGTTTAATGTTTCAATTTTTTTTAAAAAGTTGAGATGCAGAGGGCACCTGCTTGATGCTGAGGGCGAAGGGGCAGGTGCTCTAGCACCACCTGATGTCTATCTGTGCACACCACTGGTTGAGAGACTGCAAAAGCCACTGGCCTGCTCACGTACTCAGGACAAAGAAAGCAGTGCTATTCTCAGGAACATTGTCAAACATTGTCAAACATGTAGCAGGTACAGTAAGCCAAAGCACAAGCCAGTTGTAGGTCTTCCTATGGCTTCAACCTACAATGAGACCGTGGCTGTTGACCTACATGGGCTTCAACCAAATGTGTGGTATTTACATGCTATTGACCACTTCACTCGCTTCAGTGCAGGGAGTTATTATCACAACAAAGAAGCCTCAAGAGATTGTAAAGCAGTTCATACACTGTTGGATCAGTGTTCATGGCCCTCCACGCAGGCTATTTAGTGACAATGGAGATGAATTCAACAATGAATATGTGAAAGACATGGCTGAGAAGTTTAATATTGAGATTAAAACTACTGCAGCTTACAGGAGTAATGGCCTTTTGGAAAGGCACAATCAAACTCCAACTGAAATGTTACCGAAAGATAAGAAAGACAGTAACTTTGACTGGAAGATGGCACTTGATTGGTCACTCATGGCAAAGAACTCCATGCACAACGTACATGATTATAGCCCTTATCAACTAGTGTTTGGCCAAAACCCAAACCTGCCCTCAGTGCTCACTGATAAACCCCCAGCACTGAAAACCACTGTAAGCTCTTGGGTAGCTCAACACATTGCGACTCTACATGCTATGAAAGAGGCATTCACAGAGGCTGAATGCTCTGAGAGAATCCGAAGAGCTTTACGCAAACAACTGTGGCCAGTTGACGACAGATATGACACAGGAGACAAAGTCTACGATAAGAGGGTGGACTGTAATGAGTGGAAAGGGCCAGGGGTGGTAATAGGCCAAGATGGAGCTGTTGTATTTGTAAGACATGGAGGAGTATATATGCAAGTACATCAGACAAGACTCAGAAAAGTGGATGATCCTCAAACCAACGATAACACTATAAAAGCAGAACAAAAGAAACAAGAAATTGACACTGCTGAGAATCACACAGTTACACCAGCAGCAGATTTCAGGGAAGCTGAAAGTGACAATGAGGAGATGTCAGAGACAAACAATGGAACTAATGATGCTGATCATAATGAACCCCGTGATGCATCAGAGTCAACTACAGTGAGCAGTCTTGATCAGTCTCAAATGCCACAAGCCCCATGAACACATGGCGGCCAAAAGATGAAAATTGGCCAAGTGGTAAAGTAGAAAGACATTCAAAGTGGACAACACCATACTGGGACAATTCTTAGCCGAGCAGGAAAGGCTACTGGAAAAAACAAAGACTGGTACAATATACAGTTCAGCCAGCCTGAGGAAATAGCTGGCACAACAGGATCAGTCAACCTTGGTGCAATGCACAGCGTTGAGGTGGTTCCTGCAGAACGAGAGAGCGTCAGCACTAACAATGAGGATGTATTAGGTGAAGACATCTTTCTGCCGGCCAGACATGCAGAGCTTTTCAGCTGGAAAAAGAACAATGCGTTTGATGAAGTCGAAGATGAAGGTCAGGAATGTATCTCAACCAGGTGGGTGTGCACACTAAAGGAAACAGCAGCTGGAGCTGTGCCAAAGGTTAGACTCCTAGCAAGAGGTTTTGAAGAGCTTAATACTCAAGAACTTCCAAAGGACTTGCCAACGTGTGCTACAGAGTCTCTGAAAATGATCATCGCAGTCATATGTCAAAACAAGTGGCAGCTGAACACCATTGATATTAAAGCCGCCTTTCTACAAGGTAAAACACTGATTAGAGACATTTACATTTGCCCTCCTCAGGAGGCACAGAGCAAAGGGACTGTGTGGAAGTTAAAGGAATGTGTTTATGGTCTAACACAGGGGTCGGCAACCCGCGGCTCCGGAGCCACATGTGGCTCTTTCAGCCCTCTGTTGTGGCTCCCTGTAACTTTGGAAAATAAATTGTTCTGCCTTTCAGGCGTGTTTCAATGCATTTTAATATAGAGAGTTTTATTGTGAAATTACCGCTCTTATTTTTACGAGTCACTCCACTGGATGTGCTGCGGTTTTCCCCTGGGACATGAGAGCGCAAAGTTGATGCAGAGAAGATGGAGAAGCAACGCCTGTAGTTTCACATTGTTTTGTACTCAAGAATGGCAAGCCTGTATATTAAAGCTCCACTCCAAGAAAGACATGTCTTGTCTTTGAGTCAAAAGTACTCATGAGTACTAAGGTAAACTACGGATGATTGTCTTACTCAGTATCTACTCTTTGATAGGGTAATACACGTTACTCGCAAGAACACGTCCAGCATCCAGGCAGCAGGTCAGAGAGTCAGAGGAGTGTCCTCTTGGAAAATAGGGCAGCGACTTACCGGAGAATAGTTATTAGCTTAAGATAAATAGATTTTACAAGTTAAATAGACATTGGCAAAATATTGATTTCCAGCTAACATTACGTAACATTTGAGGTCCAGGAGCAAAAATGACATTAACCAGGTAAGATAAATATTAGTGGTAGGACACAATTAAAAAAATGAATCTATCTAATTAGAGGCTTTGTAATTAATTAATCACGACTAATTAACAAGGGCATAGAGGTAAAAAAAAAAGCGATATATGCAGTGTTGTCTTCATTTTAAATGCCAAAAGGATTTTGCGGCTCCCAGTGTTTTCTTTTCTGTGGGAAACGGGTCGAAATGGCTCTTTGAGTGTTAAAGGTTGCCGACCCCTGGTCTAACAGATGCTTCTTTGTACTGGTACAACAGAGTCAGAGACACCATGCAACAGTTAGGAGCCACGGTGTCAAAAGTAGATCCAGCTGTATTTTACTGGTTAGATCAGTGTGGCAAGGTGATGGGGATCCTTGCATCTCATGCAGATGACTTTATCTGGGGAGGTACAGATGCATTTTCCACTATGATCATCCCTCGGTTAAAAACTGCTTTTCAGGTTGGTAGAGAAGAGCTCAGTAACTTCAAGTACATAGGAATGGAACTGCATTCTATGCAGGATGAAATTCAGGTAAAACAAAGTACTGTACATACATTAACAATCTGCAAAGCATTCCCATTGATCCTGTAAGAGCAACACAGAGTGAAGCACCCTTAACAGACAATGAAGCAGACATGTTAAAGTCCAAGATAGGACAAATTTTGCGGGGAAGCAAGGCAGAGTCGGCCAGACATGATGTGTGATATTTCTATCTTAGCCTCTAGCACCGAACATGCTACTGTTCAGACACTGCATTCTGCAAACAAGCTCATTAGAGAACTAAAATCAGAGAATATCATGTTGAGGTTTCAATATCTGGGAGAAAACAGCTCCCTCAAACTTGTGATGTTCGGTGATTCTTCCATGGGAAACCTCTCGGATGGTGGCACACAGGGTGGACATTTTATCATGCTCATGGGTGAAAATGGGAAATTCTCACCCATCTCCTGGCAGTCCAAACGCATGAGGAGAGTTGTGCGGAGCTCATTAGCAGGAGAGACTGTAGCACTTGCAGATGGGATAGACAGTGCAGTTTTTCTTTCATCACTATATTCTGAAATCACAACTGGAAGCTGTTCATGCAAAAATGTACCCATTGTGTGTGCAACTGACAACCATTCACTCCTGGATGCAGTAAAATCCACAAAGTCAGTCACCGAGAAAAAAACGCACCTTGAGATCAGTGGTATGAAGGAAATGATCCACTCTGGGACCATTCAGCAGATCATCTGGTCAGCCACCAACGAGCAACTTGCAAACTGCCTCACTACAAAGGGGGCATCTGCTCTCGGCCTTCTAAGAGCTCTCAGTGAAGGAGTTTGCAAATTTAAATTCTAGTTGACTTTGCAATGCTTTGCTTATTCTGTTAAGTTCCCATTTAGCTCTACATTCTCTGTATAGTTTATTCTATGTTATATTGTGCATGTTTACAATTCTGCCTATTACAGTTATGCATTTGTTCTACAGCCCAGAGGGATTTCCCCCAGGTGAGATTCTGAAGAACGATTAAGCTGGTCAAACGAGGAAATTCGCTTAGCTTCTCACTGCCTTCATCCAGATGTCTATCCCGCTTCCTCTGATAATTAATCTCAGTAGCCACTTTTGAGTGGTTAAAGGAATTACCAGTCACGTCTGTTCACGGCAGCTTCCCTCGTGACGGGTTTGGCACTTGGTAAGTTGCTAGCTTAAAGATTAAAGGTTTGGACATGAATAACCCCTGGGATAAGTTTAAAAAAGGTCACACAAAGACCCCAAAGACTAGTAACCTTCCAGAACCTTTTTTAGATGTAATTCACACATTAACCTGACTTTTTACCACCAGAGAAGATATTCATAATTGATGAATCATTGTGATAGGGATAAAGTGAATTTCCAATCTGTTAACTTTAATTGCAGGATAAATGTTTTATTATAATATTTCAGCAGGGCACAGCATAAGCTCTTAAGTCACAACACTCAATCAAACATTAATATAATTTCAATTGCTTAATATGACTCATAAGTGGAACTATGCTTTCATATAAGAGCAGCAATAATCATCCAGATTACATAATTCAGAGGAGGAGAGCAGTCGGCTTGGCCATAGTCGACTGCACTTCTAGACCGACGAGCCTCTGAGACTCACCGGCTCCAGGGGGGAGTGGAGGGGGTTTGGTCCAGACTTAGATCTGCTTATATCCTTTTTTTTGTCGTTTGGGCCAGTAAAAACTTTGTTTATCCATTCTGGTGTTGTTCCTCGTGAAAATAGAGTTCAGTAATGTTCATTCAGTAAGCGTTATTTTAAGATCACAGTCTATCGTAATCTTTAAACAGTGTAGAAAGAGCAGTCCTTTAGTCCATAATTCCAGTAGAACAGTTATTCTGTTGCAGATCATGTTGAATCACCCCTCCAAAGTTAGGTGGTTAAAATCACCTTTGCTCAGAGCATTGCTGTCTGGCTTGCATCGAGTAACCACCACCCAACAACTCCAAACTTGTGCTGTTATCAGGGGTACTTTATACTAAACTGAACCCTCCTAAGGTTTTGCATATGCAATGATGTAGTATCTGATCTGATGTGCTGTTAGACATGTGATTCTCATGACTTGAGACAAGTGATGTTGGTGTTGCTAGGCATGTGCGATATGTCAGAATGAAGTGTATCTTCTTGTTGAAAGAACTCAGTGTTGTATTAGTAGTTCCTGTGTCTAGGGTATTATCCTATGGATTTTGCCACAGGGTTTATCAATGAGGCGCTTGTTTTTTGGTCTTCTGATACAAATCACATGTTGTGACAATGGTTCCACTTGTTTAAAACATATAAAAGTGACCTCCGTATACTGTTCAGGGAGATTCATTTGGCCGGATCCTCCCAGACAGTCTCTCTGTCTGATCGATGCTGTTCTTCCTTATAATAAACTTATTATTAAGCAAGTCAGTGTCACTGACTTTTCTCCTTCACCTGCACATCACGGACATCAGAGAGAAACCACGACAATGACAGCACCCTTAACATATGCAATGATCTCATAAGATCGAAAGACCTCTGCATGTTTGAGGAAGTAATACTATTCATTTTGGACTGTCCAAACAGCCTGTCCCCAATTGATCATAAGACCCCTCCATTTTTGAGGAACTAAAACTATCCATTTCCCGATCTCTCCTGTCTGCAGCTCAGAGCAGGCCCCCGATCTGGAAATGGAGAAACATATGTCTGGGTCTAACTGTCCCTGACATCCACTGTGCAATCTTTTGGACAATGTGTACAGACTTAAAAAAAAGCCCCAAATTTTATTTCAGGTTTAATAACCTTTACCATGAACACTTGACCCAATTCTCTTTAGCTCTTGACTTCTTATACCTCATTACCAGGCTAAAAATATCTTAGCTTAACAGTAGTCAAAACTCTAAAACATCTCAGTTTCATAGTAATCAAAACTCTTGAAAGCATTTACATTTCATAAAGCATGAGTTCCTCACGAGTCATATCTCCCAAAAACATCACTTTTCACAGTGATACACTTCTGATTTTTACACTGTTTCAAATAAAGATCATATAAAAGATAAGCATTTGAGTTAGCTTAAATGCATATATTAGGTTATGGCATATTTTGATCATAAATCACAGGTTATAACATCACAATGTTCCCTTATTTAGCTGTTATTCTACCAGAGTCTCACCCCTGTGGCTGATTCTTGGATCTCATACCTACATGTATCTTGACAAGCCTGAAAACAGACTTTGTGCTGTTATATCTCCAAATACGGCACAATTGTGCTTGTCAGAGAGGGCACTGTGTAAACACTCTCCGTTTCTGGTATTAATATCTGATACTTACCTTCTATTTGAATCAGAGTTCACCTCCTTTCTGTCTGCTGATGCGTCTCTGATAGTTGTGTCTCTTTGGATGCCAAACCTTGATGTCTGGGAAGTTTACTGGTGTCAGTCTTTTATATACCAGTCATAAAAATGCAATCTGTCACTTCCCTTTTAATGATAAACTTCCTATTTACACTGTAAGGCTACCATATATTCCCCCAAGGCATCGTTTTCTGGGCAAATAAATAAATGGAAATTTAATCTACAAAGTCAGCATTTGCTGAAATTTCAATAGGATTTTACATATCAATAGTTTTTTTTTTTAAAGATTTTTTTTCCAATTTCAAGTAAATGTTGTAAACTATGATGGAATTATTTTAAGTAACATTAATGTGAATGAGAAAAAATATATAAAACAAGAAGGAAGGGTTTGAAAGAAGAAAAAAGAAAACCAGATTTGTACATAAGCAAACAGAATTTTTTATATGTTTCTAAAAATTAACTCATTTAAACTGATGAAAAACATAAAATGAGGAAGAAAAATGTACAAAGGGTGACAAAATAAGTTCACATTAACATACGTGCAGTAGTTAAACACTCGGTCAGATGGTAAAACAAAAGTGAAAGTTGATAAAACAAAAGTGAAAGTGCTCCTCATTTTGAAGGATTTTTTTTGCACAGAATAACTAAACAGTTCATTGTCTTCACTTATTAAATGGAAAACACAGACAACATGGTATTGTCAAATTGAATACAACAGAGAGATGATTTTCAGTCTCAATTTTATTCTACATTCTGTAGTTGTACCTAGACTGACTTCTTTCATTCATATAAAACGGTATCATGAAGAAATAAACCCAGAATGCATAATGCTGGAGATTTAATCAAATGTATTTGAAACAATTTATTGAGGAGAGTAATAATGCCATCTCATTCTGGCTCTTTTCCACAGAAGTACAACATGTGTACACAAATACAAGCTTCTTCCTCACATCTTCAGCTGGTGTCACTATCTCTTCATTTTTGTTCAAATAAATCACCTTAAGTTGCATCTTTTAAGCGGTCTTTGTTGAATTCATTAAGATTGAGCTTCATGTGAGCAAGTAAGCAGTTTTCAACCAATACATAGCTGAACTGGCTTTTAGGTAGCTGTTTTGATGTCCTGGTGAAAATAATGGGCTCTGTATAAAATAATACATCAGAAGTGTGCATTTTCTGTGTACGATGCCTCGACAGACCAGAGAGAGAAACTAATGCAGGGACTCACTGTTCGGAAATTGCGGGTGTGATTGAACCTAATGTGTTTCGGTTTGTGTTAGGTTCAAGCCCTGAAAACAACACACACACAGCACAGACAGAAGAGACAGCACGCACCAACTCTGACGTTTACTTGCAAGGGGAGACAGACTATACGCACCGCAGCTACAGCCATCCTTCTCCGGAGAGTTTGTCTCACCCAAAGCGTTTTATTGAGTTCAGTTACACAGTATGGGCATTGTCATATTTTACAAATACAGGATAACATCTCAAAACAACCCAATAGAGCTGGAGAGAACTGCCGGTGGAAAAGTACGAGCAGAAATAGAGGATTGAGACTTCCTCTTTATCTTACCTTGCAAGACATTCCGCTCTGCTTTCCCACGCTTAGAAAGTGAAACAAGTTTCTACCAGCGTGTGAATAAACCTTAAATGACATTATGCAGAGAAGCAATTCTTATAATAGGCATGCAAGAATGGACTCAGTGATAACTTCAATAAGCACAAATGAATGTAGACATATAATGTAGAAATATAATAAAAGTAGATGTATATTTCAACATTTCCAACAGTTTCTCCACATAGACCTTGCTGCTGTTTAGTTGAAGAATCAACAGAGGGAACTGAAACACCACAAAGGACTGTGGCAACGATTCCTTGCTTCATCAGCTGATCAGTTTCAGTCACATCGTGTGCATCAAAAGTGCCAGAAAAAGGGATGACAAGCAAGTCACATGACATAAATGAAAACTTAAAACGAAAAACATAACTGAAAACATTTAATAACTCTGACATGTAGACATACATTGGATTTTTTGAAAGACAGGAAGCACATCAAATTGATTCTGTAGTGAAGGAGGACAGGACCAGGGATTCTTAATAGACAGTTAAGCTTTTAGCCAATCAGAGGCCACTATGCTCTGTTGCTCTGCAGATGAACAATCTCATTCTGTGTTTATGGAAGTTTCAGAACAGAGTGTTTGTGAAGACTGTTCATATACACTGCCCGTCCAAAAAAAAAAGTTGCACACTAAAATTTTGTTGGACTGCATTGAGCTTTGAGAACATGAGGTCATTCAGTATATTCAGGAAGTCAGCTGACCTCATTCTTTGCTGAACCCGACCAACCCTAGATCATAACCCTAACCCCCACAGGCTTGTAGACACTAGCCATGAGTGTGTCACTTCATCCACCTCTTCTTACCCTGTTGCGCCCATCACTTTGGAAAAAGGTAAATCTCTGGACTCAGACCACATGACCTTCTACCATTGCTCCAGAGTCCAATCTTTATGCTCCCGAGGAATTTCAAACCTTTTTTTTTTCTGATTAGCCTCACTGATCAGTGCTTTTCTTCGAGCTACACAGCTGTTTAGTCCCAATTCTTTCAGCTACCTTCGCATTGTGAGTGTGGAAATGCTCTTACTTTCACTATTAAACATAGCTGTGAGTTCTGCTGTCGATTTCACCAAACGTGATCTCAGTTTACGATCATCCAAGAGTTTGTTCCGACCACATTTGTTCCTCGAAGATGGTTCACCACTATCCTACCAGGTAATAATGATGCATTGGACGGTTCTTAACCTGATTTTAGTAGTTTCAGAAATCTCATTGTTTTCTTCGCTTGATGCATGCCAATAATTTGCTCTTCTGAAACAGATTAACATCCTTTCCATGACCACAGGTTGTTAAAGAAATGAGAAGCTCCTCACTACTAGCCTAGCCATGCTAGATCCCATGTTTCTGACGGCACAAGGGACTAGGGAAGCTCAACAGGGAGGGAGGCGGGCTAAAAGGTTGTCTATCAAATCCCTCTGCAGCAAATGGGTCGGTATACAACCAATCAACGCAACGAATAGGCTGACGTGGTTCCGAGAGGACCGGCGGATTGTGTGGCTAAGTCCCATTAGCTTCCCAACCAGCGGAGCCGCGGAGCCAACTGGTATATTAAGGATTTGCCATATCCCGTCGGCATAAGTCCAAATACGTCTTTCTTCTCAATGAAACACTTAAGTGCCGTCCTTTGTTTATCTTTCAAGTTGAATTTTAGCTTCAAATCTTTAAGGGCTGTGGCCAAAGCCGAGTCGAAAGATAACTGCTTATTGTGCGCCGGTTGTTTCTGTCGGAATCGTCACGCCTCTGTCTTCACTTCGTTACGCCCGCCTTCTGACTCTGCACTTCATGGTGATTGGTCCGGCCAGTTTTAGGAGAATCCAGCCTCGAGCCTTATGGAGGGTAACTAGACCCACCCTGGCAGAGAATTAAATTCGTTGCTGTGGGTTGTCTAGCGCGGCTAGGCTACCTCACTACATCAGCGAGGGTTAAATAAGTTGTTGCAGCTGAAACATATTCATCAGTGCAGTAATGATCCAATGGAAGCCTCTTACCTATTTGCTTGGTTAAATCCAGGTGTCGACTTTTTTTTTTGGATGGGCAGTGTATATATTTGTTGGTTGTCTCTTTTCAGTGTGCATATTTTACAGGTAGGGAAAAATGCAAACTGACAAGCTTTGGTGTGTATTTGAAATGTTTTGAGCTAACTACAATTAATGCATTTTATTTTCTCAACCCCACCACAAGTACCTAGACCTAGAACTTTAATGTCATTTTTTTGTGGCTTTAATTCTTCCTCATTCTTTAACACTACAATAACTGTCTATCGCATGGCATATCATCATTGCAATATTTTGCTTATGTTGTGACTTTTTGGGAGTGTTCAGGATTTGACTGCTGACTGTTGATCCTCAGGGCCAGTGACCCCCTAATTAACTTACTCAGCTGTCAGGGAATCACCGGACCAGCTCTCCATCCTTCGGGTCCGGTCCTACTGCCCCCTGAGATCTTACTCAGAGGGATGCTGCAGAACTGTTAAGCTGGTTGACGAGGAAAATTCGCCTAGCTGTCTCACTGCCTTCATCCAGATGCCTATCCCTACTTCCCCTGATAATTAATTTAACCGAGTAGCCACTTCGGTATAGTTAAATTTAACCACCAGATACACCTGTTAACGGCAGCTTTTCCTCTCATAGATCTGGCACTTGTTAAGTTGCTAGGTTTAATTCAGAGATTATGGACATATAGACAACCTCTAGGATATGTTTATACTGGGCCAACCTGGCCCCTATGACTAGGTAACCTTTCAGAACCTTGCTACTATCATGCACGCTGTAAGTTAACTTATTACATCCAGAGCTAGATGTATAAGTATTTGTTCAGGGATAATACAAAATAGAAATAGAAATTAAGGAATAATAAAAGAAAATAGCACTTGCAATTTGTTGTCTTTAATTGCAGAATAATGCTTTATTGATATATTTTAGCAGGGCACAAGCATAGCCAATAAATCATCAGACAAATAATCAAACATTAGATAATATTCAAACCACCCTTAATCCATATCCCTACTGGTCTTATGCTTTCTTAAGAAAAAAGGGGAATGCGTGTTACCTAATGTAACGGTAATTTGGAGGGAGTAGAACAGCGGGTGGGGCCCCACCCGGCCGTTCACCTGAGCCCACCAAGGAACCCAGGGGGAAGCTGGAGAGAGCGTTAGTCCAAATTTCAGGTCTGCATGTAATCCAGTTTTGGGGTTTTGGGCCAGGAAAAAACTTTGTTAATCCATTCAGGTGTTATTCCTCTGGAAATAATAGAATCCAGTGATACTCCATCAGTCCATTGTCAAGCCCCGAGCACAATCTTGTAATCCTTAACAACGAATAAGATGCAGTTCCTTTAGTCCATTATTCCATCAGAACAGTCCTTCCTTCAGCAGACCAAGTTATTCCACTCATCCAGAGTTACGTGGTAATCATCCCCTGTGCTCGGACTAATGTCCGGATTGCACCCAGGCAGATACCCGCAACAAACTCCCCCGAACTACTTCCAATAGGTACAATTTATACATCACAGCTCTCTTTAATTTTGCATACGTGTTGACACCATACTCTAACCCACGCAAATAAATTACAGCCACGTCCGCCCCCCTCCGCAAATGTGCACTTCCTCATTCCTCACCCAGTAACCTTTACTTGCCCCAGACATGTTCTTGTCCCTTTTTTCACCTCTCTCTACTGGTTACAGGAACTTGAGAAAAGTGAATGTCAGCAGCTTTTAAAAGTTGCTGACATATGCACCACACATTTCAGCACGGTGCACACAGACTTACAACACTCCCCTACCCTATTTACAGAGCCAAAGAGCCCCATGACCCTCTAAGGGCATAATCTAAACTAACCTATTTTAACTCTTTTTGAATCACCCTCTAGTACAGTAATTCATTATCTACCCAGGGATCAACCAGTGATCCCCCCCTGAAAGCATTTCCATTTATCTAATAGCAGCAAAACCCTGTTTAACCTTCCGTCCTATTTTGTTAACAAAAGGCACTCACAGCTCCCTGTGAGGTGCTGCCCTCAAGTGGTTACCCCTTAGAACACAGTTACCATTCTCTTTGCTGCACCCTAGTAGACCAGTAACATTTTACTCAATTTCAAACAACATAAAAACACTGATATATGTATATATTCAAAGAAAAAGAGAAATAATAAAAAAAAGACATTCCATTATATTAATCAAACCATCACTACTTATAGTGAGACACGCTTCTGATTTCTACACTGTTTCAAAAATTAAAGGAGAAAATAAAAAGACATCCTTCCAATATAATCAAACCATCATTCTTCTGAATAAGGCACTCTTATGATTTGTACATTGTTTCAACACTGTAAATGTAAAGATGTAAAAATGTAAGCATTTGATTAATTCACACACATTCATTTGGTTATAGCGTACTGCATTTTAAATCACAGATTAATATATCATACCGTGCTTCTCTCATTCTACCGCCGCTCCTTCATAATTCCATCTTTATGGCTGACTAGGGATCCCATATCCATGACCAGGAATGTTGACATGACACACAAATACATTTCTTGTCGTGGCACAGTAAAGTTCTCATACAACAGACTTCCACTCAGTTCTGTCTCTTATAATTGCACACATGGCACGGCAGAAAGCCAGGAACATTAAATAACCTACTGTGATGTGGTACACTGTGGTTATCCAGAAGGCAAACAAGTAGAGCGTCTTGTCACAGTAAGGATCCACACTGTTCTTGTTGTAGTTGGGCGGGAAAATAGAGTAGATCCACACATTACCTAGAAAAAAAACACACACAATAAAATGAGAAAGATAATTAAAAGACACAATTCACTCTACAACCTAACTTCATAGTACATTGTATGATTCAGTCAAATGAAGTCAATAACACTGAATATCTCTCAAGTGTAAGGATTTCAGCCAGTTTGACAAGAGCCAAATTGTGCTGCTGGATCACTGGGTCAGAGCATCTCCAAAACTGCAGCTCTTGTGGGGTGTTCCTGGTCTGCAGTGGTCAGAATCTAAATACGCAAAATAAACAGTTGCAACTGTGAAGGAGTGAAAGCTTCATGGGAGACTGGCAAAGGTAGACCACTGCTGAAACAGAGTGCAGATTTAATCTGTCCTAGAGTTCTCCATAAAGCATGAAGAAGACTCTGAAGGTTAATGGAAGAAGGTTCTTGAGTCTGATAAGACCAAAATTGAGCAATCACACAAAACACTATGTTTGGTGGATACCAACCACTGCACAAACTGGGGGTGGCAGTATCATGAGGTCGGGATGCCTGTCTGTACCACAACATGGAAAGCTTGAAACATTAGAAGGGAAAATGAACGTAGCAAAGCATAGAGAAATCATAGATGAAAAGCTGATATAGTCTGTGAGAAAACTGTGACTTGGGAGAATGACCAGAAGCATAGAGACACGGCTACACATAAATGGTGTAAAGACAATAAGATGGAGGTTTTGGAGTTACAATCAGACACCAGACTGCAAACAGATTTGGAATTTGTGGCTCAACTTGCACAGGGCTGTTCAGTCATGGTCCCCTTGAGTGCAAATGTCTCAGAGAAGTGCTCACTCAACTATAACGCCAATTTGAAAACAGACTTTTATGGTGTATTGAGCTACATTGCATGAAACTGAGAGGTGTTAATGTTGAATCTGACTGGTGTCACTGGCCACAGCTTGTGCTGTTTTAAGAAACCAGAAACTAACCAAGAATCTGGCTTGAATTTGTCGTACTGTGTTTTCAGGATCATCATTCATCAGCCCACTGCTGTTTAAACTCACCAACGATAAACCAGGCGAAGAGGAATAAACACACCAGTGACATCCACATTGAGCAGACTGAGTAAAGTGGGTTGGTGGCGCCATCTTCTGGTTTCTTGGCACAGGGCAGAAAAGAGAGCAACGCCACCATCAAGGTGAACGTTCCTCCCACTATCAAACAGATGGGAATGTAGGGCTGCAGTGGGCAGTCATCCCGGTATACTGCCCCTGATGGACACACAGGTGATGACATGATATTACTTGCTCTATAGTTACACACATTTCAGATTTTATGCACAGATTCAGAAAAATGCAGGCTTTTTACTATTTCAGAAGAACAACTGAGTGAAACAACTGCTTTACTGAAGTACTTGAAAAACGTGTAAACATTTAAGTGAACTCACCAACTGCAATGTGAGCAATGGAGATGGCACAAGATAGCAACTTTGTGATTGCTGCAGGATGACATAATAGCACACTTACAGGTTTGTTTCTATGCATGCATGTGCAACATTGAACTATGACACAAGTGTGCATGACTGTGATGTTACTTGACCTCACCTAGTCCTGTTGGTGAGAGCTCACGAGTGAGACAGGTCAGCTGAATATTTTTACAGTTAGACATTTTCAGTTATAAGGACTCTCACCTGCAGAGGAAGAAAAAGAACAGGGACAGAAGCATAAACAAGCAGGAAAAAGAGTGCAAAAAAAGTTTCTGAAAATCTCAACATCAGATGTCTTTTCATTTCTTTGCTCTTCAACAGCAAAATCTCTGACTTACAGTAGTGACATTTTTACAGGAAAACTGTAGTGAATGACTGATCCTTTCAATGGGATATTAAACAAAATACTTCTGTATGTAAGATTAAATATGTGAGTAGATATAACAATCTATGATATCTTTGGATCTTTTAAAATGATAATGTGGCATTTTTAAGGATTTTCTGACATTTTTAAACAGTGTGACTAACTGAATTATATTGAAGATTACTTGCAGCTATGGACAAAAAAACTTTACTACAGGTTTACAAACACACACACACACACACACACACACACACACACACACACACATATATATATATATATATATATATATATGGCATGCCGTTTAGGAAATTATATATTGAATGAAAGTCGATATATATATAATGAAAGTCGATATATATATAATGAACGTTGATATATATATAATGAAAGTTGATATATATATAATGAAAGTTGATATATATTGAATGAAAGTCGATATATATATAATGAAAGTTGATATATATATAATGAAAGTTGATATATATTGAATGAAAGTCGATATATATATAATGAAAGTCGATATATATACAATGAAAGTTGATATATATTGAATAAAAGTCGATATATATATAATGAAAGTTGATATATATTGAATGAAAGTTGATATATATTGAATGAAAGTCGATATATATATATATATATATATATAATGTTCAGATTTTCATTCCATATATTCGTACTTTCATTCAATATATATCAACTTTCATTATATATATATCGACTTTCATTCAATTGAATTTTCATTCTATTGTTTGCCAGCCAGTTAGCCGCTGGTAAGCTAACAAGCTATGAAACAACTCCTTATAAAACCGGAGGAAAGCAGCAGCAATATTTCATTACCAGACCTGTAGTCAGAACCTCCCACGCTGTTACACAATGACCCATTAATCATATTACTGAACTATATGGTTATCATTTTTGTCCAGCCCTATTTCATTAGTTTGTTTTTTTAAATAATTATGTTAATCAACAATTCAAAAGTGATGGCTGATTTTGATTATTTAATTTTCAATAAATTTGTATTTATTGTTACTTTTGTGAGTTTCAAGTGATTTCAGTGAGAATTGTGGGTTTTTCCTTCTTTAACTGAGGGGTACCAACAATTTTGTCCACGTGTGTATATATATATATATATATATATATATATATATATATATGCCTGCTCTATGGAAAACATCCTGTATTGTACTGGTACCAAAAATCAAATGTCCGGCAGAACTAAATGACTACAGACCTATTGCTCTGACCTCACACATCATGAAAACTCTGGTGCGGCTGGTTTTACGTCTACTGAGGCTTGAGGTCAAAGACAAACTAGATTCCTTGCAGTTTGCATACAAAGAACACATTGGAGTGGATGATGCCATCCTCTTCATGCTTCACTGTGTCCTGTCTCATCTGGAGGAACTTGGAGTTTATGTGAGAATCATATTCTTTGATTTTTCAAATGCATTCAACTCCATCCAACCCACCATCCTCAAAGACAAGCTCACAGAGATGGGAGTGGATCCTTCCTGTGTTTCATGGATCACAGATTACCTGACAGGAAGGCCACAGTGTGTCAGGCTGGGGAACTGTGTTTCTGGGACATTATTGAGTAGTACTGGGGCTCCACAAGGAACAGTCCTGGCTCCATTCCTGTTCACTCTGTATACATCTGACTTCAAATACAGCACTGAGTCCTGCCACATTCAGAAATACTCTGATGACACTGCTATTGTGGCATGTATCAGAAATGGACATGAAGCTGAATACAGAGATCTGATAAGTGCCTTCAGTGACTGGAGTCAGAAAAACTGCCTGCTACTCAACGCCTCAAAGACAAAGGAAAAGATCATAGATTTCCGCAGATCCAAACCCTCTCTTCAGCCAGTGAACACTTGTGGCGTGGACATCGAGATGGTGACATCATATAAATATTTAGGTGTCCACCTTGATAATAAGTTGGACTGGTCTACAAACGTAGACTTCATCTACAAAAAGGGCCAGAGCCGACTTTATTGCCTCAGAAGACTTCGATCACTGGACATCTGCAATAAGATGCTGCAGATGTTTTATCAGTCTGTGGTAGCAAGTGTCCTGTTTTATGCTGCAGTCTGCTGGGGAGGCAGCATAAAACAGAAGGATGCAAGGCGTGTGAACAAACTGATTAAAAAAGCTGGCTCTAGAGCATAGGCGTCAGTTGGGGGGGGGGGGGGGGTGGCCCCCCTACTTTTTGTCAGGGGTCATTTTGTCTCCAACACATTCAAGTTCTTCACATGTAAGCCGTTGTAAACCCAGTAATTTTCAGCGGTATAGGAAATTCCGACACTCCTGAACGCACCATCCGCACTCGGCCGAGAGTTGCACAGACATGCAGCACACCTTCGTGAGGTAAAAAAAATGTGCAGATGCTAAATTTGCGCCTGTGCCAAGTGGAAGCTCCGACCAGAGGCATGCAGGGGCAAAATTTCGGCCCAGAAGAATTAGTTCTATACTGGCCCACAGACCCTTCAACCTGCATGTACTGATAGCTCAACAGGTTGAGCTTCTACCTTTTGTGCAGTGGTTGTGAGTTCGAGCCCAGCTTGTGGCATTTTTGCCGCCGTTCTTCGACATTTTCTCAAAGTGCTGTGGTCTCCATCCCCCCCACTTTTAATAACAAACTGATGCCCTTGCATTGGAGGATGAGGTGGACAGACGGGCACTGAGCAAGATGGAGGCCATTCTGACAAACATGGATCATCCACTTCACATCTGCCTCAATGAACAACGAAACATCAGTGGATGGCTCCTATCCCTGCGCTGCAAGACTGAAAGATGTAGGAAATCTTTCTTGCCATCAGCAGTCAGGCTACTCAATTCAAAATTAAACAGATAAGAACCCTGACAACTGAATTTCCCTTCGGGGATGAATAAAGTGATTCTGATTCTGATTCTGATATGCATGAACTTGCATGAACTTTCAACTAAACTGGACATTAGGTGGTACAGTGAGCAGTGCATATTAGCAAGAACAGCAATTCAGTCAATCCATACAGTAAACTACTGATTAAACAATGAATTATTTCTTTAAATGTCCACAAACAATGAAAAACACCCATTACAATATTGCAGAAACTGAAACTAAATTGCTGATTTTGTCCAACCAAGAGTCCAAAACCTAAAAAATCCGCTTTCAGTGCTACTTCAACCAGCAAATACATGTCCCCATGAAGGAACTAGCCTTAATTAGCTTCCCCCATTTGTAAACAGTCAAGAGTCCTTTCTGAATTCTCATATTTATGTCCTTTATTTAGACTTCTGTGAGGTTAATTCTGATTTTAGATCAGATTTTTATTAAAAATTTTTGTAGTTTATCAACCGCAACAGGAGAAACTAAATCCTTCACTTAAAAAAAACACATGCTGAACAAATATAGCAAAATAAAGCAATTAATGTTAAACTGTGACCTCAACCTTCTTTTCAAGCTTGCTAAAGGTAAGGAAGTACTCCGCCTACCCCGACAACAGGGCAGCAGAAAGTCAATAGTGCAGCCTGATAACAGATTTACTATCTCCAAATACAACAGACAAATTAAGCTGGTCAAGAAAGTTTACTGTGTAAACACTCTGTTTCTGTTTTTAATCTCCAATACTTACCTTCTATTTGAATCAGAGTTCACCTCCTTTCTGTCTGCTGCTGCTTCTCTGACAGTCGTGCCTCTTTGGATGTCAAACCTTCACGTCTGGGAAGTTTACTGGTGTCAGTCTTTTACACAGCCATAAAAATGTAATCTGTCACTCCCCTGTTAATGATAAACTCCCTATTTACAGTGTAAGGCTACCATATATTCACCCATGGCACATTTATAGGCAAACAAATAAACGGAAACTGAATCAACGAAGTTCGCATTTGATTTGGACAGGATTTTACATGTCAGTTTTTTTTCAAAAAAGGATTTTTCAATTTCGAGCAAATGTAAACTATGATGGAATTACTTGATGTGAAATTAATGTGAATGACAAAATATACTGTAAAAAAAATGGAAGGGTTTTGAAAGAAAAAATAAAGAGATTTGTACATAAGCAAACAGAAGTCTAAGATAAGTGTCTAAAAATTTAGCATTAACTCGTTTAAACTGATGAAAAACATAAATTGAGGAAAAAAATGTATACTCACAGTCAATAGAAACTTTGAGGTAGAAATGTACACAGAATTCTACTTGTAGGGGGGTTGTAATTATTCATTGTGGATTTACTGATGATCTAGTGCCCTGGTAGTTGAGATAATGATGAGTTGTCATTTTGTCATGATTTATTGCACATGAGTTGGTCACTTTGCAAAAGTGAACCAAATACACACCAAGCAATACTCAGTGAGTATCTGCACAATTTGAGAATGGGTTTTGAAGGCCTATTTAAAGGCCACCATTGTTAGTCCAGTGAACAGCATCATGCCGCGTCTATCACATGAACAACGTCTCCGGGCACTGGGTATGGTGGAGGCCGGTTTGAGCTACAGTGATGTAGCCAGGCGTATGGGCTGTTCCAACCCACAATCAGAAGCCTGGTCCAAAGCATGCGCCGACGGATTGCTGCCTGCATCGAAGCAAATGGAGGCCATACTCGGTATTGACTCTTGTGACTTTGTGTTTGGCAGGTGCCGTTTTCTTTTGTGAAATTCTTTATTTCGAAATCATTCTTGAAACTTTAGATTTTTGTTTCTGTATGCCAATATGCTAAACAAATGATTCATATGAAGAAAATCCAGTTTCGGGCTTCAAAATAAAAATTATGTTGAAAAATATGGTCTCAAAGTTTTTAATGACTGTCAGTGTACAAACGGTGACAAAATAAGTTCATATTAACAAATGTACAGTGGTTAAACACTCAGAAGGTGTTTTCCACTTCCACAAATTTATTCAAGATGTAAGAACACAAATAAGAGTATATATTCAGAAGAAATATTTAGAGGGAATGCTAGAAAAATAAAGGAGAGCATTTAAGTTTAAACAAAAACATGTAAATGAACTAAAACAAGAGCAGATGGAAGTAAAATAAGATTAAAAACCATTAAAGGCCTTCTATGAAAATACAATCAAGTGTAAAGTG
The DNA here is from genome assembly GCF_021347895.1 of Acanthochromis polyacanthus. Lineage (NCBI taxonomy): Eukaryota > Metazoa > Chordata > Actinopteri > Pomacentridae > Acanthochromis > Acanthochromis polyacanthus. Next base: position 17,556,241 of record NC_067135.1, read on the forward strand.
AAAGCTGCTGACGTAACTGGGTCAGACTCCTGATAAACGTTATCAAACTAGTACAGCAAAAGGATTGAACAAGCCCTCATCTTTGGTGGAACAGAAGCTGATGTGTGACCACAGATAGCTTTCCCAGCTGTCCTGTCTGATGAGGGTACTTGTGTAAAAACGTAAAATATTTTGTAAGAGTTACAGATCCATTATTGTTAGGATGCAAAACAGATTTTGCTTCACCACCCGTACTCAAACCTTCAAAGGTTTTCATGTTTTAGGTGTGATTCACTTCCTCAATCACTTCAGCCGGATCTGAAGTCAGCAGAAGTGAATGAGACATATAATTGCCTAATAAAAGTATACGCTGGCTGACCTTTGAAGTTCTTTTTGCTGTTGAATTACTGGGCAATATAATAGAAAATTGTTGACAATATATATGTTTTTTCATTTTAAAAATGCAAAGTACTTCTAACTGCATTTATTTTATCCTCTACCTTTACAAAACTTCCACTGACTGCTGCTATAAAGCATCTCCACATCATGATGCTGCCACCACCATGCTTCATAGTGGGGATGTGTGTTTGGTGCTCACCATGCATAGTGTCAAGTCTTATTGACAAACACTCCATTTTGGTCTCATCAGACCAACAAATTTTATCCCGACTGACTTCAGAGTCTCCACATACCTTCTGGTGAACGAGTGGAAAATGTTTTCTTCTTGTTCCTCTCTCATGAAGCTCCAAGAGTTTGTTCCGATCACATTTGGTCCTCAAAGATGATGGTTCACCACTATCCTACCAGGTAATAATGATGCATTGGACGGTTCTTAACCTAATTTTTAGTAATTTCAGAAATCTCATTGTTTTCTTTCTTTGATGCAGGCCAATAATTTGCTCTTCTAAACAGATTATCATCCTTTCCATGACCACAGGTTATGTCTTCCAACATGGTTGTTTAGGAAATAAGAAGCTCCTCACTGCATCAGCGAGGGTTAAATAAGTGGTTGCAGCTGAAACATATTCATCAGTGCAGTAATGATCCAATGGAAGCCTCTTACCTATTTGCTTGGTTAAATCCAGGTGTCGACTTTTTTTAGGATGGGCAGTGTATATATTTGTTGGTTGTCACTTTTCTTCAGTGTGCATATTTTACAGGTAGGGGAAAAATGCAAACTGACAAGCTTTGGTGTGTATTTGAAATGTTTTGAGCCAACTGGAATTAATGCATTTTATTTTCTCAACCCCACTGCAAGTACCTAGTCCTAGAACTTTAATGTCATTTTTTGTGGCTGTAACTCTTCCTCACTCTTTAACACTACAATAATTGTCTATGTATCGCATGGCATATCATCATTCCAATATTTTGCATCTGTTGTGACTATTTGGCAGTGTTCAGTATTTGACTGCTTACGCACAAATACATTTCCTGTTGTGGCACAGTAAAGTTCTCATACAACAGACTTCCACTCAGTTCTTCTTCATGTTCCGTCCTTTACAGGGTTGGAGGATATGGTAGTTCTCCACGTACTTCTATCTTCGGCTGTTCTTACTGCCTCCCTGTACTGCATTTCTGTCCACTTCTTTATATTGTCTGTCCACATTGCTCTTGGTTGTCCTCTTTGCCTTCTTCCATCTATTTGTCCCTCTAATAATATTCTTGATATGTTATTTTTTCTTATGAGATGACCAAAGAACCTGAGTTTTCTGAGTCTTAATATGTGCTCTAATTGTGTGCTCTTATTTTTTATGTTGTTTAAGACTTCTTCATTTGTGATTTTATCTGTCCAGGATATTTTCAGTATTCTTCTATATGTCCACATCTCAAAGGCAATAATTCTTTTCATGATGTTATTTGTAATGGTCCAGGTTTCACATCCATATAACATGGTTGACCATAGCACTTCAAAATTCTCTTTCTGGTTGTTAGTCCTAGATTTTTATTTGTCAGAATGCTTCTCGTTTTGTTAAACACACCCCTTGCTTTTGAGATCCGCCTTATAATTTCATGATGATTCTTTCCATCTTCGGTTATCTGTTGTCCTAGGTATATGAATGTATCCACTTGATCTATAGGTTCTCCATCAATAGACATATGAATTCTTGGTGATGGGCAGGTCTTTGATATTACCATTGATTTCGTCTTTTTGGCATTCGTTTTCATACCAAACTGTTTCCCTGCTTCATTTACTTTTGTCAGAATCTCTTTTGGTTGTTCTTCATTCTCTGCCAGCAAGACTGTATCGTCAGCATACCTCAAGTTATTGATGTTATGACCTCCAATGCTGATCGCATTAATATTTTCTATACTTCTGAAAATAAGAGAATTAAATTCGTTGCCGTGGGTTGTCTAGCACGGCTAGGCTAGTTGTTTCCTGTTGTTTCTGTCAGAATCGTCGCGCCTCTGTCGTCACTTAGTTACGCCCGCCTTCTGACTCTACACTTCATGGTGATTCGTCGGCCAGTTTTAGGAGCATCCAACCTCGAGGCTTACCGAGGGTAACTAGACCCACCCTGGCAGAGAATTAAATTTGTTGCCGTGGGTTGTCTAGCGCGGCTAGGCTAGCGTTCTCTTGTTCCCTTGCCATTTATAAACCACTTTGAGTTTCATTTATTTCACTTTCTATGATATTCTTGTTCCTGTTTAGTATTATGTGCAATATGATTTTCAGTATATGGCTCATAAGACTTATTGTTCGATATTCAGAACATTCTGTGACCTTTGGTTTCTTAGGAAGTCTTATGAATATGGAGTCCTTTATGTCACCTGGAACAGTACCAGTTTTGTAAACCATATTGCAAAATTGAGTGACATGGTTAATCTCAGAAAAATCTCAGAGATAATGTTGTCCAGTCCTGCAGCCTTGCCTGATTTTAGGTCATTTATTGCCTTCTTTACCTCATCCACCAGCAGATCTTCACCATCTTCATTTGAAGGCAATTCTAGGTTGTCATTTCTTGCATCACCATACAGTTCCGTCACATATTCTTCCCATCTATTTTTGATTTCATTTTCATCAAATAGCATATTGCCATTTTTATCTTTGATACACTCACTTCCTTTGTTTGTCTTTCGTTTTCCAGTCACTTCTTTGATTTTGTCATGCATTTCTTCATGTTGATTCCTGGCCTCTCGTAACTCTATATCTTCACATTTCTTATTCCACCAAATTTCTTTTGCATTCTTGCATTCTGTGTCAATTCTCTTTCTCAAGATTTCATATTTACTCAGTTCTGTCTCTTGTTATACATATACTTATTACATAATACAGCATCTCTTTTATTTTAAGTCTCAAAATTCAGGGGACAGAAGGTGTAGTTGAAATATCTGTGTATCTTAGAGAAAAGAAACTCTTACAGTTTATCTTTGTGATCAAATGTTTCACACTGGACACTAAAAAGGCAACTGAAAAAATGGGTGTTCCTCAGAAGACCTACAAAGAAAAAGGTGCAAAGTGCTCACAGATAAGTAAACAAACAGAGATCAAATTTACAACATTCTACAGTGAAGCATTCATCTACAGAAGGTTACGCAGCAGCTGTTTTCCCCCATTTGTTTCACAGCATGTTTCCAGATGTAATAGTGCAGTGGAAAAATGTCACTCGTGCAGCAACAGTTGTGTGTTTTGGACTTTCTCCTCAGACATCTTCAGTTGGAATACTGGCTTTGCAGCAGAAGAAACACAGGAAACAGCAGCAACCCAGGAACAGAAAAGAACCTATTATGATGTAGCCCACTGTGGTTATCCAGAAGGCAAACAAGTAGAGCGTCTTGTCACAGTAAGGATCCACAATTGTGCTGTTCTTGTTGTAGTTGGGCGGGTAAATAGAGTAGATCCACACATTACCTAGAAAAAAAACACACAATAAAATGAGAAAGATGATTAACAGACACAATTCACTCGTACATTGTATGAATCAGTCAAATGAAGTCAATAACACTGATTATCTCTTCATCATGGAACCTGTTAGTGGGTTGGATATATTAGGCAGCAAGTCAACATTCTGTCCTCAAAGTTGATGTGTTAGAAGCAGGAAAAATGGGCAAGTGTCAGGATTTCATCTAGTTTGACAAGAGCCAAATTGTGCTGCTGGATCACTGGGTCAGAGCATCTCCAAAACTGCAGCTCTTGTGGGGTGTTCCTGGTCTGCAGTGGTCAGAATCTAAATACGCAAAATAAACAGTTGCAAAGGTCGACCACTGCTGAAACAGAGCGCGGATTTAATCTGTCCTAGAGTTCTCCATAAAGCATGAAGAAGACTCTGAAGGTTAATGGAAGAAGGTTCTTGGGTTTGATAAGACCAAAATTGAGCAATCACACAAAACACTGTGTTTGGTGGATACCAACCACTGCACAAACTCACAAATACACCATCCTCAATGTGGAGCATGGGGGTGGCAGTATCATGAGGTCGGGATGCCTGTCTGTACCACAACATGGAAAGCTTGTAACATTAGAAGGGAAAATGAATGTAGCAAAGCATAGAGAAATCGTAGATGAAAAGCTGATATAGTCTGTGAGAAAACTGTGACTTGGGAGAAGACTGGACTCGTAATGACCAGAAGCATAGAGACACACCTACACATAAATGGTGTAAAGACAATAAGATGAAGGGTTTGGAGTGACAGTCGGACCCCAGACTGCAAACCAATTTAGAATTTGTGGCTCAACTTGCACAGGGCTGTTCAGTCATGGTCCCCTTGAGTGCAAATGTCTCAGATTAGTGCTCACTCAACTATAACGCCAATTTGAAAACAGACTTTTATGGTGTATTGAGCTACATTGCATGATACTGACAGGTGTTAATGTTGAATCTGATTGGTGTCACTGGCCACAGCTTATACTAAGAACCCACAGTGACACCAGTGTAACAAGCACTTTGAGTGCCAAAGTCTCTTCCTTGTAAAGTTTTATGTCTGACCTCAACTCATTAAGTCCTTTTAGGAAAAATGGGTGTGGGTTCTTATTGGTTAAGAAACACAAGCCAACCAGAAACTAACCAAGAATTTGGCTTGAATCTTTCATACTGTATTTTCAGTATCATCACTCATCAGCCCACTGCTGTTTAAACTTACCAGCGATGAACCAGGCCGACAGGAATAAAGACACCAGTAAGTTCCACATTAAGCAGACTGAGTAAAGTGGGTTGGTGGCGCCATCTTCTGGCTTCTTGGCACAGGGCAGACAAGAGAGCAACGCCACCATCAAGGTGAACGTTCCTCCCACTATCAAATAGATGGGGATGTAGGGCTGCAGTGGGCAGTCATCCCGGTATACTGCCCCTGATGGACACACAGGTGATGACATGATATTACTTACTCTATATTTGTACATAATTCTGATATTATGCACAGATTCAGAAAAATGCAGGCTTTTTACCATTTCAAAAGTATAACTGAGTGAAACAACTGCTTTACTGAAGTACTTGAAAAACATATGTAAACATTCATAATAGAAAGTCTACTCACCAACTGCAATCTGAGCAATGGAGATGGCAAAAGATAGCAACTTTGTGATTGCTGCAGGATGACATAATAGCACACTTACAGGTTTGTTTCTATGCATGCATGTGCAACATTGAACTATGACACAAGTGTGCATGACTGTGATGTTACTTGACCTCACCTAGTCTTGTTAGTGAGGGCTCAGGAGTGTTACGGATCAGCTGAATAACTTCACTGTTAGACATTTTCAGTTATAAGGACTCTCACCTGTAGAGGAAGATTAAAAAAAAAACAGGGACAGAAGCATGAACAGGCAGAAAAAGAGTGCAAAAAAAGTTTCTGAATATGTCAGCATAAGATGTCTTTTCATTTCCTTGCACTTCAACAGCAACATTTCTCACTTAGTGACATTTTTACAGGAAAACTGTAGTGAATGACTGATCCTTTTAATGGGATATTAAACAAAATACTTCTGTATATAAGACTAAATATGTGAGTTGATATAACAATCTATGATATCTTTGGATCTTTTAAAATGATAATGTGGCATTTTTAAGGATTTTCTGACATTTTTAGACAGTGTGACTAACTGAATTATATTGAAGATTACTTGCAGCTATCAGACAAAAAAAACCTTTGAACTACCCTGGACATTAGGTGGTACAGTGAGCAGTGCGTATTAGCAAGAACAGCAATTCAGTTAATCCATACAGTAAACTACTGATTAAACAATGAATTATTTCTTTAAATGTCCACAAACAATGAAAAACACCCATTACAATATTGCAGAAACTGAAACTAAATTGCTGATTTTGTCCAACCAAGAGTCCAAAACCTAAAAAATCCACTTTCAGTGCTACTTCAACCAGCAAATGCATGTCCCCATGAAGGAACTAGCCTCAGTTAGCTTCCCCCATTTGTAAACAGTCAAGAGTCCTTTCTGAATTCTCATATTTATGTCCTTTATTTAGACTTCTGTGAGGTTAATTCTGATTTTAGATCAGATTTTTATTAAAAATTTTTGTAGTTTATCAACCGCAACAGGAGAAACTAAATCCTTCACTTAAAAAAACTCACATGCTGAACAAATATAGCAAAATAAAGCAATTAATGTTAAACTGTGACCTCAACCTTCTTTTCAAGCTTGCTAAAGGTAAGGAAGTACTCCGCCTACCCCGACAACAGGCCAGCAGAAAGTCAATAGTGCAGCCTGATAACAGATTTACTATCTCCAAATACAACAGACAAATTAAGCTGGTCAAGAAAGCTTACTGTGTAAACACTCTGTTTCTGTTTTAATCTCCAATACTTACCTTCTATTTGAATCAGAGTTCACCTCCTTTCTGTCTGCTGCTGCTTCTCTGACAGTCGTGCCTCTTTGGATGTCAAACCTTCACGTCTGGGAAGTTTACTGGTGTCAGTCTTTTACACAGCCATAAAAATGTAATCTGTCACTCCCCTGTTAATGATAAACTCCCTATTTACAGTGTAAGGCTACCATATATTCACCCATGGCACATTTATAGGCAAACAAATAAACGGAAACTGAATCAACGAAGTTCGCATTTGATTTGGACAGGATTTTACATGTCAGTTTTTTTTCAAAAAAGGATTTTTCAATTTCGAGCAAATGTAAACTATGATGGAATTACTTGATGTGAAATTAATGTGAATGACAAAATATACTGTAAAAAAAATGGAAGGGTTTTGAAAGAAAAAATAAAGAGATTTGTACATAAGCAAACAGAAGTCTAAGATAAGTGTCTAAAAATTTAGCATTAACTCGTTTAAACTGATGAAAAACATAAATTGAGGAAAAAAATGTATACTCACAGTCAATAGAAACTTTGAGGTAGAAATGTATGCAGAATTCTACTTGTAGGGGGGTTGTAATTATTCATTGTGGATTTACTGATGATCTAGTGCCCTGGTAGTTGAGATAATGATGAGTTGTCATTTTGTCATGATTTATTGCACATGAGTTGGTCACTTTGCAAAAGTGAACCAAATACACACCAAGCAATACTCAGTGAGTATCTGCACAATTTGAGAATGGGTTTTGAAGGCCTATTTAAAGGCCACCATTGTTAGTCCAGTGAACAGCATCATGCCGCGTCTATCACATGAACAACGTCTCCGGGCACTGGGTATGGTGGAGGCCGGTTTGAGCTACAGTGATGTAGCCAGGCGTATGGGCTGTTCCCAACCCACAATCAGAAGCCTGGTCCAAAGCATGCGCCGACGGATTGCTGCCTGCATCGAAGCAAATGGAGGCCATACTCGGTATTGACTGTTGTGACTTTGTGTTTGGCAGGTGCCGTTTTCTTTAGTGAAATTCTTTATTTCGAAATCATTCTTGAAACTTTAGATTTTTGTTTCTGTATGCCAATATGCTAAACAAATGATTCATATGAAGAAAATCCAGTTTCGGGCTTCAAAATAAAAATTATGTTGAAAAATATGGTCTCAAAGTTTTTAATGACTGTCAGTGTACAAACGGTGACAAAATAAGTTCATATTAACAAATGTACAGTAGTTAAACACTCAGATGGTGTTTTCCACTTCCACAAATTTATTCAAGATGTAAGCACACAAATAAGAGTAGATATTCAGAAGAAATATTTAGAGGGAATGCTAGAAAAATAAAGGAGAGCATTTAAGTTTAAACAAAAACATGTAAATGAACTAAAACAAGAGCAGATGGAAGTAAAATAAGATTAAAAACCATTAAAGGCCTTCTATGAAAATACAATCAAGTGTAAAGTGAAAGCTGCTGACGTAACTGGGTCAGACTCCTGATAAACGTTATCAAACTAGTACAGCAAAAGGATTGAACAAGCCCTCATCTTTGGTGGAACAGAAGCTGATGTGTGACCACAGATAGCTTTCCCAGCTGTCCTGTCTGATGAGGGTACTTGTGTAAAAACGTAAAATATTTTGTAAGAGTTACAGATCCATTATTGTTAGGATGTAAAACAGATTTTGCTTCACCACCCGTACTCAAACCTTCAAAGGTTTTCATGTTTTAGGTGTGATTCACTTCCTCAATCACTTCAGCCGGATCTGAAGTCAGCAGAAGTGAATGAGACATATAATTGCCTAATAAAAGTATACGCTGGCTGACCTTTGAAGTTCTTTTTGCTGTTGAATTACTGGGCAATATAATAGAAAATTGTTGACAATATATATGTTTTTTCATTTTAAAAATGCAAAGGACTTCTAACTGCATTTATTTTATCCTCTACCTTTACAAAACTTCCACTGACTGCTGCTATAAAGCATCTCCACATCATGATGCTGCCACCACCATGCTTCATAGTGGGGATGTGTGTTTGGTGCTCACCATGCATAGTGTCAAGTCTTATTGACAAACACTCCATTTTGGTCTCATCAGACCAACAAATTTTATCCTGACTGACTTCAGAGTCTTAACATACGGTCTGGTGAACTCGAGTGGAAAAATTTTTTTCTTGTCCCTCTCATGACGCTTTGAGTTTTTAAAAATAATCTCCAAGGTGTTGAATACCCTTTACGTTCAAACCTGCTAAGTCCCAGCTCGGCTACTGTACATTTGTGAAAAATTTTCTAAGCCTGGCCCAGCTTCCAGGCAGTGGAAAAAGTGCCTCAGTTTAATCAAATCAAAGGTTCAAAGAAAACAACCCAGATAACCGCCATAAAACAAGTTCAAATATACACCTGCCCAGACTAACAAGTTATTAGTTCTATGATTTAATTCACTACACATTTTATTGGAACAATGAACTGGACAGCAGTCCAACCAGAAAAACAGCAGGGAGAAGCTCAATGGTCAATCATCCAGGATGTGGAGAATGAGGAAATGTGAAGGATGTGGTAATGGCAGCTTTTCCACCATTGCAACAGTTCAGGGAGTGTTAGCTTTAGTTAGCACCCTTTGCATGTCAACACTGGATAGGTGTTGTGTAATTTTCTACAGTTTCATTCTGCATACTCTTTAATCCAAACATCTAAGAGTAGATAAAACTCAAGCAAGGATCTGGTCAGAAGAAAACAACCTGGAAAAGTCATCAAATAAGTTGAAGAACCACAAAGAAGAGTCCAGCTATCAACCGCTCCTGTTGTGGTTCTGTCAGGAGCCTTTTGTTGGCTGAGTAGTGAGCGGGAAGGAGTGTCGACCTGAATATGAGAGATGTCATTCTACTTTTGAATCCAAGTGTCAGAGTTTTGAATTTTATACTTTCAGCAACTGGAAGCCAGTGAAATGACCTGAACAGCAGGATGACATGCTGTTTTTGGCTGGTTGAACACCAGACGTGGCAGATGTGATCCTAAAAACTAATGCAACACAATCGGCTATATTCATTTGTTAGTTTCTTTAGACCATCATAGTTTGGCACACCTATTATTTCTAACTTCATTTGAGGCTGCCAGATGACATCCAGTAGACTGCGCTAATGACTGATCTTTCTTCTGAAAGATGATTGTTTTTTCAGATTGTGAATATTTCATCCCTATTAGCAGTTAGTTGCTCTTATAAACTTTCCTGAATACTGAACTGAAGAAATTGTTACAATTACTAAAATGTTTTTGCCAGAGAACTGCATCTGCCAGGAGAGATGAGTCAGTTGCAGCCAAGATGGAAATTGTTAACCAGAGCCCTGAAAATGTTTTGTTCAAGGGCTCTGTGCAGTCTCTGGGTGCCAATAAAGACGGTGGACAACAAATGCTACAAAAAAAAAAAAAAAGACATTATATAAATGGTCAAAAAAAAAAAATCTTGTTCAGAGCAGAAACAAAATTTCAGGTATCCTTACTTGTAGGGAATGTTCACTTTTAGCTGTACTCTTGACTATCATGATCAAGGCTTAAACTTCAACTGTCAAATGATAAAAGGTGGAGCCACTTTGAACATAGATTTGTTTGGTTTACTTTAAACAAACTCTTATCCCAATTAGTATTTAGCTGCCAGATAGTGGAAGAAAAATAGGTTACCTCTGTGCAGATTAAGTGTCTCCAATACCATTTGTTTGTGTAATAGTGTTGATAAGGTTATGCGACACAAATATAACAATTTTAAGAATCAGCTTTATTAAATTCCATTTTTTTACCTAATTCAAAAATGTTGCTTTTGGACCCTGTTCGTTTTAGCTTGTGAGAATCTTTCCGGGCCTGTGAAGAGATGTACATAAAAAAATAAATTAAAAAAAATTAAAAAAAAAAAAAAAAGAGAGAAAGTAAAAAGTGAGACCTTACATCTTGAATATGAACTTTAAATTCTTTAACCCTCACCTGGTCCAAAGCCCCTGGGAAAATTATGCATCCTGGAAATTTTGATGTAACGAGCAGGCGGGTGGACGGCAGGTTTGAATGAGACAGGGTCTCTGGACTGGCCTTCAGTAGCGGGTATGGTCTGAAGTGCTGCAGTAGGCTTGATAGTGGGACTTTGCAGACCTAGAGGAAGAATTTCCTGCTCAAAATTCATTATGACGAGGGATAATTGGTTGTATGTAGTAGGTGACGAACCAGCTGTACCTGTTGTGAACTGTGTGGTGTGGACGATGCTGCCAACACCGGCTGTGTCGGACTCAAATCTGAACAGTGAGAAGAGGCGATGGAGACTAGCCAAAGGATATGTACACCGCACTACCATGCTGCAAGACAACGACAGCTTCATTACTGTGGATCAACTGAATAAATACTTAACAGAACATATAGATTGGTAGCTGAGAGAAAAGAGGGTAGAGATACATACATCTCGGTAGCATCATCAGAATCTTGCTTGTTGTAGAGAATTGCATTTTGATAGGTCACGCTTTCCTTCCCAAGCTGAGTGGAAAGATGCAAATAGTGACAAGTTATTTGTCTTCAGTCATTAAATATGATTGTAGGTAGCACAAGAACAAGATGAGAATTAATATTTTAAACTTTTACCAGCCGTACCTTTATGATAGATCCACAGCTATTAAGGGGATAAGAGAAGAGAGCTCTGGTGTCATCTGTCTCTTTGGGCCCACACTTGTTGTCTTTAAGGCTGGTTCTTCCTGGGCTACCTCCACTTGGGATGGCCAGAGACAAGTCAACCACCACCGTCATCGTACCATCAGTGGAACACACTACAGAAAGATTATTTCTACCACGTGTCAACTAAACAAGGCTGCATCTAATCTTAGAGTTAAAATGGAAGTTCTTACTGATGAGTTCATTGGAGATGAATGGACATGTCTTCACAGCAGTCTGGACCTCTGATGTTTCATGATTCCTCACAAGGATTTCAAAAAGAGCAAAGAATCCCTTCAAAGTAACATTCTACAAATACATATTAGTCAATTACTATCCGAAGCATTGTTACGGAACATTAAACCTGCCAGAAGAGGAGTTAATGTCTGTAAAGGAATTTCCACATCTTACATTGTATTGATACCCATGAGTAAAGAGTGGCACATTGAGCAGCAGACTCTGGCTATCATTGCTCAAGATGTAGCCATACTGGGCTGCCAGCTCTGATGTCAGCAGGTCTGTCCCAACACTGATCTCCCACAGGTAGTCGAAAGGCCGGTGGTCCAGCTTGAAACTGATCCCAGACTCAGAACAGGCTGCATCGAAGGCTGGAGCAGCTGTCAAGTACAGCATTGTGAACAACTCTGCTCAAAGTTAACGCAAAGGCTGTGCACATATCAAAAATTAATGACTTACAGACATCTGTGGACAAAGCCACAATGGAAGCCAAGTGGTAATAAGGTTCATTTAAAAACTCAACAAGCAGTGTGTAATTGATGTCCAGCCTGTAATGAATTCCTGCATCTTCTTTGGAAACCTAGGAGACGGGAAATACAAATTCTGCTAAAGTAAAGCTGGATGAAGCCGCCATGTTGCCACTCAGACATATAATTCAAAGTCTTTTACCTGCTGTATGACAATGGGATCATCAAAGGGGACCTTCAGAGTGTAGCTGTGGGTGTTGTTAGGTTGAACAGCTTGTATAATAGTGTAGCTGCTTGTATTTAGAAATGGCAACTGGAAGTCTTGTCCATTCAGCTGGACAGAAGCCAACACAATGTCTTCAGGGACATTTCCAAGGTAGACGGTGAAAACTCGATCTCCAAGAACAGTTTTGTTGTCAGTGAAAAGCAGGCAGGGCAGCAGGGGAGTGACTAGAGTCCTGTGAATTCGGAGTACTGTCTCTACATGATCATCATCCACGAAGATTTGCTCAAAGTACAGGTGGAAGATGTAAAACTCGTAGAGGCCTCCCGTGACAAAACTCTGAAACAAATACAGGTTTTACTTACAAGCAGATATGCTGCTGGTCTGATTAAAGTATCGATGCGTTTTGCCTTTTATAAAAAGGTCAGGCTTAAAAATAATTCCTGCTTCATCAAATTGACAACCAATATCATTTCTATAGTATAGATTTGGGCAAAAATCAAAAATTTTGACCTTTGAGGTAGACATGATGTGGGAAACTTTTAGTTGACCAATATATGGGGCCTCAATGTTTTGGACAAGAGTTTGCTTTAGATTCAAAAAGCAAGATATACAGTGATGGAAAAAAGTTTTCAGACACACCCAAGCGCAATTTCTTTTAGTACAGTTTCAGTCAAAACACCAAACTCCTAAAAAAAGCCATTAAAAAATTATTGGTTCTATAAAAACATGAGAAATTTGGTGCATTGGGCCATTTTGGTACCAGTGATCCACTAATGAAGGTCATGCTTTTTATTGAGACAATTTTTGTTGCCATGCTTCCTGTCTATATAAAGCCAGCACATTTGAAAGTTCTTAAGAGCCAAAAACAGCTAAAACAAGGAACCTAAAGCAAGAAACACGCCTGAAGACGCAGTTTCTCAGCCAGGAAGGATACAGCTGCCACTAGATAGCTAGGAAGTTCAGATGCAGTCCTTCAGCAGTTGGATTCACTCTACAGAAATACAGATGAATCAAAAGCTTGGAAGACAAATGAATGATGGGTGTCCAAGGGTTTCTTCAGCAAGGAATGACTGCATCCAGATCTGCATGTGCAGGAAAACCACTGAATGACAACACGGGAGCTTCAGCAGCAGTGGTCAAACCAAACTGATGTCCAGTGTTCCACCTACACTGTACATGGCTGACTTAGATCATGGCTTAAGGTCCTACAAAGCTGTCAAGAAGCCCTGATCAATGAGAGAGAGAGGTTAGCCCAGCGTTAGCCCGGGCGGTACAAGAACTGGACAGACAGGCACTGGAGGAAGATTCTATGGTCAGAGGAGTCCAGTTTCCAGCTTTATCTTCCTCCTGCTAATGTGAGGTTACGCAGAAGGCCAGGAGGAGCATTATCTCCAGCATGCACAGTCCCTACCGTCAAGCATGGTGGAAGCAGTATCATGGTTTGGGGATGCAGGAGTGCTACTGCTGTTGGTGGTCATCTGTCTGTGATGCCACATTAAACTCTGTCAAGTATTGTTCCATTCTCCAAACCCACATGCTCCTTTCGCGACATGCACTGTTCAGTCAAGGTCAAAACTTGATGTAAATGGTTAAAATGGTAAATGGTTGTATTTATATAGCGCTTTTATCCAAAGCGCTTTACATGATACATCACATTCACCCATTCACACACACTGATGACGGAAGCTACCATGTAAGACGCTAACCATGACCCACCAGGAGCAATTAGGGGTTCGGTGTCTTGCTCAGGGAGACCTCGACGGGTCGAGGATCGAACCGGCAACCTTCCAGTTACAAGACTGGCCACTCCACCCACTGATCCATGCCGCCCCCAGGAAGTTTTAAGATAATGTCCCTTAAACACATCCAGGGCCAGTAGAACTCGGCTGCAGGAGCTCAGTATCCAGGTCGAGTGGCCAACTCAATCCCCAGACATGAACCCCATTGAAAATCGATGGTGGATCATCAAAAGGTCCGTCTCAAAGTGTAAACCAAAGAACTAGTAATTCAAGAAGAATGGGACAAGATTACCCCTCAACAGTGTGGAAGGTTTGTGGGGAATATGCCAGTCAAGACTCAAGCTCTACTGTGCTAATGGCAGGACTACTAAATATTAATTTGATGATGTGGTGGTTTAATTTTTTGTTCAGTTTTGAACACATTCTATTTGTTGACTTTGATACCAAGAATGTTGAGAACTCAGAAGAATTCAGTTTTGTTCATTTTTTTGTAAATAAACCAAAAATATAATCTGCATGTGTGTCTAATGCAGCCACATGTTTTGAAACACAAGAAAGGACTTTTTCATAAATACTACATGGTAATATTAGAGATTTTTTTTTAAGGGTGTCTGAAAACTTTTTTCGACCTCCGTATGTTGAAGATATGGACTTGTTATGCGTGTTCCCACCTTCCTGTATCCTCCTTCAGCATTATAAGGGATGCTGATGTGGACTGTGCCGTTGTCTCTTTCCACAATGTAGCCTTTCTCCTCTGAAACTGACCGCTCATCACGTTCACCACTGAGTCCAACAATGATCTGTGTGCTGTTGACGCTGGGGTACAGCAACTCTGGAGTCTTCCACATTACAAAACCGCTATCGTCATATGAGCCTTCATCTGCACAGAAGACAACCAAGATTATACATTGGTCTGTTTACAAGTGAAAAATGAGTTCTTATAAAAGTAACTAATGCTCACACATGGAACAAGCAGCCACCAGATCAACCATGATGACCGTCCAGTGTTGTCTGGAGAACACAGTAGCATGCACCATCTCTATTGGAACCCCATTCACCTGGAGAGAGTCTCTGCTTAAATCCTGACTTACTCATGCTTTACAAGCACACGTCCTATATCAGTGGTTTACCTCAGTTCTAAATGACTCTGGTTGCCCATACGGTGCACGAAACACAAGCCTTCCATTTGTCAAGTCGAAAGCATAGCCCTGTTTCCGAGCCCGAGACAGTTTCATAGGCGCCATTTGCTCCCCTGCTCTTTGAAACATCACCTGCCAGTCTGAGGTGGTGGAGCTGTGTGCCTGGTTCAAAAATGTAAAATCTTAGAAACATGTTTACTTTTAAGAATTAAAGGCATTTTAGATTTGCCACATACTAGCACAGGTTTGACAGCACTCCAGTCATCCTTCTTTGTTCCAGAGGTGCAGGTAATTTTACCCCTCACGGACACCTACAGAGAAATATCTCAGTGACGGTAACACATGACGCCATTGTGCGAGTAAAATTCAACAACAAAAACCAAGCTTACTTCCATGTAGTTAATCTCACATGTAACCTCTCTGGGAGACCAGGGGAGAGAGGGAGAACAGGTCTTGTTCAATGCGTGGGTGACCTTTTTTCCCTCGTGGTGTGCATTCAGATTGAAATGGAAAGTAAACACATCATCCTGAAAGACCCTCAAGAAAATGTCATTGGATTAAAAACAAGGAGGGCTGTCAAAGCTCTATTCTCATTTGGGTGCAGAAAGCCTCCAATTTGGATTTGTACATACTTTGTTGTCAGTGTGACAGCTGAAGTAAGATGCTCTGAGCTCCATCAGACCCAGGAGAGGATGAACACCAACACTGTAGCCACACTTTGCTGCATACTGCTCAGTGATGGTGTACACGCCTGTCTGGTCTGAGAAAGAATACATACAATCATTAGGTAGCTTAATAGGACTCCAAATCCATTTTCACAAAATTAGTGTAAACCTTTGTTAAAGCTCACCATTTCAAATGTAGCACCTCATTTTTACCATTTTAAGTGATTCAACTGACTATATCATTCATTGTATTAGAGCCAGTGTTATAATATGAGGAATGCTTTACCGAACAATCTCAATCATTAAGTCCATTGTGGTAGACAGTCGGTGGTAATTAACACTCTGGATGCCAAACACACTGGCATGTTTTGGAAAAAAAAGCATATCAGAGCCAAAAGAAGACAGGAAGAAATACAGATTTTCAACTTTCCATCATAAAAATTTACTCAACCTAAACTGAAAATTGTGATCTTTTACCGGAAATACTTCATACGTAAACCATTTCCAGTAATCAGCTTTCTATATGACACACACACAAACAAAAGTCTGCACTTCCCAGCACAACTGTGAAGCAGTGACAGTCATTTTGGCTGAGCTACAGGCTATGTTTGCATAGAGCAGAGAGGAAACAAATATGAAGACAATTTCAAAATGTTAGAAGCAAAAGATCTACAATGTGAAAAAGTTTTTCCCCCCCTCAGTATTGGGAAGATCTATCCAGATTTTCTTTTAAATTTAAGAGGGGAAAAAAATTCCCAGAAACAGTAAAATTTTTCTGGAGGACTCACCGATAGCGTCAAAGCTAGGCTCCATTCCAACGAAGGACAGATCAACAGCTATCATGAGGTAACGCTCATGACACTCCATATGAAGAACTCCTGCTGAAACAAACAAGTTCTAAACACAAATCACTTGTAAATTATCACAGGTGTATAAACTGACATTTGTTTACCTTCTGGAATTTGATCACTTCTTGCCATTGACCACACAGACAAGAGCAAGGCCATACTGGAATGTAAAGGATTATGGCAAAACATTGGATTTAAAATGAGTCTTTATATGTTGCAAGTTGCCGCTGAAAACACTCACCAAGCGCTAAAGTCAAAAGCCATAGCCAGCGATGTGTCGGCAGTGTCTAAAGCCAGCAGAGCTGCTAGCAAACTACCCCTGCTGACCAACACAAGCTAAAGTGAAGCACTTGTTTGGTGTATCCTCGCTGAACTTCAGTAACACATGGCCCCCAACACCAGTGGTTAGTCCATTTTTTGAATGAAGAAGCTAAAAGGAAGCTTAACTCTACCAACTCAGCTGCAAGTGGTTCAATGATCTGATTGCTAATAGGTAACACCTGTGAATGCAGTTCCTGAGAGCATCTGGTTGGTTGTTTCTCTGTCCTCCCTTCACCCCAACAGGTCGAGGCAAATTTATCGAAAGACTCCAAGTACATGTGGTTAAATAATTCTTTATATTTTTCTTATTTACCCAGATTCATCACAGTAGACTTTGTGAAGCATCTGAACACTGAGCTGCCATGTCAGTAAAGATATTAACATGATGTCACATCTTTCTCAGGTGGATATAAGCTAGTATACCAACTGGAACAGCTTTAATGTTTAAAAGTCAATAGCTGACCAGCAAAAAGCTCACTAGATATAGATTAGTAAGTGCCAAAGGTAGACTACAATCATTCAAAAAAGAAAGACAGATAGACAGATATTTGTAAAAGACAGATAAACAAGTGGTCATGGTTGAATGTCAGTGTTTTATCATCTGCAGTGGTGTAGATATTTGGGTAATCAGCTGACTTGCACCACTACACAAGCAGTTTGACTTTCAAAGTTGGCTGCAAATTTGAATATGTTTCCCTGCAGGCTGCTTCAATAGTTATTGCAGAACAGCTTTTACGATATGCCCATTTTGGCCCCGTTTGACCATTATATAGAGAGCATTGCATCAAGCAGTTCCAACAGCATTGCCACAGAACATCTTTACAAAATCTAAAGCAATTCCTACACTTGATTTGTACCCATTCCACTGGAGTATAGTTACTCTTGAAGAATAATGGTGGAAGAGAACATTTAAGTAAGTCTGAAAGTTCCTGTCTGTGATTACTGACAAATTGAAAATGAAGCAGCATAAACTACATGTGAGATTGTATTTGCATGTTTTTGTATTGTACTTGTTAAAGGGGTTTAAAAAAAAAAAAGTTCTGAAGCCTGAATCTAAGCTTGTAATTTTCAGCTCCACAGGACCTACACTGCGGAGAACTATCCCTATTACTTCTATTGATTACAGCCTAGACTAATTTGGTCTGAGCAGGAATCATCTTCAAACCCATATTATTGCGTGTACAGGTAAAACAGTTTTAATCACATAATTGGGGGTTCATTCATCCGTTTTGTCTCATCTGGCAGCAGCAGCAGGCTAAGCATTCAAAAGAGGCCAAAAGAGATAAGTAATCCCTACAGCGAGTTCTAGGTCCCTCCTGGCTCTTCTTCTAGTCAGATGTGATGGAAAACCTCGAGACAAAGGAGTCAACCACAACCTTTTCTTGGATGCCTGAGCCACCACAGCTAGCTTGTTTCAACATTAAGAAGCAACTTCATTCCTATACAGGAAACTCATTTTGGATAAATTTTGAGATTTTTCTGACAATGTAGGATCCATTCCTTTACATCCTAGACTGCCTCAAAGTTGAAGCTAATGGTGTAATATGTATTCAATTTTGTATAAATTGCAATTTGTCTTGGAAAACCTATTTGACGTGTTTAGTTGTACTGGTTGCTATACTGCGCTTCTTTCACATCCTTCAGTTTAAAGGGATCTTTTGAGATCTTTAACAAGTAATCAAATTGATCTCCTCAGTTACTGTTGAAAAGGAGACTGTTGCTAAATGGGCAATGTTCAACGACATTCACCCATTGAGCTTGGTTCAATAATTCTTTCGTATTTAGATGTAAAAATAAACTTAAAAAATGTGTTTAAGTACTGTAGTACAAATATGAACTTGCGCTGCAGAGTGGAGGAAAAAAAAAAAAAAAAAAAAAAAATCAATATTCAAAGTTGGTTGGAGTCGCCAATGACAAGTCAAGAGCTTTTAAGACAAATTTATTGAATTTAAAATACATGTAGTCACAATCTGTATTATGATGGCACTGGTCCTGTGAAGAGTTTAACAAAGTTGTCAAATACGATATCTTATGATTGTTTTTCCCAAATATGAAAATAAAAGCAACCAACCTTTCTTTGACAGGCTCTTCAGAAAACGGGATAATTTAAAATACTGGGCAGGAGGGTGGTAAGCAGGTCGTAGTGAGACAGGTCTTGTGGTGCGTCTAGTAGTGGGCATCGTAGTGAGTTCAGTTGTGGGACTCTGTTGATCTACAAGTACAGGATGAGATCTTCAGTAAGTGATATTGAGGGATGTGATTTAAGCTGTTGAATTACACACCTACCTTCAGAGAAGTGCTCAGGATGCACAATACGGCCAACGCCAATTGTGTCGGACTCAAATTTATACATCGAGAAGAGACGATGAAGCCCAGCCACGGAGTATGTACACTGCAATTTGATCCTGAAGGGCAAGAGGACCACGTCTGCTGTCATGGTAGTTACAGAAAGGGGTAAAAAAAAAAAAAAGCTGAAATGTTTCAAGTTGAAGATTTTTACCCTTCATCATGACTCAATACTGTATTTTTCTTAAAGGGCAGCTTCTGGCTGAAGAAAATCTCATTTTCATATGTCACATACGCCTCAGCCAGCTACAGAAACAAAGCATTTCAAAGTTAGGTGCTAGTACCGAACAGAGAATATAACACAACCACTCATTTGCACTACCTTGATGATAGATCCACAGTTATTAATAGGAAAAGAGAACAGAGCTCTGGTGTCATCGGTCTCTTTGGGGCCACACTTATTGTCTAGAAGGCTGGTTCTTCCTGGGCTACCTCCACTTGGGAGGGCCAGAGACAAGTCAACCACCACCGTCATTGTACCATCAGTGGAACACACTACAGAGAAACGTATTTAAGCACATGTCTGAACTATATTCACAACTCTACCTCCGCAAGTTAAACAGAAAGTTCTTACTAATGAGCTCAGTAGCAGGGAATGGACACGTCTTGACAGTGGAGCTCTGGACTGCTGAGGTTTCACGATCCCTCATAAGGATCTCAAAAGTGGCGAAGAATCCCTTCAAAGTAACATTCTACAAACACACACCCTAATCATGGTGTGTTCAAGATGATGTGACACATTAAACTTGAATAACAAGAGTCAATGTCCATTTAATAACTTCCACATCTTACATTGTATTGATATCCATGAGTAAAGAGTGGCACATTGAGCAGCAGACTCTGGCTGTCATTGCTCAAGATGTAGCCATGCTGGGCTGCCAGCTCTGATGTCAGCAGGTCTGTTCCAAAGCTTATCTCCCACAGGTAGTCGAAAGGCCGGTGGTCCAGTTTGAAGCTGATCCCAGACTCATAACACTGGCCATAAAAGGCTGGAGGAGCTGTCAAATGAAGCATTGTGAATAATTCTGCTCAAAATGTGAGAAGAACTGACCAAACATAGGTTTAAGACTTACAGATATCCATTAATGTCATAACTGATGCTACATGGTAAATAGAGTTACTTTCAGGCTCAACAGTCAGTGTATAATTGATATCCAGCCTGTACAGCAATGTTGCATTTTCTTTGCAGAACTAGAAGATAGAAAATTAATTAATTATACAAGGTGTATGACCAGTCAGACATCTGGATTTGCTGATGGAGACAGAATTAAAGTCTTTTTACCTGTTGTGTCACAACAGGATCATCAAAAGGCACCTTCAGAGTGTAGCCATGGGTGTTGTTGGGTTGAACAACTTTCACAATGGTGTGGACACTCGCGTTTGTCAGGTGTCCGTTCACATGAACGGCAGCCAACTTGACGTCTTCAGGGACATCTCCGAGGTACACTGTGAATGTACGATCCTCAAGAACTGTTCCTGAAACAAAAAGAAATTAAGTTTATGGATGCATTAACCTAATAAAAAAGGTCTTCAGTGGACTTACTATTTTCAGTAAAAACTGGGTGCAGAAGGAGGGGAGTGACAAGTGTCCCATGAAAACGAAGTCTAGTGTCGATATGGTCCTTTTTCTGTGAGGTTTGCTCCACATACAGATGCAAGATGTAGTACTCGTAGAGTTCTCCAGACACAAGGCTCTGTCAAAGATCAGCATGTTAGATGTGAGAACACTTGTCCAAGTGAAAACTGCAAATTTGCTTAATGTGCAAAGAATCACAGTCTGACTGCCTGCTCTACATCCTAGTTTTACAATGTGCTTTTTCACCTTCCTGTATCCTCCATCAGCATTATAAGGAATGCTGATGTGGACTGTGGTGTTGCGGTTGTCCACAATGTAGCCTCTCTTCTCAGCAACTGACTGCATCATCAGTTCCCCATTGAGTCCAACACTGATCTGTGCGCTGTCGAGCCTCGGATACAGCGCCTGTGGAGTCTCCCACGTTATGTAGCCACTGTCATACAGTCCTTCATCTGTGAGCAGAACATTAGTTTTTGCTTTAATATGAATAGTCAGATAATGAAAAAGAAGGCAAAACTACAGCAGACAAGACCGTAATACTAACGCATGGAGCAAGCAGCCACCAGGTCAACCATGAAGACCAACCAGCCCTGTCTGGAGAGCAGAGTCGCATGGACGAGCTCTACTGGAACACCATTCACCTATGGAGAGAGTCATGATAAAAAAATGAGCATTCTAATAAATGACAAGATCAGCACTGAGTAGTTAGTAATATCGCTATCTCTATTTGGAAATACCATTGGTAAGGCAATTCATTTTTACTGTACTTGCAAATTTAGATACGTTTACCTTGACGCTGAATGACTCAGGTTGTCCATATGCTGTACGCAATACAACCCTTCTATCTGTAAGCTTAATAACGTAGCCTTGCTTACGAGCTTCCGAGAGGTTCATGGGTGATAACAAGTCCCCATCTCTCTGGAACATCACCTGCCACTGTGAGGGGACTGGGGAATACGCCTGGAAGTAGTAGAGCTTTTGTTATTTCAGGCATATATAACACATGGCAAAAATCCAACTCCATCATAATACTTAAGTTGAAACATACACGTTTCAAAGTGACATTCCAGACATCCCCGTTTGTTTCAGGTACACAAGCAACTTCCCTCTGCACAGACACCTATGAAGAATCCGGGATTAGCAAACATCTCAAGCATGTTCCCTGAATGAACCAACACAAGATCAATCCGAGCTTACTTCCATGTAGTTCACCTCACAGATAACCTCTCTGGGAGACCAGCGAAGAGCAGGAGAGCAGGTCTTGTTTAAAGCATGGATGACCTGCTTTCCTTCAAGGTTTACCAACAAGTTGAAGTTGAATGTGAAGAGCTCATCACCCTGAAAGCCAGAAGATGTTGAATGGTGTCAGGGCTACAGAAAGCTGGAGCTGCTGCTGCTTTCTGAGTTTCTACATACTTTGTTGTCAGTGTGACAGCTGAAGTAAGAGGCTCTGAGCTCCACATGGCCCAGCAGAGGCAGAACCATGAGACTGTAGCCACACTCTGCTGCATACTGTTCAGTAATGGTGTACGCACCTGTTCTGTCTGAAGGACAATCACAGTATTTATGCATTTTAACCTGCCTCTACAACATGGCATCTAACAAGGAGTTCAGTTTGTGAATAAAGCTGTGCAGGACTCACCAACAGCCTCAAAGTGAGGTTCATTTCCAGCAAAGGAGTGATCAACGGCTATCATGAAGTAACGATCACGACATTCCATACGAACTCCTGCATACATACGTAAAAAGTTTGAAATTGTGAACTAATTTGTCAGTTGTTCTGCATAAAAGCAAACATTTAAAGCTTACCACTGGGAGCATGATCACATTTTGAAGTTGCCCACACAGACAGGAGTAATGTCACACTGAAAGATAAAGGGATATGTATGCATCAAATGCATTTATGCAAACAAACATTTCCTAAATTGCTGTGCAAAGGCCTCACCCGAGGTAAAAACCAAAACCCATGGCCACTGATGTGTTAGCAGTGTCTAAAGCTAGCCTGAGTGCTAGCAAACTACACCTGCTAACCAACACAAGCTAAGCTGAACCACTTGCTTTATTTATCCTGACCACACCGGCATCATGTGGAAATACCTCCTGCACCAGCTTTAATTCGTCCAGGTCCTCACCAATCAACCAGCTGCTACACCCACATGTGTAGCCTGTTAGGAATCAAGTATCTTTCAATCAGTGGATCTTTTGCAGAGCACACATTCTGACTTGTGACAGCACAAGTGTTGATAAAAACATCATTAATGGCGTGCCACTTAATCAGCATCTTCAATGCAAAAGCCTAAAATTTAGACACAAAAATGCAAAGTAAACATTCATAAGGCAATAAATCCACATATATTGTGCATTGATGCCTCAATGTGTCAGAAATCAACTCTGCTTTCTTTCCATATCAGTAGTAGTAATAACAATAACACTACTTATGAACCATGATTGTGTATGTAAAGCATAAGTAGACAAGGTTTACCAGCAGTCTTTAATACTTTAAACGCCTCTTTACAAAAAACAGCACGAACCTTTCACTGATTATCACACACATTATTGGACAAACAAAAAAGATAAATAAAGAATTTCACACAAATACAACAAACGATAAAAGAACGTTCACTTATTTACAGGTCCGGTAGCAGCATGAAAAAAAGAGTCCACGTCATCTACAGGAAATAATAGAAAAGAGGAGGGCATTAATATGTTGATAAACATGGATGTAATAATTATCTTTGACATATTTGACACTACAAATATGTTAAAAAATGCTTCAGTACAATTAACTGCACATTTAGCACAGAGTTGCTGATAATTTGAATACAGTTTAAATAAAGTTTTACAGCAGCACTACCTTAACACCGTAAACGTTAATGACCTAAATTCACCCTCCATTGTCCTTGACCTGAATGAGGTAAATTTTCATACATAAGTATTGCAAATCAAAAAGCAGATCAAAATTATTTTAAAAATGCAAGTCACACTTTCAACACACACCTGTGTTGGCAGTTTCCCTGTGTGTGGCGAATGACTGGTCCAGAGATGGATTCAAATGAGGATAGACAGCAAAAGTAGTCGTATCGTTCACTGGGTAGCGGCACTGGATCGTCAGCCTAAAACACACTTCTTTAATACTAGTTTGATTTTCTAAAACCAGAATTGGTCCAGTGTACATTTCTCACCTATATGGAGAATCTCTGCGTATGACCGGATCAAGGAAAGACAGAGCGCCTTTAGAGTAACTGATCTGGTTTTCATAAACAAGATAGTTTCCCTCAGTCTGAAGAGATATGAAGAAGAAAGATCAGGGGGTGGAAGGCACATTTTCTCTATGAAGTTTATATAAGTGAAGATCCTCACAGTCACAGTTGTCCCACAGGAGTTGAGGCTGAAGCTAAACAGAGCTCTAGCACTGTCCGTCTCCAATGGAACGCAGCTGGGATCTAACAGAGTGGTCCGGTTGGGAAGGGTGGGTGGGATGGTGTGGGTGGTGTCAACTATAGCCACCATCCTCCCTTCAGGCAAACACACTATCAGAGACACAGTGTGAGTGGCAAGCTGAAATACACTACTGTTCAAAAGTTTGGGCTCACCCAGGCAAATTCATGTTTTCCACGAAAACTCACACTTTTGCTCATGTGCTAACATAACTGCACAAGGGTTTTCTAATCATTAATCAGCCTTTCAGCACCATTAGCTAACACAATGTAGCATTAGAACACAGGAGTGATGGTTGCTGGAAATGTTTCTCTGTACTCCTACGTAAATATTCCATTAAAAAATCATAAATTTCTGGCTAGAATAATCATTTAGCACATTAACAATGTCTACACTGGATTTCTGATTCATTTAATATTATCTATATTGAAAAAATGCTTCTTTTTCAACAATAAGGACATTTCTAAGTGACCCTGAACTGTAGTGTATATAAACAGTGATAAATTTAGAGGTGTTACTCTACCTAGAAGTTCTCGGACAGGAAAGCTACATTTATGGACAAGGCTATCCTGTTCTTTCAGAGTTTCTGCTTCCACAACAAAAACTCTGACTCCAGCAACAAGACCCCGCAAGGTCAGCTTCTAGATGCAAAAAGAGAGAGAAGACATGTTCAAGATCGCTGCAAAAAATGGGATATAGTGGCAATGTAAATGTGGTTGAATCAGAGTGTAAATAGGCACAGACACGAGGTCTTTCATAGGCTTGATTTGAAGGATCCATTAGGTGTTAAAAAAACCACTCTCTGCACTGAGATGGCCTATGTAAAGGAATAATAAGACAAAACAAAACATCCATAAATAGGAGACATCAGATTAAAATAAATAGCTCTGATTACTTCATAGTTCATCACAGGGCTGTAGAAGGGGATCTTCACGGTCAAGTAGTCCTTTTCTGCCTCCACTACAAATCCACCCATCTCCATCAGGTCCCAATCCAGCCTGTGGGTTCCAACAAAGAGCTCCCACTGCAGTTCATCCAGAGCTCCATAGTGCAGCAGCACCAGCAGGCTGCTCTCTGTGCACTTCCCCTCCAGCCAGGGTGAACCTGGATCTACACCAGGATACAGTTGTAAAGACCATGTATATCATGGCAGTCTTTGTTTTTCAGTAACTCCTACAACTCTTCATTTTCTGTGATGGAACGATTGAAACATGTCCATCTTTGTCACAAATGTGTCACGACCGACAAGGAAGTAAAATCAACCATCCACTGAGGCAGAGGGTGGCCACTCTAACCATTGATCCTCTAATAAAGAAACCTGAGATCAGGGGTGTCAAACATGCGGCCCACGGGCCAAAACCAGGCCACCAAAGGGTCCAATCCAGCCCAGAGGATGACTTTGTAAAGTGTAAAAATTACAGAGAAGACATTAACTGCAATTTGTAAAACTATGAATTTTAAATATTTTCTAGACCATGACGGGTTGTGATCATAAAGTAAAATACTACATAATAGATATTGTGTCTCATTTTTGTAATATTTTGTCTTGTTTTTGTCTTTTTCTGTCTTTTATCATCTGTCTCCCATTTTTGTTTTGTGTTCCTTTTTGTTTTGTTTGTTCTTGTCTCATTTTTGCCATTTTGTTTTCCTTTCTTCATTGCTTTGGGTATCGTTTTTGTTGTTTTGTTTCTTGCTTTTGTCATTTTTTGTCTTGTTTGTGTCCATTTTTGTCACTTTGTAACATTTTTGTCAGATTTTTTGGTCTCCTTTTTATCGTTTCATGTCATTTGTCGCTTTTGTCATTATGCGTCTCATTTTTGTAATATTTTGTCTTGTTTTTTGTCCTTTTTTTAAAAAACTGAAATACCATATCGTTCAGTTCCGGATACCCGTCTCTAAATGTTTTGTGCCTTTGTAGACACTCTGTGATCTGGAAGTTGTAATGTATAAATGATAAACTGAGGCATAATGTTCAAATGAACCCAAAAACATAGACGGCATTTCAAAACGGCTGGCAGCAAACTACACTCACCTTCATATTCAACACTGTGCTCTACAGTGGCTTGATGGTAAAAGACCTCTTCAGTGGGTGAGATGGAAAGAGTAAAGATGAAAGTGAGGCCAAACACCTTATACCCGCCACCTATATGCTGGGATCAGACAGCAGCTGTTTCAGACACAGTGATATTATGTAAATGTTTCAACCAGTTAGTGAGTCAATCTCACCTCTGGGATAATCTTTGGATGTGACATCGGGAGGCGGAGCTGGTAGGAGGAGCTCCTGTTGGAGTGGGTAAGCCTGGACACCACAAAGTCTTTGTCGCTCTGTCGTTGAGGATTTTTGGACCAGGTTAAAAGGTTACCGCCACCGTCTACTGTCACTCTCTTGAGGTGCACGTGAGGTGAGAAGTGGCCTAAAGTGACTGAAAGGAATCCCCTGGGTGAGACTTTATCTGGAAAAGAAAAAAATCGTTTCATAATGTGGCATTCTGCTTGTTTTCCAAATCACAATTACCTAATGCGATGCTGTCAAACTCATTTTAGTTCAGGGCCCACATTCAGCCCAATTTGAGTGGGCCAGACCAGTAGCATCATAACATAATAACCTATAAATCCAAAATTTTCCCTCTGATTTAGTGCAAAAAAGTGCATTCTGGAAACATTCACATGAATGAATTATCTTTTCACAAAACATTATGAAGAAACTGAATCTTGTAAAGAAAAACAAAAGCAATTTCAACAATATTACGCCTCATTTTATCATTTACACATTACAACTTCCAGATCACAGAGTGTCTACAAAACAACAACACATTTCATCACAGGTATCTGGAACTGAACGATTTACTATTTTACTTTAAGAAACAAGAAAAAATACTACAACAATGAGACACATAATGGCAAAAGCGAGAAACAAAATGACAAAATTGAGACAAACGACACGAAACAATCAAAAAGACACAAAAAAATCTGACTAAAAAGTTACGAAGTGACAAAAAAATGGACATAAACGAGACAAAAAAAAAAATGACAAAAGCGAGAAACAACATGACAAAACAATACCTAAAACAATGCATAAAGCAAAACACAAAAAGGCAAAAATTAGACAAAAAAACACAAGCTGGACAAAAAGGAACACAAAACGACAAAAACGCGAGACAGAAAAAACCACAAAAACATACAAAATATTACAAATAAGAGACACAAAATGACAAAAGAGCAAAGTAGTATTTTACTTTACGATCAAAACAACTTGTCACGTACTAGAAGATATTTTAAATTTATAGTTTCACAAATTTACAGGGCATGTTTGACGCCCCTGACCTAATGAGATTCTATTACTGTGACACAACACCACTGAATATTTACATCAATTACACAAAAATAAAACGAACCAAGGAAGCCTTACCTTTGGTCAAGACCAGGGTTTGTGGGATGAGAGGAGTCTTAAGGAGCCTGAAAGAGCGATGCTGTGTGAGAGGCCAGCGCTGGTCCTCCCACTGACTCATGAACATCAGATCCACTGACATGGACTGACTGTACTGTCCTCTAACAGCACCGCTCTGGGAATATTGCAGCAGACGTAATGAAAGATCAAACCAATTCCAGTCTCATAATTATTTTGCAAACTGTAGAAATGATTTCCTATTCCTTTCTTTCTATATTTTAGTTGCATTATATATTCTCATATGGAAGATTAGCCCCAAAAATTGGATTTATCTTAGGACACCAGGTTAGCCACCACTATCCCATCTACATACCTGAATATGTACACCCTGGGCTCCTGCAGGAATCCTGACCTCCACTCGCCCCTCCTGCAGAGTAACCTTGTAACCCCTCTCTTCCATGTCAGATTCACTCAGAGAATGGCCATTCAAATCGATCCTTATGCCTCTGTCCCTGAACTGTCCATGAACGAGAGGAGAAACGACATAAGGGACGGTCCACAGCAGGTCAGAGCCGTCTGCCGTGGCCTCACCTGACGGCGAACAAGAGAGGGGGTTATATGTCAGAAGCTGCATTTTTCAGTCTGCTGAGCTGCACTGCATGAATAATGTGACGCTAATGAACTGTACGAACTCAGAACACAGGCAATAGAGATGTTGACAGCCAGGAAGGCAGCTCTGTACAAGATGACGGAGCTGACCACCTCTAAATCCAGCCCTTTTTCCTGGAGAACGTAAAAACAAAACACAAAAGCATCCATAAGATTCAGAAGCTGACACGAGGAGCAAAATTTTAGAGCAATTCATTTTAGTTCAGGGGTCACATTCAGCCCAGTTAATCTCAAGTGGGCCAGACCAGTAAAATCACAGCATAATAACCAATAAATAACAACAACTCCCAATTTTTCTCGTTTTCATGCAAAAAAGTACATTCTGAAAACGCTCACATTTAAGGAATTGTCTTTTCTACAAAACATTATGAAGAAACTGAAATTTGTTAAGAAGTCACAGGTATCTGGAACTGAACGATAGTGTTTTACTTTAAAAAAGACAAAACACAACAAGAACAAGACAAAATATTACAAAAATGAGACAAACGACGACAAAAGCGAGAAACAAAATGATTTAAAAAATGAGACAAACGACACAAAATAAAACAAAAAGGGACAAAAAATTAGAAAACAGTTATAAAGTGACAAAAAAAGGCAAACGACACAAATGAGACCAAAAAAATGACAAAAGCACGGAACGAAACAACAAAACAATGAATAAAGTAAAACAAAAAATGACTAATGAGACAAAAACACAAGCGAGACAAAAAGAACAAATGACAAAAACGTGACGACAAAAATGTGAGACAAATGATAAAAGTCAGACATAAAAAGACAAAAATCAACAAGAACAAGACAAAACAAAAATGAGACGCACAACGACAAAAGCGAGAAACAAAACGGCAAAAAAAAAACAGACAAACACGAAACAAAAAAGTGACAAAAAAGTTATACAAGTGACAAAAAATGGGCAAACAACACAAAAGAAAAAATAGAGAAAAAAACAAAAGCGTGAAACAAAACAACAAAACAGTGAATAAAAGAAAACAAAAATGACTAAAATGAGACAAAAAAAACAACCGAGACAAAAAGAAATGACAAAAACGTGAGATAAACGATAAAAGTCAGACAGAAAACAACAAAAAACAAGACAAAATATTACAAAAATGAGACACAAAATTACAAAAGAGCCATATAGTATTTCACTTTATGATCAAAACAACTTTTCATAGTCTAGGAATCCTTTAAAGTTTATAGTTTTACTAATTTAGAAACTGCAGTTAATGTCGTCTCTATAATTTTTACGCTTTACAAAGTCGTCCTACGGGCCGGACTGGACCCTCTAGTGGGCCGCTTTTGGCCCGCGGGCCGCATGTTTGACGCCCCTGGCTTAGAGTAAGTGAACCATGCAGATTAATCCCCAGTAAATCATACGGTACCTTGATGAAGTATGACAGCGGGGAGGAATAGGGACAGCGGAGGATTAGGCGTGAAGTGCTCAGAGAGATGTAGTAGCCGAGAGCAGAAGCCTCTCTTAGAGACAACATGGCTTCCTCTGACCCAGCTTCACCTCTGCTGAACATAACAGCCACATCTGCCTCACCAAGTTCCTGTTTAGTAAAAAGAGGCATCTAATCAGAGAACAGAAGCCGCTAGCCCTTCGTACGGGAGACAACTTTTGATAGTTTTCCTTATATTTGGAATCCTGTGTCGTAATTTACTTACATCCTTTTTATTTTTGGTCGTAGCAGGGAGTATAGGTTGCTGGATGGAGACCTAGAAGGAAAACCACAAGGTCCGACACGCCCTCACACGTTCCACAAAAGGACAGTATCAAATGAGACTTTCAAATTAAAATACATGATGTAAAGCTAAGCTGTTGGCAAAATCAGTATTACACACCAATTCGAAGCAAAATATCCCAGAG
Source organism: Acanthochromis polyacanthus (assembly GCF_021347895.1). NCBI lineage: Eukaryota > Metazoa > Chordata > Actinopteri > Pomacentridae > Acanthochromis > Acanthochromis polyacanthus. Next base: position 17,586,570 of record NC_067135.1, read on the forward strand.
GAAATGGAGGAGCTGCTCAAACATGGAAGAAATTTAAAAGGTCTTGGACTCTTAGAAACAACAATAAGTATTAAATGCAGATGCACGAGTGACTGGACCCTACACTCTTCCATAAGTGGGCCAAAAATAATGAGAATCAATGTGTTTTCATAGCATTTTTTTCCATTTTGGTTAAGAATAATCATTTGTATTATTGTTTGCATTATATTTTAGCGCACACAAGAATGATTCCATGTTTGAAATGTGTTTATTTTTTACTTCATAACAGATTTTGAACGTTTTGATAATTAAAAAAATAAGAATACTACACAGAACAGTAATAGAAGAACATCAACATCCATTTTGCTGACATTTTTCCACGCCTTTTCTCCAGCTGTTGCTGTACTGCATCACCTCTTATATGATATTATCTGTGATAAAGAGCTTGGGATAGTCATACAAATATTACAACTTCTTTAAAAGTGTAAAAAGTGCCTTAAAATTTTAAATGGAATGATGTCAAATACATGTTTGTTGAGAAATGCCTGAAATATGAAATGGTTAAAACTTTTCATTGCAAAGATATTGCAAGAAAATGGCCTCAGGGCATCATTTTTTACCCAATTAGTGCATCAAAGGGTTAAATAGTACACTTCATCTTTTGAATAAATGTCCTACTGTTTTCATAATTACCAAAGGAAGTCAAATCAAGTTCCTGATTCAACAATCTGAGGTTTAAATTTTGATAAACTTGCATTAAAGTTCTCATTGCTCTGACCTTGCGCATAGAAACTAAAAGGAAACTATAACCAGTGCCAAGAGCCAGAGAATGTGCAAGTATGAATGTGATAGCATAATAATACAGGCTAGTAATTCACCTCCATGTAGTTTTCCTCACAGGTTATCTCTCTCGTGCTCCACTGGCCCTGCAGTGAGCAGTGAAGCTGAAAGGGGAACGCTGTCATTTTGCCATCAACCTGCCAATTTACAAACCAGAGACGTAGACGATACTCTGTTCCTGCCTGCGGAGGAGAGACACAAAAACAGCAGCTTCAAGTGAAGGCCATTAATAATCCTGCAGCACATCGAAGCATCAAACTGAACTGCATCTACCTGACTGACATGACAGGCCAGGAATGAGGCACGAAACACAACGTCTCCAACATCATTGATTAGGATGGTGTAGCCACACAGTGTGGCCTCCCGAGAAGACAGGAAGTGCGATCCAGACTGGTCTGGTGACAACAGACGTTTATAGTGAAATGATTAGCAACATTTATGTCTTGTATACCAGCAAAAACTGTTTTCCCGAGTGACTTCACGTGAGGATTGGGACACATACTGTACCTTCAAAGTAAAATCGAATCGTCGGGGTGAGGAAGCTGGACTTGACAGAAAGCCAGAAGTGACGCTCGAGACATCTGGTTCGAAATACTCCTGAAAATACAGAGTGGCACCAATACTCATCTGAGATATAAGATAATGTCATTGAAACTGAAAATGCATCAAATTGTAGATGTAATTCGGGTGTTTCGGCCTTTAGTGTCTGTCTGTCTTTCTATATCTATCATCTATCTGTCCTATATTCCATAAAGGTTTTCACACAAATGTCTTTTTCTTAGAGTTTCTACAGCTACAACGATATAGTAATATACTTCAAAAAAGACAAAAACAAGACAAAATATTACAAAGACACAATGACAAAAGCGAGAAACAAAAATCACGAAGAATTTGACAAACAACCCAATAAAAAACAGACAAAAATTAGACAAAAAAATGACAAAGCAACAAAATAATGTACACAAACGAAACAAAAAAAATGACAAAAGCGTGAAACAAAATGGCAAAAGCGATACCCAAAACAATGAATAAAGCAAAACACAAATGACTAAAATGAGACAAAAAGCACAAGTAAGGCAAAAAGGAACACAAAAACGTGAGACAAACAATAAAAGCCAAACAGAAAAAGACAAAAAAAAAAGACAAAATATTACAAAAATGAGACACAAAATGACAAAAGAGCAATATAGTATTTTACTATCTGATCGAAACAATCGGCCATGGTCTAGGAATTATTTTAAATTTATAGCTTTACAAATTTACAAACTGTAGTTTATGTCATTCTCTGTAATTTTTACACCTTTCAGGCATCCTGTGGACCGGATTGGACTTTCTGGTGGGCCGGTTTTTGCCCGCGGGCCGTATGTTTGACACTGATATGCCTTCAGTAACATCCACAGCGCAGCCTCCTAAAGGAACCCTGGAGTTCACTGGTACTTTCTCATTATTGTGTGACTTCGTGAAGCAGACATTTTGGTTCTGTTACTAGACTTTTCTTACCTTCTTCCACTGAACTGGGAACACTGGGAGGTAAAACCAGGAACAACACCACACTGAAACAGATACACGTCTTCAGTAAAAGGGCGACACTGAAATGACGCTAACTCCGACTCTCCACTTTGACACTTACCCGCAAAAAGCACTGAAAAATAAACATATTGCTGTCATTCTTAGAGCACATTTAAAAGTAGTCGGCTGTCAGTATTATTTACCTTTAGGTGACGACATTTGGCCACCTGCTAATTGAAAAGCTAATTAGCACGCTACCTTTGCTCTTCTTCTTCTTCTTCTTCTTCTTCTTCTTCTTCTTCTTCTGGAGTTTTACGGCAGCTGGCATCCTGTAGCTCCGAGTTCTTGACCGTCTTCTTCATAAACACAGGTGACCAATATCACAATTAATCTCTAAGTATTTTTTTAAATAACACATAAGCGTTTGTCTTCGGGTAGTTGTGTAAATCTTTGTGTTTGACATGAAAACTTAAATAACTGAGGCGCAGAATGACAATCCTACAGTGACACCTAGTGGTCAGAGTGTGACTTGCCCCTGAGTAAATAGAGCAGCCTTGGCTAAGTTTTCTAGTTTAATGTGATTTATAGCTCTCTGTAGCAAAACACTGAACATGACAGAAAAATATTTGGACTTTAGTAATCAGATCACACTTTTATAAACAGTAAATGAATATCCTATTGTTGGTGCAGCTTTACATCAGGGTTTTTTCCTCCTTTGAAGTCAACAATGAACATGAAAATGCCAACACTTCTAACATCAGCGGGGATTTTCTTTGTGCCTACACTAACAGATTAAAGCATACACTTGTTTGACATCGGTTATGATCTCACCATGCAGGCATCATACATAGTGTGTTTCTCCATGACTTTTTCAGCTCCGTTTTTAGTAAGTCAGCTGACTACTGTGCAACCTTAAGGGTGTCATCTGACTGTACAAAATGATCCTGCAGACCAGGTAAATATCGCTGCAGCATTACGCAGTCAGTAAGGCCTTCTTTTGTTCTAATAGAGTTTTAATGAGCAGCTTTCTTAACAGTTTACTAGCACTGACTCGGTCGTTTCAAGCCAAAGAAATGCAGTGTGTCTGTTGTTGTTTTACGCCGAAAATTCTTATATTCTTTTAAATTGTGCCTGACATTCTTAACTAGTATGATACTGTGAAATATTGCAATTAATTATGGGTTGCCAAATTTAGAATTAAATTATTAAGTGAGTAAATAAGTGAGATATCAATGTTTGACAAAATACAACTTTTAAACAAGAGAGTCCCTCGGCTATAGTGTTAATTATAAGTCTGACTATAATTCACATTATTGCCGCTTTTGTGACAACATTATTAGTAAATATGGCTTGGTAGAGAAATGTCCATCATGATTCTGTTTTATATGTAAATCAGCAGGAGAAACCACTGGCTGATTAACTGTAGATGAAAAAGCTCGTTAATCGTGACAAACGGCTGACACATGACACCATTTTCATAAAGTAGCAGCGGCTGTGGAGGCAGTGGAGCTGTGTTTTGTGTTTTCATCGCAGTGCCGAGTTCCTCTCCTTTGCCAGAGCGGCACAGCTGGAATCCTGTGTGTCACCACATCTCCAACTACTTGGAAAATGTTACTTTGAATCCAGTCGTGTTGTGATACGAGGCTGAGTAACAGGACTTATTAACGAGAGTCCTGTGGAGTGGACAGAGAAATGTCAGAGGAGAACGCAGTCATAGCAAAGGTCACTTTCTATTTAAAGCATGAAACGTGAAACTGATGATTTGTTCACTGTCTGACGCAGTGTTCCATCACTGTTGATGACATTGTTGCTTGGTTACTTCAGGGTGAGAAAAAGTCATGAACAGCGTAATGCTTTCTTTTTCATGTATAACATTTCAAATTTTCATATTTTGACATTTAATGTGCACTGTCCCTATCGAATAAATTAAAAAAAGTAAGAAGGACCTAGATGTCAAAGGTACCTCAGTGGTTCCTTTTTATGTTCTTTAGCAGAAGAATTTGTCATTTTGCAAGTGCCATTTTGGTCTTCGAAAACCAAACAATTAAAATGAATGAAACAATTGAACAATCTGACTGAGAACTTGGGGATATAAGGTATGGTAATACAGCAGTGGCCTGTTAATCACAAGGTAAAACATACCCTGCATTATCAGTTTTATTCTATAGGGAGGCAAAATTTACAAAACAAGCATCTCCATTCAGAAAGTCTTGAAAATAGCAACTGACATCATTAACACTTTAGAAAAATGTTCACTAAGATAACAGTGAAAAGGGAAGTCATCTTCTTATAGATGTTTATATGATCTGTCCCTTTTTTTGCAAGTGGAGGAGTCACCAAGTTATATCTGTGTTGGCCTCACTTTTCAGACTCTGGGGCTATGTCATTTTTTTAATGTAAGATCTACAGAAAAGCTCGGGAAGTAACTTTTTGGATTATTCAGCCACAATCCTGTAAAGAGCATTTGACGTGTAAAATCTCTGCTTGCTCAAAAGTAAACTTTGGATTTGTTGGGTTTAAAATGTGCAAGGCCTCACTGTGTGAAATGCTATGAGATGACACTGATGTAAATTGGTGCTGCACCATCCATCCATCCATCCTCTATACACCGCTTTATCCTCACTAGGGTCGCAGGGGGTGCTGGAGTCTATCCCAGCTGACTCGGGCGAAGGCAGGGGACACCCTGGACAGGTCACCAGTCTGTCTCAGGGCTACATATACAGACAAGCAATCACACTCACATTCACACCTACGGGCAATTTAGAGTCATCAATTAACCTCAGCATATTTTTGGACTGTGGGAGGAAGCCGGAGTACCTGGAGAAGACCCACGCATGCACAGGGAGAACATGCAAACTTCATGCAGAAAGATCCCAGGCCCAGGCTGGGATTTGACTATTCAGAAGTTTGGGTCACCTAGAAATGTCATTTTTTCCCAATGTAGAAAACATTAAATAATCAGAAATCCAGTCTAGACATTGTTAATGTGGTAAATGACTATTCTAGCTGGATTTTTAATGGAATATCTCCATAGGGGTACAGAGGAACATTTCTATCAACCATCACTCCTGTGTTCTAATGCTACATTGTGTTAGCTAATGGTGTTGAAAGGCTGATTGATGATTAGTAAACCTTTGTTGAATTGTTTGAACATGAATCAAAGTGTGAGTTATCATGGAAGACATGAAAATGTCTGGGTGATCCCCAACTTTTGAACGGTAGTGTATGTGTCTTAATAGCCCCTGATATCACTTTCCACTCTTTTTGAATCATATTTTGAGGCTTACAGCATAAATTTATGCTCAAAACCAAAGGTGATAATAGTTACAAGCGGAACAGGATTTTCTCCTCTTGAACAAAGCCGCTTTGTTGTCATTTATGCAAAGAGCAAAACACTTGCCTCAAGTGTTTTGTTTTCAGTGTGACATTTAGATGTTATTTCTCGTTGATTTTTCACTGACTCAAAGTGATGGCATGAAGGGTGGGCGGGCAGGTGTTGGACTAGTTAGCAATGTCCAGGCAGCCTCATTAACATTTGAGTCACATTAGTGTCATTAACAGCGCCGCACCACCAGCAGACCTCATGCTGTGCTTTGGACCCCTACAAGGCTGGTGTGGTTAATTATGACTGACAGTACGTCGTGTTACCTTTAAATATTAATGCATAGTTGTTGTTTTCATTGGAACATTAAGAATCAAAAAGTGAGTTCTTTGTCGCTTTTTCTGGGTGTGTTTTGGGATTTGCTCTGTCCACGCCGTCACGGCTAATTAGGACCTTCTCCTGTCCAGTGACACTTCTGCTCACAACATCCACCACGCACCTCCTCCACCAATCACATCCTTTTGTCAGCCTGAGGATGAGGAGGATCGGAAGATGAAGAGGCCTATTTATCAGCTCACTGCATCTTACCTTAACAGTGATATCACTCAGCTCTTCCACCACCTACATCCTTGGACGTTTTTGGATATTTGCAGTCGAACCACCAGTGCTATAAAAAAAACAAAAATCAGGACAGAGTGGGATCCGTCCGGTTGTGGTTTAAGGTGGAGATGCTTCGCCCTCAGGTGCAGGTTCTTCTGGTGGCTTTGTGTTCATCTGTGCTGCTGCTGCGGGTCAACAGTGCTCCACACTGGGACATACAGAGGGCCGAAGTCACAAATGACAAGGTGAGTTACTGATTCACTAAATAAGGCTTAAATAGCTTAGATGAACCCTGTAAAACCCACTGTTGCAAAAATATGTCAGCTCTCTCTCTCTCTCTTTATATATATATATATATATATATGTGTGTGTGTGTGTGTGTGTGTGTGTGTGTGTGTGTATAGGCAATTTTATTTTCTATATTTAAGTTTATAGGGTTATGTCGATAACACATAAATAGGTTGTTTCTACTAATATTTCTATGTGATTTAACAAGAAATGTGCAAATGTGACATATCTCATGCCTGAACACTTGATCTGAATGATTTGAGACAAAGAACACTGAAAAATAAAAACAAAAACAACTTTTTAAGCTGAATATACATTAAAAATAGATTGTTTCTACCAATATTACTTAATAATTTTTTAAAAATGGGCAAATGTGACATATCTCAGGCCCAAAAACAATGTAAAATTAAGTCCTTAAAGGAAAACAACAGCAAAAAAAAAAGTTTTTCAGTTGATTATACATAAAATATTGTTTCTACTAATATTTCTAGGTAATTTAAAGAGAAATGTGCAAATGTGACATATCTCATGCCTGAACACTGGATCTGAATCATTTGAGACAAAGAACACTGAAAAATAAAAACAGAAACAACTTTTTAAAGCTGAATATAGATTAAAAAATAGGTTGTTTCTAATAATATTATTCTGTAATTTTAAAAAAAAGGGCAAATGTGACACGTCAGGATCAACAACAGTGAAAAATTAAGTCTTTAAAAAGGAAAATAAATACAAAATAAAGGTTTTCAGTTGATTATACATAAAATATTGATTGCTTCTACTAATATTTCTACGTAATTTAAAAAGAAATGTGCAAATCTGACTCATCTCAGGCCCAAATAATGCTGAAAAATGAAGTCCGTAATGCATCACATTTGCACGTTTCTTTTTAAATTAAGTTGAAATATTCGTAGAAACAACCTATTTATGTATAATCGATGTTACCCTCTGAAACCCAAATACAGAAAAACTGAGCAAATATATATATATATATATAAAATAAAAATAAATAAGATTGATGTTGTATTTTTGCAACAGTGGGTTTCACAGGGTGAAGGAAGTGTCCATTAGGCGGTGAAAGAAAAAAATGTGTGCTTGACGTTCATCCTCTTGTTTTTCTTTTTCGGTCCTCCTTTAGGATCTGACTCGCATGCTCTTGCTGAAGTTCATGTCTGAACTGGTGGCGGCGAGAGGAGACGAGATGCTTCGTGAGCTGGAGGCGGGAGGCAGGGAGGAGGTGATGAGGCGACACGTTCCCCTCTCCCAAAGAGAGCGCAAGGCGGGCTGCCGCAACTTCTTCTGGAAGACGTTCACCTCGTGTTAATGGAAGAAGAGGGCCGCTCAAGCCAGAGTGTGTCAGTTTTGAAACCATACATTTGCTCACTTTGTAGCAACTGCATCATTTACTGCAAGATAACAAATATGCAGATCTCTTAAAATTTGCAACAAGTAGCAAGTTTTAAGGACGAGCTGGGATGTACGCGGTGTCAAAAATAAAATGTTCTGATGTAACATGTTATGGGTGTCAGACTGTATCATAATTTGTCTCTTCTGTGAAGCTTAATCCCAGCTTTTTAGAATTTATACATATGAACAAGAAATGCTAAAGGAGCAGAGATTCTCTTTTTGTTTAGAAAAAGCATCCAAGCTCTAGATCCTTTATTACCTACAATACCGTACACGAAACAATACGGGTTTGAAGCGGATTCCTGCTCAGGCAAAATGAGTCTTTAGGCTGTAATCAATGAAAGTAATAAGGATTCAGGACTTTGCTGCACTTTGAAAAATAAAAGTTTGACAAAGAGCAGCAGAACCTCAAGTATGTGGCTCGATTAGATGCGTTTTGTGGGATCTGGATGTAGGGATTGGGTGCGTTATCGCCATTAAGCAGTAAATGCACACTACTGTTCAAAAGTTACACGTAGAAATGCTCTTATTCTTGAAAGAAAAGCAGTTGTTTTCAATGAAGATGGCATTAAATGAATCAGAAATACAGTCTAGACATTGTTAATGTAGTAAATGACTATTCTAGGTGGAAACAGCTGATTTTTAATGGAATATCTCCATAGGGGGACAGAGGAGCATTTCCAGCAACCATCACTCCTGTGTTCTAATGCTACATTGTGTTAGCTAATGGTGTTAAAAGGCTGATTGATGATTAGAAAACCCTTGTGCTCTTATGTTAGCACGTGAATAAAAGTGTAAGTTTTCATGGAAAACTTGAAATTGCCTCGGTGGTAGTGTATATGTAACTCAAACATATGTTCGTCTTTTCACTGCACAGATAATGACGGGTTCTAGCTTTTATACTTAAGACTTAACCTTTAAGTTTTGAACATCAGAGTGTTGACGTTTTAATAATTGGTTACGTTTCTACAAAATCCATCTTTGGATCCAAAAGCTGAGCCACCGAACACATTTTTTTAGTACAAAATGGCCTCTGAAGTGAAGTTTGCTGCAGCATTGTGGACGACTTTAATCTTCAAGCTCCAATTCACAGCATTTTAAAAAGACACACAATAGGGATGATAACGGATGACTGCAACAGAAACAAAACTACGCGATTTAAGGAGTATGACACAAGCGTTGGCATGACTCAGGATATTAAATTGACATCTGAGTAATAATGAAATGCTTGGTGCTAAAAAGCAGTATATACATCACGAGATAAATTAACAAGAGATGTTTTAGCATGATCAATGTCCGTCACAAAATAAGCAGAATTCACAGACAAAACCCAGTTTCAAAGGGATCATTATGAAACCGAATGACATCCTTGAGGTAAGGCTTTCAAATTTCTAGCCCTTTAAACACGTACAAAATGCGGACGGAAAGACAGAGGTTAAACACAATCGCAACAAATACTGTAGCTCCAAATGTCTCGGAGTGTCACACACGAGTGCAAAGACGAACAAAATTAGCTTCACAAGTGAAGAGTTGTAATATATAACAAAGAACCATTTTAAGGGGAAAGTCTGTTATCGGGTTAAATTCAACATTCATCATCCCGAACATAAATTCATGAGTTCTTTACCCTTTTAAACTAGAAATAGATTTATAGAAGCAAGTGCTACTATTTCCCCGAATGGCAAACATACAAACTCTTCACATGAGGCTCAAGCTTTACACAACAGGATGCTCCATAAATGACCGACACCCTGTTTTCCATTAGGCAAAAAGATAACGTTTGACTTCATTGCACCATCTTCTTCAACGTAACAGTCAAGTATCGACCAAAGCAACGAATATTAAACAATACCGAAAGCAAGACTGTGTTTTGTAGACATTCAACGATGGCAAAAATCCTGTTATTACTAAAAAAAACAACAACAACAACAAAATGCGATGCCGTAGTGTTTGGATGATCCGAGCTAGCAAGTACAGTCCTAGCATTTAGCAAAAGCTAAAGAAAATAAACATCTTGCTTGTCGAGTTAACTACACATTCCTTTCGTCTACATTTCTTGTTCTACTAGGCTACTTCACTGCAAGTTTCACTGCACTAAAGGCTACATGCGTTCCAAAACTTCCATCCTGTTATCGACAGTTGTAGCTGTATTGTGTGCTTTAAATATGCTCGTTGTGAAACAGTTTAGCACGTTGATATCATCCTATTTATCATCCGCAAAAAGTCTCATCTTCAGTCTTTAATCTGTGGTATCCTTCACTCCCTCCATCGTCTGTGACAGTGACGGTCCAAGTGTTGATAATGTGCAAGCTAATATGTGAGCAGTACCGCTGTGGATTCATGGTAAGTGGAGCCCAAGCTGCCTGCAGGTCAGGCCACTGTCGTACTGAAACTGAGCTAAACGTGAGAAATAATGTACCAAAAAAAGTAGGGAAATTCCAATGAAAACACACTAGTGATGCAGTTACACCAACACAACTCTAATATCTGAATCAGTAACATTAATAAAGAAAATTGCATCTGCAGACCAACAGAGGGAACTACAGTAATGTCGGCTGGCTTGTGACCAGAGCAACCATGGGGGGAAAAAAGTAGCTCACGAGTCTGAACAAAGCAGGGGCGTTTCCTGTCTTAATGAGTCGACCGAGCGTGGGTTTGTGACGAAGAAAAGGCTGTAATGGTCGAGCAGATTCAGGAGATTTTGTTAGCAGTCAGTGGAGATTTTGGCCGACAGGTCCTGGATGCGCCGAGCGCTGCAGCTCTTACACAAGATGTGGCCGTCCAGCGGGTAGCAGCCTCGACCCTCGCCTTCAGACGACAGCAGGAGGCCGCATTCCTAATGAACACACACAGTCACTTCAACTTAACAGTCTCACATGGACTGAAACTGGTCATTTATTCCGAAATTTACAAGGAAATTTGGCATTTTTTGTGAGAAATCTTTAAGTCTAAAACTAAATCTGGTGAGGCTAACAGGAGTAAAATGAAGTTGAATGGTTGTTTGTAGTGATAAAGTGAAGAACTAGTAAAGTGCAAGGGATTACTATGTATTTAGCTAGACCACAAGTGAAACTATAATAGCCCACATGTCAATAAAGGGAGTCAGAAACTTAGATTCTGAGGTCACAGTGATTGATTAATGTCGACTGGTCTTGCTCTACCTAAAACTATAGAGGTAAGAAACTACATGATTATGTTCCTTCTCTCCTCTAAAAAGTTGAAATCAACACATTCTGTTCACTCACTTCAATTAAAAAAGTGAACTCACCTCACAAACGTAACAGTTGACATGAAAGCTGCGGTCCAGAGCTACAATCCTGACAGTCTCCTCCTGCCCTGGTTCAGGCATGATGGGCTCACCGCAGACTGAGCAGCGAGGGGCGTACTTCCTGTCAGGGACAAAGCATCAAAACTCCATTATAAGAAATCACCGACAATTCTGTCGAAGCTTTGGTCATTCACGTCAAAATGTTGGTATAGTGTGTGAATCGGTGCATACCTGTGAAAGTCCTCTATGCAGTGTATCTGAGACGTGGCATCCACTGTGAAGGGCACCCCGTCCAAGCAGCAGTTACACACCACGCAGGTGAAACAGCGAGGATGGTAGGCTTTTCCCATGGCCCGCAAGATGCGATCCAGAATGGGTTTGCAGCACTTTGAACAACGCTCTAGTGTGCTCTAAAAAAACAAAGACGGATACAACAGTCTGCATCAGAGCAGGAATGACACAGTACCAATGTAAGACAAAATGCAACATACAAGTATATCCCTGTTTATCGGGATTATACAATAGACAACAATTATTACAATATAAACTACACAGAGTGCACAGTGCTCGCCCGAGGCTGCTCATTCCCCCATATGGCACTGTCAGAAATGCAGCATTTGTTTATTAGTTATTAATGATCAGAAATCATGGCAACATAGAGTGTGGTCATTTAATATAGATGTATGCACAAACAAAATGACTTTGCACTGATCACAGGCGTGTGTTACGCATGTATATGTTACATACGGATACTGAATTGTGTGACCTACATATGTAGAGGGCGGTGGGAATTGATGGGACTCGGAAACACCCCCCAAAATTTAATCAATTGTTCCTTCTATCATTTCCGACAGATACGTCCCGATAAGCTCACAGCGGTTGACTTGTAGTAGGATCACAAACACGTGATTGTCAGCAGGTAACTGATGTTGTGTTCACTTGTTGTCATAGCTACAGTGACATCGTGACGCTATCTTGCAATGATACAGAAATCTTTAACAGATCTATAACTACACGCCGCATCACAGCCAAAATCTAATCAGGTGGTCCTTGTGTCGTTTCTGACCTTCCTTGAAAATTTCATCCAAATCCGTTAGTCTAATTCTGAGTAATGTTGCTAACAGACAGACAGACAGACAGACAGACAAACCAGCATCGGTCGTCACGCAAACATTATGCATTTACAAGACACTTAGTCATCACACTGTGCCACAATACCACCCAAAACAAAACGACAAAAACTGTTAATAAGACAAGCCTGGCTATTTCTTGCACCGTGGTTCACATACTTACAATGTAACAGCTCTCGCAGTAACTCTTTTTGTCAAGAGCGTAGAAGGGTTGCCCTCGGAGACGTGCGTGGCAAGTGATGCACGTGAAACACTCCACGTGGAACACTTGCTCCATGGCAATGCAGCCGCTGCCATCACCGACCACGTTGTCGCCACAGCGGGCACAGCGGCCTGGTTGGCACAGAAATTCACAGGAAAAGCGTTACACAGCTGCGTTTCTTGCGTCTTCTATAATGTCGCAGTGCTTGTTTAGAGGTGCCGTTAAAAGTACCAAAATAGTCCTCTGCAGGAGGGTGGTTCATGTCGTACACCAGCTTCTTGGTGAGTCGATCCAGCTCTTCCTCAGGCCTCGAAGCTGGCATCCCCTGCTAGAGAAAAGTAGATAAAAGAATCGCGCATGAAACCAAAAAAGTCAAAGCTATTAACTGTAAGGTTGTTTTCATTTTCATAACATATCAAGAGTGAAATGCGCCCACAGCAGATGTCAGAAATCGCCAAATAATAGAAGGTGATTTACAATATTCATTGTATTGAACCCTCGTGTTGTCCTGCGGGTCAAAACTGACCCGTTTTAAAATTTGAAAATGTGGGGGGAAAAAAAATAAAAAATTCACAGTGAAACTTCTGATGTCCACATTTTCAACATTTTTGGGAAATCTTTGAACATTTTTTGGCTGGAAACAAAACAAACGTTCAAATTTTTTTCTTAAGAACATTCACAAAAAAATCAAACAAAATCCAGCGAAAGTCGCTGGATTTTGGTTGATTTTTTTGTGAATGTTCATAAAGAAAATATTAGGTGTTTCACTGATATATACGCAATCACTTTGGATATTTTTAGGATTTTTTGTGGAAGATTTTTACTCATTTCTTAGAAATATTTACAAGAATTTTCTTGCCACATTTGGGGATTTTTTTTCCAAATAAAACTTTTAAGGGAAACTTTTATGGAATTATCGGAATTTTCTTCCTGAAGGTTTTGCAAATTTTCTGAAATTTGGTGAATTATTTTTTTTGCTGAAGTTTCGGATTTTTTCAGACAAGGAAACAATATTTTTTGTTGCCTGTAAATGAGCGCAACAGGAGGGTTAATTAACTATAAATCAAATTGACTATTTTTTCAGTGATTTGTGTCCTACCTTGCTGGACTGATAAGCAGGACTCTGTGCAGATCCAGACCCCGGCCGATTATTTTCCATCCCTCTCTTGGACACTGGAGCCTGGTTAACCCTTCCTCCAGACCCTGAGCTGCTCCCTTTGTACCCCCCATCAGAGTGCATCTCCTGAACTGGCGAGCTGGGATGCGGCGGGTACCAGCCTTGTGGAGCCGTCTGAGTCTGGGGTGGAGGCCGTGACACATGCTGGCGAGGAGGAGGCGGGGTGTAGGCCTGTTCAGCCTGCCTCCCTGTCTGAGAATAGGTGACAGGCTGTGCTGTCTTGACCTGGACGCTGAACCTGGGCCCGGTGGGAGTTGAGGCAGTGGTATAGGACGCTGGAACGGGCTGAGGGTAAGGTTTAGGGCTTGAAGAGGAGTAGTAGTCCTGCTGGTGGGAAGTGGAGTACTGAGGTGTCTGGTGCTCGCTGGGGTAGAGAGGAGCCGGGTGGTACTGGCTCTGTGGATGAAGGTTGTAGCCCATGGATGGCCGGCTCTGAGGAGGGGCTGCGCTCTGGTGTGCAGGCTTATAGTGATCCCCTGAGAGGTATTTGTTGTAAGGCACATTGTCGTAGAGCTGTGGGGAGGCAGAATATTAGCGAATTAAATACACAATTAACCCAGTGATGATGGAGCCAAACTTAACCCATCATTTATTTTTCAATCATTCTAAAGCGTATTTTCATACTTGCGTGCTGGAGTCCTGTGGGTGGCTGTCCAGGTCAGCCAGCATACTGGTGAGGGAGTCAATATCGGCATCGATTTTGGAGTGATAGCTTGCCGGCTTTTCAGGGCCACGATGCTAACATAAAAGAACAGCATCGGAAACGCGTCAGAACGCCGCAAACTCTTTTTCAGCATTTGCCCAATTTCACCCAGTAGCTTGGAATTCCGTGTTAAGTATTTAAAGGAGCGCAAAACTCAAAACAGAAAATGCACCCACCATCAGTTCGTAGCTGTCCATGTGAGGGCTCCAGTTGCGGTCTTCTTTGGGACCATGGGGAGGAGAGTAGTAGTGATCGCCAGGCGAGTGATGAATAGGGCCACCTATTGTTTTTGGAGAAGAGAAACTGGAAACATTTGTCCAAGACTCTTCAAGAATGTTATCCTTAGACAGACACATTTTTTAAGTAAAGAAAAACAGCAGAAAGCAGATGGCATATCCTCTGTTAAATGAGAGGTTCACAATCTGACATCATGACTGTGTTGTATTAATGGTCACTGATCATTCCTCCTATTTCTGCTATTTGTTAAGAGATTTATGCCTGACATGCTTCTCATGTGCACTATTATTCAAAAAAAATTGGGGTCACGTAGAATTAGCATTAGCATTTTTTCCAATGAAGATAGCATCAAACGAATCAGAAATACAGTGTAGACATTGTTAATGTGGTAAATGACTATTCTAGCTGGAAATGGGTGCTTTTTAATGGAATATCTCCATAGAGGTACATAGGAACATTTCCAGCAACCATCACTCCTGTGTTCTAATGCTACATTGTGCTAGCTAATGGTGTTGAAAGGCTAACTGATGATTAGAAAACTCTTGTGCAGTTATGCTAGCACATGAATAAAAGTGTGAGTTTTCATGGAAAACATGAAATAGCCTGGGTGAGCCCAAACTTTTGAACAGCAGTGTAAGTAATGAGGACAAAATCCATGGTCCTATTTCTTATAGTAGTAAAATTAAACACTGCAGATCAGCCTGATGTAGTGTCAAACTTCTAGCTAGCCAGACCACATGGGTGTTTTTTGACGTTAATATTTCTGTCTTTGTAACATTGTCCTTTCAACATAGCTCGACAAGAAACCTCTGTCTGTGAAAATGCAAAGTGGTCAATTCAGGCAAATGTAAGACTTTGAAAGACGCAAACATGAATTGTCCAGCTCAAACTGCTCAAGTCTCATTGTTTACAATGAAACTGATTGACAAGAATCTTGTCCTGTATGACTAGGAGGAATTATTATTAATCAAAAATATTTACAGAACATCATTATTTTACTGTTCCCTTAGAGTAACAATGTCTTCCTGTTTCAGCCTAACTGTGTGCCTTTGTGCATGGTTCCTCTCTGCTGTCGCTATCAAAAGATCAGTGGGCAGAGTTAGAGTTATTGATGTTGGTGCCAGGGGGGCATTCCTGCACAGAAATGTTTCTTAGAAATGGCCCCAAATCCCTCACTACAGTTTGTGATCAGTGCTCCTCTTACCTGTGTGTTCAGTCGCCATGTACCTGTTGGTCATTCCTTCTCCTCCATTCTGGTCATAGGGACCGTATTTTGGCCTAAAGTCAGACGTGCCCTTCTTGTTGGGGGCTCGGTAGATCGCTGCCCCGGCAGAGTGGGACATCTGGGGGACGGCTCGCTCTGGGCTATCCAGAGTCCTCGGGGGCAGCCAAGTGGGACCAGACATGGCAGGCTTCTGAGATCGAATGACAAAGGAAAGCATGTGTCATGTTGTTTCGTTATTAAATTTTATGTTGTAATATAACTGAAGTGTACGTGACAATTGGTAATAACACAAAAGAATCTTTAAGGCAAATCAGCGTGATCCGTTTTGCCTGATAATTATTTCGTGAATGTGCACATTTTCTGCGTCCAGCCATAATTTGTCTATTAAACACTACTGTGACTGTTGTGTGCGTTTATATTGCAGGTAACCAATGGAAACTAAAGGATGCTTCAGATTTAGTTTCCTATGGCAACGGGACACACACACTGAACAATAGACTCGCAGTTGAAGAGCAGGAAGAGAGAAGCTATTCTAAAAGGCTCGGGGATTTCCAGCTGGCAAGCACATGCCCCGAAACATGTTCGAGTGTGTTTCTGTGTACTTCGAGACACAGTCACACAAAAACGTCTCCAACACCCACATATGCACATGATGCATACAGACACACAAACAGGTGCAAATCTGTGGCTGCCCCTAGTCCGCTATCAACCACAATAGTTATTGTCCGAGGATGTTTACACACCAGTATCATTTTTTTCCCATATGAAGTTGAAACAAAAACAGGGCAGGAAATGTTGTGTCATGATATGTGCCTGTATACACGTGAACACCTGGCTCATAACAATATATTATGTATTCTCAGTGGGACAAATAACAACACTGGCAACACTCGCAGCTGAGCTGTCAAAGTGCTGACTTCCACCTGAGGTCTTGCATGAGAAGAAGTTCAGTTTAAAAACATCGTAATATTTCAAAGCAGGGCTGCACACATCTGATCCAGTGTCCTCCTTGTGTGATTGTCCACATGTGGTAACACTCCATTAAATTTTTTAAATCTGTTACAAAGCCAATATTAAACTCAAGCAGAATAAAAAATATAATATCACAAGTTAATCCCAATTTATAGAAGTGTCAGAAATTACTCAAAGAGCCTTTTAAAGCTACAATGTCAGAGAACGAATCCATTTTTGATATTTAATTTGCAATTTTAAACATTTTCTTGAGGAAAACCTAACATACATTGTTCTTGACAGCTGCATAACATTACCATATACTTTGAATTCAGGCAGGCTACCTTTTACAAACTAATCATTTTAGAACGTACAACATTTTAGAATGTGTAAATGATATAAGAATTTCTCAATTGTGATTAATATTCAGTGCACAAAGTAAACAAAAGCATGCACTACTGCTTTAACTTTCTAGGAAAGCCACTGTGAGACGGACACAAAGCCCAAATAGATTGAAAGCACTCACATAAGCCACAGCAAATTAAATTCAAGTATCGTCAGGATGGAGAAATGAATAGCCCACTCAGACTGATTGTATGTGGGTCATGTGGCCTTCATAAGTCCGTGATGGTAAGAGGATTATAATGATGTATGACAGGATGATGCACACATACAGAAAACACTTACTGTTTATTTCTTCGCTTTAGCTATTTTAAGTTTAGCTATTTACAGGGTTGTTGTTGCTACCATTAGACCAAGCAGCGTCAGCATGGACTTCAGTGACATTACACGCTGACCACGTGGAGGAAAGAGGGACCACCACCTCCACCTCCACTGTCGACCTGATTTAAGCCCCTGTCTGAATACGGATGAGGACACACTCAAATCCGAGGATGGCTGGGCCAGGAAATTAATCTCAACAGCTTTATCGCTCTGAGTTTCAAAGCCAATTGTTGTGTTTTTCTGTGATTTAAAAAAAAGCTCGTGGATTTGTGTATTATCACGGCTGGGCTTCTAACTGAGGGTCAAAGATGCGCATCGACTCTCCAAATGTCAATTGATGACAGTGACCAGAGTCATGCTACCGGGAAAACACAAAGACTAGATCCGGTATGCTGGAAAATCAAAATAATTCCACTGTAAGCGTCTCTGCAACACACAACGTTTACATAAATTAACAAACAAATAATAATTTAAAGGTACCGAATACAAACCGTATCGGGGCTATCACCATCACTTTAACACGCTGCTCTTGTTATTCTGTAGCATTTTCAGCTATTATTTTGAAGCCACAGGGCTATGGTTAGCTTAACATGTTTGACACACTGCAGCTTAATGTAGTGATTTCTGATAGATAGTTTAACTAATATAAGAGACAAACAGCGCGATTCGAGTCAAAACATGTCAGGAAACGGGGTTTAAACTACATCCGTAAATGCGAGTGTACAATTAAGTGATATTAGCAACATATTAGCGTTTCCTACCTTTTACAGCACCGTTACAGTGATTCTCTTCTTTCCTTCGGTCTCATCTAGGAATCCAGAACAACATGAAATCGGTGAAAGGGAAAAGAAAAACACATGAAAGCCACATCAGCAACATTTTCTCGCTTTAACAGCAGCGTCCCGGACAGCAACATTATCTCATATGAATGACAAACTGTCCAGCTGTTCGTCCAAATCTGTCCTCTGTGCGTCACATATGAGAAAAACATACCACTTAAGTGATACAATCGCCCAAAATGAGGGATAATTAGCAAGAATTAACTTTAATAACAGGCTTGTTGACTTGTTTGCTAGCCTGTTTTGAACTCCAGCAAAGCTCGTGCCTTGCCTCCAGGCTAACTTCAGCACAGCCGAGAAGGAAACAATGAACCAGCCGACAGCTACCGCCTGAACGGAGCCACACAAACACGACCTGCTCCTCAGTCTAACCCTTCAAAGGTCAGTGAAAGTTATCCCGAAAAAAACTTTCTTTTCGCTTCGGCGTCGTTAACCTACTTTGTCACGGATACCGAGAGGCCTTTAGCAGCAGCGGCAGCTCCGCACTGCATTCCCCATGTGTGACGTAGTTGCGGGGCGCGTGCGCGTCCGCGTGCACACAGAGGAAAGATAATTTTGTTGCAAATTTAGCCAAATAAAAATACAAAACTCGTCCAGTAAATATCTTAAATGTTACTTTGTTACACCTTATAGTAAAATTCTAAATGCATATGACTATGGAATACTTCGGACTGAATAAAACGTCATTGCATATATAAAGGGGGTAAGAACCTCCCTGTCCCATAATTCCCTAGCCAGTTTTAATTCCATGTCTTCTCTTGGATGATAACGTTCTGAAGTATGATGACATATCATTTTGACAGGACAAACTAGACTCGTGTGGGCTCTTATTATCAGGATAAATTCACCCTTTTCCTTTATTCTTTACAAATTCATATAAAGGATTATCCATGACTTTGAACAGAAAATGCCATATTTTTGTAATATGTAAAGGTGTAAATGTAAGACTTTTGAGGAAAGCTTAATATTTTCATGTCACTAATTTAAATATCATTGAGCAATTGTGTCACAAATCATCAGTTCTAAATTTATTTCACAGTACCCTGACAGTTTAAAAACATTCAAAAGTTTGGGGCCACTTAGGAATGTCCTTATTTTTGAAAGAAAAACATTTTTTTTCAATGGAGATAACATTAAATGAATCAGAAATACAGTCTAGACATTGTTTATGTGGTAAATGACTATTCTAGCTGGATTTTTAATGGAATATCTACATAGACAAATGATAAATAGACAAAAAAATATCCTACACACAAAAATAAAAGAAAAATATTTAATGTATTTAATGGAATCATTGGAAGACAGCTGATGTTAATCTCAGAGCATGAAGATTACTGAACGTATAATTATTTGTTCATATTTATGTCTGCTAATTGCGATCAAGGTTTGATTAATCTTTATTATATTGACATTAGGGTTCTTTTACTCTGGGTTTGAATTGTAATTCGTCATAGCTTTCAATTGAGCTTAAATCCCTTGTTGTTAATTTATGTGTTTTCCATAAAAACCCAGTTGTTTTCCATTCCACAAGCAGCAGTTAATATGGAGGTCAAATGCTTGCTTCATTATTTTACAGTTCATTAGATTTGGGTCAACTGTCCCTCTCCCATTTCCCTCCCACCCTGTTTTTTCTTCCCCTTCCTCCCACTTCACCCAGTACAATGCTGGAGCCCCACTTCATTCCCCAAGGCACTTCTTCAAAGGAAGAGTTTCATAAGCTTGTCATTTATTTTTTATTTCCCGGTCTGTCTCAGCCAATAAATGGACAAACAACCAGAGCAGCTTTCTGGGATCTCCCCACTTCCTCCTTGCACTCCTCCTCCCAGTAGCTCTGTGCTGTTTGCCCTTATATGTCCAGAGAGCTCTGCAGTCACAGGAAGAGGTAGTTTAAGCAGATCTGTGTGTTTGTTGCAGGGGCCATCAACACTTTGGCACCAGCTCGAGGGTTTGAAGTCAAAGCATGGCTTCAGTCCATGCAATATCAGATGAGCAATATAGTTTTATCCAGGCAATGAAGAAACCACAAAACAAGGTGGAGCCCTTCATCTGAGAATGCAAAGGGTTCATGTGATGGTGAATAGTAACAGCTCTGCATTTTTGCACAGTGTGTCGCTGATGGGCATTGACAGATGGGTTAAGATGCAGGAAGTTGCAGTGAGCGTTGCCCAGCCTCACCAACGGGACGGACTCAATGGCTTCCGGCCATTGGTAAACCTGTTTAGTAATGTTCTCACTTTTCCTCAACCGCCCCCCTCATCCGTTCTTCTCACAATGCCTGGAAGTCGCCTAGACCCACATCTCCCTCTCTGTTTTCTTAATCGTTGTTTTCCTTTATGGTTTTTCCTTGTTTTTTTCTTTCATAAAGCACACAATTGATCCAACCTCTATCCAAACAAACAGAAGCACAAGGACACGCACAAGCACTCCACATCCCAGGCAAACATTTTGACTTCCGATTCGCATTTTCAAAGGATTTATATCCAAACATGGGTGTTAGATTTTTAAAATATGTTTGACTCAAAAGGGAGTTTGCCTTTTCAAAAAGAATTATTGCTCAAGATGCAGCTCAAAATTACCTGGAGGCAGTTATACCTGCTAAAAATAAGTTGTTGTGCAACCCAATCATGAGCATTGGTAGATCTGTCTGTGCCTACTGTTTTCAGCAATCACTTAATCCAAATAAAGCAAAAGCAATTTAGTGCACACACTGTTATATACTAGAGAAAAAATATTGAAATTTTAGGTAAAAATGATGAAATTCCACAATTTTTCTTTTGCATTTTAGACAAGAAAAGCACTCAGAGAGCGCAGTACTCCTCCAAGGCTGTTCATCCCCCCGTATGGCATTGTCAGAAATGCAGCTTTTTCTTTTTTTTTTTAGAAATGCTGCATTTATTTATTAGTTATTGATGATCAGAAATCACCATAGAATGTAGCCATTTAATATAGATGTATCCACAAACAAAATGACCTTGCACTGAGCACAGGAGTGTTTTATGCATGTGTACGTTATGTACGGATACCAAATCGCGGGACCTAAATATGTAGCGGACGGTAGGAATTGATGGGAATCAGAAACACCCCCACAATTTATTCAATTGTTCCTTGCATCGTTTTCCACGGATTAGTCCCAGTAAGTTTGCATTGGTCAATATGTAGAGGTATCACAATCATGTGATCGTCACAGGCAGCTGACGTAGTGTTCACTTGTTGTCATAGTTACAGTGACGCCGTGACTCACAATGATACAGAAATCTTTAACAAATCTGTGGATCCAAACTATAAGCCGTATCACTGCCCAAATCTAATCACTTGGTCTTTGTGTCATTTCTGACCTTCCCTGAACATTTCAATCCAAATCCATTTTTGAGTAATGTTGCTAACAGATAGACAAGCAGACAGATAAACTAACGCCGATCGTCACATAACTCCGCTGTGTTCCTTGGCAGTGTAATGAATTAGGTCCAATCATGTCAGTGAAAATAAAAATAATCTTCTCTTACTCAACCCTCCTGTTGTCTTCATCTACAGGCACCAAAAAATATTGTTTCCTTGTCTGGAAAAAATCCAGCAAAAAAATTCCCCAAATTTCTGAAACTTTGCAAAACCTTCAGGAAGAAGATTCCAATATTTCTTTAAAAGTTTCCCTTAGAAGTTTTTTTTTTTTAAATCCCCCAAATTTGGCAAGAAAATTATTGTAAATATTTTCAAAAAACTGTAAAAATCTTACAAAAAATCCTGAAAATATCTGAAGTGATTACATGTATATCAATAAAACGTCTAATATTTTCTTTAAGAACAGTCACAATTTTTTTTTTGTGACTGTTCGTAGAAAAATTTGAATGTTTCTTTTTTCCAGTCAAAAAATGTTCAAAGATTTCCCAAAAATGTTGAAAATGTAGACATCAGAAGTTTCACTGTTAAAATTTTTTTTTTTTTTCCAAATTTTCAAACTTTAAACCGGGTCAGGACAACATGAGAGTTAATCAGCATAACCCTAGCATCTTGCATCTCGTAAACCTAGCTTTTGGTGCAAGCATCACTCATCTTCCCCGAGTCAACCTTGAAGATTTCTCTTCTTTCTTCAAGGTCTCTTTCTGTGAAATACTTTCATGTGGAGGAAACAGAGTTCATAGTTCATTTTTTGCTGTGCCTCAATGAACTGTCCTGCGTCTGATTCTCTGCAAAGCCAAGGCTGCACTGAGGATGAAGTCACTTTCCGCTTATTTTTCAGTTCTTCATGACCTCTGAGCCCTCGTCCCCTCACTCCGTTACCCCCCAATTCGCCATCTCTCCTCCCTTGTCGCCTGCCCGCTTTATTATTGACGGATGTCCTGCGCGGGCGTTTTCATTCATGTCTCTGAGCAGCTTAGCAGGATGCATTCATGTGTGTGTGGATGGAAGTTCCTGCACATCTGTCGACTGCATTTCTCTCGGTCAGGGCGGGGTAAAGGTTGTTTTTCAGCACCAGGAGTAGGTGTCTTCCATCTAGAATGATCAGTTTTTTTCTTGCTTCCTTCCTTTTGGTCCTCATAACACGTCCCTTCTGCTCAGAAGGTTCCGGACAATTCTATGGAGCACTTATCAATAATGAGCTTCAGACTGAATTAGCCAGTTTAGCAAGTTTCCCTTTGAATACCATGACTTATTATATGCAAATAATATCACGGGATATTTTGAGAAATTGTGCAGCAAAATACAGGTGAAACTTGTATGAAAAACTCCCATAACTAAATGTAATTGATGAGGGTATGGCTTGTTTATCCAAATACAAGTTAGTGTTCCAGTTTCCTTTCAAACAGTTTCCTCTGTCCTGGTGAAGGAAAGCGTTGGTGGGGGATGTTCTGAGGCTTACCCCTGGACAGCCAGCCACGTACCGCATCTCCCCAAGGGTCCACATATATATTTTTTTAACGTGGCACAAAAACACACTTTGCTTTCCTGCCATTAGTTTGCGTCGAGCTATGGGGGTTTAGAAAAACTAATAGCCCACTAAAAATACTTAGAGCCCGGAGCCTGGGCCAGGGCTTTTCCTGAGTTGCTTCCAGTGTACGCGTGGGCCATTGAGGAAAGAGGAAACGAGCAGCTTTGGTTGTAAGGGGGCTTCCTGCGCAACATTATAAAGAGCTCCCTCCCTCTAGTCTCCCTCACAGTGCTGCTCAGAGCCAGTGGAGGCTGTGGGGGATCCCTGCTCCACGTCTTTGACTGCAGACTGAACACTGAGCCCAGTGGGTTGACGTCAGTGCAGCACACGGTAGTTCTCGTCCCTGCTGGTCGGGGTGAGTTGGAACTTTTCACCATATTGAAATATTTTGTCTCATGTGTCTAATCCTTGTTGGCTAGGGTTGATTTTTTGCTTTTATGTCGAGATGTTAAAAATCCTTTCCTCATTTTTCGTTAATCTTGTAATGTAACTTTTATGGTAAATTTCTGAAGAGAGTAATGATAAATTGCTAGATTTTGTTCGAGAAAAATGCAGGGTCGTTATCAATATGTGGTAAATGTGGGATTTATTGTATTATTTTTTTCTCTCAAAGCACAGAATTTCATTTTACTTCATATTCATTAACTTTTGAAAACTGTCTAGCAGTGTACAACTGTAAAATACATACAGGATCTTGTGTTTATTTCGTATTTTCTGCATGCAGGTACGAGTAGGGAGCTGGTCTCACCTAACAGATGTGTCTGGGACACTCCAATATATTTATTCTATCCGTTACATACAGGTAAGTTACTGTTATGAGTCATTCTAACAATCAAAATTTCAGCTCGAATGTTGTGAATGTAAAATACACTACCGTTCAAAAGTTTGGGGTCACTTAGAAATGTCCCTTTTTTGAAAAAAAAAGCAGGTTTATTTCAATGAAGATAACATTAAATGAATCAGAAATACAGGCTAGACATTGTTAATGTGGTAAATGACTATTCTAGCTGGAAACAGCTGATTTTTAATGGAATATCTCCATAGAGGTACAGAGGAACATTTCCAGCAACCATCACTCCTGTGTTCTAATGCTACATTGTGTTAGCTAACGGTGTTGAAAGGCTCACTGATGATCAGAAGACTCTTGTGCTGTTGTGTTAGCACATGAACAAAAGTGTGAGCATTCATGGAAAACATGTAATTGCCTGGGTGACCCCAAACTTTTCAGCAGTAGTGTATGTGCACTGCTTCATATGTCATTTCCCTTATTTAAAATATCTTTTCTCCAGACCCAAATGATGGAAGTGTTGGAAGGACACAGAGCGGACAGAGGGCAGGCGATGAGGGCCCCAGCTGATGGATACGTGAAGGAATTCACTCGCCACTCCAACGATGTGCTGCTGAACCTGAATGAACTCCGGCATCGAAGCATCCTGACTGACACCACCCTGGTTATCGGCAACGTGCATCTGCAGGCGCATTGTGCCGTGCTCGTGGCTTGCAGGTTGGTGCATGGCTCAAAGCAACACATACGACAGTTTCTCTGTCTTCTACGGCAAGCAGGAGCGAGACTGCTTTTGAAGGGAGAACTCGAATGAAACAAGCGTATATATAGTTGTTTTGTCCTTCTACTTTTATCTGGCCCAGTCAACTAAACTGCATAGCACAGCTCACCTGAATTTACCCTACGTATTTCTGTCCTCCTCTCTTCCCTCAGTGGGTTCTTCTACTCGCTGTACTCCCACCGTGTGATGCTTCAGGGGCGTGGTGGCGGCAGGGAGCAGCTCATAACCGTGTCTCTTCCCAGTACCTTGGATCCATCCAGCGTCTCCCTGCTGCTCGACTTCATGTACACCTCCCGCCTCCCTCTGACACCCAGTGTTGTCTCCGGAGTGCTGGCTGTTGCCACCTACTTGCAGATGGACCACGTGGCCGATACCTGCCGGGACTTCATGCAGCTGCACAGGTGAGGGCCTGGAAGGAACATCTGTTGTCTGATCACGTCTTGTGGATGAAGAATGTAGGAAATGATTTGACGCACAAAGCTGGTACATGAACTCAAAAAACATTTTTGTTTCATTTCCAGCATGAATAGCATGAGTGCGAGACACCCTCAGCTGGAGCTGGACTCCAGGGTGTCTGTAGCCTCTGTAGCCCCCAAAGAAGGGGACCTGTATAATCCAGGACCCCAGAGATCACTCCCAACAGGTGGGATGACCAGGTAAGAGAATTAAGTTTGTCATTAATTATTATTAAGTGGCTAAAACTCCTCTCTTTGTGTGACTGATTTCTTACATGTTTGTCGCTTTGACTTTTTGTTTATACATTGTAGGAATTACAGCTGCTGTAGTTTATGCGCCTTTGTCTGTTGACAGGTTTAGCTCATTACAGCACTTCCTTTGTTTTTCCTGCAGGATCCCTGCGATGGCTGGGGACTCTTTCAAGCCAGGGGCTTTCCTGACCTGCCAGCCCAGGTCAAAAGAGCTAAAAGGAGAGCCTGAGTCACCCACCATGGGCACTTCATCTCCAAACAGCCCCGCCCGCTCAAGCTGCCAACCGAACTCTCCCGCTGAGTCCAACACCTGCAACAAAAACCTTGTGGTACATCTCATGAAAATTGGAAATGTGCTTGATTTTAATGAAAATTTTCATTTACAGTTAAATTAAAGTTGTGTTTTCTTCAATTCTCCAGAATGACACCAAAGCCACACCAGACCCAAAGGCCTGCAACTGGAAGAAATACAAGTACATTGTTCTCAATCCTCTCTGTGCTGCCACTACGGTGAAAGAAGAGGAAGGGGAGGAACCCCAAAGTCGAGCATCACCCACTGCAGACAGCATGGGCTCGATCCCAAAAGCACCAACAGAGGCGTGGTCTGGAGAAGTGCCTGGTCAGATTGATAGGTAAACTGGAATAATGAGAATAATGACATCACAGAGACTAAAACAGAAAAGTTTATATATGTGTATAAAATGTGTATAAAAACCTTTTTTCTTCAGACAGGGGCAGGCCTCCTGCTACGAGGGTTCTGGCCGAGCCCCTCCCCTCGGGCCACCTCCCTCTGTGGACCAGCCAACAGTGCCTCCCTCCTACAAGGAAGGGCCAGGTAGGCAAAAGCCAAAACCCTGTTATATAGCAAAAATGATACACAAATCTATCAAAAACAGTGCATTGGTGTAACTAAAATTGCCCCCTTTTGGTCCAGAAGCTGCTAACCACAACCAAAATCCAATCAAGCGTGAGAACTACTATGTGCCCTACTGTTATTCTGGAAACCTGCAAGGAACCAAGTCTGTCTGCTCAGGTAAAGCCATAAAAAAATCTCTGTTCAGTTCACTTTATTTGATTCAGATGTTCAGAATAAATTTGTACAACCAGTGACTTTTGCCTGAGCAGGTGACAAACCGTACCGCTGTAACGTGTGTGGAGCTCAGTTCAACCGACCCGCCAACCTGAAGACTCACTCCCGCATTCACTCTGGAGAGAAACCTTACCGCTGTGACACCTGTGGAGCGCGATTTGTTCAGGTGAGGGCTCCAAGTGTGTGCATGACTACAAAAGTGGATGTTAGCAATGCTAAGCTACATAATGCTTTGTAATTGGTCACACATATTCATTTTGGTCTCGTATCCCATAATTAACTTTAAAATTTAAAAATGATTCAGTCTGTATCACATGAGAAAGACAAACTTCATGCCAAAAGATCATTTGCAAGCATGTTTTATTTAAAAAAGACATGAAAACTTTGGAAATAGTCAACTGGAGTTGCAATAGGACACTCCAGGAAATTTTGAGCGTCAATTATTCACCAGTTTGCATTTTTTCTGCGTCAGTTTATGGCAAAAATGTCTGTATTGGTAGCACTAAATTCTAATACCAATAAAATTCTTAGGAATTCTGTGTTGCTTTGACATATCTGTTTTCCTTTTCCTTTTGTCATTTAATTTTTTTTTTTGTCTGAATCAACACACATACACTGCCGTTCAAAAGTTTGGAGTCACAAAGACAATTTCATGTTTTCCATGAAAACTCACACTTTTATTCATGTGCTAACATAATTGCACGAGGATTTTCTAATCATCAATGAGCCTTTCAACACCATTAGCTAACACAATGTAGCATTAGAACACAGGAGTGATGGTTGCTGGAAATGTTCCTCTGTTCCCCGACGTAGAAATTCCAATAAAAATCATCCGTTTCCAGCTAGAATAGTCATTTATCACATTAACAATGTCAACACTGTACTTCTGTTTCATTTTATGTTATCTTCATTGAAAAAAAGCTGCTTTAAAACCATTTCTGACCCTAAATATTTGACCTGTAGTGCATAGTGGTTCGTCAAAATACAAGTGATTTACTTCATCTCATATTTTGCTCATAATTTGTTAAATGTTTCATTAGCTCTGGTGCATGATACTGAAACTTTGAAACTGTAGAGTGAACGTGTCAACAGCTAAAACCCCTATATCTCCTTGCTTCTTGCCTTATCTAGTTTTAGGTGGTTTCTGCTACACCCTTCAACCTGTTTGTGCGCTTTGTGTTAGGTTGCCCACCTGAGGGCCCACGTTTTGATCCATACAGGGGAAAAACCTTATCCCTGCCACACCTGTGGAACCCGGTTCCGCCACCTGCAGACCCTGAAGAGCCATTTGCGCATCCACACCGGAGAGAAGCCTTACACTGTAAGTCCCACAAAGAACACCACAGACCACCCTTTTCATTGCTGTGGTGTCTGACATAACGTCTAATCTGACTGCTTGCTTTGCAGTGTGAGAAGTGTGACCTGCATTTCCGACACAAGAGTCAGCTGCGTCTACATCTGCGCCAGAAACACGGAGCGGTCACCAACACCAAAATCTGCTACAAGGTGCTGACTGAGCCCTACCAGCCTATCCTGCAGGTCTGCTGAAGAAGAAGACTTTTGTTTAGTAATCACACCTGGCCCATTGTTCAGTGTGTTGTCTGAATATTACCTAAATCTGTGAATTTTTGTGAGTTAATTCATTTGCAATACAGTTCTGCTTGCATGAGGAGAAGCAGTTTTAAATTATTAGCACTTGGTTTGTTCATGAAGGTGGTATTTTATGACTTTTAAACACACTGATTAAAGGGACAGAGTTTGATATTAAACCAAAAGTTAAAATAGATTACATTTGAAGAAAGAAAGGCATTTTCATGTAACTCATAGTGTATTGTTGGATGAGATTTGGGCCTTGATGTGAAGATACCAAAAGACTGCATTATTAGTATGAATTTTACAGGTTAATTAGAAATCCTCTGGTGGATTGTCTGAGATGGAGATAAAAGTTGATTCAAGAAAGTGTTTTTGAAGGTTTGTGAAGGGACATAAAGAAGGTGATAGGGCATGGAAAAATACAGTTTGTGTACAATGAATGTGGAAGTAATGTGAGCATGTGAACAGTCTGAAAGAAAGAAAAAGCAGGTTTTATGAAGGGGAAGTGGTAAAGTTTGAGGTGAATAAAAAATAACATGGATTTTAAGTCTGGCAAAGCACTTCGTTAGTGTTAAATTTTGGGAATTTTCTTCTTAAACGCGTATTTAACTCAGATTTATCTTAACTTTATGGCCCGGTGCCTGTGTGTGTTTTTTGCAGTAATATCTGCTTTAACAGTCCAAGCAGGAAAAGGACTTAGATGTCTTGTTCTAAATATAAAATGTAGAAATCAAATAGTGTTTATAACAAAAGACATATAAAGAAGACAACTGAAATCAATTGAAAGGGTGATGTGAAATTTGTATGTGTATGAGTTAATTTGCTGGACAAAGATGGTTTTGTACAATTTAAATTAAATCATTTTTAAATCAATTGGACTTTTGGTGTTTGGTGTTTTGTTTACTTACCATATTGTCACTTAGAAATGTCCTTAATTTTGAAAGAAAAGCGATTTTTCAAAGAAGATAACATTACATGAAACGGAAATCCAGTCTCGATATTGCTGCTCAGTATTTATGTCAAGCTAACAGTTAGCTAATGGCATTGAAAGGCTAATTGATGACTAGAAAACCCTCATTGCAATTATGCTAGCACATGAATAAAAGTGTGAGTTTTCATGGAAAACATGAAATTGTCTGGTGACGGTAGTGTATGTATTGCTATATATGATGGAAAACAAATGAATATCAAAACAACAAGCAGGAAAAGTTGAAAAGTTGTCAATACCCCTTTTAGCCTTTCTCCCCTCACGGCTTCCTTTTTCTCATTAGCAAACTCTTTCTGCCCATGAATCACATCTTCTGTTAAGTCACATCTGTGCTGTCCTTCTCTGGATTCTGTGTTTTTTTTCTTGGTGCGGGTGTGAAAACAATAAAGCCGTTGGCACCTGTTTCCTCCAGGGCCATAATATTCCACGCTCACACGACTAGCCGACAACACGTGTG
The DNA here is from genome assembly GCF_021347895.1 of Acanthochromis polyacanthus. Classification (NCBI taxonomy): domain Eukaryota; kingdom Metazoa; phylum Chordata; class Actinopteri; family Pomacentridae; genus Acanthochromis; species Acanthochromis polyacanthus. The sequence continues at coordinate 17,616,291 of NC_067135.1, forward strand.
CGAGCTCGCTGGTGCTTCCTGAAGGTGAGGGGGTGACCGTGGAGGGGCCACAGACTCCTGCTGAACTCTCCCACCTTTTGTAATCCTCGCTTCCTGCTTCTTGATGAGTTGTGGCTAGCTGAACTCATTGTCTGAGCTCTGCAGACAAACATTGGAAGTTTGACGGGACTTTCCAACTTTCAACCCTACCCCCCCCTCAAATTGAGAAACAATTTAAAACCGATGAGATGTTGTTTTTTCCCCTTCATCAATTGGTGGCCAATCATGCATTGTCAGGGGTCTCCCCAAATATCACTTGGAAAAGTCACACAGAGTATGTCAGAAAAAAGGACTTCTGTGTACAAACATTTCAGGAAGTGAATGCGAAATAAAAAAAACTTTGTGCTGTACTTTGTTTCAAGAAGTAAGTATTGCTGGAAACCTTGTGGTGGTTTTATTAAAAATTCAAAACAAATGAGAGTGACCTTCATTAATAAAATGAAAATTTCCCATCTTATGAAACCCAAATGAAGAAAAATCCTCCCACTATTCATATAGATGAACAATTTCACCTGCTTGTGTGTCTGTTAAGAGAAAACTCAGACAGTGAACAGAGAAAGATGCAATAGATACGACATCAGTGGTGGACAAAGTATTGAGATCCTTTGACTTGAGTAAAGCAATTTAAAAATACTCCGTTACAAGCAACAAAAGCACTCAGAGAGCACAGTACTCCGCCAAGGCTGCTCAGTCGTTGCATCATTTTTGACGGATAAAATCTTTCAAAAAAATTTGTAGTCCACAGCGGTGGATTTGAAGTCGGATAGCAGTCATGTGATCGTCAGCAGGCAGAAGATGTAATGTTCACTTGTTGTCATGGTTACAGTGACACCGTACCACTGTCTCGCAATGACACAGAAATATTTAGCAAATCTGTGGATCCAGGCTATGAGCTCCATTACTGCCAAAATCTAATCACTTGGTCCTTGAATCATTTCTGACCTTCCCTGAAAATTTCATGCAAATCCATTATTTGGTTTTTGAGTAATGTTGCTAACAGTCAGACAAACCAACACTGACTGTCACATAACTCTGCTGCATTTTTTTGGCGGAGTAATAAAAGTTCTGCATAAGAAATCCTACTTCAGTGAAAGTACATTAGTAGCAACAACAAAATGTAGTTAAAGTAATAAAGTAAAAGCACTGATTTTTTTCCCCCCTGACTGGTAGATTTGGTTGATCAGTGTTTAAGCAGCATGTTTCTGTTGTAGCTGCTGCAAGTAGAGCCACATTGAACTTTATATATGATCTTATATATAGGTGCCGCAGATAAATCAGAGAAGTTTAGAGAGAAAAATACAATTTGGTGGAGCTCAACATCAGGAACATGAGCCCACACTGCTTTTTGTATGCTGTAAGTGACCAAAAGATGGCTGGAAACCATCGGTTTTAATCTGCAACAATGGGTTGTATTGTAAGAACTTGATTTATTATTTGTTGTGGAGCTACACGTAATACAAGAGTCAAGGCCCAGCTTTGTTGGTTTCTGACCTGGCAGTTTACTAAAGATGCATCCATCCATTATCTCTACACCGCTTTATCCTCATTAGGGTTGTGGGGAGGCTGGAGTTTATCCCAGCTGACTTAGGGGACAGCCTGGATACGTCACCAGTCTGTCACAGGACTACACATACAGACAAACAATCACACTCATAGACAATCTAGAGCTACCCATTAACATGAGCATGTTTGTGGACTGTGGGAGGAAGCCTAAGAACCTGGTGAAAACCTACGCATGCACAGGGAGAACATGCACACTCCACGCAGAAAGATTCCAGGAAGGACAGGATGAAAACAGCCACTGTGCAGCCTATTAAAGACACAATGATAATTAATTAATTGGTTTGTGTAATAAGTCAAACTGTTGTGATTGGAGGTTCTAAAATTTTAACATTCCACTATAACAATAAACAGAATACCTCTGGTTTGTGAACAAAACAAGACATTTGGGGAAGTCATCTTGGGACTTTGGATGATAGATGCTTTTTGAGATTGTTACCACATTTTATAGAGATAATCATTTGCTCCAGCTCTTCCACATATACAACATCAAATTAACAAATACACACATCAACATGCATGTTTGTGTGAATAACCAGATAAACACACATAAAACATAACCCACTGGTAAATCTACATGAATCAGGTAAAGAACAAAGTAAATGGGTCATGGCAATGTGACAGAGGAGCAGCACAAACAATACCAGGACCCTGAACTAGCTTCATGGGATTCCACCATCTGTGACATATTAAAATCTTTTATTTAAAAGAACCCTGTAGTTTAGGGACATTATTGAGTCATTACACTGAACAACATGGATTCTTAATGTCATGTTTTGATTGATCCATAAAATAATCCTCACAGGAAAAGACCAATAAAGTAAAAGTTTGGACTCTGGATGTTCAGGGCTCTGACTGTCATGGCCGTAGCCAGGTATGAGGTCAGCGAGGTCCGGACCTCACCTATTCTTTCCGAGTTTTTTTTTTTTTCGCCAAATATGCCCAACTGAATAAAACATAAACTCATAAAAACTTGAAACCTCTCTGTGAAACGTGCTTGTAAATTTTAAATTGTGGTAAACATCCATGGGCTTTGTGTTCTGTTTGTGCCTGTGTGCGTGTTGCGGTGAAAAGCTGTTTGATCAGCTGATGCACGTACCCGCAAATGCGCCCTGTGACGCGCTTGGCAGCGGGCCAAACCCCGTTCAAAAACTAGTGTTTTTATTATTAGCACTTTGTAGACAACATCCCCGCCCATCTACACCAAGGTGACCACAATATATTTTTTTAGATAATTCGGCACTAGTTCGGCCTGTCAGATCATCTGATCAAAGAGTTTAATTACTTTTATCCACAGCGGAGAGCGCATCCGGCGCTTTTTTATTATTATTATTATTATTTTTTTTTTTGATGAGCGCCTGGCTCATCAGACAACATACAATGTATGTTGAAGATATTTCTAACCTTTCCAGTGACGACTTGTGCCTGTGAGAGGTCATTCTCAGCCATGCGAAGACTTAAGACATGGCTTAGATCTACCATGTCCAACGACAGACTGACAGGCCTGGCGATGATGCATGTGCATCAGAAAGTGGAGGTGAACCGGGAGAATATCTTTCGACGGTGGGATGCCTCTGGTCACAGGAGGATTCAGCTAGCCTTTGATGTAAAAAGTTGATTTGTTTTTTTGAAAAAATATACATTTTTGTTTGGAAAATGCTGATTAAAAGATATTTAAACAACAAACATCTTGTGTGACTTGTTGCCTAAAAAATATATATAAAAATAAATATTTTTAAAAAACATTGAAAAATTTTCGGGCGGGCTTTGCGCGCGCATCATGGATCTCACCTATTCCAAAATCCTGGCTACGGCCCTGCTGACTGTCAGCACTGCTTAGTTGGAACAGAACAAAAGAAAAACAAATTTAAAACCTTGTTGTTGCCTCCCTCTAGTGTTCATTTCCTGAACACCCATGGGGCAGTTTTCTATCACATCACACCGGGAACACTTTTCAGCTGTGAATCATTTCTCATCTTGCTTCTGCAGGACAAGTTAATCGAGTCATGGGCTTTCTAAAATCAGCAGCAAATGGCCGAAGATAGTGTTTTCTCTATTCACACACAGTATAGTTCAAACGTTTGGGGTCACTTAGAAATGTCCTTATTTTTGAAGGAAAACTTTTTATTTCAATGAAGATAACATTAAATGAATCAGAAATATAGTCTAGACATTGTTAATGTGGTAAATGACAATTCTAGCTGGAAAAAGCTGATTTTTAATGAAATATCTCCATAGGGGTACAGAGGAACATTTCCAGCAACCATCACTCCTGTGTTCTAATGCTACATTGTGTTAACTAGTGGTGATGAAAGGCTAATTGATGGTTAGAAAACCCTTGTGCAGTTATGTTAGCACATGAATAAAAGTGTGAGTTTTCATAGAAAACATGAAATTGTCTTTGTGACCCCAAACGTTTGAACAGTAGTGTAATAGTCGAAGTCAAAAAATGCTTGATGCAGTTGAGAAACTAGTTTCTTGTGTATTTTCATGGGTGTGACTTCAGTGTCAGTATCATGGTAAGAAGCTATTAAGTGAGCCAAACCTTCAGCAAGGCAAAGCCTCAGGAGCCAGGAGGAGTCACAGTGGAGCTGAAAAAGCAGGATAAAAGAAAAGATTACTAGGAAAACCACGACCTGTTGGTTGAGTTTTTACTTTCTACCACACCCTTGTTGTGGCAAACTGTGCTAGCAACAAACTGCCACATCTCAAAGAATAGAGATACACTGGCAAGAAGTCGTAATTGCATGAAAATTTGGACTTTTGCTAAAAAAAGAAAACATACCAGTTTTCCTGTGCACCAGTTCAATGCACTACACTCCAGAATCACTGGTTGCCTAAACAAGCCAACAATCAAGAGGTGTGATTCCTGCTGATGATATTTGACCTAGACCTGTACTGTTATCTTCAGAATAGCTCAATAACAAGCAGAAAAGGCAATCAAGAGGAGACCACAAGTACTTTGGTACCCATGTAGTAGAAGATCTACTATCTAGCGTCTGCAGAACCATGCTGCCGATGCTTTATCACTTGGTGGGGGTCAGTGCCATTGTCCATCCTGTACGGCAGTAGGGTAAAGAACAGACCCAAGAACCCGATCAGAAAATCAGGCTCTGTCCTGGAAGTGAAGTCGGAATCTTTGGCGGTGGTGTCAAAGTAGAGAATGCTGAGGAAACTACTCAGTATTTTGGACAATGCGGACACTGATGCTTATTGCTGGATCGATCTGATCTTCTCATGGCTTTTTCAACAAGTAGAAACATAGTTCTGCAGAATGATCTTACGCTGGAGACCTATTACACCGTAAGCCTGGATAAATTGTACTAAACTTTGAAAAAAACTTCAGCTAAATGTTTGAATGGCCAGTAGCATCTGCAGCAGAGTCGACTGCCTGTTCCAGTAGGACCACATTTCTAGGGCCTTTGTTCTTCATGACAATGCCGCCTACTGAATTGAACAGCTAATTGAGTAGCATGCATTGGTTCAAACTTGTCCCACAGCTGCCAGACATTGGATCCACTGAAAATGTGATTTCTTAATAACGAAATTGAAATATCTACAATACAACAACATATTGTTTATGGTTGTGTTGTCAGTAAAAGCAAACAGATTAAACAACCAAATATGCACTATACTGGAAATAATAACATGCAGATCAAGGGTGGGGTCTTGAAGTCAAGAAGTGTCTGTTCATTACATTTTTGAAGTTGAACAGATACCTACAAACAGAAGAATGTCCTTTCTGAGTTTTATTGGACACACTCGTGCAAGTGGACCCAGTCAGTCACTGAGCAGCGTCTGTGGCTGAATGAATGCCTCAACTCATTCAACAAACATCCTCATGCATTACTGAAGGAACTAATTACATTATCGTCACCTAGTTCCTGATTCTCCAAAGAACACTAGCTTTATGTACTTAATACTTTTCACTGGGTCATGTCTGTGTCATATACTAGTCTATTTATGGTCAGGAGGTCAGGTTTGTGATGTTTGTCGCCCACTAAACAAAGTTGTCTCCTGTACACATGAGTTCTTATGATAGCGTGTGTTTTTACTGCTTATGCATAACTAATTAACTGTTGTTTGTCCAACAAGGTGTCAGAAAATGATTAAAAATGTCTCTCAAAGCCTAAGATGATGTCCTCGTGTGTTCTGTTTTGTTGACAACTCAAAGATATTCAGTTCAAATAGTTGTCAAGTAATTTCATTGGTACCAACGAGTTCAGTAAATTATTATTGCATATCTGCTTGTAGGTTTTTTCTCTATTTTGCAGTAAAATACCTCCCAACAAGTTATAAACTGCAATTAAGCAATTAAGCAAAACTTTTACTTAACTGAAGAGAAAATGGTGACATATCATGCCAGAAATTCATATCGGAAGAGATGCTGGAATTGGTCAAATAAAAAATATAGGGCCACTTCAGACTCAAGTCCACAGATGTTTAGACCACACAGGGGTAAGCTGGTATATTTAGGTGTCTGAGTTATTACCCTGAACTTGTGACATTTTAATGTCCAGTCAGGGCCTCCCCGGTGTAGACTGCTTATGCGCAGGCGCACCAGCTGTGTGGCGGCCGGTGAAGTTTCCTCAACGGCTGTACAGTAGTGCCTTATGTCAGTATGTTATTTACCACCGTGAGACCGAACACTGACGATCATGTGCTGCTCCAGAGACAGGTGACACACCGGAGGTGAGTAGTGGCAAACAAGTGAAGCCTTTTCCAAGGCTGTCAAGCGTTTAAAATTGCTGCAAATGCGTAATATCTTATTTAGTCAGCCGGGTTTATATTGTCATGAAATGGTTAATTTCGCGATGTAAAAGAAACCGTATCACAACCTCGTTAACCGCTGTAACACAGACCTCACTAGCAACTGCTGAGAAAACGGTTATAAAATCTTCTCACGTGCATTTGCATGTGCAAAATATGTCTGCTTACGTTGAGTGTTTCTGAACGCTTTGTGGTATTTTTTTCTGTGTAAAGCAGTACCGTGTGACATCGATTGCGCAAGCGCAGTGACAGTCGTACGTCGTGTACATGTGGTTGGAGACGATGCACGTGCGTTGTCCAGTCCAGGTTCATCTACCTGTTCATGGCAGTAATTAACCAGGAGTCACTGATTGACTGGAGCAGAGGCAGCACCAGCAGTATCTGCAGGGGTGTGTGAACAACCCACATGTTTATGATTATTCAGTCCAACATACTAATATTAAGTGACACAGATTTTTTTTTATTATATATTTTTTTCAACTTTTTTTCTGCAGGAGATTTTAGCTCTGGCACCTTTTACTATTGAATCTGTTACTCTTTTGTTTACCAGAAAGTAATAATACTTACATTAGTCAGGTAAAGTTGTATTTTATGCAATATTGTAGGGCCTTGACCTTAACATTGAAATTAATTAGGTGCATTTTTCGAATGTACCTTATTATTTAGTATTTAAATAGTTATGCAGGACTTTAAGCTTAATATATACATTAATCAAATGCATTTATATATTCAAGATTCAAGACCTTTATTTATCACAAACACAATTATTCATAGTATAGTGCGCAGTGAAATGTATTGTGGACTTGTTCCAGACCGAAATGTGTACTATTGTTAAATTTGATAATGTGCTTATGAATCAGCTTTTAAAATACCCCTCTTCATCTGTGTGCTGTTTTTAAATACATTTTATATATATACACTGCCGTTCAAATTTTTGGGACACTTAGAAATGTCCTTATTTTTGAAAGAAAATCAGTCTCTCAATTTTGCTGTAAATGGTCAGCTAAAGGATGCTGCTAGCTGGGCCTTTGGTCTCTTTGTCATACCTGTCATGTCTGTTTACTTTTAACAGTTATAATTATCCTTTATTTTTGCAAAAAAATAAGGTAATTAAAAGTAGTCAGGGAAAAGAGAAACAACAAAAAGATGAACGAATGGGAACAAGCCTTGCACTTTGGGCATAGCCGGGCTTGGGGTTTCTTTAAATGCTAAGCTAAGCTAAACACCTCCATGCTTCAGCTTGGTAGTTGGGCATATTTTGCAGCATTAACCCCTAAAAAATATATGTTTGTTATAATGTTTAAGTACAACTCAGACATTGTTAATGTGGTAAATGATCATTCTAGCTGGAAACAGCTGATTTTTAATGGATTATCTCCATAGAGGTACAGAGGAACATTTCCAGCAACCATCACTCCTGTGTTCTAATGCTACATTGTGTTACCTAATTGTGTTGAAAGGCTAATTGATGATTAGACAACCCTTGTGCGGTTACGTTAGCACATGAACAAAAGTGTGAGATTTCATGGAAAACATAAAATTGTTTGGGGTGACCCTAAACCTTTGAACAGAAGTGTATGTGTACTTTTTCAGAAAGTGTCCAAAATTTTCACCTCGTATTAGTCCCACAGATTGCTTGAACAGATGCTGTGTTGTGTTTGTTCTCAGCCATGCCAAATATGTGATTATTTTATTTTAAGCTAAATAAATAAAACCTACTTGATTAGACATAGCCATCACTATAAATGCTATAATGAAGACAGGAATAAAATTTCCCGTGGTATAAAATCATATCGGATCAATCCAAACACTTTGCAACAAACAGTCACGGCACTTGATGTTGATGTTAAATTGTCTGTTGTCCTGCAGCTTTTGCTTCCCTGGAATCTGGTGCCTGTAATCCCTTTGAACCTCTGCTTCTTCAGGTGAGTTCATCTCAATTTTGTGACACACACTGAAGTACTCCTACAAAAAGTAGTGAAACGAAGATAAAGTTTGAAGATTTGCTGAAGTTTTCATCTTACCACCGGTTTTGCTGATTGATTGTTTTTCACTGCAAGTGAGTTTTAGAGTGTGTTGACTGCAAATTCCTTTCATTCCTTGAGCTAAGCAGTGAGTGAGTCGCATTAGGTTAGAAACGGCTCAAGTGACTTTACTGCTTGTTGTTCTGACTCAAAATTAATTTGCTACTTATTATAGTGAACAACGCTAAATGGAGAACACTGCTTAAGCAAATAGTTTGAATTACTCCTTTACATATTACCTAACTGTTCCATTCCTTAAGAATTGTTTGACTTATATACAATGGTATCCTTTTCAATTTTGGTTACCCACAAATTGTTGTCATGTAACTTTTTCTCAGTGCAAATGAGCTGATCAGTTACATGACAGAGGAGGTATAACAGAATAGCAGTAATACAATAACCAATGCAAAAATGTGGGAAATCCGTGTCTAAGCAGATTTTGAGTCATTCAGGTCATGGTGTTTCCAAGTGCTTCAGTATAAATCAACCCACTTTTCTGTTTTTGGTTCTTTGAGACATTTCAGCTCTCATACAAGAGGTTCAGTTCTGCATGACTGGTGGGAAGTTCCAGTTATATTTTCTCACACATAAATCACATGGCCCTTGACCTGTTAACAACAAGGTCTGTGTAATTTTGAGGTGAGAATAAACTCCTAGGACTGCCTGGTAGTTATTTAGGAATGAGGAAGCCTCTTGAAAGAAAGGTAAAACATCTTCAATAACCAGTAAAGGAAGTTGAGTTGTCTTCCATTGAAGTGGTTTGGTTGGAAATTCCGTTGTACATTCTGGTAGTAGCAGATCATACAAGGTCAGTAATGGCATCATGACTGCTGCAGCAGCTAAAAGAGGAACTTTGTCACCATTGTCCTTTGTTTCTGCTAGTCGCTGAAAATGTATCTGTTAAACACCATTTCTATTAGAAATAAATTCAGTGTCAAGACTGTGGCATTTCCGACGCATTAAATCTTGAAAAAATTTGTGGTAGAAATCATAGCACTATAGAATGTGGCCATTTAATATAGATGTACCCATAAATAAAACGACCTTGTGTTGAGCACAGATGTGTGTTATGTGTATGTACGTTATGTACGGGTACCGAATCGTGTCACCTAAATATGTAGCGGGTGGTGGGAGCTGATGGGACTCGGAAACATCCTAAAATTTTATCAATTGTATCATTGTATCATTTCCAACAGATTTAAGTCCCAATAAGCCCACAGCGGTCGATCTGTAGTAGAATCACAATCATGCGATCCTCAGTAGGCAGCTGATGTAGTGTTTACTTGTTGTCATAGTTACAGTGACACCATGCTGCTGCCTCACATCAATCCATCCATCCATCCATTCTCCGCTTTACCCTCATTAGGGTCGCGGGGGGTGCTGGAGCCTATCCCAGCTGACTCGGGCGAAGGCAGGGGACACCCTGGACAGGTCGCCAGTCTGTCACAGGGTTACATATACAGACAAACAATCACACTCATATTCACACCTACGGACAATTTAGAATAACCAATTAACCTCAGCATATTTTTGGACTGTGGGAGGAAGCCGGAGTACCCGGAGAAAACCCACGCATGCACAGGGAGAACATGCAAACTCGATGCAGAAAGATCCCAGGCCCAGGCCGAGATTTGAACCGGGGATCTTCTTGCTGCAAGGCGAAAGTGCTAACCACTACTCCACTGTGCAGCCCTGTTATCTCACAATGATACAGAAATCTTTAACAAATCCATGAATCCAGACTGTAAGCCACATCACTGCCAAAATCTAATCACTTGGTCCTTGTGTCATTTCTGACCTTCCCTGAAAATTTCCTCCAAATCCGTGTGTCCATTTTTGAGTAATGTTGCTAACAGACAGACAAACAGATGGACAGACAAACACACGGTGATCGTTACATAACTCATAATGCCGTTCCTTGGCAGAGTAATGAACTCTTCAAAACATTACTCTTTTTTTTTCTTTTTTTTTTTTTACAAATTTTGGAATCTGTAAAAAAGCATTAACTGCGTTATGAGATCATTTTTAACGGTGGTGCAGTACATTAAAGCCAGCAACATTGCAATATAGAAAGCCCTGGTTAGGAAAAACACACAGAGCTACATCTGACTGTGAGTTATTCATTTACACAAATGGGCTCAAACTTGCCAGATCCTAAAGGAAATGTATGTGCATTTATATTGTAGTCTGTGTGTGATCACAAGAGATTAATATCTTAAGCAGTGCTGTAATGGAAACAAATCTGTAATTTTAGAAAGACAATAATTTGAAAGGTTCACTGAAAACGCATAGAAAATAACTACACACGTGGACAAAATTGTTGGTACCCCTCAGTTAAAGAAGGAAAAACCCACAATTCTCACTGAAATCACTTGAAACTCACAAAAGTAACAATAAAGAAAAATTTATTGAAAATTAAATAATCAAAAACAGCCATTACTTTTGAATTGTTGATTAACATAATTATTTAAAAAAACAAACTAATGAAACAGGCCTGGACAAAAATGATGATACCCATAACTTAATAGTTTGTTGCACAACCTTTTGAGGCAATCACTGCAGTTAAACGATTTCTGTATTTGTCAATGAGCGTTCTGCAGCTGTCAACAGGTATTTTGGCCCACTCCTCATGAGCAAACAGCTCCAGTTGTCTCAGGTTTGATGGGTGTCTTCTCCAAATGGCATGTTTCAGCTCCTTCCACATATGTTCAATGGGATTCAGATCTGGGCTCATAGAAGGCCACTTTAGAATAGTCCAACGCTTTTCTCTCAGCCATTCTTGGGTGTTTTTGGCTGTGTGTTTTGGATCGTTGTCCTGTTGGAAGACCCATGACCTGCGACTGAGACCAAGCTTTCTGACACGAGGCAGCACATTTCTCTCCAGAATGCCTTGATAGTCTTCAGATTTCATCGTACCTTGCACACTTTCAAGACACCCTGTGCCAGATGCAGCAAAGCAGCCCCAAAACATTACTGAGCCTCCTCCATGTTTCACCGTAGGGACAGTGTTCTTTTCTTCGTATGCTTGGTTTTTGAGTCTATGAACATAGAGTTGATGTGCCTTACCAAAAAGCTCCAGTTTGGTCTCATCTGTCCAAAGGACATTCTCCCAGAAGCTTTGTGGCTTGTCAACATGCATTTTTGCAAATTCCAGTCTGGCTTTTTTATGAGTTTTTTTCAGCAGTGGTGTCCTCCTTGGTCGTCTCCCATGAAGTCCACTTTGGCTCAAACAACGACGAATGGTGCGATCTGACACTGATGTACCTTGGCCTTGGAGTTCACCTTTAATTTCTTTGGAGGTTGCTCTGGGCTCTTTGGATACAATTCCAACGATCCGTCTCTTCAATTTGTCATCAATTTTCCTCTTGCGGCCACGTCCAGGGAGGTTGGCTACTGTCCCGTGGGTCTTGAACTTCTGAATAATATGAGCCACTGTTGTCACAGGAACTTCAAGCTGTTTAGAGATGGTCTTATAGCCTTTACCTTTAAGATGTTTGTCTAGAATTTTTTTTCGGATGTCCTGGGACAATTCTCTCCTTCGCTTTCTGTTGTCCATGTTCAGTGTGGTACACACCTTTTCACCAAACAGCAGGGTGACTACTTGTCTCCCTTTAAATAGGCAGACTGACTGATTATGAGTTTGGAAACACCTGTGATGTCAATTAAATGACACACCTGAGTTAATCATGTCACTCTGGTCAAATAGTTTTCAATCTTTTATAGAGGTACCATCATTTTTGTCCAGGCCTGTTTCATTAGTTTGTTTTTTTAAATAATTATGTTAATCAACAATTCAAAAGTAATGGCTGTTTTTGATTATTTAATTTTCAATAAATTTTTATTTATTGTTACTTTTGTGAGTTTCAAGTGTTTTCAGTGAGAATTGTGGGTTTTTCCTTCTTTAACTGAGGGGTACCAACAATTTTGTCCATGTGTGTAATTGTTAAACGCTAACCAAATGCAGTGACCAACCTTCTTTTGTTTTCTCTCAGTTCTGCAGACTGCTGTGTGTATAGTAACACTAAAATATTAACAAACGTGAAATTGAAACTGGACAAAGAAAATTTCTTATTACTAAACATGAAACCTAAATCACAGCCGATTGTCAGCAGTCACTGTCAGAGCTCACCTCTTACCCACATGTTGTCAAATAAAGGCCAACCTGTTAAACAGCCTAGTCACACATACAAGGCACAACCAGGGAATTTATTGGTTTGTGGGAAGTTAATCATTATGGCACTGAGGGGATCAGACTAGTTCGGTTACATTTCCCGAGGCGTCTACCTTCATGTCTTCTGTGGTTTCTTAATACCATTCCCTGCTCATTCTGCTTTTATGTTAGCCTGCATTTTTCTTTCATTGTTGGCACACCTCTCTTTTCTTAGACATGACCAAGGTAAAGTCCAATTCGGAGAGCCGGAGCGAGGACGTCGAGGGCCCGGATGGAGGCTGGGGCTGGGTGCTGCTGGCTGCTTTGTTTGTCAGCACGAGCCTCGTGTTCGGCCTGATGCGGAGCCTGGGCGTCTTCTTTGTCGAGTTTGTCCAGTACTTTGAGGAAAGCAGTCAGGCTGTCTCCTGGATCTCATCCACCGGCTTAGCAGCACAGCAGTTCTTCAGTGAGTCCCTAATGCTTTGAATGTGCTGGTTGTAGTGGTGCAGCTATTGACTGCGTTCATTATCCATTCATTTGCTACTCATCTTTACCATGATTCTAATCAGACACTAAATAAAATCTAAATCAAGCATGAAAAATTTAGTCAAATATCTTGAAATTCTCAAAAAAAACTGTATACGTTTAAAAAAAACAGCAAATCTTCACTTTTAAGGAAGCGGATCCATTGCATGTCGCTTGACAAATTACCTACATGAATGATCCACGAAGCGTTTCAGCTTTTTTTTTTTTTTTACAATTTTTCTTGTTCTACCAATGCTATCGCACAGGAAGTACACAAATTATTGGTGCATTCTTGCTGCTGCTACATAATACTCCTTACCAAATCCCCAATAGAGTCCCCCATTACAAACTCAGCAACCATGCATATTTAAAACGTTATTTACAGTTGCAGTAGAGGTTACCCCAAAGGTTTCAAAGATATGAACTACGTCAGACTGAATATTAGAGGAATATGTGTGAAATTAAGCAGAAGACATCCAGTAATTGTTGTTTGATTGAATGACGTAGCCAGATAAAACATTTGGTAATAAGCACATAAATGTGATGGTGTTTGGAATGGGTTGATTTTGACAAGCTTAAAGCTGCTCTGAGAGAGAAAGATCACCTTGTTGAGATGTCTGTGTGGGTTTGTTTTCCAGGTCCACTGGGTGCAGCGCTGTGTAACGCGTATAATGCCAGGCTGGTGGTGATGACGGGGGGCTTTCTCGCTGGACTCGGTCTCATTCTGGCCTCGCAAGCCACCTGCCTTGCTCACCTGTACCTCACGATGGGTGTAATTTCAGGTAATGTGTCTGACAGTGTGGTCTGGTGTTGGCTCAAGACAATATCTGTCTAACAAATCTGATATATATAGAGAGTATGCCAAGTTGGAAATGTTTCTTTACAATAGAGCCCAAAGTTTTCAGTTTGGCCTTGCAGTTGAGGAGCTGTTTCTGAATTTATGGGTGTTTTTTAGGCGTAAATTCCAAAAATTTGACAAAGGCTTAAGCCTAATCCTAGCTGTTTAACCCTCCGAACCTCAATAATTCTAATCATTTTTCACTGCTCTATGAAGGCCTTCCACATACATTCCCTGAGATTTTGTTGTGTGTCTATTGCTTTTAGCTGAGTGCAGATGTTTTCCTTTTTTTTCCCCTCGTGTTGTCCTGCTGGTCAAATTGAAAATATATTTTCACAGTGAAAGCTTCAACATTTTCAACATTTTTGGGATATTTTTGAACATTTTTTGGTGCAAAAAAAGAAATGTTAAAAAAAGTTATAAAAAACATTCAGAAAAAATCAACTAAAATCAAGAGAATTTTGCTGGATTTAAGTTTATTTTTTCTAAATGTTCCTAAAGAAAATATTAGAAGTTTTACTGAAATATATATGGAATCACTTTAGATATTTTTGGATTTTTTTGGAAGATTTTTATTCATTTTTTCTAAAATATTTACGATTTTTAATTGTTTTATTTTTTTGCATTATTATTTTTTGCCAAATTGTTTTTTTAAATAAAACTTTTAAGGGAAACTTTTAAAGAATTTTAAAAATTTTCTTCCTGAAGATTTTGCAAATTTTTATAAATATGGAAATTTATTTTGCTTAATTTTTTTTTATTTTTTTCAGACCAAGAAACAATATTTTTTGGTGCCTGTAAATGAGGACAACAGGAGGGTTAACACAATCTGTTTAGAACAAGTGAGTTATTTTGGGATGTTTTCTTTAAAAAAAATGAGGCACGTAGAATAAAATGATTTTGACAAAATATCACAAATTAAAGTCTTAAAGTGGTTAATTTTCCCAACAGAACAAAATATCACACACAAGTTGTTCAAAGACATTGGAAACTACAAAATCTCATAATGGCTGGCGTTTTGGGGTTCAGATGGTTAAATAATGAACTGCTGACGATCTCTGACCTCTCACGGTTTCACTTTACTTCACTGTCCTCCAGGTTTGGGCTGGGGGTTGGTCTTTACGCCCATGGTGGCCACAGTCATGGCTAACTTTACCCGCCGACGCACCTTGGCTTTGGGACTGGCTTTCTCCAGCATTGGCCTGTCTTCATTTGCCTTTAACCCACTCTTCCAGCTGCTGGTGGAGATGTACACCTGGCGAGGAGCCCTGCTAATTCTGGGAGGCCTCAGCTTCAACATCGTAGCCTGCGGGGCGCTCATACGTCCAAAGAAGCGCTCTGAAGCCCCAGCAAAGGTAAACTGGATATAAGAACGTTAAAGTTGTTCAGCCTGCAGGAGATAAAAGCATGCATCAGTCTGACTGTGTCACTCAGAGAGAAATGGCAACACTTGCGCTTTTTTTGAGGTACTAATCATCTTTAAAAGATCATCAGTAAGTCCAGTGTCATCAGTTACAGCAAACAATGACACATCCACTGTTTAGTAGAGTTTTAGGAGGGCTTAACGCTTGTCGAACCTGTCTGCTAAAGAAAAAACAGGGGCATTGGGTGACAGCTCAGCGTTTCCTTATTTCCCTTATCTGCAGGTGGATCCAGACAGCAGGTCGTCATGTGTTGCCCAGCTGCAGCGAGTCTCCTCCTACCTGGAGCTGTCACTGCTCTGTGAGAGGCCTTATGTCACCTACACCTTAGCTATTTCTCTTTTAAACGCCGGCTACTTCGTGCCATATTTCCATCTGGTGGCCCATAGCCGCCAAGCTGGCTTCTCTGAGTACCAAGCCGCTTTCGTCATGTCGGCCGCAGGAGCTACGGACATTTTGGGCCGCGTAGTGTCGGGCTGGTTCGCTGACCTGCGCCACTTTCGGTTGATTCATCTGCTAAGCTTCTGGACAGCCCTGGCAGGTGTGTTCATCATGCTGCTGCCTGTGAGCTCCTTGTCTGGGTCCTACGTGGCGCTGGTGGCGATCAGTCTCCTGTATGGATTCTGCTCCGGGGCTTTGACCTCTCTGGCGTTTGCGGTGGTGCCTCTGATCGTGGGCGTGGAGCGCATGATGGGGGCCCTCGGGCTGCTGCAGCTCATCGAAAGCGGTGCAGGTCTGCTGGGGACTCCTCTGTCAGGTATGACAGTCTGTTTTTACATAGATAACACCACCTGCATATCTTTAATTTGCAGGTCAGGTTGCCCTGTGTGTGATTTTATCTGGCAGTGTAGGTCACTGCACCCACTTTGATGTTATCTACAGTGATCCGGGTCAGTCCATAAACACAGGTTCACGCAGGGAAGCTTAAAGTAGTGAAACATTAAGTGGAATAATAGAGGTCACTCAGTTCTCACGCTCCTTACTCAGGAACGTAGTATAGCCAATGCACACAAACTGCAAAATAAACACTGCTTTCTCAGGTAAGTTCTGCTGGTATGTGGCCACTCAGAAAGGTATGATTATATTTGTGCTAGTTTTGTGGTGTGTTTCAACATTATGAAATGCAGTGCAGATGAATTAAATTCAGTAGTAGGATTTTCTATAATCAAAAATGACGTGTCAGTAATTTATATCTGGATTATTAATTCAGTAGAAAGAGTCTGTGCAGCACTTTGCATGTAGTGTTGCTTTACGTGTAAATCTTCTGACGCTAACTGTAGCAGCTGCGAGGCATGATGGGCCTTCTGGTCAAAACAAATCAAATGCACTTTTCCACTCGTGATAGTATGACAGAGCAGGGAACGCACAGATACATTTAATATCAATTACAGTGACACCTGCTGTGGAAAAAGTTCAGTTTAATTCAAACTTCTCGCCTCATTGATCTTGGCCAAATAAAAAAGTAGCAAACTGCACAGCTAGATTGTGGAAATTGTTGTGTTTAGTTTTGAAAAAGGTTTACTTAAAAAGTGTCTTTATTCAATTTTTTTTTTTAATAGTTAAACACGTTATTTGGCAGGAACCCAAATCATTTTTAGAGTAAAGCCACAATTTTCTTATGTAAACTGCAGTGAATGTTTCTCTTACCCAGCATGAAACCAATCTTTACACAGTTAGACTGGATGGTAACATCTTTATGCCATTTTTCCTTTAATGATCTGCCTTTCAATGTGAGTTTTTCCCCCTCTCTGTGTCCAAAGGGTTGCTCAAGGACATCACAGGCAACTACATGGCCTCCTTCATGGTAGTAGGCTCTTTCCCCATTCTTGGTACCTTGACCATGGCCACTCTGCCTCACTTTTTCTCCTGCACCGACCCTCCGCCTCCTCAGAGACGTTCCCTTGACGACAAAGATAAGGGTTTGAATTCAGAGCTGGAACAGATGAACAGTTTGCCCTCTGACACAAGTAGTAGAAGTGCTGAGTGATCTGACGGGTGAGAAAACAAGTTTCGGTAAGCCTCAATACTGTGTCAAGGTAAGGCTTCAGGAATAACGGCAAATTTCTGAAGACGCCTTCAACATGGTGCTGTTGCTCATGTGTATGAATGGTGGTGCATTATATACCTCAGAGACTGTGAGCCAAAGTGAACAGTGAAGCTTCCTGGTTGGCTCTGTTACATATCATCACTTTGGTTTAATGTTGAAGCCAGTAGATACTGCCTGAAAGGAAACAATTTCAGTATTTAATTACAGCTCATAAACCTTTGATTAAGATCGGATATGTGAGGAAAAATTCTATTTGTTTTTCAGTTGTTACCACAACATTCTAATAGCACTTTTAGCTTACTTGACTAAGAAACACAAAATCTTGAAATCGATCTTTGAGACTGTGAATCTGATTCTGCTGCTGAAAGACTGACGAGCATATTTAAATTTTGCACAGACATGATTTAACTTGAATTTCACAGTCTTCATTTAAACTATATTCTGACAATTAACACTGTGGATACTGTTCATCAGAGAGACTGGATTCCGTCACTGTGGGGCCATCTTTTTTTGTTTCCTGCTGTTATCTCCAAATACATAATAAATACAATCTTCAGGTACATGACGAGAATTTCATGATCAAAAACTAACAACTAAATGTTGATATAGGGTACCTTTTATAGGATACAGTCTTTTTATTATGAAGCACAACTTATGCAAATCACGTGGCACACCTTAAGCTAGCCTTCCCAACACTGGTCTTATTTTTTTATTTGATGACATAGGGCATTAGTGAATCCCAGAGATGACTGTTTTTTATACTACTATGTGATTTTTGTGTGAAGATATATTGTTAAAAAAAAAAACTCACAGTGCTGTTCACTGAGCCCAGTAAAGCTGCTGATATCAACTCTTAGACTCAGGAATTTCTCTTTCCACCAGTGCACCGTAATTCTTGGCAGGAGCACAAAACCATGTTTTTCCAAGTGCTTTTTTTTTGATGATACATTCAGCTTGTTTGCATAAGCACTTTGTACTTTTGTAAACCATAAGCAAACACTGGCTTTGTAGAGCAGTAGCGTCTGGCTTTGATAACAGCTGGATGAACACCATGTTTTGAGCAGAAGCACGGTGAAACGCTGGTACCTGTTCATCAGAAATCTTTTTACTTACAGACTGTCATGCAATACTGTGGTCCTTTAATCCTAAAACCGCCGCTCAAACTACCTGCAAAATGTCACTGATGTGTTAAAATGTAATGTTTTGTGCTTGATTAAATTCATTGTGTTTTGTTTTACTGTCTTGTCTTTCACTAGTCTTGGTTCAATTTTGAGTGTATTAGGCAGGTCTTCTGTTATAATGTCACTTTAAATGTCAACCATTTGCCTAAAAGCTCCATCGCAGAATGACGGCGCCCTCTGCTGGGGTTGCAACGGCAAAACAGACCGTTTTAAGTTTAGATTGAAGAACGATCCATCCATTATCTCATTAGGGTCTCGGGGGCGCTGGAGTCTATCCGAGCTGACTTAGAGTGAAGACGGAGACACTCTGGACAGGTCACCAGAGACAAACGATCACACTCACATTCATACCTGCAGACAATTTGGAATCACCAGTTAACCTCAGCATGTTTTTGGACTGTGGGAGGAAGCTAAAGAACCCGGAGAAAACCCACGTATGCACAGGGAGAACATGCAAACTCCCATGAAGGCGGGGAAACAAATTGGGCATCTTCTAGCTGCAAGTTGAAAGTGCTAACCTACAAGCCACTGTGCAGCCCCATATTTAAAAGCTAGACGCTGTAAAAATTGTCTCATTCCAAATATACAGTTTAAACACCAACATTAAAACACACTTAAACATAAGTTTGTATTGTGTTTTATTTGATCTTAATACAAATTTGAAGTACCTCATAATTTAGACAAAATAGACATGAAAATTGTCTAAAAATGTAAAAAGCTGCAACTGCTACAATTTGTCGAAAGACTGTTGAAATAAAAGTTCACTTCTTCTTGCAGCATTTATGTACATGTCCAACAAACGTTTTCACTTTATTTTCATGTAACAAGTCAGTAAAAACACTAAAACAACCCTTTTTTTGTTATAAAGAGGAAAAAAAAACAGATTTACTGGTTTTAATTAGGAAATCTTGGCAGAGTGTCGGTGTTACCCCTGCTAGACATGAAGACACCTCATGCTGGTCTCATAAAACTGTTGCAGTGTTTCCACTTGGACGCAATTGTTCTGCTCTGACGTGTTCACACAAAGAATTCACTGTTGGGAACGTTTGTCCCCTCTGAAGTCAACACCAGCTGAGCTGTGACTGAACATGTGGCAGGTAGCCAGGAAGAGCGTGTGTGTGTTTGTGTGTGTGCCTGTGGGCTGAATCTTTTCTGCATGTGTGATGTGAAAGTATGTTAAGCTGAGGTGTGAAATGTGGCATTGTACAGTGGGGTGAGGAGGAGGAGGAGGAGGCAGCAGCTGGTTAAGTTCTGGGGTCTGCACTGCGGCGTTTGAGCTTCTCGGGATTGTTGGAGGCCATGTGTGAAAAGTCTCTAAAAATGTCCTGGTAGGTTTCATCACCTAGAAAAAAAACAGAGAAGAAGTGAGACTTCAAATTCAAAGTTTACAAGAATATTTAACAAATAAAAGCTTGAAAGTTTAAGAATTAATACTGAAATTGATGGCATCTATTCATTTGTGTCTCTCACTATTTTAATGAAATGCAGCTGTTTGAGTCATGACATGAGTCATTTCACAATTGGAGGACATTTTATGCCCCGCCCATCAGATTTCATATAATCCATGTACAAATGCTAAAACATGCAGTTGTTTTGTAAAACTGCTTGTCCTGAGACCAAATCTAAAAAACTAGGAGAAAAGAATGTTTGAAAGTATTTTTTAAAATACCAAGTAAATCTGGAGTCCCCCCTAAAATATAATTTTTCTCTTGTCCCACCCCCCTGATGGCTAAATTGAATCTCAAATACAAAGCATTAAAATGAAACTTTAACTTCCTTTTTTTGTATCTATTTTTTTTTTAACTTTGATGTCTCCTGTAAATGTGGAAACATTTATCTTTTACTGTTACTTTTTTTTGACATTTTTCCATCAGTAAGTTTGTCCTCTTGGTCAGCAGTAACAGCTAGCTAAATGTCTAGCTTCTACTGCTGAGAAAAAGCTAACATTAGCATGGATTAGCAACCCTGTTACTGTGATTAGAGTAGGGTTAGCAAACAACAAATAAAACATGGAATAAAAATGGTAGCATTGATGTGTGCGCTGAGTCAATCAAGCCTTTGACAGTTTTTTGTCTATCATTGATGAAATAGGTTTCTTTTTCAAAAAATTTCAAGCCCAAATGTTCTCCAATTCTTGAATTAATACTGAGATTAATGGCTTTACTCATTTGTGTCTCTCTCACTATTTTAATAAGATGCAGCTGTTTGAGTCATGACATTTTTCATCAAAAGCTACATAACTTTGGAGAGGACACATTCAGTTTTAATGGCAACTATTTCCTGAACATGTTAGGAGCTGTAGCCCTAAAGCAAGACGCATGCAACTGAACAAGTAAACACACGTGTAAGGGCATGCACATGCACTTTACCTCTTAGTTTTTGCTGTAGGTGGCACACTGCACAAGCAGTTGAGACCAGCCGGACGTCTCAGTGGGCAGAAGGCAATGAGTGCACACAACAGAGACAGACAATGACAAAGCACAGCACGTCAAATACTGACCAGCAGTCGTTTCAAGCGGACAAACGCATCACGTTTCCATTCCTTCACGACTGAGGACTGGATTCAACTCACTCTCTATGGAACAAGAGCCTTGATCTAGATCAGTCATGAAGGAATGGACTTTGCAGCTTAAAAAAGAGCCAGGTGACAAACAAAACCCACTGTTAACCGTAAGCTCACAGGCTATAGCACAGAGCTCTTGGGCCTAGCTGACAGCAAAATAAATATAAACATAACAGTGTAAAAGCTTCAACTGAGTCACTATTCACAGAATAGTGTGAGAAAATTGTCACTGAGAACCAAACCCAACGCTGAATTTAGCTTACATAACTGGAATGAAAGGACAGCTCAACACACAACCAGATACACCATAAAGACTATCTAAGAGTCAGCACAATGTACATACTGGATAGAAAAATATCCAAAATATACTGAGAACAGGCCTGGTATAGGTCTATTATATATACATGTTCTTAAAGCTCAGTTATACAACAGTGAGACATTGAAAACACCCACATATAGCGCTGTCTCCTGACAGGGGATTTAGATAGTTTGTGGGTTTCAAAGTGCAGGAAGATGTGCATTTGTAATTCAAAGTGCATGCAGATTCCTAAGTAGAATGTTTCAATGTTCGTCCTGTGTTCATAAACCTGTTTCCATCTGTGTTCTTGCTTTTATTCTCGTCGTACCCTGTGTTCTTTTGGATTTTACTCATTCACAATGTCGCTTTTTTCCTCCTCTGTAACTAAAAGCTGATGATGCATGCCTCATTGTATCCCTGTTAATCATTTTGCCCCCCTAGAGCCCAGCCGCTTATGTGGTTCTTTATAGCCTGGAGACTCTTCCTGGTGTGGGCCAGCCCACCTCCTGTCCCGCCCAATAACCCTCCAGATCCCTGCCCCCCTGAATGACCTGATTGGCCAAACGCTCCGTCCATCTCCCGCATCTCCTTGTTCATTTTGGCAATCCGCAACCTGAAACACAGAAGCTCAGTTAGAAGAGTTGCCGTTGCTAACTGCCTTACGTGTCTCACTTTGACTCAAACACTCACAAAGTGACGATGTCTGCGTTTGCGTTGTCCACGGCGATACTTATGGGGTCTTTTTGGTTCTTGTCTCTGGCGTTGTAGTCAGCTCCTCGTTTCAAGAAGAGACAAACCAACCTGGGAATGCGAGCAGAGCAGGCGTGAGAGCGCTCGGTGTAGTCACTTGGTTGGAATTATGTGTTATGTAAGTTGCTCTGTTGAAAATGTGAGAGTGTGTTCGTCCTACCCTGTGTGACCCAAGATGGTGGCGTGGTGCAGCGGGCCTCTCCCGTTGCTATCTGCCTGGTTGACATTGGCGCCATTCTGCAGCAGGAACTCACAGGCCGCCAGAGCATTCTGGTCAAAACAGAAGGAAGTCAAATGTTGATATCTACTCTGAACCTCCCCCCATTATCACATTGTCTAAGCAGGTTCACTCAACTGGACTAAAATGATAAAACCCTGCAGGTGGCACCTAATGTCTGCCGACAGATTAACAGCTTTGCTATACTTATGCTAGTTTTGAGGATAAAAATGCTGCAGTTATCCTCAGGGTTTGCCCCCTGGTTACATAAATGTGCTTTGAAAACTTCATGCCAGTGCATTTTGAGGGTGGTACATCTTTAAAGCTCAACTGAAGGTCATCAGAATGAGTCATAAAAATCATCATTCAACCTCAATATTCACAAAAAATTTGATGGCAGTGAATTGAATGGGGGCTGCACAGTGGCTTGGTGGTTAGCACTTTTGCCTTGCAGATAAAAGATCCCCGGTTTAAGGCCACGAACACAATGGTACCACATCAATGCTACCATTTTTATTCCATGTTTTATTTGTTGTTTGCTGACCCTACTCTAATCACAGTAACAGGGTTGCTAATCCATGCTAATGTTAGCTTTTTCTCAGGAGTAGAAGCTAGATATTTAGCTAGCTGTTACTGCTAACCAAGAGGACAAACGTACTGAGGGAAAAAAGTCAAGAAAAAAGTAACATTTTTTCCCCATAAATACAAGAGACATCAATTGAAAAAAAAACAAACAAAAAAGGAAGTTAAAGTTTCATTTTAATGTTTTGTATTTGAGATTCAATTTAGTCATCAAGGGGGTAGGATCGGAGAAAAGTGGCTTTTTAGGAGGAACTCCAGACTTATTTGGTATTTTAAAAAATCTTTTCGAACATTCTTTTCTCCGAGTTGTTTTTTTTTTTTTTTTTTTTTTAGATTTGTCCATGTCCTTTCTGCATGGAGTTTGCAGAGATGGGGACTTGAGACTTGATGACTTGGACTCAAGTCAACTCGAGTCACTGTTTTAATGACTTGTGACTTGACTTGAAAAAAAATAAAATACTTGCGACTTGACTTGGACTTGGAAGTTAAAGACTCGGGACTTGACTTGACTTCAGACATGATGACTTGAATGACTTGAGTGTTATTATTCACATCATGTTTTCATTTTGAATGATGTTGTTGATATGTAAAATGCTGGATAGTCGAACATAAGCTTTTAATTTGAAATCGTATCAATCAGCCCCGCCCTCCCTACGTTGGCTACCTTAGCAGGCCTCCACGGCAGCGCCCACCGCCGAATATCAACATGTCAGCCGTACCCAAGGTAATCATCACCTTCGGGTATCAGGATTTCTATCAAGACGGTAAACGACGAACAGCAGTTTGCAAGACGTGCAACGTGAAAATCACAGACAGTCAGATGACAACGTCAAATTTCGTCCGACATTTGAAGACCCATTCGGCCCAGTAAGTGCTTGTCAATTTGTTTTTAATATCAGAGCCTGTTTACACTGTCTGGTTAGTTAGCATTTTAGCTAATGTTAGCTTAATAGAACAGTAAGGTGTTGGGGGATTAGTTGCTGCCTTGGGTAAAGTGCGCCGTCACACAATCAATAATACTAAAAAAAATGTTATTCTCTTCATAAGTGCTTGTCAATTTGTTATTAATATCAGAGCCCGTTTACATTGTCTTTTTAACATGTTGGGCACATTAGCCAGTGATGTTTACTGGTAGTTACTTATATCTTGTCTTTTCACTTTATTAAGATCATATTCTGCAGGTAAAATAACAATAATGTGACTTGACTTGGACTTGACTTGCCCAAGACAAAAATACTTGGGACTTACTTGAGACTTGAAGGTTAAGACTCGAGACTTACTTGAGACTTGCACAAGTGTGACTTGGTCCCATCTCTGGGAGTTTGCATGTTCTGCCTGTGCATGCGTGCGTTTTCTACAGGTTCTTCAGCTTCCTCCCACAGTCCAAAAACATGCTGAGGTTAACCGATGATTCTAAATTGTCCACAGGTGTGAATGTGAGTGTGATTGCTTGTCTCAGTGTGTAACCCTGTGATAGACTGATGGCCTGCCCAGAGAGTCCAATGCTTTCACCCTAAGTCAGCTGGGATAGACTCCAGCCCCCTGTGACCCTAATGAGGATTAGATAATGGATGGATGGATTGAATGTTCTCACCACTGAGACAGCCTGTATCAGCGGTGTGCTCGACTCCTCAGCCACATTGACCCAGTTGACGTCAGCTCCGTGGGCCAGAGCGTCAGCCATGACGGGGAAGTTCTGCAGGGCTGCCGAGCGGTACAGCAGCGCCCCGGGATGGAGACCGCTGAGATCCTCCTCTTCCTCTTCAACTTCTGATTAATCATTTTTTAAAAGAGGAGACACCACAGGTGAATAAGGTAAAGCGTTTAATGAAAAGATATCACATTACATGACAGGTTTTCTGAAAATGCATGTTTAAATATGAAAATTAGCTACTATATATGTAAAAATTTGCCTTTGTGTCCAGAACAGAAATCAGAGCACTGGAGAAAGCCAGCTTTTTGTTGACTTGTTAGAGTTCAGGGTTTTTACAGAAGGTATAAGAGATATCTTTACCACTCAACATTTTTATAAATAAAATGTTATATAAATCCGGTTATGAATGAAATACAAACAAACCATTTCCCCATTAAAGCCTTCAGGATATACACTACTGTTCCAAAGTTTGGGGTCACCAAAGGCACTTTTCCACGAGCACCTACATGGCTTGACTCGGCTTGACTGTACTCGATTCGGTTTAGGTCATTTCCCATAGTACCACCTCATCGCGATTGGAGTTGTCATAGCACGGGGCCCGGAAGTCCCTTAACGTAATTTGTGTGTGACACAAACGTAACACAATAATCGAGGCGATGGTATACCTACTGCTCGGTCTATGGCTTTTTGTCAGCAAGTTTTTTTCAAAATGGCGAGTTTGGTTTTCGTGAAAGAGTCGCTCTTGTGTGTCATCACTCCCTGTCTAATGATTGGCCTGAACTCTGTAGACGTCACATTATCGGCTCGATTCAGCTCGCTTGTACCTCCGGCTGAGTAGGTACTAAAATAGTACCTGGTACCAGGTAGTAGTCCTAATGGAAAACCTCACAAACCGAGTAGAGTCAAGATGAGTAGGTGCTGGTGGAAAAATGCCATTAGAAATGTCCTGATTTTTGAAAGAAAAGCAGTTTTCCTCAATGAAGATAACATTAAATGAATCAGAAATACAGTCTAGACATTGTTAATGTGGTAAATGACTATTCTAGGTGGAAACGGCTGATTTTTAATGGAATATCTCCATAGGGGTACAGAGGAACATTTCCAGCAACCATCACTCCTGTGTTCTAATGCTACATTGTGTAAGCTAATGGTGTTGAAAGGCTCATTGATGATTAGAAAATAAATGTGTGAGTTTTCATGGAAGACATGAAATTGTGTGGGTGACCCCAAACTTTTGAACAGTAGCGTAGATGGGAACAATATTGTAAAGTTTGGTATACATAAATGCTACTGAATTGGACATTCCTGGCTTAAAAGTCTCTAATCTAATCTAATCTTTAAGTGAAATATTACAACTGAAATCTGTAGATGCAAATTGACATAATGGTAAAATAGACACCTAAATGTGTATTCTAAATTTTGCCAAACTTAAAATCTCAGAGGCTTGGTTTAATAGATTTAAGACACTTTCAAAAGGTTTGACAGTTCACGTAGACAGTCAAACACACAACTTGTTTCTGTCTAGTCGGATGACGCATCTCTGTTTTTGATCTCACCTTTGTGAAAGCTTGTGTTGTTCTTTTGGACGATGTCACTGGGGCTCAGCCCTAAGGAGTGAAAGAGAGTCATGATTACTGGTTTCATTCTGCAAACTGCCACAACAATAACACACACGGATAAAATACAGCAGAATAGGCACATAGGATTATCAACTTTTTGCTGGGTCACCAAGTTTGGGGATTTGTAGGTGTGCGTTTCTGTTTTGCTAACATCAGCAGGAGTTAGTAAGTGATGAAGATGACGAGAACAAAGCAACCAGATGAGTTATTTCTCATTTTTTACCTGTGAGCCGCGGCAGAGTGGCTCGGTTCGGTTTGGGTTTTAAAGCCGGTTTCTGTACGGTCCGATCCTGCGTGGTCGCTCGGTTTCTCCTGGCGCTGGACCGCCTCAGTGGGGGGTTCCTGCCAGTCTCTGGCAACTTTTGGATAAACTTCTTTTCAACGTACTTTGAACGGATCCAGGATTCCTTGTCTCCTCTTGGGGATAGAAATAATAGATCAGAGAAGAAGAAAGAGAAGGCAGCAAGCTTTTATGAGGCGATGTAAAAATATGAAGAAGCCTACATGCAGGCTTGTGTTTGTCAGTATGTTTGTGGTTTCAGTTCATCTCAGTTTCAGTCCACAACTTGTGCTGTGAATCAACAACACGCGATTATGACGCACTGATTTTCCTTTAATGAAGTGATAGATTCATCTTAAAGAGGTCTTAATGCTCACCTTTTCTCTAATATTTAATGATATGCCAAACTTAAGCTATACAATTCAGGAAAAATAATCACATAGGGCATTAATTTGAAAGTTTGCACATAAAAAAGACCAAATTAATGATATAATACACCACCAGTCAAACATGTAGATACACCTTCTCATTCAATGCTTCTTATTTATTTGTATTACTTTCTACATTGAAGATTAACGCTTGTTTTCGACATAATTCCATGTGCATTCTTTTATAGTTTTGATGTCTTCAGTATTAATCTACATTGTATAAAATAATTAAAACCATTGAATGAGAAGGTGTGTCCAAACTTTTGACTGCTAGTGTAAGTCTGGACAAGAATGGAAGCTCATTCTGCGCAAAGCATGCAGCCTCACAACAAGTTTCCGGATGTCACAACATTAACCATCTGCATGATATACCTGCGGCACTTCCTGTCTGCTGCGGCACAACACAGGAGAGAGAAGAGGAAGTCACGTCTAAAATGAGTGGTAGGTTGCTGATAAACTTATCTGTAAACTACAGAGAGCACATCTTTCTAAGTCAGCCGCTAAGGCCGCTGATCGTCTCAACAAACAGCTATTTTGTGAAGAGCTGGAGCTAATCCGGTCATACTCAGTCAATCAGTGTAAAACAATTAAAAATAAAAAGGCTGAATTATATGTTCATGTAATGTCATCAAGATGTCAGCAGGAGGAGATGAAGAGTGTGTTTTTGCAGCTGCACCAACAAAGATATTTTATCAGTTAATTACTAAATAATGACAGAAAAAAGATCCTTAAAAAAGAGAATTGCAGTTCTGTAAGTGTAATATAGTCTCATCTGGAGGACCAAACATGATGTACAACCAGTATTTCAGCATACAGAAGATCAAATGTGGCTGAAATGAGGCACTGTAACATGATTCAGATACTGCAATTTAAACACACCTCAACAACAAACTCATAATTAATCTTTAACATGTTATTTATAGCGATAGAAAATAAATGAAGTCACACCGTTGTGGAAACAAAAACGCTTTGAGCATTTTTTTTGTTTCTTTCTCTTCTTTCTGTTATGTTTAAATAGCTTTATCTATTCATATTTCAGAACCCTTCCCGTGGGCGCTACAGAAACTTAGCATTGCAATTCCACAAAGTTTAAAGACTTGGAAATGACAGGAATAATTCAAACTGAAGCAAAAGAGGCACAGATATTGTGGCGTTCCCTCCATAGCCCTCATGTCTAATTAATTTCCTGTTATTATTGTTTAAACTGAAGCAGAAGCACGATAACTCTGATGTCTTAGTGCTCCTCCACAGCAGAATTGTTTTAATGATCCTTTGACAAGCAAACTGGACTGTAGATGTGAAATCTGAGAAATTACGTTTTAATGTCTTTACACTGAGATGAATTATTTTACCTGGGACTGGCCGGGTGGGGCTTCTTGATGGTGATCTCATCGATCCGAGCCTCATAGATCCTGTTGATTACTGTGTTTCCTAATTCACACATCAACTAAAGAAAGCGGCAAAACAAGAAAAAGTATTTCAGTTTTAAAAAAAGAAACTTATGCAACACATTGCTTATTGATCATTCCCACTGGAACTCTGCTGCTAACACAGAAAAGTGTTAAATAATGAGTTAAATGGTTCACTTACCTTAACAAGCTCAGGCTCCCAGGAGTCGAGAGTGAGGGAGCGTACTTTGGAGAAATGGACTCCCAAGCTCCTGTTGGGGAAGAAAAACATTAAATAACAGGCTTCAAGATGTGTGTGTGTGTGTGCCTGTGTATATGTGTGTGTGTACCTGTGTATTCCTGAGCAGACGATACACAGTGTGATGCCGAGGTTGATGGAGGCCCAATCAGGACCGGGCTCTCCGCAGTCGCAGCACTGCCGGTTCCCTGGAATGGCCTGAACCTCGTCCAGCGCCTTGTAGCCCTCGTCTTCCTGATCCCCGCCTCCCCCGCCTCCTCCCCCTATCAAATGGCTTGCTGACATCGAGCTGCAACGCTGTCTCTGGTAACACGAAAGCACAGGATTGACGAGACGCACGAAGGCGCAGCACTTCCTCTGCAGATTAAACTCCCGTCGCAAAACACAGATGGAAACGATAGTGTGCGTGCTGTCTGTCCGAGCGTGTGAGTGGAGGTGTGTATACTCACTGGGCTGTGTGTGTCTTCCCTGCGCTCCTGGAAGGCTGAAGCGATGCTGTTTTGGACGGCGCTGATCCATGCTTGCTGCTGCCTCTCTGAGTCCGCCTGCAACAAGCAGCACCTGCATGCACACACATAAAATCACACATCAACACACACACGCACACACATGGCGTCAGGGTAGCTCAGCTGGTTGAGCAGGTTACCCATAAAGAGTGATATAGTCTAGAAGCCATACTTTCCTTATTTGGTTGTCGGTTTAAAAGTAACGCTATTCTATACTAAGAAATGACAAAATGAACATAATCCAACTAGACAGAAAAGCAGACGGACAGACGTACACCTATCATCACATAACTCCCCCACATTCCTTGGCGGAATAACTAACAGCAACATGCTTTAATCCACACACTTGCTGCTGCTGATGAAAATTCACCACCATGGCTCAAATACACGTATGCATGAATGCAAGAAGCTGTTCACCCACGCAAACTCACTTTGACGGGGAGACCACTTCAAAGCAGAACCGTCTCTCGTTTTCAGAGCTGGGCTTGACTGTGCAAAGACGCAAGTCTTCCACCACAACTGTAGGCTGGTCCTGCAAGAGACGAGGACAGGAAAAGCATGCAGGTCAAACAGCGCATGTACTCGTGTGTTCTCATACAGCTCTGAATAAAATGAGGTATTCATCTGAAACGTACCTTGAATTTTTTTTGATACACCAGCTGATTCTTCTGAATTGAAAACCAGCGCCTAAGGTGGAGGAAGAGTATAAAAGATGACAATGGAGTCTGTGATTCAGCTATTTCACTTTCTGTTAAACAAGAGACAAATGGTGGGCATATGCAGCTCAGTTTAGAAACTAGCATGAAACCCAGTGAACATCTGAGTCCTTTTAGTGAGGCCTACGGAAAGAACAGGCACACAGACCAGTGCAGCTGTTCTGTGTTAAGTATTGGTGGTAAAACGGCGTACCTGCTCCAGGTCTTGAAGGCGTTGCTGGCTCTCTTATAGAGGTAGCCCTCCATTGCAATCCCATTAGCTGCGTCCGCATTGAAGTCCATAATGGAGTCATCATAGGACATGTCCTTGAAATGTTAGAGTCATTTGTGTTACTGAAGTTACTTTGTCGGGAGTTGAGAGCTGTAGCTGCTGCATTGTTAATCTAGTTCAAGGCATATTCTCAGAGTTTGTTTTTTTTTTACAGTGATTTAGAAAAAGTCTGATTTAGCATTACAGATTCTAAATGTGGAACCTTCGTTACCTAAAATGCAACACAGCCACAAACATACAGCTAGTACTCCCAACATCTAAACAGACTTTGATGTGGCATTAGTGGTGTACCCCTTTAAATGGTGAATCTGTATTTACCTTTTGCTTGATTGCTGCATGCCTTTGCTCCATGTCCCTCTTCTCCCTGGCAGCGTTTAGAACAAACTGGGTGTTCTGTCAGAAAGGAAACGGAGACACACATTCTTTAGATTCTTCAGAATATTATATTATACGTTATTACACTCTTGTCACGCATTTCACTCAATAGTGCTTTCTTCAAGATGCTGACATGAAGAGTTTTAAGAAATTCTAGTCTTACTAAGAAGTCTGATTTGCACTTTTATTCGGGTCAGTGTGGAACTAGTACAGATTTAGTGTCTTGCCAAAAGACACACTAGTAGTAAATATAGATGTAGAACTGTTAATAACTGCTATGATCACCATTTGAATGATGGAAAGCTGCTAAGAAACTCACGAGAATCTATAATTGTATGTATTAATAAGGGACTTCACAGTGACTTGGTGGTTAGCACCATCGCCTTGCAGCTAGAAGATCCTTGGTTCACGCCCCTGGGATCTTTTTGCATGGAGTTTGCATGTTGTCTGTTTTCTTTGGGTTCTCTGGCTTCCTCCCACAGTCCAGAAACATGCTGAGGCTAACTAATGACTCTAACTTGCCTCTATGTGTAGCTCTGCGATAGACTGGTGACCTGCCCAGAGTGTCCCCTGCTTTCACCCTAAGTCAGCTGGGACAAACTCCTTTATGAGGATTAAGTGGTGTCTAGATAAAGGATGATGGATGGATGGATGTATTCATAAAAAACCTCCATGGACTTTTTTGTCCATCTATCTATACTTTAGTTTCTGTTTAATGTACTGTAATGACAATCTTTTCCCTCCTTATTCTTCCCTCTCTAACAAATCTGCCTCTGTGTAAGACAGAAATGTAGTGAGATCCACAGGTTTGAGGCGAGTTATCACCCCTGTAGACTCTTCTGGAAACAGGAATAAGGAAGTGTTGAACTTTTTTTGTGCATCAAGCGCCAAACCAAAGAACAACACCGGTGGTTTCTCTTGTAAAGAGTCTGTTTAGTGTATCATTCCAGCGTCTTTCCATTTCTCTGTCTCATCTGCTTTTTCTTGTTCCTATCATTTCCTGTTGAAACAGGAAGAAGGCTTCATGTGGTTTGATTCCGACATCGAACTTTTTCACAATTCATTTCCTGATGCCGTTTCTTTTTGAACAAAAACATTTTCACAGCGATACCGCTGCTGTTCAAGGTTGACAGTGCAGAAAAGATTTTCCAGTTTCCTCAGTCAAAGTGCAGGAGCTAACACACGCACACACACACACACACACACACACACACACACACACACACACACACACACACACACACACACACACGGACACATGGACATGTGAAATATTTCCTGTTGTTGATCTCTTTTTCCTGTCACGATGAAAATGTAATGTCATCTTGTGACTACTCTGCCCCACCACAGAAAGATGCCAAGACCAACAACTTTTGGGTCATTTCACTAAATCTGCCAAACCTTTTGAATTTGTATCCTGCGTCATAAATCATCTGCAAAAATATGTTTTAGAGTGTTTGTTTCCTGGCGAGTGAGACACATGGGCTGACACTTTTATTGCCGCTATATGTCAAAGTGCAGTATATTAAGCAGTTCTTCCAAATAATTGTTGAAGACTCTCAGAAAGATTCATACGAATACCTGTCAGAGGCCAGAGGATGCATGCAAACAAATCTTGCACAAGAACAAAGTTAAGGTTTTGAGAAAATTCCAGAACCTTGTCTTTTTTCATTTATCCAATAATGTGCATCATATCATCCCCTAAAGCGTCTGTCTATCAACAGCTAGCTAAACACCTAGCTTCTACTCCTGAGAAAAAAGCTAACATTAGCATGGATTAGCAACACTGTTACTGTGATTAGAGTAGGGTCAGCAAACAACAAATAAAACATGGAATAAAAATGGTACCATTGATGTGTAAACTGAGCCAATCAAGCCTTTGATAGTTTATTACCTATTATTGATGAAAATGGAGCATAAATTTGTAAAACAGAAGGTTTAGTTTTCAAAAGCTTTGAAACCAAATGTCCTCCAGTTTTGGAATGACCCTTAAGTCTGTATTGGTAACTACCAAGCTGAAACCTGGAGGTGATTAGCATAGCCTAGCATAACAAAAAAGAAACACTTAGCCTGATTATGCCCTAAGTACAAGGCTCATTCTTTGTCTTTACTTTGATTCTCTTTTCCCTAAGGTAAGCTCATTGCTTCTTCTTCTTTTTCTTTTTTTTGCAGAAAGAAAGCATCATTATAACTGTTAAAAAGTACACAGACATGACAGGTATGACAAAGAGACCAAAGGCCCAGCTGGCAGCGTCCTTTAGCTGACTATTTGCAGCAAAATTGAATTTCTATTCTTTCTATTCTGCACTTTTATACGCACATAATACACGTTTATTGTCAAGTTAAGTGTCTCTTTTATGACCTGAGCAAAGCTAGATTCAGTCATAGAATTTAATGACGACATCTCAAACAACAGCTGTATGATCTGCAGTTGTAACAAAGGAAATGATTACCTCTTCATTCAGTTTATGACGATATTGATCGAGTTCTGACAGAGACTGGTGGCCTTGTTGGAAGAGCTGGGCTTGGGCCTCCATCAGCGACAACATCTAACAGGAATAATTTAGACAGACAGGTATCCTAAATTTTTACAGTAATAAAATAGCCTGATCAATATGAACATTACAGTGCAGATTTTTCAACAACTTAAAATAGGTCAGAATGAACTCACTGCCATGAGAATGTCTGTCTTCTTCTTGGCCTCAATGACATTTATCTGAAATAAAAGGAAGTCATAGTTAAAGAGATTCATTTTCCCAGGACCAAAAAACTCACTGGTCAGCCGGAAGCCACAACCACAAGCCTGGAGAGAAGCCCTGAGGCAAACCTGTTATCATTCACAACACAACTAGAATCAGACGGGCTCTTTTCTGTCTGATCCAGGCTGTTGTTGGAACCTGGCTGATCATTAGCAGTGAACCCTGTACAGGCGTGATTCTCTGCAGACAGGTTAATAACTAAAGGGCTCAAAGCAAAAGAGGGAAAAATCGTTTTCATGACTTTAAATATTTTTTTCTCACCTGCAAAACATAGTCCAAGGCCTCCGACCGAAAGGTTTTACGTGCATTGAGCAGAGCGTTACTGGCCTCCTCCACTTCGTGCTGCTTTCCTCGTGGAGCCTGAGCGTTTCTGGCCAGCGCCCCCTCCAGGGCTTCACTGCTGCGCTCAAACTCTTTTCTCACATCCTTGAACCGGCGAACATCTCTGAAGGACAGGAGGTGAAGAAGAGAGGCAAACAGGCTTTAATCATCCTGGTTTTGTGACTATTTAGCCTCTGCTTGACACATAAACTAATTACTGCGCCAAGGAACGTGACTGAGTTATGTGACGATCGGCGTTGGTTTGTCTGTCTGTTCACGACGTTACTCAAAAACGGATTTGGATGAAATTGTCAAGGAAGGTCAGAAATGACACAAGGACCAAGTGATTAGATTTTGGCAGTGATGCAGCTTATAGTCTGGATCTACGAATTTGTTAAAGATATCATCCAGACTTTTCTCGTCATATGTCTTCCTGTCATATTCTTACACAGTTTATTGTACTGTAAGCATGTTAGCTCTGTGACTTCCATTAAACGTTGACAGACTGTGCAGGTGGGGACTGGTGGTAAATGGAATTAAGTCTTGTATTACTCATGCAGTGTTGTGTGTATTATACTGGAGGGCGGTGTAGTGGTTAGTATTACCGCTCACAGCTAGAAGGTTCTGGATTTTGGTAGTCTATGGATATGCATGGAAGGTTAACTGACAATTCTAAATTCAAAATAACTCATGGATTAAATCTCATCAAGTTTATTCTTAGTGCATCTTGTTGAAACATGACAAGCAACGACAAAAGTATTTGGAGAAAAACAAGACAGAAAACAGGACAACACTTGTAAAATTAAGAAACCTAAAACACCAAAGAACACGACAAACAGGATAATATTTTGCATGAGCAATTACTAAAATGGTGTTTAAATCAACAAGACGACATGGTCATCAATATCCCCCGCCACATGTGATGTCTATGACTCTATATCCAAAATAGTGATCAAGGGCCATAACTCTGTTAAATATTATCGCACAGGTCTCATTTTCGAACTTGATCAAGGTGTCCATGGTGTGAAGCTACACACTAAATTGCGTAATCCTAGCTGTAATAGTTTCCGAAAAAAGCTGTCCCCTTAATCTCGGACGGACGGACGGACGGACGGACGGACGGACGGAGGCCAAACCTATATTCCCCTTTTCCACTTCGTGGAGGCGGGGGATAATAAAGCTGACTTAACCCTCGTGTTGTCTTGCGGGTCAAAACTGACCTGTTTTAAAGTTTGAAAATGTGGGCAAAAAAAATTACTTTCAAAGCGAAAACTTCCGCATTTTTGACATTTTTGGGGAATTTTTTAAACATTTTTTGGTGGAAAAAAAAAAAAGTTTCTTCAAGAACATTCAGAAAAAGATTTTTTCCCGAATGTTCTTAAAGAAAATATTAGAACTTTTACTGATATATATGGAATCACTTTAGAAATTTTAAGATTTTTGTGGGGAAGATTATTCATTTTTTGAAAATATTTACAATTTTTATTTATTTATTTATTTTAATTTTCATTCCTTGCCAAATTTGGGGATTTTTTTTTTAAATAAAACTTTCAAGGGAAACTTTGAAGGAATTTTCTTCCTGAAGATTTTGTAAAATCTTTATAAATTTGGGGAATTTTTTGCAGACTTTTTGGATTTTTTTTTCAGATAAGAGAACAATATTTTTTGGTGCCGTAAATGAGGACAACAGGAGGGTTATGGAAAATCATATTAGTCAGTGGGTAAAAATGCAGCAAATGACTGCTCACATGCTCCTGACGTCCGCCGTTATCTAATCTAAGTACGATTCCCACTAACAGAAGCAGACTGAAGTATGAGGAGAAGGAGAGTGAAGGATCAGAAGTTAATGGTTGGCAGTGATTCTGTGTGTGAATTACACTGTTGCAGGTGGGAGAGAGGCACAGATACCGAAAGCATTACATGAAACTGACAGGGAAAGCAGTTCACTCACTCTTTCACAAAGTTCTGCAGCTTCGTCTTGACTGAGTTCTGTGTGGTCTCAATGACCTCCTAAAAAAAGACAAACTGTCAAAAAAAAACAAAAAAAAGTCCATTCATGGAGAAGCTAAAGGCTGGAACAGATTGACAGACGGACTCACCCCCTGTAACTCCAAGATGACAGACAGCTTTTTGGAAAATTTGTCCAAGCAGTCCTGCAGGGCAGACATTTCAAACCTTAATTTAGCATCTTTCATGTGTTACAAACATTTCTATTCAGTGCAATTTGCAATCCAAATCCCATTTAGCGCGACTATTTTGAATTTAAACACTTCCTTTGAGTAAATGTGACACCCTCTGAGTGGAAACGGAGATAGCAG
Organism: Acanthochromis polyacanthus; assembly: GCF_021347895.1. Taxonomy (NCBI): domain Eukaryota; kingdom Metazoa; phylum Chordata; class Actinopteri; family Pomacentridae; genus Acanthochromis; species Acanthochromis polyacanthus. The sequence goes on from NC_067135.1 coordinate 17,652,150, forward strand.
GAGTGTATAAATAACTCCTCGATGGCTGGTATGTCGGTGTTCTCCTCTCACCTCCATCATTTTGTCCTCAGAGCAGTGGTGTCCCAGCTCCCGGAGGCCGTTCACAAAGCTCTTGCTGGTCTGGCAGTAGGTTCTGCCTGCCTCCAGCATGGCATGGCATTGCTTCACGAGCTGGGTGACACAAATACGCCAAGCCACAGTCAAATACAAAAATGAACACACTGACGACAGATACCTGGAGCAACGAATGTCAGAATCAGTCTGTGTAATCAACAGATGAATTTATTTCAGAAATCGCAACACTAAAGCAGCGATCAAGCTGAATATAACTTCCTGCTTCCGACTGTTCTGAACTCATTAAACCATTCTGACCATTGATAAAGCTGCAATGATTGATTCATTAAAATAACTGTCAACTACTTCGATCCCTGATAAATTAGAGATGGATTAATCTGTCATTTTTTATTTCCACCTTGTTAAATTTTAATATTTCCTGGTTTCTTTACTCTTCCATGTGAATAAACTGCTCATTTGAGGGCATCATCTTGGGCTTTAGAATGCATTGACTAACTGAGAAAACAGCCTTGTTCATAGAGTCGATTGTAGATTGAGTTTGAATGTTAGATCTTATTTATATTAATTGAGTCGCATAACAACATACACTACCATTCAAAAGTTTGGGGTCATTTAGTCTATTCCATGAAAAGTCACATTTTCATTCATGTGCTAGCATAACTGCACAAGGGTTTTCTAATCATCAATTAGCCTTTCAACAGCATTAGCTAACACAATGTAGCATTAGAACACAGGAGTGATGGTTGCTGGAAATGTTCCTCTGTACCCCTATGGAGATATTCCATTAAAAATCATTCGTTTCCAGCTAGAATAGTCATTTACCACATAATAATGTCTAGATTGTATTTCTGATCCATTTAATGTTATATTCATTGAAAAAAAAAATCATTTTCTTTCACAAATAATGACATTTAAATTTCGTTGTACTGGCTACAATGACAATAAAAGACTATTCTAAGATTCTAAGATTTCTAAGTGACCCCAAACTTTTGAATGGTAGTGCACCCTTTTCTGTAAATAACCACAACTACCCATCCATCCGTCATCTATACACCACTTTGTTCTCATTAGGGTCATGAGGGCTGGAGCCTATCCCAGCTGACTCAGGGTGAAGGCAGGGGACACCATGGACAGGTCACCAATCTATCACAGGACCACTCATAGACAAACAATCACACTCATATTCACATCTATCCGCAATTTAGAATCACCAATTAACCTCAGCATGGTTTCACATGGCTGCACGGGTGGTTAGCACTTTCGCCTCGCAGCTAGAAGATCCCTGGTTGGCGTCCCAGCCTGGGATCTGTCCACATGGAGTTTGCATGTTCTCCCTGTGCATGCGTGGGTTTTCTCCAGGTATTCCAGCTTCCTCCCACAATCAGTTGAGCTCATGGAAAATGCTCTAAAGGCTTCATTCACTGCCATTGTTCTGTGGTAGCAGAACGATTCTCTAAAGGCAGTAGTGAAATGCTACTAAATTCTCCACCTTGGCACGGTGTAGAGGTATTATTTATGCTACTTCTTGGTTTATTTATTTATTTTAATGCTTATTTGGCAGGGACAATAGATACAACATTGCCACAAAAAAGGGAAAATGTGATGCATATAAGATATCTAGCTTCAGCTAATTTGCAGTCTTTGTCCCCTATAGCTCTACTTCACTCTACTTTTTGAAAGTTTTACTACTTACTTGGCAAATTACAACTTTACATACAAAGCACACATTTGTCTTATATAGCTGCCAACTCTTTGTACTTATTTGTACCTGCATCCAATAAAAGAACTCTATGTAGTCAACATAACTGTTGGCCTGAACATTCTGAAAACAGATCTAACTGCTTCTTCTGCTGGAGTCTAAAGTTGTAGGGGATTTTTGGTGACTTCTTCTAAAAATAACGGACACAAAAGGACTTCCAAAAGTCCTTTTATATCTGTCTGTAAGATCAGACATGTTGCAGCATGATATGATAAAGAATGGGAACAGAAAACAAATATCTGCATCACTTCTTTAATCGAATTTCATGAGAAAACACGCCACACAAGCTGGGAACTTTCATTTTTTTGTTGCTTTCTTTGGAAATAAAGCTGGCTACAACTGAGGAAACACTGACACTGCTGTGGTGTTCCCCCAAGGGTTCTTACACAGAGCAGATGAACCCAGTTAGTCCAGTTTTTGTCATCACGACACGCCGCTGTAGCCAAACATAAATCAATCACCTGCATGATTGCTTGCAGGTACAGTGCAGCAGGTGCTTTGTGTATTGATGAAATGTGCAAAAGGTGAAAACCTGGAGCCACGAACAGCATAGCAGGGTTTTGATTATTCAGTAGGGAACAGAAACACAGCATGGGGCTGATGACTGTCAAATGAATAGACCTGAAAGTGTGACATGTATGAACACTTATGAGCAACAGAGAATATTGGTCGTCTCATCAAAGCAGAACAAAGGCTTGTTCTCTAGCAGGACAATATGATGGGGAAGCGGCACCTGCTGCTACTTCCTGCTTATTGTCAGGTGAAAACACCTCAACCACTGATGGCCGCCTCTCACTTCACTGTCCCTTCTGATACCTGTGAATGTCTGTGTGCTTGTTTGCGTACGGCTAAAGTAGAGAACTGACTCAGTATGGTTTTGGAGAAGCTTCTGTAGGAGCAGCATCTTACCTTTTCCAGCCGTGTCTCAAGTTCACTCACATCGCTTTGGACTACCTCGATGTCAGCTCTGAAAAACACAGACACACAAAAATGCAGTCATGCGCAATATTGCAATATGGCTATAAATGTACTTAAAATTCCTGATTTATCCATCTAAAATGTGGTTGGACTGGAAATAACCGTAGTCATCACTTGAGAGTAGACAACGGTTCTTTGTCAATCCGTCAATTTATCATTCAATTGCAGCAAACATTCACCTCCAAAATTCTTTTTGTTTTTGTTTTACATCACTGCTGTTTGGATAAAATGTTTACCTGATATGTTGTAGCCTAATTCAGGGTTCCCTGCGAGATGACTTTGCAGAGTGTAAAAAGTGACGGAGATGACATTAACTGCAGTTTTTTACATAAATATGACTGCTATTTCATGTGTCCTTTGCCTTTGTAGATACACTATCATCTGCGAGTTGAAATGTATAAATGAACGTGGCGGAGTTACATGACAGTCGGCATGGGTTTGTCCATCTGTCTGTCTGTTAGCAACATTACTCAATAACGGACCAACGGATTTCGATGAAATTTTCAGGGAAGGTCGGAAATGACACAAGGACCAAGTGATTAGATTTTGGCATTGATGCAGCTTGTAGTCTGGATCCACGGATTTGTTAAAGATTTCTTTATCATTACAAGATAGTGGCATGGCGTCACTGTAACTATGACTAAATGCTACGTCAGCTGCCTGCTAATGATCACATGATTGCAATCCTACTACAAATCGACCGTTGCAGACTTATCCGCCGGAAATGATATAAAGAACAATTGATTAAATTGTGGGAGAGTCCCATGAATTCCCACCGCCTGCTATATATTTAGGTCACACAATACGGTATCCATACATAACATACACATGCATAACACATGCCTGTGCTTAGCACAAGGTCATTTTGTGATCCAAATTACATTTGGCGCAAATATTCTGAATTTAAACACTTCCTTTGAGTAAATGCTCTAAATACGCTCTGAGTGGGAAAATGACACACGAGGTAACAGGAGTGTATAAATAAGTCCCTGATGGTTCATATGTCAGTGTTCTCCTCTCACAAAACGTTTTTGGGTACATCTATATAACCTATATCTCATCATCAATAACTAATAAACAATTGCTGCATTTCTGACAATGCCATATGGGGGAATGAGCAGCCTTGGCAGAGTACTGTACGCTTTGAGTGCTTTTCTTGTTCAAATTGCGCTGATATTTCTGAAGAAATTCCAGGTTTTTCATTAATGTCTTGTAAAAATATATGTGAACATTTTCAGAATGTACTATTTTGCACCAAGACTAAGGGAAAATTTGGAGTAGTCATCATTTCTAGGTTATTATGTTATGATTTTACCGGTTGGCCACCCTGAACTAAAAAGAATTTGACACCTCTGGTTTAAATGTCTTGTTTAGTGCATAATTCTAATCACATTTTCTTGCTGAGTATAATACTGTAGGTAATACTACACACTTCTGTGCTGCATGTTGCATATTGAGGTCATGTATGATATTATCACAGGCAGTAACTTATCACTGAGTGCTTGTAGATTAGCTCAAAAGCTATAATATTCAATTCCTTTTCAAGCCTTAAGGATAAGCCTGGTGCATTTACAGAAACTACTGTAAATAGTTTCGCATTCAGAGCAGGTTTATAGAAAACATCTATCTATGATGCTGGAAAAAAAGAACAAAACTTACATATCAAGAAGTGAAAGAAGTGTATTTGAACTGAAGATTCAAAATAAAAAATACTTTTCATAGACTTATTTGCAATTTAGTTGTACTAATAAACGTTTATGATAATTATCTGCAGCTTAACATTGAATCTTAAATGTTTTCTTTGTCAATGGACAGCCCGATCTCACGAGGATTCGTGAAACTGTCACGTAAGTTTTAGTTTCGGTTTCGTGCGCACCAACACGATTTCGTCATGTTTTCCGTGCCGCTCACCACGAAATGCACACCAATGTATTTTAAACGGCGGGCTTTTCGTGCCACTCAGAACGTATTTCAAAAGAATGTGTATATTATATTTTTAATGTAAAACCGCGGCGAATCCAACGCTATATTTTGCATGACATCGTTCCTAAACATAACCCTAACCATAATCCTAACCATAACCTAACCATAACCTAACCATAAGCCGGTGGTACACTTACCAATTTGCATAGGAATTTCAAGAATGTCCGGCGGCCGGCGGCCACAAACGCGATCACACAAGCAGTATACGCCGATGGACAGCTTAGATCGTCATGAATCCGCCGGTATAAACCACTTTCAGATGTGATTACCACAGCGAAAAACATTTCGTGGTGAGCGGCACGAAAAACATGACGAAATCGTGTTGGTGCGCACGAAACCAAAACTAAAACTTACGTGACAGTTTCACGAATCCCCGTGAGACCGGGTTGCAATGGAAGAAAATTAGATTTTTTTTTTCATACATACATACACAACACTGGCTATTTTGTTGTTTTAGTGTTTAGCATCACGGCTGCTGCTATTTCAAGTCCCGGGAAATCTTTTTATACGAGTTTCTCTGTAATTTAGTGTGATGTATTGGGTATTTTTAGAAACTGTGTGACCTTCAGCACAATTGAAAATACATTCCTGTGGGTTTGAACCAATCTTAGTGGACACTAGTCGTCGGGAGTTTGTGTAGGCCTGAATGATTGCAAAAACAAACAGCCAGTCTTGAAAACTGCTTGATGTTTTTGTTTTTGAGTACAAAATGTGACCTTTTTAAACATCCCTCACACATGCACGACCGCTTAGAAGTTTGGGTCATTTAGAAATGTCCTTAATTTTGAAAGAAAAGCAGTCAATGAAGATAATATTAAATTTATCATAAATACAGGATAAGCAGGGGTGTCAAACTCATTTTAGTTCAGGGGCCACATTCAGCCCAATTTGATCTCAAGCGAGCCGGAGCAATGAAATCATAACATAATAATCTATAAATAACAACAACTCAAAATTTTTCCCTTTGTTTTCGTGCAAAAAAGTACATTCTGATAATGTTGATATATAAGGAACCATCTTTTTACAAAACATTATTGACACAATAAAATTTGTTAAGAAAAATATAGTAAATTTCCACAGTATTATGCATCAGTTCATCATTTACACATTACAACTTACAGATCACAGAGTGTCTACAAAGGAACAAAACATTCAGTCATAGATATCTGGAACTGAATGATATAGTGTTTTACTTTTAAAAAAAAGACAAAATATGACAAAAATAAGACACATAACAACAAAAATGAGAAAAATGACAATAAATGAGACAAATCACACGAAACAATAAAAAAGACACAAAAATTTTGACAAAAAAGGTTCAAAGTGACCAAAAATGGACACAGAGACAAAAAATGACAAAAGTAAGAAACAAAACAACAAAAACGACACCCAAACCAATGAATAAAGCAAAACACAAAATGACAAAATAAGACAAAAAACACAAGCAAGACAAAAAGGAAACACAAAATGAGAAACAAAATGACAAAAACACGAGACAAAAAACAACAAAAACAAGAAAAAATATTACAAAAATGAGACACAAAAAGGCAAAAGACCAATAAACAACCTAATATTTTACTTTATGATCAAAACAACTTGTCATTGTCTAGAAATTATTTTAAATTTATAGTTTTACAAATTTACAAAATGCAGTTAATGTCTTCTCTTTAATTTTTACACTTTACAAAGTCGTCCTGCGGGCCGGATTGGACCCTCTAGTGGGCTTTTGGCCCGTGGGCCGCATGTTTGACACCCCTGGTCTAGACATTGTTAATGTGGTAAATGACTATTCTAATTATTGATTTATTGTGTATGACTACATGTTGATAGCCCTTCTTGATATCAACATCTAGTCCTACACAAGTTAGCTAGCTAGAAACGGCTGATTTTTAATGGAATATCTCCATAGGGGTACAGAGGAACATTTCCAGCAACCATCACTCCTGTGTTCTAATGCTACATTGTGTTAGCTAATGATGTTGAAAGGATAACTGATGGTTAGAAACCCCTTGTGCAATTATTTTAGCACATGAACAAAAGTGTGAGTCTTCATGGAAAGTATGAAATTGTCCAGGTGACCATAAACCTTTGAACAGTAGCGTAAACACGAAACTCTGTAAGAGGTCCCGGCTAGTTTATTGCTTCTCTGTATCTCTTTCTGCTTGCCGCCTTCTTCTCATACCAATAGCTCAACCATGTGGTTTCCGCTGCCTTCCACCAACAGTACAGAGATACAGAGAGACAGAGGAAGAAAAAAAAGAGGCGAGTCTGAGTGAAGAGAAGAGAGGAGGGCCTGGACAGACAGTAACTGTCTGTGTTTGTTAGTGTGGGGAGGTTTGAATCAAAGTCTGAGGTCATGTCCTCTTGAAATACGACCAAATGACATGTCAGCTCAGGACAGAAGGAAAGGAAAGAGAGGACAGGATTAAAACAAGCTGAAAAGGAGACCACTGTGAGGAGGAGTGAAGGATTCATTCAATAAAGAGGACCATCCTTTTCACTTGTCCCTGCATGAGACAACGCAGAGTAAGAAAGCAAATTAAGATGGTGCTAAAGCTGAGTTTCCGCCGCGGTTCTCCCCACAGAAAACACACTTCCTGTCTCCTGTTGATCACCTCAGCACATCTCGCCTCTCTTCCTGTTGCCCTCCCACCCCGTGGTTACTTAGCAACAGGAGGTAGCACATTTAAACTGCTGTCCAAAGCCGTACAGTTTTTCTCCTCCCTCGTTTTGCTCCTTTGTTTTCCTTCACTTTCCTTATGAATTAGTTTGACTGACTGCTTGACAACCTCCCTCTCCCTCCTTTCCTTCCCTTTCCCTCCTCGGCTCTCACCCCGACACGAGACCTCACCACGGCAGCTGCCACAGCTCAAACTTTCCACCACTGTGCAAGTCCCATAAATTCAAGACGGGCAACGGAGAGAGGGTGGAGATGGAGAGACTGAGGACTGAAATGAGCCAGATCAGCTGTGAGCTACAACCCCGGCCACTGTGGCTCAGGCGAGGTGCCAGAAACGATCAGGGCACGCCCAAGCTGTGCCAAGCTCTCTTTTTGAGCCGCTTGCAAAAGCAACTTACTGACACTTCCCTTTTGATTACACCACATTGATGCTGGTGTTGAAAGAAAATTAATTGCAGTCTGTTGCTGACATTCAGCACAATGACAGCTAAATTATCTAATAGCTCGGAATTAGGTCTTTGCATGAGTAAGAAAGTTTGTGATTTTGACATACACTACTGTTCAAAAGTTTGAGGTTGCTTAGAAATGTCCTTATTTTTGAAAAAGGAAGGCAGTTTTTTCAATGAAGATAACATTAAATGAATCAGAAATACAGTCCAGACATTGTTTATGTGGTAAATGACTATTCTAGCTGATTTTGCAACCATCACTCCTGTGTTCTAATGCTACATTGTGTTAGCTAATGGTGCTGAAAGGCTAGCTGATGATTAGAAAACTACTGTGCACTTATGTTAGCACATGAATAAAAGTGGAAAACAAGAAAATGTCACAAACTTCTGAACGACATCATTCCATGTCCTGAAGTTTCACACTATAGGGGTAACCCATGCAAGAGTCATGTTTTCGTTGAGTTTCTTTGCCTTGCTAAATCACATTCACATAATTCTACTGGTCTGAGGAATTCAAAAGAAGTGATTTTGAAGTATATTGATATAACATTTTGACAGTACATGATAAATCTATGTGTCTTAAATTAGAGAATACATCCACAAACTCCTTTTTGCTGTTTACACCAGATACCAGTATATGATATCAGCACACCATATGATGGATTATCCATGAGTTTGAACAAAATATAAGAAACACTTTGTATCTTGTGAAAGAGTTTTGAGGGAAGATACAACCCTTGAAACACACTATCATTCAAAAGTTTGGGGCACTTTGAAATGTACTTATTTGTGAAAGAAAAGCAGCTCATTAAATGAATCAGTAAATGATCATTCTAGCTGGAAACGGCTGATTTTTAATGGAATATCTCCATAGGGGTACAGAGGAACATTTCCAGCAACCATCACTCCTGTGCTCTAATGCTACATTGTGTTAGCTAATGGTGTTGAAAGGCTAATTGATGGTTAGAAAACCCTTGCGCAATTTTGTTAACATATTATTTATTTATTTATTATTAACCTTTAGTTAACCAGGGGAAATGTCTTTGAGATTAAGAACCTCTTTTGCAAGGGAGTCCCGGCCAAGATAGTTAAAACACTATTAAGACACTAGCAAAAAAAAAAAAAAGTAGGAATAAAACTACATTTACAAGCAGTCTCAGTTTGGATTTAAAAGTGCTCAATGAGAATAACTTGGTTAGTTTTCAGAATAGAATTCAGAATAGAACAGAAAGCAATAAATGATCTTATGAACGGAGAGAGTGAAGATCAGAGTTTTGTGTGAGTTTTCATGGAAAACATGAAACTGTCTGGGCCATCCCAAACTTTTGAACAGTAGTGTACATCGGGAATGTCACCACTATAATCTGATGTTACTGACATTTTAAAATGTAAGGTTTTGAATGGATGCCATCGACTTTTCAGGGCAGATAGAAGCTTCCTGTGGCTCAAAGATACAACTCAGAGCAGCAGTGACAGCTTTCAGATCAGGGTTTACAGCCTGCAGGCCTGCATGTAGGGTCTCATTGCTTCTAGTGGCATGACAGCTCAAACTCCCTGAAAATAAAGCTTTTGGTGTCTGAAAAGTAACACTGACGCCAAAATAGTTCAGTTTAGTAGCTTTTCCTGCCAGGTTTCCATTTTTTCCCACTGCCTGCATCAGCATGGGTAATAAACGCACAGGTGGAACTCTTACCTGAAACGTGGAGAGTCTTTCAGACACTCCTCAAAGTCCAGCTTGACTGTCATCCTCGCCTTTTTAACTGCAGATCACAAAAGCCTTTCTGTATTTATCTGAACCGCCACTTAGAGCTAGAGATAATGGACAGGAAGAAAAAGCAGCTCCTCTCGGTCTTAACGCTCCACAGCCGGACTCATTCTTCTGGGTTGGTTTTGTTTTCCTGCAGATCAGATCGTCCTCTTCTGTCCTCCGATCACAGCTGATTCCGAACACGACCTGTCACCACTTATGAATGGACGGAGGGGATGGTAGCAGCTGCGTTGTTACCATGTTATCCGGGAAATTAAAAAAAAAAGAAGCGAGACAGATGGAGAAGATGCTGCAGAGAGCGGGGCGCAAAGTTTCCTCGAGTGAGCGATTCGGGTCGATATCCCTAAATGCGTTAATCAGAAGGCAGCCCGCGTTTTAGATATTAGTTATGGACTTCCCGGCGTGCCGACTACAGTACTCTCTGTCTTTCACGCACACATGCGCGCGCGCACGAGGTCCAACCCCCCCCCCCCCCCATGGCACCACTTCCGGGTTTCTTACTCATGGCAAATTGTGGCTTGCAAGTAGGAAACTACTCAAAATGAGAGGTTACACTACAAAGTCAGTGTTTTCTTGACTAACTTCAGCATGTTGCCTCACATGAAATGACAGATAATCTGATATTTTTATGTATTTTTAGATATATAACTGCATACAGGTGGTGTGGTATGTCTCTCCTCCTGCTGCTGTATTTCTTAGTTTCGCATAGACTGGGTGTGTATTCTTGTCTGGCAACCTTGTCTGTTTTGTTTTTGTTCTGGTGTAAAGAAACACCTACCTGCTCTAAAAGACTTCCACTGACTGTGAACCCATGCTATGGAAGCACATGTGTGCCAAGAAAAAAACACACACTATGGTAAGTAATGTATGGTAAAAATAAGAATTCTTATGGTAAAATGATATGATGTGATAAGGAATCAAATTAATATACTGCAAATCATATAAATCGATAGTTAAATTTTTTAAAATATCAAGTATAGTAAAGGGCCTAAAATAGAACTCTGGGGGACCCCGCAGGAAAGAGAGGTGAAATGAAACTATGAGGAAAGAATGCAAATATGATTAAGTATGTACAAATAATTAAGGGGTTATTTAAAATTATGTCATGTCGATGAAATATTAAAAGAAAAAAACAATTCTAGGACCAAATCAAAACTGTGAGATTCTGACTTATTGAAGTAAACTATGGCATAATAAGTCCAAAAACAGTTTTCTTGTGTTCCGAAAAATATACGATACTCCTTTAAAACTGACTTACAAAAAACAAAAAGTTTGGATACTAGGTCAAAACTGAGACTTGCGATGTCCAAAATATGACACATAATGTTGAAAACCGACTAAGTAAATTCTATAATACATGTTATCAAAAATATGAGTCAATAACATAAAACTACTTGGAATTATGAAGTGAAAATGGAAGCAGAACATCAGAAATATGCAACAGCAATTAAAACTGCTAAAATACTAAGGCAAAGTGTTACTAATCTATCTGATTTAGGATGTGCATAGAAGTTATGAAATGGTAAAACAAAATTATGCAATCCAATATAGACTTGAATTTTAAAGTAAAAAATATAACAATGATTAAAAATGTTGAAATACTAAGTCAACAAGTAAAGTAAGTAAAAAAGTAGGACTAAATAAGGCAAAAAGTTATTAGATACTACTTAGTATGTAGAAAGTACAAGATTCTATTAGCCTAGCCGCGCTAGACAACCCACGGCAACGAATTTAATTCTCTGCCAGGGTGGGTCTAGTTACCCTCCATAAGGCTTGAGGTTGAATGCTCCTAAAACTGGCCGGACGAATCACCATGAAGTGTAGAGTCAGAAGGCGGGCGTAACTAAGTGATGACAGAGGCGCGACGACTCTGACAGAAACAACCGGTGCACAATAAACAGTTATCTTTAGACTCAGCTTTGGCCACAGCCCTTAAAGATTTGAAGCTAAAATTCAACTTGAAAGATAAACAAAGGACGGCACTGAAGTGTTTCATTGAAAAGAAAGACATATTTGGACTTATGCCGACGGGATATGGCAAATCCTTAATATACCAGTTGGCTCCGCTGGTTGGGAAGCTAATGGGACTTAGCCACAATCCGGCGCTCTAGGAACTACATCAGCCTATTCGTTGCGCTGATTGGTTGTATACCTACCCAGTTGCTGCAGAGTGATTTGAAAGACAACCTTTTAGCCCGCCTCCCTCCCTGTCGAGCGTTCCTAGACCCTTGTGTCTTAAGAGCTGGGTCTATCGCGGCTAGGCTAAGATTCTATCATATTTAGAACTAAAATCAAAACTATAAGGTAATAGTTCGAAACTATGACTTACTATATCAAAATATGATGTATATTCTAGGTTAAAACTATGCAAAACTACTTGACAACTATGACTCAGCAAGAATAAAATCAGCAACACTAGTTTAACTTTTACTCAACGAAAGACATTTTAAAACAGACATAACATAATGCATCTAAATCCTGACTTATTTTGTCAAAAATGACCAACTAAAGATTAATACCAAATGTTAGACTCGCTAATTGAAAAATATGACCAATAAGTTACAACTACTTAGGCTTACTAAGTGCAAATGACAGAGTTATTACTCTACCAAGGAATGTGGCAAAGTTATGTGATATTGCCATTTGTCTGTCTGTCCGTTATCAATATTACTCAAAAACGACCTAACGGATTTGGATGAAATTTTCAGAGAAGGTCAGAAATGACACAGATACCAAGCGATTAGATTTTGGCAGTGATACAGCTTATAGTCTGGATTCATGGATTTCTTAATGATTTCTATATCATTGCGAGATAGCAGCATAGCGTCATTGTAACTATGACAACAAGTGAACACTACGTCTGCTGCTTGCTGACGATCGCGATTGAAATCCTACGACAAATTGACCACTGCGGACTTATCAGGATTTATCCATTGGAAATGATACAAGAAACAACTGATTAAATTGGTTGGATGTTTCTGAGTCCCATCAATTCCCAAAGGCTGCTACATATTTAGGTCACATGATTCAGTATCCGTACATAATGTACACATGCATAACACACGCCTGTGTTCAGGGCAAGGTCATTTTGTTTGTACATCTATATAAAATGGACACATTCTATGTTGCCATGATTTCTGATCAGAATTAAGAAACAAATGCTGTATTTCTGACAATGCCATATGGGGGAATGAACAACCTTGGTGGAGTACTGGTTAAAAAAAAAAGTAAAATCACTGAGTTACAATTCCAAGATACCAAGTCAGACCTTTAATGTAAGTCAAATATTTTCAATTTAAATGATTTTCCCCCCCTTAATTTTATGCTAAGTTTGATATAAATTTTAAACATCCTTAACCGTTCATGTTTTTCTCCTGGAGTAAATGAGGCTTCCATAATTCCCATGTCTCAGGAAAAGACAAAACAAGCCATTCCAATGTGTTGGGCAAGGTTACATACGCAATCTGCACTTTGTTATCGTCATGGAGTCAGACACTGAAACCCGTGGTTGACTCCTGAGCAGAGAAGTGTAATTACAGCAGCTCAGCAGGCTTAACTGTCTGTGTTATCTATCTATCTATCTATCTATCTATCTATCTATCTATCTATCTATCTATCTATCTATCTATCTATCTATCTATCTATCTATCTATCTATCTATCTATCTATCGCCCCCTGCTGATCACAGACAGACACTGCGGCTCATCTGACAGCAGTGTCACAGTTGTGTTGTTTTTGCGTTGCTTGTTGATTCATTGATCAGTTTTTCTTTTTCTGTAGATGTCTGCATGTCAGAGTCTCGGGTGTCGCGATCCTTTCACTGTCTTCCTCTCTGGTTCGAGTGTTTTTATAGGAAACACTGAAATTCACAGACGTCATAAAAAGGGCGTAGGTATGTCGGTTGTTGCTACTTCATCAAAAATAAATAAATAAAAGTAATCCAGTGATGATCTCTCAAAACAAAGAGGGTTATGTATGGAATGGTGCCATTAACCGCAGTTCTGTGGCAACATTAATTCTGTAAAAAGCAGGAATTGAAGAAACAAACTCGGACTCTCTTTATGTTTTTTAATACAATGATAAATGCTTTACTATCTCTCTCCTTCCCCTGATGTGTCAGCATCTGGACTCTTAAAAATAATCTGTATCCTTTCCAGAGCGCGCAGGAGCGTCAGAAGTGCAGCGCTGCGCCAATAACATAACATGGGGGCGTGTGCGTAAATGGCGCACACAGAAAGCGCAGCGCAGACAGTCCCTCTGGACAGACCGTCAGTTCGGAGGAAGAAATAAAACGGTTGTCGTACCAAGTAAAACTTGGCTACTCGACAGGTTCTTGTTTGTCTTTGACAGGAGATCCCCTACGCATCTGTCCAAGTACCAAGCGACACGGATTAAACTTTAAAACATCCGGCAAGGATTTCAAAGTAAAAGCCTGACTGGCCTGAAACTCCAGTGAACTAGTTGACAACGATGCATACATTGAAATACAATATAGAAGGGTCATTCCAGAATTGGAGGACATTTTGCGTCCCACCCATCAAATTTCAAATAAACCACGTACAAAATACTAAAACTTGCAGTTGTTGTGTTAATGGAGCAAATCCAAAACAAACTAGGGGAAAAGAATGTTTGAAAAAAGCGAAAATTGTTACTGTGATTAGAGTAGGGTTAGCAAACAACAAATAAAACACGGAATAAAAATGGTAGCATTGTTGTATAAGCTGAGCCAGTCAAGCCTTTGATAGTTTATTACCTATTATTGATGAATATGGAGCAGAAAAGTGTACAAGAGAAGGTTTCTTTTTCAAAAATTTTGAAAAATACATCCTCCAACCCTGGAATGACCCCTAACTAGTATCACAGCTGCAAATAGCCTTTAAGGCCTCATGTAGCTACTTCAGATAAAACAAATAACACCAGTATATCAACTGCATCACACAAGGCTGGATCAATCAGGGAGGAAATCCTTCATAATACATGTGTGAAGACATTTGTTCTGACTCAGAGTATTCATCACAGTGCTGAGTCACAGTGCTGGATTCTCTTTGGACTCAGACAAAGCAGACATTAATAAGAAGGGTTAATATTATTTTATCTTTATTGAATGCAAAGTTGTTACACAAGACAAGGGCAACATGATTGGGTAAAACTGCAGAAGTGTCCTTAGTACGGACAGCCAGCGGCCTTCAACACTAAATCCATTTTCTAAGCCTGTTTTTTATTTGAGAAAACTGCAGTTTTGTATTATGCCCCATGGGAATGAAAAAGGAAACACCTTGATGTATTATTTACATAGATGACGATCCTAGGCTGCACAAATGCAACTCTTGTGCCATCCTTCCTAATGAATAAGGCTGAGCATAAAAATCATAATGAAAAATGATCAGAAATATTAAAAATCAGGCTAAATGATTAGGAAAAAAAGTCCAATCCTACTCCGTAATTTGCATAATCTGTTATATTTGAACTAGTTTCATTTCATTATTCCTTGTTTACTAGATTTAAAACATGTGATGGAGCTTTCATTACAACATAAGATAGCATCAAAATATGAACTTATCTGTATTCAAATGCAAAGATGAGAACAGTTATCAAAAAGTAGTGACTGTGTTATGTTAAACAAGTAAAATAATAATAATAAATCCAATAGGAAAATAGTCAGACCTTTCTGTAAACAGTCTGACATTGAAACAGGTCGGTCATTCATGGCTCAGGAACAGCATCTAATCTAATCTAATCATAATAAAAGCAAACTTTGAGTCAGACATGCTGTATCGTGTGTTATAAATTGCAGCTTTTTTAATTTGCAAGTTGCATTTTTCATGTAGCAGTATTGACTCAAAATCTGTTAATTGTTCAGTCTTTTTTTAGAAGAATATGAACCTCTTTCTTATTTTATTTTATTTTTTCCACTTCTTGGCACCCAGTTACAAGCTTCAGATCACCTTTGTGGTCAGACTGGCTTATCAGCTATTATTTACAACTGCTATTTTTAACAGAAAACTTGAATTTAGAGGAAAACTTTCCTGAAACTGTCACACATTTCATTTTTCTCTTAGTGTCTTTACGCCAAAGTCATCTGAAAATAGCTGATTCACTGGGCACACACAGAATAACTGGAAAATACCTTGACCTACAAACAGGTTTGATGAGGTAACCAGTGGTTACATCGGAACAGATTTTTAAAGAAACAGGCAACCAAGAAGTAAAAATGTGACTGACATCCGAAGCGTCACCTGTTAGCTGCTTCTTATTTTGAAGGAAAGCTGCGGTATTTCCGGTGCGTTCGCTGCTTTTTCTGCGTAGCTTGACGCGCCTCTCCTCCGCGTCGCTTTGCATTGGGGTGAAGCCGCATAAAAAGGGTTTCCATAATGCGGGCGTGAAGTGCGCCGTGCGGTTAACGGAGGGGATCCGGGAGGACAGCGGAGGGGCTACCGGGGGCACACTGAGCCTCGCCTGTCGGGCACCGGCCAGGATAAAATGTCGAACCGAAAGCACCGGGACAACCAAGAGATCTGCGCCCGCAAGGTCCGGGAGCTGGCCCAGTCCGGAGTAAACAAACACTGCTTCGAGTGCAACCAACCCGGGGTGACTTACACGGACATCACGGTGGGCAGCTTCGTGTGCACGTCGTGCTCCGGAATGCTGTGAGTAGAAAGCTTCATTTAGCATCAGTGTGAGGACAGAGAGTTAAAGTACCAGGCCTGAGATTGCACCACGCACCACCCAGAGACAAACCTACAGTGTGTTATGTTATTTCCCCCCACGTTAACAGGGGCTGTTATTGTGGAGGATGTGTCCGCTGGTTCATTTACGCACTGTCTGTCTCTCTCTTTCTCTCATGCGTGTCTTCCAACAGCCTCATAACCGACAGACCGCTAGTTGGTCATTTTCCAGCTCTGAGTTACGTTTCATTTCGTCATGGTGCAGGTTTGACACTACCTCTCTCTCTCTCTCTCTCTCTCTCTCTCTCTCTCTCTCTCTCTCTCTCTCTCTCCAGGCTCCTCTCCGGTGTGGGCGTGTGAATGTGTGTCACATTTTGT
This sequence comes from Acanthochromis polyacanthus, assembly GCF_021347895.1. Lineage (NCBI taxonomy): Eukaryota > Metazoa > Chordata > Actinopteri > Pomacentridae > Acanthochromis > Acanthochromis polyacanthus. The sequence continues at coordinate 17,668,885 of NC_067135.1, forward strand.
TCTGCATGTTCAGCCTCTAGTCCAGGGGTGTCAAACGTACGGCCCGCGGCCCAAAACCGGCCCCTCAGAGGGTCCAATCCGCCCCGCGGGAAGACTTTGTAAAGTGTAGAAATTACAGACAAGACATTAAATGTAATTTGCAAATTTGTAGAACTGTAAAGTTAAACAATTCCTAGACAATACAAGTTGTTTTGATTGTAAAGTAAAATACTATATTGCTCATGACTCCACCAGTTGATTTGTCTGTCTGTCTGTCTGTTACCAACATTACTGAAAAACGGGCTGACAGATTTGGATGAAATTTTCAGGGAAGGTCAGAAATGACGCAAAGACCAAGTGATTAGATTTTCACAGCGATGCAGCTTATAGTCTGTACCCACGGATTTGTTCAAGATTTCTTTTATCATTGTGAGATAGCAGCACAGCATCACTGTAACTATGACAAGTCAGCACTACGTCAGCTGCCTGCTGATGATCACATGATTGTGACTCTACTATAAATTCACAGCTGCGGACTTATCGGGACTTACCTGTCAGAAATGATACAAGGAACGATTGATTAAATTGTGGGGATGTTTCCGAGTCCCATCAGTTCTCGCCATACGCTACATATTTAGGTGATGCAATACGGTATCCATGCATAACATACACATGTATAACACACGCCTGTGCTCAGCGCAAAGTCATTTTGTTTGTGGGTACATCTATATTAAATGACGACATTCTATAGTGCCGGGATTTCATCTGTCAGAAATGATACGACTGGGCAGCTTTGGCAGAATCGTGCGTTCTCTGAGTGCTTTTCTTGCTTCTGTAATATTTTGTTTTGTTTTTGTTGTTTTTTTGTCTCACATTTTTGTCGTTTCGTTTCTCTTTTTTGTCATTGTTTGTCTCGCTTGTGTTTTTTGTCTCATCTTTGTCATTTTGGGTTTCACTTTATTCACTGTTTTTTGGTTTTTGTCATTTTGTTTCGCACTTTTGTCATTTTTTTGTCTCGTTTGTCCATTTTTTTTGTCGCTTTGTAACTTTTCTGTCTAATTTTTTCCCTTTTATTTCTTTTGCTACATGTCATTTGTCTCTTTTTTTGCCATTTTGTTTCTCGCTTTTGTCGTTTTGTGTCTCATTTTTGCAATATTTTGTCTTGTTTTTGTTGTTTTTTTGTCTTTTTTAAAGTAAAACACTATATCGTTCAGTTCCAGATACCTGTGACTAAATGTTTTGTGCCTTTGTAGACACCCTGTGATCTGGAAGTTGTAATGTGTAAATGATAAACTGAGGTGTAATATTGTTGAAATTGAGCATTTTTCCTGAACAAATTTCAGTTTGTTCATACTGTTTTGCAAAAAAGATAATTCCTTAAATGTCAATATTTCCAGAAGGTGCTTTTATGCGCTACAACAAAACAAAAATTTGGAGTTGTCGTTTTTTATTGGTTATTATGTTCTGATTTTTGTGGTCCGGCCCACTTGAGATCAAACTGGACTGAATGTGCCCTCTGAACTAGGATGAGTTTGACACCCCTGCTCTAGTCCCAGCTCTCCTCAGGAAGACGGTTTCAGCACTTAAGCGAGCGTTATTCCGCAATCTTGCACAGTGTCCCACTTTGTATCCCCAGCATGGAGAAAATAGGAGGCTCTGGTTACTGAAAGCATTTGTTTCTCTGTCACAAGGGTGTGTGTGGCACCTTTCTCCACAACAGATCTGTTCGTAAATTCACACAGCACATGTCAGATAATTCCTCTCCCACCTGCTCTGTCCCTCTGTGCCGTCTAGACGTGAGGACTGACTGCAGATCTTCACATTTTGCTTCCACCCTCTATTTTCTTTGCTTCAATATCCTCCCTCCGTGTCTCCTCTGTGTCCCAGGAGAGGCCTCAACCCTCCCCACAGAGTCAAGTCTATCTCCATGACAACTTTCTCCCAACAGGAAGTGGAATTCCTGCAAAACCACGGCAATGAGGTGAGTGACGTGGCACCAGGTGGGCTTTCTGCACCCGTTTCTCACTTTGGTGCGTTTCTTCTTGTATTATTGACATCTTGAAGACATCTGAGGTTCTTAGTCGCTGTTTGTTTGTGTATTTTGTGCAAGTTCAGTCTGATATTGAATATAAAAACGCCTCTTAAAGCTACCAGTCGAACCAGTCTTTGTGGTCTGGCGTTTTTTTGGGGGCGTGGAGGGAAGAATGCTGCTGCTGGGCTCACAGTGTGCCAAGAAACAAAAGGAGCAGCCATTTCTGTCCCACAAAAACCATGATCTATTTCCTTCTTGTGTGTGTGTGTGTGTGTGTGTGTGTGTGTGTGTGTGTGTGTGTGTGTGTGTTAGCGAGTGCTGGACACTGATACTCAAACTTTATTTAAACCAATCTGCTCCTTCATAGAGATTCTTAACTCTAAAATGATCCCATGAGTGCATATTTTGACCTAAAAACTAATATAAGGGCTCATTTTTATAAGTGATTCATATTTTTGATGTTGAAATATTCCTAAAGCATAAGATACCGTCATCGTGTTGCTTTTTTTGTCCAATAAACAGCCTGAAACCAAGAAATATTCAAGTTGCGATCAACAAAAAACAGCTAAACCCTCAATGTTCAGAGAAAGAATACCCTCATGAATAATCAGTCATCAGTTAATTCATTTTCTGTTGATTAACAAAGAGATATATCTTTGTTATATGTTTGTAATTACACAGCTACGGAATGCAGCGGAGTTATGTGATGATCGGCATATGTCTGTCTGTCTGTGTGCGACATTGCTCAAAAGCAGACTAACAGATTTGGATGAAATTTTCAGGGAAGATCAGAAATGACACAAAGACCAAGTAGGGCTGCACCCGAATATCCAAATATTCGGTCGATACGATATTTATTTTGAGATCCAAATATTTGGATTTCAACCGCTGTGGACCACAAATTTACTGTCTTGTGCTCTCTGAGTGTTTTTCTTGTTAGATTGTGTTTCTAATTTTGGTAATTAGTCGGGGTGTAACAAAATTTCGTGCCACAAAATTTTGCGGAATAAAAAATGACAAAAAAAAGTCAAAGGCGCACGAAATAAAAAACGCGAAGGGGCTCCGTGCACCACTGAGACTGATGATTTTTGACCCTCCTCGCCTACCGTAGCAAAACACTCGCTTCAAATTGGAGGAAGATGAGGTTGAAGAATTAGCTGATGCTCCTTCGTCAAATAAATCGGTTGTGTGGACCTATTTTGGCTTCCTATGTAAACGACGAGAGAACGGTGATATTTTTTGTATGTCTGCATAAGGAAGAAAATAAAGAAAATGAGATTTTTGCATAACTTCCTACTGTTGGGGATTTTCTTTAATCTTTATTTCATATTGTGATTATTTCGTATCATGAGGCCTGTTTCGTGTTTCGTTTTGTGAGTTGACCGTTTCGTTACACCCCTAGTAATTAGCCGTGAATTTATCAGATTGAAAATTTACATTAAATATCAGACTATGTAGTTTCACCTTTTTCTATGTTAAAATGCTATTAAAATCGTCCGGTAAAAATGAAAATGAGCCACCACACAGCACCCACTCTGGGAACCACTGGTGTAGGCAGCATTCGCTCTGGAGCCTACATCACATGGATAAACGGTGAAGTGTTTCAGGCTATCAGGATGAGTGCTTGCTGTTTTTTTATTAGTTTGTCGTTGGCCAGGTAGTGAGTGCATCAAGTATAATGTGCACAGAGGCAGAGGTGTGTATCGTCCAGCTTTTCCCTTCTAATCATCCCCTGAGGAGTGATCCGGCCAGTCATGATTCACTGGCAGTAATACTTGCTGCACTCTGACTCTTGTTCCGGAGATGAATCATGGATGAGATCTGTTTTTGAGAGATTCTCTGAGGTTAAAAGTTGATTCGATGCTCCAGCAATTAGATCAATCGAGGTTTTATCTGCATGGTTTCATTTTTTCCCCTGCAATAATGTGTGTGTTCAGGTTGGGAGAAGGACCTGGTTATGTGTGTTTGACCCGAAGGCGGACGGCTGCTCTGACATGAAGGACTCTCAGAAGTTCAAAGAGTTCCTTCAGGATAAATATGAGAAGAAAAAATGGTGAGAATTTGGCCTCAAATTTATCGAAACACACTGATGTAACCACAGAGAAGCAAAGGCTTCAAGGCGAATAGGGCTGCCTTGAAATATTTTTGATTGTTTATACATCATTGTGTGGGTTCATGTCTTTTTTTTCCATCAGCTAATTATTCGATACAGAAAATTTGTGAAAAAAATGATCAATCAAGCCCTAATGTCATAATATTAGAAGAAAACTAGCAAATTACAAATTTTTGGGGGGTTTATTTGTATTGTTATGATTTCTTATCTTATCAAATAGCAGCATTATCACATCCAAACATACATATTTTTCCAAACTTCATTTCCATCAGCTTCTTTTATGCTAGTCATGCTAATTAGCAATGACTAGTAAATACATACCTGCCAAGCAACAGCATGCTAACACTGTCAGAGATTTAAAAACAGATGTAAAGCAATTTGAGCTGCACTGTATGCATAAAAGTCATTGTACAAATAAAGTTTACTATTATTATTCTAATTGTTATCATTAGCATGTTAGTGTTAGCATTTAGGTAACTACACCAATGTGCCACACATTGGTACAGATTTCTAGAGCTGCTAACATGACTGTAGAATCTTGTTTTTGCATTTTTATATCTGAAATAAATATATTTTGAGGGTTAGTTAAGTGCAAAAATTGCGCAAAAAATGAGATTTACTTTGTGATGGACTAATTTTCAGTGGGTCAATGGTATAAAAGGGCAAAATTAGATCCAGACAACAGCTAATGAAGTTTGTTCCAAAATTAGGCATTCTTTCTTTGAAATGGAGATGCCTTTTTTGAAAAATTTGCTCAAGAATAAAAGCTGCTTTGTGGTGGAAATTAAAGGGAGACAAAAAGTAATTGTTAAACTCCAAATTCTAGAAATGTCCTTGATGTTTGGTAATAAGATAACTAGGTAAAGACTTTAGTTGTGCTTCTTCTGAGGACAGTTGATGACACAGACTCAGTTTTTGTTCTATCTGTTGCAGGCATTTTTCCAAAAGTAAGAACCGGAGGGATGTAGAGGGTCCTTGGAGTCCAGGGGTCCAGGCCGTGCCCCCTTCCCATGGTCCCTTAGCAAACCAGGGCCCTTCCCATAATTTACCACCTAATGCCAGATCCACAAGGCCACTGGTAAGAGGCTAAATGTGTCCTAACTGCGCATTAATAATGGAGATTCAGTGAGGCGAGTCAAAGTAAGAGGATGAGGATTCAGGAGGGAAACTGGGTGGGTGTGGTAGAAAAAGAGGAAGTGAAAGAGACGAGTTTTTCAGAGGGTGCCAAAAAAGAGAATAGAAGGTGAAGGAACGACCTGAATTCACTTTCACACTGCGGCGCAGAGACTGAGACTGATGGGTCAGGCAGTCGGAGGGCCAGGTACCTTCCACATCAAAGCCTTTGCTTATGCATTATTGAGAAAAGATGAAAGAGACTCGCTTGGTCTGCCTTTGTGTCTCTCTTTCTGCCTCCCATCTGCTACTTTTTCTCTCCTCATATCTCATGTCCTGTAGTCTCAGTCCCAGCTGCCTCCGTGGGATCGAGCTCCTGCCATCTCGCCTGCCGACATGCGGACGGACGTGTTCACCGCTCGGCCATCGCGCTCCCAAAGCTTCAGAGACCCCCCTCTGAAAGGTCGGAGGTTGATCTTTATTGGAAGGAATAAGCATTCTTGGCATGAGTCTGATCAGTTGTTCGAGCAGTTCTTTCTCACCGTTACAGATCCAACCTTGTGTGGGATTGAGAGACAGCGGCCAGGCTCCCTGTCGTCAGCACTGGGAGCTCAGAGCCACGGCCCCTCATTTCCTGCCCTTCCACGGCCCTCAGGTTCATCCCCTTTGTTTTATTCGTGCTTTGGAAAATTGAAACTATATCTTTTGTGACCTGTTTTTAAAGATTAGCGCTTGGGTTTGTGCTGAGTGTTAAAGCACTAGCCCAAGGGGAAAGTCCAAAAGTATTGAGCCACATTGTTGGTTTTGCTCTCTAAGTGAGGTTTGTTTACTAAAAGAAAATGGCAGAATAAAGCTTTTTTGTTATCTACCTGAGTAATTCCAGAATTGGAGGACATTTTGCATCAAAATTCCTCAAAAATGAACCTTCTCTTTTACAATTTTCTGCTACATTTTCATCAATAATAGCAAACAGCAAATAAAATATGGAATAAAAATGGTAGCATTGATGTGTAAGCCAATCAAGCCTTTGATAGTTTTTCTAGTTTTTCTAGTTTTTCTGATCACAATAACAGGGTTGCTAATCTATGCTAATGTTAGCTTTTTCTCAGGAGTAGGAGCTAGATATTTAGCTAGGTGTTACTGCTGACCAAGAGGACAAACTTACTGATGGAAAACAGTCAAAAGAATTTGTCTGATCCTGATAATATGAGGTAAAGTGAGACATTCAGTGAAGGCTGACAATGTGATGAAAATATGAAAAATAGAAGAGAGGACATAGCTCTACCTATTGTTTAGAAGAACTGTTTGATGATGTTAATTCCAGCGTACCATGTGATACAGCTAAAAGGTTATACTAACAGGGTTGTTGTGGTTCCATGCATAATAATTATTATTTCAAATATTATGTTGATTAAAAAATTTTCCCACAATTACAAGAAACATCAATGAAAAAATAATACCAAAAAAGCAAGTTTAAATTTAATTTTAACAGTTTTATTGGACATTCAATTTGGTCCTCGGGGGGGATGGGACAAGAGAAAAATGGCATTTCAGGGGGAACTCTAGACTTATTCTTTTTCGTTTCTCCTATTTTTTTTTTTTTTTTAGATTTGGTCTCAGGACAAGTACATTTAGACAACAACTGCTTGTTTTAATATTTTGTACGTGGATTATTTGAAATTTGTTGGGTGGGACGTAAAATGTGCTCCAATTCTGGAATGACTCACCTATTGGTGGAAAGAGTTTTGCCACTTTACTACTGATTAGAAATACAAATTCTGTGTGCCACTGTTTCCTTTTCTGGCTGAGAGAAAAAGTTAAAATTTGTATTGCTATGAGTGAAAAAAGGTTAAATTCATCCAATTCTGACCCAAATCCTTTTGAGCCGTTCAACGACTGGCAAATTGTTGACTTAATCCACACCCTAGTCCAGTGTGTCTGACAGTGCAATGATCAGTTAGCATGACTAGTACACAGACAGTCCTTTGACCAGTTGCTACGAAAAGCAACCTTAAAATGCAGCATTATTTAAATAACACCATTACAAGACAAAGAAAAATATGGGCTGTTTGCATGTTGAATGCTAGCCGGTCAGTTCGAGCTGTAACCAGGAACTTGAATACCCACAACTCCATCAAAAACTTTTTCAGACAGCATGATGAGACAGATTATCGACCACAAGACCAGAGACCATGTGTCACCACCCGGGCCAATTATCAGCACATGCAGTTTGTCCATTTGCAAAATCCTTTACGATTGGCTGTAGAGACTGCTGATGAAATTGTTGGTATGCACACCAGAGAATATCTGCTCAAACTGCGAGGGATCGCCTCAGGGATGATGGGTTGTGATCTCATCGCCCACACCAAGGCCTTTATCTAACTGCATCACGTTGTCCTTGTAAGGCAGCAGCTGAAAATGTTCCAGTCCTCCCATGTCCCATATACTCTCCAGACATGTCACCTATCTATGTGTCCAGATCCTGTTCAACCCAAATATTCACCAACTTCTTCAAGCCCTTCAGGAAGAACTGCACAACACTAAACCCGTAACTCTTTACTGACTTGTGACTTCTGTTTTTTTTATAACCCCATTCCATTATCATTTCTAATACAGTGTATGCTTTTTGCCATGAGTTAGTACAGATAATACATGTTCCCCTATCCTGAAAATGAATAGGTAAAATTTAATATATTGTTACATGTTGTATTTATGTTCAGTATAGATCAAGAGTCTTTTCCAAACTGTTGCCCAGTCTTTGCTCAAAGAGGAATTGTTGGGTTTGTCTCTTTAACACTATAACGTGTCCTTAACCTTAAACATGTGCGTGTAAAGTCCTCTAAGATTATTTATTACTTAGTGATGTTTAAATACTGCAGTGTAAATTCTATTGAATATCCTGATAGGTTTTATTGGGCCTGGATGATATTGCATAAAACTAAAAATATTTTCAGCTATGTACACTACCGCTCAAAAGTTTGGGGTCACCCAGAAATGTCTTTATTTTTGAAAGAAAAGCAGTTTTTTCGCTGAAGATAGCATTAAATGAATCAAAAATACAGTCCAGACATTGCTAATGTTAGCATGCTAACACTGTCAGAGATTTAAAAGCTGATAAAAGCAACTTGAGCTGCACTGTATGTATGAAAGTTGCTGTACAAGTAAAGATTATTGTTATTTTTTATTCTGTTATTGTTAGCATACTAGTGTTAGCATTTAGCTAATTGCACCAATGTGCCACAGCTTCTTGTTACAAATACACTACCATCCAAAAGTTTGGGGTCACTGAGAAACGTCAATATTTTGGAAAGAAAAGCATTTTTTTAGTGAAGATAATATGAAATGAATCAGAAATACAGTGTAGACATTGCTAATGTGGTAAATTACTATTCTAGCTACAAACAGCTAACTAGATGACTAGACTAGATGTTGATATCCCTTCTTGATATCAACATCTAGTCCTACACAAGTTAGCTAGCTAGAAACGGCTGATTTTTAATTGAATATCTACATAGGGGTACAGAGGAACATTTCCAGCAACCATCACTCCTGTGTTCTAATGCTACATTGTGTTAGCTAATGGTGTTGAAAGGCTCATTGATGATTAGAAAACCCTTGTGCAATTACGTTAGCACATGAATAAAAATGTGAGTTTTCATGGAAAGCATGAAATTGTCTGGGTGACCTTAAACGTTTGGAAAGCAGTGTCGGTATGGCCTACACTGTGGTAGCCTCTGCCTTCTGTATACTGAGGACCAGTTAGTCAATGTTATATTTGAGAGGCCAATCCCTCTTCCCACATGATCTAAGGAAAGACTTGTTGTGGCATGGATTTTGCTTGTCCTTTCCCGTTCTGTTCTGTAGGCCTGTAGCTAGAACATTTAGTGGTGCACAGTGCCATCGTGTTTTTCAACATTGAATTATTTCACTGATGACACTCTGTGCACATCACTGTTGGCTCTAAGGGTCACTCTGAAAATCACAGAGAGAGAGAAGTACTGAGGCTGCAGTCATGTTTTCAGCTGGTCATTGTTTCCTTTTTAGAACGCCACATTGGCTAAAAATGCCTCCATGTCATCAACTTGCCACACTTGGTTACTTTTCATGAATAGTAAAATTCAACAACAGTTTAGTGTGACGTCAGTGACGCTCTCTTTTCTCTCTTCTCCACTCATATCCCTACCTCTTTTCTGTCTCTGTCTATCCTGTCGGACTTCCCTCTTTTCTCCAACCTCGTAGCCAGTAGCTCTTTCAAAAACCACTTCACTTTAGGTAAGACACAGCGCCAACTGATGCTTTTGAATGTGTGCTGCTGAATGGCTGAAATCAATAAGCTCTTCTATGCTGTATCATTTATAATAGATGGCCAGTCTGCGGGGCGTGCTGGCGCTGCCCATGCCTCACATGCATGTGAATTTATCTGAGGGCGGTTTGAGAAAAGACACAGCGCTTTATTTCCATTTAGCCGTCAAGGTCACGACTGGCCAGTGTCACATACTGCAATTGGGGTCAATGTTTTTCTTCATCAGTCAGGTTTCCCACTTCAAAGCATGGATCTGAAGGCTGTGAGGGTCAAGGAGGTACACACACACACACTGTTCCCTCAGAGGGAAAAGAACAAGTTTAAAGTTATTTTTAGGCCGTCACTGCTGCTACTGCTGCCCTCGTCAGCAGCAGGCCGCTGATATTTCGCACCACGTTGGCGTTGAAGCACTTAAAAACTATGTAGGGCACAGCTGTAATCCCACGGTGCACATCCACATCCCAAACACGTATTCGAAGAAGTTCAGGTATGTTCACAAAGATAGGTGCTATCTCTATCTCTACAGCGTATATGATCATATCCCAAAAACATGCAGGCTGACTTTTGCATGCTTTCTATCAGTCTGTATCAGACCGAGTGTGGTCTGGTCTTCATTTCTGACTCCCCATGCTAAAAGCTTACTGGCTGATACTAGCATGCTTTGTGGTTAACATTTGCTTGCAGTGATGTTAAATGTAACTTCCTGTCTTTGTTGCATCAAACAGTCGTGTCCAAGAACTTCTTGGCTTCCTGCTGTGCCTTTTTTGTATGCTTAGACGCTATGACATTACATGGTGCATTTGGTACGTGCCAAGCTAATCCCGCCTTTGATAAGCCTCATACCATGGAAGTGTTAGCCTAGCATGTTAGATATTTGTTAGATAGTCTGTGAGGGGTCTTACTCAGTGTTTTCAATATATCTTTCTCTTTAAATAGTAATATAGTTAAAATTAGACCAGAATAGACCATAATTTTACATGATAAAGCACTTTATACATTAATTAAATATTATTAGGGTCAATATATAATTGTGGGACCTTTTGTAATGTAGTGACAGGTATCATAGTTGACATTTTTGCGGTCTTCCTAAAATCAACATGGCTGCCTATAACCAAACACCACATGGCATTTTTACAGAAACATTCTTCTAAATATATATGCAATTGAGTAAAATTGAAAAAAATTGATAAAGATATTGCAGTAAACCTGATGACATGTCATAAATCCACTTTTGACTCGCACACTACTTTATATTAAATAACTCAGAAAGCCTTGGAGTCTGGCCAGTCTTTTCTTCAGGAGGAAATGACATCATGTGGAGCGGGTCATGTAATCTGGAATTAACACACTTCCTTGTGTTGTATTTTGTTATGGGTAGCTTAGCTGAAAGTGATTTCTTAGATACGGATACAATTTGTTATTTTCCATATAAAATTTGGTATATTGCCAAAAAAGAAATATCTGTCACGATTACCTCAACTTAACAAAAAGAACACAATCAAAACAATTTTTGAATAAGCTCATTTTATTATTTTTTAGCTAATTAGAAGCTGGTTGTTAATAAATTTGGGCAGTTATGTAGTCGACATTTTAGCGATTTGATTTCCAGTCATTTTTTTGCTAATAAGTGATTGTTTCCATAATAAATAATTGTGGAATTTGTAAAGATATGATCATAATGAACATAAAAAACATTACTGGTTTTACTTTTAATAAAAAAATATATGCAAAATATATCCTATGGAATTCAAAAGTCCCTCAATTATGTATTGACACATTCATTTTTTTTCAGACTTTTGACTAAACAGTCTCGCCTTCAGATCCATTTAGGAGCTTTCAGTCATTTTGCATGATCTTCAGCAGCAGATAGGGGACTTAAGGGGATTTAAGGACTTCTTGTTGACATCGGCGTGATGTGAGCATAGAAGTGAGATTGTTTTGTGAAGTGCTCTTTGCAGAAATTCATTTTTGCAATCTGTTTCAATCGCTTTTACATTTGAACAGCTTCATTTTGGATTTGCAACACACAGTAACTTTATATTGCGATATTAATGCACCATTTTATGTGTGTTATGGATAAGAGACTGATGGCGAAAACGAAATGGATGTGCAATGTATATGTGTGTGCCTAAATTGTCTGTTTGTGTACAAATCTCAAATAGAAATCTTGAATAAGTATTAATAAATTATGACCCAGACCTCTACTCATGTCGAGTGTTTACAATCATGATATATAGATTTTTTTTTTTTTATTGGCAATTACTGAAAAATCACACGGTGTTGGCTCTGCCTGTTTGAAAGCTCCAAAATGTAAACTGTACTTGAATGCATCACTGGAGCCTCTCTCTTTTATGTCTCTCTTCATACTGACTGTCAGACTTATTTTCTTTCCCTCAGGACGGACGGTGTCGGCCTCGGGGGCCACAGGTCCTTTCAGGGCCTTTCCTAAGTCGCTCAGCGTGGACTTTGGAGGTCTGAACCAGCCTCAGCCGCTGCCACAGTCTCTGTCCCAGCCACAGCAGCAGCAGCAACAACAGCAGCAGCAGCAACTGCAGCAGCCGCCTGCAAATGTCGGCCAGACAACACCGCCGGTCAGCAGCTCCAGCGCCCAGGACAGGTACGCTGCTGTGTCACATCTGGACAGCGTCTTCTCTGACACATCATCGGCCCCAGGTAAGACATTATTGTGAGCCAGTGCTTTTAATGTCAAGTTTTTCTTGCATGTTTTTTAATAATTTGTTGGGAATTCAGAAGTAGCAAAGCAGCTAAGTACATTTTCTCAAGCACTGTGCAAAAGTAAAATTGTGTGGCTTTTATGCCACTACTTTAACTCAGGAAAAAAAAAGGCTGTTCATGTGTGGCCCTTCCCAGGATCTTTCTGTTTGGAGTTTGCATGTTCTCCCTGTGCATGTGTGGGTTTTCTCTGGGTACTCTGGCTTCCTCTCACAGTCCAAAAACATGCTGAGGTTAAGTAGTGATTCCAAATTGTCTGTAGGTGTGAATGTGAGTGTGATTGTTTGTCTCTCGTGTAGCCCTGTGATAGACTGGTGACCTGTCCAGCTGGGATAGACTCCAGCCCCCGAGACCCTAATGAGGATTAAGCGGTGCATCAGATCATATCATAAACCCTAAAAATTCAGCATATGGCCCATGAGATTAGACAACCACTGGACTACATGGCCCTACTCTAAACTAAACAGTTCCAACTAGCTTCTCTCCTACTAGCCACATCCGTGAAAAGCTACATGTGCATTCAGTCTTATAAGGTCATGTGTAATAATATATCAGTCGCACGCTGTGTTTTTGCATTGTTGTGTTGATGCTTTGACTTCAATAAGGACTCGAGTACTTCTTCCACCACCGTGTGGCGGATAACTAGCGAGGCAGGGGGAGAGTTTGAGTGTGCGTGTGATCCAGATTGTCACGGCCAGCTCAGCTAGGTTGCATAACATCCTTACTCCAAATGCCAAGGCTTTTAGCAGCTGAATTATGCTCATTGTGTTTGCCCCAGATCGTGCACAGTCTGATTGAAAGGGCCCTGTTGATACGTTTTCAAATCAGCTATATTTGTCTAATAACCGAGCAGGCCGGTTTAATGCATAGGACTCATGTGAGGAGCCCTCAAGCTTTCTACAAGAAGCTTTGCTGTTTTTACACCTTCATCACAGCCTCCCCTGCCTGGCAGAGTGAGGAGGTTATTGATTTTCTGCCCCGGCTCACTTTGATTCATATCAAACTGAACACAAAGGCAATATTTTATTCTGGGTATTTGTAATTCCTTTGTTCTTCGACGACTTACATGCCTAAGATCAACACTTTGAACTCTGTGAGGTGTTTTACTCGCATTTCAAGATAATAGCAGCGCTTGATCTCTTCATTTAAGGCTCATTACAGGCCTGGGGTCATGTTGTGGTGTGTTTGTGAACTGCTTGTTTGCAGCTCCACCTGGTGGCCCTCCGCAGTACAGCACCATCTTCGGCAGCAGGCTCTCATCCAGCTCCACTCCTGCCAGGTTGGGGAAAAAAAATCAGCTTTTTGCTTAACGTGTCATGATTTGTAACATGTACAGCCCTTTAAAGGTCATATTCTGATCGATCCTCTTTTTTTTTCTCCAACGTTTCCCCCAGTTCCCCCGGTGTCGATACTGTCTCCAGCTCCCAAACCTTTGCAAGTAGGTACCAAGCACGAACGGCATTGATCCCTCTTGCTAACTTATTTTAATTCAGTCGCTTTACCTTCAAAGCCGCCCAACAGCCCTAATTACGCTGCATCTGTGAGACTAAAAGCTGTTGGTTTGAATAGGCAGGAATGTACCCTGTTAACCCCACACACTGTGAATTATCTCCCTGTCTCTTCTCCCCCCCGTGTCTCCCTGTGTGTCTCAGATTTCCCCAACCCATTCAGCTCCAGCTCGGCTTCCCAGCAGCCTGTTGCCCTCTCCCCCAGTAACCCCTTCAGCAACGCCTCAGGAGGTGAGCCTTGTGTTCAAACACATACTGTAACTGTATATACTTCCACTTTATTCAGATGTTCAATGGCTAGTTTCATATGTAATTGCTTTACCATTACCGTATTGATTTTATGCACAATTTTTTATAAGATAATCAAAAAATCTTTGTGTATGTGGGATTATGTTGCAGAATAATCCAGAATCTACAGGTGGAAAGTCTTTGGTTATCCTTCTAAAAGTGCAGAATCACTGTCAAATTAGTTACACAAAGTGAATTACTTGACTCTGAAGAGAGATTCTGAGGATTTAAAATAGTCAAAAAAGATTAAATATGTTTGTGTACAGAATAAAGGTGCAGTCCGTCATATTTGAACTTAACAGCAGCACAAAGACATACACTACCATTCAAAAGTTTGGGGTCACCCAGACAATTTCATGTTTTCCATTAAAATTCACACTTGTTATTCATGTGCTAACGTAATTGTACAAGGGTTATCTAATCATCAGTTAGCGTTTCAACACCATTAGCTAACAAAATGTAGCATTAGAACACAGGAGTGATGGTTGCTGGAAATGTTCCTCTGTAACCCTATGGAGATATTCCATTAGAACTGTTCCACCTAGAACAGTCATTTACCACATTAACAATGTCTAGACTGTATTTCTGATTCATTTAATGTTATCCTCACTGAAATAAACTGCTTTTCTTTCAAAAATAAGGACAGTTCTAAATGACTTAAATGCTAACACTAACATGCTAACAATAACAGTTAGAGTAATAATAACAAATTTTATTTGCATAGCGACTTTTATGCATACAGTGCAGCTCAAATGGCTTTACGTTGTTGTTTTTTTAAGTTTTTAAATCTCTGACAGTGTTAGCATTCTGTTGCTTAGCAGGTATGTATTTAATGTGTTAGCATGCTAACACTCATTGTTAGAGGCTAATGGAAATGAAGTTCGGAAAAGTATGCATTTTTGGACATGATCATGCTGCTACTTGAAAAGATAAGGAGTAAAATGAAAATAAATGAATTAAAGTTGCTCTATATTAGCTAAAGTTGCTGTAAAATTAGTTAAATTTGCTCTATATTCATTAAAGCTGTTCTGAAATTAGTTACAATTGCTCTATATTCATTAACGTTGCTCTAAAATGAGTTAAACTTGCTCTATATTTATTAAAGTTGCTCTAAAATGAGTTAAAGTTGCTCTATATTAGCTAAAGTTGCTGTAAAATGAGTTAAATTTGCCCTATATTCATTAAAGTTGCTGTGAAATGAGTTAAAGTTGCTCTATATTCATTAAAGTTGCTCTAAAACGAGTTAAAGTTGCTCTAGATTCATTGAAGTTGCCCTAAAATGAGTTAAAGTTGCTCTAGATTCATTAAAGTTGCTCTAAAATAAGTTGAAATTTGTTCTAGATTTGTTTAAGTTGATCTAAAATCAGTTGAAGTTGCTTTATATTCATTGAAGTTGCTCTAAAATGAGTTAAAGTTGCTCTAGATTCGTTGGAGTTGCTCCTTATTAGTAAAAGTTGCTCTAAATGAGTTAAAGTTGACCTACGGACAATAAAACATACAAAAGAAATCCAAATATTCCAATACATATCGCAAAAAAGATAGAAGCAATCGGTAATGAACTGTGACAAAATTAAACATTCTCGCGCTCGTTCTTTTTTTTTTGCTTTATTTTGTGAACCAAAGCCCCATTTTTGCACATCTGAGCTCCGTGTCTTTCAGCAGCTCTATTTTAATTAATTAAACAGCCGTGTTATGAATTCATGTACTCAGTTCTACCTTTGACAGCTCACATAGCTCATTACTTCTTTATGTCTCCTGTGGGTTCTCTATAAAGGAGATGTAGAAGCTAACATAAAAAAAGCAATTGTCTGCCACTTACTTTTCATTTGCTACCTGTTTTCTCCACAGACTCATGGCTTCACTGTATGTGGGTGTTTCTTTTCTCCAGGTGACTCCAGTGCGTTCGTCACTTCGCCCACCTCAGTTTTTCCTCCGTCCACCTCCTTCCCATTGCCCGCCACTCAGAATGCATTTCCTCATGAGTCAGCCACTAATCAGGAAGCCAACGGTAGGATTTTAAAAGTCTCTTATTTGTCATCGTCCCACATGCAATGTGCCAGGGCTGGTGCTTTTAGTCAGAACTGTCGATTCATTTTATGTTGTCTGACCAAACACTCACTCTGATTGTCCTTAATAATTCAGAATAGAAATGATTCATTCAACAAATTGATCAACAAAGAACTTAGTAAAAAATAGTTATCAATTGTTATTATTTTAGGATAGTCACTTGTGAAGGAAAAATGTCATATATTGGTTGATTTTAGCTTCTTAAATAGAATTACTTGACATTTTTATGTGTTTTATGTTAAAGTGAACATTTTTCAGGTGTGGACAGCTGATTTGTAATGAAAGAGATAATGACAAATGTATCAATAATGAAACTAATCACTAAGTGTGTTGCAGATCTCATCTATTAATCGAAAAAAAAGTACAGATGAGTCAACAATGAAACCAATCAGCATTTGCAGCCCTAATAGTCAACAAGCCATGTTTTCTTATACTGTCTTTTAATCCATTAGTGCTAAACCACATGAACGTACACTACCAGTCAAAAGTTTGCACACACCTTCTCATTTAATGTTTTTTCTTTTTTCTTGACTATCAATCTCTATAAAAGATTGAAAACTATTTGACCAGAGTGACATGATTAACTCAGGTGTGTCATTTAATTGACATCACAGGTGTTTCCAAAATCATAATCAGTCAGTCTGCCTATTTAAAGGGAGACAAGTAGTCACCCTGCTGTTTGGTGAAAAGGTGTGTACCACACTGAACATGGACAACAGAAAGCGAAGGAGAGAATTGTCCCAGGACATCCGAAAAAAAATTATAGACAAACATCTTAAAGGTAAAGGCTATAAGACCATCTCTAAACAGCTTGAAGTTCCCGTGACAACAGTGGCTGATATTATTCAGAAGTTCAAGACCCACGGGACAGTAGCCAACCTCCCTGGACGTGGCCGCAAGAGGAAAATTGATGACAAATTGAAGAGACGGATCGTTAGAATTGTATCCAAAGAGCCCAGAGCAACCTCCAAAGAAATTAAAGGTGAACTCCAAGGCCAAGGTACATCAGTGTCAGATCGCACCATTCGTCGTTGTTTGAGCCAAAGTGGACTTCATGAGAGACGACCAAGGAGGACACCACTGCTGAAAAAAACTCATAAAAAAGCCAGACTGGAATTTGCAAAAATGCATGTTGACAAGCCACAAAGCTTCTGGAAGAATGTCCTTTGGACAGATGAGACCAAACTGGAGCTTTTTGGTAAGGCACATCAACTCTATGTTCATAGACTCAAAAACCAAGCATACGAAGAAAAGAACACTGTCCCTACGGTGAAACATGGAGGAGGCTCAGTAATGTTTTGGGGCTGCTTTGCTGCATCTGGCACAGGGTGTCTTGAAAGTGTGCAAGGTACGATGAAATCTGAAGACTATCAAGGCATTCTGGAGAGAAATGTGCTGCCTAGTGTCAGAAAGCTTGGTCTCAGTCGCAGGTCATGGGTCTTCCAACAGGACAACGATCCAAAACACACAGCCAAAAGCACCCAAGAATGGCTGAGAGAAAAGCGTTGGACTATTCTAAAGTGGCCTTCTATGAGCCCAGATCTGAATCCCATTGAACATATGTGGAAGGAGCTGAAACATGCCATTTGGAGAAGACACCCATCAAACCTGAGACAACTGGAGCTGTTTGCTCATGAGGAGTGGGCCAAAATACCTGTTGACAGCTGCAGAACGCTCATTGACAAATACAGAAATCGTTTAATTGCAGTGATTGCCTCAAAAGGTTGTGCAACAAAATATTAAGTTATGGGTACCATCATTTTTGTCCAGCCCTATTTCATTAGTTTGTTTTTTTAAATAATTATGTTAATCAACAATTCAAAAGTGATGGCTGATTTTGATTATTTAATTTTCAATAAATTTTTATTTATTGTTACTTTTGTGAGTTTCAAGTGATTTCAGTGAGAATTGTGGGTTTTTCCTTCTTTAACTGAGGGGTACCAACAATTTTGTCCACGTGTGTACATTGTAGATTCTCACTGAAGGCATCAAAAGTATGAATGAACACAGATGGAATCATGTGGTAAACGGAAAAGTTTGAAATAAGTCAAAACATATATATTTATATTTTACATTCTTCAAAATAGCCACCCTTTGCTTTGATGACAGCTTTGCACACTCTCGGCATTCTCTCCATGCCATGAGCTTCATGAGGTAGAACCTGAAATAGTTTTCACTTCACAGGTGTTCCTTGTCAAGGTTCATTTGTGGAATTTCTTGCCTTCTCAACCCTCGTGTTGCCCTTACCAAAAAACGTTGTTGCCTTGTCTGAAAAAAGTCCAAACATTCATAAAAAAATGTCCCCAAATTTATAAAAAAATTGCAAAATCTTCAGGAAGAAAATTCCTGAAAAGTTTTCCTCAAAAGTTTTATTTTTTTTAATAAAAAAAATCCCCAAATTTGACAGTGAAATTCACTGGATTTTTGGTTGATTTTTTTTCTGAATATTCTTAAACATTTTTTTTATTTTTTTTTTCCACCAAAAAATATTCAAAAATTTTTAGGAAATTTTTGAAAATGTTGAAGTTTTTACTGTGAATTTTTTTTTTTTTCCCCCACATTTTGAAAACGGGGCAATTTGACCCGCAGGACGACATGAGGGTTAATGGGGTTGGGACCATCAGTTGTGTTGTGCAGAAGTCAAGTTGGTTCACAGTTGACAGCCCTATTTGACAACTGTTAGAATCCGTATTATTGCAAGAACCAATCAGCTAAGAAAAGATAAACAGCAGTCCATCATTACTTTAAGAACTGAAAGTCAGTCAGCTACATAATTCCATATGTGTTCATTCAAAGTTTTGATGCCTTCAGTGAGAATCTACAATGAAAATGAAGGAAATCATTGAATGAGAAGGCATGTCCAAACTTGTGGTTTACATTGGTGTAGAAATCAAACATGAACAGTACCAATAGTAGAATAGCACAGAGCAGAACAGAGTTGTCTGTAACATGTGTTATATGTGCAGGGTTACAGATGAAGCACTGAGGCAAATGTTTCATTATTTCAAGAGTTGACCACCAGCAACAGCGCTACAGGAATACCAAGTGTACCCAGTATAGCCCTGCTGACTTTGCGGTTTCTGGTTTCACAGCTATCTTCACATCACCGAACGTGTTTTAATTTCTGTCATGTTATGTGTCGCAGGTTTCGCCTCTTTCCCTGCGTCCGACTCTCAGTCCAAAATCCCCCGACCCATGTCAGTGAACCCGTTTACGGTGAGTACCCCTTCACTGCCTGGCAAGCGAGTGGCGCCGAGTGCACTTCACACGGGATGAAAAGGGAAGCTAATTGGTAGTTTTCGCAAGCTTCTTTAGAAGGCGTAGTAAGTCCTTGCTGCTGTTTCTCACCCTGCCTCTCTTGTCTTACAGGGGAATGTTTACCCCAGTCGGGGGACGTCAAAAAATCCTTTCATCTGACCCCTCCTCACTTCACCCAACCATCCTTCTCTGGGAACCGAGGGAGAAGTGAACTTGAGGAGTTGCTGCCATTTCAATGCCTCTGGAGTATTTTCGCCCTGTCGGGGGAGGGTTGGATGTCCTCCCTCCCCCGACTCCCCTCCGCTCTCCCCTATCTGTCTGTGTTTACGTGTTTGTGAAGGAACAAAACAAAAAAAATGCGCGAATGTAATTGCGAAATCCATGTTTGTACGTATGAGAGTTGTCGGCCTGCTGTATTCGTACCACGAAGTCAAAAAAGGTGTTAGTGTGCCAGTAGACGCCACCTCAGGGCTCTGTGGGAGTCACGAGTAAACGACGCCTCGGTGATTTTTTTTTTTAAATTTTTTTTTGGCAGAAATGCACACTTACACGCACACATATTACACACACATGTTGCTGCTGCTATTTTGCTTTCATCTCCTGCTTAGAAGTGCAAAAAAAAGTGAAAAAAAACCCCAGCCCCACCCGTAGTAAATACATTGTCTTCTGCTTTCAAACTTTTCAGTCTCTCAGTGGTCCATAGGAGAAGCCAGCGGAGAGCCCAACCCTGCATCACGAGATCCTACACATGGTCTTAACAGCCTTAACAGCCTCCTGATGCATGTGAATTAGCGTTGAAAGATAAGACAGGCTTGTTTCTGTAGTGTGTGTGTGTGTGTGTGTGTGTGTGTGTGTGTGTGGAACATGTCAGCATATGTCACCTTATTTTTTCCTTTTTCTTTTTATTTCCTTGGAAGAAGAATCTACGTTTTTTCCACTCTCAGGCTGCATGCGCTTAGAGGGCTAAAAGGAGATGCTACTGAATGTAAAAGCAATTTCAGAATAACTAAATGTGTATAAAAACTTCTCGTACCTGACCAAAATGTTTTCTCGCTTTTTTTTTTTTTTTGGATGAGGCGAAGTTTGATTCCCTTATTTTGCCAAAAAAAAGAAGAAGAGAAGAGATTCATGTAACAACGTCTTTGTAATGACAAGTATTCATGTTCATAAAATCAGTTTGTTGCTTCTTAAAACAGCTTGGCTCCTTTTCTGTGTCTGTTTTATCCCTCGTGTCGTCAAGTTGACCCGTTTTAAGGTTTGAAAATGTGGAAAGAAATGTGTATTTTCACAGTGAAAGCTTACACATTTTTAACATTTTTGGGAGATTTTTTTGGTGGGAAAAAAATAGATGTTAAAAAAAATGTTTCTTTGAGAACATTCGGATTTTTTTCCCGGAATATTCTTAAAGAAAATATTAGGAATTTTACTGACAAATATATGTAATCACTTGAGATATTTTCAGGATTTTTTGCAAGATTTTTAGTCATTTTTTTGGAAAATGTTTACAATTTTATTTTTTAAATTTGGGAAAAAAATACATTTTCACAGTGAAAAATTCCACATTTTTAACATTTTTGGGACATTTTTGAATATTTTTTGGTGGGGAAAAAAGGAAATGTTAAAAAAATGTTTCTTTAAGAACACTGTCACTCACTGCTGTACTAGTAGGCTAGAACATGGTGCATTTGCGGACATCACCCGAGCTGCGAAAACACACCTTTCAACCAACGTTTTTGAATAAAAATGAATAAAAATCTTTAAAAAAAATCTTAAAAATATATATATATATATATATATATATATATTTTTTAAGATTTTTTTAAAGATTTATATATATATATACATATGTAATCAGTAAATTAAAAAATCAACCAAAATCCATCAAATTTCTGAAAGAATATATCAAAAGTTTTGGTGATATATATATATATATGTTATAATTTTAGATATTTTTAAGATTTTTTATAAGATTTTTATTCATTTTTGAAAATATTCACATTTTTTTAAATGTGAAAAAAATATTCACAGTGAAAACTTCCACATTTTCAACAGTTTTGGGAAATGTTTGGATATTTTTGGTGGGAAAAAAAATGCTACAAAGAATATTTCTTTAAGAACATTCAGGGGGGAAAAAATCAACCAAACTCCAGCGAAATTTGCTGGATTTTGGTTGATTTTTTAATTTACTGATATATATATATATATATATATATATATATATATATATATATATATATATATGTAGTCACTTTAGATATTTTTAGGATTTTTTTGGAAGATTTTTATTCATTTTTTGAAAATATTCACAATTTTTTTTTTTTTTATTTCTTGCCAAATTTGGGGATTTTTTTTAAATAAAACTTTTAAGGGAAACTTTTAAGGAATTTTATTGATGAAGATTTTGCAATTTTTTTTTTATAAATTTGCTGAATTTTTGGATCTTTTTCAGACAAGGGAGCGATATTTTTGGTGCCGTAAATGAGGACTGCAGGATGGTTGATGTGTGTAAATAACCTCACAACCAAAATTGAAGCAGAAAAACATTAAACGAGCTCGTTCCTGAGGGCTGCAGTGACCTTTTGGAGCAGCAGGGGGCGTGTGGTGTTCAGTTTTGTCTGACCTCCTGCACAAGGTTACCTTTGGATGCATATTGCGTAACAACATACATACTGCATAAGCATACAGCACAAAGATAGAAGCCCCTGAGAGCCACCAGAATGACTGGAATAGCAGCTTTTAAAATATTTACCGGAATTTTATATTCAGAGAAAGTTTGAATCTGCAACGTGCCCTTTATTAATCTGTTAAATGTGGTTTTTGGTTTGATTCAGTGAAGCAGCCAGACAGTGAAGACACATAAAAACACCGAGCTCAGAAATAGTATGTCTACAAATAATGTATCTATCCAAATGTAACAGCTTAATATTTCCAGAAAATAGGAGCCATTAATCTGCATGGAAATCAAAGTATTCCCAAACCATTAAAGAGTGACACTTGATTTCTGCTGTTTTAATGCAACCTTCTGCAGGATTTTTGAATATTTTTGAGGAATAAATGCTCATTATGCTGAACTGCTGCGACCAATGTGTTCACATTTCAATAGAAGGCAGTGGGGGGATTTTCTTCTACGGTAAATAGGGCAGGATGGAGTCTTGGAAGCACCAAATATTTTTACTCCACAGACAGACTGGAAGCGTTGCTGCCTTCAGGGGCGGTGGGAAATTCTGCAAGTTGGTTGAGACTACCTCAGATAACCCTACTATGCTCTAAAAAAAAAAGTGCTGAATGCTTATATCAGCAGCAAAAGGAAAGGAAAAATAAACAGAAAATCATTTCAAATAAAAAAATATCTAAAGTGATGAAATGGTAAAGCTACCTTGTTTATTGTTATTTTCATTTTTTAAAAAACCTTTCTTTCAAAAATAACGACATTTCTAAGTGACTCCTTCTATGCTTTTTATTGCACAGATTACAATAAACTGCAGGTGTAAAGTATATATGCACAAATGTCTAGTCCAATTATACAACTCCGATGGCTTTACTAAATAGTAAAGAAGAAAAAGAAAAAGGAAGTAAAAAGTAGAGAGGATTTAGTTGTAGACATGTGAGGTGATCAGAACTGTAAAGAAGTTATATTTCAGTGTCCTAACTAACCACTAATGAGTGATTGGACCCTACACTCTTCCATAAGTGGGTCAAAAATGATGAGAATCAATGGGTTTTTATGCCGTTTTGGCATTTTGGTTAAGAGTAGTAATTTGTATTATTGTTTGTGTGATATTTTTGCACTAACAAGAACGATTTCATGATTGAAATATGTTCATTTTTTTAGTTGATAGTGGATTTTGAACATTTTGATAATTGAAAATTATTTATTATTACACAAAACAGCAACATATTTTCACTCTTTTCTTCCGGCTGTTGCTAAGATTTAATTTGGTCGTTAGGGGGATGAGACAAGAGAAAAATGGTATTTTAGGGGAAACTCCAGACTTTTTTGGTATTTTTAAAAACATTTCCAAACTTTATTTTCTCTAATTTTTATTTCTTTTTTTTAGATTTAGTCTCAGGACAAATACATTTGCACAACAACTGTATGTTTTGGTATTTAGTACGTGGATAATTTAAAATTTAATGGGCAGGATGTAAAATGTCCACCATTTCCGGAATAACCAGATTAATATTTTCATGATTTATCTTTTTTGTGTGTGTTTAATTTGCTGCTGCAGTTTCCTATACGTTCTGTCCGTATTTATCCTTAAATCTAACCGGAGAGACCTGACATGTGAGGGGTGAAAAAAAACGTTGGTTGAAAGGTGTGTTTTCGCAGCTCGGGTGACGTCCGCGAACGCACCGTGTTACAGCGTACTAGTACAGCGGTGAGTGACAGTGGTGCTCCACGGTAGCCACTCCACTCCACGGTACACCACGAGAACAGAGCCGAGCAGGGCTAGGGGTGGGGGGACAGACAGACAGGCGGACAGATGCAGCAGGACGGGCTGTGTGCTCTGAGATGTGCCGTAAATGGGATTAAATCGCTCGGAAACACTCGCTCTGGTAATAGTAGTAGTAGTAGTGGAGAGTAGGGGGAGCTGCGCCGCGTGCGCTCGTCAGTGTGCGCGTGGAAAACTTGCCCTGGTCCGTCCGCAGAAGAGCGTAAAAACACCCTAAAGAAGAAGAAAACTAGCGACACTTGCAGTTATCAGCAAACCCTCGTTCAGCTTTTTTGACCTGCGGTGCTGTGAGGAGCAGCGCCGACCTCCGTCTCCTCTCACATGCCTGCGTTGATGGGGGAGACAGGGAGGGGAGCGGAGCCGGGGGATGTTTGAAGCTCCACTCTAAACTTGCAGAAATACTACGAGAGAAATTCAGAAGTGTTTGTTTTTGTTGGGACGCACGGGAGTGGTCATGGAGAGCCAGGTGAGCGAGCAGCACAGCTCCGAGGACGTGCGGCGGAGCGGCTACCTCCGCAAGCAGAAGTCCATGCACCGGCGCTACTTCGTGCTCCGCGCCGCCTCGGAGCGCGGTCCGGCCCGGCTGGAGTACTACGAGAGCGAGAAGAAATTCCGCGGCAAGGCCCCCGTCCCGAAGAAAGTGGTGGCGCTGGAGACGTGCTTCAACATCAACAAGCGGGCCGACTCCAAGAACAAGCACATGATCGTGCTGTACACCCGGGCCGAGAGTTTCGCCATCGCCGCGGAGAACGAGACGGACCAAGACGAGTGGTACCAGGCCATGGTGGAGCTGCAGTGCAAAAGTAAGCACCAAAAAAAAAAAAGTCACTCACACACGCAAGCATGCATGCATACACGCGTGCACACACCGCATGAGAGGAGAAACGTGGCAGTGTGTTGCAGAAGCGCACTGCAGATCAGGACATGTTCCATTCCGGTGTTTTGGAGAACATGCGGGGATTATTTTAAAACCATTAAGAGGAGTTTACATAGGCCGGTTTGTTTTTGCAGCCTGGGTGCCTACCTGCTTCTCAAGTGTTTAGAATTTGAGGCAGTGTCGTGCTCATTTTTTGCACACTTTAAAGGCAGTTTGGAGCTGTTTGCTGATGGCGTCTTGACTGGAGTTTGCCTCTGAGCTGCACGGTGGGGCTGATTCTCTGCACCGCTTCTTATCACGCTGGTGTCAGGCTCGATATTTGCTCCCACTTGTCCCCCTCCAGACTTGTCGGGTTTGTCTCCGTGGGCCTCAGCTGTGTGCTCTCTGTCCCAAGTCAGCTGTTCTCAAACACACCTCTGGCCTCTTGTTTGCTTTGCCTGTTTTTTTTTTTTTTAAATTCATTCGCTGACACTGCAGTATTACATCAAAAGAGCAGGAAAAATCAACCAAAAGCAGCTCCTGACCGCTGCGATCCATTCATTGAGTTTTAAACTGTGTTTCCTGATTGATAAATGACATGCTGACAGCTTAGAGCAGGGGTGTCACAATCATTTTAGTTCAGAGGCCACATTGAGAACAATTTGATCTCAAGTGGGCCAGTAAAGTCACAACATAAGATAAATGACCACAACTCCAAAAACCCTTTGTTTTAGTGCAAAAAAAGTACATTCTGACAATAATCGCATTTAATGAGCAATCTTTTTACAGAATATTATCAACAACCATGAGATTTCATAAGAAAAATAAGTGAAATTTTAACAATATTATGCCTCAGTTTATCATTTGTGTATCACAACGTCTGGAGTGTGTCTACAAAGGCACAAAACATTTAGTCACAGGTATCTGGAACTGACCACTCTATTCATTTTCTTTAAGATGAAAATGACAAAAATCAGACAAAAGAAAGACAAAATGAGACAAAAAATAAGCAAATGACACAATTGAGATTAAAACATACACAAATTGGCAAAAATAAGACAAAAAACAACGAAACGAAACACAATAATAAGCGAGACAAAAAGGACACACACAATGACAAAAATGAGAAACAATATGACAAAAGTCAGACAAAAAAAAGACAAAATATTACAAAAATGAGACCCTGAGCAACAAAAAATAAGACAAAAAGTACAAGCGAGACACAAAGGAAACGCAAAATGACAAAGACGAGAAGCAAAATTACAAAAACATGACACAAACAACAAAAGTCAGACAAAAACCAACAAAAACAAGGCAAAATATTACAAAAACGAGGCACAAAGCGACAAACAAAGACACGAAACGACAATGATGAGAAACAAACAAGGAATACAGCAAAGCAGAAAATGACAAAAATAAGAGAAAAAACAAAAGCGAGACGAGAAGGAAGCGCAGAACGACAAAAACCAGAAACAAAATGACAAAAAGCAAGACAAAATATTTCAAAAATGAGACAGAAAATGACAAAAGAACAATGAACAATCTAGCATTTTCCTTTATGATCGAAACAGCTTGTCAAGGTCTACAAATTGTTTTAAATTTCCATTCATTTTCACGTTGGTGCAGTAATCCTGACCACCACGTCACAGAAACTAAAGTGTTAACTATTAAGGAAGAAGGTTCAGTTTTCTCCCTGCCTTGTAAATGTAAAACATTTCTTCATAAAAATGCCTAAAAGTTGTGGCAGTGCATCAAAAATAGGGTTCAACCAAACCAAACTCTGTCACACTGAAGCTGCTGACTCATTTAATATCGCACAATGTTCAGTGCCTTTAAATATTTTCAGAGTAAATATTCATTTTCACCTCTGTAATTGTTACACTTTGCGGGCCGTTGGACCCCCCCGGCTTCGTCTGTCACATTTCTCCTGCTGTACATTTTGTTGCCTGACTGTGCAAATGGCTTGAAACTGCCCCCAAAAATCACCCACATGGATTTTTTCCTCAAACGGTGTGTGTATCAGCCGCCTGTGTAAACACAGCTGTCGGGAGTCGTCGCGTCGAGCACAGCAACTCCAGGTCACCTGTTCAGCCGTCCTACCTCTCGATGCGAGAGGCCAGACAGGCCACAAGGGACGCGTGACGCAATCCTGGCGAACGACGGTACGAGTTCAAGGTGCTTCTTACACATGACCTGCTGCTGTGTTACATAAAGCAGCTGATTAGTGGTGAAGGGAAAAAAAGCACCTGAGAAGAGATAACAAGGCCCAACTTGAAATGTTACACTACCGTTCAGTAGTTTAGGGTCACGTACAAATGTCCGGATTTTTTTGAAAGAAAAGTGGGGTTTTTTTTCAGTGAAGATAACATTAAATAAATCAGACATACAGTCTAGAGCAGGGGTGTCAAACTCATTTTAGTCCACATTCAGCACAATTTGATCTCAAGTGGGCCGGAGCAGGAAAATGACAGCATAATAGAGAAACAGAATGACAAAAAATGAGACAAATCGCACAAAAAAGTGAAAAAATGGACAAAAAAATCACACAAACGAGAGAAAAATGACAAAAAAAGAAACCAAATGACAAAAACATGAGACAGACACAAAATATTACAACAATAAGGTAGAAAAAGACAAAATCAAGAAATAAAATGACCAAAAAATGAGGCAAATGGCGCAAAACAAAACGAGAAAGAGGCAAAAAATGTCATTAAAAACTTGCAAAGCGACAAGAAAGTGAACAAAAACGACACAAAATTGCACGAGTGAGACAAAATGAAATGAAGCAAAACACAAATTGAAAACAAAAACACAACAAAAAACACAAGCGAGACAAAAAGGAAACAGAACGACAAAAATGAGAAACAAAAACATGAGACAAACGCCAAAAGTCTGACTAAAAAAAACAACGAAAACAAGACAAAATATTACAGACATGAGACACAAAAGAACAATGAGCAATCTGGTATTTTACTTTCTGATCAAAACAGCTTGTCATGGTCTAGAAATTATTTTAAATGTGTAGCTTTACTAATTTAAAATCTGCACTTAGTGTCTTTTCTGAAATTTTTGCACTTTACAAAGTCGTCCTGCGGGCTGCTTTTGGCCCACGGTCCGCATGTTTGACACCGCTGATATAGAGACCTGTGTGTTCTCTCTTGTAGCCTGCAGCAGGACATTTGGTATTCTTTGCTTGTGTTGAAATGGTGCTGAAAGGCTAATTGATGTTTAGAAGATCCTTGTGCAATTATGTTAACACGTGAATAAAAGTGGGAGCGTTCACAGAAAACATGAAATAGTCGGGAATCCTATCAGCGCTGTGTGTGTGTTTGGCCGTTTTCACACGTACGACTGACTGTGAATCTGCATCTCCCCCTCTCTTGCAAAACTCTCGCTGCACAAGCCCGTGATCGTGCATCCATGTGCGTGTGGCCTCATTTTTCGCCGAACAGAAACCGTGTACGGGCTGCAGCGCATACCACAAAAAAAATGCCTGCCAGCGTTGGAGTTTACACTGCAGCCAGCCGCAGCCCTTTGTCACTGTCAGCGAGGGTGATTTACACAAGAAACCCAACACTTGGAACAACAAAGGAAGGAGACGAGGAGCCCTCAGCGCAGTGCAGTGCCGCACACTGGACCTGTAATTTCAAAGACGACTCATGGCGGCGACGGCATGATGATGCTCGTTGTCTCGTTCCCTTGGAAGGCCGAGAGCGCTCACCTGCTGAGCTCCAGCCTATAAAACAGGGATTTCTGCACATGTGACCTTTACACACAATCAGGTGTATTTGTAGTTTGGGGGTGTTTTTGGTTTGCATAAAAAGGGAGGTCAGGTTCTTAGTATCACCCAGACTTGAATCCCCACTCCAACTGTTCTCTTTACTGTCTCACGAACACTTGTTAAATCCTTGGGAGGAGTGGGCTGGAACGCTCCTCAACACCCGGAGGAGGAGGAGGGGATTCTCCTGCAACTAATTATTGGAGCTTATTAATCAGCCAAATCTGTCTTTCACTTGATCCTCTGGCATACATATATTATAGTTCAAAAGATAATTTCGTGTTTTTCATGAAACTCACACTTTTATTCATGTGCTAATTGCACCGGTGTTTTCGAATCATCAATCAGCCTTTCAACACCATTAGCTAACACAATGTAGCATTAGAACACAGGAGTGATGGTTGCTGGAAATGTTCCTCTGTACCCCTATGGAGATATTCCATTAAAAATCAGCTGTCTCCAGCTAGAAGTCATTCACCACATTAACAATGTCGAGACCGTATTTCTGATTCATTTAATGTTATCTTCATTGAAGTAAATCCCCCAGAAATGTGAATTGAAATTATTTAAAGTTGCTCTATACTAGCTGAAGTTGCCCTAAAATGAGTAAAAGTTGCTCTAGATTCATCAAAATTGCTCTAAAATGAGTTGAAATTTGCTCTAGATTCATTAAAGTTGCTCTGAAAGGAATTAAAGTTGCTCTGAAATTAGTTAAAGTTACTCTAAAATGACTAAAAGTTGCTTTAGATTCATTAAAGTTGCCCTTAAATGAGATAAAAGTTGCTCTAGATTAATCAAAGTTGCTCTAAAATGAGTTGAAATTTGCTCTAGATTCGTTAAAAGTTGCTCTGAAATGAATTAAAGTTGCTCTGGATTCATCAAAGTTGGCCTAAAATAAGTTGAAATTTGCTCTAGA
Source organism: Acanthochromis polyacanthus (assembly GCF_021347895.1). Lineage (NCBI taxonomy): Eukaryota > Metazoa > Chordata > Actinopteri > Pomacentridae > Acanthochromis > Acanthochromis polyacanthus. Next base: position 17,698,283 of record NC_067135.1, read on the forward strand.
TTCATTAAACTTGCTCTGAAATGAGTTAAAGTTGCTCTATATTTGTTAAAGTTGCTCTGAAATGAGTTGAAATTTGCTCTAGATTCGTTAAAAGTTGCTCTGAAATGAATTGAAGTTGCTCTGAAATGAGTTAAAGTTACTCTAAAATGACTAAAAGTTGCTTTAGATTCATTAAAGTTGTCCTAAAATGAGATAAAAGTTGCTCTAGATTCATCAAAGTTGCTCTAAAATAAGATGAAATTTGCTCTAGATTTGTTAAAGTTGCTCTGAAATGAATTAAAGTTGCTCTGGATTCATCAAAGTTGGCCTAAAATAAGTTGAAATTTGCTCTAGATTCATTAAACTTGCTCTGAAATGAGTTAAAGTTGCTCTATATTTGTTAAAGTTGCTCTATATTCATTAAAATTGCTCACACCATTAGCTAACACAATGTAGCATTAGAACACAGGAGTGATGGTTGCTGGAAATGTTCCTCTGTACCCCTATGGAGACATTCCATTAAAAATCAGTCGTTTGCAGCTAGAATAGTCATTTACCACATTAATAATGTCTAGACTGTTCTCTTCATTGAAAAAACAAACAAACAAAGTTATTCTTTCAAAAATAAGGACATTTCTAAGTGGCCCCAAGCTTTTGGACGGTATGTGCAACTCCTACAGTTTCGAGTCGTCGGTGTGCGAGTGTCGATTGAAATCCTCATACCGCACACTCTGCTACTGCCAGTACAGGCAAGTATCTGTCCCCCTATTTGTCCCAGTGGGCAGACAGAAGAATTCACAGCCTGTCGACAGCAAACGGGGTGAAGCTGAGCGGCGCAGAGCCAGGAGATGCTGCACTGTCTGTCTCGCATAGTTTCCAGAAGACCACTCCCTCAATTTGATACCTGCACCGCTGCTCATATTGCCTATTTAACCCTCCTATTACCTTGAAATTTACTAACATCTTTTATCCTTGGGGTCAATTTGACTCCAGATAATAACTTGTCCTCATTAAATTAGGAAAAGAATTAGATATGAAGAAAAAATTTGTCAGTCATTTATTTAGTGACGTAAAACATCGAATGGGTTCAAACTGACCCTAAAGATAATAGAAAGGTTAAAACTTTGCCGCATGGGTTAAATTCTCTGCTGTACACCTCAGCTGGAGGTAGACCCACAGTCCTGGGTTGATGTTTGGATTACTTTTTCATCAGTACAGTAGTAGTAGAGGTATATGATGTCATATAGAGCTTCACACTGTGCTTTAGGCCTGGGAACATCACCTAAAGTGGCCTAGAATCCGTCCGGCATCACACAGGCTCCCCTCGAGCCGGTAATTAAACACGAGCCAGCTGCCGTGCAGGACGGGATCTCAGTTATTTATTCGGCTGAATCCAGTAAGACCCTTTCAGGCAGCGAGTACAGTATCAGGCTTGAGGGCAGCTATTTGCTCATCTATTAGGAGGCAGTCGAGTGTGTAAAGGTTTAACCTCGACGAGACGGGCGGCAGCGCGGCCCTGCAGTCATTGTGTGCCAGGAAGTCGTTCCCGCAGCACCTCAGGAGTTTGTGTTGACTTCAATAAAACAATGTGATGGAGTTAAACTTTGGAGCCAGTAGCATTAAATAAGAGAGAAATACAAATACACCCACGCATTCACAAACATGCCAAAACATACACAGCTAAAAGAAGATAGAGGCTGACAGCAGCACAGCTACTGATGTAACACGATAACTGACTTCCCCTGCTGCTAGCACTCTATCGTTTTGGGTTTTTTAATGGTAGATACTGATATATAGAGCACTGTAGCTCATAGCAGATATGTAATGCCAACATTAGGACTGAAATACATAGTTAATGATGCATTGTTTTGGTTGTTCAGCATTCTGCACTCAGGTTCAAATGAATGAGGGGACACTAGTCTGAACTAAATACGCAACTTTTGCTGAGTCTAATTCTAAATTGGGGGAATTTGTTGTTTTTTTTTCTACCATATGTAATACAATGGCAGTTTTTAAACAATTTTCTGACATTTTCAAAGCACAATGAACCAGAAAAGCACTCAGAGAGCGCAGTACTCCACCAAGGCTGCTCATATCCCCCATATGGCATTGTCAGAAATGCAGCTTTGTTTTTCTTTTTTAGAAATGCAGCATTTGTTTATTATTAGTTATTGATGAGTAGCAATCGCAACAACGTAGAATATGGCCATTTAATATAGATATACCAACAAACAAAATGACCTTGTGCTGAACACAGGTGTGTTATGCATGTGTACATTATGTATGGAAACTGAATCGTGTGACCTAAATATGTAGTGAGCGGGAATTGATGGGACTCAGAAACACTCCCACAATTTAATCAATGGTTCTTTGTATCATTTCCAACGGATAAGTCCCGATAAGTCTGCAGCGGTCAATTTGTAGTAGGATCGCAGTCATGTGATCATTAGCTGGCAGCTGATGTAGTGTTCACTTGTTGTCACCTGGTGAGAATCACGGTTCTCACCAGAATTTTTTTACAGCGTAACGGCAGGTCGGGACGGCCCGACACTATGCGCATGCGCAATAGCCTTCATTAAATCTCGCGAGCGGCCGGCCCAGATGTGAGCCAATGAGCGTCACGCAGATGCTCCAAATGCTCGTGATTTAGGTCACTATTAACCATACATGGCATCACGGAAACAACCGAGACATGCTAATTGTAACCCTAAAATTGGAAGCGACTCTTAATTTTAGATGGGAACTGGTCAATCGACAGGAAAGTACGGCTGAGGTTGGGAGACATAAATTAACCTAGATAGGCACCCAGTCGATAAAAACAAACGCACATGGCGTTATCTGTCAAAATAACTCTCTTTCACAGCGCCAACTGCCCCAATAAAGAAGTTTTCTCACATAAATATGGAAATATTACGCAAGCAAATGTGCTCAAAACACAATACCACAACTTGAAAGGCAGCGTAGCGGCCCTAATCACAGCATAATCTTTCAAACTGACAGCGTAACGGCCCGTTACACTGAAATGTGCTGGCGAGAACCCTGGTGACGTCGTGCCACTATCTTCTAATGATTCAGAAATCTTTAACAAATCTATGGATCCAGACTATAAGCTGCATCACTGCTAAAATCTAATGACTTGGTCCTCGCGTTATTTCTGACCTCCCTGAAAATTCCATCCAAATCCATTGGTCTGTTTTTGAGTACTGTTGCTAACAGACACACAAACAGACGGACAAACCAACGCCAATCGTCACATAACTCTGCCACGTTCCTTGGCGGGGTAATAAGCTATAATTCAATTTAATCATGCAGTAATAAAAATAATGTTGATTTCTTCTAACCAACAGCTGTCTATCCATTTACATGGTTTTGTTTTGATCTTCAGAGGTTTGTTGACATCGGTGGAGAACACGAAATCTCTGTGGAATTTAGTTTTCCGTGTTCAAAGCTCCAACAAAAAAATACATTTTAAACAGAGGAGCAACATCTGTTTCCAAATGTAATCATATGGCTATTCATGCTGATCCACAGACTAGTTCCACTCCAAACCTGCTCCTGATTAGGCCTGTGGATTATCGTCATGTCAAAAAATTCCAGAGAAGACATTACAAGACAATACAATGACTTTATTAATCCCCGAAGGGAAATTCAATAGTTAATAATAATAATTAACCGACAATTTTAAATTTGTAAAACTGTAAATTTAAAATAATTTCGTTTGTGCCTCATTTTTGTAAAAATTTGTCTTGTTTTTGTTGTTTTTTGTCTTGCTTTTTGTCTGGCTTGTCATTTGTTTCATGTTTTTGTCGCTCTTTGTTTCCTTTTTCTCAGTTGTGTTTTTGTCTTATTTTTGTCATTTTGCGTTTCACTTTACTCATTGTTTTTAGTCTCGTTTTGTGTAATTTTGTTTGTCTCGCTTGAGTTTTTTGTCGCTTTGTGTCTCGTTTTTGTAATATTTTGTTGTTGTTTTTTAGTCTGACTTACCTGAGACTCAATGTTTTGTTCCTTTGTAGACACAATGTGATCTGTAAGTTGTCATGTGCAAAAGATAAACTGAGTCATAATGTTTTTGAAATTGAACAAGTTCAACTTGTTCAGGATGTTTTGTAAAAGATAGTTCCTTAAATGTGAAAATTTTCAAAATGTACTTTTTTTGCATTAAAACAAAGGGAAACATTTGGAGTTGTTGTTATTTCTAGGTTATTATGTTCTGATTTTACTGGTCTGAGATCAAATTGGGCTGAATGTGGCCGCTGAACTAAAACGAGTTCACCTCTGCTCTAAAGTGTTGCTGTCCTGAAGTGTTGTTTGGCTGCTCTGGCCCATGAGATCTGGATCTCACCATTGGCTCGCTGAGCTGGCCGATTAAATGTTAAGCCATGCATAAGCACTGCTCATCTCCCTAATTAGGCAGTAATTATTGTCTCGAGGGTCAGCCGCTGGTATCACAGTAGAGGCTGTGTGCTAACGAAGTCAGAGATGGGTGGTTACTGTTGAAACTTTTTCAAGTGCCACCGTGTCTGCGTTTTCCGCTGATCGACAGCTGGAGTGGAGCTCAACTAGAGCTCTATTAGAGCCTCAATCCAAGCTGAAGAGCGTTTAACTGCCACTGGCTATTCCTCTGCATAAAGAGTTTGTGCACATTAACACCCTGTAATTTGATTTAGCACAACAAGCCGGCCTGCCAGGCTTCAGCATGGCCAGCTCCGGCTTGTTGTGATGCAGCTGCTCATTGCGTTGGGTTTACAGTGAAGAAATTGTGAGTTAGAAATGGCCCTGAGCACTTCTGCTGCTGAGCATTGGGGTCGGCTAAGCGGTGAAGCAGCCCTGTCAATTAAGTGCTCTGGTTTGATTGACAGCAATGCAAGGCCAGGGGCAACATAATCCATTTAGTCAATGGGTGCCAATATGTTGAGCACGATAGAGCCATGGGGCTTTAAATGCATAGTAACCTTTTATAGCAGTCCGTATCGATCGCTGCTGGTTGATACTAGCCCATTACCGCTGTCATAGTGGAGGGCAGGAAGTTCATGGGATGGTATTTATCAGTCTTACAGTGAATGCATTAGAAACAAGGACAGAAATGAGGGAAAAACCCACCTCATTATCTGCAGGCTGTCTGTCTGGGGGTATTCTTTCAAACAGTGTTCCCAACGTATCTACAATAGTTAACCAACAGAAACAACCACACAAACTTAGTATCCAGTGAGTTTATGAAGAAATGTTACAAAAGCAACTCTTAGATATTTTGTTATAACACCAGCCTATAGGACAAGATTAGAGGTGCCAATCTATGAAAATTTCAAATCTTCTGTTGGCCAATTTTAGGGTTGAAGTTCATGTCAAAAATAAGAGGAACTCTTATACATTGCTTTTGGGAATGAAGTCCCATCAAAGGAATTCCTCTCAGCATGCACACCTCTCACAAATATCACTGATAAAATGGTATTATTATCAGGTTGATTGCTACATATATGTGTACTCTTATAAAGTATTGTTAAGTCCATATGCTTAAGAAAATCAGTTTTTCCTGGCTCAGAATGACTATTGTAGTGTCTTTGGCATAAACAATAATCTGTTGGTTCAGAGAGTCTGTGTAACTTTATTTGACAACAATCTGTGTGTTTTTCTTTTTTTTCTTCCCTTAATCTCCACCGACTTTATTCTGTCTTTCATGCTTGTTTTTGGAATAACATTTTTTTCTTACTTAAACATCTGGGGTCTTGGTCACTGCCTCTTCCTGTATAAAATATAAATCCAGTCCTGCATGATACAATCAAATAACTGCGATATTTTTCAGGACTTCCTGGTTGTAATGCGATGTGATATGACAGATAATAAAACCATGTAGGTGTGTCTGGATACTTAAGACTTGTAGCCCAAGGGCTCAAGTAACAAAAGAATTAATTACAGGATTAAAACTGTAAGCTGGACTTACAAGACGAGGATATTATTCTGTAAATGTTGCTGTTCAACAATGACACAATAGTGGTGCTTAGAGGATATGAAGATATAAAGCGCGAGCACTTCTGCAATGTCTTGTTTTATGAATTGAAGCTGGGCAGTGAGGCACCAGATACTAGCTGGAGCAACTTTCTTGTGCTACACTTTTGATTCCAACTGAGTTTTTCCAAACCCGTCCACTTGACATCCAATTTTCATACCTTTGTTTGGTCTTATGTCATAACCGTTAGCTACTGCTGCCATTATGCAATTATATTAATCCGTGCTGGGCCCATTATTATTCACTATTTACATCAATAATCTCGGCCAGAATATATCAGTATTTTCAACCTGCGTTTGATAGAGTGCAGGAACAACTTGTTCTTCTGAAACCAGACAAAATGTATGCTCTTTACGATTGCAAAAACTGATCAGCACTGTCTGGAAAAAAAATAAGGAATGATCAACAAATTTGGTTTGAGTTGGTGTCTACTTTTAAATATCTAGGATTTTGAATTGATGATCATTTGTCATCTAAGGAGCACATTCAGTATATTGTTAAAAAAAACGTATGATTTTATTATGGAAACAAGTTTTGCTTTTCTTTTTGTGTGAAACAGAAATGAGTGGAAACAGCCTTTTTGCCTGTTATTGACTATGGAGATGTATTGTATATGAAGGCTTCTGCTAATCATCTTAGCATGCTGGATAGTGTGTACCATGGGGCACTGAGATTTATGATCAAATGTTGGTTTGACACTTAACTGAGTGTCTTTAAGTGCCTGATGTCTCAGTTATTGGTATGTGTTTATTTATAGAACTATTCTGGGTATTCTTCCTTCCTATTTGTCTTGTCTTTTAGCAAGGAAACATGGAAGTCACAATCTCTGATCTATGGATACTCTGTAGTTTGTCATGCTCAAAGTCTTTAGGTTTTCAGCATCTAAATGCTTGGAATAAATTACAATCTAAACTACAATTTTAAGCCCTTGTTACCCTGAATGAGTTTAAGGCTCTGGTGAAATCATTACAGTCTACCTTTTCTGTGTGCAAATCTTATAGGTGAGCAAGTTTTACTGTTAATTTTATCTGTTATTTACTCGTTATAATGTGACTATGCTGCTGCCCTCTTGGCCAGATCTCCCTTGTAAAGTAATCTCCGATATCAATAGGATTAACCTGGTTAAATAAATGCTAAATAAAATAAATAGAAAGTGTGTGTACCTGGAATTTCAATTAAGATTTATTTATATCAAAATACAATTTATCTACTTCGAAAAATCTAAAACAAAAACTCAACATTTTCTAAAATATGAGCTCAGTTTGGACTAAAACTGATCCTAAACACAGCTACACTGTTTGTTCTAAAGAGTTTCCAAGAATGTTTAGTAACTGAACCAGACTAACCGGCCGTGGCCAAAATGACTCCAAGTTTGGTGAGCTGGTTTTCAGAGAGCTTCAGCTGATTTTCACTGATTTTTTTTGTATCTTGTCAGGGGACAAACCTTGAATGCGTCGCCAATAACTTTGTGTGTGTGTGTGTGTGTGTGTGTGTGTGTGTGTGTGTGTGTGTGTGTGTGTGTGTGTGTGTGTGTGTGTGTGTGTGTGTGTGTGTGTGTGTGTGTGTGTGTGTGTGTGTGTGTGTGTGTGTGTGTGTGTGTGTGTGTGCGCGCGCGCTTCTGGCTAACGCAAACCATATGTGAAATTAGCCTCCGGCAGATGCTGGTGTTGGGCAAGCATTGTGTCCCCGAGTGTGGGCCCAGATAGGGGGATTACAGATGGTAGGGATGGATGAAGAGCTAGGAAGTGGAGGAGTTGAAAAAGAGTGAAACGGGTCCACATGGCAGCCAGAGATTAGACCAACTGTTTTCACTGCTGGGTGGCTCGCTTCTCTCTCAAATATGTGCAAGGATAAAAAGTACACAGCTGTCTCCTATCTGTCTGCACTGGTAAGCTGGCAGGGCAGTCGGGGTTGGGGGGTATTGGGGGCGCAGTGGCAGAGATAGAGGGTAGAAAATGGGATTTGACCCTCAGAAGTGTCTTTGCAGTGTTAAGGCACAGCTCAGCGTGTTAGGGCAGTGAGGTCAGAAACTTGAATCAGAACCCAGCCATTCATCGCCAGAGTAGTTTTCCCTGATTTACAAGCTGCATTAGCTAACCAAGAAGAAGTCGTGCTATAAAATTGAGTCATTTAACTTTCCTGCAAATAGTTTTTATGGAATCATATTACTGAAAGGTTGGTCCTAGATTTTTTTACTTAACCCTCTGAACTGAAGCAATTTCTTGGGACTTTTTCTTCTTGCCCCAAGAAAGTGGGACATCTTTGCTAACTGTGGGACACTTTTTCACTGCAAACTAAAGTCCTATACCTCTATAAACAACAATGACGACTCTACGTGCTAAAGATTTCACTTCTTACATTTTAAATTTGTTTTAATGCTTGTGTCCTGGTTGCGTTGGGTAAGCAGTTCAGCTCAAAAGTCCCTAAATTTTTGCGACGGGACTGTTGGTCACAGTCGAACGGCTTCACAGCTTTTCTGTAGACTACATAATTTTATCTTTTACAGATTCTTGTTCGTGCAAACCGTTCATTCTTGCCGAATTTAAAATCAGACATGTTAAGTGAAGTGGGCTGCACAGTGGCTTGGTGGTTAGCACTTTTCCTTCCCAGGATTTTTCTGCATGTTCTCCCTGTGCATGTGTGGGTTTTCTCCAGCTTCCTCCCACAGTCCAAAAACATGCTGAGGTTAATTGGTGATTCTAAATTGAGAGTGTGAGTGAGATTTTTTGTCTCTATGTGTAGCCCTGTTACCGCTTTTCAACCAAAAGAACCAGGTGCTAGTTCGGTGCTAGTTTGGTGCTGGTGCTTAGTTTGTTCAAATCTCATAGGGTGTTTGAGAAATAAAATTTACCAGGATCAGGATCGGTGGTCTGCACGGCGGACTCGTCGTGCATCACCTCCAGCATAACTGGCATTCAAGGCCCCGGTTGGAGTCACAGAATGCAGCAGGCCAAAATGGGGGCTCTATTTCTGACCACTGCTGCGTCCCAGCTCCTTTTTCTGGTTCGTGTAGTCATTTTTGAGCTTTTTAAGTTTATTGAGGAGTTAGTCGAGGCTTCGCTCATACTCAGCTGCAGCCATATTCTGCTGGATCTTTTCTAACACCGACTTGGCCCGCGAGGCTCCCTCTAACTTCGACTGAATTTCATATGAAGACCACAGTGCCAGGAAGCACTGAGTCTCCCCCTTAGACCACTGCTGCTTGGATTTGGCGTCCATTACCGGTTTTGAAAATGCTGACACTGAACACTACTACTACTGCCACTGTTGGCTAGGTTGTTTAAAAATGGTGGTTCTGTGTTTTCACCATTGATTGACGGTCACCTTAACCACCCTCTCAGCCCATGACGTACTCATTTCTTAACTCTGGCCCAGGAAAGAGATGGTGCCTGAAAAGCACCAGTTCTTGGAGCCTGGAGCTGGTGCTTAGTTGGTGGAAACACAATAAATTGGTGCTCAGTCAGGCACTGGCTCCGAACTAGCACTGGAACCAGCTTGGTTGAAAAGAGGCTGTCGATAGACTGGTGATCTGTCCAGTGTGTCCCCTGCCTTCACCCTAGGTCAGCTGGGATAGACTCCAGCCCCCCCCCCCCCCCCCCCCCCCCCCCCCCCCGCGTCCCTAATTGGGATTAAGCGATGTATAGATAATGGATGGATGGATAGATGTTAAGTGAAGTGATTTTGATTTTTGTTGAAGATGCGATGCCTTTCAAATCTTTTGACGGGTTTTGGGATTCAGAGAAACTTACCTCGAATTGTGCCAGTGGAAATTACAATTGCCTAAGACCTACTTTCTTAGGATGTGTGTGATAATCATAACAATATCAGCTTGTCACTGACAGGGGAGCTGTCGATATCCCAGCAGGGATCTGGCAGTCTTGGGGTTAAGTATGATTCCCTATATAAAATCACAACCGTCTCCCTTATAGCATAATGGCAGTTGAAAACTGTGGGAGACACCACCACCTCCCCCTTCAGCACCAATAACTCATCTCATATTTAAAATTGCAGTTGAGAAAATTAGGTTACATTGCGGCCTCTTTATATGCAGCCTGTGATGTTGAGGGAGACAGCTCAAGCATAGCAAGTAAATCACCATGAATGGACACCAGTGTTGCTCATGTAGGTTGCAATGCTCAAGCCACATGTCGGACTGCAAGTTTCATGTGCGGTCATGGCGAAAGTGAAGCAAACAACTTTTTGCGTGAATAAGCCACTGTGAGTTGTTTTCAGATTTGCTAAAACCCTGAAATAAACACGTTCGCCTTGTGTGAACTCTCGGACCCGAGATGGACCACGCTCCCTCCAAGGTTGCATCAAGGTTGGCTGGATGTTTTCCAGCACGCATTGCCCTTATTCAGCCAGCAAGCTTTAAGCAGATGCTTCATTACCTCCAGGTGTATTTTGCTTTCATGTGCATCCGGCGTTGGCGCTTAGATTGATCTCCGGCTGAGGGCCATTCTGTGTGCGTGTTTTTCTGTGGGCTCATTATGTTGGATAGGGGTGGCGTTGTGCTGCACGGAAGCTGACCGACCGATAACCTCCCAATGCGAAATGAAAAAAAGATGTACTGATTCTCAACAGCCCTCTCCGGTGAGCACCGCGCTGCTATTAGGATTCCCCAGCGGACGCACGGGGGAAGTTTTTATTTGATGCTGTTTGTGAAGAATCAAGCCCAGCTTTAGGCAACCATGACCAAAAATCTGTGATGTTTGATAGGGCCAAATCAGTCTGCACCAATGTTGGATTCCAGCAAAGCCTTTTAAATGTTTTCGCTGATTTTGAGAGTGTGCCGAGCCAGAGTGGCCCTGAGATCAAGGGTGCACTGTACTCATAACAAACAACACACTTGTGCTCTCCTCAAAACATATTAATTGGGCTCTTGAAAAGGAAAGGGTACTCTTTGAGGAACATGCTGCACTGCTATCCAAGTCAATCTCAACAAGCAGTGGGCTAAAAAAAATGATTTTAAAATAAGCCCGTAATCAGATGCTTTCAACCCAAGTAATCCTAAAATAAACCTCTCCATTTTCCCTCCTTTAAGATTCTGTTAAAAGGCTCTTTATTCCCTGCTTAATGGCTCTCTGATATCTCATTGCAATCTCCTGCAGTCCCTTATTTTCCTTGGTCCCCTCTGAAAAGTCCCAAACCTTCGCTTCCTGTTGTAAATCTAAATCGAGGAAGCAAACAGGGCTTCTTGCAATGAGGTCCTCGCACACAGAGAAAAGTAATACATGACACACAGCCATGCGTGGCCTTGAATGAGTCATCTAATGCAGGGGGAGGGCCTGCACACACACAGCCACGAAGCCGCAGCCTCGCTGGCTTTCAACAAAACATCTATTCTAGGTCTCTTTCAAGTTGTGAGCGTTCCTCCAGTTTTGGGGAAGCATACTGAGAGAAGACACAGGGAGGCACAGAAGACTTCTCCCTGTTTTGCAATCGCAACTAAAAATGTTTTCGGATGAGGATCTGGGGAAATGTTTGTCATAACGGAAGCTCTCTTAATATGGCGTCCACTGCATGCTGAGGCTTCTTGTCTACATATGGTTGTCATTGTAAGATCTGCAGCAGGAGCATGGGAAAGGAAGAACAAACACATGCAGAAATGAAACAATATATTTGTAATGCTGCGGTCGGGGTCAATCATGATTGGGCCACTATCGCTGCTGAAAGTAGAATGCAACACAGACTTTGTGAGAGTAGCACTTTTCATTCAGTTAGCTGTCAAAAAGATCACTTTTCCCCGTCAATAGTTCAGTATGTCACATGTCCTAATGAGACAGGTGTTCCAGTTCATTCATTAATGCACAAAGAACATCCTGTTCCATGAAGCAACCAGGTGAGCCATTTTGTCGACATCTTGTTTCTTCAGTCTGGTCATGGAGTTGATTGATTCTATGTTATAGATACTGATCATGTTTAGACATATCCATCCTGGCAGTATGACAGGAAAATGAGAACCGTTGTACATGGGAGGATTGAAGCCATGTTTAATGTACTTTCTTGGAGGATTACTTAAAGAAGAATTAGAACCCACCCTAAACATGTTTCACAAAATCCTTGAAATCCTTTATACTCAACAGATGTGAGGCCTTTTGTGAGTGGAAATAATGAGCCTCGAGGTAAATCTGTAATACAGCCGAAACATCGTCTCTAGCTGCTCACAATTCATTTGTAAAAAGCACAATTATGGTCATTATGCACAAATAAAAATACATTTATGAACGTTATATTCTCTGTATGCTAATAGTTCTCCCTAAATCCTACTCGTTGCTCCTCTAAGTAGTCACATTAGTTTCCCTCCTTAGTTTGTCCTTTACTAGTCTAGGATCAAATTCCACCAAGACCTTTCTCTCCTGTGTTTCATTGCCTCAGTAATTCCTTATTGTCGGAATACAGCACAGTTAACACAAAGGGTGAATGACCTGCCTGTACTGCTGCTTAAAGACACTACAATTTATTAGTTTACAGAGCCAGTTTGTCAGTTGAGCAACTCCAGAAAATGGCTTTTGAGGAGCTTTTTGAGTGTGTGCCCTCAGGGTTCTGCCCATCAGCTAGCATTATTTGCTTTGGTTTTGGAGGAGATTCGATTGTTAAGCACTTTCCAAGGTGGTTGACCTAGGTTTTTCCACAATTGTTTTTTAAAAATTTTCTTTCATAGTCATCATTCTTGTGTTGCGCTTCAATTGTCAACAGTTTAATTTTTCCAAAGTGGTGTTATGTGTGCCTTTGCGTGTGTCAGGATACCTGGAAATCGTTGACAAATGAGACCTCAGGTACAGTTCCTTCAGGTACAGTGAGCCAGTCCCACAAGCTGGTGCACGCTCCTTTTGAACTCAGATCTGGTGTAAAAATCAATGAAAAGCTCAGTATCAGCACAGCTACAAAATAAAGGTAGCTTGCCCTCCAGATAGTCACGGATGCCTGAAGATCATGTCCATGCATTGTTGCAGCACTTGTACTTTTTAATGTTCTTTGTAGAATTTCCTCAGTAACATTTTAAATACCTCTGTTTATTTTCTATCTAGTCACAACCCCCCTAGCAACCTTTTAATCTTCTTCTATCTCTGTTCTGTCTTCGAAGGTAAGAATCCCACCGACAGTGGAGCTGCGGGGGACTATGGAGTACCTAATCCTGGACCTGCTTTCAAAGAGGTGTGGCAGGTGAAGGTGTGGCCCAAAGGCCTGGGTCAGGCAAAAAACTTGGTTGGTATCTACCGCCTTTGCCTGACTGACAAGACAGTCAACTTTGTGAAGCTCAACTCTGACGCTGCTGCCGTGGTGCTGCAGCTCATGAACGTGAGACGCTGTGGCCATTCAGAAAACTTCTTTTTTGTCGAGGTGGGACGCTCTGCCGTGACAGGCCCGGGCGAGTTCTGGATGCAGGTGAGCCTGTAATCTGCCTCCCGTTTACCGTAATTTCCGGACTATAAGCCGCTACTTTTTTCTCACGCTTTGGACCCTGCGGCTTATACATCGATGCGGCTAATGTATAGATTTTTATGTGTGAGCTTCATACCATCATTGAGTTTAGCCTCACATCAGATCAATAAAATTACCAAACAGGTCACAGTGGAGCATTGACACTGTTCGAATTAAATCAAACACGCACTAAATTCTTCAGATCAGTCATTTTGCGCTTCATGCACACAACCTCATCATTGAAAACACATGAAGAAATGCATATGATGCAGCTGTTGCAGTCCAAGCCTGCTCTCCTTTAACCTAGGCAGGTTACGGTGTGTGTGGGAGAGAGTATGTGTTTGTGTGTGAGTGTGACATGGGGAGGAGCGCTGCAGCTGTGTGTGTGTTGCAGAAACGAGTGTGGAAATGGAGGCAGAGCGAAATGTACCATGATATACAATACAATAAAAAACACTAAGTATTTAATGACAAGTTAAAAAGAAAATCTTTCTGTGTAAATATCTGATGTTACAATGTGGACACCTGCGGCTTATAGTCAGGTGAGGCTTATATATGTACAAAACTTTTTTCTTTTTAAATTTAGTGGGTGCGGCTTCTATTCAGGTGCGCTCAATAGTCCGGAAATTACGGTATGTTGACAGTTTCTTTCACCCTTCAGTGTCACATATACTCAAAAAGCCAATTATCAACAAAGTGAAATAACCAGCAAAGTCAAGGTTTATTTAAAACTGCATTATGACCTCTGGTTTAGCAAATGCAGCAAATAGTTCCAGACGGATTTAGCGTTCTAAGTAAAAGAAAAAGACAAGGTTTTACACGACTATCCTAAATTTAAATATCAAAAAAATATTCAGTTGAAATGCTCACCAATTTCAGGGTTTTATGTCAATGTGTTGTCCACAGATTAGAAGCAAGAAATTTGTCTTTTGTCTCAGAAAGGTACAATGATTCTATTATGTGATGGTCGTCATTGTGAGCAGCTTGTGGCTCTGCCTTGGATATATTATGGACTTCTAGGCTCATTTGCTGTGATTTGTCACATAGAGTTCATTTCAAAAAATCTGAAATGCTGTACAGTTTAAGTTTGACTTCAGTGTTTTGAAAATTTGTTGTTATGTTGTAGGTGGATGATTCAGTGGTGGCCCAGAACATGCATGAAACCTTACTAGAGGCCATGAAAGCACTAAGTGAGGAGTTTCGCCAGCGCAGCAAGTCTCAGTCAAACTCTGGCCCTGGAGGAGGTGCCACTGCTTCCAACCCCATTAGCGTTCCCTCACGCCGCCACCACCCAAACCCTCCTCCCAGTCAGGTCGGCTTCACCCGCCGGCCAAGAACTGAGCCTCCTGCAGGAGCGAACAGTGGAGCAGCAGTCAGCAATGCCAATGCTTCTCCCACCCCCCGGCATAGCTTTCCAAGATCTCGCACTGCTAGTGATGGGGGGAAAGGTGAGGATGGGATAGCAGGGACCACACTGCTACATAGCATGAATTCCAGCCCCTCCACCAATGGCTCTTGTTCCACCACCCCAATCCTCAGATCGAAGTCCGCCCGTTCAGCGCCCAACACGACTACTAAAACTCCTCTTGGGTTGATGCGCTCCATTTCCACCCCAGCGCCCTCTCCAGCCCCAAGTCTCTCCTCTGGCTCTGGGCATGGCTCTGAGTTTGGAGGTGTAACATCTTCTGCTGGTGCTGGTCCTGGGTCTGGTGCCTACAGTCGGCTGCCCTCTCACCGAGCCTCTGTCTCAGGTTCACCCAGCGACTATGGCTCATCAGACGAGTACGGTTCTAGTCCTGGGGATCACACGCTCCTCCCCTCCCCAAGCCTCCCTGGAAGCTCTGTTGGTAGTGCCGGCAGCCAGTCCCTTGGTGATGATGGAGCCAACTATATCCTAATGGGCCAGCGTAGTGGTGGTGGCAACAGTAATCAAGGAAGCGTGACGTCCAGCTCCTTACCCGCACCAGGAACACCAACCTCTAGCTCCCAACCGCAGACCAGGAGAGTGCTCCGTCGCTCTTCCAGCCGTGAATGTGAAGCTGAACGGAGGCTGTTGAGTAAGCGGGCTTCTTTACCTCCTATGGCTTTGGAAAGGCTGGCACCACGACAACGCAGAGCTGAGGAGCCAACAGAGGAAGATTCTGCTGATTATGCCATCATGTCGAGGAGCACCAGCCGAGAGTCTTTCACGTCCACTTGCTCTTCTACACACAGGGAATCTGGCATGGGTGCTGGGTCAGCAGGGGCAGGAGGAGGGTACTTGGATGTCGCAGTGGAGTTCAAAGCTGAGGGCGGTGGAGGAGCAGGTGGTAACGTAGATTTAGGGGTGGACAATGGGTACATGTCCATGCTGCCTGGAGTCACTCAGCCTCCAGTATCCCTTTCCCAGTCAATGGCCGTCTCTGTCCCTGACTCAGATTCCAAACCTGCTGATGATTACATGGCCATGACTCCTAACAACAGCGTGTCTCCTCCACAGCAGATCCGACCTCCACCAACTGCTGATGGCTATATGATAATGTCTCCCAATAGCAGCTGCTCCCCTGACCAGCGTGGAGGTCTTTCTGGAGGGGCTTGGGTGGGCAGTGGCAGTGCAGACAGCAGAGCAGGCAGTGACTATATGAACATGTCTCCAATTAGCGCTCGTTCTGTAAATGGCAGCCCCCCACCTCCTGAGCATACCGGCCATTTGGAGACCAATTCCCAACAACAAGCACCCAAAATGGTGTATTCTTACTATTCCCTTCCCCGGTCATACAAACATAACCCCTCAGCTGGACACTTTGATGATGGGCCTGGACGAGGCAGAAGACCCAATGGGAGTTGTAGCAGGGGAGTAGGTGGAGGTAGAACTATGGGAGGGCATCAGGAGCAACCAGCAGCTGGTAATTCTGTGGTTGGACGCCACCTGTCACTCTCCTCTTCCTCATATTCTTCCAGCTCAGCCAGCAGCGAGAGCCTCGGGGAGAGTGAGGACCGGACTACTCAGACACTGAGTAACATGACTGGTGGAACTCAGTCCAAAGATGTATGCTCTGGTAAGCTCCAGCAGAGACGGGGATCTGGTGGGTTATCCAAGCAGGGTAGCCATACCAGAAGCAGACCAGTGAGCCTCTTTGTCGATGTATCCAAGGCTAACACCCTTCCTAGGGTCCGTGAGAACCCTCTGCCTCCAGAACCTAAGAGCCCTGGGGAGTACGTAAGCATAGAGTTTAAGGGGGAGAAGTGCAGCCAGACTGGGGTTGGAGGAGGACGTGGTAGAGGTCTTAGGCATGGCCTATCATTGCCTCATGGCTCAAGCAACCAGCATCCTCAGCACAGACCAAACTCTTGCTTAGGTAACTTCATACCCCTCTCCCGTAGTCCCTCCGCCCCTATCACTCCCCCAGCTGCCTCCGAATATGTCAACATGGACCTGGGCCCTTCACCCTCCCCTTCACCCCTCTCTCTTACCCCACTAGTTTTCCCTTCTTTCCACACCCCTCCCACGCCGCCAACTCTTGCCCATGCCCCTAAAGCATCTAATGAGGATGCTACTGGCCCTCATGAAGAGGAGGCTGAAGTGGCTGACGCCTCACTTAGAAAAAGCAGAGAGAACGTTCCATCCGTGACTGAATCTGAGTCCCCTACATCCTGTGGTGACTACACTGAGATGGCCTTCAGCTTGAATAGCAACACTGTCTCTCGATCAACATCTAGTGTTTCCCCCAAAGTCCCGTCTCCCAGCAGTACCGATCCCTCTGTTCCAGTGTTGTCACGGGGTCTAGACTTCCCCCTAGCCAAATCAGGACCCAATCCAGACCAGGGGGCTAAAGTTATCCGGGCTGACCCACAAGGACGCAGACGACACTGCTCAGAAACCTTCCTTGCCTCACCTTCCCTCCCCACCTCTACCTCTACTTCGTCTTCGACTGCCTCCCTCTTTCCAGAACACACCCAAGCTGTGGCCCGCCGGCTAGGGTTTGATAGCATGCTGTGGGGGAATGGTGCTGTGACTGATCCTCCCACCCAATTTCCCCTTCCTGGACAGCAGTTGGTTCCCACAAACACTCAGACCTCATCCACAGAACAAGGCCTTAACTACATAGACTTGGACTTGGCCAACAAAGAGAGCCCTCATCTGGGTCTGGATGGACCCTCTGGAAGTCAGGCGCCGTCTCGCCTCTTTTCTGTACTGGGTGCAGGTTCTGGGGTCGTGGGAGTGGGTGCAGCAGTCAGCAGCAGCAACAGCTCCAGCCTAAACACGTACGCCAGCATCGACTTCTACAAATCAGAGGAGTTGCGGACACATCAAAATGGAAATAAGGAAGGAACAGGTAAGGCCTAGTTTTTTCCTTTGAGAACACATTTGTTTGTATATAGCATCAAATCTTTAGCTGTCTCTTCGCATAAACAGTCGGCAATCTCTTTATCACTGTTTTCTTTCTCCCCTTTTCTTCCTACATTACCTGTGCTGAGAAGAATATGTTTTTCAAGGAAATCCAGTGGAACACAGTGACCCTTTTCATCCGTGCTTGTAATCAAACTTTACCTGGCGCCAGATTAAATTGCAGACACTTGCTTGATTTGTATGACTGTCACAGTATGAGATCCAAATTGGTTGCTCTGACGATCCTTACATTGATTTCCTCGTCTGTGGCTTGGTACACACACACTTATTACGCAACATCATTATGTAATGTGCTAAAGGCCAGACAACCTATTGGAATATCAATGATATCGATACTCTGGAAATGGCTATTGATCCTCTTGAGGCTTCTTGAATGTTGTGTAAGCATTCTCAGCGCTACAAGATCAATTCAGTTTTTTGCTTCAGTGTTTGGGTGCTGATTTGTTCCTGTTTGTTACACATATATGACAAGCGTCAGACTTATTCTGCTCTGGTTGAGCCATTGTTTTTTAAAGAGGAGTGCTGTCACAGACATCTCACTGCAGTGCTACTCTTTGCAAAGACATCCATTCAGACTTACCATTGAAGCGTTTTACTCCAAGTTCACTAAATTTGAACTCTGACCCTGCTTTTCGTTGACTTGTTCAAAAGACAATCATCTAGAAGAAAGCTTTGGAGGATAAAAACTAACTGCTTCATAAATCACATTTCAGATTTAGTTATTTTATGAGTTTCTAGCAACTTACAACCTTTTGAAGGAATGTAAGCAGCAAATTTGGTTGCTAAATTTATAGATTTGACTATGAAAGTATTGCTCGCTCTGATTACTTCATTAAAGCAGAAAATTCTGAGTGTTTACTTCAGCCCATTAGGTTGTTTAAAATGATTACCATTTTTTCCTGTAGTGTCATGCACTCAGTGTGTAGGGTTCCTGCTATAATTAAAGATGGTTTTATTTGTTCACATTAAAGTTGTGCAGTGACTGCCGTGCTAAAAGCTGGGGCCAGATTATGAATTTTCACTTTATTTACGTTTTTTCCCACTGTTTGGAGCAATTTTCTGACTGTGGAGGACCCCCACAGCTAAACAATGGCTCAACTAACTCACTGTGAGATGTTTCCTCACAGAAAAAACATTCTCTTTGAACCACTGTCTGCACTAAATTGGCCTGTTAAGAAGCAGACGCCTGCAGTTTAAGCAGATAGAGTGGCATTTAAATGGAGATGTGGATTTATATGCATCAGGGAAACACTCAGTAGTCTTGCTTAAGCTTCCACAGTAGGGCTCTTGTGATGAATGCGTCCTGCCAAGCCTTGTTGTTTATGCAGCCCTGCTAGCTTCCACATGATTTGCACTGTAGGGTTGTGCTAGACTTACACCTCTAGGGTTTTTGTGGTAAACATTTCATAGCTCGGCTCCACGGTCAGATTTAATGAAGAATCTAAGGCATTAGCAGAAATTCATCATGGGATCTTGCGGTGAGTGCTGCACGGCTGAGCTCAACAGTTGGTTTTCATAGATTCCACAGATGGAAATGAACCATCAGCCTGCATCCATACGTCGCTGTGGTGGTTTTATTGGGAAATGGAGGTCGTGTTGGTGGAAGCAGGGGCTGTTTTGGGTGGATTTTAAATAGAAATGCTAGCAGGCTACCACAGTGGGACCATATGGGTTCTGGCCGCTGAGAACGTCAGCAGGGCAGCGTGGGGGAGAATGTTACACATTGGCTGTGAATGTTGAGATGGGGCCAGTGTTTCACTCACACAGCTCTCAAATGCCTCTGTACAGTGTTCCCCCTCCTTTCATCCCTTCATTCGGCCTCCCCCTCTTTCCTCCTCCAATAAATGATCCTTTTGTTCGAGTGTTTTTGCCGCGGTGGGCTGGCGGGCCTCAGCAGGGCCAAGCCCGAGGACTCGTGGACGCTCCTGAAATTCTTCTTTTTCTTGCACTCTATAATTTGAGTCTCTTCTATCTGGCTTTCGTGATTGTTTTCTTATATCCCTCTGTATCTCCGTCTTTGTATCTTTGTTTTTCTATTTGACTGCTTGTCCTTATTCATTCTTAACTGTGTTTGTCCTCGTCTGACATCTAGGCTGATGGATTTTTTAAATTCCTTCCCTCCCTTCTGTTCTACACATACTATTGTTCAACATTTTTCATGAAAAACTCTTTTGTCTTTATGCTTTTCGTCCTCCTCCCCTTTTACATTGTGTTTCAGTCCATCCTTGCAGACGCTCACAGAGATATTCAGAAACTGATTTTTGTCTTGAGCTGAGACTTTTTAGCTGTAACAATCAGAGAAAGAGACAGACAAAAACAAAACTGAAAAGTGAACATAGTGAGATGGTACATAACAACCAATCTATCTACACAGAAAAATGCAGGTTAGAAACGATTAATTATCTTGTCTGTGTGGATCCTGTGTGTGTGTGTGTGTTTTAAGAGTTCAGATCTGCTGTAATTACAGGGTGTTTTTTCACAAAGAGGCACTGACTTGTATAGGAAAAGACTGAGTGTATGTCTCAGGGGTGCGCTTTTTTGGCAGTGAGGGCCAAAGGCTAAAATTGAACAGCAGTAGTGGGACGTGTGCCAGAAACATTCCTATTGGACAGCGGTTATGTAATATGTAGTGTGTAAAAATAACCTCATGATTTAGATAATTAGGAAAAGCAGGGTGAGCTCTTTCACTCCAAATTATATCTTTTAGAGGAAAAATCAAGTTAACGACAACAACTACGAAGCGCCTTTTTGCTTTTTGTAGTGCCGTGGCCTCAAGCTGGACACAGTGCAATGTGTAGTTTATGAAGTGGAGAAGATTTTTGGGGCAAATGTCGGCTTAAAATAAATCAGCCTCTGCTCCACAATCTTCCACAAGAAACATGTGAGAGAATTTTGTTATTGTTGCCATCCAGTTGTCCCTCACCAGACAATTGCTGTTTTTTAGCCATCTGGAGGGGAATCTTTATGCCAGTCTCAAAATAACCTGCAAAATTCCTTCCCTTGGACACACCACTTCCCTCCATTAGGATAAAGTTTCCCATGGGAAGATCCATGTATCTTTAGTATAGAATTTAGAATGGATACATAGTAAAATGTAAAGTTGTTGAAATAAAGCACATGTCTGACTGGATGAACAGTATTAATCTACAGCGTTTAAAATAATTTAATAAAAACCATTGAATGAGAAGGTGTGTCCTTACTTTTGACTGGCATTGTATAAATGTCCATTTTCTGTAATCCATAATAAATAATTACCTGGCCAAAAAAAGATAACCCAACTCATTGATACAAGACTCCTGCTAGGATATATGAATTATTAATGCCCCTAAAACAAATATATAGTGTAACTCCCTTCTGCCATCGGTGTAGCAACCAGAAAAATCTGCATGCAAATGAAACAAATCTGACTTCTAGTGGCATGTAGCTTTTATTGGTACCGTTGCTGGATCTCTTGGTGCAGTATGCAGCTGTTTGGCACTCCGCCTGTTCCTCAAAGTCTCAGGTCATGTGTGCCCAGAAGAAGCAAACATACACACGTGGACAAAATTGTTGGTACCCCTCAGTTAAAGAAGGAAAAACCCACAATTCTCACTGAAATCACTTGAAACTCACAAAAGTAACAATAAATAAAAATTTATTGAAAATTACATAATCAAAAACAGCCATTACTTTTGAATTGTTGATTAACATAATTATTTAAAAAAACAAACTAATGAAACAGGCCTGGACAAAAATGATGGTACCTCTATAAAAGATTGAAAACTATTTGACCAGAGTGACATGATTAACTCAGGTGTGTCATTTAATTGACATCACAGGTGTTTCCAAACTCATAATCAGTCAGTCTGCCTATTTAAAGGGAGACAAGTAGTCACCCTGCTGTTTGGTGAAAAGGTGTGTACCACACTGAACATGGACAACAGAAAGCGAAGGAGAGAATTGTCCCAGGACAGCCGAAAAAAAATTATAGACAAACATCTTAAAGGTAAAGGCTATAAGACCATCTCTAAACAGCTTGAAGTTCCTGTGACAACAGTGGCTCATATTATTCAGAAGTTCAAGACCCACGGGACAGTAGCCAACCTCCCTGGATGTGGCCGCAAGAGGAAAATTGATGACAAATTGAAGAGACGGATCGTTCGAATTGTATCCAAAGAGCCCAGAGCAACCTCCAAAGAAATTAAAGGTGAACTCCAAGGCCAAGGTACATCAGTGTCAGATCGCACCATTCGTCGTTGTTTGAGCCAAAGTGGACTTCATGGGAGACGACCAAGGAGGACACCACTGCTGAAAAAAACTCATAAAAAAGCCAGACTGGAATTTGCAAAAATGCATGTTGACAAGCCACAAAGCTTCTGGGAGAATGTCCTTTGGACAGATGAGACCAAACTGGAGCTTTTTGGTAAGGCACATCAACTCTATGTTCATAGACTCAAAAACCAAGCATACGAAGAAAAGAACACTGTCCCTACGGTGAAACATGGAGGAGGCTCAGTAATGTTTTGGGGCTGCTTTGCTGCATCTGGCACAGGGTGTCTTGAAAGTGTGCAAGGTACGATGAAATCTGAAGACTATCAAGGCATTCTGGAGAGAAATGTGCTGCCTAGTGTCAGAAAGCTTGGTCTCAGTCGCAGCTCATGGGTCTTCCAACAGGACAACGATCCAAAACACACAGCCAAAAACACCCAAGAATGGCTGAGAGAAAAGCGTTGGACTATTCTAAAGTGGCCTTCTATGAGCCCAGATCTGAATCCCATTGAACATATGTGGAAGGAGCTGAAACATGCCATTTGGAGAAGACACCCATCAAACCTGAGACAACTGGAGCTGTTTGCTCATGAGGAGTGGGCCAAAATACCTGTTGACAGCTGCAGAACGCTCATTGACAAATACAGAAATCGTTTAATTGCAGTGATTGCCTCAAAAGGTTGTGCAACAAAATATTAAGTTATGGGTACCATCATTTTTGTCCAGCCCTATTTCATTAGTTTGTTTTTTTAAATAATTATGTTAATCAACAATTCAAAAGTGATGGCTGATTTTGATTATTTAATTTTCAAAAATTTTTTATTTATTGTTACTTTTGTGAGTTTCAAGTGATTTCAGTGAGAATTGTGGGTTTTTCCTTCTTTAACTGAGGGGTACCAACAATTTTGTCCACGTGTGTAGTTAAAGTCAGTGAAGCGACCAGGAGTATACTCACACAGCCGAGTGCTTCTAGTAACCGAATCGTGCTCACTGTAGACCGTTAGAAGAGATGTTAAATTCGCTCCAGTTCTTCTCTTACCTGTGCCTCTGAGAACGTTGGAAAGATGCTGTCTTTGTGAAGGGTATTGGCAGTTATCGACACCAGGCACTGAGAATGCAAAAATGAAATTAAAGGAGACTTTGGAATGGTTATAAATTGTGATCACTTCTTTCAATTGAGACAAAACTATACTCACCTGAGACGTCCATGAGCAGCCAGGCGAGCAGACAAATTGCAACAATGTCACATTCTGTAAATTCCTTCATTTGAAGGGAAGCCTGAACAAACAATTTGGGTAATAATTTTGCCGTTAATATTTTTTCTGAATGAAATCTTTAAAGAATTTGCTGTCCGCAGCGGTTGCTTTGTAGTAGCATCGCAGTCATGTGATCGTCGGCAGGCAGCTGACGTAGTGTTCACTTGTTGTCATAGTTACAGTGACGCTGTGTCGCTATCTCACAATGATACAGAATTCTTTATCAAATCTGTGGATCCAGACTATAAGCTGCATCACTGCCAAAATCTAATCACTTGGTCCTTGTGTCATTTCTGACCTTTCCTGAAAATTTCATCCAAATCCGTTGGTCTGTTTCTGAGTAATGTTGCTAACAGACAGACGGACAGACAGACAGACAGACAAACCACAATAATCATCGCATAACTCTACCTAGTTCCTCCAGAGTAATAACATCTATTCTTGAGATTGACGTATGGCTATTCCACTGTTTTAGCTCACCTTAAGACTCAAATTTCTATACATTTGTGACATCACAACTACTTCAGAGGAACTTACGGCCCGATATGCGACTTTGCAAAGTGTAATATTGCCATTTAAACTTGTATATTTATACATTCTGGATTTTTCTAATGTGGAGATTACAAATGCATCTTGGTGGTCATGTTCTCTTATAAATCAATCGCTCGGAGGGGAGGGGGGGGGGAATTGCGCTATCATCCAACTGCTCACATTTCTTGCTCTGACGATTTTTTTCCCCGCATGTTCATGTCTTAGCAAGTTCACTTGGTGAACAGACCCAATAAAAGGTCATAAGCATTGTAATGAGCTGAGCACTGTTCTGTTCTGCATATACATTAAAAACAGCAGTTTTCCTATATTAGACAGGCTTATCTTGCTGGGTGTGTAATCCAGGCCAGCACTAGGTTAGACTGACAGCGCTAGTGTTATGTAAAACACTACCACGTGGATGGGACATGACCCCCAGAGTGGGTGAGGCTAAGTTTGGTGTATGTGTATTCACTTTTATCTGTTTATCTGCTGTGATTTTGGCTTTACGCTGGAGGCACACCGAGCTCCCGCCTGCTCTGCACAGTTAGGATCTCAGCACAGTGACACACGGCTCCACTCATTTTTATGCACAGTCTAAGTGCACACAGATGTAGAGTCAAAGCAGTGCGTCTAAACATGTGGAGGCTAAATCCGAGGTTCATCTGTGACGTTTTAAGCTCCTGCATTTCTTGGCAGGTAATTAGGCTGGTTTGAGGACTTTGAATGCTAATTCGTTATTATCTGCAGCCTTATTTTCCATTAAATTAGCATGTGTTTATTGAGTGTGCCCGTTTGAGATCAAGAGGGACCCATCTCAATGCATTTAGTAACAGCAATTTCATAATATCAGATTTTAAGGGCTAATTAGCCTCAGAGATTTTCTTCTTTTTGTATTCAGCTGTTGTATAATCGACTGTATGGATATGAAAAACAGGACTAGGTGGGAGGTACAATCCTGCATCTTATGATTGCATAATCCATATTAAGCTTGAATTTCTCCACATTGCAAACCCAACTTTCCTCCACGAGCCTAATTACAGCATTACACAACTGATTTGGCCCCACAGGAAGATTCAGAAAAGCACAGCAGAGAGGCCTGAATCCATTTCCTCTGAAGCCTAAGTAAACAAAGACATATTTCAATGTTTATTTGATATTAAGTCATTTATTTGGATTTCTTTGGAATATACCGCACAGCATAGACACCAAGGATCTTTTTTTGGGCGGGTGCAGTTTGTTTTTCTCAAAGGCAAGGATGTGTCCTTCTCTGAAGTCCGGCCTGCTTTGTTTGGGTGGTCTGTTCAGGGAGTCACCAAATTCACACCACACTTAGCAACAACTCCCTTCTGTTTGGGTTTTGGAGGAGTGTTGAAGGTTGTGCATGGCTGTGTGTCCGTCCTACCGCACGTGTACACTACCGTTCAAAAGCTTAGGGTCACTTAGAAATATTTTTGAAAGAAAAGCAGGTTTTTTTCGCTGAAGATATTTGTTTGAAGACATTATTAATGTGGTAAATGAGTATTGTAGCTGCAAACTACTGATTTTTAATTGAATATCTCCATAGGGGTACAGAGGAACATTTCCAGCAGCCATCACTCCTGTGTTCTAATGCTACATTGTGTTAGCTAATGGTGTTGAAAGGCTAACTGATGATTAGAAAACCCTTGTGCAGTTATGTTAGCACATGAATCAAAGTGTGAGTTTTCATGAAAAACTTTTGAACTGTGGTGTACATCTAGCTCACCACCTCTCTTTCCTCTCCCTCCAATTAATCATCACTCGCACTTATTCCATCTCCATGTCTCTTTTTCATCCTGTCTTGTCAATGTCAGTCCTCCTTTTCATTCTTTGCTTTAGAAAAATGCCAGAAAAGCATCCTGTCTGTGAAGTGATTGCCAGCCTTTCCCGCTTCAATGCAGTGTAGCAGTAAGAATAGTACAAAAGCAAACATGTCGGAGTGATGGTAAATGCTATGCATGTATATACGCCATCTGCAAATGTTCCGGCAGCTATAGTTACAATACAACTCACAGTCATTCGTTATGTAGCTCAGTGGAGGCAAGAGAAGGGTGTATGACAGTTCAACAAGTGCGCAGGGAGAGAGACGCAGATGCACAAAATCCAACACACACAGCAGAGATTTAGTCTCTATTCATTGTGCAGAACCAAATCCTCCCATTTCCTCTTCTGCCTCACACTGCACTCAATGGAAGATTAGTCCGTGGCAGCGTGGACCTCAGGCAACATCTGAAACAACACACACACACACACACACACACACACACACACACACACACACACACACACACACACACACACACACACACACACACACACACACACACACACACACACACACATGTTTGTACTTCTATCTTAGTGAGGACATCCATAGGCGTAATGCATTTCCTAGAGCCTTACCCTAACCTTAACCATCACAACTGATTGCCTAACCCTAATCCTTACCCTAACCCTAACCAAACCTCAATTCATACCTGTTCTCTAAAAACAAGTCTTCACCCTCAAACATGGCTGTTTCAAAGTGAGGACCGGCCAAAATGTCCTCACTTTGTAAAAATGTCCTCACTTTGATAGTTAAATGCAGAAAATGGTTCTCACAATGTAGCAAGTACAAGAACACACACACACACACACACACACACACACACACACACACACACACACACATGCCGGCAAGTCCTAACAACTCTTCCCTATGAGGGCAGATGTCAGTAAGTACTTTTTAGTGAAGCAGCACCTTAAATTTTATTGTATTTTAACAGTTCCTTTAGTATTTTACCACTTGTAGCAGATCCTTGGGATTAGAAGAAGTCTAACACTACCCCAGGGCAGTGTCATGATTGATATTTGCAGTGTGTGGAAAAATGCAGCCTCCTTATTCATTCCAGTGAGTTGGCACAGCAAGATGTATACAAATTGGGTGTAATGAGTAAGAGTGTAGACACTACAGTCCTATTATCAGCTTGTTTTATGGCTCTTATCCAGGTTGTTTTCTCCTGACTAGATCCTTGCTTGTGTTGTATCTACTCCAGGAGACTACGCATACTCATACAATAGCCAATCATAGAATAACCCTAATCGTCTCTAATCATGCATGCGGTCCCTTATTTCCCAACATCAAACTCTCCGCTGCAACCTGTGGCTGCTTACGGCCAAGTTGAGAGCTTGTCTGTACTTTCAGAGTCATGTTGTTGAAGTCGCTCTGCTGACTGTCGGTGGCTTTTACCGTGTTTGCGCTGAATTCCGCTTCGTGCGCAGCGGTGTGTGTGGCAGCTTGATCAGCCGTCACGAAGCTGTTTGTGTGTGTGTTTGCAATCAACTCGGATTGCTCTCCCATCCCTCGGATTCGCCTAATTGGATGGAGGCGAAGGGCTGTAATGAGACAATATTGTTGCCGCGGCGCACACGGATGACCTCACCACACGGTCTGTGCTCGAAGTTGCAGAGTCCGCCAACATACACTAGATTTCTGATTTGTTTCATGTTATCTTCGTTGAATAAAAATAGCTTTTCTTTCAAAAATAAGGACATTTCTAAGCACACAGATGGGAATCAAGTTAGCATAAGATGAAAAACAGTCATAATACAATAAAAAAGCGGCTTGTTTGCGGGGGTTTTTTTTGTTGTTTTTTTTGCGGTGACCGAAGAAGAAATTTCATTCACTGCTTGTCTCCCTTCTATACCGACATGTTCTTCTTCCTTTTCCCAAGACCTTGACCAGTTGACAATGCTCATCTCACATGCCTGACTCCTGCTCAGCGTGATCTTGCTGATAGAGGCAAAAAAAAGAAAAGGGATGCTTGTGTGTTATAAATGACTGTGACTTTGACAGTATATTCACGAGGTCAGGGTGAGACCAGCAAACCGGAGTGGCTTCATTCTTGAGCTCATCACATGAAGCTCAAGAGGGATAGATTAGCTGATAGAACAAGGTGTGTGAAAGTGTGTGCAATTCCAGTAGTTCCACATGCCCAGTAGGGGTCATATTTAGTTTCAGGGTCCTAGTGTAACATTCATCGTTTGCTGCACTTCACGTGTATCACTGACACGCTCACATATGCACCACTCTTATCAATTAATCCAGGCTTTTTCACGTGCTGGATTCACACTAACAGATGCACTTCCTGTCACAGATCAATATGTTCAGGATATATGAAAGGGAGCATTTGAGAACAAGGTGTTCATGAAGTCATTGGAATGGTAGCAGAAAATCAGAAGGAATGTGGTGGCCTGAAAGATACTAGAGCGGCAACAAATTATTCTTTTAATTGTTGATTTTTTTTCAGAATTTTTTTTTCCCCAAAAGCCCAAAATGACGTCCTCAAGTCTGGTTTTAATGACAAACCAAAGATATAACTCCAAGTTTTTCCCTCTGTGCAAAAAAAGTACAGAAAATGTTCAGATTTAAGGAGCTATCTTTTTATGAAACATTATGAACAACCTGAAATTACCTAAGAAAAATAAGTTCAATATTAACAATGTTAAGCCTCAGTTTATCATTTGTGGATCACAACTTCCAGATCGCAGTGTGTCTACAAAGGCACAAAACATTTATCCACAGGTACCTGGAACAGAACAATCTAGTATTTTACAACTTGTCAAGGTCTAGAAATGATTTTAAATTTACATTTATTTCCACATCTGTGTAGTAATCCTGGCCACCTGCACTAACAAACCACACAGAGTAAATGGGAACTATTCAAGAAGAAGATTAAGTTATCCTCCTGCCTTGTAAATGTAGAAAATTTACACATAAAAAATGCATAAAAGTTGTGGCAGTGCATCAACAATGGAGTTCAACCAAACCAAACTCAGTCGTGCCAAAGCTGCTGAGTCATATTGCACAATGTTCAGTGTTTTTAAATGTTTCCACAGTAAATATCATTTTTACCTTTCGTTAGACTTTGCAAAGTCATCCTGCATTCTGGATTGAACCCTCTGGCCTTATGTTTGACAAGCCTGCTCTAAAAGATCCCGTATCAGTATAAGAAGCTAGGGTTGGGTCCAAAAACCCAACATTAAACTGTTCAAAAGTGTAGTTACATTTCTGGAATCAATATCGAAAATGTTTCTCACTACAAGTGCAGAAAAATGATCCATATGTCTGATCATCCATCAAGAGTTCATCACATACAGGTGGAGAAATGCTCGTGTCTCATTAACCCAGGTATGTTATGCATGCTAGTCGCTTGTAGCCCTCACGTGGAGTTACCTAATTATGCAAGCATGGGTTAATGACTAAAATTAGCCACCAGCCAGCAGGTTGTGTAGCTTTAACTGTGTTCATAAATTCAAACTGGAGCTCTCAGAGTATCATCTGACCTCTCGTTTCCAGAGCGCTCAAAGCAGCGGGGGGACATATTGATTTAGAGGCTGCAGGCAAACTGTCTTTCTTTATGTTCACCCTGTCGAAGTAAATGTTGCTGCTGACTGGCAGAAGACGTGTTTGAACTGTTTTCTGAAGAAAATGTCCTGCATTCTATTTTTCACTTAAAAATGAAGCGTGAAAGAGAGGAAATGTTAAAAAGTGAGACAACAGAGCTATGATAATTCGGCTCTATATTAGAAAATGATAGAAAGGAACCACTAAGAGCACTCATTAAGCAGTACCAGTAAGACAGAGCTGCTTTTGGAAGCATCCTCTATCAGATTTCTTACCAACCGGACTGAAAGATTTGGAAGAAAAGATTGATTTGGAAAACTGTCGTCATCTGTAATCTTGTCTGTAAACGTTTTAACCCTCGTGTCGTCCTGCAGGTCAAATCAACCCATTTTAAAGTTTGAAAATGTGTAAAAAACACTTATTTTCAGAGTGAAGCTTCTGATGTCCACATTTTCAACATTTTGGGGAACTTTTTGAACATTTTTTGGTGGAAAAAAATGTTTGCTTAAGAACATTCACAAAAAATCAAACAAAATCCAGCGAAATTCGATGGATTTTGGTTGCTATTTTTGTGAATCCTCTTCAAGAAAACATCATAAATTTTACTGATATATATGTAGCCACTTTAGATATTTTTTGGATTTTTTGTGAAGATTTTTCTCATTTTTTGAAAATATTTACAAGAATGTTCTTGCAAAATTTGGAGGATTTTTTTTAAAAATAAAACTTTAAAGGGAACCTTTTAAGGAATTACTGGAATTTTCTGAAGGTTTTGCAAATTTTCAGAAATTTGGGGAATTTTTTGCTGAATTTTTGTATTTTTTCAGACAAGCAAACAATATTTTGTGGTGCCTGTAAATGAAGACAAAGGGAGGGTTAAGAGAAATAAGTTGGTCTTTCCTTCAGCTTAATGAAATGTTCAAAACTGGAGAAACTTTGTGATGTATTTCTTTTATTAAGTTTTTATTTAGTATTTTTTTTAATTTCAGCAATGAATCCCTTCGTTTCAACCACAGAATGACCCAGCTGGGGGTTAAATGACTTGCTCAAGGGCTCCTTGACAGGACCTCGGTTACGGCCTTTTTGTTTCGTGTGTGTGTTGCTGGTGAGCTGCCCAGCTGAGCGAATGGTAATTAGGTAGTAAAACCTCGACTAATGGCTCAGTACTCTGGTCATGTTTTGACTGACTAGTGCCTTATTCACATGCATTTGGCACACACACGTACGAGAACATAGAGGCAGGGGAGTGAATTGTATTGGCAGCTTGGTCAGTCAAAGAGGCGCCGCTGGACAGACGAAGTGTGTGTGAGTGTGTGTGTGTGTGTGTGTGTGTGTGTGTGTGTGTGTGTGTGTGTGTGTGTGAGGACTGTCGCCATTGAACTTGTCATTGGATTTGACAGAAGACTGTTTGATTGCCACACCTGCCCATTTTTGCTTTTTACTTCAAAGCTCTTGAGTTACGTCCAAATGTCTTGGGTTGTGTGGTTTACTCACATGCATGAAAAATGCACGGCTAAATTGCATTTACGCACACACACACACACACACACACACACACACACACACACACACACACACACAGGTCTTAAGGCTGCCTTGCTCTTAATAGCAAAAGCTCAAAACAAATCATCTGAGCCAATCACCTTTCAGGAAGCAGGGATCAGCCAAAAGCTTCTCAACTAATGGCCAAAGCAACCTTCACTGACCTGGCTGTGGTCCTCAAAACACACACACACACACACACACACACACACACACACACACACACACCCTTTCTCTTTTGTCAATACTGTTTTACTCATTCTGTTTTGAACAAAGCCCCTCTGCCTCGCCATTCCTCCCTCCTCTGCTCTCCAAACCTCTTTCTTCTCCTCCTCTTCCTGTCTTTTCTCTCCCTCTCTTTCTCTCTCCCAGAGGACTTTTTGTTTGCTCTCTCCATTTATTTTCACCCCCAGACTTCTTCTTGTTCTTTCTCACAATCATGCCGAGTTTTCACTTGGGCGTGTGAGCGGCGTTTGTGTGCAAAGTGTTTGAACGGTTGAATGAAAGCACCTCTTGTAGCGTCGCCGTGGGACCGAGGCCATCCGTCGGATGGGAATACAGCACATGATTTAGTTTGCTGAGATCTGAGGAAAGATTTCTGATAACTTGCGGAGCAGGTCTGGTTTAATAAATCCTGGCCAAGCAGTTTGCTTTATTTTCTTTTTTTTTAAGCGGGTGACTTCAAGCTGTCAAGCATCTGCCTACTGACCTGCAGCATTTGCTTTTTTTTTTCCATTTTGATTGACATGTCGGCATCTATGGCTATACGCTAAAACAGAGGTGTCAAACAGGAGGCGTGCGGGCTAAAACTGGCCCACTTGAGGTTCCCATCTGGCCCGTGAGATGACATTGCAAATTCCAGACACAACATTAGCTGAAATTTTTCAATAAAAGTAACTGCTGTTTTAAATTTATCCACTGTACTGCCACAACTTTAATGTATTTTTTATGTACAAATTTAGGCAAGTCGAGGCAGCTGTATTGGAATAGCACATTTCAAACGCAAGGGCAACACAATGCGCTTTATAAGAAAACATTAAAAACATTGGAAACATTCAGACAAACATAAAAAGCACAATTGAAATGATAAATATAATAAAACATAGAAAAAAACAGGAAAATTAGAAATATATTAAAAAAATAAAATTACAATTTGCATTTACAGCAATTTAAAATAGGCTATAATAGGAAACAGAAAAATTCTGAGCTGTGATTTCAAAGAAGTGAGAGCTGGTATGTATAAATTAAATGCATTTACAAGGCAGGGGGACAACTTCTTCTGTAATAGTTTCCACTTTAGTTTGTGTGATGTGGTGCTCAGGATCACTACACAGATGTGTAACTCAATGCAAATTTAAAATAATTTCGAGCTCTTGACAAGTTGTTTTGATCATGCAGTTAAATTCTATGTCGTTCATTTCCAGACACCTGTGACTGAATGTTTTGTGCCTTTGTAGATTCTCTGTGAGCTGTAATTTGTAATGTGTAAATGATAAACTGAGGCATAGTGTTGTTGGAAATGCACTGATTTTTCTGAAGACATTTCAATTTGTTCATAATGTTTTGTCAAAAAGACAGTTCATTGAATGTTTCCAGTTGTACTTTTTGCACTAAAACAAAAGGAAACATTGTGAATTGTGGTTATGTTGTGATTTTACTGGTTCGTCTGAATGTGGCGCCTGAACTAAGAGGAGTTTGACTCCGCTGCACTAAAGCAACAAGTCTGATTCCTTGTATGTTACCTGTTTCTGATTTTTGGAAAACTGTTAAAAGCAGTCATCACTGCTCTCTCATCTCCTGATCTTCCTCCTCAGTTTTTTAAGGTTATGTTGGCGTCTTCTGTGTGTGTGTTTCCATCTCTACACACGTGGACAAAATTGTTGGTACCCCTCAGTTAAAGAAGGAAAAACCCACAATTCTCACTGAAATCACTTGAAACTCACAAAAGTAACAATAAATAAAAATTTATTGAAAATTAAATCATCAAAATCAGCCATCACTTTTGAATTGTTGATTAACATAATTATTTAAAAAAACAAACTAATGAAATAGGGCTGGACAAAAATGATGGTACCCATAACTTAATATTTTGTTGCACAACCTTTTGAGGCAATCACTGCAATTAAACGATTTCTGTATTTGTCAATGAGCGTTCTGCAGCTGTCAACAGGTATTTTGGCCCACTCCTCATGAGCAAACAGCTCCAGTTGTCTCAGGTTTGATGGGTGTCTTCTCCAAATGGCATGTTTCAGCTCCTTCCACATATGTTCAATGGGATTCAGATCTGGGCTCATAGAAGGCCACTTTAGAATAGTCCAACGCTTTTCTCTCAGCCATTCTTGGGTGTTTTTGGCTGTGTGTTTTGGATCGTTGTCCTGTTGGAAGACCCATGACCTGCGACTGAGACCAAGCTTTCTGACACTCGGCAGCACATTTCTCTCCAGAATGCCTTGATAGTCTTCAGATTTCATCGTACCTTGCACACTTTCAAGACACCCTGTGCCAGATGCAGCAAAGCAGCCCCAAAACATTACTGAGCCTCCTCCATGTTTCACCGTAGGGACAGTGTTCTTTTCTTCGTATGCTTGGTTTTTGAGTCTATGAACATAGAGTTGATGTGCCTTACCAAAAAGCTCCAGTTTGGTCTCATCTGTCCAAAGGACATTCTCCCAGAAGCTTTGTGGCTTGTCAACATGCATTTTTGCAAATTCCAGTCTGGCTTTTTTATGAGTTTTTTTCAGCAGTGATGTCCTCCTTGGTCGTCTCCCATGAAGTCCACTTTGGCTCAAACAACGACGAATGGTGCGATCTGACACTGATGTACCTTGGCCTTGGAGTTCACCTTTAATTTCTTTGGAGGTTGCTCTGGGCTCTTTGGATACAATTCCAACGATCCGTCTCTTCAATTTGTCATCAATTTTCCTCTTGCGGCCACGTCCAGGGAGGTTGGCTACTGTCCCGTGGGTCTTGAACTTCTGAATAATATGAGCCACTGTTGTCACAGGAACTTCAAGCTGTTTAGAGATGGTCTTATAGCCTTTACCTTTAAGATGTTTGTCTATAATTTTTTTTCGGATGTCCTGGGACAATTCTCTCCTTCGCTTTCTGTTGTCCATGTTCAGTGTGGTACACACCTTTTCACCAAACAGCAGGGTGACTACTTGTCTCCCTTTAAATAGGCAGACTGACTGATTATGAGTTTGGAAACACCTGTGATGTCAATTAAATGACACACCTGAGTTAATCATGTCACTCTGGTCAAATAGTTTTCAATCTTTTATAGAGGTACCATCATTTTTGTCCAGGCCTGTTTCATTAGTTTGTTTTTTTAAATAATTATGTTAATCAACAATTCAAAAGTAATGGCTGTTTTTGATTATTTAATTTTCAATAAATTTTTATTTATTGTTACTTTTGTGAGTTTCAAGTGATTTCAGTGAGAATTGTGGGTTTTTCCTTCTTTAACTGAGGGATACCAACAATTTTGTCCACGTGTGTTTATGCGCATACCTCCGTGTGAGTGTGTGTGTTTGCTTGACAGCATGCCAGCTCCCTGTACAAGCGTGATCCCGGCTACAGAGCGCTGATTGTGGTATGGGATGTATGCCGGGCTTGGAGTAGCGTCGGGCGCTGCCTAAAAAGAAACGCAGCCACCCACCAACCGACCAGGGTTACTGAGTGCAACACGAGGAGGAGGAGGAAGGAGGGAGTGTTTCCCTCTTTTCACACACTCATTCTTATTTGTCTCCCTCCCTCCCTGTGCACTCTCCCAGGAAAGCCTTCAAGCTTTCCTTTATCCTTTTATTTGTGTGCCATTTTCTGCGTTCTTCTCACTCTGACTTTGTTTCCCGGTCTCTTTTGTGTTCGCCGTCTGTCTCCTTCTGGTACATAAATTTCCTTTTCCCCCCTCCACAGACACACATCTCTCGTCTGTCGCAGGTGATTGTGTTGATGTCCGCACCGCCACGGTGTTTCTCTCCACGACTCCACCATGATCTGTGCGAGTCCAACTGTGTGTCTCGACGGATTCGGGGGCCGTGGCATCGCTCAGCTGCTGCTTCTCTAACTGGTTTTGTCTGTAAAGAGCTTAGAGCCGGTGGGCGTTGTAGAGCGCTAAGCTGATTACCGTCTACTAACGAGCCACTTTTCAAATGGAGGCCGTGTGTGTGTGTGTGTGTGTACCTCTGTCTGGCTATAATGCTGTTTATTTACGCAGTTGTGTGTGGTTTTAGTACATATTTGTGGGGGGGTGTTGTGACTTTAGCTGTGCCGTGGACGGATGGATCAGGGGGAGGCGGTTCAGAGGATGAGGGGAGGTTAAAGTTGATCCCGGGGTCAGGTGAAGTGCTGATGGTGACAACACGGTGAGAATCCAGTTAAGACTCAAGCAGTGGGGGTCAAGTTATTCTCAGTGAGTCGCCATGAAATCCTTTTTCCCCACTCGCTCGGGCTTTGCCAGTAAAGCTTTGCTCTGACTAGACTGTTTGACTTGGGTCCAATTAAGCCATTTTTGACGAGGTGACGGCTTTTGAGTAACTGCTTCCAACCATTCTGGAAAAGAAAGATGATCAAATGCTGCCTGATTTTTTTTTCATTGATTTCAGAACTATGAATGCAGCAGCGGTTCGAGTCCACAACATGTTTCACCGCTGCTAAACTTCCACGATCTGTCAACAGAAGTCTTACAGTGGTGAATATCCAGGTCAACAAATGTCAAACTCTTTCTCCATAAAGATCTGACCTGACTTCAGTCCAGCAGCTAAACCACCAGTTCTCTCGATCAGATTACTGGTTTCTCCAAATCCATGCATTCCTCTTTGATATTGATTGGAATGTTTGAGAATTAGCCTCTAGTGAGCTCATGGGAATGTGTGAACACAGATTGGCTGTAAGCCCTAAGAACACCACTGCTAGGATGGTTGTCTGATCGTTGTCTTTAAAGGTCCCACAGGATGAAGATCCATTTTTAATGTGTTTTGTGGTTGTTGTAATCTTGGTGGTGTAAAGTAAGAGCTGTTACATGAATATGTTTACCTCTGCTTCTCCTCAAGTCCCCTCCCAAGCACAGCATTGTAGGAGATAACTAAGCTTGATGCACAAATGAAAACTTCATGATGTAAGTTTTTAAAGTGTTTGCAAAGACACACCTCAAAAAAACACAGATGTTAACAGTAACACCACAATTTGTGGATGAGTCAAAATTATGCATATATAACATTTAGAAAAGTAACCGTTACAGGTTAAGTGTTCGAATCCCAAATGACCGCAGAAATGTGTTGTAACCAAAGGTGACCAAAGGAAAAAGAGTCTGGTCTCAAAACTGCTGACTTTTATTTACAGTAAAAGCAGAAGCTGTGTGCTGCAGTTGTTCATAACAATGTGTCAGGGTCAGAGTAGTTGAAAGATTTTAGTTTACAACAGTGATAACCTGAAACCAACATGCAGATTTTTCTTCTGTTTTTTTCAAAAACTATAAGTTAAGAGGTGAAAATGCCAATTTTTATGTGTGGTTTTCGCTCCCTGCTGCTGCCACAGGGAGGCTGAAAAACCTTCTGCAAAGCAGAAGCTGAGTTTGGAAACTGGATGTTTCAAATTAGAAACCGAGAACTGAGGATCACAGGACCAGTTGGGCCATGTTTCAACTTCATATGGATTGCTCAACTCTGACTGCCTGGAGGGAAACTATAGGCTAAACACACACAGCCTGCACTTCAGTTACCTAATCCTGGGTCAGCATACTCTGTGGCTCAGATGAACGTGATCTCAGAGAATCAACCAGCGCAA
Organism: Acanthochromis polyacanthus; assembly: GCF_021347895.1. NCBI lineage: Eukaryota > Metazoa > Chordata > Actinopteri > Pomacentridae > Acanthochromis > Acanthochromis polyacanthus. Next base: position 17,734,846 of record NC_067135.1, read on the forward strand.
CTTCTATTTTCCAACTGTGACACGTGAACAGTGAGTTTTAGATTTACTCACAGTGTGTGAATGTTCCCTTCGCACACATTTCATCCACTGATCACACTGCGATTTATCTGCACATATATATGAATGAAACTCATGCAGGCCGTCATATCAACACTTTTCTGAACCTAGATCATTCACTTTTTCTATTGGGTAACTGTGAGAAGGAACAAATGGTACCTCGACCTACCTTATGTAACTCATCAGTGCAGAGCGAATGAGAGAGCAGAGATGTTTGCTCATTGCTGCCATTATCGGCTTGAGAACAGTCGTTAACCTTTAGAGTGCTGCCTCACCTCGACGTCACCTCGGCATCAGCGCCATAACCGGGCCTCGGTGGTAGAACTAACAGTTTCCTGTGCTTTGCAGGGTATTTTTTAATTAAATTGCCCAAATTACCGTGGGGAACAGGGTCTGTGTGTGTTTGTGTGGGCTGTCGAGGCAGTCAGTCACATGGGTTTTCTGACTGGAGTTAATTTCTCTCATTTGGGCTCAGGTTGTGTCTTGTAATGCTGAACCATTAACTCATCAGTAGTTAATGAATTCACATACATCCCTTATTTAAGTTTAAGTGATATGTATGAAGAAAATTCATTTGAAAGTTAGAATATTACAATTTTAAATTTTATATTATTACTGCCAAGGAACGTCGGAGTTATGTGACGATTGCCATATGTTTGTCTGTCTGTCTGTCTGTTAGCAACAATACTCAAAAACAGATTAACGGATTTGGATGAAATTTTCAGGGAAGGTCAGAAATGACACAAGGACCAATTAATTAGATTTTGACAGTGATACGGCTTATAGTCTGGATTCACGGATTTGTTAAAGACTTCTGTATCATTTCGAAACAGCGACACAGCATCACTGTAACTATGACAACAAGTGAACACAATATCAGCTGCCTGCTGACGATCACATGATTGTGATCCTACTACAAATCAATCACTGCAGAGATCAGAATCAGAAATTATACAAGGAACAGTTGATTTGATTGTGGGGGTGTTCCCAAGTCCCATCAATTCCCGCCGCTCGCCACATATTTAGGTCACACGATTCTGTATCCGTACATAAAGTACACATGAGTAACACACGCCTGTGCTCAGTGCAAGGTCATTTTGTTTGTGGATACATCTATATTGAATGGCCACATTCTATGTTGTAGAGTAGTTTTCAAGATTTCATCCGTCAGAAATGATACGACTGAGCAGCCTTGGCGGAGTACTGCGCTCTCTGAGTGCTTTTCTTGTTAATTCTATTTTGGTTTTGACCTTTGTTTTATTAGGTGGACAAAACTACAAAACGGCAGTAAAATAAAAATATCCTGACATCTGTGATGAAGCTCATGATTTGTCCTGAGAAAGGCTGTGTAACCTGTGACATTGTGTGCGACAGTTCACCTGTCTACAGTGAAGAAAAGTACACAGTGTGACTTCATGTTAGATCCTGACCTGGACTGATGTGGCTTTTGTGTTGGGAATAAGTAATTAATAAAGTTACTGGTGCAGCTCTTCTGTGGTTCCATGCACATAAATGTGTACAACTTTCTTCCTTTGAGGACTCTCATCTGAATCGTGCTGCTGTTTGAGGATAGAAGTCTTAAATACTCTCAGTGTAAAGACTCTTACAAACAGCTGGAAGCAACAGACTCTGCCTCCTGTTAATGTTTTCTCAACAACCAAACAAAAAAAGTCCTTCATTTTTGGTTAGTGCCATTTGCAAGAGCTGTTTTTATGGACACTTCACTTTGTGATAGATGTGAAATTGTTCAGCAAACTGTCGTAAAAGCGCTGGGTGCCTATTTCAACATGAAGCCAACATGTTCACAAGCTGTCAGTATGATGGAAAAGAGTGTCTGAGAGGGGTTTAAATGTCACAAGGAATGTATGTAGTTTAGATTGCAAAGTAGTGTTCACTTTTCAACCTCTGAAGCATCAGTTGTTGAACGTCTGTCTGTGCACAGTGAGAGTACAGATTGCATGACCTGGCGTTCATGTTTTAACCATCAGACTGGTAAGCTTTTCATCTATTAAAGCTGTTTCTAACTGAGCCTCCCAAATCTAACTGCAGATCATGAAGCATCTTCACACACATTTCACACTACCTGTTAAAAGTTTGGGGTCGCCCAGACAATTTCATGTTTTCCATCAAGCTCACTCTTTTATTCATGTGCTAGCATAACTGCACAAGGGTTTTCTAATCATCTGTTAGCCTTTCAACAACATTAGCTAACACAATGTAGCATTAGAACACAGGAGTGATGGTTGCTGGAAATGTTCCTCTGTACCGCTATGGAGATATTCCATTATAAATCAGCCGTTTCCAGCTAGAATAGTCATTTACCATGTCTTATCTTCATTGAAAAAACAGTTTTCCTTGTGACCCCAAACTTTGAACGGTTGTGTACATACTGGTGGAAACCCTGGGTAAGCTAATACTGAAACATCTCTAGCTGATCAAGCAGACAGGCAGCTAACTCAAAACAAGGACAAACATGAGTGTATTCCAGTCTTTGGCTGAAACATCACCCGCCACAATCTACAAAAGGCCAAGCATTGCTCCTATTACAGACCCATCTAAGATTTTGTGGTGTGCAGAGAAATCTGAAGCTCGACAGGCCTGCTGTGACTTGTCACTGTTGCTAGGCAGTGATTGGACAAGTTAGTGAGCATTCAGTTGACAAGTAAATTAATTGTTTGCCAGCTTTTCATCACTTTTTTTTATAGATGCATTAAAACCAGTCAATTACAGGCATAAATCAAATCTCCGTGTCGCCTCAGAATCACAGCTCGTAAATTGTAACTTGTATGACAACGGACGAGACAAGAGACGAGGATGGATGTGATGGATGTGTGTGCTGGTCTAAAGAACTGCTTCCACTGAGTGCAGATGAACTTGTGATGAGGATGAGTGTATAAAGCATAATAAGCCTTTGTCTCTCTTTGTATTTAATTATCATTAAAGCTTCTTTCTTCTAGGTGTTGGCAGTGAACATCCAAAGTTATCTGAATTCAGCGGCTCTAGTCCTTATGTTTGCCACTTGAGCAGCATGTGCCATACATTATTTCATGTGCCAGTTTTAACCGGTGTGTAAACCACACCCATCCGGCACGGGCAGGCCTTGTGTCAGTCGGACTCTGAAGGTTTCTGTTTGTAAATGTCTACGTGTATGCTCACATTTCTCTGCACATTTAAATGAGCGTGCGTTTCCGGTGTAAAGAATGAAGCCGTGTATGTGCTGCTGCTTTGCGTTTGTGTGTCTGACAACGTGGTCCGCATGAGCACATTGTGTTTCCTAAATGTTTATGTCTTTTTACATTTCAAGGAGACTTGATGTTCTGTTTCGGTCGGCCACTCGGAGACCGTCTCTGGACTCTCCAATTACAATCCACTCCCCACGCCTCTCCACAGCCGTTAACACAATGTTCTTCTCTCCGCTGCAGGCGTCACAGCACCTAACTAGAGCACTGAACGCCTCAAATCATGGCAGTGGAGAGGAAATGAGATGCGCTTTAACTCTCCTGTTTACTCATTAGTCATACCTGGTCAAGAACAAACAAGTAGAAATAGCACACGGAAGAGATGGACGGTCTGGAGCAAAGTGATGGGAGGAGGAATGATTGAGAGGCAGCACATGCTCTATATGTGCATGCACACTCTGTGTTTACTGCTTATGCTGCTGCTGAATTTCATTTGCGAGTAATGAAATTGTTTGTATTCATGACCAGTTGTCATCCAGGGGAGCTGAATGAAACGTGACGTGAGCTTTTCTTTCCACGTGTGCCCCGCTGTACATGGCTTGTTGACTGTGTTTGTTCGCATGTAAGGACGCTCGTCATCAGGACTTGTCTGCTCGCTGAATGAGGTGGTGACGTCGTGTTGCTTTCCGCTGTTAGCTGATGATGGAGGAGCTCAAGGCTTTATGGAGTTCATCACAATCTGAATATGAATCATCACCTCCTGTCCAAAACAAGTCATGGACACACACTCAGAGCTTGATGCTGCTCATCTGCATGACATGGGGACATCACGTCATTGATCTCCCTTTATGCATGTGTGACAGAGAGAATGTGGTTACAGTTAAAACAAGAAAAGCATTCAGAGCACAGTACTCCACCAAGGTTGTTCATTCTCCTATATGATATTGTCAGAAATGCAGCTTTTATTTAGAAAGGCAGCATTTGTTTATTTGTTAGTTATTGATGATCAGAAATCACAGCACTATAGAATGTGGCCGTTTAATATAGACGTACCCACAGACAAAATCACCTTATGCTGAGTACAGGCGTGTGTTCTGAATGTGTACGTTATGTACGGATACTGAATCGTGTGACCTAGATATGGAGCGGGCAGCAGGTATTGTTGAGACTCAGAAACACCCCACAAGTGTTCCTTGTATCATTTTCGATGAGTAAGTCCACAGTGGTTGATTTGTAGCAGGATTACAGTCATATAGCAGCAGACGTAGTGTTCACTTGTTGTCATAGTTACAGTGACGCTGTTCCACTGTCTGACAATGATACAGAAATCTTTAACAAATCCGTGGATCCAGATTATACACCGCATCACTGTCAAAATCTAATCACTTGGTCCTTCTGTCATTTCTGTCTTTCCCTGAAAATTTCATCCAAATCCATTAATCCGTTTTTGAGTAATGTTGCTAACAGACAGACAGACAGACAGACAAACCAACGCCGATCGTCATATAACCCCGCCGCGTTCCTTGGCAGAGTAAATATTGCTGTAAATCATAACTGTCGCTGATTGTTGATCGGAAAGTAGCATGCATGCAACGAAAACCACTTTTTCTTCCCGCAGTAGAATTTTTGAGGGCATTGTGTGGTAGATAATTGTAGACACTTAGATAAAAAAGCAGTGTGCTATATATTGTATCAAGTGTACTGTATCAGACACAGTCCATGTTGTTTTTATGATGTGTCTTCATTCGCCTGCTGTGTGTGTGTGTTTCTTGTCCAGTTGGAGGCCGTAGTAATGCACTCCTACAGCCGTGACCCAAGCCAGCCACCACAGTTGCCTTGCTGCCCAGCTCTACTACACACACACACACACACACACACACACACACACACAGCGACACATACTCATTTCCCAACGGCTTGCGGTCTATTGACTCATACATTACACACACGACCAGCGTGTCCTGTTATTGTGTCATCTGACACTTACGTCCAAGTCGCCATTTAAGTCACTTAAACTGCTGTTCTTTTTTCCTGACATGTTTTCCTTGTTTTTTCAACCATCCACACATAGCGGACTCCTCAGAGGACCATACCAGTGGTTTTGCATGCTGTACTCTTTCACTGCAAATCACATATACTTTACGATACAGCTAGGCATTTTGCAAACAAGGCTGGTGTGATAACACTCTGCGTTTGAATGCTATAGTTGTATTTGACCTTTTTTCCCTTTTGGCTCTATAAAGGTGCACATTGGAACTGAAGTTAAATGACTATGAAGCTGGGGATTTCAGGTTTAATTTTAGGGTGTTTGCATTCATTATGGTTCAGAAGTGCACAAGCCCTGTTATTGTCTTTCTGCAGCGCTCAAATATGGCAGAAAATGACTCCTGCTGTAATCATTGTTAAACAGCAGTGAAGTTGATTTCTTTAAGTAGCCCAGTGCAGAAGCACTCCAGAACAAGCACACTAACACACTAGCCCTGTATTGTCTAAGTGCAAGGTATACTAAATGTGCAAAACTTTGAGAAGAGGAGAGATTAAATAGGGCGAGGAGGCCAAATCCGAGATGGAGATGGAGAGTAGAAGGGGGGAATTCTTTTATGAATTTTTTTCCTCCTGTGGCGACGAGGAGAAAGCGAGAGGTGTCACTAGTGGAGCCTCCAGAGGGTTCGTAGATAAATATTTGCTGTTCATGCTGGCTAAATCTGCTGCCAACCCACAGGCAGACACCCACACAGGCAGTCACCCACCCCAAGGTTCATACATGCATGCCTGCACAGTCAATCATGCTTTTCAGCGTTAACACACATGCACAGATACAGTCACACTCCATCCTATCCCCCAATGCACCACCCTCAATAAAGCAACATGTAGAAACTTAAAACCAACAGGGGCTGTTGCAGTGCGCAGGGGCAAGGGTGTCTCTATTAATAATTACACAATTCATCATCAGACTGGTGCAGAGGCCAGGAGCTGTCACGTGAACGCACACACAGTGGCACTGTGAGACACAGATTGGCATCGGTTCCTAAACACACGGGGCAGGATTTCCAAATGCTGCGCAGATTCCACACCGTCCACCCCCACCTTGTTATTTTAATGTTTCAAAAGTTTGAGCATTGTTCTGACACCACCAAACAGTCCCAGACAAACAGCAGAGTTATTTCAGTTTAGCAGGTAAGTGAGGAACACATTATTTAAAGTCGCATCGCAGTAGAAGAAGGAAGCTTTCAGGAAGTCTCGTGAAATTTTTTTTCTCGTCGTCATCGGATGATAAAGGCCAGAAGTTGAGCTTATTGAAACATTCGTGTTTAAATTTGAGCAGAAGTTTCTTAAAATAATATACAGAACATAAAAGATGGAATGGATGGCCATGAACATACCCTGCTTTATCAACTGTTTACTCTAAATGGGAGCAGAATTTGCATGCTCCTTGAAACTAGCAATTTAGAGCAGAAATGTATTGGGCCATTTTCCAGCAGACTTCTGTACATTTTAGTCTTTGGGTCATTCTAGAAATGGAGGACATTTGGGCTTCAAAATGTTTGAAACAATTACAATTTTCTGCTTCATATTCATCAATAATAGGTAATAAACTATCAAAGGCTTGATTGGCTCAGGTTACACCTCAATGCTGCCATTTTTATTCCATGTTTTATGTGTTGTTTGCTAACCCTACTCTAATCACAGTAACAGGGTTGCTAATCCATGCTAACGTTAGCTTTTTCTCAGCAGTAGAAGCTAGATATTTAGCTAGCTGTTACTGCTGACCAAGAGGACAAACTTACTGATGGAAAAAAAAAAGTAAAAATATTTTGTCTTATCCTGATAATATGAGGTAGAGTGAGATATTTAATGAAGGCTGACAATGTTGTAAAAATATGAAAAATAGAAGAGAGGACATAGCTTTGCTCTACCGATTCTTTTGGAAAACTGTTCAATGATGTTAATTCCAGCATCGCATGTGACTCACAGTTTTCTTTTTCTTCTAACAGCTAATAAGGTTATGCTAACAGGGTTTTTGTGGGACACACGTTCCATGCATAATAATTGTTATTTAAAATATTATGTTTATTAAAAAATGTCGCCACAATAACAAGAGACATCAATGAAAAAAAATACAAAAAAGGAGGTTTCAATTTAATTTTAAATGTTTTTTTAAAAGATTCAATTTGGTCATCAGGGAGTGAGACAAAAGAAAAATGGCATTTTAGAGGGAACTCTAGACTTATTTAGTATTTTAAAATATTTCCAAATGTTCTTTTCTACTAATGTTTTTTAGATTTGGTCTCAGGACAAATACATTTATACAACAACTGCATGGATTATTTGAAATTTAATGGGTGGGTTGTAAAATGTGCTCCAATTCTGAAATGACTCCTTCATGAACAACCCCTCAAATTATCCAAAGTAGTTAAATCAATCCACTGGACTTTAAGAAAATTTCTTGAAGACATTTGAAATGTCTTCAAGGAATTTTCTTAAAGTCCAGTGGATTGATTTAACTACTTTGGATAACCATGACCTGGATGAATGAGAACCTACACAGACAACCCCTGAGATTCATCCACTGATAAAAGCTGTTGATCAGTGCAGCTTTAAGGTTTGTTTTACCTGTGTGAACATGTTGCACACAGTGGAACTTTCTTCAGTACTTTGAACATCAACTGATCAATAATAATTTTGCACACTTCTGTCATATTGTGACTAACATCGAAAAACATTCTAGCGTCATAGTTGTAATTTTAGCCATGCCGTCAACTTTATTTAGCATTTAGGGACTTCTCAGGCATGGATTGTTGCTGATGGTGACAAATCATTGTGTTGAGAAATGACCTAAATCTAGGGATTTCAAGACTTCTCTCGCTTAAACTAAAAAATTTCCATCAAGTTTAAACATGTCTCAAAAGAATCCAGACAGTAACGCATGCAATTATCCTTCAGGCTGAATAATAATGTTGTTTTCATACTGTGAAGCAAGAAAAGAAGCAAATGATTCAACAGCAGCTCCACCACTCAGCTGCCTTTCTTAAATATGGCAGAACAGCTTCTTGTGTTTCATTTCGTTTGTCCGTCTACGTCAGAGAGCTGGAGCAGGCTGGCCAGCGGCATTCTGGGAAAAGCTTTACTCAGAAGCGAGGACCCCACCTGCTCGTGCTATCACTCCATATATCACTTTACTGGAGACACCACCTCCATGTGTGTGTTTGTGTGGGAATGTTCTGCGGGGCCGTCAGCATTCGCAGAAAGCGGCAAAACGGGTGGAACGACACGATGCAGAGAAATCGCTGGTCTGAATCAGCAAACGGCAAAGCCGCATGTCTGTGTGTGTTAGGCAGAGGCTGAGAATGAATGAGAGAGCATTCCCCATAACCCTTTATTCATATTGGCTCTAGCTGTGTGTGTTCTGTCCAGGGACACGATGTCCCATGTCAGATTTCAGTACAGTAGCCAGATACTGTTACACAAGAACCTTTACAACCACTGAATGAAGTTTCTGCTTAAACCAGCTTCAGTGTTTACATCAAGAACTGTTTTAAAGTAGCTCACTCCAGAATGAATGTATATCCCTTATTCTGTTGACTTCTGGATCTACAGTGAAATCATTGTGCTACAAGCAGCATGGATTGATTTGAGAAATTACTGGCAGCAGAGAACTATTGCTTTTTATATTTGGAAATGCGGTCAAAGGTTAAGTTGCAACTTGTGCAGGCAGTGACTCAGGATCTTGCTGCAATTTCAACTAACACAGTCTGATTAATATACGTGTACTGATATATAAAATATGACTGTAGCTGGTGGTTCTTTTATCACTGATTGATTAGTTTCCTGAGCATTTATCAACTATCTTTGCTATAATATCCCATCACACTTTCCCAGAGTTCAAGGTGATGTCATCTCTGGGTGTTTTGTTCTGAAAAACAGCCCCAAACCCAAAGACATTTGATCTGTAATAATTTAAAATGAAGAAATATGGCACATCTTAAATTACAGAAGCTCAAACCACTGTGTACTCTGCCTTACTAACTCAGAGAGCGCAGTACTCCGCCAAGGCTGCTCATTCCCCCATATAGCATTGTCAGAAATGCAGCATTTGTTTATTAGTTATTGATGATCAGAAATCACGGCAACATAGAATGTAGCCATTCAGCCTTGCTCTGAGCACAGGTGTGTGTTAAGCATGTGTACGTTATGTACGGATACTGAATTGCATGATCTAAATATGTAGCAGGCAGTGGGAATTGATGGGACTCGGTAACACCCCCACAATTTAATCAATTGTTCCTTGTATCGTTTCTGATTGATAAGTCCCGTTAAGTCCGCAGCGGTAGATTTATAGTAGGATCGCAAGCATGTGATCGTCCGCAGGCAGCTGACGTAGTGTTCACTTGTTGTCATAGTTACAGTGACGCCGTGACGCCATCTTGCAATGATACAGAAATCTTCAACAAATCCTTGGATCCAGACTAAAAGCCGTGTCACAGCAAAAGTATCATCACTTGATCTTTGTGTCATTTCTGACCTTCCTTGAAAATTTCATCCTAATTGGTTGGTCCGTTTTTGAGTAATGTTGCTAACAGACAGAAAAACCAACGGCAAGCGTCACATAACTCCACCGTGCTACAACAAGAACATCATGAGGTTCACATCGTTCTCTAGAAGCCCCTTTTTTATATTTTGAAGGGTGCTGAAGTCTTAAACTCCCACCGTTTACAACCTGTTGAAGGTCTTGTAGGTAAATGCTGTCATATTTGACAGGACAAAGAAGTGGTTGCTTCAGTATTATTCATAGAGGATCTAAAAATCCTTGAAAGTGAAGCTGGACATGGGACAGTAGATGTGGTTTTCCCACAAATGTGCTGCCCTTCACCCTTTTTCCCGCCGACTCTGCAGTGCTGCTCTTCCTGTCCCCACACATTCCAGCTTCTCTCTGACACACCCACTCAAGCTTTACCACTGTGTTGCCGCATAACGACAGCTATCAGAGCCTCTTGATTTTTTTTTTTGTGTAATGTTTTTTTATTTTGTTTTTTTACTTGGCTCATTACACACTCATAAAAAAATATGACACAATGCTGGCAAATTACAACCTATAATGACGTTTAAAACTTTTAATATGTCATATAAAAAGCCTTTCAGGTTTGCATCTTGACTGTGATTTGCACATGTGTGTGAGAATCCTCAGTCCATCTGTTATATACCATGTAAGCCTAGCAACTCCTGCGTACATCATGATGTGTACATACAGGTTACACACTCATACACATGGTTAAATAGCTGCTTTCTGCATAGCTGTTGTAGCCGCTGCAAGTGTGATTGACAGAGGCAGAGTTTAAAGAGGGAATAGAGTGGGTGTGAAAGGGTAATAGACGCGCACACTGCTTGTCTTTCAACACCACGCAGTCTGCCTTCTGCTGCCAACTGCACTGTGTAATGTATGGAAATTTACAGCTCAACATAAAAGGAGAGTGAGCTGCATTCACTGTTATGATAATGGGGATGTTTAAAATGATAGAAAGCTTCCTCTAGTCGTGTGGTCATCAACTCCATTTCTTATTAAGCCCCACAGTTTTAAAGTAGTTGTGTTTATGTCCTGCAATCACTTGTCAGTCAAGCAATGATGGCGTAACAGCAGGGCCTTTTTAAAGTAATTTTTTAATGTTCTTTGCCATTAGTATAGTGCACAGTGGAGACAGAGACAGGAAACGTGGGGAGAAGAGTTGGGGAATGCTGGAACATGGCCATGGTCAAACCCATGACCGCTGCGTCAGGGAGTATAGCCTCTGTTTATGGGTCACAGGGGCACAACAGCAGGACCTTCTTTGGATTATCTGTGGCTGTGTTTGGTAACAGGGTAATGGGCTCGAGTTGACCTTTATGGATCCCCACCTTTAAGCACTCGTGTGAACCACGGATTTATTGCAAAGTATCATGAATCCATCCATTATCTATAAACCGCTTAATCCTCATTAGGGTCGCAGAGGGTGAGAGCCTATCCTGGCTGTTTTAGGGGGAAGGCAGGGGTCACAGGGCTACATATAGAGACAAACACTCACATTCACACCTATGGACAATTTAGGATTATCAATTAACGGACCCGTATTCAGGGCCTATAGTTCACGATGCAGCGGCTTTGGTTTGATTCCAGCTCATGGCCCTTTGCTGCAGGTCTTCCTTCCATTCTTCTCCCTAATTTCCTGTCTGCCTCTCTAGTAACCTGTCTAGCAAAGCCAACATAAGGCCAAAGAAAATAGCTTAATAAAAGAATGATCAGTTAATCTCAGCATGTTTTTGAACTGTGGGAGGAAGCTGGAGAAAACCCACGAATGCAAACTCCACACAGAAAGATTCCAGACCCAGGAAACCAGGGTGCTACCCACTGAACCACAGTGCAGCCCTGCAAAATATCACGCATTCGCAAAATTAATGATGCCGTTTTCCTGCTGCAGTTACTTTCTAAAGTAGCTAGAACCGTACTCTAAGTGCTGTCCTCCACCAAGGCTAATCACCATTATCCTGCCATTTTAACTAAAGATCCACACCTGGTAGTTTTTTTGTAATCCCACTTTCAAATAGGGATTACTAAAATATTCTAAATGTATCCCTACACTTTGATGGAGGGTTTAAAGACAAGATCGAAAGCAGTTGTGCGTTCATTTAAACAAGGCATGCTAAATGCAGTTGACTGTTTGTGTGTTAAATTTTGTAGAACTGTCCTCAGACCTGTTAGATTTGTATTATCTTTGGGATTTCAGAGGTACGATGCTTTCTGTTGTTCAGTGTCCAGTAGAGCTGCAGCAGTTAATCACCAACTGTTGTGATAATCAGTTCATCACTTTGAGGAAAACACAGTTGAACACATTTTGTGATTCTTTACTGGTGGTAATGTTGTGGTCAAAACCAAGCATTTTAGAATGTCCTCTGAGGCCCAAGAACTTAATGGTTATGAGAGTATAAAGAGACAGATTAATGACCAATGTGAATAAGACCTGATATGCAGTGTAAACACTCCACCCGAAGTCTATTATTTGTTCTCTGTATGCTTGAAAGGTGCTTGTGTTCAGATTAGAGTAACAAATGTCTTGCTTTGACCCTTAAACTGTGGCTGTATGTAAGACTCTTAAGCACTCTTGCCTTTAGGCATTTTCGCATCATGTGACCTAGTTCATTTTGCGTACGCTGACCCTTAGCCTCCCTTTGTCCCATTACTGATTTGGATTTTATGTGTTCCAAGCACTTGAAGACTACTGGCGGGAGGGGGGGGTTACATGAAGATTCACGCATACACTTAAATGCTTCCAATGGGAACTAATAGTTCTGGCAGAAATGTGACATTTCCAAAATGATGAGCTCCATGTTCAAACAATGCAAGGGGTCATGAAACTGGGTCGCCATTGGAAGCCATTGTTACCATTGTGTAACCAAGCGGAGTGCAGCTGACGCCCTTCATAAAGAAGCAATTTTCATCCTTGTTACCAGCACCTTTGAAGCCCACAGAGGCAAGTGTTTGATACTCAGATAGATATTGGGTGGAGTATCACTTCAACCAAATTGTCGTGCACAGATGTGCCAGATTCATGACTAACAAGCACTGTGAAATCAGAAACTGTGGTCAGAGTGCAAACATTATATCTTCATTACTGACAGACTTTCTGGCGTCACTGGAAGAAATTAAATGAGGTGACACCGGAGCTATCGTGCCTGTTCAGTCTGCCAGCGATCGGTCCGTGTTTCTGCAGCTGTCTTGACGCTGGATCCCAGTTCATGTTGCACTGTTGTACCTCTTACCCTCTTGCCGGCTTGCAGGACAGATGATTTAATGGAATCAAGTTTAATAACAGTACTGGAGGATTGCGTAGCTCAAGTCACTGGCAAAAGAAGTTGCTGCCATTGTGGAAAAAGTTTGTGGAGATTTTCTCATCCTTAATTCTTAAATGATCTCCAGAAGAAAATTCTTTGTTTCCCATAATGTGGAGGTCAGAGGGTCGCTGTTGGCTGCTATTGGAGTTGAAGGAATTTGTGCACAAGGACATCACTGCAGGTTGGAACCACGTAATCTGTTGCTTGAAAGCGCAAATTGGCGTATCCGAGGAGAGGTACATTTTCTGCCACTGGAGAGGCTTGTGAAAAAAAATACAGTGATAAGCTCTTTGGGGATTTCTAGTCATTCTCATTAATCTTTTCCCCTCTGAAGTTCTTCACCATGGCATGTAGTGATATCCAACATTACAGGTGTTTTTTTGTTTTTTTTTGTAGTTTTCATTTATTGTAAGCATATGATGGAATCTAATAACTCTAGTGTGGGTCTGCCCAATCCCCTTCTAAGTAAAACATGATTTAACCCAAACTGACTGACCGGTGGACTCAGTGACTCGCATAATGTTGCTCAGAACAGCCCCGTGCCTTGAGGGAGTCTGGGCGGCATGAAAATGACAGACTGACGCACTCGATTTACGACCGGCGAACAGGGTGGCTTTCAATTTTAGGCAGCCCTCGATTAAGACATCACACAGACCCAGACCCTCGTAATTGCAAACATATACACACACACGTACACAAGCAGCCGGAGAAGAGTTAGTCCTGTCTAACCTCTTGATTTAAACAGTCTGGGAGAGACAGGCGACGAGAAAGACACATACACTCAGACACTACCATCAGTCATTATTACATCGATTTGCCCACTGATGGAGAAGCGATGCAAGGAAATGAATGAGATCGATATGCAAAACACAAAGGAAGACCAATGAATGAGGTAGCTGGGAGGACATAAGAAGGCCATATCTGACTGGTGTGTGCAGGAGAGGAAGCATCTCAGGTGTAAATACGAGGATGTATGTGAATCAGTGCATTAGGCTGAAGCAGTGGACAGTTTTTTTTCTGAGTCTGTGAGGGAGAAAGGTCATTATTAAGTGAATGTCATCCATATAATTACAGCGTCTTCCTCCGCTTTGCTGTGTGTGGCTGCTTTCAGTGTGTCTGTATCCATGGCAGAGCATCGGTGCGCGTCCAGCCCAGCTCCTCTGGATGCTTCGCTCGGACGGCTTGCTTTTGTTGCCATTTTTCGAGCTGCGTGGCTGAACGAGGGAGCTGCTCCGTTCCGCTTTAGGCCGTCGCGGCTTGGCCGGCTGGCGGGCACCGTCTGTGCTGAGGGGGGACTAAATATAGCTCACTGCACCAGGAAGAAGACAAACTGGGAAGAGAGGGAGGGGCGTAAATATAGAGTACCCTCGAGCAATTAGAGAGTCGAGCAGCGGCTGGGAAATTTTAGGGAAAGAGACAGGGAACTCTCTGTGAGGCTGTTCAGTGTGCCAGCGTAACAGACAGCAACCTGAGTTTATTGTGAATCTCCACTTTTGGCATAGAGTAAGTCATTTATGAACCTTTATAATCTTAATCGTGATCCTGCTTTTAGTCCAAATTAAGTCGCTCTTTTAGAATTTTTCACTCACTCTTTCATTAAAAAATTGTATCACACAAACCTCATAGTTCTATTCTGTGCACTAATTATGCTCAGCAATACATTCATCTGAACATCTGGTTTAAAGGCTGCTATGCACTACTGTATCACCTCAATCTTGAAGGTTAATTGCACGTCACACTGGGTTAGTATCTGTCAGAGTGCACAGCATTGAGTCAAGTGGTGCATTCTGCTTCATTTCAATCCATATTTTGTAGGGCTGTCAACAGTACCATTTTGGGGATTAAATCTTCAGTGAGAATTTTCCACAAATGTTTGGAGTCTTAGCTCATTAGCAGTTGCACCATGGCGAAGACCTCACTTACAGTTTTCAGGTAGTTTTCCAAACTCATAGATTAGACCAGCCTTTTGTAATCTTAAGAATATCTTGGAATTTGGAAACTATTCAACACTACAGACTGTATCTGGAAATTTCACCAACACCACTATGTTCCAGCACTAGAGACTTTATCAACAGGAGTAGAAAAATTGCTTGGTGGAATGTTTTGATAGTTTCACTTAAATGCATGAGATGTAAACTGTCATGAAAGAACAGAACAAAAAGGAAAAGTTGAGTCCCATGGACAAAGCTAAGCATGCTCCCACCCTGGCCCATAACGGCCAATCTTACCTTGAAAACAGAGCCAGAACTGCATCAGTCCTTCCCATGTCTTCAATTCAGGGCCTTGTTGCCTCCATGTGTTCCCCCAACCGTCCCTGCAACCAGAGGAAACTGGCGCCATGGTTATCTAGAAAAGTATTTACACACTATTAGCAGTATGTTCAGACAACTGCTGAAAAAGCAGCTGGCTCAGCTATTTTCAATGGAAGCCTTCCACATGAAGTTAAACTGATGCTTGACGTTTGCGCGGCGTGGTGAGGCATCGAGTCACATTATTGTTTCACCATTTCCACTTTCTTATTCTTCTTATATTCTTGCCGTTAACCAGTTTGCTGTTCTATTTAACTCTACCCTGCGACACTAACAACAGCAACGAGTGATTGAGCAGCACTTCAGCAGCAACTCCGTTACAATGCCACGGGCGAGTGTCGGCCATTTTGTAACTTTGTTGCCCGTAATGTAAACCTAAAAGTCATCATATCTTGCTCTATTGACACTTTGTCTTTGTTTGGGTCAGGTAGCGGTCTTCTAACCTGTCCGTATACATCTATGGTGTTGAATCGTGTTCCTTAAATATTGGTGCAATCTGCTGTCCTCATTTTGAGTTACCAACTGGGGCTGGGCGATATGGCCAAAAAATAAAATCTCAATTTTTTTTTTTTTTTTTTTTTTTTTTTTTTAGTCATCTTGGACGATTACGATTTTAATCGATTTTTGTTGTTTCTTTGCGATCTGTTTGCTATGGCTAGTGCTAGCCATGCCGCACTCCAGTAGCTGCGAGCACTGTTCCCATTCTGTAGGGTGCCTCTGCCGGAGGTGCTGAAAGAGATTAGTTGTGCTGCTACTTTTCGTTTTCACAGTACTTTTGCAAACCTTGCATATGACTGTAGTTTGCTCTGTGTCAGTCTTGTCAAAGCCGAACCGCTTCCATATAATCGATGTAACATGAAGCCGTTTTTTCACGACCAACTCTTCGTCTGCTGTTGTGCCCACCATGACGGGGGTGTGAGTGTTTTGGCGGAAGGAGATGAGAGGCGGAAGCAAACGGCAGTGCACAAGTCATGAAAGGCAGAAGAAGAATCTGTATTGTTATATATTTAAGCTCGCCTCGATTTTACGACTTGGCAAATTTTCAAATCGTCAGGTTTTAAAAAGGCGAATTAATCAGATTAATTCGATTTATCGCCCAGCCATATTTCAAACTAAAGATTATGCAGTGCTTCTTTCAGAACTGTCTCAGCCTTTAAACTATGCTCAAAATAAAACTGTTTTTACAGTGTGTTTTCTGGGTACATCTGCATTAGGAGAGCATGCTTGTCAGACTGTAATCTTCAGAAAGCTGCAAAAATGATCGATGCAGCCCTCCTGCGCTCTGTCGCTCAGTTATCCAACCAGTACTTTGTTTAAAGTATGCCGGCCCCTTAAACCACCTCTCAGTGTCTCACAGCATGATCTACAGCCACCATTTCACAGTTTCGGACTGACAACCAAAGATTTGACCAGAAAGGCCGAAAATAGCGCTTCATATAGGGAACGTAATGCGGGCAGATGGCTGCATGACACCATGGGATTCTACACCGGAGCAGAATTACCATCAATTCTGCATCTGCTTATCCCATCAACTGTGCAAACAATGCTGGGAAAGACCTGACATTTTGAATTATTACAATCGTGGCAGTTCCTTACAGACATCCCAACATGATGGGATGCTTCGAAAATGCGAGAAAACGTGACACATATGCAGATCTCTGTTTCCACATGCTGGCACACATATTTGACTCTGTGCCTGTAGCGGTAGGTGTCCTCACTTTCTCCCTTCCTGTTGTTCCTTTTATCACTTCCTGTCTGCATCTTTTTCCAGCCTGTTTAGTGGTATTGTATATTTCTGTTGTTGCTTTTAGGGTCACTGCGTTCCCGGTCCGATAAGCAGCACTACATTTTATAATTACCATGATAAGAAAGAGGTCACTGTATAAACATGTCATAATATTTATTTCGTCACCATATCACAGGGAGTGTTTATTCCGCATACAACAATATAATTTCCCCTTTCTCTGTGTGTATCTTTCTTTCCAGAGTGCTGATGTCAGTGCGTCGTCCTTGGGGAAACAATCTGGTACCACTCAGGGCTTCGAAGCTCCGCCTGTTCCTATTGTGACAGCCAATCACGTCCAGAGAGCAGCTGGATTGGACGCACCCCTGAAGCACTTTGACAGAGAATGATGGATTTTTTAAATTTTGTTTTTCTTCTCTTCGCTTTCATCTACTTGGTTGTGGAAACCAACAGGGATGTGTGCCAAATGACATTCTTCTAAAGCTATTTGCTGCTCTCATTCCTCGAGTGAAAGCCAATCAGAGAAGGGTACAAAAATGGAGAACAGTGTTTTGGTTGTTTTGTTGATTTTATTTTTCCTAATTGAAAAAGTGAAATCGCTAAAGAGTACAATGGTGGGTGACTAGTGTGTGAAAAAGAAGATATACAGAATTATATATCTGCTCAAAAAGTGCCTCATTTTCAGATTGTAGCCATTTTACAAAGAACTGCAACGTAGCGTCGACTAACTATAGCTTTGGGTTGTCATTTTCGTGCTTGATTTAATGTAGTTTCCAAAAAAATGCAACAGAAAATACTGGTAAGTGGGGCTTTTTCTGCGTTCATGTTATATGGGGTGGATGTTAGGAAAGCAAAGACAGCAGCAATGAAAACATGAAGTTTGAGCTTCTAGAGTATACAGCAGAAGTCAGTAAATAACAGTGCAAAATCCCCCAAAAAAATATTTCAAAAAGACAGTTATAGGTAGCATCATGAATGCTGTGGATGTACCAAACCATTGGCTGACAAGATGACTCCCAGTCTGCAGAAGCTTTGCAGAAGAGGAATATTCCAGCAGTATAATCATGCCAAGCACAGTTCCAAGATGGCACAAGAGTTTTAACGGAGAGTATAGTGTTGCCTGACTTGAATCCAACAAGAGTCCTTTGGGGTGTTTTAAAGAGAAAGTCAGATCCGCAACACCCCTCCAGCAAAAAAACAACAATGTATCTGAAGAATTGGCAGATCGTCTGTCCAGATACAATCAATCTGAACTATTAGGTTATAGCTTTACATAAGTGCAACTTGGAAGTAATGCAGTTATTGTAAGGTGATACTATTTTATATCATTGGACATTTAATTGATTTTGCACTGACGTGCACTCACATGTCTTGTCTACTGTGTATTTATTTGGACAAAAGTGCTACAATAGATATAGCTTTTCCTAACTTTTATGTTGCCATAAACCCTATGTAGAAGACAGAAACCTGGAATCACAAGAAATCCAGTATGACATGAACGCAGCATTTTATTAATAATAATAATGGTACTAGCAATCTGCTAGCCTCCCTTTCTACTGTGAGAAATATCAGCATAGCTGCTGTTAGCTAACTGCTCATTAGTGTGTCGCGTTTCTTCTTTAAATCCTTGTTTTCTTTTTCTCCTGACTTCTCTTACTGCTTAGGTTTCTTGAGCCATAAATGAAAGTATTGAATACAAAGGCTTGAAATAAAAAATACTTGTAGCAGGGAATATAGTAGCTTGCTTGCTAGTTAAAGCCAGGTAGATCAGATTAACATATTAGCATCGTGCCAGGATGTAAATTCAGGGTCCTGCTGACTACAGCTCAGGGTTAGATCCCTGATATAGAGCCAAGCAATCCCATTAGTGCTATTAGTTCCAGACACTTGTGTCTCACTTAATCCCCTTCATCTCAGGATGCTAAATAACATACAGTACATACAGCTTAGGACAGAGACCCTATCAATAGCCATTCTAATGCTAGCTTTGTAGCCGTCAGCACACTGCGTATAGCACTTGAAAAGGGGTCAGTTCTCATTTTACTTATGTGAATATAAAATCAATCATGTGTTCTCAGTTATTTTATACACTACCAAACAGTTTTATTTTAGTATTTTTTCTTTACATTTTTTTCTTTTAAACTGGTTGAATTGAAAGTGCTTTGGCCCCAAATCCTTCTTTAAGACTCTGTTTCTATCACCTTCTCCCTCCCTCCTCTTTTGCTTACTTTAATCTTTGCTATGCATTCGCACTTAAGTGCCTGTCTGTCCTATTTGTCAGTCTTTCTCTACTCCACTTTAGCAACTAGCACTACTACAGTTGTCCTAGCAGAATATATCAAGACTATTTTTGTGGCTATTTTTGTCTCTTTTGATGTACAGTTCTCCTAAATTGTTTGTTCGTGTGTTCGGAATGGCACCGATCTATGAAATGACTTGACTGACAGCCATTGCCCTAATCCGAGGAGTTTTCAACTGTTTCTCTTTGCCAATAATGGAGGACTTAATCGTTGGGGGGCCGTCAGTGCCAAATACAACAACAACAATAAAAACTAAGCATCTCTGACAGAACCTCAAGAAGCAACTTTTGGCTCTAAAGTCTGGACACATTGCTTTGTCTTGTTTTAAAAGTGTAACCTTTCATGTTTCCTCGTCGTTTTCTTTCGCAGCGTGGTAAAGAACTGTGACATATTGCCTCGCAGTCTGCTGACGTGACTCTCTGAGATAAAGGTCATTGTGACGACTGCTTGGACCCGATTATAAAAGAATCTACGAAGAGGAAGAAATGGCCGCCACTGAAAACAACAAAATCATAATGTTAAATACATGTGTATTTGTGTAGCTCCAAGTATTACTCCTGTTTGTCTGCCTGCCTTCAGAAGTTCATGAACTTTCTCATTCTGGTCACGTGACTTTCAGGGCCTAGAGCATAACAATGCAGCTTTATTGTGAGCAGATTGGGAACCACTGTTGGAATTGTCCCTAATCATGGTTACTAATTCAGAAGTGGAAGAAAACCACATTCGACACGTAAATCCAAGACTTTCCAGCAGACTTGCAGGCAAACACACGTTGATAAATTCAAATGTTTCTAATGTATTTTGGAGATGTTCTCATGTAACTCAGCCAAAACACAAATGCTTGAAGGTACCTGTAGCTTAGAAAGAAAGCGCACAAACAGACTTTCAATCCTAACAAGCAGACATCGTTATCCTACCATTTGCCCCTTCAAGCTCTGAGCATCTCATGAACTTTTGGTATTTTGCTTTGTCAAACTGCCTGCAGTCTTCTTCTTCTTTGGCTGCCCGTGGTGGTCGCCGCCGCATATCGTGAGTCAAGATTCTTTCGGAGAACTCAGGCAAACAGGGGGTTCAGCAGTTTTAAGTGGCTGTATGATATCATTCATTGCATTGTTACCGAATTTAGTCGTGTTCATAAAATGTGCAGAAAAGTGCTGCTGCTGTTCTGAATTGTTTTATCTATTCCTCCTGTTCCCCTGAGGATGGTACTGAATGGGGATATTGTGAGGTTTGCCATTGATGTAGACAGTTTTACTTATGTTGCTTGAGGAAAAAAAAATCTGACTAAATGGAAAAAAAGTCATACAACAAAAGCACTTGTGGTTTCTTTTATTTCTGAGGCTGCTCACTGAGCTTTGAGTGATGTCATGGGGATAATTGGTAAAAAGTGGCAGAAAAACAACAGAGCTACTGAACTAGGGGGTCTGGGGGCTGCGGAAGACGCTAAATTTTTACTGTCGAAGGGGAGTGTGAACATCTGCATGCAATGCCACAGGCGGCTCATGCCCCGCTCACAGTCTTTGACTCACAAACACTCAAACAGCCACAGCGCAGATGTCACACTGTAATGTGGAAAAGAAAACAGCCTGATTGTTATCCACCAAAGCCTTTTCGTCACATTCACCACTCCCATTGATAAGATCATTTGCACTCGAGATTGGCAGCTCGCCAGCAGAGTTAATCACTCATCTTACCGGGAATCTGACCGACATGGTGTTTGCTGGGCGAGCTCAAATACCTCCCTGTGTCTTATATGATACTACCCTCTCACTCAGCACTCGCTTTGATTAAAAAAAAGCCTCTTTTGGCATGATAAATCTGTGCCTCTCTTTCTCCTCATTGTTAAAACGCGTGGGATCTTGTATCATCCTCGTCCACAGATGGCCAAGTAACTCAACCCAAACCGGGTGTGATTGTGTGCTGACTGGCACCGCAGGAATTAATAGAAATGAGAGCCTACACAGACCAGGCCTGCACCTGCACAGCCTCTTACTGTCCTCACTGAAAAATACAGCATGTAGACAATAAAAAGCCCAGCGACACCTGTGCAACAGAAGATGCCCCCACACCCGAAGGATGCTGAAACCTGTGCTGTTGCCTCACTGCCCCATTAATTCTCTTTATGGCTTTTGTTCTCTTAACTTTTGTTCACATACACTGCCGTTCAAAAGTTTGTTGTCACCTGAAAATATCCTAATTTTTGAAAGAAGAGCTGTTTTTTTTTTCAATATAGATAACATTAAATTAATCAGAAATACAGTCTAGACAATATTAATGTGGTAAATGACTATTCTAGCTGGACATTTTTAATAGAATATCCCCCTAGGTGCACAGAGGAACATTTCCAGCAAACATCACTCCTGTGTTCTAATGCTACATTGTGTTAGCTAATCGAGTCGAAAGGCTAATTGATGATTAGAAAACCCTTGTGCAGTTATGTTAGCACATGAATCAAAGTGTGAGTTTTCATGAAAAACACAAAATAGCCTGGGTGACGGCAAACTTTTGAACAGCAGCGTACATCTTAAAGTGAGCCCCGGGGGGGATTTCAAGCCCTACTTTTTAAGATTGGATAGTTTGCAGCAGACATTTCTCTTTGTACTCGCGAGAAAAGCTACTGATTCAGTGGCTGACTTTAAACGCGCTTGATACTTTTCCTCAAAGGTTTAATTAAGGATCTTGTTTTTGATGCACCGGGCAAAAAAAAAGTACAGCTACTTTTCCCTACGTTGGTGATGTGAAAAAGGCTGACATACTGTAGCTTGACCCACATTCTCATTCCTATTGATGCCTCTATGGACAGACGGAAATTCAGAGCGCTATCAGTACTTTTCTCAGATAAGGAGAGACTGTGCACAGCTGCCATCTGGTTGTCGTGGAGACGGTCAGCGACAGTGCCGGTCTCAGCTGTGGTGGCAATATCTCCGGTCAAAGAAAGGAGTGAAAGAGAGCAGAGGAGGGACGCTGGATGAGAGCCAAGGCAGGAGGACACAGAGTTCAATAGCCGAGGTGTTCTGGGCAGAGTCCAGCAGGTAAACCTGTTGTGTCTGATCTGGCAGAGGATCAGCTCCTCATTGTTTCTGTGTGTCTGTAATACTGTATCCTTGTATCTCAGCTCAGATGTAGATAGTGCAAACACACCTTCATACACCTGTGCAGCAGAAATCGACTCAGTATCCATATTTGTTAAACCCTCGTGGCCTGTTTTAAAGTTTGAAAATGTGGGGAAAAGCAGTATTTTCACAGTGAAACTTCTAATGTCCACATTTTCAGCTTTTGTCCAAAATTTTCGAACATTATTTTGGTGGAAAAAAAAGAAATATTGAAACTATTTCTTTAAGAACATTCACCAAAAAAATCAACCAAAATCCAGCGAAATTCGCTGGATTTTGGTTGATTTTTTTGGTGAATGTTCTTAAAGAAAATATTAGAAGCTTTACTCATATATATGTAATCACTTTAGATATTTTTTTAATTTTTTTCAGAAAGATTTTTTTAAAAATTTAAAATATTTACAGGAATTTCCTTGCCAAGTTTTGAGGATTTTTTAAAAATAAAACTTTAAGGTAAATGTTTAAGGAAATATTGGAATATTGCTCTTAAGTGTTTGCAAATTTTCCAAAAAATTTGGGGAATTTTTTATTTTTTTTGCTGAATTTTGGGATTTTTTTTCAGACACCTAAACAATGTTTTTGGTGCCCGTAAATGAGGATAACAGGAGGGTTAAACACTGCAGGGATAAGTGTACAGTCTCATGTGAATTAATCCAATACCATAACCACAAAGCCCACGGTATGTAGTACCTCTTCTGGAGCTTTTGATCATATGGCTTAATCTTCATTTGTGGATACAGTTCCCAGAGCTGTCAGCTTAGAAGTGCTTAACAGAGTTGTGAAGTGGCTGTCCGTGATGTTAACGGCAACATTATCAGCCGATGAAATGTGCACTTTAAACATCAATATTTGCTCAGTTTTGTATAGATTGTCATTTTAAAACTGCAGTTACTTATATTTTAAAGTTATTTTGCAGAAATAAAAGGCTCCAAGACTACCTATATGAATCAAAAAGTAAACCGGGGTGTAACATCTCCATCAAAGTAGTCTAAGTATGCAGTAATACACTACCCCTTTTGCTCCTGTAAGGCTTATAATGTTCCATGGAAGCCTTTTTGTGCTGGATCCTCTTCCTCAGACACCTTAAGATGCTACAGTAGAGCTCTGTCTTGACAGTCCAACCCCTGGGGGAGAATTCCTGATGGAACCTGAATGTTGAAGAAAACAGCTAGCATGCTCCTGGTGCACTCCTGACTTGATGTACCTCATCTGGTCATCTGAAACCGCAGGCCGCTCCGCTGGAAAAATGGTTGTTTCTTGTCTCGGTTGTAGCCGCAGATTCGCCTGTCATCGCCAGTGATGATCCTCGAAAACAGAGGTTGGATCATCCCGGCTGCTGACGGACACAGAATGTGAAGTTTTCTTCAGACTGTCACAGCAATCACAGCGCTCTGTATACACTACCGTTGAAAAGTTTTGGGTCGCTTAGAAATGCCCTTATTTTTGAAAGAAAATCATTTTTTTCAATGACAATAACATTAAATGAATCAGAAATACAGTCTAGACATTAATGTGGAAAATGACTATTCTAGCTGAAAGTGGCTGATTTTTAACCCTTTGATGTGCAGTGCGGATCATCAGATACCCATTTTCCATTGGATTTGGGTCACTTTTGACTCATGTTGCGTATCAAATGGGTAATGGAATATCTCCATAGGGGAACAGAGGAACATTTCCAGCAACCATCACTCCTGTGTTCTAATGCTACATTGTGTTAGCTAATGGTGCTGAAAGGCTAATTGATGATTAGAAAACCCTTGTGCAGTTATGCTAGCGCATGAATAAAAGTGTGAATTTTTATGGAAAACATGAAATTGTCTGGTTGACCCCAAACTTTTGAACTGTACTGTAAATGCTAGGACAAAAAAAGTTGGGCGTTCTTTAACATAAGGCAACAATTCACCCAACTTTTGCCCTCATGATTGATTCATTTGAGCATTAAAGACGATCTGTTTAAAGGTTTACTGCCATTGCATGCTGTCTTAGATGAAGTTTCCTATTTAGTCTGGTTAATTTTATAAGACACAAGGCAAAGTTATTGAACCTCCTTGAGATACATTGATTGAATCCCTGAATATTCATAACAAGTATCAGATCCCCTTCAGAGCCTTTACACCTCTTCTTCTAAGTGCAGTGAAAACATGTCCCAAAGCCGTGCAACCAACTGGTATAAAGGAGCGGCATAAATTCCCCGCCACATCTATGTATCGGCCTCTTTGATGGGGCTCAGAGTGCTATTTTTGTGGTTTTACATCACTGGTCCCTGGCCTTTCAGATCATGTACGGTTCATACCGCTGCATGTTGGCAACGATGCAGGAAGTCTTCCTGTCTTTATGACTTCCTCCATGGCGCGGGCCACGGGAAGCTCGCTGGATGTAGGACACGGATGTAGCTTTTTTTCCCATAGCAGATGTGGGAATGTTAACGTCGGCACTATTCCATGCTCCTAAATGACTTCCTTCTTGCCATTTGCACTCACGCCGGAATGTAGTGGAGGTTTTGTGTCCCGAAACTTACAGAAAGTGTATCTATAGCGATTGAGAGCGATTTAAGGCCAGGTTTTGTGTTTTCTTCATCACAATTTTCCAATATTAAAGCCCTTGATTACAGTTTTGACATTGGAAGCTGCTTCTGCTAATCCTCCCAACTTTCTTTCTTCTCCATGCCTTAAACCTTCCATATAGGCTTTTGGGCAAAATCATCCACTGTAAAGTAGTAAAGTTAGTTTATGTACACAGTCATGGTCAAACTGAATGGATCTGATGCTCGGGTTGAAGTCATCCGAGCCACAAACGCCACAGCCGACGCAACCATTTTCTAATGTATTTCCAGCTCCCCTTTCCTCGCCGCCCCCACTTTCACATAGTGTACTTAGCCAAACAAAAAGCCTTTCTCTGTCTTTCCCTCCCTCCCCTCCAACCAACTAACGCTCTCTCTCTCCCTCTCTTTCCCTCTGCCTCTGATGATGATCATGGATTTGTCTGTGCTACAGGACCAAATTAGCTCGGTCACTCCGTAGCTGCTTGGCTGGTCATTGTGACAAAAAAAACGGAGGTTGAAACTGCACGGGGAAAAAAATGCCAGATGGAGTGAGAAAACAAGAAGGGGAACAACAAGAAGAAGAAGAAGGAGGGAGGAGGGAGGTGAGGGTGTTTTGGGGGAGTGGTGGTGGTGGTGGTGGGGACTGAGAGGCCTCTGTGCTTTATTTTCCTTGAAAGCTCCCTGAAAACCGCAGACACATGGTACAGAATTCCCCTCACAGTAGGAGGGGGGGGGGGGGGGGGGGGGGCAGCTTTTGCAAGAGAACACCACGCCGTCTGTGATCAACACACACACACACATTCAGGGAATAATATAGACACACACTTGGAAAAGGAGGGATTTTGTGAATCTGACACACTCAGATGCACAAAAGGCAGAGAGGAACTTTGAAGGAGCCGGCAGGCCGACGCCTTGACATGCCACCACACGGGAACCTCGTAGCAGAACATCAAACAATCGTATCACCTTAATGCCCCTCAGCTCTATGGGAAAGTAGATGGCCCCGCTTTCCACGGGTATTTATAGGGTGGCAGTGGTGGTGGTGGGGGAGTTAATCCAATGTACAATGTGTTTAAGTTTGACTGGCAGATCCCGTCAAAAAGAACTCTCCCACCTTCCGTTGGCGTTGGGGCCCCTTCCAGCTTCTAGATTGAGGAGGAGAGCTGGTATTTAGGTGGAGGTGGAGGTCAGGTGGTGTGAATGGACCTGCGAGGAGCTGGGATCTGGGTTCAGTGTGGACCCAGTGCCCCTGAAACTGAACACTTGATCCCCTGACTGAAAGAAATTGTTCAGTTTTTTTAAGCTTAAGATGACTAAAGATGAAAATATCTCTAGTTTAACTTTATTTTGTGAATTTCCCTTTTTTGCTTTTAAGTTACCGTTTGCGTCATGCATGGCGTATTAAAATGGATGAGTCACGCCATCTAGTGGAACATCTATGATTTTCTCAAACTGTACATCAGGTCACTATAGCAGGGGTGTCAAATCATTTTAGTTCAGGGGCCACATTCATCCCAGTTTGATCCCAAGTGTGTCGGACCAGTAAAATCACAGCATAATAACCTATAAATAACAATAACTTAGAAGGTTTTCCTTTGTTTTAGTGGGAAAAAAGTACATTATTCACATTAAAGGGACTATCTTTTACAC
The DNA here is from genome assembly GCF_021347895.1 of Acanthochromis polyacanthus. Lineage (NCBI taxonomy): Eukaryota > Metazoa > Chordata > Actinopteri > Pomacentridae > Acanthochromis > Acanthochromis polyacanthus. Next base: position 17,761,601 of record NC_067135.1, read on the forward strand.
AACATTATGAAACACATGAAATCTGTTATGGAAAAAAAGATAATTTTCAGATTACCACCCACAAATGACAACCAAAACATTTAGTCACAGGTATCTGGAACTGAAAAATATAGTATTGTACTTTAAAAAAGACAAAAGACAAAAAAAACAAGATAAAATGAGACATGGTGAGAAACTAAATTCCAAAAAATGAGGCGAATGACACAAAACAAACAAAAAGGAGGCAAAAAAAATTAGACAAAATAGTTACAAAGCGACAAAAAAACCCAGCAAACAACACAAAGGAGATGAAATATTACAAAAGCGGGAAACAAAACGACAAAAACGATACGCAAGACAATGAATAAAGGGAAACGCAAAATGAGAAAGATGAGAGAACAAAACAACAAAAACAAGACAAAATATTGCAAAAATGAGACACAAAATGACAACAGCGAGAAACAAAATTACAAAAAATGAGACGAACGAGACAAAACAAGACAAAAAGAGACAAAAAAATTAGACAAAAAATGGACAAACGAGACAAAAATGACAGAAGTGTGAAACTAAATGACAAAACAATGAATAAAGCAAAACAGAAAATGACAAAGATGAGACAAATAAACACAAGCAAGACAATAAGGAAGCACAAAATGACAAACAATAAAAGTCACAAGAAAAGACAAAAAAACGACAAAATATTACAAAAAAGACACAAAATGACAAAAGAGCAATATAGTATTTTATTATGTGATCAAAGCAACTTGTCATGGTCTAGAATATTTTTTAAATTTACAGTTCTACAAATTTGCACATTGCAGTTAATGTCTTCTCTGTAATTCTTACACTTTATAAAATCCTCCAGATTGGACCCTCTGGTGGGCCAGTTTTGGCCCGCGGGCCGCATGTTTGCCACCGCAGCACTATAGGTAACATCCACAGCAAATTCAGTTACCCTGAACAAGACAGATAAGATTAGCAACATAATGAAAAGCACATCCTTATGTCTACACCTAATAAACAGATTTCTTTCTAATCTATATTTCTATACCTGGGGTTTTTGCTTCAGTTATACTGTGTGTACTTATCAAAGGCTTTCTCAGAAGGAGAGGAAGATCAAGTTTTTCCACCTCGTAGCACGCTAGCCCTGAGACCAGCAGGCTGAAACCGTGCTTGTAAGCTTGAAAGACGAGATGGAAAATCTGTGTCAGCACACTGAATAGCCACTGTCTGCATGGGAAAGAGGACACAAGGAATGGGAATACAGAGAATTTATAAAAAGCTACAAGGATGACCTTGTCTCATTTTTCCTTTTTATTCTTGACGTTTTACTGTGCAAATCATTTGCCGAAGGAGGCAGATGTTTCATCCAGAAAGTCACGTTTTCTGCTCAACTTTCAATCCCCTCCAGTAAGGACCTGAGGTCAGAGCGAGAGGGCATCATTTAGTGAAAATACTGCATCACCAGACATGATTTAAAGCAAAAAGTATTTCCAAATAATCCTCAGTATTCCGGTAAACTGCTTATCATGGCTGAGGATTGTCTTTAACCACATGAAACAATGGGAATGCCAGGAAGCTGAGGCAGAAACTAAACGCAAAAACTTTTTTTTCATGCACAAGTTTACAAATAATGGAGAGAAAACATCTACAAGATTTTCAGGTGTTCACTTACAACGCTGTGTCTAATTTCGTCGACAGATTTCAATTATGATACATATCATGTTTTTTTTTTCCTACACTGAACCAGATATCTCCACTTCACCACAGTGAGAGACATTATCCACACATGGAGAAAACGTGCAATAGTGGGGAACCTTCCCAGGAGTGGATCGAATACAAACATTTCTCCAAGAGCACATCAACATCTGTTCGAGAAGATTACGCAAGATCAAAGACAAACATCAAAGTATCTGCAGACCTCACTGGTCTCAATTTGGATTTGTCTACATGATTCCACAATAAGGAAGAACCTGAGCAAAAATGTCATCCATGGGAGAGTTGCAAGGATCAAACCGCTGCTGACCAATAAGAAAATAAAGGATCATCTGGTATTTGCAAAAAAAAAAAATCCATATGAACTCGAAGACTTTTGGGATAACATGCTGTGGACTGATGAGTCAAAGGTGGAAGTTTTTGGAAGACATGTGTGTTGCAAGAACATGATACCAGAAGTGAAACATGATGGTGATAGTGTGATGGTTGGAGGACCTATGCGACTTGTCATCATTGATAGAGCCGTAAACTCTGCTCTCTATCAGAAAATCTTCCTGTAGAAAATCCACCATCGTTTCATGACCTAAAACTCACAAGTCAGTCCACTTCTGAGTGGCTCAAAAAGAACAGTCCAATTGAGATGCTGTGGCAAGACCTTCAAAGGGCAGTCCATGCTTGAAAACCATCTGTGATCGAACTAAAACTATTCTGCAGAGATGAGCGGGCCACAATTCCTCCATGGTGATGTAAAAGACTGATCTCAATCTGTAACAAACATTTCACTGCAGTTGTTGCTGCCAAGTGTGGAAACTAGCTGTTAGGTACAGGGGGCAATTACTTCTCACAGGGGTGATATAGGGTTTCAGTGAATCAAATTTAAAAGCTGCACCATGTCTTTGAAGAATTTACTCATAACAAACCTTATGAGGAGCCCATGTAATAGATGTTGTGTTTGCAGAAGAGCAACTTAGCAGATTAGGAGTATAGACACTTAAATTTAAATACTTAGAACAGTGAGGGAGTCAGCCATCTTCCAAGTGTCAGCTTCATGACATTTCCACCACCTTGATATTGTGTCTTTACTGGCATTCGTCTTAATAGACACACTCAGCCAGATTATGGGAACAAGGTTTTTCTTGGCTCAGAATGGGCCTTTGGGAGGGTGACTGTGCATGACTGGTCTGTGCACAGTAAATACAATGAGTCTGTGTTGCTTCATTTGACAGAAATCTACACGCCTTCTTATGTCTGCTCATTTGATAAATCTTTGCTCTTGGCTAAAAGCTCTTTGTGGGTGCCACAAATTGTTATCCAGTGTTAGTGTTGAGGGATCAGCTTAATATCTTAGGTAATGTCAATGTTTGTTTTCTTGGAAAGATTAATATCACTCTGTAGCATGACGACAGCCAGCAGCTAATTATCTTAGACAGCCACGTAGAAGCTAATCAAAGGGAAACATCTCACTTAACCCTCTTCAAAGCTAATACACCACACCTATCAGCACCTCAAAAGCTCACTAATTAACACATAACATGCCTTTTGATTTCTACAAAAACATGAGTGGAAAGTGTATTGCCAATGCCAGATGTTTTCTCGCTCAGGACCAGTTTCCAGGCAACCAGAGGAACAACATATTATGTTCTCTCCATAAACCAATTACAACCTCAAAGGAGTTATTTATTGGCGAAAGCGCTATGAGACAGATTTGGACAATGTTCCAAAGCAAAAAAAAAAGAAGAATAGGCTTTTCTGACAAAAACATCTTTTAATTGTCTGCACAAGATCAAAATCACAAGTTACTTTATTGCTATTGCTCCAGCTGTAGAACTCTTCATCACATTTCTATTGCTTATCTGGATGAGAAAGTTTCATCGACTTGAAGGAGACGTTCGCAGTGGATGTTCGTAGGTAATCTAGCTCTGACAAATCTTCATCAAGCGCCAGACTTCCTACATCAGACACATTAAAACCTCCACTTCCACTCCCTTCATTATTTGGTAAAAAATCAGCTGCATTGTTGGCTTTTTTGCCGACGCTACTGAAGTCTTCTTTCTCATCTTCATCTTCAGGACTTTTGCTCGTGTTTTTCACACCATGGACATCATCAGGAGGCTTTAAAGTCCTTTGACCCACCGTTGCTTGTTGCCTGGTTGTAGCTGTCGTGTTTGGAAAATTCCCATCATCAAGTGGCGTTGTTGGTGTCTGGTTTGTAGCCCTGACACCACTGAACGAAGCACTTCCAAGAATATCGGCATATGTGAAGGCTTTGACACCGGCGGGGCGCTTGGGCAGCCTGACTATGACCGCATTTCCGGTGTTGTAAGTGAAATTAGACTCATTCAGCTCTGTGCTGTTCTTGTATTTTACCCTCACGAGTCTGCCTCTCACAGTGCTGCTGGTGGAGGAGTTGAGCAGGATCGCCTTCATTGCAGCAAGTTTGTTTTTGTTGGCCGCTCTTGGCTCTGAAGTTGGACCGGGTGCAAGTTTGAGGCCTCCTACAGATCTGAGATGAGCTGAAGAGATAAAAGGAAGATTTTGCTCGGTGTCTTTCCTGTATATTTTGTTGTGAGTCTGCTCAGCTCTTTTTTTAACAGACTGAAGTCCTACAAAAGGGTGGGTTCTGCTGTCAGGTGTAAATCTGGTGACAGGTTCAGCGCTTCCTGCAGTCTTTTGAAGGACTTTAACATCTTTCCTGCTTAGCTCATTTTGCTTTACTGTGGATACATTTATAGTACCTGGCTCTGCTTTACTTGTTCGATTGTACCCCCTGATGATTTTTGGTTTCCAGGTCTGTGATTTCTTCAGTTTAAAGTTTCGAAAACCTTGATGGAGAGTGGCAGACTCATTTATTTCACCAAGTAAAGTTTTGGCTCCCTCCAGTGGTCGACTGCCAAATCCTTCCAGACCGTACTTTCTCTTGTAGATTGTGAATTGTCTGTGGTTGGGGTTTCTGTCCACGCTAGCATCACGTTGAGGGAGAAGATGCTGAATGTCCTGAAAGCCTGATGTGAACGGCCTGGTTGTAGGAACCGCTGTTATTTGAATTCCATCTAAGATACCAGGAGAAGGTGAAGAATGCCCTGTGGGTGTTTGTTTAGGTTTTACTGGTGTTGGAGTTGTAGTAGTTGCTCTTCTCTGGCCAAAGCTATACTTTGGTGACAAAGAGGGGAATTTGTTTGCAATTTTAAACCCATAGCTCTTTCCTTTATCAAAACTGTACTGCTGAGAGTTGATTTTTCCTTTGGCAGAATGGCCCGGTGGATGTTCAAACCCCCTGAAGCCATAAATGCTTTTTGTGGACCACCCTGGTTTGTGCACAGACTCTCTTGCAGTTGTGTTCATTCCTCCTGGAGCAGATTTCTCACTGCTGGAGGCATCCGAGGAATGTGCATTAAGTGTCGAAGCAAAGCTTTGCATAAACGGGCCCTTTAAAGAAGCAGGATATGTGAAGACTTGAGTGGGAGACTGTGCTCTGACGTGTAGGGGAGCATAGATGCTAGAAACTGGTTGATAGTTAGTAAATCTTCGTGTCTGACCACCATACTGAGCCACATCGATGTTCGGATACAATAAATTGACATTATCTTGCTTGGTTGGGTCTTTTCTGTGTGGATCTTTGAAATTTGAGCTAAATCTGCTGTAAATATGTGACCCAGAAGGCCTTAGCCTCATTATGGTGGTGTTACTCAGTCCCTTTAAAACATCTCCCGTCCCTGAGTTGTGGTAGTCCTTGAGGAGATATGACTGGACCTTTTTGTGCCTTAGTGTCTCGCTGCTGCTCACCGAGTCCAGCCCCCGGGAGGAATCTGTGATGGATGGTGCCATTTTTCCCAGCCTTGGGTTTCTTTTAATAACAGAGGCGTCCGAGCTTTTGATGATTGATGCTGCATGAGGGGCTGTGCGACTTGCGAAGCTGAGAAATTTGCTTGATTGAATCCCATTTGATGTACTCTGTGGCCCCACTGCAAGAAGCTCATTTGTCTTTTTGTAGACACCGTAATGCACTCTTGGTGGTAGAGCCCTCCTGTATCCACCAGTCTGGGATGGAAAAGGAGAAGAATCAAAGAATTTGCCAACAGATGTATTTTCATCCATCCTTGGAGAGTCACTTCTAGCTTCTTTTGCTCCACCGTGAGATTTCCGAGTGTATTTGTCTTCCCGAATGTGTGAAAAAGCTGAACTTGGAGATGGTTGTCTAATAATCACATAGTATGAATTATAAGAATTTGCACCTTTAGCTACTCTCTGAGAGACCGTGTAGTCGTCCTCTGTGGACTGCCGTGTGTCAAAGCCTCCGTGGTGAACGTGACTAGTGAAAATGCTGCTGGCTGGCATCACTCCACCTGCTCTGTGACCTCTCTGCACTTTGGTTACTCTCGTTCCAGACCGGCTCTTATCTGGGTCGTTTTGATTGGAATCAAAGCTACCTTGTGTAAACAGTAAAGAGTTTGATTGATGGTCAATAATTGACAGGGCGTCTCTGCCATTCCGGCTTGTCCCAGTTACTCTGTTCATGCCAGTTTCTGCTGACAGCAGACCAGTAGAAGGGGGCTGATGATGTTTGCGTGTCGCATGCAGTCGTCTCAGGACATTGTGCTTCACTCCATTGTGCTCTTTAGTTATTATGGGACTGGCTGCACAGAAACAAGAAAGAAAGTATGATGAAATGCTGGCAAAAATAATTTAACATTGTTAACAGTTTCTTTATAAAGATACCAGATTTTTTTAAAAAGAGACATTTTTAAAATCAATGTCTTTTTGATTCATAGTGCTGATTCATAACCTACACTATCAAAAGGACTGTCTCAAGATTAAATAAATTTGCTTTAACCTCTTTCAAATAAGAACACATCTAAATTGGCAAAAGGAAGCATAACTCTGGGTTGCCAAGTTAACCCTTAGATGCTGATTGGACCCTACACTCCTCCATAAGTGGGTTAAAAATGAACTGTACAAGAATCAATGTGTTTTTATGTCATTTTGGTGAAGAAAAATCACTGTTTAGATTTTATTTTTGTCCACACAGGAATGATTCCATTTTTGAAACATGTTCATTTTCCCCTTCTCAACAGATTTTGAATGCTTTGACAATTGAAAAAGAGGAATATTGCACTGAACAGCAATGGAAGAATGTCAGTGTCAATTTTGTTGACATTTATCCACTCTTTTCCTCCAGCTATTGCAGCTCTCCCTCACTCCATCACCTCTTGTATGATGTCATCAGTGATAAAGAGCTTGGGGTAGTACTACAAATATCACAATTTCTTTAAAAGTATTAAAGGCAACTTAAAAATTCACATGGATTGATATCAAAAGCATGGTTTTTGGGGAATAGCTGGAATATATTGCAAGATATTGCAAGAAAATGACCTCACCGAGTTATTTTTGAACCACTTATGCGTCTAAGGGTTAAAGACATGCCAGAAAAAAATGCAACCAGCTGCAGCTTCATAAACACAAACATGTCATTCTCCACTGAACACAATCAGCCCATACACGCCTCCTGACATTTGTCAGTCCGCCATTAAGTAGAGCTTTAGCAGTACTGGCCTGGCAGATACCGCCCTGCATGCGCTCACCTCTTGCAGCATCCAAACGCATCATAAACAACATGACAGCTGCACACATAAGCACAAAGACAAAGAGTCTGCAGAGAGAAACACACCCAGGAGCGCTGTGTTAACGTATGGTGGCACAAATAATTACCACTGTGTTTCAGATTTTTAGAACGAAGTGTGCAAAGTGCTCCAAAAATCTGATATTTACCTTGTGTAGAGAGCAAAGCTGCCTAGCATGACTGATAGTGTCTGCCTGGCTGTCAATAACACACTTTAAAATATGTTTTTTCTGCTTTACTTGAGCCACACACGAGCTCTCTGCTGTGCTGCTGCTGCTGCTTGTGGATCTAATTGGAGGCAATGCTGTCCACCTGGCCTCAGGTAATCTACTTCCTGGCGCACTCTGTGAGGATTGGAATTCTGTTTCAACCCATTTGACTTATTCCTGGGGCTGCACAGTGGCTTGTTGGTTCGCACTTTCACCTTGCAGCTAGAAGCTCCCAGCTTTCCTGAGATCTTTCTGCGTGTTCTCCCTGCAGCCCTAATGAAGATTAAGAGGTGTGTAAATAATGGATGGACACTTTATCTTTAATTTTCTTTTATTTCAGCATCACCCTGCTTGAATTTTTTACCAAAGGTTGCTTTAAATAAGATACAGTGTCAGTTTAACTGCATTTCGTGTACATAAAAGCCAGAGCTACGCTGCTGTTTTCAATTTTTTTAATGCACACACATATCAAAAATTTCAGCACAGCTTCGAAGTGAGTACAAAAAAAAGAACATTTATTTTCTTCCAGCTTATATCAGAAGTTTCAAAATAAATACATTCATTAAAAAAATAAATAACTAATACAAAACACCTTTTTCATAGGCTTAAAATGCATTTTCTTATTTTTTGCTTTCTCATTTGAATGCAACAGCTACATCCATCATCATTTAAATGATTGCAAAACTGAAAAAAAAAGTCATTTAAATGTGGATTGTGTCCACGTGTCTTGCCAACAAGACTGTGTACCAATGTAACAAAACTGGAATGTAAAAAAAATAAAAAATCAGTCCATGTTGGAAGGGTGAACCATTGAAAATAAATACAGTGTCACATTATGTAGGGCATTTGGGACTGGATGGTTCTCAAAACAAGCTGGACATTATGGCGAGGCTGGAGTAGTCCTCACTGGTCAAACAGCCAACTGAAAGAAAAGAGAACACATTAGAGATAAAGTTTATTTTTCTTTTTAAATCTGAAGTCTTGTACTAATCTTGGGCACTGTAGTAGATAAATTCAAGCTATGCTGGATGTGTTCAGCTGCTTGGTGGAAATTAGGATGACTACACCGTGGATGTGGGTGCATTAGATGTTTAGATTCTCTTACTGATATCAATTGAATTTAGTTAGCATCCTAAGTAAGTACACTACTGTTCAAAAGTTTGGGGTCAATTTCATGCTTTCCATGAAAACTCACACTTTTATTCATGTTCTAACATAATTGCACAAGGGTTTTCTAATCATCAATTAGCCTTTCAACACCATTAGCTAACACAATGTAGCATTAGAACACAGGAGTGATGGTTGCTGGAAATGTTCCTCTGTACCCCTATGGAGATATTCCATTAAAAATCCAGCTATAGTAGTCATTTACCACATTAACAATGTCTGGACTGAATTTCGGATTATCTTCATTGGAAAAAAAATGCTTTTCTTTCAAAAATAAGGACATTTCTAAGTAAGCCTAAACTTTGTTTTATGGTAGCTTGTCATTTTTATGAAGGGGGAATCTTAAGTGATGACCTCATTCTACCTGAAACAATGTTTAACTGAATAAGAATGAAACTTTTTGGTATTTAGATACTGTTAGTCAGATTTTTTTAAAAAAAATCTCAATCCATCATATAGTGATTGATCTTGTGCATGTTGTTATGTCATCTGTAATCAGTGTTACTAGTTGCAGGACCATATGTGTGTGTGTGACTGTATTTCTGATTGTTACTTTCATTGAAAAAAAATGCTTTTCTTTCAAATAATAAGAACATTTCTAAGTGATCCCAAACTTTTGAACGGCAGTGTACCTTAAATACTACAAAGGATATCGAAGCAAATGGTGGTCACACCAAATGTTGATTTGATTTAGTTTTTTTTTTTTCATATTTGCTGCACTTTGTATGAAAAGTACTGATCAGCATCACTGAAGGCATTACTTTTGTAAACACTTTACTTTTAGTGAGTAAAACTTGGACAGTAGGTTACTGTATATGACAAATAAGTTTAGGCAGGAAATGTGGGACAGTTTACAGAGAAAAATCACTTTAATCTTCTTAAATTTGTTCTCGTTTTCGAAATATATTGACTCTCTGCCTCTTTTCAAATCCAGACTCAAAACTCATCTGTTCAGGACTATTAATTCTTCATAACTGCCTCTTTCTTTATGTGTGCTTTTTATCTTTATGTTTTTTTTTAAAAATCTTTTTATATTTTTTTATCTGTTCTGTTGTATTTGTTTTTCCTGTAAACCGACCTTGGGTGTCAAGAAAGGCGCTTACAAATAAAATGTATTGTTATTATTATTATTATTATTATTATTATTATTATTATAGCAAAGATAAAAGTAAAAGCTTTGGTTAGGGGGACAGAACTGTTACCGTTCTCATGCTGTGTCCCATTCTGTCTCTCTGACCAACAACTTGTAGAACTTGTTGTGAACCTCTTTCACACACTACAGCTGACTTACGTTCTGCTTCCCCGTCTCCGTCTTTCCCAATGATCATCTGCCAAACTCTCTTCCAGGTCCGGCGGAAACGCCCCCTTCTGGAGCCGGCGGCGGAGCCACTCTCCCGGCCTGAGCTGCGGGGCAGAGCCGCTTCCTCCTCCTCTTCAGTTTGGCCGCTCTCCTCCTCCGGATCATCGTCCTCCTCTTGATCCAAGACCCCCGCTTCTACCAGCCGCTCCAGGGCGCACTCATCCACCCTCAGCTCCTCTCTCAGCCTCCTCTCCCCGGAGATGGACGTGGTGTGTCGGCACAACGGGCAGAGGATCGACCTGTCGGCTCCCGGATCCCCCTCGGCGGGTGTCGGGGGTCGGGAGAGAGCCAGGAGGCAGCTCTCACAGAAGGTGTGTTTACAGTGGAGCTCCCGGGGACACCGGCGGCCCGTGTTGTAGGTCCGGTAACAAACCCCGCAGTCGATCTCTGAGTACATGCTGCTTTCTGGTGGGCGACTATCTGCGTTTGAATGGAGCCGCTGGGATTTATTCATCAGGGTGTGGGGAGGTTCACTGGAAGAGGAGGGACTCTGATAGCCTGCCAACAGATCTGAGTCACATAAACACAAGCTGTGAGTCACCAAACTGAAACAACATGTGATGCAGTGAAACCCAAGAGACCGTGACATGTCGCTCACGTCCACACACACACACACACACACACACACACACACTGGTCTCCAACACACACATAAACACACATGGTCCCACAACTAGCAACACTGCTTACAGGTAACAGCAACACACGTTCACTTTGAAGATCAATCAGTTTATGATGGTTTGAGATTTTTTTTCTCTTTTTTTCTTTTTAAATTTCAATAACAATATTAAAAATATCAAAAAGTTTCTTTCTTATTCAGTTAAATGTTGTCTCAGGTAGAATCAGGTGATACCTTTGTATGATTCCCCCACCATAAAAATAACATACACTACTGTTAAAAAGTTAGAAATGTCTTTATTTTTTTAAACAAAAGCTTTTTTTTTCAATTAAGATAACATTAAATGAATCAGAAGTACAGTCTAGACATTGTTAATGTGGTAAATGACTATTCTAGCTGGAAACGTCTGATTTTTAATGGAATATCTCCATAGGGGTACAGAGGAACATTTCCAGCAACCAACACTCGTGTTCTAATGCTACATTGTGTTAGCTAATGGTGTTGAAAGGCTAACTGATGATTAGAAAACCCTTGTGCAGTTATGCTAGCACATGAATAAAAGTGTGAGTTTTCATGGAAAACATGAAATTGCCTGGGTGACCCCAAACTTTTGAAAGGTAATGTATTTAACAAATATTTACAAATGTTATTTTTTCCGTATTTGTGTGCTACACGGAAGTATCTTTACAAAAAATACAGAATTTACATGCTGATGTAAATAGCAATACAAATATGTAACTATGAATAACCCTAGTAGTTTTAAAAATAAGAAAATTGACCTTTTTTTGACAGAAAAAGACTGTTAAAATACAAATGTATTGCCATTTTACAAATATTTCCTTCTCAATTAATACATGAAACTGTTAAACTCAAGCTGAACACTATAAAGATACTTCTAATAGATACAATTAGAGACAAATAATGGATCTTACAGTTATAGGTCATTTCATTGATTTTACACATGTAAATATCCTTCATCAAACACTGAAAAGGGATTTTTTTATATATTATTTTACACTTTTCCAGCTGCCTCTTTTGCTCTACATTTTCTTTCTGTGTAACTTTATCTCAGATGTCCTACCCCTCCCTGCCTACACTGACACTCTGGGTGAGTGTTTGTGTATTCAAGTGACGCCAGCTCTTCCTTAGTAATCCCCACAAAACCCTCCTCCTTTTATCAGTTGTTCCAGCTCGAACTCCTTTCATGGTTATTTCCGCTGGAAACTAAGCCAACAATCATAAACTCACAAATGATTTCTCTCTCTTTCTATCTCTCCCTACTTTTCTCGTAGTACAGTCTTTTGTTTTTCTGTTTGGGCCTTCCTGCTTTTGTCCCATGCGTCAAACTTACCGTAAGGGTGCTGTTGAAGGGATTTACCCAAAGTCCTCATGCGAAGCTTGCTGTAGTGGTGTGTTTGTTAGTATGTTGATGTGTGGTCTTACTAACACAGAGCATGAGTCTGTGACAGTAAACTCACCCAGAACACAGAGTAAAACCTTTTATACAGTTGGGAGCTGGCAGTATGTAAATAAAGAAAACAATAGTGGTCAGTTTGCATGTGGTTGCTAATTAATGACAAATGGTGACGGAGCCAGTGGGTCTGCTAGACAACAAAAAGCTCGAGGCGGGGTTGTGGCAGACAGTAGGAGAAAATAAAACGTGAGAGAATTGTGAATAACAATGGGTGATGGAATGAAAGAGTGATACAAGAAGGTGTCTGTAACCAAAAGATGTGCTAATGCCTTCATCAATCCACATTTCAACAAAAAAAGTTACTGTTTTTACACAGAAAAAGTTAAAAAGAGTGCAAAACAATGCAGGACTTAAACTTAAAGTTGAAGTCCAGCTCAGGCTTACAGCATAACTTTTATAGCCCTGGGGAAAAAGTTGGGGTGTGTGTTGTCTGACCTGATCTTCTCGGCTCTGTTTCTCACTCCAGTGATCAACATGTGTTGGGTCCTTGTTTTTCCTGAAGCCAGTTCCTTTCTAGCTGTAAATTTCTGTATATATTGTGTTATATTTAGCTTTATTACTACCATTGTTTCCCCTCTCTATTCTTCTTTCTATAGTTTCTTCATTTTTTGTTATTCTCTTCCACATTAGGGTGACACCAACGGTCCAAACTAACTTCCTTGTATGTTGTGTACGTACTTGTCCATTAAAGTTGATTCTGATTCTGACATGCTCCTTTGTCTTGTTGGTGTTGATGACATTGCAGTTTTTAGGGGTTGGGCTGTCTTTTTCTGTCCAGCTACCAAATTGGCCAGCTGGAGGTATGTTTTACTTGATGGTTGTGGCTGGTTTCGCTCATTGTGAACTGCAAAGTCACATTTGTGACGTCAGCGACTCCTTCAGCCACATGTAGGATTTTATATTGCTGCATGTGGCGCTGTAATTCTGTTGGAGGCGTTCTGCATCTTCTTTTGTGTCTGTGCTGCTCCTCTGTAGACAAAGCTCCATTAAGCCCAGTATTGTAGATCTCCACAGGTGATGAGGACGAGGACCCCTGTAGTGATGAGCTCTCCTGCTGATCTTTAGTGGAAGTGGAGAAGCTGCCCTCCTGAAGTCGTCTATGTTCAAGTGTGTTCTTTCACACTTGATGCCGTGTTGCTGGTGAGAAGGATGTTGTGTGGTTTGGACTAGCAGAAGTTCAGATTTTCTTCCAGTGGAAAGAAAATGCAAAATTCTTACCAAAATAAAAGTCAAATGAAGAAACTACAGCATTTAATATGTAGGGTACACTATGTGATCAATACTGCAGAACCAACAACTATTTACATATTTACTTGTTCTCTTCCTCATTAGTGCTCTCTTGTGTGAGGGCAACATCTTCAGAAGAAACAAGATCAGTCATTGGTTTGTCCAGATAGCAATGGTTTTACCTCCTGCTTGGGGACAGATTCTCATCAGCACATGTAACTCAACTATTTGGGTGGAGATGTAGGGTGCCACTTTGAATAATGTGGAAAATAACACAAATTGTGTACCCTGTCTACGGCACTCCATTTTCTCTACAAGCGACACCAGAGTAGAAAATTAAATCTGGGTTAGTACGGTCAGAATGTCATCTAGATGTACATGCAATGATATACACCCCCTGTCAAAAGTTTTAGGACACTTTCTCATTCAAATAAAGTAGAACCTGTCCTACAACTTTTGACAGGGGGTCTATCTACCAAAATTGGTACACATATGCAGCACATCAGGCTGAACAAAAAAGTCAGTGTCAGCCACATTCCAAACCCAACAGGAAGTGAGCTATTTTGCGTTTAATGTCAGATTTTGCCCATTTTTTTCTAGAGCGAACTCTTCCTAGGGGGGAAACTCCAATTCACCTCAAATTTGGCCAGTACATACAGGAGGCCTTAATGATCCAGAGTTATTAAAATCTTTTTCCTAAGTCAAAGGGCGTGTCCGTGGCGGCCTCTGGAATTTTGATCCTTCGCCATGAAATTTCAAATGCTGTGTAAATGCCCTGAACATGCTCCAATCTGCCTGAAACTTTACAAGTATGATCAGAGTCCTGCTCTGATCACACCCATATGATGAAATACACCCCCTCTCAAAAGTTGTAGGACAGGTTCTACTTTATTTGAATGAGAAAGTGTCCTAAAACTTTTGACGGGGTGTAAAGAAGAGTTAGGAAGATGTGAAACTTGGCATGCTCTCAGTGAAAGGACCTACAGCTAAAAAAGGATCAGAGACAAGTTAGCAAACAGGAACGTGAGCTATGTTTAGACCGTCGTGAGACAGGTTAGTCTTCAACCCACGCAGCTGTTAGTTTCCTTGATATTTTACCAGAAATAGTTCTTTATTCATCTTTGCCAATTGAAATAGTGGTGCTTAAATCACACGTGTTTCAGTTGGGTTTCTGTCCTAGCAGCTCTACAGATTGTCCTGTGGAGGTCGTTGGTTTTCCCTCTGACTAATTAATGGGGGAGCCATATGCGGGGTTAGCTGGTCATTTTCTTGGGCAGTTTCTTACCCATGGATTTGGATTACCACAATAATCGCAGTCCTCAAAGCCTTTGTTTGAGAAGGGTGGCTTTGCCTGTGGTTTGAGATCTCAGCAGAGGCCTCATGTCCTTCTCTGAAGACTCCTCTACAACTTTGTCTTTAGCTTTACCTCCCCTGTGTAGTGAGACACTCAGACAAGCATTACCATCTAAATTTATACATTTCATATTGTCTTCATTGACAGAACAGTGAAAACATTAAATGTCATCGAACAACAGGCAAACACTCATACAATGGAAATTCTGTACAAAACCCATGAATGAGATTTGATCATTTGAATTTAAATTTTTTTTATTTAATCATTTCCGTTTACCGTAGTTCTTCCAGAGGACTTGTCTTTGCGCTGCGCTATATTGTTGAAATTGTGCTAACTTTACTCTGTGTTTTGGTATTTGCTCTTGAGCAGTACCACTGTGGCAGAAGGAAAGTGCAGGTGGGACTAAAACCACTAGAAATGAAATGTCAGCAGAGTTTGGCTAATGATACTACCACAGAAACAGGCACAACAATCTGCCAAGAAAAGGAGTAAAAGTATTCCAGGAGGTGACTAGTTGATGATTGTCAGGTTTCTCAGGTAATAGCCTGTGAAGAGGAACATGCGATGCCCACCCACAGATCACATGCAGAGACATACTGAGGGCAAACAAGGACAAAAAAAGAAACAGAAGGGAGAGGGAAAAAAGTGTAGAAACAGGGAATGTGGAACAGAAACGTTCGTACTATATACCCATACTCTTCAGCTCTTCAGAGGTCATAGTGACTTTTGACTTTTGACCACCAGCTTGTAAAAGTTCATCCTGGAGTCCATGTTTGTGCCAAAGATGAAGAAATATTGTAATTATAGAATGGGACTGTTAGAAGAATCATGCTTATTTTGCTTAAAATCCTTACAATAGAATATGTATGCTTAGATTATCATTGATTGACTGTGAAACGTATGTGCCTTTTGTACCATGACTCTGTATGTATTTTAAACCATTCTACTAGGGCTGGACCCGAATATCCGAATATTCGTTCGCTACGACGGTATCCAGATATTAATTTTGGTATCCGAATATTCTCCCCCCTCCACCCCGGTCGGACGTTACCAGGCAGAAAGAATATGCGGTGTTACTGTCTTCCCTCCGCTTTCGGCCCAAATCAGCTCATATCGGCTCATCCCGTCATGTGATCACATAAACACATACCCAAATGTCTATGGCACATACACACGTCTATGTGATCAACCCTTCCTCCCCCCAGACGAAAATATTCGGAGCTCGTCTCTTCCGTTCGCCTTCGGCCCACTTCGGCTCATCCCGCTGCCCGCTGTGTTCGGCTCATCTTGGCTCATCCATTCGTGTTTGTTACCCCCACCTAAATGGCTGGATGGCTGCCGACTCTGACGTCACGCTTCACTTTGTTGCATAAACACAAGACAAGATGCTGAAGACCTCCGCTGTTTGGGAATTCTTTAGTTGAACTAAAGACAAAATGAAGGCAAAATTTGGACCCGGGAGACCAGACAAATGGATCCGAATATTCGGGCTGTCTCCGTCACAAGCAGGGATGGAAGTACATAGGTGCATATATTTACTGACACACTTTTTCAGAGAAGTTTAAATGAGAGATCTTTTGGTAACAGGCTTCTTTTTTTTCAAAGAAAACGTTGGACGTAGAAGACATTTGGTCATGAGACAGTAGGACAGAGCAAAAAAACCAACCTCAAAACACCTCTTAAGAGCCATTAAATTCTCAGTATGGTTGAGTACACCCAACTACAATCATGGGAAAGACTGCTGACTTGACAGCTGTCCAGAAGATAATCATTGACACTCAAAAGTGCCTTGTTGAAATTCCTGGCTGTTCACAGAGTGCTGTATCAAAGCATATTTACAGTAAGTTAACTGGAGGGGAAAAGTGTGGTAGGAAAAGGTGCACAAGCCAAAGGGATGACCGCAGACTTGAGAGGACGATCACGAAAAGCGGATTCAGGAATGCGGGAGAGATTCACAAGCAGTGGACTGAGGCTGGAGCCAGAACATCCAGAACCATCAAGGACAGTCATGTCCAGGAAATGGGATAGAAACGTAAAATTCCTGTAGTCAAGACAGACGCACAGACAAACAGACCAACAAACATACGCTGATTGTCACAGAACTCCACCTTGGCGGACAATAAAATGATCTTGATTACATATCACAATTTTAAGCTTAATTGGTTAAATGACCATATGAAAGATGAATGTCCAAGCATTCTTTCTGTTTTCATAGTTTCTTCCTCTGATAAATTATGTCCCTTTGGTGCTTTCTAATAAAGACAACATGCCTTTCAATCCCATCAGTGAGTTTTGGGGTTGAGAGTGTTTGTGGCTACTCCAAATTTGAGCATTTTCTCCACCCATCAAGAAAAACAAATCCCTTTAATACTTCTTTGTGGAGAAAGTCAAATTTTCTTGTTGGTTTGTCTCATGAGACTATGTATCCAGCACAGGACAAACTGTGACTTCTTCACCTCTCAATAATTCGTTCATCCTGCTCTGAATGGACACTTATTAAGTGTTTTGTTATTTTCTACGACACACCCACCTAAAATGTTAATTTAACAGACCTTTTCACACCCCCAACTTTAAACAAAGACAAATGTAAGGACGTTAATAATTACACGCTACCCTTTACTCACATTTGCTATTGCACAGCTCCAACATGCTGATTGTGAGGAATCCTAACAACATAATATGCAAGTAGATAGCTGTAAGTCACGATCAAGAGGCTCTAATCTGTCATTTTCTGTCTTGTGTGTCCTGGTTACCATCACATCACCAAGGGTTTAATTACTGCTGAGCAAACCACAGAGATGCCTCATGGGGGAACTTGACAGGGAAGACTAGGACGAGTAAAATCAGGTAAGACGCACCGTACAACAGGGGGGTTGCCGGTAAACCAAGCTCAGACACGTATACAGATACAGATAAGAAACTTCAGGGGTTAATGTGCCCACAGAAGACGGAATTAGACAACCTGCCAGGAACAGATCTGTACCAACATGAGAAGAACTGTGTGTAAGTGGGTTCAGGAAAGCACCGAGGTCGAAAGTGTACTCTGATCAAAGGGCTGTGCAGCCGGTAAGTGGCTCTTGTATCTGCTTTACGGTGTGTAATGATGGAGTGCTGCCATATTCTTTCCTTATAATCACAGTGATATCTCTGGCCTACAAAAAAGTTCTTTAATTTGCACAGTGTTGGCTCCAACATGTTTTCTTCAGAACTACAAACATTTCATACACTGCATTTTTTAATGAAACAAAAATGCTTATTATAAATTGTACATTAAGTGCTATTTTTGTCCGGATTGCATAAATATGTTGTTGACTTACGGGAAAAAAAAGGTTTTAGGCTATATGTTGCCACGAAGGAGGCCCCATCTGCTAAGCAACACTTCCCCCATGAGTGAGCATGCAGTTGTCCCATGTGAGCAGCTTACAGTGTCAGTAAAAGCAAATTTAACGCTTTGTTTTATGAATCAGATCATCCACAAACTTTTACATGCTGATGTTGTGCCCCAAGTGAAAATCTAGCGGAACTGGGGTTGATTAGAGGGTTTTTACACCTCAAATAGTTTGACAGTTTAAGAAATAAACTAATATTTTGTTTTCCTACAGAGATTTAGAAAGAAGATTGATATAATAGTTATGGAAAATAACTAAGTTAATCTGACAAGAACTACACTTAACCTTTAGATGCATGACTGATTGGACCCCACACTTTTTTGTAAGTGGGTAAAAAATGATGAGAATCGATGTGTTTTTATATCACTTTTGTCATTTTGGTCAAGAATCATCATTTGTTTTATTGTTTCTATTACATTTTTGTCCACAAAAGAATGACTTCATGTGTGAAACATGTTTATTGTTCACTTTATAACTGATTTTGAACATTCTGATAATGGAAAAAGAAGAATATTCCACAGAGCAGCAATAGAAGAATGTCAACATCCATTTTGTTGACATTTTTCTTCCAGCTGTTGCTGCTCTCTGTCCCTCCAAGTTTATGTTCTGCATCACCTCTGTATCATATTATCAGTGACAATGAGCTTGGGGTAGTAATAGCAGTATTAAAAGGTGACTTAATAATTTGAATGGAATGATATCGTAAACGTATTTTTGAGAAATAAGTGGAATATGAATAGACAAAAACTTTCCATTACAAAAATATTGCAAGAAAACAACCTCATTGGGTCATTTTTGACCCACTTACGCATGTCAGGGTTAAGTACTGTTATAAGGTACTTGTAGTTTAGTGAAGTATTTCCAATTTATACTCCTTTATACTTTCACTCCACTACATTTCAGAATGGGGTGATACTCTCTACTATGCTACGTTTGTTTGACAGCTTTAGTTACGTTTAAGATTCTTTTACATAATAAAGGAGAGATGCAGAGGCACACTTGGTCATCTTGTTATTATTATACTACTTTCTAGTCTGCTTGGAAAACTGAGTTCTATAGAAGTCCTAGTACACAATAGTGCCCTGGTAGCGTAGTATCTGCACAGACACAAAGTGGGACTGCATATAGAAGTCAGCAGAAGCTCCTCATCAACTCAGGAACTCTGCACGACCTCACAGGAAACAAATGTTAAGGCAGAACAGTCGAATCTATTCTGACTTTTACTCTCAACGATGGTTCAACCAGTCCACACGCTGAATCCTGAATTTCCCATTATGCAATTAAGTACTGACTTTTGTCTCACCTCATTTTGCAACACAAGCCCTCCTCTCAGAGACACCAAAGGAGCGACTGCTGATACAGTTACACAATGCTTTCATAAAATCAGTGAAATCAGTGGAGTACCGCTTATTTGCATGAAATAAAAGAAGTCTGAGAGGAGAAAAGTGGACGTGCTCAAACACACACAGGAACATTTGGGGAAAGTTCTACAATGAGTGATTACTTCCTTAATGGCTGTTCATTTTTTTTCTTTATTTCTTTCTTTTTGGATCCCCCCCCCAACTTTCTAGACATGCTTTGGGTTTGTGTCATGCAGTCCAGCCCTCTCTACACTGAGCTGAGGTGGTTGTGAGGGCATCAGGGGGGTGGATGTCTGACTGGTTAAATGGATGAATGCTATGACTCATGAGCTCTGGAATCTGTTCATAAAACTCAGAAGAAACAAAGTAGCATCCCTGGGAGAGCAAACCATGGTGTAAAAAAGCAATTTAAGCCTCTGGAGTTGTTTTAGTCTTACAGAATTAGACCTGAAGCTGTTTTCTCTTTACAGATCTCACCATCTGTTGGTAAAGACTTGTCCACAACTTGCCTCTTCCCATCACTGAGTTCACAATTCGTCCCACCTTTCCAACATGACGGAAGATGTTGCCCCAGCTCCCCAGCAGGGGGACCCAGCTGCTGCAGCGCCCAGCCCCAGCAACGGCCCTGGGGAGCCCATGGATGTGGAGTGTCCCATCTGCTACCAGGAGTACAACCAGTACAACAAATGCCCGCGGATGCTGGAGTGCCTCCATGTTTTTTGCACCGAATGCCTCCAGAGGATCCAGCTCTGCCCCTGCGAGCCCCCTGACACCCACAGCCCACCAGCCATCCCCTGCCCCCTCTGTCGCCACTTAACCCCACTGGAGGCCGGGGACGCCCTCACCTTACCCTGCAACTCCCGCATCCTGGCCAGGCTGCCCCCCATGGCCTTCCGCCTGCCTGTGACCACCCGTCTGTCCGCGGTCACCCAGGGAGTGGTGCTGTCCCTAGAGGGCAGCAGCAGGGACACACGCTTCATCATCCTGCCCACCGTCAGCTTGCGGGTGCAGCAGATGCACCCAGACAGGTCGTACGGCACTGCGCCAGGACTGGTGGGGGAGGAGGAAGTCATCCAGCAGAGCAAGGGGACGCTGCTCTGCGTGCAGCTTCTGGCAGTCATCTTCTGGGTGCTGTTTGTGATCATCTGCGTGGTCGGAGTAGTGTTCGGACCACATTTCTTCAACAGGAATCTTTAATGCAGAACAGGATTTATCTCCTCTTTATGGCACTCTTTGTATAAAATCATGATATACTCTGCAGGAAAACACTATAACAAAAAAAAAAAAGAAGCCAGACATACAGTTTTATAGAATATAAAACACATTTTTTAAAAATCATGTTTTCATGAAAGTACTTCTGACTAATGTAGCTGATATTTACCCACTAGTTAAGTTTAATTCTGCTTTTATATGTAATGGAATAACACAACTGTCCTCACTGTGCTGCATATTTACTGCTATTTCATCAGCTGTACGCTGATGAAGAGGTCCCTCTAGTGGTTTGTTTTGAAACAGGTGAACTGTACTCAGATTTGTAATTTTTATAACTGTTTAGAGTTGTCCTTGAGGTTTCATTTATCATTAGTGTGTATGTTGTTTGTCTCAATGCCAGCTTGAATGCTCCAATGCTTGATCGTGTTATACAGCTGACGACTGTTCTGCCAATGAATAAATCGAATGAAATTGGCTTTCGTAACACATTTACACTGTGTCAGGTGTGCATGTGTTGAGGAAAACCCAGAATATGGTAAATAATTGTGCCTGTGAGAGAGTGTGAGTGTATTTAAACTGCACTAACTTCTCTAATTTGCCCCCCAAACACACGTTACTCATTGAATCTTATCTGAGCTCCAGGATTTCCATAATAAGCGATGTCATTTTCTGATCCGAGACACTGTTTTTTGGATAAGAAATACAATTACCTTCAGAAATCAGCATTAAATTTTAAAAGCCTGTCATTATGAATCTTTTAATTGGCCAGAAAAACTAATTTACTACCTTTAATGATGGCATTTATACTGATTTTCCTCAAGTGATTCTTTGTGTGTGTGTGTGTGTGTGGGTGTGCTGTGTGGATCTTTTTTGGTCTTGTTCAAGGTGATGCATTCTTATATATTTAACAGTGCTCATGTACTCTAGTGCCCCATGTTAGATACATTCACTGAAACATACTAAATAAGATTCAATAGGTGCTGAACAAATGCAAATGTGAACAACTGTGCAGTTTGAATTTAAATATAGAGGTTGGAAATAAAAGTATATGCATTAATTTCATTGTCTTTTACCCTAGAGATTGATGAGCCTTGGACAAAAGTGTATTTATTTATTAACCACACCTGACATGTACGTCAGCAGGGCTACTGCATTCGCTTCGGTATCTGGCTGGCTGGGTAAGTATGTGTGTATGTCCGTTCAGATATCTCTGCAAGTGCTGAAGTCAGGATAATCGAACTTGGCACTGAAGATCAGTCTAAGGTCCCCTGTTGAGTTGTGGAGTTAGAGGTCAGCAGATCAAGGTCACAGGGGTCACTTAGCACATTTCTTGCATATTGCATCATTTGTATAGGAAGAGATATACGTAGGATGATCAAAATTGATACAGAGTATCATGCATGGGCGTGGTTCTGCCATCTACTGAGGGCTTGTCTCGTTCCCTTTATTTGATCAGGGACCGTACATAACATAGAACACATTTGATGTATTACATACAGGGTATTAAGCATTAAGCTAATTTTCAACTTTATTTTCACTCAGAAGCAAGACCAACAAGACATGTGATTATACACTACCGTTCAAAAGTTTGGGCTCACCCAGACAATTTTATGCTTTCCATGAAACTCACACTTTTATTCATGTGCTAGCATAACTGCACAAGGGTTTTCCAGTCATCAGTCAGCCTTTCAACACCATTAGCTAACACAATGTAGCATTAGAACACAGGAGTGATGGTTGCTGGAAATGTTCCTCTGTACCTCGATGGAGATATTCCATCAAAAACCAGCCATTTCCAGCCACATTAACAATGTCTAGACTGTATTTCTGATTCATTTAATGTTATCTACATTGGGGAAAAAAACTTCTTTTGTATCAAAAATGAGGACATTTCTAAGTGACCCCAAACTTTTGAATGGTAGTGTAAACCCTGCCTCAATACATTTGCAATCCATACCATCATGGTAGTTTGTATTGTCAAGGGTAGAGTTTCACTTAATTCATCCATACATAAATGTCAGTCACAGTGCTCCCACCCTAATCAACCACCACTGATCAAACGTTTTACAGATGTGTTGGAATTTGGACTGATGACAAGCTGACATTTACTTTTTATGCATCCAAACAAATGTTTTTTGTTTGTTTTGTTTTTTTTACAGTGAATAATGATTTCTTCTGCACCTTCTTATGACCCTTATTTAGACAACTTCCTCTATTTGTGTTGAATTTTCAGGACATTTTACACATGCATGCATCAGCTGTGACTCCTGAGCCCTTGAACACTGTTATCATTCTGCCTTATTACCAGTAATAAATATAACAACTGTGAGCTTTATGCTAAGATTTGGTGGTCCTCTAAGACATTATAGACATTAAAATGGGTTTATTTCTTTCTAAGTACATTACTGTTTTTATTAAAAATCCCTATACAGTATTTCATTGCATTCTCCTACTGTGTGCTTTTAATCTACTTTTAATGGTTGAATTACTTTTCAGGTGCCTGTTGTTTGTACTCAACTTAAAAAATCCATTTGTACTCACTAAAGCAAGTCAGGTTTCTAATTTTATCTTAGTTCATTTGATTGATTTGCTTTAAATTCTGAATGCTCTTATTAATATTTTTGAAAACTGTTTTCTAGCTTTGCCTTTCAATATTTTTTTTCATTATTGTTATCCAAGATGTTTCTCCTTCGTGTTTCTACGTCTTTTATTTTCTTTTTTTGGCTACATTGTAAATGAAGCCTCCATACCTTGTTGTATTTGAAGTCAGATGAATGAATGAAGGAATGATCACATAACATGGTCATCAAAAAAAAATGTAGATAAAAACAATGAAGTTGTTCAAAAAAAGAGTTCAAACAAAAGCACATAAAGCGGTGAGGTGTATGAATTAGGTTTAGGTATAGATGCTCTGTTGTTTATTTGAGTGTTGATCAGTTGTCTGATTTTGCTCAGTTTTCTCTTTGATTTTACAGTTTATACTATAAAACTAAAGAGATGTGTATTCAGTCAAAAATTTGGACACAGCTTCTCATTTAATGATTTTTCTTTATTTTCATGACCATTTACACACGTGGACAAAATTGTTGGTACCCCTCAGTTAAAGAAGGAAAAACCCACAATTCTCACTGAAATCACTTGAAACTCACAAAAGTAACAATAAATAAAAATTTATTGAAAATTAAATAATCAAAAACAGCCATTACTTTTGAATTGTTGATTAACATAATTATTTAAAAAAACAAACTAATGAAACAGGCCTGGACAAAAATGATGGTACCTCTATAAAAGACTGAAAACTATTTGACCAGAGTGACATGATTAACTCAGGTGTGTCATTTAATTGACATCACAGGTGTTTCCAAACTCATAATCAGTCAGTCTGCCTATTTAAAGGGAGACAAGTAGTCACTCTGCTGTTTGGTGAAAAGGTGTGTACCACACTGAACATGGACAACAGAAAGCGAAGGAGAGAATTGTCCCAGGACATCCGAAAAAAAATTATAGACAAACATCTTAAAGGTAAAGGCTATAAGACCATCTCTAAACAGCTTGAAGTTCCTGTGACAACAGTGGCTCATATTATTCAGAAATTCAAGACCCACGGGACAGTAGCCAACCTCCCTGGACGTGGCCGCAAGAGGAAAATTGATGACAAATTGAAGAGACGGATCGTTGGAATTGTATCCAAAGAGCCCAGAGCAACCTCCAAAGAAATTAAAGGTGAGCTCCAAGGCCAAGGTACATCAGTGTCAGATCGCACCATTCGTCGTTGTTTGAGCCAAAGTGGACTTCATGGGAGACGACCAAGGAGGACACCACTGCTGAAAAAAACTCATGAAAAAGCGAGACTGGAATTTGCAAAAATGCATGTTGACAAGCCACAAAGCTTCTGGGAGAATGTCCTTTGGACAGATGAGACCAAACTGGAGCTTTTTGGTAAGGCACATCAACTCTATGTTCATAGACTCAAAAACCAAGCATACGAAGAAAAGAACACTGTCCCTACGGTGAAACATGGAGGAGGCTCAGTAATGTTTTGGGGCTGCTTTGCTGCGTCTGGCACAGGGTGTCTTGAAAGTGTGCAAGGTACGATGAAATCTGAAGACTATCAAGGCATTCTGGAGAGAAATGTGCTGCCTAGTGTCAGAAAGCTTGGTCTCAGTCGCAGGTCATGGGTCTTCCAACAGGACAACGATCCAAAACACACAGCCAAAAACACCCAAGAATGGCTGAGAGAAAAGCATTGGACTATTCTAAAGTGGCCTTCTATGAGCCCAGATCTGAATCCCATTGAACATATGTGGAAGGAGCTGAAACATGCCATTTGGAGAAGACACCCATCAAACCTGAGACAACTGGAGCTGTTTGCTCATGAGGAGTGGGCCAAAATACCTGTTGACAGCTGCAGAACGCTCATTGACAAATACAGAAATTGTTTAATTGCAGTGATTGCCTCAAAAGGTTGTGCAACAAAATATTAAGTTATGGGTACCATCATTTTTGTCCAGCCCTATTTCATTAGTTTGTTTTTTTAAATAATTATGTTAATCAACAATTCAAAAGTGATGGCTGATTTTGATTATTTAATTTTCAATAAATTTTTATTTATTGTTACTTTTGTGAGTTTCAAGTGATTTCAGTGAGAATTGTGGGTTTTTCCTTCTTTAACTGAGGGGTACCAACAATTTTGTCCACGTGTGTACATGGTAGATTCCCACTGAAGGCATCAAAACTATGAATGAACACATATGGAATTATGTTGTAAAGAAAATGTGTGAAATAAGTCAAAATACATTTTATATTTTAGATTGTAGGGTCTTAACTTTAATTTTAAAATTAGTGATGCATTTTCTCGGCGTATATAGTATTGCAGCTTCTTTAACATTTAGGTCAGTCAGGTTAATTTGGATTTTATATAATATTCTAAGCAACTTCTTAACTATTGTATTTAAATTAGTTATAATCATAATTATCATTGTAGAGTCTTCACCTCAATATCTAATTTAGTCAGGTAAATTTGTATTGTATCTAATTTTGTGTGAATACATAAATTACTCAGGTTGTCTCACATAATAAAACTGTAGGGTCTTAACCTTAATATTTAAAGTTGTGACGTAAATCGGAACGCTAATGGAACACACTTTGGATAAACGACTGTAAAAAGCAAAAACTTGACGTTCACAAAAATGATTTATGTGTGTAATAAAAATGCTGGGGGCTGAGGGGGCATAAAGGACGTAAAGAAGAAGGGGGTACGTAATTACGTCACACGCCGCGTTGGCTCGCAACAAGTGGTGAAAAGTTTCAGACCCCCTCCCCTGAATGTTTTTGTTGGGGGAAAAGTTGTTGGTAGTTAGGTCGTGTGAATGTAGCGTGTCCGTCGTTTTTTTCACCCCTCGGTAGCAGGGGGAATGCGAGTTTTTAGCCTTCGTACAGTCGAAGAACGAACTTTTAAGCAGGGTTTTAACGCTTTACGTCCTCCGGCTCGGACTGAAAATCTCAGTGGCCATCATCGTTTCACCTCTGCCGTCTCGTTAGCCTCCTAGCTCTGCTAGCTAACTACCCAACAAAGTTAACGCTACCTCGCCTCATAGTGTGTTTCTTTTCAGGTTGAGCAAAAGCAAACGTAGAGATGGCGGAAACCAAAATAATTTATCATATAGACGAAGAGGAGACGCCGTATTTGGTGAAGATACCCATTGCTGCCGAAAATATAACTTTGCTGGATTTTAAACAGGTCTTGAACAAACCAAACTACAAATTCTTCTTCAAGTCTATGGACCAAGACTTCGGGTGAGCTGCAGTGTTTTTTTTTCCTTCAGCAGAAGAGAGCTGTGTGGTTTGCATGCAAAATAAGAAGTCACAAAAAGCTGAAACAGTAAGACTAAAACCTCATGCAATATACACGCTGGGGGCATAAGATAAAAGGCAAACCAAAGCACTTATTTTCTGAGTACAAGAGCGGTATCTTAGCATAACGTTACCATTAAAAATGCCTGGTTGATTTGCAGAAAGAGGCGTCTTTAGTGAAACGACTGACTGCATGCGTGTCCAAAACTCGTACAATCCTATCTTGTGACCTGGTTGTGGTATATTTGTCACGGGGAATAACTTGTGGCAGAGGGAGAATAAACATGAATGAAGCCAGCCAGGTCGCCATTCAAACAGCACACCCCTGATCTGAAACTGCAGCGTTATAATGACTGCTGATGAATATCCAAGTGGTTCTAGAAATACTAAGGCTATGTAGGCTGGGACATTTCTCAGAAAACATCATCATTACAATGGGAGGCATTCCCTGTCCCTGCTGCTTTTCTTTGCCCTAATCCTCATGCCTCCCTCCCTCCTTCAGTCCATCATCTGGTGAAATCCTCGCCTTTTCTTTCTTTCGGGACTGAAGCCAGGGTTTTGTCTCCCCTCTTTAACACTTTGGCCTGCCAGCCATCCTTTCATTCCCTGGCTTCCTCCCTTCCTCTCCCCTTTCTCCCAACCCCTCTCCTCTAGAAAGAGCTGTCTCCTCTCCTTCTCTATCAATTAATCTTTTTTTTTTCTCGGTGCGGCTGCTGTGCGTTTTCCTGCAGAGGAATGCATGTTTGTGGTTGATTCACTGAGTGAGACCCTTAGGGCTTCTGTTAAATGCATTGTAGTCTTGGATGAGTATTAAGACTGGGCTATTTGCCTCATTTCCTTGTTGGATGGCACCATCAGAATCTGTGCCAAGCGAGCCACAATATCAACCCAGGCACATGACATGGATGAGATGGCTTTTCATTGGTTCCTGACAGAGCTGCCCAAGAGATGCAGATAATTTGAATATTAATAGCAGCAAAATCAGTAGCTGGTTTGTAGAGATAGTTCTTTGGAGTAATCTGTGGAAGGGACATTTAAGACTTGTTGTGTAATCTAGTCAGTACGTTGACAAGAAGCGTGTTCTATTGTCAGTTTGATTGTTTGAAAAAAACATTGATAGTTGTTCTAAATAATGTCACCTGCAGAAATTGGCTATTTCAAGTTCACAGAGCCTAAAGGGATATTTTTAAATATCTTGTTTTGTTCATTCAACAGTGCAGATATTAAATTTAAAATGATGCCAAACAGAAATGGATTCCACAGTGAAAAAGCCATGGAGAGATCAAAGTAGTTTTTGATTGAATTATTATTTTCTTAAGACCCAATGACATTTCAATGGAGGGTCTCTAATGCCAAAACCAACACACTGCAGCCTCTAAAGTGAGCATAAAGTTTTAGCGCAAGCTGCAAATGATCAACTTTACACTCTGTGTTAGACTGCATTAGTTTAATTTAGATGTAGCTAATAAACTGCTGAATGCAAAAAGCTATTATCCTGCATTTGTCATGCCAACAGATCACTAGAGGTATTTTTACAGCTTTGCCGTCTCCCTCAATTATTTTAACTTGACTAGACTTAGCCCAATCTTGTCGTTTTCAAGCTGGCTGTCAAATTAAGAGCTTGTCCCCGTTTAACCAAACACGAGATGATTGCATTTAAAATTTCAAAAAGTCCTCATTTCAGACAAGCCACTCACACAAAACTCTCTCTCTTTCAAAGATCGTTCGGCCAGGAACAACCCTGTCCTTTAGTTAAATGCCACTGCCTGGGATCACACTCTCTCATCTGAATATCTCCAACTGAGTTCAGATGAAAAATTTCAAACATAGCTCTGAGTCAGCTGTCCAATCAAAGCAGGGACATTTTCTCTCTCCCCCCCCCTCCGACCCAGGAGAGGAGTGTGTAATAGTGTGTGTTTTCATTTGCCCTGGTACGAGGCCAGCTGTCGACCAGAGCTGTGTGTGTGGCGGAGGGGGAGATCCACGCAGCAGAGCAGGCCAGGGCCGGTGCTGGGAACCTAGGGCTGGACGGGGGCCATTTGCTGGGTGTCTGGGGTATCTACAGGGAGAAGAAAGGGAAGAAAGAACAGTGTGGCGCTCTCAAAGAGTCACTGGATATTCTGCTGTGTACATGTGCGCTTAGAGGGGATCAGGGAGCTGTTTCAGTAAGATTAATTGTTCGAAAAGTGATGCTGTGCCGAGTGTGAGGAATTTAATGGCAGCAGGGGACTTGAAGAAAGGAAGTGGAAGGGGGGGAGGCTTAAGGTTTTAGTAAATACAACAGGACTCAACATATTTCAGGGTTGTTTGTGCTTTATTCCAGGCATTTTCGAGTGTGTGTGAAATGAGTGTGGTCACTTGTTTGTTTAGAGGGCAGAGGAATGGAGGCAATTACAGTCTAAGGATGGGGTTGTTGCATCTGTTCATCTGCTGTCTAGATGCAGCTTCTCGCAGCGTGTGAGCAGGGAAAAGGTCAAATAAATCGGATGGAGGAAGTTTGTTTGCTAACCCGCAGCAGTCAGCGGCCCTGGGAAGCTAAGACTTCCCACTACAGATCTTCACCAGTGCCCACAACAATCTGGCTTTCTGCTAACACTCGCCCACAAAACCAGCTCTCAGCAGC
Organism: Acanthochromis polyacanthus; assembly: GCF_021347895.1. NCBI lineage: Eukaryota > Metazoa > Chordata > Actinopteri > Pomacentridae > Acanthochromis > Acanthochromis polyacanthus. The sequence goes on from NC_067135.1 coordinate 17,790,761, forward strand.
TGCTTACAAAAGCCCAGTGGAGCCTGACCAAATCTAACACGCATACGAAGTGGCACACTGGCAAACGAAACTGGAAAGAGCAACTTTTGAAGGAGCTGGAGTAGTCAAGTGTCCTCTGTGTAGCACTTGTGCCCGGGCCTGTCTTGTAAAACTGCTTTACGAATGTAGCGGGGGGGAGATGCATAGCTGAGACCAAATGTTTACCTTTCTGACAAACATGGAAGATGAGTATAGAGGAGGGAAGAAATACCAGACGGCTGTGACTGAAGTAGCTGCTGTTGTGTATATTGGATTTGTAAGCATATTAAGTTGGCCAGGTTGTGTAATTTGCACGGAGGCACAAAAGCAAAAAGAGTATGTGTGGTTTAGCTCATTGTTGTGACTGCCACGAATTCCGTAGTGTCTCTCACTTGGTAGAGGTAGCAAATTAGTTTTGTTTGTCGCTGTTGGGCAGAATCCAAATCTTGAATTCCCCTTGGGATTAATAAAGTATCTGTCTATCAATAGTTGGGTTTCCATTACAGTTTTTCGCAAAATGAAAGCGATATTTCTAAAATTCCGACAAAGTATATTTGCTCTTTGAACGTGTTTCCATTGAAGGTTGTTCTGGGCAGAAGCATCGTAACTCTCGTAAAATATCATCCCGCGAGATTTCACTGCAGGAAGATGCCCAAAACCTGCTTCTGTCTCCTTATAACACTCTGCATTCCTCTGCTGTTTGCTGTCTAGTATGGCAGTGATGTTTTTCTCAAGAATAATGTCAAGAAAAGTCTCGGTCTCCTCTTCTGTCCACACGTACCGCGCCACTCCGAGAGAACTGGTCATGTGACCAGGTACGTCACGTCCGGTGACGTATAATTGCGGAAAAAGTGTTTCCATTGCGCTTTTGCGATATTTTTCAATATCGAAACGTCTGAAAAACCACCTCATGAGAGCGTAAAAACTTTTTAGCGATATTTTAGTCCTTTTTCGAAATTCAGGTATTTCCATTACCAGTTTTTTTTATTGCGCTATTTACATTTTGCGCATATCTAAGGGTAATGGAAACGCAGCTGCTTATGTTGCAATTCAATGAGCAGGAATGTTTGATGAAGTTTTACATTAGATGTGATGAATTTCCTTGATTTTATCTACGGCCAGCCTTCTGATAGATTTGTTTGAATATTCTGCTTCACTTGCATGCTTTCTTACTTCTGCATGCAAAAGCTTACAAAGGTGAAAATGCTAGCTGAGCACCATCAGTTTAACATTACTTTCTGGTGAAGCAAATGTTAGATTTGTTGTTTTGATGCTCTTCAAGCTGCTGAACTCAGTTCTGCTGAGCCACACACTGCTCTACCTGGTAACACCCAAAAGAACTATGGAAAGTGAACAAGACAGCTTGTCCAAACATATTTTAGGATTATGTCGTAGATTTAGACACATGATTTGATTTAGTTCTGCTATGTTATTATCATAGCCTCGTATATTCTCTGTAATGTGTCACTAATGTAAACTATTTCATTCCCCTACACTTTCACTTTTTTCTTTATGGTTTCACTAAGGCCTTGATATAGTTTTCATTCCTCCTCTGGCTGGGTGAAACAGATAGCATATATTGTGGCATAATGTTATGGAAGCAGGACAATTTATACCTTCTAAACTGTACTGTGTCTCCTTTTTTTCAGGGTGGTGAAGGAGGAAATTTCCGATGATAGCGCCAAGCTGCCATGCTTCAACGGCAGAGTGGTGTCATGGGTAAGAAATAAAACTGGCATATTTGTAGCGGAAGCAGCGGTGGTAGCTCCCCACATTTATCTAGTGGCCATTGTTCTAAATCTGTAAATGACCTGATTTTAGCAATTTCCGCCCGAGGTTTGTCTGAAAATGTCCAGATTTGGCTTTTATCTCAAAAGTCAGCCAGAGGGGGTTTTCAGAAACCACTTTTCCTTTTCCTGTGCATTCCTCCAGACCTTCATCAGATTGATGAGCTTGTCTAACGAGCAGTAATAAAACGAAGCAATTAAATTTGTATTATTGTGTGTCAAACTGCAACATCGCAGACTTTGCAGGTCTTGTTTCGGCTTGTTCCTCGCTGTTTGGTTTAAAAAAAAAAATGTATCCAGTAAAATGTGGGAGAAGTGGGAAACCAGACGAACTGTCCTGTCAGGTTGAACGGGAGGAAACAGACTCGGCACATGTATGAGAAAAATATTCTTGGAGCTCTGTCAACAGCCAGCAGCGTGTGTTTGACTATAAAATGTTAATCTCAGCCTTTATTCAGTCTCGTGTGTTTTTTTTCTCCTTCATATCTTTCTTTGGTGTTTTGTTTGCCTTTATTGCAACATTTAAAAGATTTTTTTTTTGCAAAAGTAAGAAAAAATACACTAATCATTGAGACCTGAGAGCGACTTAGGTTACAAGTTACTTACTTAAAAGTCAAAATATCTGAGTTGTCTTATCTTAAATTTACCCGGACACAGATAAGATAACGTCCTTGTTGACTGCACAAAAACTTCTCCCAGTGCCGTTAAAGTTGGTCAAAAATAATGGTAGATTATTCCTTTTAAAATATCACCTTTTATTCGTAGCATTCAAATATCTAATACTCATTTGGGCTTATATTTTGGAGATGTGCTCTCGGTTTCCTTCTACTGAAATGTGACTCTAACTGTAGATTAAGTAGCTCGTATGCAGTTTTCTAACTTTCCACAGTTGCAGATCAAAATTAGTCACATTATTGGCCTTTTTAGATTGCTCAGATCACTCACTCTGCAGCAGAACTGGGTTGTGAACACTGTCTCATCACTACCACATTTTATTTTCGATCAGTTAAAGTAGCGGTGGGTCACGCCTGCCCTTCATGCAGTGCATTCAGTACAGAAGCTTTTTGCTAAAATAGAACTTGTGAGGCAAACGGCCACCAGGGTAGTGCTGCATTTTTCCCCACAAAGAACTAATAATAACTTCCTGTCTGTCTGTTTTTTTTCACAAATTGATTAAATAATCATATTTGAAATCTTTGTTAATCTCTGTTTTGCATCCATTGTTAGTTAATACATTCTGCAGGCAAGGGATCATGCAAGGCCCGCAATGCAATCAAATTATTAAAGGCAAAATACACTCAAAATGCAATCCATAACAATTGGTTTGGTTGTAAATTCAGTATAGCCTCCATGTTTTAACGTGGAAGTTATAGCTATTGGTAGCCTAGCCGCGCTAGACCCATGCTCTGAAGTCACAAGGGTCTAGGCACGCTGGACAGGGAGGGAGGCGGGCTAAAAGGTTGTCTATCAAATCACTCTGCAGCAATTGGGTAGGTATACAACCAATCAGCGCAACAAATAGGCTCACAGAGCGCCGGAAATCAGAGGATGCGGGAGTTCGGTGAAGCCTTATTTATACAGTCAATGGGTGAAGCTCAAGTATATTACAGACATGTTAACAGAAAGATTATTCAGAGTCGGTGCTAATGGAGCTCAATAATGTTGTTTTGTTGTCGACCCTGGCAGAGAATTAAATTCGTTGCCGTGTGTTGTCTAGCGCGGCTAGGCTAGTTGTTTCCGGTTGTTTCTGTCAGAATCGTCACGCCTCTGTCGTCACTTCGTTACGCCCGCCTTCTGACTCTACACTTCATGGTGATTCGTCCGGCCAGTTTTAGTAGCATCCAACCTCGAGCCTTATGGAGGGTAACTAGACCCACCCTGGCAGAGAATTAAATTTGTTGCCGTGGGTTGTCTAGCGCGGCTAGGCTAAGCTAGTGGTAACATTATTCCAAACACCCTGCATTACATTCAAAGGTTTTTCAAAAATTATGCTGTCCCCTGTGTTGTAAATGGAGAAGCCAAAAAGTCACCTTAATTTACACTCGGTTGCCTATTTGAGGTAAACCATAGCTAAAATTCATGCAATCTTTAAGTGTGCCCACACTTCCCGTTCTCTTGTTCTTGACAGAAGTAGAAGTGATACATTTTACTTCTGGTACACTTGGAGTTAGCGTTAGCACTTTGTAACATCAAGAAAATGAAGGAAAAAGGTCACAGCCAGATTGGAAGCTTTAATGATGTCAGAAGTTTTATGAAATGTAAATGTTTAATTAAGCAATAAAGGCTTAAAATAGAAGCTATAGCTACTAGTAGAGGAGCTCAAAAAATTACAACAATTTGAAAAAGTTAAATGTCTTCCATCAGCTTTTTAAGACGGTGAAAATGTTGCATTGCAGGCAATTGCAAAAATATTGACATTGCAAACCTACACATTGTAATGAAATGTGATGAAACATGTAGAGCCTAAAAGGGCTTTCAGTTTGCTGAACAAATCGTGAAGAAGGCACGTTTCCCTCATCGTGTTAATCGATACTCAAGGTGACACACAGCACGACTTGTTAGCAGCTACAGTTCAGCGAGCTGCCAGGTACAGTTTTCATACTTTCCATTTTCTCCTGAAGAAAGCCCAGTCGTTGCACCCCACCCTGCAGTTTACGTTTCAATAAAGACAAAACATCATGACTTGGCCCAGATAAGCAGGTTTGAGGCTGAAGCATCTGTTAAGTACATAAGAACGAAAGAAGGCATTAAAGAGAGGGGGAACAAAGCTGAGAGACCAGAGGGACTGATATGCGATCTGCACGCCAAGATGGATGGATCCCAGAAGAGTTTCATAGCCACATAAGCCATTAGCGGGGAGGGAAGAGCAGGGAGGGACTCTAGAAAGAGGGTGAATGTCTGCTGTGGATGATCGACTCCATTTGTTGAGTTATTTTGACGGTGAATGCAAACTTTATTTATCTGAACTCACTCAATGCACCAAACTTCCCAAAAAAAACCCCGCTGAACCGATAAAGAGTATGTGATATAAAAATGTATGTGTGGGCATTTCCAAGTCTCTGCTGTGATGTTTAAATGCTCCGATTTGAATATTTCTAGCTTTGAAATCTCATTTTACGCTCATATTTTTCTGTCTCACTCCCTTTCTGTGTGTGTTTTTATGGTTCATGTAATCAGAAGCTGTATGGCATTTATCCTGTGTGTGTGTGTGTGTGTGTGTGTGTGTGTGTGTGTGTGTGTGTGTGTGTGTGTGTGTGTGTGTGTGTGTGTGTGTGTGTGTGTGTGTGTGTGTGTGTGTGTGTGTGTGTGTGTGTGTGTGTGTGTGTACGTGTGTGTACGTGTGTGTACGTGTACTTTTGTTGTATAATGGAGAGAGACAGGTTAAGTGTAGGATAGCGTTTCACTTTGCCCTTGAGACGTCCATCTGAAAAGAGTGCAGTGTTTGTGTGTCAAAGTAATTGACATCTTACCCGTTTTTCCTCCCTCTACTTTCTACTCCTCCTTTCATTCCTTTTATTTCTCACCCTCTCTTCCCTGCCCTCTTTCTCAATTTGTACCACTTGTTTGGTGCAAGTTTCTCCCCACGTATTCACCCTTTTTTTTTTTTTTTTTGTCTGCCATTGTACATCCAGACTTAACCTTCAACTCGTCTCTTTTTGTCTCTAAATCTCTTCTTTTTTCTTCCTTTTTACCAGCTGGTATCTTCAGACACTCCAGCAGCAGAGCCTCCGGTGGCAGTGGTGCCCCCTGTGGAAGCGACTACCCAGCCGTCACCTCCTCCGCCGCCTCTACCGCCCCCACCTGCAGAGAGGACCGGGGGCATCGGGGACTCCCGGCCGCCCTCCTTCCAGTGAGTAAAGCTCACAAACGCACTCACTGAACTGTGTCTGAATAGAGACAGCACAAACATGTTCTCAAATCTGCACACTTAACACCTTAATAGTGAACACTCACTTGTAATTTCCTCATGGTTTTATTGTAAAAACTGTGTCTTTTCTGAATATCTCACACACCCGGTGTCAGCTTCCTGCAAGAATAGCAGTAGCACAAATACTACGGCTGCTCTGAAACTGATCTTTGTTTTGTTATCGCTGTATTAAACTCATATTGCAAATGTGTTGGTTGATTTACCCATTCAGCAGACTCAGAGCAACATGAGCATTCATTTGTGTTGAACATTCACTCTTTCTTTATCTCTGTCTTGGTCTCCACCAACCCCTGATGGGAACATCTGGATCTTTAACTTTATATTGTTTGGTGTTGGGTGCTGGACAGGGATTGTGCAATGATTGTCTCAGAGCTGTCATAGTCTGAAATAGCCAGTGCTGTCTACTCAGCTCTAGAGGATGAGTATCATTCTAATATAGGGGAACTAAACACTCTGGCTTGTTTGTATTTGTTGAACACAATCACAGTCTTTGGCTGCACCCAGGATGCTGTATTCTTGCGGAATGTTTATGGGAAGGAAATGTTTTGGTGAAACATTTGCCTGCCTTGTTGCACAATCCAAATCTCTGTCAAAACGTAGCATTTTCAGCCTGTAGGTTGGTGCTTGAATGTTGTTGTTGTGGTTTTGTTTTAGTGAAGATGGTCGCATTCAGATAGCAGAAGGTCGCCATGCAAGTTGTGCAGCGAAAAAGGCAAACTTTTACCTGCTTCTGGACTGAGCTGAAAGAGTAAAGTTGATATAAATGGGGGGTTAAGACCATTTTAAAGAGCATGAAAAGCATTCACTTTGAGAGTGATCTAACAAATGATTCATCCTTTCTTCAGTTTTGATGTCTTTGTTGGTGATTTTGGAATCCAACTTAAATGAAGCAATGTCTATTTAACTTTACTAAATGTGCAGTTTACAGTCAGTGAGTGGAGAAAAAAATACGGTATTTGAAGCTGGATCAACAGCATTGGTCACACTGGAATACTGAAACTTAAGTTTTCTGAGACTGCTAAATGCAGAAGGGTCGTCATTTGTTGGTTTGTTGTGTTCGGTTTTTAGTTTCTTATCGGGTAATATTATGTTATTGCAGATCATTGTATGTAGTGGCCTGATAAGAACGAAGAAATTACTATATAGAAATCCCATACAAGGTCTAAAGTATTCTACAAAATAGTGTCCCACTAGTTTATTCACAAGTGAGCACAGGAAAATGTATTTTTCAGCTGTAAAATGTCAATTTTACTATATAATAATAATAAACTGTTGTCACAAATTCAGTATTAGTCGGGGTGTAGTAATAGTTTATTGATTGGCTCTGGAAAGTGCATTTCTGCACAAGAAGAGACTTTAAATATTTCCTAAATTTGGCTTTGTTTTGGATTTGTTGCACTTAAGTTTTGTTTTTTTTTACTAAGAACTATTCGTAAAGTAAAACACGTAATCATTGATAGTGGCGTCTAGTTCAGGCTGAGGGGTGACTTTTATGCAAGGTGCTTTTGATGTGAGTTTTAAGTGTTAAGTTTTTGTCATGTTGATTTTATATATGTTTAAAAAAATGATAGATTCAGGTGACAGTTGAGCTATTGACACTACAATGAGTGAGTCAGATGTGCTTCCCTTATATCCTCACATTAAGTGGTTTTGGGCTTCCCAGTCATCAAAATGAAACTGCCCACAGGTCTTTTGTTATCACATCCACTCTAAAGATTTAAGTACGGCCACAGTAGATGAAATATTAAGATTCTGGATTCAATGTAGTGTGAGATGATGAAAAGTTATTGGATCAGTTACTTGTCGAACAAAACTGATCAACAAATGTGCTGTAAACAAAAAGAGATGTTCAGAAAGTGTTCATTTTGCGCAAAGGCCACTTCACAGCTCATCTTAAACCCTTTTTAACCCAAAAAGTTACCTGTAAAAAAGGTGATGATAGCACAGATAACAGTTTAAAGCCTGACTAAAACATTTAATAGACTGATATAGTGTGTTTCTTGCTTTTTTTGGCTAATAGCTCATCTAGTAACAAGAGATGTGTGTGCAAAAATTACAGTAAGACACATTTCAGATCATTCAGCAGTAGTATGTCCATTACTAGTTTGTCTACCAGAGAACACTAACAGGCTTTGTTTTTGTCTATTTGTCCTACTCAGTAAATGCTCTTGTCAAAGCTACTTAGAAAACTGATTAAGTGAGCTATATTGATCAAGTCTGATTCCTAATTTCATCACGTACGAAACTCTCAATTAAGTTAGTTAGGTGACTGGTGGCACTGACTTATTTCGGTTGATTTGTTTGTGGAAAAAAAATGTATTAAAAAAAACTGTGTGTAAGAAAAGTGCTAGTGACAAATTGGCATTTTCCCTTGACTTGCTAAGTTACTCCAAAGTGCATAAGATACTTTTGAACTTGAAAACATCCAATTAAAGCATTTTTTATTATATTAAAAAGGAGATGCCTAACGAATTCAGCCACCTAAAGTCAGTCACTACGTGAAGCTAAAGGACAAAATACGATACAGGTTGAGGAATATTCTCCTTCAAAAGCATCAATTTCAACAGTGGAGTTTTCTTTTTAAGGTCTTGTTGACAAATATGTCAGGCGAACATTTGCAGTCCATTGGGCCTGAGATGGATATCACTTGAACATTTGCTCAAAGCATTTTCACATTCTTTAGTGAAAAAACGTAAGCTACAAATGTTTGGGTTTTTTTGGCTTTTCCAGGACTATTTACCTAGATTTAAAATGATGAAAATATGCCGGATGTTTTACTTTCATCAGCAGTCACTGGCCAGGTTGCTGGTCTACATAAAAACTGACATACATAACAGACAAATCCACATCAAAGCACACAATGATTGTCAGCGTACGACTGTTACAGCCTGCTAAAGTGCATACAGACATGATGTTTAAAAATATTCACTTGTACCTGAAAATGCCCTCGTCATAAGCTGCATTTTTTTCTAGATTATTGCAGAGCACCACAATTAGATTGAATTTTAAAATCCCGTCATGCTCCAGTTCCATCTATAATTGTGCTTTCTTTGCAGTCCCAATGCTACTGGCAGCGTAGAGACGTTGGACGACCAGACTGAAACGGAGTCGGTAGTTTCCTTCAGGAGAGAGAGACCTCGGCACAGGGAGAGCATGGAACAGCACGGTGAGAAGCGGCAGATCATAGTGCTGATGAAACACTCCTTTTATTACGGTGTTATGTCAAGATCTGGCATGCCTCCGTCCTCCAAACTCTGAATGGAAGATGATATAATCAAGGAATGCTGAGAAGTGAGGAATGTTTGTAATCTATAGGAAAATAGGTGAACATGAAAAATCACGTTGAGTGTTTTCTCTTGTCTCCGGGGCTTCTTCTGTGGTGCCAGGGCCTCGTATGAATGGACAGAGTCGTCTGGAGCGCCACCTGGCAGGATATGAGAGCTCCAGCACAGTGATGAGCAGCGAGCTGGAAACCACCAGCTTCTGCGACTCTGAGGATGACGACACCATGAGCAGGTGAGATACTGATAGAAGAGAGAAGGGATCCTGAAACTAAATAGGGATTAGATATGTTTGCGTATCAGAACATCAGATTTAAACAAACTGAGAACAATGGCAACTGTAGCGACGAGCCATTGATAAAGTTTGTGGTTGCCTCCTTATTTAACTTAAATCATTACTCCGCCACGGAATGCAGTGGAGTAATGACGATTGGCTTTGGTTTGTCTCTCTGTCTGTCTGACAGAGAGACAAACCAAATGATGCAAGGAACAATTGATTCAACTGTGGGGGTGTTTCTGAGTCCCATCAATTCCCATCGACCGCTACACATTTAGGTCACACGATTCGGTATCCGTACAGAACGTACACATGCATAACCTGTAGTGTGGTGATTTTGTTTGTGGGTACATCTACCGGTACATTAAAAGGCCACATTCTATGTTGCTGTGATTTGTAGGGCTGGACCTGAATATTTGGTCGTTGTGGGGGTATCTGAATATTAATTTTGAGATTTAAATACACATTTTAATTGCCCCCTGGGAACAAATAAAATTTTCTGAATCTCCGACACTCCCTCCCCTGTCACCACCACTGAGTAGCAGCTTTAAGCCATTAAGCATTGATCAATCACAGTCTTATGGACTGCAGTGACCTCTGAGGTCAGTGTTACTTTTGATTGGCCAGTGGCTGGCTATATCATGCACACCTGCCAACGCTTCACTTGGCCCGTGTTTTTAAACAGAAGACATGATGTCGAAGAAGGAGATATCCATGCTAATGCTAACGCTGTCGGACTCCGACGATGTATTTTGTGTTCTCTCCATGCATTTATACCCCAAACCAAAATAAATGGATTTGGATTTCAGAAGCAATTATTATTATTTGATCATTTTGATTGTCTGTTATTGGCTCCCCCCTTATTTTTCTTGGTTATAAAGTCAACAAGCAGCACAAATGAAGAGACGGAATATGAGAGAGGTTATTTTTTTTTTCTTCTTCCTTGACTTTTGTTGACCATTGCACTTGTAGGTTCAGCAGTGCAACAGAGCAGAGCACAGCCTCGAGGCTTCTTAAGCGGCACCGTCGACGGAGGAAACAGCGCCCCCCACGCCTGGAGAGGGTACATACACACCACTCTGACAACTTTTTTTGTGCAAACTTTGTTGCTTTACCTTTTCTTAAGGTTCTTTTTTCTCTAGTTACTCATGTGTTTACATAAGCACTCAGGTCAGCGTGTGTAACCTGTTTTAATAACGATGTTTGATGGTTTCAGGCCTCCTCCTTCAGCAGCGTGACCGATTCAACAATGTCCCTGAACATCATCACCGTCACGCTCAACATGGGTTTGTACACTCAGAATGTGTTTTTGGTTTTGAGCTTCACTCTGTATGCGAATAACAAATGAAACTATATTGCTATTAGACTTTATTGTACCAAATGTTTGCTTCGTTTTCACATTTTTCAACCATACAGAGAAGTACAACTTTCTGGGAATCAGCATTGTGGGACAGAGCAATGAAAGGGGCGATGGAGGCATCTACATTGGCTCCATCATGAAAGGAGGCGCTGTGGCTGCAGATGGACGCATCGAACCTGGTGACATGCTGTTGCAGGTGAGGAGGGAGGACGGACTAAATGCGATGTCTTTGTTTTTCCAGATGTTGAGGCGGCTGTTTCTTTAGCTGAAAACTGCAAGCGTCGTGTCGTTGAAACGAATCTCTTACTGACATAAAATCTTTTTCTTGTGCTTCGTTACTCTCCAAGGTGAATGACATAAACTTTGAGAATATGAGCAATGACGATGCAGTGCGGGTGCTGAGAGAGATTGTACACAAGCCAGGGTGAGCTGTCGTTTTCTCATGTTGGATTTTATCAGTCAACAATTTTCAAATTCTGTCTAATCAAGTGGTAATTGGTGATTATGATTATTTCTTCTTCTGTTGGTGTTTCCAGGCCAATCATCCTCACAGTGGCCAAGTGTTGGGACCCGTCTCCTCAGGGCTACTTCACTCTGCCTCGCAGTAAGTACCCCCCCTCACGCTGACTGTTAGGGCAGCTTTTCTGTGGTTGATGATGTCACTAACACTTTGCTAATCTTCTTTTTTCACCTGTGTAGATGAACCGATCCGACCCATCGACCCAGCAGCATGGGTCAGTCACTCTGTGGCTATGACTGGGGCTTACCCTCCCTACCCAGGCAGCTCCTCCCTCAGCACCATCACCTCCTCCTCCTCCGTCACCGAGACTGAACGTGAGAGTCATTCACAACGTCTCCATTATCTGTGTGCTGTAATTAAGCCTCTCCTCTTTCTTCTCAGCTCTGTCATATCTGGATAATCTTCTCCTAAAACTGCTTTCTCTACTTTTAAACCTTGCCTGTTTTCTTTGTCAGACTGATGATATTCAAGATGTTATCTTTGTAAAGTATCTTTCTGCTTTTGTCGCAGCCGTTATGTGATGTGATAAATGATGTCTGCTGCCTTCCTGCCTTTGATCCCTTCAAAGCTCCGGTTCTTCCTGATTTCATCCGTCAGTTCTTCCTCCTGAGCTTCCCTAAAATGATCTTCTTTGTTTTGTTTTTTTAGGTTTTGATGACTTTAATTTATCGCTGCATTCTGATATGGCATCCGTTGCCAAGGCGATGGCCTCACCAGAGTCGGGCCTTGAGGTCAGGGACCGCATGTGGCTTAAAATCACCATCCCCAACGCTTTCCTCGGTGAGGCAGAAAGTGGAAACGAGCCAAAAAAGACTGCATGACCTTTGTGTGCCTCAGATGGCTTTACAGGGCCGGCATTATGTTCACAGAATTAAAACCGTGTGACTCGAGCGAAGGGGGGAAAATCCCCCCAAAGTTTAGACGTGAATGCCTGTTTTGAATGAAAACACGTGTTAAATTGGAATCACCTGCAATGAATCACAGGGAATGATCACGTAAACTACGTGTTTGTTTGTGCCTTTTGGAATGAAAATTTGGGGTTGTAATAAATTTTTTTTATTTTATTTTTCCAGACTTAGCTGAAGTTATTGTACTAAAGATCCAACAGATTAGAATGAAATTCCAACTTAACATAGCAGTAGATGATCTGATCTTAGATTCTCTGCTTTCTTTAGTTGTGCTTTATTACTTCTCGATGAAAACACTTTGGATTTAGTCCTTCTTTCTATGTTTAGCTGTGTGACATCATATATGCTGTTACTGGATGCTTATAGGATTGTAATTTGCAGCAATTGTAGGTCTTTTTTACAGTGTTTGCAATCCAATTAAAACAAACAATTAGTATGCAATATATACACTATAAACAGGGTACATTTCTTTTAAATGTAAAAATATACTGAGAGTGTTTGGCAGGAAGCATTCTTTTGGGATGAGTGAAACTCGGCCTGGTCTTACCCTCTTTGTTGCTTCGCCCATCGGCAGGCTCAGACGTAGTGGAGTGGCTGTTCCACCACATCGAAGGCTTCCAGGACCGCCGTGAAGCCAGGAAGTACGCCAGCAACCTGCTGAAGGCCGGCTTCATTCGACACACTGTCAACAAGATCACCTTTTCCGAACAGTGCTACTACGTCTTCGGAGACTTGAGCGACTGTGAGAATTGTGAGTTGCTGGAAAACACCAACATCAAAGGCCGGTCTTACATCGGTCTGCTCAATGTTACGCTTAATCACATTCTGCACACAGGCCTTTTGCGGACAAACTGGCGGTTGTAAGGGTAAAACGTGACATTTCAGCTAAGGAAGGATTGCTTTAATGTCCTGCCAGCCCTAAGTTTAGCATGTCCAGAAAGCATGGAATAACAAGCACAGAGAACCAACACACTGTCCATAAGCTGCAGCTGTTATTACAGCTTAACTATGTTCATGGGTGCAGTCTGGACTGGATCCTAATACATGCAAAACAGTCTATTCATGTCCAGTGGTGACATTTGAAGACGGATGTAATGCAATTATGACCATTATTTTGTGGGAGTTGTGCGTTTTTTTTTTAAGCAATCTTTTGTAACTGCAGTTTGGTTAAATTCATCCTTTGCTTCACTGTTAATCTTGTCTCCATTATCTTCCACTCAGACATGGCAAATCTTTCTCTAAATGACAACGATGGCTCCAGTGGAGCCTCAGACCAGGACACCTTGGCCCCGCTGCCTCTCCCTGGGGCCTCGCCATGGCCCATGATGCACACCTTCCCCTATCAGCCCTACCCAACACATCCCTACTCGAGCCAGCCACCTCCGTACCACGAGCTCACCAGCTACAGCTATGCGCCTGGCAGCACCGGCAGCCAGCACAGTGAAGGTGAGCGTGAACGGTGACAAAATCTAATCACTTGGTCCTTGTGTCATTTCTGACCTTCCCTGAAAATTTCATCTTAATCAAGATGAAATTTGCTAACAGACAGACAAACCAACACTAATCATCACATAACTCCACATACAAATAGTAAACCATTCATATGGAACTGTTGTACGAGGCTGGTTTCCTTCCTCTTTAGTCTTGTATGTTTGACTGATAAGGATACAGCTTCTGGACATTGAATTCAGCCTGACCGGCGAGACTTGTTTACAGTTTATCTTTCTTCCCCCAGGGAGCCGAAGCAGTGGATCGACGAGAAGTGAGGGCGAGCGACGTCGCAGCAGTAAAGGCCCTGGCAGCACCGTCGGTGGAGGGGAGAAATCCCCCTCTGGAGGAGGCGGAGAAGGCGGCGGGGCGGACTCGCGTTCCGGTAGCGGCAGTGAATCAGAATACTCCACCCGCAGCAGCCTGAGGCGTGGCCACGGGTCGGCCGCCCCCAGCGAACACAGCCACGCCTCCTCCCAGCGCTCACATCACCACCGCATGCCCCAGCCGCCCCACATGTCTCCCTACCCGCCAGGAATCCTCCCGTACAACCCCATGATGGTGATGATGGTACCCCAGCACCCGCATCCGGCCATGGCAACCGCTCACGCTCTCCCACACGCACAGCAGCTATCGACAGCTCCCATGCACCCAGCGTTACCCCCGCCGCCCTCCTCCACTCCAGGGGGGCCTCCCGGTGCCCCGCCCACTCGTGACCTAGGCTCCGTACCCCCAGAGCTGACCGCATCGCGCCAGTCGTTCCACCTCGCCATGGGCAACCCCAGCGAGTTCTTTGTGGATGTCATGTAGTTTTGCTGTCTTGGTGTCGAGTGACCATTCATGTGAAGTTAGTGTACGGTTCCCACTTCTTTTGATGAGGATCTGGTGGTAGCTTGTTGACCTCACAGGTGCCTATTGGATTGAAGGCACTTGTTACAAATTTGGTGAAACAGGGTTTTAAAATGACAAAGAAAGATGAGACAGAATTCGTAGATAATTGATGTGGGACACAGTCTGACCAGATGTGTCTACAAGGTCTAGTTTTGGCTTTACAGATTCACTAAATAAGTCAGTTTATTTTGTCAATAACCCAAAAAGAGTGGTTGTACTTCCTTCTGTCAGTTGTAAAGTTGTTTGTTTTCTTCAAAAAAACAAACTCAGTACAGTATTTGCAGGGCCTCTGGTTACTGCAGTCATCAGAATAGATCTGTACTATTAATGCAGGGGAACCACGTTCCCAAATTGGTCTCAGAGCTGCTCATCCAGGAAACACACACCACAAATTAACACTAGAGGGTGCCAGGTACACCGTGTACTTGAAAAGGATACAGTCCTGAATATATGTCGGGATTTTCATGCCAGATGTATTGGCAGGTGTATATCGAGTGCCTTACTTTTTCCATTTTTAGACATTTTCACACTCCAGGTACATAAAATATTTCACTTTATTCCAGCATTGTCTGACAATGAAAGTCTTTGTATATATCTACTCCTTCTATGTAAATGAAACCGTACGGAACAGCAGGCTCTAATGTGAAAAGAAAATAGGTCCAAAAACGTCAGAGGAACTTGAGTTTAGTAATCACTGTCTAGGCCTAGTTATCGAATCGCTCCTGGTTTGAGGAGTATCGTGGTTTTTGGTAGAGGCTTGATGGTCCTTGTGGTACTAGTCGGTGAGAAGAGGCTGAAAGCGGTACTTTTTGATTACATGGAGTGTATATCTTCAGTAACTGACCCACATGCCCCAGCTCTCCGTGCTTTTTTTTTATGTTACTGACTCGCATTATTCACCCATTTCATTTTGTATGAGTGACTATATAAATCATGTATAACCCAACTGTTAAGGTGCTAAATGAAGAGTCAACATTTCAGAAAAGATTGACGCTGACAATGTCACTTTGTTTGATTTCATATTGCCACCTTTGCTTGTGTATTTGAGAATAAATTTGATACATACTTACTGTTCAGACTGTTTTTTTTCTCCAGGGGATTCTAAAGTACACACGTGGACAAAATTGTTGGTACCCCTCAGTTAAAGAAGGAAAAACCCACAATTCTCACTGAAATCACTTGAAACTCACAAAAGTAACAATAAATAAAAATTTATTGAAAATTAAATCATCAAAAACAGCCATTACTTTTGAATTGTTGATTAACATAATTATTTAAAAAAACAAACTAATGAAACAGGCCTGGACAAAAATGATGGTACCTCTATAAAAGATTGAAAACTATTTGACCAGAGTGACATGATTAACTCAGGTGTGTCATTTAATTGACATCACAGGTGTTTCCAAACTCATAATCAGTCAGTCTGCCTATTTAAAGGGAGACAAGTAGTCACCCTGCTGTTTGGTGAAAAGGTGTGTACCACACTGAACATGGACAACAGAAAGCGAAGGAGAGAATTGTCCCAGGACATCCGAAAAAAAATGATAGACAAACATCTTAAAGGTAAAGGCTATAAGACCATCTCTAAACAGCTTGAAGTTCCTGTGACAACAGTGGCTCATATTATTCAGAAGTTCAAGACCCACGGGACAGTAGCCAACCTCCCTGGACGTGGCCGCAAGAGGAAAATTGATGACAAATTGAAGAGACGGATCGTTGGAATTGTATCCAAAGAGCCCAGAGCAACCTCCAAAGAAATCAAAGGTGAACTCCAAGGCCAAGGTACATCAGTGTCAGATCGCACCATTCGTCGTTGTTTGAGCCAAAGTGGACTTCATGGGAGACGACCAAGGAGGACACCACTGCTGAAAAAAACTCATAAAAAAGCCAGACTGGAATTTGCAAAAATGCATGTTGACAAGCCACAAAGCTTCTGGGAGAATGTCCTTTGGACAGATGAGACCAAACTGGAGCTTTTTGGTAAGGCACATCAACTCTATGTTCATAGACTCAAAAACCAAGCATACGAAGAAAAGAACACTGTCCCTACGGTGAAACATGGAGGAGGCTCAGTAATGTTTTGGGGCTGCTTTGCTGCATCTGGCACAGGGTGTCTTGAAAGTGTGCAAGGTACGATGAAATCTGAAGACTAGCAAGGCATTCTGGAGAGAAATGTGCTGCCTAGTGTCAGAAAGCTTGGTCTCAGTCGCAGGTCATGGGTCTTCCAACAGGACAACGATCCAAAACACACAGCCAAAAACACCCAAGAATGGCTGAGAGAAAAGCGTTGGACTATTCTAAAGTGGCCTTCTATGAGCCCAGATCTGAATCCCATTGAACATATGTGGAAGGAGCTGAAACATGCCATTTGGAGAAGACACCCATCAAACCTGAGACAACTGGAGCTGTTTGCTCATGAGGAGTGGGCCAAAATACCTGTTGACAGCTGCAGAACGCTCATTGACAAATACAGAAATCGTTTAATTGCAGTGATTGCCTCAAAAGGTTGTGCAACAAAATATTAAGTTATGGGTACCATCATTTTTGTCCAGCCCTATTTCATTAGTTTGTTTTTTTAAATAATTATGTTAATCAACAATTCAAAAGTGATGGCTGATTTTGATTATTTAATTTTCAATAAATTTTTATTTATTGTTACTTTTGTGAGTTTCAAGTGATTTCAGTGAGAATTGTGGGTTTTCCTTCTTTAACTGAGGGGTACCAACAATTTTGTCCACGTGTGTAATTGGTTTGTGAACAGAAACTTTGTCACAGTCAGCTGATTATTAACATTGGTTCTCGACATGTTCCACCTTAGATTTTAGTGGTCATTTTGCACAAACTGTATGCTGTAAGCGACTCATATTTTGATCAGTATGATTAAAAAATGATTTTGCCAGCTGAGTTATATAAACAAGGGATGTTTCTATGTACTGGGTCTTATTGTGCATGACCTATCACCATTTCAAATATATTTATTGAAGACACAAACAATCCCTGCCAGTTTGATCATTCATATTGTCGCTGACAGTGGCTGTTCTGGCCATAATGAAAGCACTGCGAGTAAGCATTGCTAATATACAGACAGGAAGCTGTGTCTTGTGGCATGTTGTTTCAAAACAAAAATCTGAATGAAAAAATTTGGCTTCTTTCCTTAATTTGATAAGTTGTTTAAGTGAACTTCTGGGGCTATTTGTATGATCTGGTCAAGTTTTAGAATACCCATATTTTTCATTTTTTTAAAATGGTAAATTACGCGTGTTAATGGCTCATTGTACTCTGAAATGAAAGCATAGAACAAATAAATGAGGCTTAAAAAAATCTAATTAGAAATCAAAATGTATTCTAAACTTTGGACTCATCAAAGTAGCCTCCTTTGGCAGATATAACAGCTGAAAACACTTGTGGCATTCTTTCCACAATAGAAATCAAATATTCTTCAGAAACCCAACTCTGTTGCAGAAGTTCCCATAAATGTGTGTTACTTGTAGGTTCTTTGCTTTCACTCCTTTGTCCAGTTCATCCCAAACCAACTCCATGAGGTTTAAGTCTGGACACTGTGCTCCCACTCCATGTTTTCAAGCTTACCATCTTGTTCTTTTTCCCTAAGGTAGTTCTGGCATAGCTTGGACTGATGTTGTGAGTCATTATCTTGCTGTAGGATGAACCTCTGACCAACTAGGAACATACCAGAGGGTACTGCATGGTGCTGCAGAACGCTGTGGTAGACGTTTTGGTTCAGGGTTCCTCTCACTCTGTACAAGTCATCGACCCTTGATCCAAAAAAAAACAGCCCCAGACCATCATACTTCCTCCTCCATGTTTGACAGTTGATGTCACACACTGAGGAATCATCATTTTTCCTACTCAACGGCATAGAAAAATCCTGCATGATGAATCAAAGATTTCAAATTTGGATTCATTATAGCATAACACCTTCTTCCAGTCTTCAGTAGTCCATTGGTGGTGTTTCATGACCCAGACAAGCCTCGTTTTCTTATTCTGACATCTTAGCAATGACTTTCTTGCTGCCACTCCACCTGTCAAACCTGCAACTTCTCTTCACTGTTTCAACTGAGACTTCTTACTAAGACCACTATTAAGTTGTGCTTGAAGCTGTTGTCCTGTGAGTTGCATATCACCAAGCTGTTGATTCTCAGAAACTTATCTTCTGATTCTGTTGTGGCTTTAGGTATTCCAAAAATCTTCCTGTCAGAGTTTCCCCCAGTTTCTGAGTGTCTTTTGATGGGGAAGAAAACTGTTCTGACTGACACCTTGACTTTCTGCAATTTCTCTTTAGGAAAGAGCTACATTTTTAAGTGTTATGATGGTCTGTCTGTCTTCTAGTTAGTTATTCTTTCCTTGCTGTTTTTATAGCAACTGCAGTAAAATACTGTTCAAATAATGCTCTTGAGGATTTGGTATCAGCACTACTTTCATGCAGGCAGAGGGGGTTGAAAGTAATCAAGAAAAGTTGGGATACCTGCAGGATTTGGTAGCACCACTTTTCAAGGCTTGATCAACCTCCATTGCTGCAGAACAGCTTTAACCCATTTCTTGTTCCCTGAAAAAGGCGTTTTTGTATAATTCTGAAATTGGGATAGGCTCCAGCACCCCCCGCGACCTAAGTGAGGATAAAACAGTGTATAGAGAATGGATGGATGGACATTATTTTTCAGCTTTTTTTTTATTTATTTTTTACCTCTGGCAGTTCACCACTTACCTTTGTACCATTTCAAGCTATTCATTGGACTTTAACTACTTGAATTTCAATTTAAAAAATTGAAAAATTAGGGTGTTTTAAAATTTTTGAGCAGTAGTGTATATTTAGTAAGATTTTAACTATTTTATTGTACTTGATGTGTTTATTCTAGCTTTTAACCGGAAGTGCAAACACACCATGTTTTTAGTAGATGTAGGAGCATTTATGTTTTAAATCTTTTTATTGTAATACAATATAATACCACTGGATAACGAGAAGCTAAAAATCTGTAGGAGAACAAGACGACAGAAAGTTGTACGTGTGAGATAATGTGATCGACACGTCATACCAGGTGGTGGCGCTGCTACCGTCAATAAGCCTCAAACAAGAAGAAGAAGAAGAAGAAGAAGAAGAAGCGGTGCGGGACACAGAAAAACAGAAGAAGAAATTGACCTGTTTTGAGGTTTGCGGTTCATTTGCTGGAACGGCTGGCTGCTGCTCGGACGCTGAGGGCTTATTTTAATATTATTTGAACAGGTATGTCGTAAAAATCGATGCTGTTGGTTTTCGAGGAGGAAACAAACATGTTTGAGCCTTTTCCTGTTTTTATTCGAGGAGTGAAACTGGCCAAGTTACAAAACAAACGGACGTCGTTACGTAGCTGTTAGCTAGCAACTGTGTTAACCTTCACCGTCTTTGCGTTTTATAATTTCTGACTTTTTATATATTTAAAAGCTGCATATAATTCGTCTCTTTTAGAACAAAATAAAACCATGCTGCTTCGTAAAGTGAGCCAGTCTTCCGCCCTGTGTGGTACCATTCTCAGGATTCCTCCGGTGCTATCTGGGTGAGTAATAATGCATAAGTTGTTGTAGAAGCTGCTGCATTTTTCTTTATTATAAATTAGATTTGTTTTGCGCAAATTATCGTTTCTGGACTACAGAGGTCAGCGTCAGGCCGGGGTGGTTGCATTGCAGAACAGCCGTCTGTACGCCAGTGAAGCTGCCCAGGTACGATACCTTTAACATGCTCCTTATTCTAATCATTATTTATATCACTTTGTCCGACATGTTTGTTCCTCACTGAGGTTTTACCATGACTTGTGCATCTGCAGTTTGTTGTCCTTGTTTGGTCCAATGTCTGTCTGACATAACGTCACCAGCCTCTCCCGCTGGAATTGGGGGAAAGTTCACTGGTCATGTGACTCCGTTATTAAAGGTGACACTGCTGCTATCCAGACAAGGGTTCACAGCAGGACAGCTGAGTGGAAGGTGTTATGTGTGCACTGATGCATTTAACAAAACTTCCACATCTGCTGCTTTTTTAGAGGTGGGATTTGTGTTGTTCAAAAGACTGGCTCGTTGTTATATCCATTTGATTTTTAGAAGTCAAGCAGGGGTAGCTAGTTTTTATCAATGAAACCATCACTAGTAGCAGTTAAAAGATACAATATGGTTCAGAATAATTAGAATTAACACATCCCACCAAAATATACTGCATTGAGTTTTATATGTGTTTTTATATACACATGTAAATTTTATTCTTATTTGTTCTTTTTATATTTTTTCTGTCTTGTTGAAATATTCTTGTGGTTTACATTGTTTTTGTTCATATACACTACCAGTCAAAAATTTGGACACACCTTCTTATTAATTGTTTTTTCTTTATTTTTACATTGCATTTATGCCCTTGTGTACATATATTTATTTTTCTTTTTAAATTGTACTGTTTATTGCTTTTTTTTTTTTTTTTTTTGCTTTGACACCAAATGGGAACTGGTATCCTAATCTCGTTGTACCCGGTACAATGACAATAAAGACTATTCTATTCTATTCTATTCTATTTCTACATTGTAGATACATACTGAAGACATCAAAACTATGAAGCAAGATGTATGGAATTATGTAGCAAACAAACAATTGTGAAATACTCTAAACATGTTTTATATTTTAGATTCTACCCTTTGCTTTCATTACTGCTTTGCAAACTCTTGCTCTTCTCTCCATGAGCTTCATGAGGTAGAACCTGAAATAGTTTCACTTCACTGGTGTGTCTTATCAAGGTTCGTATGTAGAATTTCTTGCCTTCTTAATGGGGTTGGGACCATCAGTTGTGTTGTGCAGAAGTCAGGTCGGTACACAGTTGACAGCCCTATTTGACAACTGTTCGAATCGATATTATGGTAAGAATCAATCAGCTAAGAAAAGAGAAACCACAGTCCATCATTACTTTAAGAACGGAAGGTCAGTCAGTCTGAGAAATTGCAAAGGCTTTGAATGTATCCTCAAGTTTAGTTGCAAAGAACATCATAAGGTACAACAAAACTGGCTCACATGAGGAAAGAAAGGAAGACCAAGAGTCACCTCTGCTGCCGAGGATAAGTTCATCCGAGTCACCAGCCTCAGAAATGACAAATTAACAGCAGCTCAGATTAGAGCCCAGATGAATGCCACACAGAGTTCTACAACCTCTGGCAAAACTTATGGGATCACCAGCCTTGGAGGATGTTCATTCAGTTGTTTAATTTAGTAGAAAAAAAGCAGATCACAGACATGCCACAAAACTGAAATCATTTAAAATGGCAGCTTTCTGGTTTCAAGAAACTAAATGAAATCAAGAAAGAAAATTGTTGTAGTCAATGACAATTGCTTTTTTTTGATGAAGCAGAGAGGGAAAAAAATATGGAATCACTCTGTAAATTTCCATTTCCAAAAGTAACACCTGCATCAGATTTAATGTGCTCATTAGTCTGCTGTTAAAAAGGAGCCTCACACCTTAGGGAGCTGTTGCACCAAGTGGATTGACATGAATCATGGTTCCAACACAAGAGATGCCAATTAAAGCAAAGGAGATTATTATTAAATTTCTTAGAACTCCTTCAAGACTGTTGGAAAACCATTTCAGGTTCTACCTCATGAAGGTCGTTGAGAAAATGCAAAGATGTGCAAAGGGTGGCTGTTTTGAAGAATCTGAAATATAAAACACATTTAGACTTGCGTCATACTTTTTTACTACATAATTCCATGTGTGTTCATTCATAGTTTTGATGCCTTCAGTGAGAATCTACAATGTAAATAGTCATGAAAAACCAGTAAATGAGAATGTGTGTCCAACCTTTTACATACGTTTTCATACGTTTTGGTCAGTCTGATTTGTCCAACTGTTTTGCTTGTGGTTACACTGAAGTGGAGTGTTTGATTTTCTAAATGTTGCCCACCTCTTCTCACTGATTCACTGAGGTATATAATAGCTTAGCCTTCTTTTAATAAGTATGTTACAGTTATATGTTGTTCCATATATGCTAAATGTTACAGGTTTACTCTCGGGTAGCTCCTTTCTATAATCATACACGGTTCTATGCAAGAGTTGTGTAAAGAGTCTTATTATAACATGCAATTAGCTGGAAGGAAGTAGTAAAGTAAATTGGTGACATACATTTTGTTCCTTTACTAATATTGCAAGGTGTGGAAAAATTCATATCATATGCACAGTACTCAGATGACTCGGTCATGGGACACTGGCTTCCCCTCTCACCCAGTTGGACCTTAGGAGCAGTCCTTTATGCATCGTATCAAGCAGGTGTCCTGGCTGGAATTGGAAAAATGTTTTGTTGGCACTTAACGCTGCGTCATGAAACCACAGTGGACAGCACACTGACTCCATTTCCTTTTGTCCCAGTGGCTCTTTTTCACTTGAGGGCAAACCTTTTTTTCGATTGCATCTTTTGACGTAATAATTCATCCCAGCTGTTTTATAAATCTAAGCAGACTATACAGACTGCGGTTAATTTTAGTTTTTCAGTTCTGTTTTGCTCATACAGCATCAAGCAAACGCAGTCATCTCAATGCACCTTCTATGGTAACTTCAAAATTGAAGATATTGTAGCGAGACACTCAACAAATCCTCCTCAGGCAGTGCAGGATGGGTGGTCATCTGACTCGACTGGTTTGTGTGTAGAGGAGAGCAGACGGTGAAGACGATCACTGAGAAATAACAAAGCAAACGCTTATCGGGTTGTTTGGGCTCTTAACAGACCAGAAACCTGCAGCTCCAGAGTCATGGATGAATGGAGAACTGCTTCAGTTTACAGTTCACAACACTTTTTTTTTTTTTTTTTTTTGCTGAACTGTTTGTAAGCTTGTTCTCTGCTGTGTTCAAGCCCTGTTTTGCTTTTTCTCTTTAGGCAGTGTTGGAGAAGCCTGCAGCAGTCGGCAGCGATGCAGCAACTAAAGTGGAGAACAAGGCCGCTGCTGCTGTATGTTCATTTGTCTCTTATTATTATTTTATAAGTAAATATGTTTGAGATTATATCATTCTGCCTTTTTATTTGTAAAGGTTATTAATCAGCATGTTAATGGTTAAAATTGGCCTCTGTCGGTGCAAATCGATGCATCAAGTTTACACATCTCGTTAATGAAAGCTATACAGTGGTCCCTCACCATATCGCAGTCTCACTGTATCGTGGATTTGTAACTTGCATTTGGTGTCACAGATTTTTTGCTATATTGTGGGATTTTGTGGCATATAGGTATCTTTTTTATACTTATTGTTGTGGTGAGCTGTGTTGAACGACACTGGAGAAAAGATATCTGCCTTTCATGCGCTGTGCACCTTCCAGATGCTTTTATTTTGAAACACAGATACTGGAGAAAATGTGGCAGGAAGTCATCACACATTACACTTCTAGGCTGACTCAACCACAAAAACACAATAAAACACAAACACTAATACTGGAACATTATGAAAAACCAGAAAAATGACATTTAATCCCTGAACCCCCCCCAAACTCCCATGGTGCATTGCAGCACAACAGTCATAGGACCAGCTCTGTGATCGCTACATTAATTTAATTATTATTGCAGTAAAATAAGCATATTCTAGCCCACAAAAAATTGAAAACAATATAAAGAATAGATAACTTTTAATTAAAAGAATATTAAATTGAAACAAAATGCGTAGCGTACAGTGCCTTCCTCTGATTGGCTCAGCGACCCCAGCATCAGTCTCCTCTGTCTCCCGTGTAGTAGCATTCAGCATCTCCTCTTTTCCATTTCAAATAGACGTCTACTCACTGCACGTCGTGTTGCTCTGCGGTGTTGTGCAGTGTGTGGGGAGAGTTTATAAAGCCTTAAAATATGCACAAATAGTAAAATATATACGTGATTTTCGTCTATCGTGGGGAGGTCTGGAATGTAACCCCTGCAATAGACGAGGGACACTGTACTATACAGGATTGTAGAAACGGCAAAAGTAAACTAGATAGAAGATCAACTTAATAAATCCCGGAGGAAATAGTTTTGCTAAAGTACAATAGAATAAACAAAGGTTAATGGAATACACAGTTACACAGAGGTTAGTAGTACAACAGAAATGAAAAAGAATACGAAGTAAAAAATGCAAAGTGTCTCAGTGGATGCCAAGGAATGGTGTCTAGAAAAAATAAAGAAATATAATGGCACAAATACAAAATGTTAACTGTAACAAGAAACAAATTAACTGACAGTAAAAGTAAACAGATGTATTGCATTTGAACAATGATAATACACATAGTGGGACTATTAAGGAAAAGTCTGACGTTGCACATGGAAATAAGTCTGTAGATCATGTATCCCTCCTGCAGAAGGGGGAGGAAAGACCTGTGGCGTTCTGTAGTGTACCTTGGTGGTCTCAGGCTACAACTGAAAGCAAACAAGAGAAAAAATACATGAAGTATAACAAGTATCAACAAGTATAATGGAAAATGCCTCAGTGATACATCACATGCTGTAACTGTTGTATTAGAAGACCCATAATTACGCGCTCCATAATGACAGTCCATGCTGATAGCTTCAGCCTACTCCATCGACTAGCAGGTGGAAGTTATGGGGGGAAAAAAAAGGCAGAAATGCACCACTAAAGGCAGGGGAGGAAACTGCAAGCTACTGAACATGAAAGTAACTAAAGCTATTGCTTGTAAATGCAGAAAATTTGCAAGGCCTCACTCATGCATAAGAACAATTAAGGGTGATGTGTGTGTGCAGTTAAGGCATCTTTAAGTAAACGTTTGTATGTTGTGTTGGCACAAGATTTACTGTGTTTGCTTAATTTTCCACAGGAATCCAAATCATTTGCTGTCGGCATTTTCAAGGGGCAAATTGCGACTGCTCAGGTGTTTCCCTTTCCCTCAGGTAATCCCCAAGATATTCGTATCCATATTTGTTTGGAAAATTTTCCAACATATGATTGAAAAGCTACACCGTAATCTTCTTTGCCTGTGCTGCAGTCCTCAGCCAGGAGCAGGAACAGTTCCTTCGAGAGCTTGTGGGGCCAGTCGGCAAGTTTTTCGAGGTGATTTTCAACCTCTGAATGCATTTGTTTGATCTCATGGCGTCAGTCTCTTTACAACAGTCTGACTTCCCTCTGTGCTTCCACGTTTCTCCTGTGGACAGGAGGTCAATGATGCTGCCAAGAATGATGCCTTGGAGAAGGTGGAGGATCACACCATGGAGGGACTGAAGGAGATGGGGGCCTTTGGTCTGCAGGTGCCGGCTGACCTGAATGGACTCGGCCTCTCAAACACCCAGGTGCATATGTATGCTCGAGTAACAACACGTATTTATTAATGAATGTTTTCTGCTTGTTAATTATGTCAGGTAGAGGAGTGCGGTGAGTCTAATGTGATCGTTTCTATCCGTCCTACAGTACGCCCGGCTGGTTGAGATCGTCGGCGGGCACGACTTGGGTGTTGGCATCACTCTAGGAGCCCACCAGTCAATTGGCTTCAAGGGAATCCTGCTTTTTGGGAATCCAGCCCAGAAGGAGAAGTACCTGCCTAAACTTGCCACAGGTGAAAAGACGAGCATTCCTATCCTAAATTGTAGCTATGCAGTGTAGTGAACATGTTTATTATAAGGTAAGGTTGAAGATAAATGTATTTTTGCACGGGTTACAGCTAAAAGGAGTTTCCCATCAGATCTGTGGCATGGAGGATAGGATGAAACCCTTCAGGTGGCACCCATTCAGTTGCATTTTGTCATAATTTTTGAAGACAGCGTTGTGAAATTTTATAATTAGGAACAACAGTGCAACTTACAAATATTCTTCTAGTTATTTCTTATTTATTTGTTCTTCTTTTACCATTGCACATCTGTGCATGTGTGTATATAAATGGGATAAAGAGTGGAGAGGGAGGAGAACTAACACAAGATTCTTGTCATAATAGTGCTTCGATTACGGTGAGAAATCAGTACTGTGTGGGATGTCACCTACCTCTGTCAGATCCATAAATATGGTGATTCTCACTCAGCCCTTTGGAAACAACGCAGCAAATTACCCTCTTCTGCCACTGCAGTCCATCTTTTCTGATAGCTAGGATGCAGAAAAGGAATCAGGTGATTGACTCAAGCAGTTAACCAGACTGAGATATTGCTAAAAATATAACAGCAGGTTGTTATTATATAATCAAGTAATATTATCAGTTGAATCAATTACCGAGTCATTTCAAACCAGCCTGTTTGTAGCACCTGGAATTTCATACGTTTTTTTTCCACACTGTGATTGCGTATCTGTCGCAAATTTCTTTTATTGTATTTTTTTAGCTTTGCTTCTTTTTTTTTAATCAGATACTTTAATATTGACACAGTCCACTGATTATTAACATTGGTGCTTGACATGTTCCAGCTCTGACTTTAGCGGTCATATTGCGCAAATTGTATGCTGTGGCTATTTGTACTTTGGTCACTATAATAAAAAAAAGATTTCCCCAGCTGAGTTATGTAAACAGCAGGCGTTTCTGTGTACTCGGTCGTATTGACTTATCGCCATTTCAAATATATACTACTGTTAAAAAGTTTGCCGTCACTTAGAAATGTCTTTATTTTTGAAAGAAAATCTTTTTTTTTTTTTTCAAAGAAGATAGCATTAAATGAATCAAAAATGCAGTCTAGACATTGTTAATGTGGTAAATGACTATTCTAGATGGAAACAGATGATTTTTAATGGAATATCTCCATAGGGGTACAGAGGAACATTTCTAGCAACCATCACTCCTGTGTTCTAATGCTACATTGTGTTAGCTAATGGTGTTGAAATGTAAAACATGAAATTGCCTGGGTGACCACAAACCTTTGAACGCTACTGTATGTTGGTCACAAGACGCATTCCTAGCTTTGTGTTACAGGGCAGACAATAAACCTGCTCTAGCCGTACCTGAAGGCAAACTATGAATCCGATCAATGACTCCTATGAGTGTTTGCCTGTATATTATGCTGGGCTTGTGTTTGTGTCCCGTCAGGTGAGCATATAGCCGCCTTCTGCCTGACTGAACCAGCCAGCGGTTCTGATGCCGCCTCTATCAAGACTACAGCTGTTCAGTCCCCCTGCGGACAGTATTTCACTCTCAACGGAAGCAAGATCTGGATCAGGTGAGGGCTCTGTTTGAGTATATTTGATACGTTTTTTTGTACTTACACCACAGGGAGGCAGCTTTGCATAAAATGTCTAAAAACACAAAGTATTGCTTTGAAGGTGCTGCTCTTTTGTTGTTGTTTTTCCATCTTGAAACATTATTTCTTCCTGCCAGCAATGGAGGGTTGGCTGAGATCTTTACGGTGTTCGCCAAGACGCCCATGAAGGATCCCAAGACGGGGGAGATGAAAGACAAGATCACAGCTTTTGTTGTTGAGAGGAGCTTTGGAGGAGTGACTAGGTGAGCGAACTTATTCTGAACTTATCAGCTGCTTGTTGCTAAATTCTGGTTTTCAGATTAGATGCTTTGGAGCTACTATTTGCTCTTTAATTGTACGGTTGTGTTTTTTTTTTTTTTTCCGTTTTGGATCATTGAAATCATTCTTCTCATGTTTTATTTCCTTCCTCTTGTCGACGTCACCTCATCTTCTCTCTCGCAGTGGCCCTCCAGAGAAGAAAATGGGCATCAAGGCATCCAACACAGCCGAGGTCTATTTCGATAATGTTCGCGTTCCAGCCGACTGTGTGCTAGGCGAGGTGGGAGGAGGTTTCAAGGTGGCCATGAACATCCTAAACAATGGCCGCTTTGGCATGGCGGCCGCCCTTTCCGGCACTATGAAGAGCTCCATCGCCAAAGCTGTAAGTAAACTCCCTACAGCACCAGAAGGGGACAGTAGAGCTCTTCTGTTGAAGCCTGTGACTTTTACTGACTGTGCTGTGTGGTTTCCTGTTCAATTCTTACCTGTATTATCTGTTACACCCTTTGTTGCAATCTTGCATTTCCTTCATTGTGGGCTGCTGGGAAAATCCCTTTCTTGCGTGGCCCGGTTTCCTTGAAGAGTTTCATTTTCAGATTAACAGCCAGATCTGCAGTTTGTCTGGTTTGTGTTATGTAATGCTAGCAACACTTTAAACTGACTGCGGTGTTTTCTAAAAGCTCCTAATATCTAACACTTTCCCAGACGTAAACAAGACAGTGTTGAATCTTGTACTTAATGCAGTGACCGTTTACATACAGGGAGTTCTGCTCCTGCTGATCGATGTAGGTTGGATTTTTGTGAAAATGTAAACAAAGCAGTTTTGTGCCTCACGATACTGATCAGTTCTTCATATGAGTCATTTTACAAGAAGATAACAGAACATTTAAACAGACTGATATTGTTGCTGATGTTGAGGTTTCAGCGTTTATTGTTCAGTTTCAGATTTATCTCATGTCAGTGAATGTGTCATGTTTGGTTGGGACACCTCTGATTGGCTCAGAGTCAGGTGTGTGTGTGTGTGTGTCTCTGTGTCTGTGTCTGTGTGTCTGTGTCTGTCTGTGTGTCTGTGTGTGGTGGCTAATTGTGGAGCTAAGTTATAGGGTTTTTGTAGTTATTTTGGCGTTCGCTACAGCCCACAGTAGCCAGTGTGAAGGTTCAATAAACAACCAGAGAACGAGATAAAGTCTCCCTAAGTCGCTACAGTAGGTTGTGCTGTTTTTGCAACTTGACTGCTGTTCGTCAGTGTTTTGCCCTGTTCCGAGCGTTTTATTCTATCTAATTTCACTTTCATTGAGATGGCTTTCCTTTTCTTGGAAGCACTGCCATCAGAAGAGTCTGACTTGCGCTTAAGAGCCATAATGAAGTGCAAAAAGTTAGTGAATGTAGCACAATCTAAGGTGGCATGGAAATAAAGCCGTCTTATAGTTCCTGTTGTCGGCTAGTTCCAACGAAACTCCATAGATCGATGACGTCATAAAGCGATTACTCCCTATATTTTCTACACAAGCGTCAGTCATCATTAATTTGTCACTCTGTAACAGACCTGCATTTAAATTTGGTAATTGGTGCATGGAGCGAAATCACAGATGAAATGTTACATATGAGATGAAATGTCACAAAAGTTTTAAAAACACCATCACAGGTTTATTTTTCCCATGTTGCGATCCCAGGGCTGCATGAAAACACAAGGCACACGCCTAAACCGAGCTGTCACAGTGGATTGTGATGCAGCCACAGCGGACTTGTGGTCAAACCGGATAAAAAAAATCTCTGCACAAGTCTGACCAGCCACTTTAAGAAGGACATCCAGAAAAGAAAAGCACAGCAAAATCATCACAGCTGTTTGTATGGCAGTTAATCGTTAACTGCGATTTGATGATTTTGACAGCCCTACTTGTGGCATTGTCATGTTGCCACCAGCTTTGCAGCTCACCACAGCGGCGATCATGCCCACTGTGGTGGCAAGCAAACCGGCCAAACTTCCTCTTTCGGCACAAAACTAGACAATAATGGTGTTTCTGGAGAGCACAAAAAGGATCCTGTAAGTGTAAGGAACTGTAGGTCTCAAGCTTTAGTAAACTGACAGTTTACTACTAGGCCTTACAGTCTTTTTTTTCCTCTCATTTTTTTGCTCATGCAGGCAAGACTGTAAATCTGTATGATTTTAAACTACACAACTGAACCTAAATCATACACACTAATAAAAATACTGAACAAACATACATGCTTTTATACGATCTAAACACATTTCAATCTCAGTATTCTGAAATCTTTGAATGGCTTCAAAACCAATTTAAACATTTTCTAAGTAGCCAGAACTGGCTGTAGTGGGTCGAATGGGGAACAGTCAGTTTTAAAGGAACAACAACTATAGAGACAGGAGTCTGCAAAAAGCTAGTGGTTACTGGGTGTAACTGCAGTTCTGTGAGTACACACATAGCCCTCTATTGGGCTTCATAAGGTTTATGGTGTGGGGTGACCAGACTTTAGTCTGTGTAGACTGTGGCCACCACTTGGCTCCTTCCCTCATGATAGTGACCATCCATCCATTATCTATACACCGATTAATCCTCACTGGGGTCTCTTGAGCCTATCCCAGCTGACTTGGAGCAAAGGCAGGGATAGTCTTGTTTCTTTTTAATTGTTGCTAAATTATTACATTTTTGACTCGGAGTCGCGCACAAGAATTCCAGTGTACCTGCACTGCCGTGTACCTGTGCAAATGGCAATAAATTTAATTCTATTCTAGTGACCAGCATTTCTTTTTTTGAATTTTATCAGGTGGACCATGCAGCCAACAGAACCCAGTTTGGAAGCAAGATCCACAACTATGGAGTCATCCAGGAGAAGATGGCTCGCATGACCATGCTGCAGTACGTTACTGAGGTCAGTCGTTGGACTTTTTTCTTTACCTGCACTTCAGTCAGAGTCACATTTATTTCAGCTAGTTTGCCTCAGTGCATTGAGTTGTGTAAATAAGTGTGTTATCCCTGATAGACGTCAGTTATAGGTTTAGGTTAAAATTCTGATTAGAGAAAATTACATTCTAGTACTTATTATTCTCTATTGATGTAGAGAATTAATGAACAAGATGCCATAATTCATGTTGATGTTATGTTTTGTGTCTGTTTTGGGGGGTTTTTTTCAGTCGATGGCCTACATGATCAGTGGGAACATGGACAGTGGAGCAACTGAATTTCAGATTGAAGCCGCCATCAGCAAGATCTTTGCTTCCGTAAGAACTTTAATAGCACATATTGTGTCAGTTTATCAGTTTATTGAGGCTAATGTGTGTTTCCAATGTCAGATTTTAAGTTAACTTGTTAATCTTTCAGAAATGATTGCATCCTTCTCCCATTCATTTTCTAGTAATGCATGTATTTTTTTTATACATTTACTTGTTAAACAACACAGCACCTCTTGCATAATATTCATGATGTTCCTTATTTTGTAAAAAGCCTGTAGACTGTGGTTGGCAAATAGAGGAAGTAGCTGTCCCCAGGCTTCTTTACTGTTTAGCATGAACTTTGGTGGTGCATTTGACAAAGCCCAAGCTCATTTGCATCTCTTTGTGTATGCTTGTTTTTAAATTGTGACAGGAAGCAGCATGGAACGTGACTGACGAGTGTATTCAGGTTATGGGTGGCATGGGTTTCATGAAGGTGAGTGCTTAGTCCACATCCTGTCACATACGAACCGTGTTACATCTGAGAAGTGTGTGGAACTATTGCTCAAGCAGTTTTAAGAGTGTGTTTTGCTGCCGGCTGGAATTGCTTCTTAATCGCACTCGATAGTCCGTATACAGTAGATATAGTTTGAAATGGTTGACAGCAAGTTAATAAAACATTTTTTTTCTCTGAAGTCAGGAACCTGACCCAAAAAATACCCTCTTTAAGGATGGATTAGGCTAGTTTTACTGCAGGACTTAGGGAGGTATTTTTATATCAAAAAAATTAAATTAGTAAGTATCTGCATGTACTTTAACAGCGTGAAATATGGGTGCTGGTTGAGTGGGTGACCCATCAACAGTGGCTATAGTCCCTGATGCAGCGGGTTGCATGAGTTTAAGTTCGACCCGTGGCCATTTGCTGCATGTCCTTCCCCCACTCTTCTCCCCACGTTTCCTGTCTCAGTCTCCACTTTCAACTATAATGATGGGAAAACTGAAATACCGGAAAGGAATTAGTCTAACACTGAAGAAATAAAGCCACAAAAATGGTAATCAGATATTCTATTGGGATGTGTTATGAATTATGTAACCATTTGTTCATTGGTGTGAATTCAGTAAGCCACGTAGAAGTCCTTTATACAGCACTCTCCCACAATGCTCTCTGCTTGCCAACAATGAATAGCCCGCCTCCTAAGGTCCTCACAGTATTAAGCAGTGACTGGTGGCACAGCTAGGTACTACAGCTAAATGTGTATTATCTAGGAAAATGGTGCCTCGTATTGGCAGATGCTAAATATTAAATGACTCAGATTGGATCGGATGGGAAACAAATGAAAAAACTTTCAGTTAATTACTTGCTTTGCAAAAACCGAAAAACCTGGAATCAATGTTTAAAACACTTTCCCAAGTGCACACGTGTTACCTATACTGAAAGAAACAACAAAAGCACCCAGAGTGCTGTACTCTGCCAACGCTGTTCAATCCCCCATATGGCATTGTCAGAAATGCAGTATTTATTTATTAGTTGTTGATGATCAGAAATCACAGCAACATAGAATGTGGCCATTTAATATAGATGTACCCACAAACAAAATGATCTTACGCTGAGCACAGGCGTTTGTTATGCATGTGTACGTTATGTAGGGATACCCAAACAATGGGATTCAGAAACAGCCCTGCAATTTAATCAATTGTTCCTTGCATCATATCCAACAGATAAGTCCTGATAAGTCTGCAGCGGTGGATTTGTGATGGGATCAATCATGTAAATCGTCAGCAGGCAGCTGTCAGTGTTCACTTGTTGTCATGGTTACAGTGATGCCATGCCGCTATCTCGCAGTGACACAGAAGCCTTTAACAAATCCACTAGAATCAACACTATAAGCTGCATCGCTGCCAAAATCTAATCACCTGGTCCTTGTGTTATTTCTGAAGTTCCCTGAAAATTTCATTGAAATCCGTTTTTGGGTGAAGTTGCTAACACACGGACAAACCAACGCTGATCATCACATAACTCCTTGACAGAGTAAAAATGTGGTTCTACAAACTATTAATATTTTAATACTTTCATTTTCAGTTGGTGCTTTGTACAAACACGGCTCAGTTCAGCTGAGAAGCTCCTGAATTTTAATCATGTGACTATTAGTTGCAGCTGAGTCAATAATGGCCTCAAGGAGTGTGGAATTAAAAGTGTTATTTTATTTTTTTTTTACAAAATCTAGTCAGAGCAAACAGTTTCTGTTTATGGATTTTTTTTTTTTTTTTTAAATGAGACACGTTGCAGAACGACAACAAACCAAAACAAAGAAACAAATGAAAAAATGCCCGAATTTGAAGAGACAGCCCTGGTCCTGCAGCTTTCCCCTTTTTGCCCTCAGCCCCACACATCAGTGTATGTATGCACTTCAGACATGTACAACATAATCATGCTAAAAGTCACTGTGTACTTGTGGCTTTTCACACAATTCAAACACCACTCTGCTGGGTGGCAGTCCTCTGTTTAACACATTCAGCCACTATATTCTACTTTTAATATGGACTTGGTGTCTCTTTATAAGATCTTATCTGATCTGGGTCAAAGAACCACAGACTGGCTGAAGCCTTTCATCATCAGCTAGATGCTCTAAACCAGAAACAGCCAAGAAGAGGTGGAAAAGTCTAGTTTTTTGTAGGTGAAAGCTGAAAGGCAATTAGAAAAATTTTCCCCCAATATTGCCTACCCCAGCCTTAATTGTGTTTTGAGCTGAAGACTAGGGTCTGAATAATTTCTTGCTCATAGCTGTTATTTCCAAAGATGTCAGTGCTTCAGCATAAATGTCAGATTCTAGAGCTGGAACTTCCAGGACATGGTTTGCCCTCTCAAACACCACTAACACATCAGACAAGTGTAAAGGCTGCTTTAACTTATTCCCAACATTCACGTGAGAAAACGTGACATTTCCAGCTGATACAATGTAATTAGAAAGCTGAAATACATGACTGTTAAACATGATGCAGAACCCAGGTGATTTCTCTGTAGCTACTCTTGTTTTCGGTTCCACTTCCTCGTGTGCCCTTTGAATCACCCATGAACACTGCAGTAGGGAATCTGTGGACTGTTGATATCCTGCTTTACCCGGATTACTCTGTGTATTTAGTGTGTACACAACCAATACCAAAAAGCAAATGCAACCACTATCCTGTTAGCAGTCATAGCATATTTCTACACTGATGAGTAACCACTATGTTGTTACACAGACAGTAGCAGTGTAGTGGATTTTATAGGTCATCAACTTTAAATATGTACTTAACCCTGCTGTTGTCTTCATTTACAGGCAAAAAAAAAAAATTGTCTGAAAAAAATTCAACAAAAAAAAAATCCACAAATTTCTGAAAATTTGCAATACTTTCAGGAAGGAAATTCCAATAATTCCTTAAATTTCCCTGAAAAATTAAAAAAAAAATCCCCCAAAATTGGCAAGAAAATTCTTTTAAATATTTTCAATAAATGAGTAAAAATCCTCCAAAAAATTAATAAAAATATTTAAAATGATTACATATATGTCAGTAAAACGTCTATTTTCTTTAAGAACATTCACAAAAAAAATCAGCCAAAATCCAAAAAATTTGGCTGATTTTTTTTTATTTTTTTGTGAATGTTAAGAAACATTTTAACATTTCTTTTTTTCCACCAAAAAATGTTCAAAGATTTCCCAAATATGTTGAAAATGTGAACATCAGAAGTTTCACTGTGAAAATTACCCCCCCCCCCCCCCCCCACACACACACACACACACACTCACTCACTGTCAAACTTTAAAATGGGTCAATGTTGACCCTTTAGGATGACACGCGGGTTAAGCAGCCAGCAGTAACTACATGGTGGAAATTGCTCGGCTTGCCGTTGAGGTATTGAGTCACAAAGTTGCGACATGTGACAGACACGCTTGCACTCAGGCAATGCTAAAAACCACACTGATGGTTTCCTCAGGTAGCAAACAAAAGTCGCTTACAAGAATAGACTTTGACAGGCTTGCTGAAGATACGGGGGCGAAGCGAAGTTTGTAAACATTGAAGTCGTTCGGCTTAAAATAAACCACAATACAGCGGACCGCCCTGCAAACACGTGCTACTTTACCGTGTTCTTAATAGAGTGGAAAGTGTGCTCTGTCATGGAAACGCACCCTTATTTTGGTGCACATTGTCCTCTGTTAGCACTTCCATGGGGGCGGATGAAAGGTGAAAACAACCTGTAGAATTTAGTGCAGATGAGTTCAGCATCAGTGCGATAATATCAGAAACATTTAAGCTTTTAATACAGAATATTACATTATGACTGTACAGATTAATCAAAGTATTAAAAACGATGCTGCTGCAGCCACGTTTCTGCTAGCATGAGCCATCCGACAGAATGAGGGGTGAAGACACTGAAACAGGCTTTGATTAATTCTGCTCGTAGTGTGCATTTTGACTCGGGTTTCATTTCACCAAGGAAGCAAAAGTCAGAAGTGCCTCGATGGACATTTTCATTTCTGTGCTGCTTTAAATACAAATGTTGCCTTGCAGAGAAAGCGCTGCAGCGAACAGGAACTGTCTTGATTCCTCTTTGCAGCTGGGGTTTTCATTACCTTATTTTAACATGTGTGAGACGTGATAAATATCACAGCTCACTGCCTCATAATGTTGCTCGATCAATACAAACATCCAGCTTTACCCCGAAAAATACAGAGTAGCTGTAATAGAAAATGTGAAATCTGTGCTTTTATGACTGTAAATTGGTGGTTTTACGCAGCTGTATTTAGCAATTATTCGAAAAGAAAGTAGCCTATGCTTCTCTCTTCAGAGTCATTATCGGCTTTTTGTCTCCACAGGATGCTGGAGTGGAGAGAATCATGAGGGATCTGCGAATTTTCAGGATCTTTGAGGGCACAAATGACATCCTGAGGCTCTTCGTGGCTCTCAATGGCTTCCAGGTAGCGTAAAAGCTCTTTGCTGTAATGTTTGTGGCAGACTCTGCTGCGGTGACTTGATAATGGGCGTGTGGAAAAACACAGAGGAAATGATTTCTGCTTGCTGACTGAAACTCCTCTCAGTACTTCCTATGTGTCTTGCGATGTGCAGCAGCATCTTGTAGTTTCAAAAAGGGGTGATCAAGAAGCAACTTCCTTAAACGTGTTTGACACCGTTTGTATTTGGTCTGCTTTCCCACACACCCAGTTGATTGGACAGACAGACGAAGGGCCACTTTAATAGGATGGAACACATAACGAATAACCCAAGTGACCACACTATTTTGACCTATCCACTCAATGTGTCTCTCTGCTTCCCTCCAGAGTGCTGGAAACCAGCTGAAGGGTTTACAGAAAGCCCTGAAAAACCCTCTTGGAAACGCCGGGCTGCTTGCGGGAGAACTCACCAAGAGAGCCAAAAGGTTGCACCACCTTTAGAAACACACTTCCTCCTTTTTTTTTTTTTTTTGGAGGAAGGAAGCGTTAGACTGCTGTAGCTGACAGTACGAGATGAGGACACCTCTTACAGTGCACTTTACATGCATGAGACAGTTTGATTTCCCGACTGATATCCGTTCCGGCGCTTGTTATGCAACTGCTCAGGTGCAGCTGATGTCTCAGCAGAAACTTAACCCACTAACTGACAGTAATCATCTCTTCCACTTACAGAAAAAGCAGCATTTACAGGATTTGGAGGAATTGATAGTAGCTTCCTCCGTCAGCAAAATTCATCGTGCAAATATTGCTTCCAGAAATTAGCATGTGACGGCTCAAATTTATCCCGCTTTTTGTAGCCCTCTTTGCCGTCCCCACTCCACTAACCCAGCAGTTTAACCCGCATGTCGTCCCGTGGGTCAAAAATGACCCGTTTTAAAGTTTGAAAATGTGGGGGGAAAAAATATTCTCACAGTGAAACTTCTGATGTCCGCATTTTTGGGAAATCTTTGAACATTTTTTGGTGGAGAAAAAGAAATGTTAATAATGTTTCTTAAGAACATTCACATAAAAATCAACCAAAATCCAGCGAAATTCGCTGGATTTTGGTTGATTTTTATGTGAATGTTCTTAAAGAAAATATTAGAAGTTTTACTGCTATATATGTAATCACTTTTTAGGAGTTTTTTTTTAGAAGATTTTTATTCATTTTTTTGGAAATATTTCAAGAATTTTCTTGTCAAATTTAGAGGATTTTTTTAAAAATACAACTTTTAAGGGAAACTTTTAAGGAATTGTTGGAATTTTCTTCCTGAAAGTTTTGCAAATTTTCAGAAATTTGGTGAATTTTTTTTTTTTTTTTTTACAGATTTTTTGGATTTTTTCAGACAAGGAAACAGTATTTTTTGATACCCTTTAACTGAAGACAACAGGAGGATTAACACTTAGTTGATGAAAACACTGACTTCTACATAATAAAGCAGGATATCCTGAAAACTAACTGCAGTACATCCTTACATATCAGAATCTGTAGCAGTGCGTTTCATCTGTTTCAATTCATCTGATAGAAAAGATACAGAGAGTTAAACAGTAGCTGTTGAGTGGCCTATCTTTGTTCTTTCTGTGAGGATGGACCAGATGCTGTTGTCTCTGTTCAATAAGCGTGTACTTTATGGTCAATTAACATTCTTTCTTGTTACAGAAAGGCGGGTTTGAGCACAGGTCTGACACTGCAGGGAACTGTACATCCTGAGCTGGCACAGAGCGGTGAACTGGTAAACCTTTTTTTAAATTTTTGACTGAAATCGTTTGTATGTGAATCCCTGCTCAGCAATAAAGCACATTAAGTTCTTACCGAAAGCAGCACGACCCCTTGTTTTTATGTTTGTCATGAAATTAGTGGATTTTTTTCTGCTGTGTTGCTTTTAATTCTAATTGAAATCATAAGTGTCATGTTGTGTAATTCTATGTTGTGTTTTTGCTGCTTTCCAGACGGTTAAAGCCATTGAACAGTTTGGACTGGTCATTGAGGAGATGTTGATCAAGCATGGCAAGAAGATCATCGGTAAGTGCGCATATGTGTGGGTGTCAATCTGCACCAGATGTTTAGAATTGCACGTTTCAGCTAACTTGAAAGACCATTGCTGCTCCACAGAAGTATTCCGGTCACGTCGGACTGCATGAAAGTGAAATAATTTACTTCTTGATGCTTGCAAGGAATCATTTTATCACTTGGCAAGTTTGTCCTGTGCCCGTGTAACAAATTTGTCGTCTGTTAGCTCAACAAGCGGCTTCATTTTTCAGATGAACAGTTTGTCTTGAAGAGAGTCGCAGACTGCGCCATCGACCTCTACGCCATGGTGGTTGTCCTGTCGAGGTATGTGCAAATGCAAAAACAATAAACGGTGTCGGATTCAGTTTTTATTTCTCCCACCTAACCGCCCTTGGCCTTTTGCCTGTGCCCGTTTCACGCTTTCTACACCCTCACTCGGTCGCTACGGTCTTCTCTTATTCCGCATGCAAACTCCTACGCGGCCTCATGCACCTTTTCTTGTGGTTTGTTTTTTTTTCCCCTTTCTGCAGGGCTTCACGCGCTCTGACTCAGGGCCATGCTTCAGCTCAGTATGAGAAGATGCTGTGTGAGACATGGTGCATGGAGGTAAGGTCCTGTTCACAGCCAGTAGCTTCTTTACAGGATGTGGTGATGCTATATAGAAATGTAAAAAGAAATTATTTTAGGTTTGATAACATTGACAGATGGTTGTCAATAATTTTGCAGTGACAAATATATACATAGATAAATGTTAGTGTCACTGAAGTGCAATAGACATTAGTATCAGTGGAAAAAGAGCAATTTCAGTTCATCCATTCCATCAAACAAAATCCCAGATGATATCTAGTAACATGATATTCCAGTTGAACAATTGTCTGCAGATCAGAGTTGTATTCCACCACATATGATAACATGTTTAACACGGATGTCATATGTTTTTGCAGAAACACATTGCTGCTTTGCGATATGTGGAACAAAAATGTATGTTTTATATAAAATTTCAAATTCTATTGTATTTTTTTTCTATATGGAATTTTTTTTTTTTTTTTCCCCCAGATCCTTTTTTTAAGTAACACACATTTACAGTGTGCGCCAATGACGTCGGACCATCGGTCAAATCCGATTTGTGTACCAAAAGTCCGGTAAAACTTACTACATTACTGGTCTCATGTCCGGTGTAATTTTTTTCCTGTAACCCCGAAGTTCCACATAATGCGATCGCGCCGCGCAACGGAACGAAGCGCCGCTGTCTTGCTCCGAAAGTCAAAGCACACAGCAAGCGCAGCGCAGCGGCACGCCGTCCGGATGGGGAGGGCTGCTCCTCAGAGAGGCTCTCGTGTGAACAGCGATATCACGCGATAAAAACACATGATATAAACAGAAAATAAATAAACCACACCTCATTTCGCTTCTACAAGGTCGCTCTGCTTGACCCAGCCACATTGCTCTGTGATTTATAGTACTTCTAGCATGGTTGAGTACATGATTTATTTTTTGATCTCTAATGAGTGCTTTTCTTTATCCAATAGGTAATTTTGTATGGTTTATTCTATATAAAAACGGTAATTTCTCTTCGCCCATGGTTTCATACATACCTGCAAACATAATTAATAAAGTAGTAAATTTGTATAACAATTATTAAAATTAAATTATACATCAACTTTTGGTACATTTGTGCATAAAATATTCAGTCCAGTAAAAACTGTTTCGGTCCAGTAAAAAATTACTGTTTACTGGTCCACGGTCCAGTAATAAATTGTGCCCATTCGCGCAGACTGCATTTATAAACTAGAAGAGCACTCAGTACCCCGCCAGTTGCCCCATATGGCACAGTAAGAAGGAACTGCTAGCATTAGCAACAATGCTGTAATTGCAGTTGGTCTGAAAAGATGATGTCGCTCGTTTATTAAAATGTGTTCAATTATGAGTGTTTTCCTTCTAAAGACAGATATAAATGTAGCTTTCTGCTTTAAAGAAAGATTTGTCATCAGGACATCCTTTGTATTATCTCAGCATAGTTGGTGTTGCCTCACTTTGATGACTTTAATGCCTTTTACGGAGAGTGTCATCTAACCCTTACTGTTTGGATGTTTGGTGTCAGGCTTATCAGTTTTGGAGATAAAACCCTTTTAACTCCATCTCATCCTCTCTCCACCCCTCAGGCTTCTGACCGCGTCATGCGTGACATCAAGCTGCTGCGTTCTGGTGAATCCAGAAAACTCTTCAAGAACCTGCGGGCCATCTCTACTGCACTGGTGGAGAACGGAGGACCAGTGTCTCCTCACCCACTGGGCTTCTAAAGGCTACATGTCCACACACACTCTCTACAGCTCGATATCTGTTTTTGGATCTTATTTTTCTCGCACTTCCTCCACGCAGACTCTGGGCCTTGCTCCCAAACTTCGTCAACGTCATTATTGCCATCCCTGCTCCGTCACACACCAGTGCCCTTATACCTGCTTTGTACGATTAGGTTCATACAGGAGTTCGGTTTGCAAAAGGAAAGATTCCTAATTTTACACAGACATTGTTAGTCATTGTTCCATCTTTATCTCATTTATTTATTGAACTCTGACTCAAAGCCTTTAACGCTTGAGCTGGAGTTCTAAAAAATATTTAAACTGCTCAAAAATATCACAATAGAAAGTCAGTCCTCCTACCTGCATCTAAAATGTCCGATGACTGACACCCCCAGTGTGTGCATCTGAGACACCATCTGCTTTGTATATCAGCCTTTATGATTGTTGCTATTGAATCTGTTGTAACATTAAGCTACAATGTCATTTTTGTTAGTTTAACACGAACAAAGGGCAAACATCAATGCAGCTGTGAGACAGGAGGCCAGTGAACAGGAACTTTATCTGTTGTAAGCAAGTAAAT
Source organism: Acanthochromis polyacanthus (assembly GCF_021347895.1). Taxonomy (NCBI): domain Eukaryota; kingdom Metazoa; phylum Chordata; class Actinopteri; family Pomacentridae; genus Acanthochromis; species Acanthochromis polyacanthus. The sequence goes on from NC_067135.1 coordinate 17,831,650, forward strand.
GTATGGGAAAAGTGATATTAAAGGACAGATTTTAGCTTTTGTTTACACTTACCTACATTGTGTTTGAATGTAAGAGACGGGCTGGTGTTTCTGTATTGCCATGCCTTTCAGCCTCTTGTGCTCACAGATACATAAACGTCGGAAACAAAACCTTTGCCTTAGAAACTGGTTCACAGGTGCTCTTTGAAGCAACACAGAAAACCTTCTCTTCAGCTGTATTCTTTACTTACGGCTCTCACATTAACTTCATAAGTGCTCATTTCCTCAGTTCAAGGTAGCAAGCATTGTTAACTGTAGAGAATATAACAGTGTGCTTACCTAGTTGTAATATAACTCTCAGAAATGCTTATTTCTTACTGCTCAGACTTCAGGCTTATGACTGTGTATGTACATATAACGGAGTGACACAATCTACAGGTGAATATTCTGAAACAAAACTGCTGTTAAATGCGATCATATTGCTTCAGAGATCAAATATTATGTAAAAAGGGATCTGAGAGACAACGCATGACTAATTGTATTAATTTAGTGGCGTCTCAGTGATTGAGAAGATCCACTTTAAACATACAATTTGGATTAATCATGATCAATTTATCTGCCTTAGCAAGCATGTGTAAGTGCAATGGATGTCCATAATGTAAGTGTAGCTTATTTGTACTGCCATTTTTCTGTCATTAAACAGCTTTGTTGGGCATCTGCCTGAAAAAAGTACTGCCTCTGCACCGTTTTTGACATGTTTTGTCGCTGGTTTGTGTTTTTTAGGAGCCTTTGTAGCTAAAACTATTGAAGCTCTGAAAAAATGTAGACCCATCAGATATTTTTACCCCCTTCCCGCCAAACTCACTTCCTATTCAGTCACGTTGATAACCTGCCGCTTTGGTTTCACTTCTGCAGCCGAGCTCTTCCAGGGAAGTACAGGCTTGCCAGTAAGTGCTTTGCTGTTGTTGCATACGGGTTCCGCCGTGAAATACAAATAAGAAACCCCTTCCTGCACCTATATGCTCACTGACTTGACAAGTGTTACTTCAGTGCGTGAGACATAATGAGGCTGCATCGGCGCCTATCAAGGCTTGTGGTTTAAACACTGAGAATTCCCCCCGCATGTGTCTCTCCATCTGACTAAAACCAACAGACGAGCTCAGCAGCAGCCATGCAACAGGTCGAGCAGAACGGCTTTGCTTGTTGACACCCCCACAATGACTGCATTTTTGTCCCTTATTTTTAGCAGTAGTGAACACTAAGAGGAAGCATTCAATGGAGATGGAGGAAGCTCTCAAGAAAGAACCAGGCATCTCAAAATTACACAAATTTTAATAGAAACCATTTGGGGAGATAAATATTTATTCGCTATGTTACCAAGAGCTGACTAGATAGGCGTATAGTCAGCTTTATTATCCTCATATGGTTACAGGTGAAGCTGAAGCCAGGATGTACTTAGCTTAGCATAAAACTGGGAACAGTTCATCTAAAAAAAAAAACAAACCCTGCCAGCACCTCCAAAGCTCACTGATTTGAACACTTCTTTGATATTTACAGAAGATGTAATGCAAAAAAAATGTCAATTTCTAACATTTGTGAGATGCAAGTTGCTAAATTAGTGATTTTCAGAGGAGCTAACTTGCCGTTCCACCCTCTCTTCACTACTGCAGCTTCATTTTTAGCTTCACAATTCCTTCCCAGCTTAGTTTCCCAAATGTAAGATGCATTTAATTCACGAGTTATCATGTCTCAGCTTGTTTGAGTACTCTGCACAAAATTGTCACAGTGCCCATTTGGTGTATTTCCCCTCATGTTTAGCACACTAAGAGGAAGCATTCAATGGAGATGAAAGAAAAGGTCAGCTTTGATTTGAGAAAGTTCTCAAAAAAGAACCAGGCATCTCAAAATTACACACATTTTAAAAGAAACGGTTTGGGGACATAAACATAAATTGCCAAGAGCTGACCAGATAGGAATATAGTCAACTTTATCATAGTCTTATTGTGAAATGTGAAACTAAAGCTAGGATATAGTTAGCTTAAAACTGGAAACATTTAATCTTAAAAAAACACTACCACCACCTCCAAAGTTCACTAATTAAAACATTTATCTGATATTTACAGAAAATATCATGTAAAGATGTCAATTTCTAAGATTTGTGAGCTGTAACTTGCTAAAATTAGTGATTTTCAGAGGAGCTAACTAGTGTTTCACCCTGCTCCTCTTTAAGCTAACCCTCTCTTCACTACTGCAGCTTCATATTTAGCTTCACAATTCCTTCCCAGCTTAGTTTGCCAAATGTAAGACACATTTAATTCACCAGTTACCATCTCCCATCTTGTTTGAGTAAATTACCACAATGCTAATGTGGTGATTTGATGTTTGGACATGTTAGCTGTTCCCTACTTATTTAACCAAAGTTAACCCTCTCACCATCACTAGCCAATTTTTCTGCCATTAATATAAGATGTTAATGTACTGTAGAGACAATTTGAGGTGCATATACATCTTTTTTTAGGCTACTTCTGAATATATTTAACCATCAACAAACTGCACTGAACAAATAATACCTGCAGATTGCATTACTTTATTCAATTCTATCCATTCTTTCATTATAAGAATAAGTTCTAGTTGCGCCGTACGTTGTACCTCTACATGAAACAACCCGCTGTGTTGGGCATAATAGCAGGCAGACGATGAGACAAGAAATCACAAGTTCAGTACGAAGTCATACGTCTTCAAACACACAGCTAATAAACAAAAGCTGCCCTTTGTATCACTGCTATGAAACCTTTGCGCTCTGCTTGTATTCTCCTGATATGCATCTGATTATCACAGCAAATATTGACTCATACTGTAAAATAAACTGTTAAATGCCTTCACATGACCTCCCCTCTCAAGACAAATTCACATTTTAAAATCCAGCGTGTTAATAAGAGGGAGATTCTCCACATGAAATGCTATATGAGTGTATCGTCCATCCATGTCGGAATAAGCTCAGATGGACTGTTTTTAGCTTTGAGGTCAGAGAAGCAGAGTTGTGACCTGAAGACTTAATTCCCTGGACCAGCCAGGAAATCTACATAAAGAGAACTGTTCCCTCTGGTCAGTGAGCAAGTTCCACTCTTAGTCAGCATGTGTCTTCACCAGACGAACGGTCAAAAATAGACCAAAATAAAAATATACCGATTCCCCGTGCAGCTGCATCTTCCCGAATAAACGTTCTCAGGTCAGGATAACGCCACTCTGGCTGGTATTATGAACTTTAAAGTGGTCCCTTTAGTTCCTTTCTGGTCCGAGAACACCAGCCGCACATCCGTGTGGTCCCATTACAGTTAAGATCCTGACATCGACCCACGTTTTTCCCCATCAGGCATCGTCTGTATTGCTGTGACATGCATTCAGGTCATGTGAGGAGCTCCTGACAGGCATCGGCGTGGTTTCCCTTTCCTCTTCTGTAACTGGGGGGACTTCTAGGGAGATGATGGTTTGAGCCGTCAGTGTTCGCTCCCTGAAGAGGAAACAGAAGGCATAATGAGCTCATTTGCTACTTTTGTTGTGGTGTGGCAACTCAAATTTCCAAAATACTTTAAAAGAAAGTATTTATATTTAAACTACCGCTCAAAAGTTTGGGGTCACCTAGAAATGTCTGTGTTTTTGAAAGAAAAGATCTTTTTTCTCAATGAAAATAACATTAAATCAATCAGAAATACAGTCTATGCATTGTTAATGTGGTAAATGACTATTCTAGCTGGAAACGGCTGATTTTTAATGGAATATCTCCATAGAGGTACAGAGGAACATTTCCAGCAACCATCACTCCTGTGTTCTAATGCTACATTGTGTTAGCTAATGGTGTTGAAAGGTTAAGTGATGATTATTAAACACTTGTGTAATTATGTTAGCACATGAATAGAAGAGTGTGTTTTCATGGATGACCCCAAACTTTTGACTGGGAGTGTAGATGTGGTATAATTGTGAAATCACCCTACAAACATGCAATTTTGTTACACATTTAGTCATAGTACAGTGGCATTAGTCACTGAACTTTAGGCAAATCAACTAGTTTCACACATTACTGTAAATCCTTATCTTGGTATTACTCACCTTTCTTCATAGAATTCACTTCTGCTCATTTGACCAAACTGCATTTTACTCTCTTTTTTGTGCTGTTTTGCCTCCATTGTACACTAAAATGTTCTGAGAATTACAGTAACGTCTGTATGGAGACGTGGTTGTTTTATCAAAGTAAGTAAGAGTGGATGAACCTTCTGTCTCACTGAATCACTCCTGCCATTATTTATTAATCCATTTGTTTGTGAGAAGAAAAAAACATGCTAAATGGAGGTTTTGGAAGAGTTGGACTATTTTGGGCGCTATACTCAGACGGCATTTCATGTGACTTCATGTGACGGTGTTCTCTTCACATGTGAAAATCTGAATAATTTTCCACTAGATGCAAATATCAGTACTCGCATAAAAACAGGGGGAAAGTTTGTACATTCATATCTTGTACTTTACTTTAGGGTACTATGACTATCTTTGTTTTAGTAACTCTTGCTGGAGAATGAATAGGTTGAAACAAATGTTTTTATTAACAGCTTGTTGAAGGAAGTCTCTGGCTGGTATTTATCTTATTCCCACAGGACACTTATTTTCTTAACTCTCCTGTTGTTCTCATTTAAAGGGCACCAAAAATATTGTTTTCTTGTCTGAAAAAAAATCCAAGAATTCAGAAAAAAAATTCCCCCAAATTCCTGAAAATTTGCAAAAACTTCAGGAAGAAAATTCCAATAATTTCTTTAAAAATTCCCTTAAAGATTTTATTTTAAAAATCCCCGAATTTGACAAGAAAATTCTTGTAAATATTTTTTTTAATTAGTAAAAATCTTCCAAAAAATCCTAAAAATATCTAAAGTGATTACATATATATCTGTAAAACTTCTATTTGCTTAAGATAATTCACACAAAAAATCAACCAAAATCCAGTGAATTTTGGTTAATTTTATGTGAATGTTCTTAAAGTAACATTTTTCACATTTTTTACAAGAAAAATGTTCAAAATTTCCCAGAAATGTTGAAAATGTGGACATCAGAAGTTATTTTAAGCTCTTGACTGCAGTCTGTAGTGGTGGACAAAGTACTCAGATCTCATATTAAAGGGAAAGTACCCACACTACCATCTATAAATACTGTGTTACAAGTAAAAGTCCTGCATTTAATTAAAAGAACAAAAGTATTAGCATCAAAATACACTTAAAGTACAAAAAGTAATGTATTGATTAAGGAGAATAGGTACATTATTGGACTGTTATTACTGATGCATTCGTGTGTTTATCACTGAAATGTCAAAACCAACTTCAAAAAGTATCTAATACATCATAATATATTAGGTGGTTCAAATTTCTATTGTTAAACCAAATTCGCAAAGTATCTAAAGTCACCAAAAAACTATTTTGGCTCTGAACTGTAAGAGAGTAAAAGTATAAAGTATCAGAAAATGGAAATACTCAAAGTACTGAAGTAAAAACTTTCCACTATTACTGGCTAGTACTCTCTCACTTCATAAATAACTGCACTTATCAAAGGCTATTAAATTTACAGTTTTAGGTGACACACTATTGTTTCTGTTAGATTAATAAAGGTGGCTGCAGAATTAACGGTTCAGATTCTGTCTCATAAAGCATCTAAACATCTGTGGACGTGAATGCATCACCTTGTTCTGTGGTGCGTTTGGGGCCAGTTGGCTCTCACGGTCCACCCGAGGACAGCCTTCATGTACCGGGAACAGCAGGGGAACCTGTGACTCAACTGCTCCAAAAGTTCCTCTTTACGCAAACCATAAACAACCGGCGCAACGCACTGCGCCAGGCTGAAGAAGGCAAAGATGACCACGGCCGACAGCTCTTTGGCGTCCTTCTCAATGAGCTTCCGTTTGTAGAGAATGGAAAGCACGAAGCTCACGAAGTTGGGGAGGATGTACACGGCCAGCTGCGAGCCGTGCAGGGCGATGGTCTTACACCCAGCCTTGTTGCGCCGGTTGAGCACTCCTAAGCGGCGGCTCTCCACCAGGATCCTCACGTAGCTGTACAGGATGATCAGCGTGCACAGACCGATGAACAGCACCTTCTGCAGCTCACCTTTCCTCAGCTGATCTGGCCCGCATTCCCCGTGGTACGCTTCCGAGCTGGTCTGAAGGAGCAGACTGAGGGGGATCACCAGAGCCAGCATCCAGGTGAGCACGCCCAGCAGCCAGGGCCAGGGCCGGGCGGTGCAGGCGGAGGTGTAGCGCATCGGGTGGCACACGGCGCAGTAGCGGTCCAGAGCCATCGCCGTGAGCGTCAGGAGGATGTTGGAGGCGCTGCTGATCAGGACCGTGATAATGGCCAGGCACGCGGGGCGGCCCGGACGCGCTTTCAGGTGGATCTGGGAGTAGAAGACGCTGCTCGTGCCCAGGTAGACCAGGGCGGACACGAGCAGGTGGAACACGAGCACGAAGCGGGCATGGCTGCGGAGCCGGTCCTCGCGCACGATGGTCCAGTTGATGATGAGGTTGAAGAAGAGCAGCACCGAGAAGGACACGGTGGAGACGTAGAAGCGCACGCAGGTGTAGGAGTCCGCGATGCTGGTGTCGGAGTCCGCGGTGCTGTTGGAGGACATTATTCCTCAGCTGGGATCCGATGGATTGTTGTTGGATGATGATGAGGGCAGCAGAGGAGCTGGTGGGAAAGAAACGCTGTCCGCCGCATCATCTTCTCTGTCTGAGCTCTCTCTGAAGACTGACTCAAACTTCCTCTGTGCTTTACTCTGTCTCTGTCTGTCTGTCTCGCACATGCGTCTGTCACTTGTGTAGTCCCTCACTGACAGAATGCATTCTTCTTAACCCTCCTGTTGTCTTCATTTACCGACACCAAAAAATATTGTTTCCTTGTCTGAAAAAATCCAAAAATTCAGCAAAAAAAAATCCCTAAATTTCTAAAAAAAAAAAAAAAAAAAAAAAGGAAAAAGAAATTTAAAAAATGCAAAACTTTCAGGAAGAAAATTCCAATGATTCCTTAAAATTTTACTTTAAAAAAAACAAATTGGCAAGAAAATTCTTGTAAATATTTTCCAAAAAATTAGTTAACATCTTCCAAAAAAAATCCTAAAAATAGAGTGATTACAAATATATAAATAAAACTTCTATTTTTAAGAACATTCACAAAAAATTAACCCTTCTCTTGTCCTCATTTACCGACACCAAAAAATATTGTTTCCTTGTCTGAAAAAGATCCAAAAATTATGCAAAAAAATTACCAAAATTTCTAAAAATTTTGCAAAACCTTCAGGAAGAAAATTCCAATGATTCCTTAAAAATTTTCAAAAAATAATCCTCCAAATTTGGCACGAAAATTCTTGTAAATATTTTCAAAAATTGAGCAAAAATCTTCAAAAAAATCAGAAATATCTAGAGTGATTACATATATATCAGTAAAACTTCTGTTTTCTTTAAGAACATTCACAAAAAAATCAACCAAAATCCAGTGAAATTCGCAAAACATTTTTAACATTTCTTTTTTCCACCAAAAAATGTTCAAAGACTTCGTAGAAATGTTGAAAATGTGGACATCAGAAGTTTCACTGTTTTGTTTTCATTCCACATCCCCAAGGCTCTCAGGAAAAGTAATGTTTATATACTGAGGAGATGATCCTGGTGAAATGAAGTTAATTAACCCTCCTGTTGTCCTCATTTACAGGCCCCAAAAATATTGTTTCCTTGTCTGAAAAAAATCCAAAAATTCAGCAAAAAAATTCCCCAAATTTCTGAAAATTTGCAACAACTTCAGGAAGAAAATTCCAATAATTCCTTAAAAAAATTCCCTTAAAAATTGTATTTAAAAAATCCCCCAAAATATGGCAAGAAAATTCTTGTAAATATTTTCCAAAAATGAATTAAAATCTTCCAAAAAAATCCTAAAATAACTAAGGTGATTACATAAATATCAGTAAAACTTCTAATATTTTTCGCTGGATTTTGGTTGATTTTTATGTGAACATTCCGAAGAAACATTTTTAGCATTTTTTTTCCACCAAAAAATGTTCAAAGATTTTCCCAAAAGGTTGAAAATGTGGACATCAGAAGTTTCTCAGTGAAAATATTTTTTTCCCACATTTTCAAACTAAAATGGGTCAATTTTGACCCGCAGGACGACATGAGGTTAACCATCACAACTCGGTTCTTAACTGCAAAAACTCAGTCTCCTCCTTTAACAGTCCTCTGGCTTCAGAAATGTCAATATGAAGCTGTTAGACTAAACCCATCCAAGCATGACCCCAGTCAGCCATTACTTGTATTTTCCAGCAGTGATTATATAGGCTAGACAATAGCTCCACTTTCTTATTGTCTTTAGTAATAACTAATAGAAATTTAAACTAGAGTTGCAGAATTGTTTTAGCTATAACAGCTTTTAATAATACATTGTCTGTGTCTGTATCAGTAAGTCGTAATTACTCACATTTTCCCGTGACAGCTCCTTTCTTTAAAATGTACATTTCAGGATTCCATCAGTTTATAAAGCCTGTTTAAAATCGTACAGATAGTATGCTGCTGCCACCTGCTGCTGTGAGCAGGAAAGTTTTCTGAACCGAAGTGTGAACATTACATCAACCTGTGATGAAAGATGCCACCTCTATACACTCACTGGCCACTTTATTAGGTACACTGGCTTGTAAAAGGTTGGACTCCCTTTTGCCTTTAGAACTGACAGACCTCTCCCATTTTTTCATCCATTTAGCTGTTTGTTTGATGTGTAACGATCACCACAGCCTCACAGGGTCGCCAGTGTGACATCTCTGAAATTTCTCTACAGTCCACATGTGCAGGTTACACTGGCTTTGGGTTTTCCCAGCTGTAGGCTATGTATGTGTAATTTATTTGTCATTTTATTCAAATATGTATGCAAAACACCTAGCTGTTGTACTACCTTCACCTACACCTACTTAGAAATAGATGATCACCAGCTGGCTATGTGATATATTAGATGAAAGATCAAATCTTCCAATGTAACAGTCAAAGGAAAACCACACACACATTTTAATTTCAGATAAACCCTTTTTTGCTGTCTGAAACCCACTTTCATATTTGTCTGATCAAATCTGGACAAGTGTCCATGTGACGCTAAGGATTCTTTAAAATGCAGTTTCTGTCTAAAGCCAACTTCCACATTTTTTTGAAAAACAAAAACCTAAAAAAAAGGGAAATGTGCCTACTTTCTTTTCTCACGTTGACCACATTATACCAGGACTAGATTTAAATCAAAAATATATACAAATATACACACTGTAAGTTATGATGAGTTAATTTGGTTTTCAATGTTTGTTGTACTCCCGGAAACTGTAATTTACATTTTTCCAGTCATATTGGTGTGAGCGTTTTGTTTGTGCAGAGGGGCTGGGCTTGGCTTTCCTCGTAAATAGAAAGTTTGCAGAGCCAAGCCCTCTTTTATTTTTTCTTCTGATTGCTTTGTGGTGTTGAACACTGAGCAGACCACACTTTCATCAGGTGCTCACTGAACCAGAGAAAAGGTAAGAAAAGTTTTGTATTTAAGCCTAAACCAAACCAAACAATTAGAAATATTCGTGAATGTACAATGTAGATATATGAAACGTATTTTAGCCGGTATTATTATTATTTAATTTGGTTGTAATTCACATGCTAGTTGCTGTAATTAAAACGTCCAAAACTGAGTGCGGAGAGGACATTTTTAGTTTCTTTTAGCCTGTAGTTATTGAATTTACAGCCCACAGGTGTCAACTTTAAGGACTAGTTTCGTTGTCAAGAAACAGGAACAATCCGAAGACCGTTACTTTCAGTGGTCTGATTTTATCATTTTAAGACTCATAAATTCATTTTTATTTGACATGTTAGAGCCACATTTGCATTTTCAACTATTCGCTTTTTATAGTCATCTGAGTAAGCTTCTTGAAGATGTATAATTAAAGACGTTTCATAAAATCAGCACATGTGAATAATTTCCTCTGACTGCTTTGAGTAAGTTAGCTCGAAAGCTAATGGAAAGTCGAAGCTAACGGGACAATTAAATGGATGAATGTTAGACAACAAACCCTAAACAGGTGCAAATGGCTCTGTTTTTGTGTTAATTTAAAAGTGAAGCCTGTAGGCAGTCTATGATAGAAGATGCGACAAAATAATGAATACTAATAATTCAAATAGTGTGTAATTAATCATTTAAAAACTGACAAAACGAGCAAAAGGTAGCTAATTAGCATCTACCAGTGAAGCATTAGCTGTAGCTTCTAATTAGTAGCCACTGGCTAATCTATAGGATTCTTTACCCACAAAGAGCTTGTGATTTCTGTCAGACAAAATGATTTCAGATTAAATTAAGCAGCTACTATAATCAGAAAATGTATTTTATGAAAAAAAAAAGCAATTGAAGGATCATATTTGAAATTTCAAGCAGCAAATTTCTAAATCTGTTCGAGCTAGTCAGACATGCTAACATTAATGTGAAGACGGCTAAACTTTCAAACCATGGGAGTAAAAGTAAGTAGTTAAATTGCTTTTTTTTTTTTTATTTAAAGACATTTAGGCCCATCACAACATGGCCAAATGTATAAGAGTGCTAAAACATAATGGCAGTGTGTCCAATACTGCCTTCTAGTAGTCCTGCTTTACTACTTTTCTTCATTGACCATAAACATTTTGATGAATGATAAGATTTTGCTTACACAACACAAGGTGTTTATCGCAGTCACATGAACCAGAACACACCCTGATAAACATGTTGCAGGAATGCTTTAGACCAGTCTGTGACCTTTGTCCTATACTTATGAGCATTGACCACCATCTTCTTTCTCACTGTCTCCATTTGTGCCTCCTATCGTCCAGACATGGCCTTCACACAGCAGCCAGGACAGGTGGTGATGGTTACCACCAGTTCTCAAGGCCCTTCAACTTGGACCAGCGACCTGTGCGATTGCTGCACTGACATGGGCACCTGTAAGTCAACCAAACAACTAATTTTAGATTCCAGTGAGAATTCCAGCTGTCATGGAATTATAGATATGCTTATTACCATTTATGTTTGGATTTTAAGGACCTCTCACCCTTGATAGCGCCAAAGCTCAGACTTGGAGTTTATCTGAGATCCTTAAAACAGCAAAACATTTAGAGAATCTGAGCTATATTGGTGTTAATTCACGAGAAGCACAAAATACTGGTCTACACCTTTGTAAAATAAACTAAATATATGAGTTCTCGACACTAGGACAATAACTATTTAGAATAGCTCTTCCATAATTATGATGTACTCAGAGAAAAGATTTTAAGAAGCCAACAGCATATTTTTAAACCCTCTCTCTTTAGTAATAGCCCACATCTTTCAAACTCCATGATGCTAAACTGTAACAAAGATTTTTTTGTTTGTTTTCCCAATGTCCAAGGTGAGATGTGAGCTCTTGTAGTTAGGGATACCCCTCTCATTTTTTAGTAACCTAATGTCGGCCCCTTCAGTTTTAATAGTTCAGGGTAAATACTGAACTGCTACTGTAGTCCAGATAAGAGAAGAACTGAGTTGATAATGACTTATCTTCATTAATAAAATAACAAAAGCTGCTTCTACAGAAACTATGCAGATAAGATAAGAGCAAACAAAACCAGCAGAATATCAGGCCAGACAGCCAAACACTGAGCTGAAACTCACCATAACTTTCCATCAACGCCTTTCAAAATGTCATATTGTTAGCGTTGTCATGACAAACATTGACTGCAGCCGCTTTAACAGTTTTATCAGAACGTTAAGTAAAGAAAATTAAATGTAAATTAAAATTCAAGCAAATATCTGTAAGTTAGATTTAATTATGTTACTACTATTTTTTCCTCCCTTTTCCTCTTTCTGTTGTTTCCTTTTTTTTTTATTATTCTCTTCCATATTCTTAGGGTGACACTAATAGCCGAAACCAAACTCCTTGTATGTTGTGTACGTACTCGGCCATTCAAGCTGATTCTGATCTCTGCGTTTCTTTTGTTCTGCTCTAAAGGTTGCTTTGGTTATTGGTGCTTCCCCTGCATGCAGTGTCAGACAGCCAGTGAGTATGGATGGTGCTGCTGTATGCCACTCCTGGACTTCTGCTGCGTGGTGTCCTGCATGCTCCGCTCCGGCATTAGAGAGCGCTACAACATCCCTGTAAGGCTGAGCACACGTTTAAATCCATGTTCTGCACGTACGCATTGCTTTGAGACTTTCAGTTCCCATAAAGGATTGGATGATTGTGTAATGAATGATGGATAATATGTAAACCGGCAGTTTCATTTCACTTGTTTCATCCTGTTTTATTGTAGGCAGGGCTCCAGACTTTGACCTTCAATGGTTGCATTTGCTGTTTTTAAGGGTGTGCGAGTTAAAATTTCAAAAGCTCTCACTGGTGACAGTATGTGCTGATCATGAAGTTGTTTTCGTGTCGCTCTGACAGGCACATGAAGCTGCTGTGTTAACCATAACCACAGGTGGAAAGTACTATTTTTACCCTTGAGTGATTTGTCTGTCTGTTCCCGCCTGATGCGTAAAACAAACTGACGTTAAAAAGATATAGCGGTCTGTAGCTGATTATTTGAAAGCAAAATGAGGAAGTAGGAGGATGTGCAGGTGCAGGCAGGAAGAAAAAAAAGCAACACATTCAATTACAAAGGCTAGCACAGGCGTAGGGCACACATTAATCACAGTAATGATTTTAGCTTCCCACCGTTACATGAACATGATCAACTGTGGTTTAAAACACGGCACACACATGTACTGTTTTATCCTGTCATAGATAATGGCGCATGTTGTGAAAAACCACACATTTTGGGCAGATCTGACAGTGGAACGCCCTATTTTACTCTGATCAAAGTCATTTTTGGTCAGACCTCTTTCTGAGCACACTGCAGCCACCAAGCAGCCTCTACCGAAGCCTGCAAGGTGAGGCGTTTAGGGAACACTGGTAAATGTAGTGTCTAAGGATACACAGATGTTCAGGATGTGAAAGGTGCAACCAGTGAAAAAGCTAATCTGGAGCCCTGATTATGGGAGACTAGTACGATGTGCAGGATTGTAACTGCCTTGCCGGTTGTTGTCCTGTTTTTACAGATGGTCAATCTCCCCCTATTTGAAGCCAGTGTGACATTCTGTGTCATCACTATGTTTATTGTATTGTCACTTGTGGATTTCTTGGAAGTCATTTTGCTTGTGATGCTCACCAAATCAGACGTCTAATACCAAACATAATAGACACAAAAGTCTGCGAGGTAGTTGAGCGATGTATTCAAAGCCTGCTGAACAATTAAGAATTCATGGTGTGACACAAACCAAAAGATATCATTTTGCCCAACAGTTCATATTGCTTAAGCTTAGTAACAGCTGATGGCTTGTTGAGTAATTGCTTGCAGTAATATAGTTGGTCAACAACATTTTTGATCCCTAAAGCACATGAAGCCACATATTAATATTGTCCAGTACTCATAAAATAAATCAAAATGTGTTTTTAGTGTATGATTTTTTATATCCATTGTGAGATGGCAGCACGGCGTCACTGTAACCATGACAAGAAGTGAACACTACATGAGCTGTCTGCTGATGATCACGTGATTGTGATCCTACTACAAATCCACCACTGCGGACTTATTGGGACTCATCCATCAATTGATTAAATTGTCCCATCAATTCCCACCACTCGCTACATATTTAGGTCACGTTATTCGGTATCTGTACACATGTATCACACACGCCTGTGCTCAGTGCAAGGTCTTTTTGTTTGTGGGTACATGTATGTTACCGTGATTTCTGATCATCAATAATTAATCAACAAATGCTACATTTCTGACAATGCCATATGGGGGAGTGAACAGCCTTGGCGGAGTACTGCGCTCTCTGAATGCTTTTCTAGTTTTGTATGCATTCACATACACACCACTCACAAAAATGAACGGTCATTTTTACAGCAGCCTCCTCTCTCTCTGTCTCTTTGTCTTGCAGGGCTCATTCTGTGATGACTGCTGTAAACTGATGTGGTGTTACGCATGTGTCTGGTGCCAGATGAATCGTGAGCTGAAGGTCAGGAAGAACCAGGCCACGCCCGTCACCTCAGTGGTCACTACGCAGGTCGTCCGTACTTAGGACGCAGCTATTTGGGCTGTGGGTTGAGGGTATATGTTGTCCAAATATCACCCTCTGTTATTTTCTTACTGCTGTTTTGATAAAAGAATAGTTGTGTTTGCGCCGTTATAAGTACTGGCACAAAAATAAAGCATTTACTTTGAGTAATTTACATGAATATCATAAAGATCAGTATGATAGTGTTCTGGAATTTTAAATACCCATATTAGCTGTTAAGTGAAAAAAGCTTGCTTAAACTTTCTATTAATACCAGATGTTTTGAGTTTTGCTTATATATTAACATGTTGAATGTTAGGATTCAGGTGAGATCACTGACTCTGGTTCACCCTGGTCAATAAAATATTTTTGTTTCATGCAACAAAATGTCTGTCATCTTATTTCTCTTGAGTTATATTAGGTATGAACCATGTCACAAGAAAAACTTCATATGATGCATCGTCTTGAGAGGCAAATGACCAATATAATGTGGTCAACACTGATACATCTTAATTTTTTATTCACTTAGTACGACATTCCCTGATGTCTTAAAGATTTGTAGTGTTTATATATAGATCTAAGTGTTAAATAAGTTGTTTTTAAATTTATTTAAACTTTAATTGCATGTCCAAATACAGTTTTCCCCAGACTTTATTAAATCGTTGCCACCTGTGCAACAAATCCAGTCGTGAAATTTCCTCGCTCCTAAATACTCCACAGTCAACTGTCAGCTGTATTATAAGAAAGTGGAAGTGTGTGGGAACGACGGCAAGTCAGCCACCAAGTGGTCGGCCACGTAAACTGACGGAGCGGGGTCAGTGGATGCTGAGGCGCATAGTGCCAAGAGGTGGCCAACTTTCTGCAGAGTCAGTCGCTACAGACCTTCAAACTTCATGTGGCCTTCAGATTAGCTCAAGAACAGAGCTTCAGCAGAGAGCTTCATGAAATGGGTTTCCATGGCCGAGCAGCTGCATCCAAGCCATGCATCACCAAGTGCAATGCAAAGCGTGAGATGCAGTGATGTAAAGCACGCCGCCACTGGACTCTAGAGCAGTGGATACGCGTTCTGTGGAGTGACCAATCGTGCTTCTCCATCTGGCAATCTGATGGACCAGTCTGGGTTTGGCGGTTGCCAGGAGAACCATACTTGTCGGACTGCATTGTGCCAAGTGTAAAGTTTGGTGGAGGGGGGAGTATGGTGTGGGCTTGTCTTTCAGGAGCTGAGCTTGGCCCCTTAGTTCCAGTGAAAGGAACTCTGAATGCTTCAGTATACCAAGACATTTTGGACAATTCCATGCTCCCAACTTTGTGGGAACAGTTTGGAGCTGGTCCCTTCCTCTTCCAACATGACTGTGCACAAAGCAAGGTCCATAAAGACATGGATGACAGAGTCTGGTGTGGATGAACTTGATTGGTCTGCACAGAGTTCTGACCTCAACCCAATAGAACACCTTTGGGATGAATTAGAGCGGAGACTGAGAGCCAGGCCTTCTGGTCCAACATCAGTGTGTGACCTCACAAATGTGCTTCTGGAAGAATGGTGAAAAATTTCCATAAACACACTCCTAAACTTTGTGGACAGCCTTCCCAGAAGAGTTGAAGCTGTTATAGCTGCAAAGGGTGGACCGACATCACATTGAACCCTATGGATTAGGAATGGGATGTCACTTACATTCATATGTGAGTCAAGGCAGGTGAGCGAATACTTTTGGCAGTATAGTGTATACCGTTATTCCATTACATTGACTTTGTGACCCCTGTGTCCTTTCTCTGAGTGTTCCTGGTCCCAGAGCTAGATGTTTCTGATCTGCGGTTGCTGTCCCACCAACTGGTCTTCTCTCCATCATGTCCACTGGGGGATGCTGCTGCTGACCTTCCTCCATTCCACTGCTTCCAGGTGCACATTTCCACCAATCCACTCTGCATCGCCCTTACAATACATGGTATGCTCATCTACACACTGTTTGCATCTTAGTATCAGCTATAAAAGTAGTATATCTAATGCCAGAGTCTTAGACCATAACAGTAAACTTATGAATCAGTGTCAACGTTGACTTTGTATGTATTATCTATGTTCCTCTTATCATATATGGATCCCAATGTGTGTTATATGTTTCCTTGTCCCCCACCGTCTCTCTCTCCCTCCTCCTTCTGTCCCTCTCAACCCAGCCGGCCGGCGGCAGATGGTTCCCCCCATATGAGGTGGGTTCTGCTTAAGGTTTCTTCCTGTTAAAAGAAAATCTTTTCTTGCCACTGCCGCCTTATGCCTTGCTCTTAGGGTACAGGTATATGGGTTCTCTAAAGCAGTGGTTCTCAACCCTGTTCCTCAGGACCCACTGTCCTGCATGTTTTACATGCTTCCCTGCTCCAACACACCTGACTCAAATGATCAGCTCGTCATCAGGCTTCTGCAGAGGCTTGATGACGAGCTGATCATTTGAATCAGGTGTGTTGGAGCGGGGAAGCATGTAAATAAGCATGCAAATAAAACTGAATTGAATTATTCAGTTATTGAAAAAGGGGAAATGTGGCTGCTTTCTCACATGTTGACCACATTACACAAGTACTGAATCCAGAACTCTCTGTATAAATTATACTCTGTAAGTTATTTTGAGTTAATTTGGTTTTCAGTGTTTGTTTTTCTCATGCAAACTGGAACGCACATTTTCGAGTGGCATATTGGTGTATATGGGATTTTTGTGTGTTCGTGAACAAATGGTAGAGGGGCTCAACTTAACTTTTCTCATAAATAGGAAGTTTGAAGAGCCAAGCCCTCTTTAATTTTTCTTCTCTTCATTCCTTTCTAGTGTTGTACATTGAGCTGCCCGCACTTTTTTCACTGAACCAGAGAAAAGGTAAGAAAAGCTCTGTATTTATTTGTATTTTAGCCTAAACCAGAAAGAACAATTAGAAATATTTGTGAATGTACAATATAAATATATAAATATTTGCATGAATGTACTATATAATATATATTTATGTGTGTGTGTATTAATCTTCTTCGTGTATTAAACCTTCTTTAAAATGTATTATTAAAGCCGTTTCATTATATCAACATGTGAATAATTTCTTCTGACCGCTTTAAGTAGGTTAGTTCAACATCGAAGTTAGCAGGACAATTAAATGGATTGTCCTGTTAGCCAACAACCCTAAACAGATAATTTATTCTGCAAATGCCTCTATTATTGTATTAATATAAAAAGCAAAGCCTGCAGGCAGTCTGTGATGTACGATGTGACAAAGTAGTGAATACTAAAAATTGAAATGCTGTGTCATTAATCAGTTAAATTGAAAAAACAAACAGAACATAGCTAGCTAGCATCTAACAGTGAAGCATTGGCTGTTGCTTCTAGCGCAGTGTTCTTCAACTTTTTTTGAGGCGCGGAACATTTATTGTATGAAACAAATGCTGTGGCACACCATCAACCAAAAATGTTACAAAATGACACACTGTAGTCTAATATATATATATATATATATATATATATATATATATATATACTGCATTGACAATTTAGGCTCTCTGTTTGTTTTATTTGTTTAGCATTTATTTAACCAGGTTAGTCCCATTGATTTATAAGGGAGACCTGGCCAAGAGGGCAGCAGCATAGTCACAAGAAAAACAGTAAACAATAGACAAAATTAACAACAATATTTATTTATACTCACTCAGTGTGAAACCTGGGACTGTTTAGATGAACACAAAGCTGATATCCTGCATGAAGCTCTTTGTCAAGAGCTCCCTGTTTTTTGTTTTTATAGTAGTAAAGCTTGAAAAATTTAGTTTTAACAGATATGTTGTGGAAAATGGGAGCAATGTCAAAATAGCTCGGTTTGCCAGAATGAGGAACCTCTTGGCAACAGTCAACCAAAAACTGTCCAGAGGTAAGTCAGCAAAATTTGGCTTTTAACCACGATCTTATCTCAGTCCAGTTATTTCCTCCTGCTCCTGCAAAGTCATTTCCTTTTCAAAAAATGCTGCTGAGCTGCATGGGTCCCTAACCCAGTCAAGACTATCAGTGGAGGCTGTAGAGAAATAAAATGAAAAGTTCTCCTCATGAGTTTTCAGATGTTTACCCATTATCTCACACAGTGCAGCAGTGTTCACATCTTGCCATTTCTGGGTGAGTGTGAACATGTCCAAGTTGGCAATTTCCAAATGTTGCTGCCAGATGCACCTTTGAACGGAATCAATTTATTTGATCTGAACCTGAGAGCAAGTTTTTATTTTGGCCTTGCATCCGTGTGTTCAGGTCATTCAGATGCTGAAATACATCTGCCATGTATGCCAGCCTTGCACTCCATTCATCACATGCAAGCAGCTTTGCATTATCGGATCTCATTAGTCAAAAACACTTTGAGTTCCTCCAGCAGCTCATACACATGGCCAGCGCCTTGCCATGCCACAACCATCGGACCTCCGTGTGGAACAATAAGGCTTTATGGTTCGCTCCCATTTCCTCACACAAAGATCCAAATGTGCAGCTTTTTTAACGGTCTTGTCTTTACAAAGTTTGTCACGCGCACAACATCATCCAACACAGCGACGAGGTCTGCCGGTAAAGTCTTGGCAACGAGTGCCAGACTGTGCAAAAATCAGTGCGCAACAATAACATGTGGGTGTCTCACTCTGCTCATGAAGCCTTTGGTGGCCGCTGCTCCATTAGCAGACACTTGTGCAGTTTTCCCACTAAAGTCATATACTGATGAGCAATGACCACCATCTTCTTTCCCACTGTCTCCATTTGTGCCTCGTATCCTTCAGACATGGCCTTCATACAGCAGCCAGCCCAGGTGGTGATGGTTACCACTACTTCTCAAGGGCCTTCAGCTTGGAGCACCGACATGTGCGATTGCTGCACTGACATGGGCACCTGTAAGTCAACCAAACGACTACTTTTCAATTCCAGTGACTTTCGTCTCCAGTTTACAGCAGCAGATGAAGCTTCCCAGTTGTCATGGAATTATAGATATGCTTATTATCATTTATGTTTGGATTTTAAGGACCTCTCATCCTTGATATCATCAAAGCTCAGGCTTAGAGTTTATCTGAGATCCTTAAAACAGCAAAACATTTCGAGAATCTGAGTTATATTGTTGTTAATTCATGAGAAGCATAAAATACTGGTCTACACCTTTGTAAAATAAACTAAGTATATGAGTTGTTCATGGAAGAGCTATTTAGAATAGCTCTTCCATGAACATGATGTACTCAGAAAAAAAAGATTTTGGAATGCCAACAGCATCTTTTCTATCCATTCCTGAAGCTGCTAAATGCTCCACTTTATGTTCATTTTATGTTGAGGCTGAATGGGTTCTTGGAGCCTTTTTGTGTAAAACAGCCATAGTTCATAGCAACAGCAGAAGAGGAAACCAAAAACAGCAAAATACACACGTGGACAAAATTGTTGGTACCCCTCAGTTAAAGAAGGAAAAACCCACAATTCTCACTGAAATCACTTGAAACTCACAAAAGTAACAATAAATAAAAATTTATTGAAAATTAAATAATCAAAAACAGCCATTACTTTTGAATTGTTGATTAACATAATTATTTAAAAACACAAACTAATGAAACAGGCCTGGACAAAAATGATGGTACCTCTATAAAAGATTGAAAACTATTTGACCAGAGTGACATGATTAACTCAGGTGTGTCATTTAATTGACATCACAGGTGTTTCCAAACTCATAATCAGTCAGTCTGCCTATTTAAAGGGAGACAAGTAGTCACCCTGCTGTTTGGTGAAAAGGTGTGTACCACACTGAACATGGACAACAGAAAGCGAAGGAGAGAATTGTCCCAGGACATCCGAAAAAAAATTATAGACAAACATCTTAAAGGTAAAGGCTATAAGACCATCTCTAAACAGCTTGAAGTTCCTGTGACAACAGTGGCTCATATTATTCAGAAGTTCAAGACCCACGGGACAGTAGCCAACCTCCCTGGACGTGGCCGCAAGAGGAAAATTGATGACAAATTGAAGAGACGGATCGTTGGAATTGTATCCAAAGAGCCCAGAGCAACCTCCAAAGAAATTAAAGGTGAACTCCAAGGCCAAGGTACATCAGTGTCAGATCGCACCATTCGTCGTTGTTTGAGCCAAAGTGGACTTCATGGGAGACGACCAAGGAGGACACCACTGCTGAAAAAAACTCATGAAAAAGCGAGACTGGAATTTGCAAAAATGCATGTTGACAAGCCACAAAGCTTCTGGGAGAATGTCCTTTGGACAGATGAGACCAAACTGGAGCTTTTTGGTAAGGCACATCAACTCTATGTTCATAGACTCAAAAACCAAGCATACGAAGAAAAGAACACTGTCCCTACGGTGAAACATGGAGGAGGCTCAGTAATGTTTTGGGGCTGCTTTGCTGCATCTGGCACAGGGTGTCTTGAAAGTGTGCAAGGTACGATGAAATCTGAAGACTATCAAGGCATTCTGGAGAGAAATGTGCTGCCTAGTGTCAGAAAGCTTGGTCTCAGTCGCAGGTCATGGGTCTTCCAACAGGACAACGATCCAAAACACACAGCCAAAAACACCCAAGAATGGCTGAGAGAAAAGCGTTGGACTATTCTAAAGTGGCCTTCTATGAGCCCAGATCTGAATCCCATTGAACATATGTGGAAGGAGCTGAAACATGCCATTTGGAGAAGACACCCATCAAACCTGAGACAACTGGAGCTGTTTGCTCATGAGGAGTGGTCCAAAATACCTGTTGACAGCTGCAGAACGCTCATTGACAAATACAGAAATCGTTTAATTGCAGTGATTGCCTCAAAAGGTTGTGCAACAAAATATTAAGTTATGGGTACCATCATTTTTGTCCAGCCCTATTTCATTAGTTTGTTTTTTTAAATAATTATGTTAATCAACAATTCAAAAGTGATGGCTGATTTTGATGATTTAATTTTCAATAAATTTTTATTTATTGTTACTTTTGTGAGTTTCAAGTGATTTCAGTGAGAATTGTGGGTTTTTCCTTCTTTAACTGAGGGGTACCAACAATTTTGTCCACGTGTGTATATAGTCAGATAGCCAAACACTAAGTTGAAACTCACAATAACTCTCCATAACGTGTGGGACAAGTACAAAAAAAACTTTTAAAATGTCATATTGTTAACATTGTCATTGCAAACATTGATTACAGCCACTTCAACAATTTTGTCTCTCAGGTTCTAAGTTTTTCTTCTGCTCTCAAGGTTGCTTTGGTTCTTGGTGCTTCCCCTGCATGCAGTGTCAGACAGCCAGTGACTATGGATGGTGCTACTGTATGCCGCTACTGGACTCCTGCAGCTGTGGCGTGGTATCCTGTATGCTCCGCTCCGACATGAGAAAGCGCTACAACATCCCTGTAAGGCTGAGTACACGTTTAAATACATGTATTGCAGGTATACCTGCTTAAAGTACACTGCTCAAAAAAATTAAAGGAACACTTTTTAATCTAAATATTGCATCAAATCAGTGAAACATGTGGGATACTGATCTGGTCAAGTAAGTAACTGAGGGGCTTTTTAGTCAGTTTCAGCTGCTTTGGTGTTCATAAAATTAACAACAGATGCACTAGAGGGGTAACAATGAGACAACCCCCAAAACAGGAATGAGTTTACAGGTGAAGGCCACTGACATTTTTTTCCTTCCTAATATTGTCTGACTGTTTTTCGATAGTTTTGCATTTGGCTAGGGTAAGTGTCACTTCTGGTAGCATGAGGCGATACCTGGACCCTACAGAGGTTCCACAGACAGTCCAACTCCTCCAGGATGGCACATCAATGTGTGCCATTGCCAGAAGGTTTTCTGTGTCTCCCAGCACATTCTCATGCGCATGGAGGAGATTCCAGGAGACAGGCAGTTAGTCTGGGAGAGCTGGACAGGGCTGTCGAAGGTCCTCAACCCATCAGCAGGACAGGTATCTGCTCCTTTGTGCAAGGAGGAACAGGATGAGCACTGCAATAGCTCTACAAAATGACCTCCAGCAGACCACTGGTGTGAATGTCTCTGATCAAACAATCAGAAAGAGATTTAATGAGAGTGGTCTGAGGGCCCAGCGTCCTCTAGTGCCCGCTGTGCTCGCTGACTGGCACCGTGGAGCTTGGCTGGCAACACAGGAATTTGCAAGTCCACCACTGGCGCCCTGTGCTTTTCACAGCTGAGAGCAGGTTCACCCTGAGCGCATGTGACAGGCATGAAAGGGTCTGGAGAAGCCGTGGAGAACGTTATGCTGCCTGTAACATTGTTCAGCATGACTGGTTTGGTGGTGGGTCAGTGATGGTGTGGGGAGGCATATCCATGGAGGGACGCACAGACCTCTACAGGCTGGACAATGGCATTCTGACTGCCTTTAGGTATCAGGATGAAATCCTTTGACCCGTTGTCAGACCCTACATTGGTGCAGTGGTCCTGAATTCCTTCTGGTGCACGACAATGCCCAGTCTTATGTGGTAAGAGAACTCATGCAGTTCCTGGAGGATGAAAGAACTGATGCCATTAGCTGGCTCCCATGCTCACCTGACCTGAATCCAATAGAACACCTTTGGAACATTATGTTTTGTTCCATCCGACACCATCAGGTTGCTCCTCAGACTGTCCAGGAGCTCAGCGATGCCCTAGTCCAGTTCTGGGTGGAGATGCCTCAGGACACCATCTGTCATCTCATTCAGAGCTTGTCCCGACATCGTCAGTCATGCATACAAGCACATGGAGGCCATACAAACTACTGAATACCATTTTGAGTTGCTGCCAAGGAATTTCAGCAAGATGGACCAGCTTGCCACATCAGTTTTTCACTTTGATTTTGGGGTGTCTTGAATTTAGCCCTCCTGGGGGGTTGATAATTTTCATTTCCATCAAACAATGTGGCACTTTTAATTCCTAACACATTATCCGGTCCATATCAATGCTAATATCCAGTTTGTTTTTTCCCCGTATTGAAATATGATGTATTTTCAAAGTGTTCCTTTAATTTTTTTGAGCAGTGTATATGTACGCAAGTACAAGTACGCATTGCTTAGAGACTCTAAGTTACCATACTGCTTGAGGATTGTGCAATGAATAATAGGCAATATGTTAACTGGCACAGACACTCAGTTTTGTTGTAAGCAGGGCTCCGAACTGTGACCTAAAATGGCTGCATTTGCGGCCTTTTTTAAGATTTCAAGTGGTCTCATTCATGTGAGTATGCTACGTTGCTGAAGTCAGAGACTCAGAAAACTGAGTCGAACTTGATACTACCAAGGCATGAGAGTGAATTAAAGAACAGGTACAAGGAAAACATGACTACCGAACAATTCGGTATAATTTCGGCTGTTTGTACCCGCAATCCCATTTATTTGGTCACTACCCAGAGCTCATGACTATAGGTGAGGTTTGGAAGATTAATGAATTGGTAAATCAAGAGCTTCACCTGGTGGCTCAATTCGCTTTTCACCATGACAGTTCGGTACAATGGCCACATTACTGCTGCCGCTGCACCAATCAACCTGTCCCTCTTGTGTTCCATTGTCTCATAACTCGTTAACAAGATTCCAAGATACTTGAACTGCTTTGCTTGGGGAAGCAACTCACCCCCAACCCTTAGGGAGCAATTTGCTGGTTTCCGGCAGAGAACCATGGCCTCAGACTTGGGGATGCAGAACCGCATCACCGCTGCTTCACATTCGTTTTGCAAACTGCTCCAGTGCATGCTGAAGGTTTCGGTCTGATGAACGCAACAGAACCACATCATCTGCAAAAAACAGACGCAATCCTGAGGTCTCCAAACCAAACACCCTCCTCACCCCAGCTGCACCTTGAGATCCTGTCCATGAATACCACAAACAGGATCGGAGACAAGGGGCAGCCCTGGTGGAGTCTGACTTCGTTAAGAATGTATGGACATAGCTGTCACTTTGCTTGTACAGGGACCGAATGGCTCATAACAATGTAACATGCTCTCCCAGTACCCCCCACAGAGCCTCTTGGGGGACACGGGCGTAGACTGGCAGGTCGAATTCCCATGCTACCCTCAGGAGCAGCACAAGGGTAAAGAGGTGGTCCACTGTTCCATGACCAGGACGGAATCCGCATTGTTCCTCCTGAATCTGAGTTTCAACAATTGGTCGGAGCCTCCCTTCCAGCACCCTACAGTAAACTTTCCCAGGAAGGCTGAGAAATGTGATACCCCATTAGTTGGCACACACTCTCCGGGCCCCCTTTTTTGAAAATGGGAACCACCACCCCGGTCTGCCACTCCACAGGCAACGCACCCAATGCCCATGCAACCTTGAAGAGACATGTCAGTCAAAACAGTCTGAAAATGTCCAGAGCCTTCAGCATCTCAGGGCGAATCCCATCCACACCTGGCACCTTGCCACAGAGGAGTTTCTTAACTACCTCGGCAACCTCTGCCATGATTATGGACGAAGATTCCCCTGAGTCTTCAGGCTCGGCTTTCTCCACAGAGGACATGTTTACCGGGTTCAGGAGTTCCTTGAAGTGCTTTTTGTTAATCGCTCGACAATGTCCTGAGTACGCTTCAGCAGTTCTCCAACCCGTCTGTACATAGCCTGAGCAAAGGCCTGCTTCCCCTTTCTGAGGCATCAAACAGTTTGCCAGAAAGTCCTCGAGGCCAACCAAAAGTCCATCTCCATAGCTTCTGCAAACTCCTCCAACGCTTGAGTTTTAGCTTTCACAACTGCTGCAGCTGCAGCCCTTTTGGCTGACCAGTACCTGTCAGCTGCTTCAGGAGACCCTCGAGCCAACCAGGCCCCAAAAGCCTCCTTTTTCAGCCTGATGGTGTCCTTCACCGCCAGTGTCCACCAACAGGTTTTTTTGGGTTGCTGTCGCGAAAGGCACCAGTGACCTTCTGGCCACAGCTCCTAACAGCTGCTTCTGCATTGGAGGCTTTGAACATGGCCCACTCCGATTCCATGTCCCCAACCTCCCCCAGGATGCAGGAAAAGCTCTTTCGGAGGTTGGAGTTGAAAACCCCATGGACAGGGGCCTCCACCAGATGTTCCCAGCTCATCCTCACTACATGTTTGGGCTTACCAGGTCTGTCCGACAGTCTTCTGAACCATCCAACTCACCACCAGGCGGTGATCAGTTGACAGCTCTGCCCCACTCTTCACCGTAGTATCTGAGACATACAGCTGGAGGTTTGATGATATGACTACGAAGTCGATCATCAACCTTTGGGTTCAGGTGCTCTGGTACCAGGTACACTTATGAGCAACCTTACGCTCAAACATGGTGTTCGTTATGGCGAATCTATGGCTAGCACAGAAGTTCAATAACAAAGCACTGTTCAGGTTCAGATCAGGCAGACCATTCCACGCTATTTTGTATGCATTCACATACATAAGAGCATGGAATGGTTCACAAAAGTGAACTGTCATTTTTACAGCGGCCTCCTCTCTCTCTGTCTCTTTGTCTTGCAGGGCTCATTCTGTGATGACTGCTGTAAACTGATGTTTTGTTACACATGCGTCTGGTGCCAGATGAATCGTGAGCTGAAGCTCAGGAAGAACCAGGGCACGGCCATGATCCCAATGGCCACTTCGCAGGTCGTCCGTACTTAGGATGCAGCTGTTGGGGCTGTGGGTTGAGGGCATATGTCGTCCAAATATCGGCCTCTGTTATTTTCTTACTGCTGTTATGATAAAAACACATAAGAAAAGATTAGTTCTGTTTGTGCAGTTATAAGCATTAGCACGAAGACAAAGCATTTACTTTGAGTAATTAACACGAGCATCATAAAGATTAGTATGGTAGTGTTCTGGAATTTTAAATACCCATATTAGCTGTTAAGTGAAAAAAGCTTGCTTAAACTCTCTATTAATTCCAGATGTTTTGAGTTTTGCTTATATAATAACATGTTGAATGTTAGGATTCAGGTGAGATCACTGACTCTGGTTCACCCTGGTCAATAAAATATTTTTGTTTCATGCAACAAAATGTCTGTCATCTTATTTCTCTCGAGTTAAGTTTGAACCGAGTCACCAGAAAAACTTCATATGATGCATCGTCTTGAGAGGCAAATGACCAATATAATGGGGTCAAAACTGATACATCTTAGTTTTTTATTCACTTAGTACGACGTTCCCTGATGTCATAAAGATTTGTAGTGTTGATATATTGATCCAAGTGTTAAATAAGTTGTGGTGGTGGGTGTTACATATATATAGTCTGCTCCAGTGTTTACCAACCTTTTTTGAGGTACGGCACATTTATTGTATTAAAAAATATCCTGCAGCACACCATCAACCAAAAATGTTACAAAGGACACACTGTAGTCCAATATAGTATGTATACTTACAATTTAGTCTCTCTATTTATTTATACTTACTCAGTGTGAAACCTGGAACTGTTTAGATGAATACAAAGCTGATATCCTGGCAGGAACTGAAGAAAGGCCCCCACAAAGCTCTTCCTCAAGAGCTCTCTTTTTTTAGTTTTTATAGCAGTCAAGTTTGATAAGCTCAGCTCTAACAGACATGTTGTGGAAAATGGGAGCAATGTCAAAATACTTCTGTTCGCCAGAATGAGGAACTCTGTGACAACAGCCAACCAAAACTGTCCAGAGGTAGGTCAGCAAAGCTTAGCTTTTAATCACAATCTTATCTCAGTCCAGTTATTTCCTCCTGTTCCTGCAAAGTCATTTCCTTTTCAAAAAATGCTACTGAGCTGCATGGGTCCCCAACCCAGTCAAGACTATCAGTGCACACAACATCATCCAACACAGCAGCTACGTAGAGCTGCTGGTAAAGTCTTTGCAACGAGTGCCTCATGGTGTAACAAACAGTGCATGACAATAACATCTGGGTGTTTTTCTTCATCAAGTTGCAATGCAAATTTGCCACTGATGCATATTTTTTTCAAAACAGCACTTTCAATGTATGCAGATGTGTCATCAATACATACTATACTTTAGCTTAGCTATTTCTTTAGCCGCGTCAGGGCCAAACATCGATGGTTCAGCAGACAGGGAGTATTAATGTCTCTGCCACAGGGTGGGGCTTTTTTAAATTTGGCTGTGAGTTCAGCTACTTGATAGCTAGCTTTGAGAGCTCTCTCACTCACCTTTGTGTTTTTTCTCATTAAAGTGGCCTCGATTTGGGACAAAATAGTCCCAGTTCTTGTTTTGAAGTGTCGAGTGTTTCGTCTGGAGATGTTTTTTTAGCTTGCTAAATAAGTGGTGAGGGCTGCTGAGAGGATCAGTGGAATCTTGCTACTACCTGTAAAGGACTTGGCAGAACAACGTTGCCTGTCAAGGGCATCAAAGATCACCAGGGACACTACTCACTTTGCCCGTGGACTGTTTTCTCTCCTACCCTTAGACAGGAGGTACCGCTGCCTGAGGTGTAAAACTGTTCGGTTCAGGAGCAGTTTCTCTCACACCGCCATCCATCTTTAAAACAGAGGACTGTAAATATTTAACATATACACTACTGCCTTTCACAAGTGCAGTTACCTTGGACATGTGCAATAACGTCTTATTTTTTCTCTCGTTTTACTTATTTCATTCACTGCACCACTGCACCAGTATTCATAACTAATGCATTTCATCACAGGGGTTTTTAATTGTTTTTATTGTTGACCCTGCATTGTCATTTCGTTCTGCAGTGCGTCTCTGATGTAATTTTCCCTAATGACAATAAAGTAATCTGATTCTGATTCTTTCCTCCCACAGTTCAATGAAAAAAACCAGACTAATTTAATAAGTAGACAGTTCAAATGTCATGTTACGTATGTAATACAGAAAAATTTGACAGATTATTGTGTAGAAACAGCATCAAAAACATTTTTTGGATTTTTTAAGCACAGTTGTACGCAGATGATTGTGTTCTGTATTTCTTGCTTTTTCTTGTTTAGATGAATCAAGTCTCCTCTCCTGTCCTCTGTGTTTACAACCATCAACAGACACATTTAAGAGCTCTGAATAATAAATCAAGAAACGGTGCATCACTGCTTTAAATTTGGCTTCCAGAAGCATAAACAGGACCATGTCATTGGTATTGTCCACCACATTAAACACAACTGATGTATAGAGAAAAAAAATTTTACAGTTTGGGTGTGGCTGGTGATTCTAAATTGTCTGTAGGCTTGAATAGGAGTGTGATTTTTTGTCTCTATATGTAGTCCTGTGATAGACTGGTGGCCTGTCCAGGTGTCTACTGCCTTCACCCTAAGTCAGCTGGGATAAACCCCAGCCCCCGTGACCTTAGTGAGGGTTAAGGAGTGTACAGATAATGGATGGATGGATGTCTCAAGTGTCTCAACGTGCTAACATTAGCTGATCAGCGACAAAAACAAAATGCAGCTGGGACTGATGGGAGCGTCGTTCTGCGGGCACAATGGGGACTCTTATTCATCATGCACTTTGGAAGGCATTTTGCCTTTGGCATAAAGTCAGGAGAAGTTGCACTCCCACCAGTGACCTTGCAATGCTGGCAATGGCAGAGCCAGAGAATTTTTATACAGGTAGTCAAGCTGAGAATATTACTCAGACTCTTATCAAGTGCTCTTAGGTAAGACTGCCATATAGAAGCATATGAAAACTCACATACAATATAATGAACTTTTTTTTTATGTAGCCCTCAACTGAATAAAAATCTGAAGGGTTGCTAAATTTGACTTTGTAAAATATAAGATGATTATGATTTCAATTATAAAAGATAAATATCCACAATATTCTAATGTCAAAGGAATCCTTGTTCTGCTCGGGACACACACCTAACTGTGTCCATCCAGCATTTTGTTTCTTTCTTTTGGGTGCAGTGGGTTGCACATAATTTTTTTAAAAACATACAGAAACAGATTCTTTATTAAAATTGAAAACAGGTGCATTTTTAAACTGTTTCTGACAGAAAAAAAGTGGTCACTGGATGTAACTCCAGCTGTATGCCTAACTGTTTCTTTGCCATATATGATGAAGTGAGTCAGAAATAACTGGACCTCTTGGCTCAGAAGGTCAAAACATGTCGTCTGTCTGCCGTTACCATTTAGATGATAATGACAGAGACCCAATAATATGTTTCATTCTCCACTTAGATATGAAATGGGCACACTGTCCGCTCAGATGTTATTTACAGATTAGGCATACAAGTAGTGGCTGAACAAGAAGAAGTTTAAAGTTTTGGAGTGGCAACCACAGTCTCCAGACTTGAAACCCATTGAAAACCTGTGGAAAATCCTTAATCACTATCGGGACAAGTCCATTCATATCAAAAATGAAGAGGAGCTGTGGGAAGACTGTCAGTCAACCTTGTCAAAAATTACTGGAGACATCTGCAGAAAACTGGTAGAGTCCATGCCTCGCAGGCTGCAAGAAGTCATCAAGCAGAAGGGATACCCTACAAAATATTGACATAGACTATATTATTGGTAGTTGTTAAATAAAAATGTGGTTTGACCTCAATTTAGGACTAATTTTCTTTACATATTGAAGCACAAACAAAACGGTCATAAGTTTAGACCATCTGGAATTTAGAAAACATTTTCTTTCTCTTTAGTTATGTGGAACAAAATTTCAATTGTGGTGTTAATACATGTGAATTTGGGTAATTCACAGTAAATATGTCAAGATTGTATTTAATAGTTTGATGCAATAACATTCAGTTTTGCACTTTGGTCTAAAGTTTTGGCCACCACTGTATGTCTGATGGTGGAACTTGGTGCGATTGTGCTTCAGAATATCTGGTATGTAGCCAGATGCTGAAAAGATCACCAGCTTACTGAACGCAATGAGTCACTGAAGTTATCTAATGCTTGCATTGGAGGGTGTGGACGATAATTTGTAAACAGTTAGTTTGTAGACTGAGGTTAAAATTCAACAGTCATTTTACAAGATTACAACAGGCGGCACGCATGCCCTGTGACGTAAAGAGTACAGGTACAAAGCTGATGAAGTGGAAGTACAGGAGAAAGCTTTTTAAAATTGAGTTAGTGCTTACAGGGCAACATTTTTAAATTGAACCCAATTATCAAATCAGTTTGGTCATTTGGCAGATTGGTAGCTAAGGGGGCAATTACTTTTTCACATAGGACAAGAGGAGCTGGACAGCATTCTTCCTTCAATATATACTAATGGCAACTTCAACCACAAACACACAAACCGCCGCTTCTGGAAGTCTTTATGGTCGGTGGTTTGTGTTTTACAACTGTCATCGCTGTAAAGTAAATATTTGCTTCACTTTCAGCAAGGTGGACAACACATTAACACTACTTAAAGATGGTTTTCTCAGACAAGAAAAGGCAAAGCAGAAAAATGAGTTCAACATTTGAGTGTTTCACTTCATTTTGACCTGGTGTTTCATTCTTACACTCACATTGTAGTTCGTGTGATAATGCAGCTCGGTCATTATAAGTTTAATAGATATAAAAGTTTCCTCATGCTGAGGTTTTAGTTTTTTGCTGTTTTGTTGGTATTAAGGAAGAAGTGAAAGCAAAGTGGCTCTGGCCTTGACATTTCTGTTTACTTGGAAATTAGGCAACACAGTGACATGTGTGTGTGTGTGCGTGTGCGTGTGTGTGTGTGTGTGTGTCAGAGAAAGAGAGAGGAGGATCAGACGAGAAATTGGACACACCTCCTTTAGACTCAGTGATACAGTGATGACAGAAATAATTGGATCTGGCATTGCATCATTGGAGGAAGAACAATCTGTAATAGTAGTGCCATGTTTCAAGGTTGCCAGACTGGGAGTTATAACTTCATTGGATTTTTGTAATTTTTTGTGTGTGTGTGATTTAGTTTTACTAATTTGAATAGCAACAAAACACATTTGTACATATACTGCAGATTGTTTTGATTCACTTCGATGATTCTTATCTGGCGAGGAAAGTGGATCAATTAGCAGCTCGAAAATACACTACATACTACTACTTAATTCAGTCTATTCAGTCAGTCCATATCTTACCCCTGATGCCGCGGTTTGGTATTTAAAAAAGTTACTAACAGCTAAGAAAAGTATTGTGTGGACCACGGACGGCTGGTATAAATGGGCTAACAGGGCTAAGCCCTCCCAGACCAACACAAAAAAGATGAGAAAATTTTTTTTCAAATAACTTACAACAGATTGTTTTAAGTTTAGGTGAAAACAAAGGTAGCAACAGCACCAATCAGTCAAAAGAAAAACATAGAATATCTCTAAATGGGCTTATTTTTTACAGCCCCAGCAGATACAGTCCGCTTTCATTCATTTCGTTCTTGCAAGTGATTGACAGGTGTCATGTCCCGCCCCCGTGATTTACTGATCATTGGGCTAGCTTCACTCAGCCCACAGGCCACTGACTTTTGACCAATAGCAGCGAGTTGACGCAGCGGTGCTGCTATTTGTGCCAGAGTTGGAAAGGAGGGAGAAAAGGTTAAGCTATGACGGGCGTTATCATGAACGAGGTGGATTATTTGCTTTCATGTCCATTTTCCACAATGTCTTTGGAGGAAAAGCTGGAAGTTAAGAGACTGGGATCACATCGGCCGTCGATGTGAGCTTCTTTACAAATAAGGTAGGCCCATGTTGACCTGTTAAAGGACTGTGACACCTTGTTTTTGCTGAGGTCATCTGTTGTACTGAAGGCGTGTTTTGCACTACATGTCGCCAAACAGTTGTAATAAGACAGTTGCAGCAGGCTATCTGTGGGCAGTCGTTGCAGTTGGAACACGTTTTGTAGTGGTGTGTGTGTGTGTGTGTGTGTATGTGTGTGAGTGAGTGAGAGAGAGAGAGTATTGATGTAGAGGACTAAAAAAGTAAAGTGTACCTGTCATTGATGTAACTGTGTGTATCATAGGTGATGTTGCTTTTGCAGCTGTTAACCATTTAATCGGTATTATGCATTTGTTAGCCCACCCAACAAATTTCATTACCAGCCGCCACTGGTGTGGACTATATTAAGAGAAAATGAATTGAGGTCAGTTGAAGACATAACAAATGAATATTCTCAATTAAGAAGATTTTTGTTCTTTTACTGATGAATCACTGTATTCTATTTTCTTATACCAAGACAGCTACTGTGGCTGTGGAAGTGTCAAAAACTGCATTTCCTCAAATGGCCCGTTGAGGCTGGCTCCAAAAGCGAGTCAATTCCCGTCAAGCTCCAGGTTAAACTCCCAAGTTTATAGAATAAATGTTTACAGCCCAGAACAAAATACAGTTTTTGCTGTTTGGAGTATTCGTGAAAGGTGCACAGGGGATGATTTTTACGTAGCTCCCCTCTTTAAATTGCATTAAGGCTTAAAGTTTTGCATAATTCAGAGAGCGCTCTTCTTGAAGAGGCAGGTGAGCATCTTGACAGGGCAGAGGCCTTTGCATGACCCACCGCAGCTCTAGTCCCACTTTATCTCTTTGTTCATTCATAGATAAACTGGGAATTATGAGGGGTTGGGTGCTGTTAAGGTCGCGATAACCAGAACCACCACACTGAAAATGTGGGGTTGTCCCAATTTATGAAAACGTCAATGATAAACACCAGACAAAAACTAAATGTAAATTATGCATGCTTTCTGCTGCTGAGTGCTATTGGTCTGATGGTGAAACACAGTGATTCATGAAATTAATTCATTTGTTTAATTAATTTAGTTACTGTTTAAAATATGAGTCGATGTCAGCTTGATGCTGTGAAAAACAATGTATTGTCTCGTAAACAACACTAGCAGCAGCTAGATATAGTTTGATGACACCACAAACCACAACCAACAGCTACAAAATGTTGTTGACACAACAGGAAAGAGAGTTTCACAGGTGTGGTGGAGTTTGTCATGCCAGCCCAGTCAGAATACGGAAATGATGAGCTGAATCAACAACTGAAGGTTAGACTGTAGTGAAAGATTCAAGATTTAAGATCTGTCATGTGCTCATGGATTATGGACTGTGTGTGTTTAGTCCATCACTCTTCACCCTCTTCACCATGAACTGTGTCCCCACCCACTCCTCCAACACCCTGAAAAAGTTTGCCGATGATACTATGGTGGTAGGCCTTATAGGAGCAACAGTGAGACCTGGTACAGGCAGGAGGTCCAACATCTGGTAGCGTGGTGTGCAGACAACGACCTGGTCCTTAACACCACCAAAACAAAGGAAGTCATCAAAGACTTCAGGAGGACCAGGAGAGTCGTACAGCCACCGCTTCATATGAGCATAGAAGAGGATCTGACATGGACACTAAACACCTCCAACCTGGTAAGAAAGCCCAGTAGAGGATGTTCTTCATGAGGAAGCTAAAGCAGGCTGGTCTGGCTCCACAACTGCTCAGAAACTTCTACAGAGGCACCATCGAGAGCATCCTCTGCCAGGGCGGCACAGTGTTGTACAGTGGCTGCACAGCATAAGACAGGAAAGATTTGTCATGAGTGGGAACAGTGGTACAGAAATAAGAAAATTGTTGAAGCTGAGCTCACAGACTTGGACTCTATATATACCATATTTTCACGACCAAAAGGCGCACTGTACCAAAAGGCGCAGTCTCAGCTATGTGTGCCATTACTGTATTTAACACACACATAAGGCGCACCTGATTATATGGCGAGGGTTTTATATACAATCCACGTCCACACTTCCCCCTTTAACGTTCTCATGGTGTCCTCTACTACGTCGGCCTTACAACACACACAGAAGCATACAAGTGTGCGTTTTTAAAAATAGAGCCGGAGCAAAACTGAGTTTGGTTGTGCTTTATTTAAGTATTGATTACAAAGTACTAACATTTTTTTAATCATCAATAGGCGCGGGCATGGTAAAACACAGATAAAACAAGCACACAAGTGTGCGTATTTAAAAATAGAGCGGGAGCAAAACTGAGTTTGGTATTCACATTTTTTTTTTTTTTACCGGTAATCGTCATCAATCAAACCCATGGAAGTCCTCATCCTCTGTTTCTGAATTGAACAGCTGCGCTAAACCTCCATCAAACATGCCAGGTTCACTTTCTTCACTGTCAGAGTCACTTTCCGTGCCGTGCGGCGCTTCGGAAATGATGCCGGCTTTTGCGAAAGCTCGAAGAACAGTGCCAGCAGACACGTTAGCCCAAGCATCTACAATCCATTGTCAAACTGTGGCGTAACTCGCCCGGCGCTGCCTTCCACTCTTAGTGAAACTGTGGTCTCCATCGGTCATCCATCGCTCCCACGCCGCTCGCAGCCTTACTTTGAACGGCCGGTTCACACCGATGTCCAGCGGTTGGAGTTCCTTTGTCAGGCCTCCCGGAATGACAGCAAGCTCAGAGTTCATTTGCTTCACTTGTTTTTTCACATCGGCTGTGAGATGGGCACGCATAGAGTCACAGATCAACAGCGATGGTGATGCGTGGAAAAAACCACCTGGTCTACGTCCGCCTTACAACAACAACAACACACACAGGACGTGAGATCGGGCTGCAACATCAGCCACTCAGGGCGCTTCCTGTTCATCCCACTACCGTTATCAAAACACAAACTAGCAGGCTGAGGAAGAGCTTTCCCCCAAAGCTGTAGCCTCCATTTCACCCCCGAGAGGGCAGCATTGGCCTGTTAAATTTGTAAATCATGTCTGATTGTCTTTGGGGCAGGAATTATGCTGCTAAATGTTTGTTGCAATCACAGTTTACACTCAGGTAGCACAACTAATTGGATCTCCAGAGGTTAGTATGATAAGCAATACTATCCAATGTGTATTTTTTTGTTTATAAGTACAGTTTTCATTGTTTGCAATGTAGTTTCCACTCACGAGTTGTTATTATGCTGCAGCTTATTGTAATTTATTTATACTAGACACTGGCTCTTGTTTGACTGTTGAGTTTTCCACTTTATGAGTAATAAAAGTTAGCAATTATGTTTTAATGTTTGTTTTAGAATATTAGAGCTTCAGCAATTATGTTCATGGTTATTTATTTCCTTATTTCCTTGATTAGTTGTTGTAATACTGAAATATGTCAATGAGTGTTGCAGATAAGGTTCTCTTTATTCATAAAAGATTGTTACATCTCTTACGGGTACGGATGTTATGAAGCTTGCAGCTGGTTAGGTTAGCTAAGCATAAAGGCTGTAAACAATCCGACGCTGTTAGCCGGGCTCTAGTCAAAGGTGACAGAATCTGCATGTATATATTACTAATCCCTCCATGAAAACACATAATTTTACACTTTGACTTTTTAGATGTAAACAACCATTATGGAACATGTTAATTAGTAAACTTTAGAGGTGCCAGTTACCTGAACTAAACCAAGCTAGCTAGTCTTTATGCCAAACTAAGCTAACCAAATGCTAGATGCAGCTTCACATAAATCCTACAGTTTTATTTTATATCACCCTTGCAAAAATAAAAACCTTTACAAATTTCAGGCAAACAGCTGTTGTCAACCTTTGTAAGCTAAAATTTGTGGCAAATGGTGGACTTCTGGCTTTAACTTCATGCTAAACTTCATCCATTAGCTGGCACAAACTGAGTTGGCATACTGCTGAACATGTTCCCAAACAAACATCCATCCATCCATCCATTCTCTACACACTGCTTAATCCTTATTAGGGTCACGGGGGTGCTGGAGTCTATCCCAGCTGACTCAGGCGAAGACAGGGGACACCCTGGATAGGTCGCCAGTCTGTCGCATGCCAAACAAACAATCAAACCAAAAAGTGTAATTATTGCCAGAAGTCTGTCATAGTGGACAACACTGGAAAACTTAGGACAGCATGCTATTGCTTTTTCTGCAAATCATGCATAAATTTGCTGCAAGCATTTTGTTTTAGTAAAGGCAGTCTTCTCAGAAAGAAGTTGAACAACCCTCTTCCTCAAGATATAATTGAAATTGCATTTCTGTCTGAGAGAAAAGAAATTTTACTCCATCAAAGAATGCGGTGGAGTTATGTGATGATCGGCGTTAGTTTGTCTGTTTGGCTATCTGGTCGTGTAAAGGGTTAAAAATATTTATTTTAGAGATGAACAGAAACACAGTTAAAAGGTTAAATATGTCAGGAAAAGGTTAAAAAGCCATTGAGACTGGTACAGCTAATTGCTAAAAATAAGTTATGTTTAAAAACGTGTTTAAAATATAGATAGATACCCCTATATGTAAATTTTTTAAAAACTATTTCTTTATGTTTTAAGTATGCTTAAAAGACTGAATTTCATGGTGTATTACTGGTTTCTGTGTCAATGCAATTTTCAAACAGGTCACTCGATGGCGCACAGTGCCAGAGAGGAACATATAACCGCATTGAGACACTTGCTGCAGAACAAATCTTTCAGTTGAGCTGGATGAAAGCTAAAACGTAGCGTCTCTTTGTTTACACATACAGGTGGGTTTATATTCCTCAAAACCACATGCATGTACCCCAGAATAAGGGCGTATTGCGTTGTGAATTCTTGGATATAATGTGCAATGTTTAGAGTCGAGTTTTGTCGAAGTTTTATGTCAAGATACAGCTGTTTTGCCGCGTGCGACTGTGCTAGGCTAGCGGAGCGGTTGTTAGTAAGCTAAGTAAGTTGCTGACACAGAATTAGTTACGTTTGACACCGTTTGTTTAAAGGAGTTTTATTCGTGACGAATAACCAATCAAATCACTCCAGAAGACAGAGCGGCCACAGCTAGATAAAGGTTCAGAGCCAAAGTAGTGGAGCCAATGTACCGTAAGTCAGTAAAAACTAAAATACTGATTATCAGTAAATCAGTCAGCCCACAATTACTACGATTCTACAATGTATGTCTCTTTACTTTGACTTTTATTTGTACAATATACGATGTATATGATGGTGTTTTTTCGTACCAAAGGCTATACTGTGATGTTTTCTCAGACACATACTATGCTACTCTGTTTGTTCTGGCCCTGGGCCGCTGCACTCCTCCTCTGGTGTTTTCTGGATTGTACTCAGCTGCATGTCTTCGTCCACCCGGCCTCCGTTGACTTGTCCCACCTGCCGTCTCTGGAGCTGAAGATGGACTGGAACAGACCAAAGTACAGTCCAATCACGATCCTAGCTGCCTCTCAAAAGGCTCCTTCATCTGGCGGCACTTCTTCTGAGGGGAAGCTGAGCTTCAGCAGAACTTTGGAGATGTGTTCCAGTGGTTGGTGGATGTGTGGGGAGATAGAGAGGGACCTTTGAATAGTTCAGAAAGAAAAACAGGGAACCCATTGGTAGTTTTAGTTTTGGGTGCTACTGTGGTGTGTTCTTGGGTTTTAAGAGGTGAACAGGAAGAGTTTTTTTTTCATGTTGATGATCTTTTACTTTGTTCCTGGTTGGAATGCCATCAATGTCAACGTGAAATTCACTTTTAGTTCTGTTGATTTATTTTTATTTTACTAACACCCATTTGCTTTTAACCCCCTCACATGTTGTGTTGTTGTAAACTTACTCTTTCAAATAAATACTCGTCTAACCCTCTGGAAACCAGCGTGTGGACTGTTTTTGTGTTGCTTCTCACCTTCAGACAGCCGGGACATAAAGTTTTGTGGACCAAAGGCTATACTATGATGTTTTTAGAACAACGCGCTATACTATAGGCTTACTATGACGTGTTTTTTTGTTTTAGTTTTTTTTTTTAGCAACAATAAGAATTTGAACAGTTTTAAAAATTACTATACTTTTAATTGTGCAATGAACTAATATTCTATGGCATTTTTTGATGACATACTCTGTTTTCTTGAATAACATACTATTTTGACAACATACTGCACAATCACATTTTTTGAACCACAGATCAAACATGACAATTTTAGGCAACATCATATCATTTTGCCCTTTTTGAACCACATAATAATCTATGTTTATGTTTTGTTTTGTTTTTTTGCTGACATGCTATACTATGAACTACAGACCATACTATGTTACTCTTGAAAAGTATACCATACTTAAACATTTTCTGAACTCCATCCTATACTATGGAGTTATAAACAGAGTGCTTTGGTTACATGTTGATTTATAATCTACATTTTTTTTCTGTTTTGTTTTTTGACAGGATTACCACAGACCTGACCATGAACACTGTTGACACTCACCTGAGGGAGACGCTGCCTAAGATCTCCAAGCTGCTTGGTTGTGGTCTTTCTGCTCCAGAACATCTTCATCACTACGTCTTCTTTTGAAGAGGCCCTCAGATGCTGCAATCTCTGACCTTAAGGAGGAACTGCTGCTTTCACTCTGTAACGAGACAACGGTTATTTTAAAGACCCAGCTCCTGGCGGCTTTTAGTGAAAATTTAACATCCATCAAAATGGAACTGCAGACAGTTAAATCTGAGCTGTCGGTCAGTATTTCAAACATGAAATCTGACCCAGCCGCCCTAAATCACGCTGTGGGTGAAACAGAAACTTCAGTCTCCACATCACCGATGACATCGTCACGCTCCAAAGCAGAGCACCTGTCTGCTGAACAGAGAATAATAAACTGCTGAAACAGTTGGTCTGTCCTTCTGTAAGTGAAAGCTAAACAGGAAGTGGTTCACTGACGATGTCGTCCATTCAGTCTCCTTCACAACCAGATGAGGTTTTCCTTCTGTTGGCTTCACTCAGAAGACCCTCACAGTGAACATGAGACACCTGAGATGAAGAGAGATGTCACAGCATCAGCATCAACAGCAAAGGTTCATTTTAAAGTATCCCTGGAATGATTTCCTCTGTCATATCTATTTTCCAAGCCCTGAAAGACAGAAATGCCTGTAGCCACTTTAGCTTCAGGAGAAAGGATTTTATTATCCGTCTTATCTGTGCTGTAATTTAAATGTAATAACTGCAGTGTTC
This sequence comes from Acanthochromis polyacanthus, assembly GCF_021347895.1. Lineage (NCBI taxonomy): Eukaryota > Metazoa > Chordata > Actinopteri > Pomacentridae > Acanthochromis > Acanthochromis polyacanthus. The sequence goes on from NC_067135.1 coordinate 17,870,442, forward strand.
ATCATTACTTTGGACATATTCTGGGAGTTTATTTTTCAAATCTACACTGCAGGAATATGTACTACAACATGTGATCCAGTCATTAAATAATGTTAACGTCTAGAGGGCAGATTTACTGTTTTCTCCAATTTGACCTCAGAGACTCAGCAGATATAAAATATATACACAGTCTATGCGCCGTACTCTGTTTGGCTCCATACTTGCTGATGACCACTTCTGGTCTCGGAAAATGAAAAAACGGGTCTTTTCTTGTTTCTGTCTCTTACTGATTTTACGTTTTTGTTATTGTAAATATAAAATGAAAATCAAAGCATTTTTAAAATTTCGTATATTCCTTTTTGATCATGAAAAGAAAAGCGCTTTGTATTTCAATTTTATTTTTGTTCTTTTAAAACGAAAATCAAATAACCACTTGTTTTTTGTTGTTCAATGCACGATTCAGAACAGAAAATCCAATTGCCAGAAAAATACACGGACCACGAACCCTGTTTGGTGTTGTCTGTTATACTGTGTTATTTTTTTTAAGATTGCCATCAAAGTTTCGTTGTAGACATGCAACGACAATAAATATCCTTGACTCCTGGAATCCTTAAACGCTCAACCAAATACAAAAAGAAGCTCATCTGAGGCATATAAGTGTTAACACCTTTTTTACTGTAGGGGGCAGCATTGGCCTGTTAAAGGAGATTGCAATCACAATACAGCAAGATGCAGCAAACTTAATTTGTAAATCATGTCTTTGATTGTCTTTGGGGCAGTAATTATGCCACTAAATGTTTGTAGCAATCACAGTTTACACTCAGGTAGCACAACTAGTTGGATCTCCAGAGGTTAGTATGATAAGCGATGCTTTATACTGTGTATTTTATTTGTTAAATAAAATTTTCATCACTTGCAATGTAGTTTCCACTCACTAGCTGCAATTTCTTTATAACAGACTGTTGAGTTTACCATATTATGAGTAATAAAAGTTAGCAGTTACGTTTTAACTTTTGTTTCAGAACATTAGAGCTTCAACAATTATGTTCACTGTTATTAAATTTCCTTATTTCCTTGATTAGTTGTTGTAATGCTGAAAGATGTCAATGAGTGTTTCCTAAAGCCCAAGTTGACCTCTTAATTCACTTATTATATCTTCACATACTTACTGTCATAGAGGAGGAAAGAAACCACAAAACATTCAGCCTTGAGGAGCTAGAATCAGAGAATTTTGACTTAAAAATTACTAAGATCAGTTTATCTTCTGTCAGAATAGTTGGTGAGAAATTCAATAGCAGACAACGAATCGATTAATCTCTTAGTAATTGGACTTTTACAGAATGTAAGCACCTGTAAACAGATTCAGTATTTTTTATATTGCGAACACTCTGCTGACGGTATGTTGAAATTAACCCATTTACAGGAAGTGAAGTGTAACTGTGAGGCTTGATAAAACACTCGGTGCCAGTTCTCATCAACTTTTACCTTTTTTTTTTTTTTTACATTACATACACAGGAAGTTTTATTTTCCTCTTTTGTGTATCCTTGACAGAAAGAGGAAGTTTTCTGTCACCAGCTGAGTGTGTTTCACATGCAGCGCCTCCGGTGCTCAGCGTGCACAGCGAAGACTGGACTAGTTTCTGCTATGGACGTCTACCAGGAGGCTGTGCATTATCTGGAGTCACAACATGTACCAGGTGAGTGGAAAATTGAATATTTACTCATTTGACTTATTAAAAATGCTCCATACCCTCTGCTTGAATTGCGCAACTAATATTGTATTGAAGAGGCATCACTTATGGATGCAAGAAAACCGTATTTACGTTTCCTCTTTGGGACCTTAATCACTCAACCATGCTGATTGTCTGTCTGTGTTGTAGTGGAAACAGATACAGATGTCTTGGAAGAGGATGTTTTCCGGGAGGAGGCAGAGTCCTGCTTTCTTTCTCCTCTTATCACAGAGAGTATAGACTTCCCCGACACCCCCGTGAGTTCACATTTCATCATCATCCCAAATATCTCTCAGTAGGCTCTGTGTAAGCGGGCATTCAGTCTACTAGTGCTAATCTAATGATAGCAGCAAGAAAAGGAAACCAAGGCATGTGGAGATGCACCATAAAACCTTTAAATACTAAAATAACTCTTCAGGGTACATCTTATATTCCATTCCATCCATCCATTATCTACACATCGCTTAATCATCAGTAGGGTGGGGGCTGGAGTCTATCCCAGCTGACTAATACTACTGCTCAGTAGTCTGGGGTCACTTAGAAATGTCCTTATTTTTTGAAAGAAAAGCATTTTTTTCAATTCTAGCTGGAAACAGCTGATTTTTAATGGAATATCGTACAGAGGAACCTTTCCAGCAACCATCACTCCTGTGTTCTAATGCTACATTATGTTAGCTAATGCTGTTGAAAGGCTAACTGATGATTTGAGAACCTTGTGCAATCCTGTTAGCACATGAATAAAAGTGTGAGTTTTCATGGAAAACATGAGATTGCCTGGATGACAACAAAGGTTTAGGATGTGTATTTTAGTGAAATTGAAAGGGAACCATAACGCACAAGAAGCAGTCAGCAAAGCCCAACGCTTAGCTCACTTTTCTGCTCTGTGAGGCTGTATTTAGCTTAATGGTAACACCAGCATCTAACTTTAATACTCCTGCAACCACAAACCTTGACTGATGTTTCATATGTACTGTGTGCCCTTGCAAGTTTGCATGCTGGTAAGTGCTCATTAGAACAAAGCAGGGTATCGCACAAATTAAAATGTTGACGACTACACAGACAGAAGGAATAGCCCACCACTGTGACTACAATTCTGCCTGAGGTTACTACGTCAGAAAGGACCAAAAAGCAGCAAAATAAGGACATAATGGATATATTTAAAATCAGCAAAAGTTGAAAAATTACACCACAAGAAAGCATGTAATCAGAGCATCAAGCTTTTTAACAAAAGATCTGCAACTTAAGAGTTTCTAAAGTCTGAGCACTTCTTGCTAGGCTGTTCCAGAGATTAGGAGCAACCACTGTGAAGGACTGATGGCCTCTGCTTTTAGGCCTGAATGTCAGAACATCCAGTAAAGCTTGTTTTGTTTATCTTGAAAAGACAGTGTGTTATTCACATGTTATGTTTGGGGTCAGTTGGACTCCAGAGACATGTTTCTGACTGTGGTGTATTCTGACATTTTGTTGAATGATACAGACATCATGCAGCCTGGAGGACATGTTAGAAAGAAGACTTGTGGTCCTGAAAGGCATCCTGGAGAGTGAGGAGGTTTATCTCAGAGAGCTGGACGCCCTGCTGATGGTAACACACACAGAAACCTGGAAAAAGGGGGATTTTTTTATGCAGACGAAGTGTGCAGAACACTTGCTCTGCAGGTTGAATCATATTGCAAAAATAGAAAAGCCCCATTGATATTTCTAGTATTAGCCTTCTGTTGAACTTCCATTTTGTTGTTTAACTGTAACTACTCTTATACAAATCTCTTAATCAACTGTGGCCTCCAATGATAGTTTTCTTTTATTTTGAATAATCATGCTAAAGCTCATTCTCTTCTTTGTTTGCTGTATCTGAATGTTAGCAGTAAGTATACTGCTGTTCAAAAGTTTGGGGTTGCTGAGAACTGTCCTTATTTTTGAAAGAAAAGTAGTTTGTTTCAATGGAGATTACATTAAATGAATCAGAAATACAGTCTAGACATTGTTAATCTGGTAAATGACTATTCTAGCTGGAAACGTCTGATTTCTAATGGAATATCTCCATAGGGGCACAGAGGAACATTTCCAGCAACCATCACTCCTGTGTTCTAATGCTACATTGTGTTAGCTAATGGTGTTGAAAGGCTAATTGATGATTAGAAAACCTTGTGCAATTATGTTAGCACATGAATAAAAGTGTAATGGTGTCATGGAAAACATGAAATTGTCTGGATGACTCCAAACTTTTGAATGGCAGTGTACATGCTTGTTTTTCTGCCTGCATTATACATCATTATGTCCAACATTCACATTCAATGTCTTCATTGTTCAGCTTCCGTTTTTAAAGTGGTTTATATCGTTCTGCATTGCAGATAAGGTTCCTCTTTTTCATAAAAGATTGTTACATCTCTTATGTGTGCAGTTATTATGAAGGTTGCAGCTGGATTAGCTTAGCTAAACATAAAGGCTGTAAACAAGGGGATGGCTCTAGTCAAAGGTGACAGAATCTGCATATAGTACTATGAAAACACATAGTTTTACACTTTGACTTTTTAGATGTAAAGAACCATTATATAACATGTTAGTAAACTTTAGAGGTGCCAGTTACCTGAATGAAACCAAGCTAGCTAGTCTTTATGCTTCACATAAATCCTACAGTTTTATTTTACATCACCCTTGCAAAAATAAAAAAAACATTTACAAATTTTAGGCACACAACTGTTGTTGACATTAGTAAGCAAAAATTTGTGGCATATGGTGGACTTCTGGCTTCAACTTCATGCTAAACTTTATCCATTAGCTGGCACAAACTGAGCACTAATGTAGGGACAAACTCTGGTGGCAAACTGCTGAACATGTTCGCCAAGCAAACAATCAAACAAAAAAGTCTTACTGTTGCCAGAAGTCTGTCACTAGTAGGCAACACTGGTAACCTTAAAACAACATGCTATTGCTTTTTCTGCACATCATCCACAAATTTGCTGCAAGCATTTAGCTTCAGTAAAGGCAATCTTCTCAGAAAGAAGTTGAACAACCGTATTCTTCAAGATGTAATTAAAATTCATTACTGTCTCAGCTGATTGTCAGTGAGAGCAAAACATTTTTACTACGTCAAGGAGCGCGGTGAAGCTATGTGACAATCAGCGTTGGTTTGTCTGTCTGTCTGTCTGTTAGCAACATCACTCAAAAATGGAATAACGGATTTGGATGAAATTTTCAGGAAAAGTCAGAAATGACACAAGGACCAACTGATTAGATTTTGGCAGTGATGCGGCTTATAGTCTGGATCTATGGATTTGTTAAAGATTTTTGTATCATTGTGAGATAGGTGTCACTGTAACTATGACAACAAGTGAACACTACGTCAGCCGCCTGCTGATGATCACATGATTGCAATCCTACTACAAACTTAGCCCTGAACAGAAAAAAGATTTTAAGCTCAATATTGTACAATTTTCTAATTCTTTCAGAGGAAAATGCATGTAGAATGTACGCAATATATGAGGCTTAATATCACAGTGAGTACAGCCTAGCTAGACCAGTGGTTCTCTAATCATGTGCTTTATTATGAATCCTATTATGATGATTTACTATAATTATATGGAAAGTGTGCCTGCTGACAAAAGTGTTTGCACTAAATTACACAAGGATTGATAATATCTCATATATAGGTTAATAATATTCTACAATCTAGTGATCCAACATAGCAATAATAACAGGGGATAACTCCTCCTTCTTCTTCTCTGGCCTTACCTTGTTGCTTTCTTCCATTTCCTTCATGTCACTTCTTATACATGATGATATCTGAAGACTTTCATTCTTAACTTAGTGAATTTTGTTGACTGGCTACCAATAATGGCATACAGTGGTCATAGAAAATGCACCAGTGCCAAAACATTTTAAGTAAATCTACTGCTTGAATGAGACACAGAGGAGCTCTGTTTCTGCTTTTGGTCAGTGTTATCTTGTTTTCAAGCGGTTTAATGCCTGACCCGAGTGACACATTAAGCTGTTTACGGTGACAATACATGATATTTAAGGCAGGAAATTATGGTGTAAATACAAGTGCTGGGGTTTTTTGGGTCATTTCTCCTTTTCCCTCTGCAATTAATAGCAACAGCGATGCCTGTTTCCCCTTTTTTTTGAGAAGTTGTAGCTCATTTCACAAAAAAGAAAACAAAAGCATGAAACGTGGATGGGAGAAATGAGATGAAAGGTGATGACTGTCGGGGTTGTTGGTTAAAGCTGCTGTATTTTGTCTGTGCTGCTGTCGCTCGGCAGTGTGCACATAGCATTGTGGAGCTGGGGTTTGAGAGCATGAACCAGAGTTAAGAGGATGTTGAAATGTACAAGAGTGGTGAAGGAAATGTGAGCTGTGCTCTTGATTTAGTATATTCACACATTCATCTCTCTCTCACTTCAACACAGCCTTTGCTGTTTTTATTTTCATCTTCTACCCACCAGCATATTCTTGTCACCCACATCAGTTAACCTTTCGCTCTGCTTGTACAGTTCAGTTATTTTGCTTTTATCTTCCTCTCCAGCCCATGAAGGCTCTGAGGGCCTCAGCTGGGACCTCCCAGCCAGTTCTGTCCAGTCAGCAGGTCCAGACTGTTTTCTATCAGGTGCCTGAGCTCCGAGACGTGCACCAAAGCTTTTACTCCGACCTGAAAGCCCGTCTGAGCACTCACTGCCAGGCTGAGGTCAGCTCTGAACAGGAAACAGGAATGAGACACAAAGACTTTGAGCTAATGGTGGGAGACCTGTTTCTGAAAATGGTAAGTTTGCTGTATTTGTTTCTATCCTTTGCCATGCCTCAGTTTTAGAAATCTACCAAGAGAAGAAGAGATCTAAACTGTCCCATCACTTCCTCCTTTCTTGTTTCATACTGACATGTAAGAGTAACCCTGTTGATGCTGGCTGAGGAAAGCTAATAACACATTTATGTGCCTTTAATCCATTAAAATCCAAGATTTCATGTTTGTTTGCATTTATGTCGACTTAAAGTTGCACAAGTTAGCCTTTAATTGATCTCATCTTCTTTTTAAATGACACTTTTATGTGGAAATATTGCCAAATTCATAGCCTAGCTGTTATTATTATTTATTGTTCCATGCAGAAATAAAAATCAGTAGTGGCTGCACAGCGGATTGGTGGTTAGCACCGTCGCTTTGCAGCAAGAAAATCCCTTTCTGCATGGAGTTTGCATGTTCTCCTTGTGCAAGCACTGGCTTTCTCCCACAGTCCAAAAACAAGCTGAGGTTAATTGGTGATTCTAAATTGTCCGTAGGTGTGAATGTGAGTGTGATTGTTTGGTTCTATATGTAGTCCTGTCCAGAGTGTCCCCTGCCTTCACCCTCAGTCAGCTGAGATAAACTCCAGCCTCTTGCCACCCTAATGAGGATTATAAATGTATAAATGATGGATAGATGGAAAAATCAGCAGTTTTATGGCCACAGCAACAGCTTGAAATGTCTCTGAAGTGACTGCTGGTTGACATGCAGTCTAATCGGCCGTCACAGTCACAGTTTCATCCTCATTCCATTCTCTGACAACAGACACAGAAAAATATGCAAATAAGAACAGCTTTAGTGGCAATTTGAATGTATTAAAAATCGCACAGGGAGCTGGCCAAGCTGAGGATGCACTGAAGCACATCAGTGGGACATGAAAACACAGCAGTAGATGAACTGCAGTACAGGGTGGGGAAGCAAAAATGTCCTGTCAGGTAAAAACAACTATAAATGGGTGTAACTTTTTTATTCTCTGGAATTTTGAACTGATTTCTTGAAGAACACAAATTTAAAGCTTTCAGAACATGTTTATTCAATATGTCCTCCATCAGCCATGATGAAGGCCTCGATACAGCCTCCGAAAGAGGCACGGGCCCACCTGATATCCTCCTCGAGGTAGGCCTCCCATTCCCTGGAGAATGCAGCCTTCAGTAAATCCATATTGGCATGAGGGGTGGCATTAGTCCTCAACTCAATGGCACCCCATCAGAAAAAATCCAGGGGGTTTAGATCAGGTGAGCTGGGGACCAAATGTCTTTGGGCCAGAAGTTCGCCATATTCTACTCACAGAACTTTTGGACCTTGATTGATGTGTGAGCAGGAGCCCCATCTTGCTGCCACACATAGTTGTTGTCAGGGTAGGTGGCCATCAGTAAGGGCAAAACGGTGTATCTCAGAACCTTGTAGTACACATCAGCCCCAATTTTCTGATCTGGCTTGAAGAAGTAGGGGGGCATCTTATTGCCATCTGAGCCCAAGACTCCCAGGACCATCTGGAGATCTCTTGGTGCCCAAACTGGATTGTCTGGCATGCTGGATGCGGCGAATGGTCCTCTCACTGATGTCAACAATCTTGGCAATGTCCTTCTGAGGGATTTGGGCATCCAGGAGATCACAAACCCTATTGTGTTTTGCTTGTTGCTTGCTCACTTCACAATGCACCAAGGTCTGACAAACACTAAAAAGATTGATTAAAGGTAAGGAACTTTGATTTTAATTATTGTTTTGATTACCCTCACTGTTTGGGCAGGACATTCAAATCTGTCAATAGGACATTTTGCTTCCCCACCCTGTAGTGAGAACCTTCACATTTTCACAGCTTTTATTTCAGACTTCCAAAATGTTAAGAAATACAAAACACAAAAGAAACTGATTTTCACCTTGTGAGACATCTGACTGCTTTTGATGAGTCTTAGAAGCAGCTCTATCAGGACGATGAGCGTGAGGTAGTTTTACCAGCATCAGAGCATCTTCCATCTGCAAAAGTGGAGTAAAGTTTTAATAAGAATATGTTGCACCTTCTTTTTGTTTACACCACACATCAGATGATTGTAGAAAGAGAACTACAACTTCACAATATTTACTCCGTTTGAGTGTCACTCTGTCTTGTTTGGGACGTGCTTCACCCATCTCCACCCACTCTATTGCTTTGTAGGTGAACCAGATCGGTCTGTACGGTGGTTTCATTGAAAACTATGAAAAGGCTGTCGAAGTTGTTAGGAAGTGCACACACTCTGATCCTCGCTTCCGAACTCTGGCCCAGGTACTAGTAGTTCATTACGCATTTCCAGACCAGAATGAATGCATGATTATCCATCTTGAAAGCTGCATGAGGTGCCACTTTATCCATTGCTTTTCCAGAGCATGATGTCTAACAACGGCGCAGACAAAGCTCGGACTCAATACACATTCGAAGGTAGGCTTTCCAAGTGTATGTTTTTACTGAATACGTTTTTGTATGTCAGCATCTAATAGCTGTCTTTGCCTTTACAGCTCTACTGTATAAGCCTTTGGACAGAGTAACGAAGACCACATTAGTGCTGCGTGTGAGAAAACTGTTTCTATCATTCAATTCAATTCAAGCTTCACTCCTATAGCTGCAACTGTCTTTCTGTGCTTTTTTTTTTTTGCTTTTTCTTTTGCATCTTTCATCAATAATTTGCGGAATAGTGTCTCATGAAGAGCAGCTTGAACGACAAACAGTGATCTTCAGCTCATTTGGTTTCATTTTTCATTCTCTGACGCGGCGACCTCTCTGTGATCTTGTAGGACCTCCTGAAGACGACACCAGTGGAACACAGAGATTACGTGCTCTTGCAAGAAGTTCTGAGATTGTCTCGCAGCTTCCTGTCTGGTGTCAATGAGAGTTCACAGTGCAGACGGGAGGTCACGCTCAGTCACGGCATGGTGAGTTCTGTGTCGCTCAAAATATGCCCAAATGCACATGGGGAAATGCTCGTTTGCATATGCAGCTACCCTCACAGATCCCACCCACCTGAGACTATAGGAATCAGTATGCCCTCTCAGAATACAGCGTGTCTGTTTGTGTTCCCTCAGAGGCGTCAGCTGATGCGTGACGGCTTTGTTGTGGATATGAGTGATGGGGAACGCAGCCTGCGTCACCTCTTCCTTTACACCGACCTACTTCTGTGCACCAGATTCAAACATGCAGGCAGAGGGTGAGTGAAAGAGAGAACACGAGAGCTTGTGGGTAATGTGGTCAGCATCTTCACAAACTAGGAGCAGCGACTCTGCATGTACAATATGCAGCAGCTTTGTTCTCAACTCTTAAACACGTCATGTTTTTAAAGCTGTGAGTGTTTAAATGTCAAAAGTTTCAATGAGATGAACCTTATATTGCACTAAAATATCTTTGCGGAAACATTTATGCGCATGCTTGTTTGCGTTTCTCCCAGGAAGCAGGACCAGTACAGGTTTTGCTGGTATCTGCCTCTTGCTGGTCTCAGACTTCACTGGGTTGCAGACCAGGAGCGACCATCTGACGCAAACATCCGCTTACACTCCATAAGAACCAAAATGTACCTCCTACGCCAGCAGCTACGACAACATGCGGTGTGTTGTAAAGAGACACACAGAGGAATATGATCTGTTTTTGTTTTGTTTTTTTTACATATGAGTGAAACATTAATACATTTCTTTGTATAAAGAAGGGTTCCAGAGGCTTCATTATGGCGGCTCGTAGCAGGAAGAAACTGGAACAGATGGAGCTGATGCAGCTCACACTCTCTCCGATTTACAGACTGGAGCTGCACAGCCTCAGTGGCAAGGTAGAAACACACACACACACACACACACATGCATCCTAATACTTTCAGCGCAGTTGCAATCTTGGGTAATAATTCCAAAATGATCTGTTTGTCTCACTGTAGAGTCACACTCTCCTCTTCTCCTCCCTGTATGAATTAGAAGAATGGAGAGAAGCCATCCACAAACTGACCACAGACAGTGAGTTCATAGCTTTAGGCTACTCTTGAGGCCATAATTGTTGCATTATGGCAGAAATCTTTGTTATTCTTTTATGTATGCTTATAAAAACAGATCTTTAAAGTAACTTGTAGTTTAGGATATGTATAGCACATGTACGCAAGCATCCTGTGGTTTCTGGCACTAGGGCGTTGATTGCAGATCCTTTAGGTCCTTTAGGTTGCAGGGTGGGGCATCAGTGCATTGAATTTGTTTCACTGTACGCCAAAGGTGCTCAATCAGGTTATTATCAAGGGAGTTTGGATGATTGGTCGATACTTTTGTTGTCGTTTTGAACTGTTCTTGAGCATGTTTTGTGGTGTGGCAGGGTGTGAGGTCCTATTGGGGCTGGCTGCAGGCATTGGGGGTGTGCTTTGTCCCAAGGTGTCCAAGCAGAACATAGAATTATGACAAGAACATCAATGACATTCACTCACCTGTCAATGTTATGGCTGATTAATATCCGCATGTCATTAACACATTAACATAGCTTATCCACATTTTCATTAGCACCTACTGAAATAAATCTCTCAGTTCAAAGTATAAATGATAATGTAGCACAAATTGTCTTGTAGCAAAGTATTACATTGATGGTGCTCTTTATTTCAAGAAAATATGATCGTTTAAATGTGTATATGTCACTTCAATGCAAAGTTGCTTTAATGTCAATACTGTCATCACTAAGGGAGTGTCTATGTACTATACTGAGATACTGAGATGTTCACACCACACTTGTGTGACAGTTGGGTGGCATGGTCTGCAGGTGTGAGAACATAGCTGTGACAAGATCAACATTCTGCATAGGTGAGAAGTAAACATACACTTCTGTTGTTGAAAGGGCTTGCCTGTTGTGTTCAAGGACATTTTGCCCCTCCATAAATATATTTTAAGGTAACGTAAGGTCACATTTCTTCATTCCCACATGCAAAAAAAAAAGAGGGTAATAACAACTTAATACACTCTGGGGAAACGATTAACTCTTACAATCTGCACAGAGGCAGATGTCTTGTCTGGGGGTGGGAAGCAGCTACTGTGGAAGATCTGATTACATCTCACCCAATTCCACCGAGGCTAACTGTACACAGTAGGCTAAGATTAGCGTCAGCATTGGATATTTTTGTTGCATGTCCATGCCAGCATCTGATGAAAGATTTGCTTGCACATGTATATGATTTGTTTTGCATGAAAAGTGCCATGCAAAAGGGTCTGACTGACTGATTACTGGAAAAAGTGACAATAGAAAATGTTCTAGTAATTGTTAAGCAGCTATGATGAGGTAATGCTAACAGCTAGCGACAGAGTGTTGCCGTAGTGTGGAAGTGCAGACTCTTGAACTTGGGGATTTTTCGAAGCCTAGACATGTCAAAGTATTTAATATATTATCAAGAAAGCATACTTTTGTATAACTTAGCATTTTTTGTTAAACATATAGCCACTATCTTTAATAACTGCATGTTTTTTCCACTCGTTTTTAAGGCACATGTGTCTTTTCTGCCCATGTCTGTTAGCTAACTGGTGCCAACATTTGCCATGTGTTGTTTTCCAGACATAGAAACCGTCCCTCCAGACCTGCTCACTCTCACCAGTGCATGTGCAAAACTGAGAATGACCCAACAGCCACCGCTACAAACCGCTAATGCTGGTACCGTCTGCCTGTCTGTCTTCTCTTTCTCACCACAGAATCACTTCCTGTGTTTGAAATTCAATACACTGGCTGTGTGACGCTTTACCAGAGATCTTTTCACATCTTCCACAATCATGCTCAACACGTTTCTTTTTATTCATGCCTCCTCTGTCTTACTGTTGTTCTTTTGTTCAGTCTTATTCAATAAAGTGATATTTTTGTCTTCATCCATCTCCAGGAGAGAACGAGGAGTCGTTATGTGGGACTTTGAGTGTGGCAGTCCATTGCGCTTTTGGTTTGCATCAACCAGCTTGTATGTTGTATTAATATTAGTACTATTATTAGTATTTAACTTGAAAATCACAATGATTACGAAAAAGGTTGGTAGGTTTGTAAGTGAGCAGATCCTCTTTCTGAATGATGGCCTAAACCTCTGAGTTCATTTGTGGTTTTATCTTTTTCTTTCTCAGGTCTGTATGTGTGTGTGGAAGTAGACGGCTACGAGTTTTACGATAAACAGGCCCAGACACACTCTTCAGTCCACAGCCTCAACCCTCACTGGGACCAGGTATGACTCAAGCTCTTTAAATTAAAATCACTATTTAGAATTGTCTCTATGCAAGGAAAACATCCTCAGATTTAATAACTGACATCAAAAGCACCACATGTGACGGGATGTCTTATGATACTGCAGTAGTAGGGAGTAAATGACATCTGCATGTCTAGACAGCATTTGATATGATGGTAGTTTTCACTACAACTCAGAGGATTAAGAAAGTCTACTCTGTTGTCTGTTCATGCCATGCTTTAAATGCCATCAGTGGCAGTGAAATCTACACTAATTCCAAGTGGTAGCAGAAGGCTTAGAAGAAGACATGAACTCCCTTGTTGCAGCTTGAGGAAACTGAAATCTGTCGTCTTCTTTACTTCAAACAGGAGCTGTCTTTCCAGGTAGATGGTGCACAGAACATGAGTGTGCTATGTGTGAGTCAGTCGGATGGACAGAACGATACAGTCCTGGGAAGAACTACTGTAAAGGTACAAAGACACTCAAGAACTTTCCCATCAGCTTTATTATTATCCCCAAAGTTGGTTTTCAGAAGAATATTTTCGATAACAATGAAGAAGCATCCAAAATAATGTAGATATACTCCCGATCAAAATCTTAAGAACAGTTAAAAGCTTTTAACATTTAACAAGATTTTTTTTTTTACTTGCCGTCAAGTTCAGTTCAGTTCAGTTTTCTTTATACAGTGCCAATTAACAACATATACTCACTGCCCACTTTATTAGATACACTGCCCTAAATCTTCATAGTATACTTTCAACAAGGTGTTGGAAACATTCCTCAGAGGTTTTGGTCAAAATTGACATGATAGCATCCACAGCTGCTGCAGATTTGTCAGCTGCACATCCATGATGCCAATCTCCCGTTCCACCACATCCAAAAGGTTCTATTGAACTAAGATCTGATGACTGTGGAGGCCATTGGAGTACAGTGAACTAAGAAATCACTTTGAGATGATTTGAGCTTTGTGACAAGGTGCATTATCCTGCTGGAAGAATCCATCAGAAGATGGTCCACTGTGGTCATAAAGGGATGGACATGGTTAGCAACAATACTCAGGTAGACTGTGGTGTTTAAACCATGCTCAATTGGTACTAAGGGGCCCAAAGTGAGGCAAGAAAACATCCCACACACCATTACACCAACAACAACCTGAACCGTTGTTACAAGGCAGGATGGATCCATGCTTTTATGTTGTTTATGCAAAATTCTGACCATCTGAATGTCAAAGCTTAAATGGAGACTCATCAGACTAGGCAACGTTTTTCAAATCTTCTTGGTGAACCTGTATGGATTGTAGCTTCAGTTTGCTGTTCTTAGCTGACAGAAGTGGCATCCAGTGTGGTCTTCTGCTGCTGTAGAACATCTTCTTCAAGGTTCAACGTGTTTTGCATTCAGAGATGGTATTCTACATTCCTTGGTTGTAAACCAGTGGTTATTGGAGTTACTGTTCTCTTTCTATCATCTCCAACCCATCTGCCCATTCTCCTCTGACCTCTCACATCAACAAGGCATTTTGGTCCGCACAAGTGCCACTCACTGGATATTTTCTCTTTTTCGGACCATTCTCTGTGAACCCTAGAGATGGTTGTGCCTGAAAATCCCAGTGGATCAGCAGTTTGTGAAATACTCAGACCAACCCGTCAAAACCACATTGTCTTGACATGCTAAATGTATCGAGTTGCGGCCATGTGATTAGCTGATTAGCTACTTGTGCTAGCAAGTACTTGAACAGGTGTACCTAATAAAGTGGCCGGTGAGTGTATGTCATCTCATTGCACTTTAGACATTAAGGTGAAGACCTTAAGAATTTTAAACAGGGAACAGAGAACTCAACAATCCAAAGTTGCCCGTGGATTCCCTATGAGCTCGCTGTTAGCGACAGTGGGAGGAAACAAACAAACCCCTTCAACAGGGAGAAAAAATAATTGATGTCTCTATCTTTTATGTGTTCATCAGCTGGAGTCTAAAACCCTAAATAAGCGATGGAGAAGACAGACTCTACAGCTGGGCCATGTGGAGGTGACTCTCTCCCTGAAATACTGTCCCCACCCACTGGAACCTCCCAGCTCCACAACTCAACAACCGCCCGTCTTCTGTGTGTCCATTCAAAGTGTGGTGCAGTAAGTCCAAGCCTGGTCGTACAGCTGATGTTATGTGGGCTGATTGGAAGTGTAACTGAAACTGAAAGCCGCAGTTCAGCTCAGGGTTTTATTTCCCTCTTGTGTGATTTTGTGCGCTAGTTTCCAGAAGAGAAGTGGTTTAATTTATGGGAGTGAGTGGGCTGAAGGGAAGCAGAAGTGTGGCAAGAGTGGAGTTTTAAACAACCAAAGAATCAAACATCTAAAATAACTGTACAAGAACTGCATAATATATTTCTGTTCTCCGTTAGACAGCAGGGAGTGCTTGTTCCTCATGTGGTGCGATGCTGTGTGGAGGAGGTGGAGAGGAGAGGCTTGGATGAGGTGGGAATCTACAGGGTATCAGGAACCACCAGCGATATCAGCATGCTCAAGTCTGCATTCAACAGCAGTAAGAAAACACATGTTGAAATGTGCTGTAATGGATACAGGTCAGGAACAATTCACACAGATCTTTAAATGCAAGAATCTGTCAGCTGCTGGTCTGCATACTCATTAGATGGCACACTTATGTATCACTGATATTATCAGGGAAGAGTATGCCAAAGAAGTTAGAGAATTACTAATCATGTTTATTCCTGTCTGTTCTGCTCAGATCTGCGAGAAGCGGTCAGCAGGCTCAGAAGTGCCGAAGTGAACGCTGTTTCTGGTGTCCTCAAGCTCTACTTCAGGGAGCTGCCAGAACCTCTGATACCCACTGAGCTGTTTCAGAGTCTGGCAAGAGCTCTGGGTAAGATGAACACGTCCTCCGCACATAAGAACCCCAATACATGCTTCACTGCAACCTAAGTGGGGCTACCTAAGTGTTTATGTTGAAATGTTTGAAACCGTTATTGCAGCCGGTTGCCTCTTTTGGCCTCCTCTCAGTGGGGATGTCAAAGTTTCTTTACACATTTAAAGGCTATTTACAGAGGAGCTATCAAAATTGAACCATTTCCTTTTTTATTCTACATCCTACACACAGATGGAAATAGATTTTTGGTAAAGACACAGTTCCTGAAATCATTTCAGTTCCGTATCATTTCATATTTTTGAGGTATAATTTAATAGTTAGCATGAAATCCAACGACGTACACTACTGTTCAAAAGTTTGAGGTCACCCACACAGTTTCATGTTTTCCATGAAAACTCACACTTTTATTCATGTGCTAGCATAACTGCACAAGGGTTTTCTAATCATCAATTAGCCTTTCAACACCATTAGCTAACACAATGTAGCATTAGAGCACAGGAGTGATGGTTGCTGGAAATGTTCCTCTGTACAACTATGGAGATATTCCATTAAAAATCAGCCGTTTCCAGCTAGAATAACATTTACCACATTAACAGTGTCTACACTGGATTTCTGATTCATTTAATGTTAACTTCAGTGAAAAAAAATGTTTCTAAGTGACCCCAAACTTTTGAACGGTCGTGTAGATATCAGGATGTCACCTCTAAGTAATGCAGACCTCTTATCCATATCACCTCAAACCCTAAAGTTGAAAGGTCCTTTTTGACTGGAGAAACAGCTGATGAGAAAACAAATCTCACCACCAGGCCTGTTTAGTAGCTTATACGGAGGTTTCAGCCATATGGTACCTTCATCTTCTAACCATGTTTTCCTGGCTGTTGTCCTCGATTCACTTTTAACCCCAACATCTGATATTTTGGCCAAAAAAAAAGTTCAGATCTTATTTCCTTTTGTACCTCATGCAGAACATTAGTCTTGGGATAAATAAATCACTTTAGCCTTTTTAAATGTGAAACACCTATTAGATCCCTGAAAGGTTCACCCTCATGAACAAGGCTTTTGTTAAATATTCGTCTCTGATACAAACTGTACAAACTCAGCCTCTGACTGTTAAAATTAACTAGATGTGACCTGCTCTGCCTGCAGACATCCAGGACTTGAACTCACGGCTGGTGTCCATGTTGTCTCTGCTGCAGTCCTGTCCTGACGCCAACCGCCACACCTTCCTCTACCTCTTGCATCATCTCCAACGGTCTGAATCAGACAGCACAACCACAAATACTCAGTCCTGCAATCACCAAGTTGCACTAAAAGCCTCACGCTTCCATTTTACCAGCATCGATCAGATTAAACTTGTTTGCATTAAATGGCAAGAAGTATGATTACTTAAACCATACAATAAGGCCACATCTAACCGCATTAAAAAAAAAAAAACGGAAATTCACTTGTGACTGAATCAAAACAGACCTACTTTTGACCAACACAGCTTCTGAAATCACTGATTCGTATTGCTCATGATCAGAATCGGTGGAGCTGTTTTTAGTTCTCTGCACCTCATGTTTGTTTTTAATCCTTTTTTTTCTGTCCAGAGTGTCAGAGAGGCAAGATGTTAACAAGATGTCGCTACTTAACCTGGCTACAGTGTTCGGCCCCAGCCTTGTACGCCCTCCTGTGGCTGGAGTGGGACACAACGGCCCCACTATGGATATCTCTCAGGAGGTTGTGATACAGGTGAACATACAGAAGAGGAGGAAGAATTTGTCAGTAGTAGATGGCTTAAAATCTGTGACCTTACATGCATTTTTCAGTGCAAGTCATTTAAATCTTATCTCAATTTGACATCAGTTAAAATACAATTATCCCCATATCGTTTTTAATAAACAGCTTTTGAGTATTTCAATAGTTTTGAGGTATTCCAGTGCCACGAGCAGGCATTTTCCAGTATATTCGGATGTAGTGTGAAGGATAATGGACATTTTATAAACTTCTGCTACTTCCTGTGTGGACATGTTGTGTCTCCCTGCATGTTTGTGGTCAGGTCCAAGTGGTTTACTGTTACCTGCAGTGCAACAACCTCCCCGAAGCCCAGATCTCTCTGCCACATGACACGGATGCTGAAGATGAGACCACCCACATGTGAGACCACCATCTGTGCTGCGGCCGGCAGGAAATTCAAATAGAGTGTAGAATCATGTGAGGGAGGACTGTAAGACAATAAAGGTATTTATTGATGATAAAATATGGACTTTTTGTGTATTTTTTGTCACTTTCTGTTACATTTTTCTAATTTTTTATGCATGCTGAACTGCGTATAGACAGATTAGATGAGTTGTGTTTTAATGTGGCTGTCAGACAAGAGAAACACAACACACACATTTGATTTGGCCCACAACTGAAATGTCTGCAATTTCATACTGAATCACAGCTTAGCATGCTGAATGTGTGAAATAGTTGGACATGCTGGACATTTCAATTGTATTATATCTCAAAACTGAAAATATCTTTTTTTTTTTTAAATTTTCTTCCATGTCAGCTTCAAAATTATGCTTCAAAGTTTTTTCACAACCTGTGAGAAACATTAACATTTAGTCACCCCAGAAAGTCTTTTAGTTTTTATTACACGTACCCAAGGCTCTCCAGAAAGGTAGTGTTTATGTACTGAGGAGATTATCCTGGTGAAATGAAGTTAATTAACTCTCCTGTTGTCCTCATTTATGGGCACCAAAAAATATTGTTTCCTTGTTTGAAAAAAATCCAACAATTCAGGGAAAAAAATCCCCAAATTTCTGAAAATTTGCAAAACCTTCAGGAATAAATTTCCAATAATTCATTAAAAGTTCCCTTAAAAATTGTATTTTAAAAAAATCCCCAAAATATAGCAAGAAAATTCTTGTAAATATTTTCAAAAAATGAGTTAAAATCCTCCAAAAAAATCCTAAAATATCTAAGGTGATTACATGTATATCAGTAAAACTTCTAATATTTTCTTTAAGAACATTGAAAAAATCAACCAAAATCCAGTGAATTTCTCTGGATTTTGGTTGAATTTTTTTGTGAATGTCCTTAAGGAAAAAATTTTCAAAATTTTCAGAAATGTTGAAAATGTGGACATCAGACATTTCACTGTGAAAATATATTTTTTCCCATATTTTCAAACTTTAAAATGGGTCAATTTTGACCCGCAGGACGACACGAGAGTTAAGTCAAACCACAGCAACAAATGAGTAAAACTAATTTAGTTTCATTTCTTTCTTTGAGGTTGCTCGTAAAGGCTGTAGAAAAGAAGTGGTTAAACATTACACTATGCTAGTAGTGTCCTTGTTGTTTTGTGCGGATGAACTGGGTGGCACGCTGAGTAATGCGAAGTTGAAATGTGGTTCGGGAAAAATCAGGGGCGCACATGTTGTAAAAAGGTTAAGGGTCGCTTCTTCGAGCCTGAAATCCAATCGGTCACGGTTCAAGTCCAACTAGACAGAGTTCACCGCAGAGTGTATGCTTCGTAAAAGTCATGCACACACACACTCACAGCGTGTTGGAAGCCGACACACACATGCGGCCCATGTTCGACCCATCCACACCACAGATGGGAGTCTCTTTTCAGCCGCACCACCTGGGCAGGCCGGGCTAGTGTTACGTCCAACCTTTTACCCCAGAACCCCCCGCCCCTTAGTCTTTTGATCGCTAATCCTGGACCCCAAGTCCTGCTCTCGGTGTACTAATACACTGCAGAGTGTGTGCCGGACGCCATAACAACATCTAGAGCGAGTACCCCCCCAAATAAGAAGAAACGAAAAGCGGGATCAGCCTGCTGCCCTCCGCGCCATAAATCACCTTTCCCCTCTAACACGGTGGCTGCCAAAATAAGGTTCCGCTTGACGACTACAAAGACAAAACGAGGTTCCCATTGCAGACTACAAAGAGAAGGGAGCTGAGGACGGCCTGAGACATCCCAGACATTTGTGGCCGAACACAGGGCCAGACGACTGTTCGACACCTGGAGCTGGGGGGAAGAACTTAATGGGAGAAGTCAAGTCATGGCCATGTGCAGGTTCTGGCTGTCCTGTGCAAAAACACACAGTGACGAATTTATACATAAATTCTTTCATTAGCCATTTGCTTATGAAAAAAAATCATCATGAATTTTGTAAAAAAAACAAAAAAAACGCCACACTATGTCGAAAAAAGCCATTTATTCAACAAGTCGTAAAGACATGCCATATGATGAAATAATGTAAAGTAGGCTGCGAAAAACGTTATAGAGCAGTTTTCTTTGAAAAATAAAATCATCATGAATTTTGTCCAAAAAAAACGCCATAGTATACTATGTCGAAAAAAAATTCCATTTTTTCAACATGTCGTAAAAACTTGCCATATAATGAAATAATGTAAAGTAGGCTGCGAGAAACGCTATACAGCAGTTTTCTTTTGAAAAAAAATCATCATGAATTTTGTCCAAAAAAAAAAAAACGCCACAGTATATATACTATGTCGAAAAAAATGCCATTTTATCAGCATGTCATAAAAACTTGCCATATGATGCAATAATGTAAAGTAGGCCATGAAAAACTTTATAGAGCAGTTTTCTTTTGAAAAAAAAATCGGCATGAATTTTGTCCGAAAAAACGCCATAGTATACTATGTCGAAAAAAATGCAATTTTTCAACATGTTGTAAAAGCATGCCATATGATGAACTAATGTAAAGTAGGCCAAGAAAAACACTATTAAGCAGTTTTCTTTAAAAAAAAATCATGAATTTTGTCCAAAGAAACACCATAGTGTACTATGTTGAAAAAAATGCAATTTTTCAACATGTTGTAAAAACATGCCATATGATGAAATAATGTAAAGTAGGCCACGAAAAACAGTATTAAGCACTTTTCTTTGAAAAAAAAATCATGAATTTTGTCCGAAAAAAACGCCATAGTATACTATGTTGAAAAAAATGCCATTTTTTCAACATGTCGTAAAAACTTGCCATATGATGAAATAATGTTGAATAGGCCACGAAAAACGTTATAGAGCAGTTTTCTTTGAAAAAAGAAAATCATCATGAATTTTGTCCGAAAAAACGTCATAGTATACTATGTCGAAAAAAATGCAATTTTTCAACATGTTGTAAAAGCATGCCATATGATGAACTAATGTAAAGTAGGCCACGAAAAACACTATTAAGCAGTTTTCTTTTTTAAAAAATCATGAATTTTGTCCAAAGAAACACCATAGTGTACTATGTCGAAAAAAATTCCATTTTTTCAACATGTCGTAAAAACATGCCATATGATGAAATAATGTTGAGTAGGCCACGAAAAACGTTATAGAGCAGTTTTCTTTGAAAAAAGAAAATCATCATGAATTTTGTCCGAAAAAACGTCATAGTATACTATGTCGAAAAAAATGCAATTTTTCAACATGTTGGAAAAACATGCCATATGATGAAATAATGTAAAGTAGGCCACGAAAAACACTATTAAGCAGTTTTCTTTTTAAAAAAATCATGAATTTTGTCCAAAGAAACACCATAGTGTACTATGTCGAAAAAAATTCCATTTTTTCAACATGTCGTAAAAACATGCCATATGATGAAATAATGTTGAGTAGGCCACGAAAAACGTTATAGAGCAGTTTTCTTTGAAAAATAAAATCATCATGAATTTTGTCCAAAAAAAACGCCATAGTATATATACTATGTCGAAAAAAATGCAATTTTTCAACATGAATAATGTAAAGTTGGCCACGAAAAACAGTATTAAGCACTTTTCTTTGAAAAAAAAATCATGAATTTTGTCCAAAGAAACGCCATATGTCGAAAAAAAATGCCATTTTTTCAACATGTCATAAAAACATGCCATATGATGAAATAATGTTGAGTAGGCCACGAAAAACGTTATGGAGCAGTTTTCTTTGAAAAATAAAATCATCATGAATTTTGTCCAAAAAAAATGCCATAGTATACTATGTTGAAAAAAATAAGCATTTTTCCAACATGTCGTAAAAACTTGCCATATGATGAAATAATGTAAATTAGGCCGCGAGAAAGGCCTACTTCCACTTCTTAGAATGTTTACTGACGATTATCACACCTAAAATAAGAGATAATATTCTGTACTTTTAGCAGCTTGTTCTCAGCTATAGACTTTAGACATCATAGGGTTCTGTATGCTAATCAGTATAAATCAAAATAGTACACCTGAGAAGAAGAATAAACAGTAAAAGTACTCTATATTCTCAAATCAAATACAATAAAATACGATAAGCAACACTCTATACATTTATCAATAAACCTGAGAACAATAATGAACAGTAACAATATTCCATATTCTTCGATCATTTAATAGTTCACAGCTCAGCAAGCATCATAGTGTTCTGCATAGAAATCACAAAAAGCTGCTCTCAATAATCTTTCACAGTGAGCAGAAGTGTTTGTGTTGCAGGTCCATGGCCAGACGTGGCCGTCGAACAGACCGGGGGGGTCTGGCACCATGTACTTCCTAGAGCACCTCCTCTTTTTGCATTCTTCATATGGGATGGAAATAAAGTAACGTTGGTTTAGCACGTCCATGAAAGTCCTGTAGGTGTGAAGGAGGAAGCCCTCCACAATGAGGATGTGAGTCTCCTCCTCCTCTTTGTGGTCAGACTTCGGGATCATCTCTGTGTCCAGGGTGTTATTAATGCCACGAGACTTCTCAAACTTCAATGTGTTCTCCAGCCACGCATAGATCCTACTCATCATGGCGTCCATGTCCAGAGCAGTGATGACATCGTACTGCTAAAAGCCGTCTTCACAGACCTCAATCTGATCTTGGGGCTTGAAGAAGTCATCCTGATGAACCACGTACCAGTTGGACAGGTTCTTGATCAGGCGGTTGGTGAGGGTGGTTTTCCCTCCATTGGTTACGCCACCCATGCCAATGATGTACTCGGATCGGTCAAAGCTCAGAAAAAGGGTCAAAAACGTCAACAAAAACCGGGTCGGGAGTGATGGGACATGGAAGAAAGCTGAAAAAGAGAAGGTTGCTGCAGGAAACGTCAACTACTGGAGTCCTCCATGGCACTTGAGTTTAGTGAGTAAGGTAAGAGCAGAAAGGGAGCTGCCACTCGGATGCAGTTCTTCCACCCAGAGAGGACCTCTTTCTGCTGTCGCTGCTACACATACTGCCCTAGTTGAGGTTTTAGGTGGAAAATTCCTTTTAACCAACCCCTCAGGTCTCTTTGAGGGTTTGGATGAAATACTCAGCTAAACCGACATTTCAGGTGCATGTCCAGGGATTTTTGGTGGAATGTTCCTTTAAGGTGGATGTGTGAGGACCTTGTATGTGGAATACTTCCTGAAACCAACCTTTTAGGTCAACATTCAAAGATTTAAGGTGGAATATTCCTTTAAACTCTCCACAAGGATCCAAAATAAGCTGGACTTCTACATGAGAGCTTTAGTTATTGTTCATCTACTTCCTGAAAAGTTTGGTCAATAAAAAAGACAAAAAATAATATTTTCAGCTGAACTAAAGACAGACTTTGTGATTTTTCTGCTCACATGTTGTGTTGTTGTAAACTTACTCTTTCAAATAAATAGCCTCCTAACCCCTTGGAAACCAGTGTTTATCCTGTTTTTGTGTCGGTCCTCGGCGACCCTAGACAGCCGGCTGTAATGTTTTTTGAGCAGCACACCATATTATGATGTTTTTACAGTGGAGGTTCTACTATGGAACCAGTTTGACATGTTCAGGCGTTCTTTGTGTGAAAACTCAGAGATTTCAGGTATCAGAAGGTGGTTTTCAACTTTCTCTGTTAACTTTCTGCTTCAACTTTAAACTAAATTTACTTCACTAAGCCAGCCCTCTGGATTCCAGTAAGCTGTGTTCCTATTGGCTGTCCAGGTGGCTGCTTGGTGTTATCAGGAACACCCGAGCTGCTCAGTGTCTTCCTGCTTTATGTCTGCAGTCAAACATTTCCTCTGTTTGTCTTCACTGAACTGGGTTTATCTCCGTTGCTTTAGTTTGTTCTTTAGGTGTTGGCTTGCAGCTTCCAGCGGTAAAATCCTCTTTAATGTGTTTCAGGGCTTTGTACTGGATAGTTGTCTTGGTAAATGTGGTTCTTTAGCCACAGTTAGCACATGGTGCTAATGTGTGCAGTGATTAGTGGATTTGGTGCAGCTGAGTTGTGTCTTTCTGTGTTCTTGTTTGTGAACCAACATTGGTTGTCCAGAAGGTAAGAGTTCTTGTCCTGATTCTCTGTTTAAAGAGCTTCTCTGGTAGGCTGCAGGAGACTTTAGCGTTTGGGTTGTGCTAGTTTGGTTTTCGTACAGTTTCATTTGGACGACTATCTTGAGGCCCCTCCATGTGGTTTAGTGAGGTTTTCTGTAACGGTTCTACAAAGCAACCTGCAGCAGAAGAGACTTTGAGAGTTTTTAGGAAGTTCTGGAGACCAGACTTTAGAGCAGCAGAAACATTTGTCAGCAGTTTGAGCAGGAGAAGGTGAGCTTCAAAGTAGAAATGAGAAGGAAACCTTCTTGACCCGTGTGGTGAGGTCCTGTACCAAGAGTTTGAGCAGGTTGTGAAGAGTCTGTAGTTCTTTGGTCTGAAAGCACAAGAAGAGTCGACTCATTAAAGGAGAAAAACGGAGATATTGTTGGTTCTTCTGTCGCTCTGCAGTTTCCTCAGACTGAATATCAAGTTTCTATTTTAAATGATTTACTGTGTGAGCCCAAGAAGACTTCAATAAACTCACTCCATCCCCTGAACACAACATATTTTATTACCATGTTAAATCTTTTTTTTAAAAATGTTTTTGAGTTTTAATCATAGTTTTTCTCTTTGCTTGTTTAGTTCTGTCATCTGTGTGAAAGGTGCTAAACAAATAAAGTTGAACTGGTAAACTGAATAAGTGACTAACTCATGATTGTGATGACAGAAGTATTTTCATTGTGATTTAAGGGTTTGTTTCATTTCTAAGGTTGGGGTTAAAATCTTGACAGAAAAAAGATTAAAGAAATAAACTACATTAAAAAAAGTAATTAAATTGAAGGAAAAAAGCATTTAATACAATAAAACTGTTAAAAAGAAAATTAAACATTAAATACAATTAAATTATATTAAAGTATTTAATCAAACAGAAGATTTAGAATTTAGTTATGAAATTGAACATTTTTTTCAACAAAAATATTAAACATTAAACATGAAATATTTCAAACATTAAAAAAAATAGAATTAAACTAGAAAAATATTAAACATTTAAATATGTAAAAGATTTGATTAGATTAAACCTTTAAAAAGACATTTAATTTAAAAAATAAATGTTTAATTAGAAAATCTAATCTTAAAGACAAAACTTTAAATAGCAATTAAACAGAAAATACAATGAATTATTTATAAAGAAAATTAAACATTAAAAGGTGGTAAAACATTTAACAAGAAAAACCTTAAAGATTTAATCTAAAAATAAAACACTGGGAAAGCAAAGGAAATTTTTCAAACAAGCCGATAAAACATTTGAAAAAAAACAACAATTAAACAGTAAAAAGACAAAACATTTTGAAATCAAATCAGACAGAAAAGAATAAAAGGTGAGAAAAGAGCAAAACTAAACATTTAAAAAGAAACTAAAGACTAAACATTGAAAAGACACCAGTTAGACTTTAGAAGATCAAATTAAACAGAAGAGACAATAAAATGATCATCAAGTGCAAAAATAGATAAAGGTCTTAAAGTGTTTTCTAGTCTGAAATGAAAACATCAAGTTGTTTCTTCAAACATTTCCTCTTTCTGTGTCCTTGGTTTGATTGTGGACAGATTTACTAAGAGCTCATTTCAGAAAACTGCTTTCCAGATAAAGTCTACTAGTAGTTGAAGGCATCGATCAAACTAATGTTACCTTCTGATCTCCACAAACTTTACTGTTCAGTGAAGAGAATCAAAGTTTGTTCAGGATTTCTAAAGAACCCACAGGTGAAGGTCTGAGAAGAACTCAGATGGATGATCTAAATGTGAAATCAAGACTCATGGTCACAAGTTTTAAGGCTTCTGTTAAGCACTAAGTTCAATCTAACAGAAGTGCTGAGAAACTTTTAAAACTTCAGTCCTCAGACTGTCTGAAGGTTCAAACTAACAGTGAACGACTCAAGAACTTAGAAGATATCAGTCCTCAGACTGTCTGAAAGTTAAATCTAACAGAGATCTACTGTGGGACTTAGAAAATTTCAGCTCTCAGACTGTGTGAAAGCTCAGGTCCTGAGGACTCGGGAGGTCTGGAGGCTTTGGAATGTCTTGGAACTGAGGGTTCAACCCTCCAGCACAAAGGCTGAAGCCCAACCTCCTGAGAAAAATGGTCAAGTTGAGACTCGAGTTAAAAAAACCTCGAAAATGGCAAAACATCGATGATAAATGCGCAAAAAAAAGATAAATTAGTATCTGAGTGAGTAGCTCAGGGGGTAAGAAGAGAGACTACCAAGTGGGAGGTAACAGGTTCAAGACCCACCACTGGCAATTTTCTTTCTTTGTCTAAGTTTTTCAGAAAATTTAAGAAGGGTCTGACCTTGAACCAGCAACCTGCAGCTCCATAGGCAAACCCTTAACTCACTGAGCTACAGATTAGATAAACAAAAATAAATTCGTCGTCCCTTTGACATCGTAGTTTCTGTTCCTAATAAAGTGACCACATGGGTGGAGCCAAGGCGGAGTCAGGGTGGAGTCAGGGCGGAGAGTAGGAGGGGAGGTGGGTGGTGGCCTCCCCCCTCTACCTCCCACCTCCCCCCACTGCCCACCACACCTTCCCCCACCTGACGAGTTTTTCGAAAATCCTCGTCTCGACGGGTTTTCTCGAGTTTCTGGAGTTTCCACGAGGTCGGCGGCAGAACAAGTCATGAAGAGGTGTTGAAGTCGGCGAGGATGGAGTGACTTTTTACAGCGACTAGAAGGAAGACGAGTAGAAGAGCAGGTCTTTAACCAGCATCCCTAAAATCCACGGAAATGAAGGGAGGTCAACTTTTATCAACCTCCATCCAGATGTTCAACTTGATATCTTTACTTTGAGATTTTTAGCACCACAAACCTTTAGTACCAAACTTTATTATCATTTATTAGGACTTTCATGGAATCCACCAGCAGATTTAGTTTTTGTTGAGAAACTTTATTCTTGTCATCGTGGGACTGCAGGATTTAAAACTGTTCCTTCTATTTGACCATGTTTATTAGTTTTAGTGGAGAAAGTTATTTTAATTGTTGATTAATCTGTTTAAAACCAAATAATAAATTGGATTAGTCAAGAGGTTTAAATTTCTTACTTTGTCATATTTTAAATAAGACAAAAAATATAAAAATAAAGCGTCTTGAGACAATTTGACCTGTAATTGACGTTATATAAATAAAATTGAATTTAAATTCTATGTATCTTGTAATGTTGGAGGAATTCAGCCATATATGTTGGAAAACACATTTTCTGTCCAGTAATCTGTTGATTGTTTTCTGTAGTAATTCATTTCTTGTTTTGGTTTATAAAATGTCAAACCCAAATATATTCAGTTTACTGTCATAAAAACCAAAAAGATTTACATTCATAATGCAGGAATCAGGCAGTTTTTCACTTTTATCTTAGTTTAGTCAGAAAGATAGTTGATAATGTGTGAATTGTTGCAGCTTGTGAGCCGTAAAAGGTTTTAATCTTTGGGGCCGAGTGTCAGAAAACATTTAGAAAGCAACATCAACAAAACATTCAACAAAGATTTGAACATCATTGAAGGGAAATCCAACTTTTGCATGAAAATGTCTAACTAAAGGACATTTATTTCCAATGTAAATGTGTGATATTCAGCCTCTGGAGCTTCTCTTCACATCGTCTTCCACCTGGACTGGTTTGGTCGGGAGCATGTGCAACAAACACCTGAAAAACTGCACTTTAACATCAATGAATGACACTGAAGTTTAACCTCTACATAAATGAGACTGAGTCTGGATGTGCTGCTCTGTCATTAACTCCTAAGTTTAAGGAAAGTTCAAACAAAAGAGGACAGTTCAGATAAGACTTGAGAATGAGCTTATTTTGAACAAACATCTCAGACTTTCTGAGCTTCAGCACCTCTAGCAAGATATTTTAACAACAAGCAACTCCAGAGAACCAGACGTTGGAGAGAGTTAGCTTCAGCTGAGCCAAAGAACATGTGGGACGCTAACCTAGCAAACATTTCAGACTTTTCTCTGTGAATTCTGAGAAATAATTTCCTATTTAATGACAGAGCTACACATCTGAACTCAGTCTCATTAAAACAGACTCTAATTCAGTGTCATCCATCCATATTAAAGTGCAGTTACCCAAAATGTTTGTTGCATGAGCTCCAACAAAACCTGTCCAGGTAAAAGGCCACTTTGACA
The DNA here is from genome assembly GCF_021347895.1 of Acanthochromis polyacanthus. NCBI lineage: Eukaryota > Metazoa > Chordata > Actinopteri > Pomacentridae > Acanthochromis > Acanthochromis polyacanthus. Next base: position 17,898,330 of record NC_067135.1, read on the forward strand.
AACAGGAAGTGGAAGATTCCAAGCAGATTTATAGAAGGGGGAACCGGACTGTACTAAGTGTGGTCGAGTATAGAGGGGTGTTTTGTGGGTTTTTAAGGCTGAAAATGATTATTAGTGAGACATTTGGAGGAGATACTCATTTGCAGTAAATGAAAGTATTTAAAATCTTGGAGTTAAAGTTAGAAGAACACAAACTCTAACCGAAAACTTTGTTGATACGTTTTTGTTTTGTTTCCAGATGTTAAGTTAAAGGAGTTTTATTGGTGACGTATAATCAATCAAATCACTCCAGAAGACAGAGCGACCACAGCTAGATAAAGGTTCAGAGCCAAAGTAGTGGAGCCAATGTACCGTAAATCAGTAAAAACCAAAATACTGATAATCAGTAAATCAGTCAGCCCACAATTACTACGATTCTACAATGTATGTCTCTTTACTTTGACTTGTTATTTGTACAGTATACGATGTATATGATGGCTTTTTTTCATACCAAAGGCTATACTATGATGTTTTCTCAGAGACATACAATGCTACTCTGTTTGTTCTGGCCCTGGGCCACTGCTCTCCTCCTCTGGTGTTTTCTGGATTGTACTCAGCTGCATGTCTTCGTCCACCCGGCCTCCGTTGACTCGTCCCACCTGCCGTCTCTGGAGCTGAAGATGGACTGGAACAGACCAAAGTACCGTCCAATCATGATGCCAGCTGCCTCTTAAAAGGCTCCTTCATCTTCATCTTCACTTCTTCTGAGGGGAAGCTGAGCTTCAGCAGAACTTTGGAGATGTGTTCCAGTGGTTGGTGGATGTGTGGGGAGATAGAGAGGGACCTTTGAATAGTTCAGAAGGAAAAACAGGGAACCCATTGGTAGTTTTAGTTTAGGGTGCTACTGTGGTGTGTTTTGGGGTTTTAAGAGGTGAACAGGAAGAGTTTTTTTTCATGTTGATGATCTTTTACTTTGTTCCTGGTTGGAATGCCCATCAACGTCAATGTGAAGTTCACTTTTAGTTCTGTTTATTTATTTTTATTTTACTAACACCCATTTGCTTTTAACCCCCTCACATGTTGTGTTGTTGTAAACTTACTCTTTCAAATAAATACTCGTCTAACCCTCTGGAAACCAGCGTTTGGACTGTTTTGTGTTGCTCCTCACCTACTTCAGAACAACGTTTTGTGGACCAAAGGCTATACTATGATGTTTTTGGATGAACTACTATACTACAGGCCTTTTTAATTGACATGTTACTATGACATGTTTTTGTTTTAGTTTTTATTTTTTTGTTTTTTTAGCAACATATAAGAATTTGAACAGTTTTAAAATTTATTACGTTTTGGGTTTTTTTTTGCCGACATGCTATACTATGAACTTCAGGCCATACTATGTTATTCTTGAAAAGTATACTACACTTCGACATTTTCTGAACTCCATCCTATACTATGGTGTTATACACAGAGTGCTTTGGTTACATGTTGATTTATAATCCAGATTTTTTTCTGTTTCGTTTTTTGACAGGATTACCACAGACCTGACCGTGAACACCGTTGACACCCACCTGAGGGAGACGCTGCCTAAGATCTCCAGGCTGCTTGGTCGTGGTCTTTCTGGCCCTGCTGGAGAACATCTTCATCAACTGCATCTTCTTTGGAGAGGCCCTCAGATGCTGCAATCTCTGACCTTAAGGAGGAACTGCTGCTTTCACTCTGTAACGAGCACCAGGAAACGTCTTCAAAGTTTCTTTAAATCCGAAGGAAATACAATCAAAAGATCAAACTAACGTCATTGGTGCATTCAGGTGCAGTCGGACAACGAAGTTGCGTTCAGGAGCGTTGGAAATCGGACTATCAGTAATGTAAACGTCCAACGAAAATTTTGGAAGGGCACACGGGGTGGCCAATCAGATTACAGGGGGAGCCACTAGCCCCACCATACCCCCATGGAAAATCCACCATTGGACACAAGTACTGCACTCTCTGAGTGCTTTTCTTGCTTTTCGATGTGATGCTTCCAAATGTGCATGATCTGTGGGATTTTGAGGTATTTCCACAGCAATAATAAACAGATGGGTTTTTTTTCTTTTGGATGCAAGGTTTCCAACATTATAAAGGAGCCGTTGTTAAGAAAAACTGCTGGTCAAATGAGGTGATGTCAGGGTGACGTCATATTTCCCTCTTTACTGTCAAGAAAATGAAGAGAACAACGCTCCAAAATAGAAAAAAATAAATAAAAGAAAAACAGTTGGGTTGCATCTCTCAAAGCAAAAGTCAGTCTTTCCATAATGTATATTTTCTGAATTATTTCTATCCATTTTGTGACTTTTGGGAGATCTTTACTTAACCTTTTTTTTTTGTTGTTATTGCTTTTTTAACCCCCTGCTTGTAGTATTTGTTGTAAATATCTATCACATTTTATTGGTGAGGAAAGCAGATTTCTTACACAAATTACATCAAAGTTAAAATCAAATTCCAGGTGTATTATTGATCTAAGAAGGATGAGAATGGGCTACTGCCTTGCTGGATGCTGGTATGAGATTTATTAGGGATGTAGAATATCCACAACTGCACCACTTGTCGTCTAAGAAATTAGTTCAGACAAAAAAAAAAGTGTGCCAACTTGGTCACGTTGTTGGGGCAGAACGGGATGGCGTGGGATAAAGATGCTGATTGTTGGAACCATACATACTTATTTCAATATATTTCAAAAAGTAGAATGACAAAAAATACCCCATGCTGCTTTTATATTTAACTTGTAGATTTTAAATGCTGTATGTCAAAGCGCAAAGATTTTTTGAGAGTGTGTTTTGGTTCGACGGAAGCATAGGTGGTAAAAAAAAAATTTAAAAAACAAGCACCCAGCACCCACAGAGCACCAGGACAACTGATGCTGGCAGTGAGAGACAATACTTTTTGTCAATAGCTTATAGGAAATCTAAAGCAGGAAATGCTGCTGGTGCACACATGTTTGTAGCACAGCATATCCACGGTGTAGCTGTGTGTGTCATGGCTTTGCTGCCCGGAGCTGTGCCATGCTTGATTAGTCCTAATCTAGCTGGGAGTCGGGTTGCTGTGTCGGCGGCGTGTCTGTATGGAAGGCATGCAGGCTGCGGATCACAGGGATTGACCCTCTGCCTCTCAGGTTAACAGAAGCCCTGTGTGTGTGTGTCCTGAAAACAGTGTGACAGTGAAACTTGGACTCTTGAGTGTGAGAAAACAATGAGGAGTGTGTGAGAGGTTTGGGGTCACCCAGACAATTTCATGTTTTGTCTGAAAATTCATACTTTTATTCATGTCTTAACATAATTGCACAAGGGTTTTCTAATCATCAGTTAGCCTTTCAACACCATTAGCTAACACAATGTAGCATTAGAACACAGGAGTGATGGTTGCTGGAAATGTTCCTCTGTACCCCTATGGAGGTATTCCATTAAAAATCAGCCGTTTCCAGCTAGAATAGTCATTTACCACATTAACAATGTCTACAATGATTAATTCAGCGTTATCATCATTGAAAAAAAATGCTTTTCTTTCAAAAATAAGAGCATTTCTAAGTCATCCCAAACTTTTGAACAGTTGTGTACGTAAGAAAGCAAACATGTGACAGAGAAAACAAAATGACAAATGGGTAAAGAGGTTTTCTGTGTTTGCAAGAAGTCTAGTTGAACTTTGGCTCTGGCTGCGGCGCAGCAGGAGTCACCTCTCGTAAAATGTACCCTCAGCAGGCTGTAAACATAATACCACACACTCACAAACACACACACTGCTGCCTCCCATGCCAGAGAAGAAGCTCATCTCATTTTTCTGTGCCACCAAAACAGTAGGCCTGCCCTCGTCCACAGCGCCTCAGAAAAGAGTGTGTTGTCGGGTTTAACGTGAACAAAGCCGCAGATGATGTGCTCCCCCTGCAGCAGAGCGAGCCGCGGGCTTAAGCTGTCTGTTAGTGTCTGTGTAAGTGTGTGCGTTTGGGGAGTTTGGGGATCAAACCCTCATGTCGACAGAGGCAACGCCGAGGAGACGACCGCTGACAGGTGCTTCCTGCAGGAACGCAGCAGGTGCTTCATGTTCACACACACACAGATTGTGGATATACCAACACATACAATGACACGCTTTCTTCCCACCCCCTGCTTCTCCTACAGAATAAAGTTAACTCTTGTAGCTGCTGTGTCCGTACTGTTTTGAAGAGCTGGATTGTGCTGTCGGATACTTTTAATCAGTTCGAGCCTTGGCTGAGCTGCCAGTCAGCATTTCTGCCAACAATAAGCTTGAAACACAAAACTGTCATGTTTAAAACCTTCAGTGGATTTTTTTTAGCTTCTACTTCAGTCTGAGTGGACTTACTCTGCTGTTGAATAAAGTGGTAATAACAGTATTAAAAATGTACTTAACAAGCCATGAAATGTCAAGTCTTAAAATTCTATAACTGCCACAGCTGGAAAAAAAAATGCCTCTTGTTTAGCAAAAAAAAAATCAAGACTCCTTGTTATAGTGAAGGTACAATTGCAGATTATTACTTTATTATTATTGCTAATGCCTTGACGCCCCCATAAAGCAAGTATTTTACTGTTGCAGTGGAACTAATTTGAATAGTTTTTACATTGTTGGCTAGTTTATTTGGACAAAATGATCTTGTTATGCTTCATTTGAGTCTCTAATGGAGTGGATAACTGTTTCTGTTAGATAAATAAAGGATATAATACTTGTAGCCTCAAGTCAAGTATGTGCACATCAAAATTAAAAGTACAAAAAACTTTTAGTTGCATGCAAGAACTGCATGAGCACACAAAAATGCAGTTGAAAATTGTTAAAAGATGGTCAGGAAAGAAAAGAATTTCTTTATCTGGAGGCTCTACAACTAAAATCTGCCACACAAAAAAAGCCTCCTTTCCTAAAACACTGAAGTTTTTTTTTAAAATATACACTACTGTTGGAAAGTTTGGGGTCACATAGAAATGTCCGTATTTTTGAAAGAAAAGTAGAAGATAACATTAAATGAATCAGAAATCCAGTCTAGACATTGTTAATGTGGTAAATGATTATTCTAGATCAAAACAGATGATTTTTTAATGGAATATCTCCATAGGGGTACAGAGGAACATTTCCAGCAACCATCACTCCTGTGTTCTAATGCTACATTGTGTTAGCTAATGGTGTTGAAAGGCTAACTGATGATTGGAAAACCCTTGTGCTGTTATGTTAGCACATGGATAAAAGTGTGAGTTTTCATGGAAAATTCATTTTCCTTTCAGCTCTGATTTGATCTCCACCATCTCCTGAGGGAAACATCTCTGTCTTCAGCTGCTCAGTGCTCTACTGTATTCATGAATCAGTTGCTAACTTTGTCCGTCTGTTCAATAGTGCAGCTTACAGTTATCTTTTAGAACCTTTTCACTAAAAAAACAGCTGCCTGCTGTTGAAAGCAACGTTAATGAGAGCAATGAAAATGAATCAAAACAGTAACTCCACAGGCCCTAAAATCAAAACAGTGAGTTGAAAGATGCTCCTAATGGTGTCATAGTGTTTATGTATTAATTATGGCATTCTTTATAGTTGTACAAAATGTTAGTAGCTTTTACCCCATATTGAAGCAAAAGTTGTATTTTTCACTTTCAAATCACTATGTGGAAAAAAATAGGGATAATATTTTAATCACCAGCTAGCATCACCAATCTAACCAGGGAACCTCGATGTGAATCAGCCAATTTAGCAACACACAGCTTGCATACATTTCTCTATAAACAAAAATACACCAGTCAGTAGGAAAAACTTGAAAAATGACAATAAAAATACACACACAATATTTTTAAAATCAGATGAAAATGAAATCTGTAGGACCTATTTACCAGATTATATATAAAAATTCAGATTTTTTTATTATGTTTGATCAGAGATATTTACAGATTGTGTTAACATTTTGCCAATTCTGAGTCTAAACTGCTGCAGAGTGAAAAAGGAGACAAAGATTCGCCTTTGGAATTTGTTGAAATCGATATGTAATACTTGGGATGTTTTATCGCTAATATAGACTACCGTTGAAAGGTTTGGGGTCATCCAGATAATTTTACCTTTTTCAGGAAAACTCGCACTTTTATCCATCTGCTAGCATAACTGTACAAAGGTTTTCTAATCATCAATGAGCCTTTCAACACCATTAGCTAACACAATGTAGCATTAGAACACAGGAGTGATGGTTGCTGGAAATGTTCCTCTGTACCTCTATGGAGATATTCCATTACAAATCAGCCGTTTCCAGCTAGAATATTCATTTACCACATTAACAATGACTAGACTGTACTTCTAATCCATTTAATGTTATCTTCTACATTTCTTTTAAAAACAAGGACATTTCTAAGTGACCCCAAACTCTTAAACATCAAGGAGATACAAGCAACTTTCAAAGGATTCTCTTTACTGATTAAATTTATTTCTCCTCTGGATAATTTATCGCAGGACTTTGTGATGTGGTTGTTTGGGGGCTTGGATAAGCCGCCAGGTGGTTGTTAGGACGTTTGGACCTCATAAGAGTAGAGAAAGAAGCTCAAAGACACACTCCAACCCCCCTCGGTGTACTGTATGTTCAGTTCGGCTGCGAGGTCGTCACTCAGCGCGTCTATTTTTCTCTTTTTATTTTCAATCGGAGGCTTCAACTCAGCAGCACAGCCAATCACTGACACAGGAGCTACCAAAACAACATGCCTGCTCAACAAATAGGAGCTTTTCCATCTGTCTTAATACTCACACACACCATCATTCCCCTGAGCCATTACGCTATATCTCCCAAATGGAAACACAAGTCATGACGACAGGTTGGACCGATGCTTTTAAGATCCATATCTGGGCTCCTAACGACCTGTCTGAGGATTCCTGCACGGTTAGAAAATCAAGCCGGGGTTAGTTTGGTCTGTGTGTCAGCTGCTCTAGCGAGGGAACAGACTGTAGATAAAGTCAATTTCCCAAAAATATTGTACCGTGTGAGTGCAAGGTGTGAGGGAAGAGAGGTTTGTATTATTTTTTCTTTGCCTCAATCACTGAAAAAGCAACTCAAATTCTATAAAAACATTGCTGTTGACATAATAAAAATTCACAGTTTTAGGTGAACATTTGGTGTAAAGAAATGTCCCATTTTAGAAGTTTGAACTGAGATATGAAGTCACAAAGAATGTGCATATTTGTGTGAGATAAACCTTTAACTTTAGCAAATTCTAAGGAAGAAAATTAACTTCATTGAGTTAAATTTTAATATAAACTCAAAATACAAAAGTCAGTATTGTTTTGGACTCATTTACAAGAAACCATTAATACTAAGTTTAACTTAAATATTTTGTGCACAAAAATAGAGGTACATTTTTTTCTAATTCTGATTATTCTAGTAAATTTGCAAATATTGTTGGTTCAATGAAAGACTTGAGTAGGGGTTTCCCAATATATACACTACTGTTCAAAAGTTTGGGGTCACCCAGACAATTTCATGTTTTCCATGAAAACTCACACTTTCATTCATGTGCTAGCATAACTGCACAACAGTTTTCTAATCATCAATCAGCCTTTCAACACCATTAGCTAACACAATGCAGCATTAGAACACAGGAGTGATGGTTGCTGGAAATGTTCCTCTGTGCCCCTATGGAGATATTCTATTAAAAATCAGCCATTTTCAGCCACATTAACAATGTCTAGACTGTATTTCTAATTCATTTAATGTTATCTTCATTAGAAAAAAAATCTTTTCTTTCCACAAAAAAGGACATTTCTAATTGACCCCAAACTTTTGAACAGGAGTGTATGTACTCATGATAATAGTGATATCCACTAAAGAAAACACAGACCTCATTTTAATAACACACACATAATAATAATGTAAATAATCCAGCTTTAGTAACTACTGTACCAGGTGGATGGACCAACATAAATAGCATACAGTGTATTTATGGTTATAAATTCTCTTTCATAACACTTAATACATTTTTCTTTGGCAAAACAGTGACAAAACACAAACAAATTTAAAAATCAATTTGACTGATATCAATATGATTTATATTTCAATTTTTAGATATCACAATAATATCATTACTATTAATTTTTGAGTCCACAATAGTTGTAGTGAAGTCTTGATATCACGACAAAAAAAAAAAAACGTCTTCATGAGTAAAATCCTGCATGATGTTTCAGGCTTTAATTTTCAAAAAAACTCTTTAGTAGAAAATATTAAAATTCTGATATTAATATTTCACACAGCGACATTTGTCTTAGTGGAATATTTTCATCATCCGTGAGATTTACCGCTTTATATTATCTAAAAAGCACAAACAGTTACAGGAGGAAACAGGGGTGTGTGCTTCCTGATTTCTCTCAGGTTTCTTCTGACTCTGGAGACAATTCCATTCTGGTTTCTCTTGGAACCTCCAGAGAAGTTAAAAAAAAAAAAAAACATGTCTAGCTTTGCAGATGGAGGATAAAAGTCTTCAAATCATTTTTTATGTCTTCTTGTGGTTTCTACTCAGGGTTTAGAGTAGAACACACCAGAGCAGGTGTGGAAAAAGCAGAAGGGGTCGGCTCAGTGGATTTAGCTGGTCTGTGTGTGTGAGAGAGTGTGTGTGACGCCACTGAGGCTTGAGCCTCGTCAGCGTTCCCAGAGTGTGTGTTCCCACCGTGGGGATCGGAGTCCTTCTCAGTCAGCAGGTGAGGGGGGATGTAGCCAGACTGAGGCCCTCTGTGCTCCTTGGAGTGCTGGCGGCTGTTTGTGGATTTCGGGGGGCAGCGTCCTCTCTTGTCCTGCCCCCGGAAGCCCCTGAGCTTGGGGCTCCAGTGTTCCCGCCACTGGAGGGCCAGAGTGGAGCGGTCGGCCACCAGGCGACTCTCCTCCGGACCCCAGCCCCGCTCTCCTTCCTCGGCTCCAATCAGGAGGAACGTCCGGCCGACGTGGAGGGCGGGGCAGCCGCAGCCGAGGTCGCGGTCGGGGACCCAGAGGGACTGGGGGCCCCTGCGGACGCGGGAGGTAGACCCTATGCGGAATACAGTTTGTACAGAGATGGAGAACTGCCACCAGGGACCTGAACGCTCCATCCCTTTGACCTGCACCTTCAGCACTGACCAGGACAGAAACAACATATTTAGACATCTCTGACATGATATTCTGGCATTATCATTACTTTATTTTCTTTGAACATTTTCAGCATGTAAGATTTTGATTCATTTTTCTGCGTACATCTATTTGATTTCTAATTATACATTATAGCAGTTTTAAAAAGTCAATAAAAATACTGTTTTAACCCTCCTACTGCCTTGAGATTTACTCACGTTTTATCCTCAGGGTTAATTTGACTCCAGAAATTTAAACCTCCAGAAAAGTATTTAAATTAAAATTGTTCCCCAGTTTTTTGTGTTGGGTATTTTATGTCTGTCTGTTGACTATCCAAATAGTCCTTTCAATAAAACAACCCCTCACTCACTACCCTCATACATCCAGAATACTTGGAGCGCAACCATGAAGAAATTTGCAGATCACAAAAAAAATCTCACTGAATGACTTAATATTGGAGACAGACATCTTTTTGGTGTTTTGATGGCTTTATATAATTTCTAAACACATATTTTTTTGTTATCTATAACATTTAGAATGAAAAACAATTCATATTATCAAGAACAGTAACATGTATTATGTTCAGGGTCAATTTGACTGCAGGATAAAAGGACACAATTTCAAGAAGTTCAGGGTCCAAAAGCTTTTTGAAGATTTTAAAATTGCATGTTACAGTGATCTCAATATCATCCAAAGCAAATGTTTTATACAGCTGGAAGCCTAGGGTGAAATGGACTCCACAAAACACTGATATGTACAACATATGTACAAGACACTGAAAACAAATCATCACATTCATTTTATGTTTACCCAGTTGTCCCCATTGACATAGGAAAAATCCTTATTTACATTAAACATTGAATGGGTTCAAACTGACCCCAAAGATAATAGGAGGGTTATACTAGGCTTATACTAGCGTTCAAAAGTTTGGGGTCACTTAGAAATGTCCTTATTTTTGAAAGAAAATCATTTTTTTCCCCAATGAAGGTCACATTAAATGAATCATTGTAGACACTGTTAATGTGGTAAATGACTATTGTAGCTGGAAACAGCTGATTTTTAAATGAATATCTCCATAGGGGTACAGAGGAACATTTCCAGCAACCATCACTCCTGTGTTCTAATGCTACATTGTGTTAGCTAATGGGGTTAAAAGGCTAATTGATGATTAGAAAACCCTTGTTCAGTTATGCTAGCACATGAATAAAAGTGTGAGTTTTCATGGAAGACATGAAATTGTCTGGATAACTCCAAACTTTTGAATGTCAGTGTAGGCTTTTAATATAATAAATAGCCAAACAAGAACAGTTTTAATCCATTATTATGTTTTTTGACAAAGTAATAAATAAAAACCTGACACTCACCATAGTCCTTGAGACAATAAGTCTCCAAGTTCATCCTGACTTTAACCTGAGAGGGCTGGCAGTAGGAAACACACTCCTCCGCTACATCAGAGAAAGAGAGACGGAGAATGCATCAAATGAGAGGGTATCATTTCACAGCAAGCACATCAGCACATGTCTTTTCCCCTAATTACAATATGGCTGCTTCTATTTGTCATCACAGTATCCTTTGACTAACAGATGATCCCAACTGCAGCAGGTGGGACATTCTTCAGGCCGCCGCTAGGAGGGAGTGGTTAGCTACCTCATGAGGACTCAGAGGAGCGGCTCCAGAAGCAATTCAAGCACTGATCTGTTAAAAAAAAAAAAAGACAGCCCACTGCCTTCACAAGAAGATTTGATATATGGTTTCATGCAAGTGCCATAAATCTGAATGTTGTACATGAGCTGACACCGACTAGAGAACCTGTTATTAAATTAGAAGAGAAAGACTGGCGAGTTCAATAAAGCAGCTGTCATTTATAGCTTTTCCCATACTTTATTATGATGGAAGGACGTAGTGTGGTGAAATACTGAATCACAGAATTTACAACTGAAAGATTATTTGAAATACATATGACCCATCAGAATTTACTATCACATGTAAAAAGCATAATTTCCTTCCAGTGGAGATTGCTGAACTTTTTAACTTAAATCTCACACATGTTCCATTTGATTTATTAATAAAACGTACACTACTATTCAAACGTTTAGGGGTCACCCATTCAGTTTCATGCTTTCCATGAAAACTCACACTTTTATTCATATGCTAACATAACTGCACAAAGGTTTTCTAATCATCAATTAGCCTTTCATCACCATTAGCTAACACAATGTAGCATTAGAACACAGGAGTGATGGTTGCTGGAAATGTTCCTCTGTACCCCTATGGAGATATTCCATTAAAATCAATCATTTCCAGTTAGAATAGTCATTTACCACATTAACAATGTCTACAATGATTAATTTGATATTATCTTCATTGAAAAAAAGCTTTTCTTTCAAAAATAAGGGCATTTCTAAGTGACCCCAAACTGTCTAACGGTAGTAAAAAATACAAGCATGGGAGTGGGAGAACTCAGAAGTTGGCCACAAAAAGCACTATGATATTATTGGGCAATAAAAACTGTCTATCAAGACAAGAATTTTTAAAAAACAACAACATAGTCTCCAGAAATTTTCTTAGTTCTTATTGCATCGAAAATCGAGGTGCTTTTTCGGATTGTTGCAAAGAAAATAAAAAAATAGACAAACAGCCACAAAACAGACCTGTCATGGATAATTCAAAATAAAAACTCAAATTAATAAGCTACATTGCCTACAATGAGCAAATACAATTACAGATATTAAAGACGGACACAACATATGCATACATGTCTAATATTTTGTCTATTCCATTAAAGGAGGGGAAGAAAATAAGAACATGTAGAATCAAATGCATATTACTCTCCTCTATGACCTCAGTAATAAACATGAAGCCAAATTCAAAGTCAGGAAAGACTGAAATGCAGAAGCTTCGTAACGCGAGAATTTATAGAGGAGCCATTGTTCTGGATTGTATCAGGTTTCACAAGATAAAGTGGCCACTAAGTGAATGAAACGGTCTTATTGCTCACCTGAACTTCAAATAAGAATGCAGAATAATGCCTTGTTTGACTCACCTATGCTGTACTGAGGCTGGTAGGCCGGTGTCGGGGCGACCTCTTGAATTCCTGCAAACATAAACAGACTCTTGAAAGAGGTGGCAGGACCAGATACAGGGAGGCGTCAGGCTACCTTCATGAGCTGTCAGTTTGTTGCAGTTATGTCTGAATGCCTCTCGGTACGTGAGGCATGCCCGCACAGAAGATAAGCAAGTGTCAAAACCGCCGAGTGTGTGGTCCTTTTACGGCCCAGAAACACTGTGACACACACACACACACACACACACACACACACACACACACACACACACACCCCTTTTATTTCTCGTTAAATGACTGTATTAAGTTACTGTTTCCTTTAGTTGTCAGGAAAAAATATTTACTAGATAGAGGTCAAAAATAACAAAAAAATGCAGTAAGTAGTAAATACATTTATTGAGGTTTTAGCCAGAAGATCTTAAAACATGGGGGCTTAGCTCAGCCCGCTTTTTTGTGGATTTTTTAAACCATTTTAAAGACATTTGAGGGGAAAAATGAATACAAAATGTGAAACACTGGCAGCGTAAGGTCATTCTATGTTCATTGATCTATGATTTCAGCTAAAAATATCTGAAAACACTGTGACACTGACACACACTTTACTTTCTGTACTTTAATAAGGTCAGACCTTCACTTCTTGCATGGTTTTGTCCCAAACATTAAACAGAGTCTAGTAAAGTTCCCTCACCGGCTGCATGTCAGTGAACTTGGGGACTGAAAATGAACAACCTGTTTGGCTGCACATGCATTACCCAGGCCTCTTGTAAAAGTGTGTGTGTGTGTGAGACAACGCCGCCATATAAGCTCACGCTCCGTTCCCCCGTCAATGTCCTGTCTTCTCTGACACAACTGGGCCAGTGACACCCAACACCCCCACCCAGCTGACGGTCCCCCATGTTTAAAAGTCAGGAAGGTGTGTATGTGTGTGTTTGTATGAACTTACAGTATAAATGAGGGGTCGTAATGAAGCATTTGAGGCTACCTGTGTGTTCACTCAGTGCTGTGCAGACCATGTTTTACCCCTCATCCTACTTAAAATACATTTTTCTTTAATAATGTTTTCACTTAGAATTGAATCACCTTTAAAACCCAACTTTAAAAAAAATGCTTTCAGTGACTTTATTTACGACATTTTCTTTCTCGGTGTGTTTTATAGCCTTCATGGGTCTTAGTTCATATTGTTTTTGGGGTTTTTCAGTGTGTTTTCTTATGTTTTATGAAAGCATTTTGTGTTTTAAAAGGGCCTGTAAATAATATATTATGACAATATTAAATATGATGAAAAAAGAAGTTTAAATATGAAATTATGTCTGACAACAAGCAGTTGTGCACAAATGTAAAATAAGTCTACAACATGACAGTAAATGAAACTTTATTTTACTTTATTGGAATTACAAGCTCATGCGAATTGTGTACAGATGTTCTCTGTTTTTTTTCTATGCAAACGCATTGAAGCTAATGTGATCAATTAGTTTAATTTATTCATGTAAATTAAAGGTATTTAAAGCATGTTATTTCTCATAAATGACTGTATTTAGGTATTGTTTCATTTAGCTGTGAAGAAAGACTATTTACTAAGATGTCAAAAATGACAAAAATGGAGTGAATAATGAGTACATTTCTCAAGGTTTTAGCCAGAAGATCTTAAAACATAGGTGCTTAGCTCTTCATGCTTTTTTTTGTAGATTTTTGAACCAATTTGAAGAGAAAAAAATGAATAGAAAATGTGAGGCATTGGCAGAGTAAGCTCATTCCATTGCTTTCTATGCTCATTCTCAATGGAATTAGCTTATTTGTGATGATTTACATGGTTTGAAAGAGAAATATTTGAAAACCCCTGAGGTAAATGAGGCTTGGCAGCTTTTAGCAACAAGCTGAAGTGAGATTGGTTATTTATACTCTTTTCTGTGTAATAATGAATTTATAGTAATAGCAATTTTCTTGACTAACTTTAAACGATCCAGGAGAAAACAGAAGAGGAGAAAAAAAATTCACAAAACCCTACAACACACGAACAAAAACCTCTGTTTAAAAAAAAAACCTGTCTGTTACTAACAACACTGAGATTTCCGTTTAGCCTAATCTTAACTCATCCAACTACAGCAAATTACACTAAAAGAGTAAAATGTGTTTTCTATGGTATAGGCTATGTGTAATATTTTCACATTAGCAACCACATCAGAATTTTGCAGTAAAATAAAAATATACTGAACAGCTGTGATGGAGCTCAGAATGTAACCAATTATTTAACGATACCTTATAGGATGTGACTCTGTGTGCAGCTCAACTATCTTAAGTGTTGATTTTTAGCTGGGTAGCTAAGGAGCCCTGTTCTTCACCAACCTGAGCTTGAGGAAGTTTTTACTCCGACAAGGAATGCAGTGGAGTTATTTGATGATTGGCGTTGGTTTGTCCGTCTGTCTGTCTGTCTGTTAGCAACATTACTCAAAAATGGATCAGCAGATTTGGATGAAATTTTCAGGGAAGGCCAGAAATGACGCAAGGACCAACTGATTAGATTTTGGCAGTGATGCAGCTTATAGTCTGGATCCATGGATTTGTTAAAGATTTCTGCATCATTCTTAGATAGCGGCACAGCGTCACTGTAACCATGACAACAAGTGAATGCTTGCCTGCCGACAATCACATGATTGCGATCCTACTACAAATCAGCCGCTGCGGACTTATCAGAAGTTATCCGTAGGAAATCACACAAGGAACAATAGACTAAATTCTGGGGATGTTTCCAAGTTTCATCTGCTACATATTTAGGTCACGCGATTTGGTATCCGTATATAATGTACATGTCAGGATAGAGACTGCGATTTGGTAGAATTGGAGTTTCTACCAGTAGAGATTGCGATTGGAGTATCTACCAGTAGAGTTTGCGATTGTAATCTCTACCAGTAGAGATGGAACTTTAAATCTGACCCCTGACCCTAACCTTAAAAGTCTAACCTTAGCCCTGACAAATCTCTACTGGTAGGATTGGAGTTTCTACTCGTAGAGACTGCGATCGCAATCTCTACTAGTAGAGACTCCAATCGCAATCTCTACTGGTAGAAACTCCAATTCTACCAAATCGCAGTCTCTACCCTGACATACACATGCATAACACACTCCTGTGCTCAGTGTAAGGTCGTTTTGTTTGTGGGTACATCTATAGTAAAGGCCACCTTCTATGGTGCTGTGATTTCTGCCACAAAGTTTTACAAGATTTCATCCGTCGGAAATGATGAAACAACTGAGCAGCCTTGGTGGAGAACTATGCTCTCTGTGTGCTTTTCTAGTTGGTAGAAGTCATAGCTTTGTATCCACGGGTCTAATGTAACTTTCTTGCATAGATGTCTTGCTGCCTGAATTTGACTTGATATGTCGTCTTTGTGGAGCTTGACAATAAACACATCCTTCCTGAGATGGTTACAGTGCAGATAAAATGGTTTAGTTGGGTCTGTGTTTGAGTTTAGCCTCACTCCATGCCTTTAGGTCAGCCTGCGAGGAGAGGAGGCGATGGCGAGGTGTTGGAGGTGGTGTTGGGGGTTGAGAGATGCTATACATAGCCCGTGATGGTCTGGCAGTAAAAACAAACAAGGTTTTCTTTCACTCACTCCTTTCGCTGGGAGAGTTATGGGTCTGGGCCTGCGATGGAGGCATTTCGAGGTGTGCAACAGGTGTGAAGCTCCTCGCGGTGGGCTCCCTATGTCACCTGATTGGGGCTCACACAGCGTCAGAGTCTGTGCAGTTGTCGGCTCTCGTGTGATTAGCCGGGGACGTGCACGTGGATTATCGCTCCTGGCTAAAGTTTGGTGCTGGCTGTGCATCGAGATATGAGTAGCAACAATCCTCTTGATTCCCAGATCAGGGAGAGATGAGGTTTCCCTGTAGCAGTCAGCTCATGTTAACACTGCTGTGGAAACCGTCTCCAGGGATGTTGAAAAGGAGACACGCAGGGTGACTGGGCCAAATTAGTCTGGAGGGCAGCGGCTCCTTTTATATTGAGCTACTATTTGATAAAGGCTTAGAGAGCTCGATAGGAGGCTTTAATCCATTTAGGCTGCGAACAAATGAGATTGAAGGGGGTCACTTTGTCATGACTGAAAACAACCTATTAAATGCCAGAGGGTGACACGTATCGAATGCAAAGAGAGCATCTTAATTAGGCTTACTCTCATTATTTCCATCAAATCTAGTCTTCCAAAATAAACAAACAAAACGAGAAGGCTATGCTTTCAGATGTCCATCAGTAGGGGAGAGCTGCTTGATATATTTCCAGCCATTTTGTTTAGCTTTAGATGAAAATGGATAAAAGTGGGGACTGATAAGGCAACCCAACGCTTCTCAGGAAAATAAATATAGTTGATTTTAAATGGGGTTGCACAATGGCTCGATTCAATCAAACAATCCCGGTTTGTGTCCCAGCCTTTGCGGAATCTTTCTGCATGTTCTCCATGTGCATGGTGGGTTTTCTCCAGCTTCCTCCCACAGTCCAAAAACATGCTGAGGTTAAATGATGATTCTAAATTGTCCATAGGAGTGAATGTGAGTGTGATTGTTTGTCTCTATGTGTAGCCCTGCAGTGGCGTATAGATAATGGATGGATCGTTTTAAATGTTGTCATATTTCCTACAAGTCTCCACATTTGATCAGATCAGGAATATGCAACAGTACAGGTGGTAAACTTACGTATGCAGGGCCTCAGAGGGGACCGTCCCTGTTTGTATCCTGGAGCACAGCGGTTACACCTGAGGCCGGTCACTCCATCTCGACACAGACACTGACCTGACGTCTGGTTACACCAGCGACCCACAGCTCCCAGAGGATGGCACTGACACGCTGGAAAAGAAACAAGATGAGGTTAGAGTCTTACTTGGTGAATAGAAACTGATTCTTATATTTAGTACCTTTAACCCTCGTGTTGTCCTGCAGGTCAAATTGACTCGTTTAAAAGTTCAAAAATGTGGAAAAATAAATAAATTTTCACAGTGAAACTTCTGATTTCCACATTTTCAACATTTTTGGGAAGTTTTTAAATTTTTTTTAGTGGATAAAAGAAAAGTTAAAAATGTTTATTAGGAACACTGACAAAAAACAACCAAAATCCAGCAAATTTCACTGGATTTTGGTTGATTTTGTTGTGAATATTCTTAAGAAAATTATAGAAGTTTTACCGATATGTCTGCAATCACTTTAGATATTTTTAGTCATTTTTTGGAAGATTTTTTCTCATTTTTTGAAAATATTTCCAATAATTTTCTTGCCAAATTTGGGGGATTTTTTTTATTAAAATAAAATTTTTAAGGGAAATTTTTAAGGAAATATTGGAATTTTCTTCCTGAAGGTTTTGCAAATTTTCAGATATTTGGAGGATTTTTTTGCTGAATTTTGGGATTTTTTTTTCAGACAAGAAAACAATATTTTTGGGTAAATGAAGACAACAGGAGGGTTAAACAACATCAATAACGTGCACTTTGTTGCTTATTCACATATCCAGCAGAAATGGAACAACATAAGCATTAATTTTAAAGTCATCTGACATCGGCATGTCCCAGATTAATCTTCTTTTCAGCTCAGTTTCGATCTCCACCAGCGACCGAGGAAAACATCTGGCTGCTTTTCTGTTAAATGCTTCTATGTTTCTATAGCTAGTCTCTGTAACTTTGTGTGCCAGTGACAATGATCCAAAATAAGCAAACACTGCTATGGAGAGTTGAAAGGAACTCTCATCATTTCTTGAAGGATATAATAAGAAAAAAACTTGAGTAAAAGTATGTGACATAAAACAGACAGGATTAAGAAGAGCATCCATCACTGGCAGGGCCCAGGTTTAATCCTGAATGACAGCAGGCATCTGTCCTTGAGGGGTGAACAAGACAAAAGGCCTTTGCTAACAGCAGAGAGTTTATTTTGTACCTGTCCTGATAGGTGAACAAAGACAAATTCCTCCGTGAGGGAATTTTAGAGAGAAAGAACCGCCTTCATCCAGATGGAAACCAAATCAATCTCTCCTAATAAATTAATTTTCTCCTTTATTCCCCTCAGTATGGGCCATGATGCTGTCTAATGATTACTGCCTGGATTTGCCACGGTTTACATAGCAAAGCTTTTTATTTACCACTACTATCACAGGATAAGACCCGATGAGAGAAGACAGATAGAGAAAGGAAGCCACACTTCAGCAGCTCTGTTCACACTCGTAGAATGTTTACTCAAATCCTTACAATGAGTCCAAACAACCCGACTGGGGAAAATGAGTGATTATATCCCCACTCTCTAAATGGTAACTCAGTGAGAATAGCAGCAATAAATTAAAGCTCACATCTACCATTCTGTTGCTGTGCTTTTGAATTTGCAAGTAGTATTATTTCTTGCATAAATAGTGATAAACAACAAGGATGTTTAGCTCCAGCTTGCATTTTTTTTTCATGCCTGCACGTGTGTAAACTCTGGGAGCCCATTAAACTCTGGATATATAAGGTTCAAGCTTCCGCAGGAGCATGCTTCAGTGTCACAGTCCCTCCGGACGTGTGACCAGTCAAAGGTCAGGGGTCGCACGATGGGGCGATACAGGTGGCAGCTCAGTGGGGTTTGTCTGACTTTCTATCGCTAACAGGAATAGCTGTCCTCTCTCACAATGTAACCACCCCATAAACACTTCTGTACGCTCGGACAGAGACAGAGCGGTCGTGTAAACACACACACACGGCGACGCAAATTCAGACAGTCAGACATAAACACCGTCACACACTTTGATTTGCTTTTCATCTTCCAAGGAATGTACAGTCAGTCAAAGGTGCGCGTCATGCTCTTCCTCCGTGTTCTCAACTAGGGATGGAGCCAAGGGGTGGTCACGGACACCATAGACTGGTCTATTCTGGCCACCTCACACAACCAACAGCGTAATATATGGATATATTCATAGAACTGGAGTTACATCTAGTTGCTAGCCTAGCCGCGCTAGACCCATGCTCTGAAGACGCAAGGGTCTAGGCACGCTCGACAGGGAGGGAGGCGGGCTCAAAGGTTGTCTATCAAATCACTCTGCAGCAATTGGGTAGGTATACAACCAATCAGTGCAACGAATAGGCTCCTAGAGCGCCGGAAATCGGAGGATGCGGGAGTTCGGTGAAGCCTTACTTATACAGTCAATGGGTGAAGCTCAAGTATATTACAGACATGTTAACAGAAAGATTATTCAGAGTCGGTGCTAATGGAGCTCAACGACTGTTGTCGTTTTTGTTATCGACCCTGGCAGAGAATTAAATTCGTTGCCGTGTGTTGTCTAGCGCGGCTAGGCTAGTTGCTTCCGGTTGTTTCTGTCAGAATCGTCGCGCCTCTGTTGTCACTTAGTTACGCCCGCCTTCTGACTCTACACTTCATGGTGATTCATCCGGCCGGTTTTAGGAGCATCCAGCCTCGAGCCTTATGGAGGGTAACTAGACCCACTCTGGCAGAGAATTAAATTCGTTGCCATGGGTTGTCTAGCGCGGCTAGGCTATCGAGTTGCTACTTTTGTGGCAAAACTTATTGGTGGAACCATTTCACTGCTACCATTGCTCCCATTCAAGTGGCCAACCATAGAATATTTGCAATCATTTTGGAACACTCCTTTTTCTGCTATTGTCACTACAAAATGTAAAGACTGTATAAAAATGCCTCAGTTTTTAATATGTAAATAAAAAAATTATTTGTACATGTTTATATTAAAAAAGCTGTGTATGATTTAGCTTTCGTTGTGGAGTCAGTTGAGCTCTTGTACAGACTCGTATAGATGTGAAACCGTCTTTAGAAACGACAAAAAAACAGGTACAAGCTGAAAAACAATGCCAGACTGATCCAGAACCTGCAGCCAAAAGAAAGTAAAGAAAGGCTGGATGAATGTGTCTTAATTTGGTGGATGTCCTGACACGCATGCCTTTGGTGTATCTATTTAATGTGATTTAGATTGTAGTTATGTTATAATCTGTCCCAGCAATTAAGATGTATGACTATCAACTGTTCGAGACTTTTTAGTCGACGAAAAGCGACACTGGAAAGGATTGTTATACTACATATGAGTTCTCATGAATTTCTACACAGATTTTCTTACAGTCTTGCCTGAAGAAGCTAATAACAAATAATTACTATTTTGCCCTCAGCTATATTCATCCATCCATCCATCCATTATCTATTGACCACTTAATCCTCATTAGGATAGGGGGCTGGAGTCTATCCCATTTGACTTAGGGTGAAGGAAGGGGACATCCTGGACAGGTCACTAGTCGATCACAGGGCTACATATACAGACAAACAATCACACCTACGGACAATTCAGAGCTATCAAGTAACCTCAGCATGTTTTTGGACCGTGGCAGGAAGCCGGAGAATCTGTGGAAAACCCATACATGCACAAGGAGAACATGCAAACTCCATGCAGAAAGATCCCCTGGGAATCTATTACCTGCAAGGCTACGGTGCTAACCACCAAGCTAATGTGCAGCCCTCTTCAGCAATATGATAAAACAAATACAACATTTAAGGAGACACTGTGCCATCCCAGTATAGCTAATGGCTTTAACTTGCCCATTCCTGTGAAAAACATCTGGTTGCACCACTACAGTCAGTGCAGCCCTCTTCCCCCACCACACACACGCTGAACACACACATCTAGTGACTGACGTTGGCAGGCCTTGCGGTGGTTGAGCGGCTTGCTGTGGTCGCGGGTGTATCCATTCTGGCAGTACTGGCAGTGGCGTCCGGCCGTGTGGTGGCGACACTTCTGGCACACGCCTCCACTGCGCCTGCCCGACTGCTGAAACACCTCCATGCTGAAGCGGCACTTGTTTGAATGGCCGTTACACTCACAGGCTGGACAGAGGGAAAAATAATGAACACCAAAGAAGAACATGCTTGGAAAAAGTCCTCTGATGTTTTGGATTGTTCTGTATGAATGTACAGGCCCAGGGGTTGATAAAAACGTGAGAAATGCTCAAGGTTTCTTTTTAATTTGACCTAAAACAAGCAAAGTGTTTGCTGTCGTGACATTTTTGGCAGGGTGTTTGTTAGAGCTGGATTCCAGGCATAATTTCTCCATCACAAAGTGTGTTTTTCAGACAAAATGTCCCTCTCAGTACACTGCAAAAAGTAAAAATCTTACCAAGTCTATTTGTCTTATTTTAGTCAAAATGTCTCATTCCAATTGATTTAAGATGAATTCACTTGACAAGTGACATTTCAGCAAGATGGAGGGACTTGTTTTAAGACAATGCATCTTAAATGTCTTGTTAAGTCCAACAATTTTGAAATTAGCTTGTTTTAACCCTCATGTTGTCCTGGGGGTCAAATTAACCCGTTTTAAAGTTTAAAAATGTGGGAAAAAAATATATATATATATTCACAGTGAAAACTTCGACATTTTCAAAATTTTGGGGGAATTTTTTTGAACATTTGTTGTTGGAAAATAAAGAAATGCTTAAAAAAAATGTTTATTTAAGAACATTCAGGGGGAAAAAAATCAACCAAAATCCAGTAAATTTCGATGAATTTTGGTTGATTTTTTCCCTCAATGTTCTTAAAGAAAATATTAGAAGCTTTATTGATATATATGTAATCATTTAAGATATTTTTAGGATTTTTTTGGAAGATTTTTATTCATTTTTTGCAAATATTTACAATTTTCTTTTTTCTTTTTCAAATTTTTATTTCTTGCCAGATTTGAGGATTTTTTTCTTAAAAATAATTTTTTTAATCGAAACTTTTAAGGAATTTTCTTCCTGAAGATTTTGCAATTTTTTTGTTGAATTTTTAAAATAACATTTCAGACAGGGAAACAATATTTTTTTGGTGCTCGTAAATGAGGACAACAGGAAGGTTAAAATAAGCTTTCACAGCTAATTTTCAGATCTCAGTATTCTAATATCATATCTTATTTCAGGAAATCTTACCAAGTCATTTTCACTTGTTCTATTGGCAGATTTTTTTTCACTTGTTTCAAGATAAAAGTTCTTTGAAAAAAAATTTTTTTTCTTGTTTTGAGAGGAGCATTTTTCCCAGTGTGTGTATTTTAGTCACTAATCTTCAACAACTTATATTTAATGTTTTCATGTAATGTGTTTCTGAAAGAAGAAAACAGAACAGTAGAGGACACACTGTTTTTACATTTTTAAACTCTCGAATACTGGCACCTGGATCTGGCTCAAAAATCCAGCACCATCAGGTCTACTGTTGGATATGGAAAAAATGACTGCGAATGTTGAAAGCAGATGTCTGGTTTGAGCTATTTCAGTGACTTCACTTACTGGAGTGAGTGGAGTTTAAAAAGGGGGAGAACCTGTGTAACTTTTTTTAAACACAGCTTTAGTCAGCAGCATGCAGGACTCACCAACACAGGGGTTTGGATGAGTGGGTGTAGCTCGATGCCACGGTCTGTCAAAGTAAAAATCCTCGCACACATCACAGTCCGGCCCTGCTGTGTGATGCTCACATACGCACACTGCATGGCCTGCGTCGTCACGGCGACACCTGGAAGCGTGTCCGTTGCATTTACACCTGCCTCCAACCTGCAGGTCAGACAGCGCCAGAGGAGCTTGGGCAGGAGACGTAAAAGCAGGTGGCTGTAGCACCTGCAGATTCCTCACACTTTGTCTTGTGTTGAGATTATTGTTCCGTCTCTTTCTCAGTTCCCGCCCTTTGTTGCTCCTGCTCTGCCCCTCAACCGACCAATTACAGCCCCCATTGGGGCAAGGCAGCCAATGATTGCTTTCCTTCTTGCGACCACGCCCTCTGCCCTTTCCACCTTTCTTTGGAGAAGCAAGTGTGTCCGTGCTTAAACTGTCTCCCCCTTCCTTGCTGGTCACGTTGTGTCCATCTTCACCTTGTCCTGTACCTTTATAGTGACCCTTCCTGCCCTGTTTATCTATCTTCTCTCCTTTGTTCCTCCCCCTCCTCTCTGATTTTTTTGTCTCCCTGTCAAAAAATGCCAGTGTATTATCTGTGTTTAACTTATCAACCTGGTCTTCACTGCGGCCCTTGTGGCCTGATCTCCACCTCAGAACACCAGTCCCTCTGAGATCATGTGTTTTGTCGTCCATCTTGTCCAAGTTACCCACTTTGATATCTTTGGACACCTGGTGGAAGACCACACGAATGTCTGTGGCTGTCACCCAGTCCTGAAGGGTGGGGCTGTAGTCAAAGTCAGGAGATGACGGCCGTCCGTCCAGCGTCGAGAAAGCCAACACCATGCCGCCCCGCTGCCTCTGCAGGGGCCGAGGGTCTGAGCAGAGGGGCTCCGTCTCTTGGTGTCTTGTTTTGGCTATGGTCTGGGAGGGGAGCCTGAAATTCTCGAGGCAGTTGCTTGAGTAGTGTTGCATCGGCCTCCAGGTACGCCCGTAGTCCATCGACTTGAGGATGGAGATGGAGATGGGGTCTGATGGCTCCCCTTGGTGGCAGAACTGTAAACTTATGTAGGTGATCTCAAAGCGGCGACCCAGTGGCAGCGTAAGGACCCAGTCCCCGGTGTCAGGACCTGTATGGGTCATCCAACAGGTGAGGTTATGGGGATTGTGAAGGTCAGTCAGCGTGGTGATGTTGCTGTCATTGTCGGGCCCTTGTAGCGAGTGGCTAGCGTTGACCGAGACCCCATAGGCGGCGTTGATGAACTCTGACAGGCAGTGTCGTGGACGGCCATCTGGATGGTAGCAGGGGTCATGTGGTGAAGTCCAGCTCAACGGGGGGTGGGAAAGGGGGGAGGAGAAGAGGGACAGAGGGAGGAGAAGGAGGAGTAGAAGGAAGACAGGAAAGAGAAAGGTGGAGGGGGAGGGGAAAAGGGTAGGAACATCATGTCATCGAGCCTGTGGAAGAAAATAAAAATTTAAGACAAGACGACGGGAGCTAGATCATAAAAGGAAAAAACAACATTAACTGATTGATTTATATGATGTGCATTTGAAGTCAAAGACGGAAATCTAAGATAGACCACTTGTGCTTTTATTGAAAACACATGATACCAGCTTGCTGCATCGCTTCAACTGCATCTTATTGGCTTTTGGTAGATTCCAGTAAAGACCTCATCCCGTAAAAATGTAATCTCCAATCTTCACAGATGCATCAGCCACCGGTTTGAACCCATAACCTTGACAACCCCCATGAACGTATCCATCTTAAAACTCCCCTCAACCCCAAAAAGAGTGGATGAGTGCGGGTGAAGAAGGGCACGCACCCAGCGGATCTGTCTGAAATGACAAAAAACATGCCCGACAGCTGGGCCTAAACCCAGAGCTGCACCACATCAATCACATTTATTGCTGTCTTTTTAAATCATTTTACCCTTGGTCAGCGCTGCAGGCGAAGGGCCCGAGCACAAGCAGTGTGCAGTGTCACTGTCCAGAATAGAGGCTATGAGAAAATAGACAGAAAGGAAAGAGGGGAGGGAGGAAGAGGAGCTGGAGATTAGTGCTTAGGATGGTAGGAAATGATTTATAGTTTGAAATGTGTGTTCGACTTGAGCCCCTGCTTGGGTACTTCCGTGGTAAAGACAAACACAGACTTGTGTAAGGCCACAGTGCGTACAAATCCCTTCCCGTCTATTACAACTGGTGATGAATGTAATTTATTCTTCTGTCATGACTTGATACTGGAGAACATTAATTTTGGCATGTGGACAAAATGAACAATGCACGTAGTTCCTCTGAAACCAATGATTTATTGTTTTGAACCACTCACGTAAAAGCCCAGCAGCACATTTCCCAACAAGCCGCTCTGCTCGCAAAAAAAGTTCATCACCTTCCTGTTTAACTTTTGAGAAATTCTCATTTCTTACCTGTCATTTTCTCATCAATAACTACCTTCCTTGTGCATTTTCAAACAACTTTCCCTCTGCTCTTCCATCTCCTTGAACATTTATCACCTGCCCCCTTCATTCTGTTCTGGGAATATTCTTAACTGCTGTGAGATTGATGGTGCCCTAACAAGCGTGTGACACTGACAGCAAAGTCAGCAGGGCTGCATAAACCAAACCCGTAGGAGAGGACGGGGCTGAGAGCCTCTTCGGCCTCGTCATCCAGCTCAATTAGCCAGCAACCGAAATATGAGGCTTCCCTCTGGGACCACACAGCTCTGAGGGGCCTGCCGGCGTGGAGGCCATAGCACTCCCTCGGCTGCCTTGGACAAACTGCTCCGTTCCTGACCTCCAAAAACAAAGACCCGCTGGAAAGTGAGCCAATCACATATGGTTGAGGACAAAAGGGGAAGATGAGGCGTGTCATGCGGCTTTGTTTTAAGGTGTTGCTACAGGAAACGCTGCAAGCATGAAAGCATACAAGTGTAGTGATGAGTGGTCTGACTGTGACCCTGGTCCCATTGAGCCACATTCCTGGGGTCCAGAATGCCTCGGCCGGCCATTCCTGACATGTCGAGACATGCCCCACGGGAATTTGAACGTGCTGATAAAAAGCAAGACTTATAAGTCGATCGCATGATTAATTAGGTCTCTGATTTCATATGGTGTCAGTATAGTGGTTGTACAACAAGGGGTGAAAATTTCAAAGGGAATGTGAGCAGGGCAAAGGTTATTAGAGGATTCAGGGAAGTGGTGGATTGTTGAGATTATACTGAAGAATTCATTCTGGATGGGGAATTATGAGTGTGCGTAGGCGGCTGAGGTTCAGGCTTGGGGCGGGTGAAAACACACAAGGCTAGAGGAGAAAGGGGAAAGTTGTTTAACATTCCCATGACATGCACTTGCTCTTGTCTTTGTCACATTACATGACTAATTAAACATTGGCCCATTACAACCACTTTGATAAATGGATGCTCATCGGAGAGAGGCCCCTGAGGTTTTTAATGCGCCCCTCTAGGCCAAATCCAGATTCTCTTCTCTTCCGAAACCAGATCATCTGTCTGGCACCACCAACATAACCCACCGGATATGGTTTCAACGCTTTTTCTCTGCCGCTTTCCATAAATTCACACAGCCGGCGTGTCGGACGAGCGTGTTGAAGATGAACGGATTCTTGATGAGAATAACACGCAATTTTCTTTTTGTTAATGCGCATTAGTTGCAAAATGAGCCTTGCTTGAATATCATCCCATTTTATTCTCTCCTGTAGCTGCAAAATTAAAATTAAAATGCAAAGAATGACTATCTATAACACAAATGTGCATTCATTTTTATGACTCTACTGAGAAAGTTTTGAAATGACTTGGCAGTAATTCGCCTTTCGAATAGCTTATACAGCCAAATAGTGGTGTGATGAGATCAACAACATCTCCAGCGGGTGATCTTTAGAAGCAGCTATGCTTGGCTGGCAAGGGGCTGGAAAAATACTTGCTGACAACCTGGGGGCATGTTTACAGCATAGTCGAACAGTGGAGAGCGAAGAGAACGACGCTCGTGTTCGTGCTCGGTAGTCTTCATTTATTTCCGAGGGCAGAAACCGAAGCTTTTGATTAATAGCGTGGAGCAATTTAAGCTCATGTGCACATTTTTTTTTATTGTATTGCAACATTTAATCCAAGTAAATGCAGCTAGCCTTTTCTTTTGCAAGGTGAATTGTATCTTTAAAAATGCATCAAAATTAATTGCAAGAGTTTGGACACACCTTCTCATTTAATGGTTTTTATTTAATTATTTTACAGATTGTAGATTAATACTGAAGACCTCAAAACTGTAAAAGAATACAGATGGAATTATGTTGTAAAAAACAGTGATAATCCTCATTATTACTCACAAATAAATAGAAAGCATTGATTGAGAAGGCGAGTCCAAATTTTTGACTGCTAGTGTGGAAATGAATTTGAATTGAATATGAAATAGAACAATTTGCAGTATTTAACTCCTCCTAGCAAGTTTTATTCCATTTGGGTCTGTGTTTTTAATGTTATAGTTATACAGGGCTATAGAGAAAAATGTGTAATCAAACATTCTTTTCCTGTATGCTCTTATTTTCTACCACTGTATGTTTTTAGTTGCATTAGAAGAGCTGCAGAAAATGGGAATCACCTCACAAGAAGCAGCAATATAAGATTTTATCAGTTTTTTGAGGGATAAACTGCCATTTTTTGTAACTTTCTCTTTCGCAACACGCACGCCTTTTGTGATTTCTTGCCAAACGATGAGCAAGCAGCTTTATTTTGAAATCTAATTAAAGCCAGCGTGTGGTATTCTGTGTTGCTACCTGCTAACTCGCTCTGACCTGTTCACACTTTAGAGCTGCAGGCCTGTCTGGGTCTGAAAGCTGTTCTGGTGAGCAGATGAGCTGGATTTGGCCCGTCTCACACATTTTAACATTCCTCGTCATGGGCAGCAGCTCGGGCCTAGCAGACGGAGGAGAAACGTATTGAATTGGAAATGCACTGCTACTTTGCGACACGTTTCAAAGGGCTGAATCGTGGTAAACAAACGCAAGGCTGTGCAGTTTAATAAGACAGGTTTATATCAGTCTGATGGTCGCCAGGAAGATTTCCCAGGCTTCTATGTTGCAACTCTGCTCCAAGACACGGAGCCTTTAAATAAATATGATCAATTATATAAGCTCTCTCTTATAGCTGACATGTTTGAAGCTGCACCAAGGCACCTGTTGGCACATGTTACCAAACTGACACCTTTGTTAATTTGCAATTGTCCTCAGCCGTCAGAAATACAACACTGGAATCTGGGTGAGAAGAGAGAGGCTATGCATGCGGTCTGTATTCCCAAACTGCATTCCTGCCTGCACAGTCGAAGCCCATGTGTGTGTTATTCCACACGGAGCGGATTCCAGGGGTTCTGTTTTAGGTGTAATAATCTAATTTTAGTGGGGCAGCCCAGGAGGTGGAAGCAACAGACAGCACAAAATGGATTATCACTGCTTGTATCTTTAGCTAAAGGCCTCTGTCCTTCACGTTTGCACCTCCAACAAACTGCCAACCTGGTGGGTATGCGGGGCCCCCAGGGGCCAACTGTACCTCCACAGGCACATGGAAGGTGCCTCCGCCTCTGCAGCGACCCCGGAGCTTTGCTTGCTTCACTTTTAAATAAAAAACCACATGTTACCCGCTTGATATTTAAAGGCGAGTTTCCTGTCAAATCTCCCCCTTTACAGCCTCACAAGTTGGCAGGACGCTTTAAATGCAGCTCCAGCTTCACATGATGATATTGAAAAGCAGATGGAAATGAAATCATGGTGATTCCATGTTGCAGTCAGGCCAAAGACAACTCCGGGCATGATTGGGGGGGGGACCAACAAATGCAAGGCCTCTGGTTTTAATTGTGCTTCAATTAAATCCACACAGTCTCATGAGGCGGCTTAATAATGAAACAAAACAGAAAACACCGCAGGGCTGCGCATTTATGACCGCAAATAAAACGCACCCATGACCCCGTGTCAGCAAATTTGTTATCTAAACTGGTTTTTAAAATGATTATGAAAAGAAAAACACAGCTTGGGTTAATTAAGTTGAAGAGGGTTCGAGACTCTGGGTGTAACATTTTAGCCCCTATATGCTGAAAAAGGCGCAATCTGCCCGTTTGACTGCGCGTTGTCCTGCAAAGGGATTTAAGGAAAACTAACGAACTGCAAACGGACCTAAAAAGGCAAACGGCCTGCAGCCACATGCAGGTTGCGAGGGGTGCATTTAAGCAGGGACTAATGATTCACTTGCCACGGTCCATTAAATATACATTTTGATCGTATTTAGTTTGATTACTTTGGCAAGAGCTGAGAGTGAAGTCCGGAGACTAATTGCCTCAGTTCTGCTCAGATAATTGCACTTGTTCTGCAGAAATTAGCTGCACTCAATTAACTTTATCTCACAGAGAGGAACAACAATATATATATATATTTATATATCTTAGAGGCTATCACAGTTTGATCTAACAGATTTAAACAAACAACATGTAATTAGTCGTGCGTATGTTTGGCATTTAGGATCAGTCTAGAAATTCTGATCATATTACGCTTTTGATGTTTTACAATTATACATAATGACAAGAAACTAAATGCTTAAATTAATATTTTAAAAAGACACAAAAACAGAGGATTTATAATAAACCTGCCTAATGCGTAAAAAGCTCTTAGGAGGTCATTCAGACCCAATATGTTTTCAAGAAAAAATGTAAACAAAAACTTCAACCTGGGCTTTTATTATAATATAATATAGGATGCATTTTTTGCTCGTCTTATGGTTCAACCGCTCCAAATAAGTTAAATTAGAAATAAAATGAGAATAATAAAAGCGATGTCGGGCCAAATATGAAGCCACGGTCTGCTTGGTGAATCAGTTTCAGATTTTAAAAAGCGCAAAGCAGTTTTAAAATGTCATATAATGTCATTTATTAGGCATATTTTCACCTATTTCCCCCTGAATGACTGCCTTATTTTTTTTTTTTACCATAGTGCCAAAAAAAACCAACCAAACCAACAAAAAAATAAAAATAAACGCACAAACTGGAGTTGCGGTTCCTTTCCTGCTTCTCCTCACAGCGACTTCAGCAGAGATAAAAACTTCACAAGTAGCCAATCACAGACGTCCAGCAGATAACATTTCGAGGGATGATGCAAGAAAAAAAAAAAGAGAGAAATCAATCACAAGAGCTCACCATGTGCCTCCCAGTGATTCTCCTTCTCCGGACTTGTTCTGCTCCCGCGGTCCCTCCTGATCACGGAGCGGAGCGCAGCAAGTGTCCGAACATCCAGAGGAGCAGAGCGACCTACCGGGAGGGGGCAACACGCCGGGACCTGGAGGAGAGGGAGAGAGAGAGAGAGAGAGAGAGAGAGAGAGGAGGGCAGGAGGGCTGCAAATTAACGGGATCAGCGGGGAGGTGTCTCTCCTAATAGAAAGTGCATTGAGCCAAAAGCTCCCACCTCGAGAGGAGTCTCTGTTTGACGCACGGCGCGCCTGTGCCAAATCCTGAGCCAAAAATGTTTTTCTTCTTTTTCTTTTTTTTAAAGAATGAATCGCATGGACTCTGTTACAGTTCTGTGTTTGGTTAATTTCAGGTTTGGAAAACGTTTTACATGGTCTAATGTTGATTCCCACTTACCAACTTGTCTTCATTTTGTACCTACTAAGATAGAAAAAGGGTTTTAATGTGTTTTGGAACTCTTTATGCATCCATAGGAAATGCTTTGTTTGTTCTGTGCATTGTTCACTGAAGCTGCAGTTCATTTATGTTTTACTTTAAGTAAGATATCTTCTGTAATTTCTAACTGGCTTGTATGGAATATATCAGGGTCATTCCAGAATTGGAGGACATTTTACATCCCATACATGAAATTTCTAATAATCCATGAACAAAATGCTAAAACGTGTGTAAATGTGCTTGTCCTGAGACCAAATCTAAAAAACTAGGAAACTAGAAAATGTTTGAAAATATTTTTAAATACCAAATAAGTCTGGAGTTCCCCCTAAAATTCTTCCCACCCCAATGATGAATCTCAAAATAAAACCTCAAATAAAACAGTTATAATGAAATTTGTTTTGTGGTGTTTTCCAAAAGAATGTGTAGAGCAAAGCTGTGTCGTCTCTTCTATTTTTCATATTTTCATAATATTGTCAGCATTCATTGAATGTCTCACTCTACCTCATATTATCAGGATAAGACAAATTCTTTTAACATTTTCCCTCAGTCAATTTGTCCTCTTGGTCAGCAGTAACAGCTAGCTAAATATCTAGCTTCTACTCCTGAGGAAAAGCTAACACTAGCATGAATTAGCAACCCTGTTTCTGTGATCAGTGTAGGGTTAGCAAACACTAAATAAAACATGGAACAAAAATGGTAGCATTGATGTGTAAGCTGAGCCAATCAAGTTTTTGATACTTTAATTTACTTATGAATATGGAGCAAAAAATTGTGAAAGAGAAGGTTTATTTTTCAAAAATGTGTAAATGTCCTCCAATTCTGGAATGATATACACCACACACTACTGTTCAAAAAATTTGGGGTCACCCCTGCAAATTCACATTTTGCATGAAAACTCTCACTTTTATTCATGTGCTAACATAATAAAGGATTTCTAATCATCAGTTAGCCTTTCAACACAATGTAGCATTAGAACACAGGAGTGATGGTTGCTGGAAATGTTCCTCTGTACCCCTATGGAGATATTCCATTAAAAGTCAGCCATTTCCAACTAGAATAACATTTACCACATTAACAATGTCTAGACTGGATTTCTGGTTAATTTAATGTTATCTTCTACTCTTTTTTTTTTTTTAAAGGACATTTCTAAGTGACCCCAAACTGTTGAACAGTAGTGTACATTAAAAAAAAACTTCAGTGTTTTAGGAGATGAAGCTTTGTTTTTGTGTGGCAGATTTTAGTTGTAGAGCCTCCAGATAAAGAAGTTCCATTCTTTCCTGAACATCTTTTAACAATTTCCAACTGCATTTTTGTGTGTTCATGCAGTTCTTGCATGCAACTAAAAGTTTTTTGTAGTTTTTATTTTGAAGTGCACATACTTGACTTGAGGCTACAAGTATTATATCCTTTATTTATCTAACAGAAACAGTTATCCACTCCATTGGAGACTCTAATGCAGCATAACATGAGATCATTTTGTGCAATATTCCAAATACACTAGCCAACAACATAAAAGATATTCAAATCAGTTCCACTGCAACAGTGAAATACTTATTTTATGAGGGCATTAAGGCATCAGCAATAATAATAAAGTAATACTCTGCAAATGTACCTTCAGTATAAAAAGTAGTCTTGGTGCAAATAGGTTTCCCTCTTTCAAACAGAATTTTAAGACTCAGTTCAATATTTCATGGCTTGTTAAGTACTTTTCTTTTTTTTCTTTACACTGTGCAGATCCTCCACCTTCAGTTTTATTACCACTGGCGGGCAAATTGAGGACGCAGAGGAAACTCGGTTGCAGTATTCTTATCTCATATCATCCGGGCAAAGATCTCACTCTGCGATTTGTTCCAATTATCCCTCGGTGGAATAGGGAAAAAATGGTTAATTGACCGGAGTGGATCGTTCTCAGATGTGAAGCAAAACTGATACAGATGGAAATATTAGAAGAATCGAAGCGGAGGGTGGGGGAGGGAGTGGAGAAGGGAGGGAAGGAGGGAGGGAGGACGCTTGATTGGAGAGGAGGAAACTTTCCCAGAGAAAGACATAAAACTGATTGATGGCTTCCCTCGAGGAATGTTTCCCCAGGTGTGCTCTGTGTGTACGAGTGTGTTTGAGAGTGTGTAGTTACAATGCTCTTAAGAAATGCTATCCTTGGACGCAGGACAAGTCTAATAAAGCAAAATTGAGGGCTCAAATAGCACGTTTGTGTGTCAATATTGCACTTTGGCAACACAGATACGAGGGCACAAGGGGTTTCAGTGCTCTTAGCTGGAAGTGGAGACAAACTGATGCGTTTAATGAATGATTTTAAAAACACAAATACAAGCTAATAACGGGAATCATCCCTAAATAAGACATAGGAAAACTGCTTAATAAAAATGTTTAACTGTTTAATAAAACTCTTACGGTGGCCCATGACAGGTCCTCTGTGTTGCCAGATTTTGCACCCCGCAGCTACGAGTGTGCTAAGAGACTAAAATCACAATAAACAAAATACCATGAAGGGGCAATTATAAAAGTCAACATTAACTCACCACGACGGAATAGGAGCACATTTCACAATGCTCTGTTTGATGGATGAGCTGCGCCATTAAAAGTGCTACAATATGGCACTGCAGCTCGGTTTAACCATCAGCAATGGGCATGGAGTTGAAATAAATGACATTTGCATGCACTGTCCACATTCATTCCTCAATTATTTGAGCAAAGAAACAAGGTGAGAGCTTTAAGGCACTTTTTGGGTGGAGAATAACTAATGTTGGGCTTACAAAAAAGCAAAAAAGTTTAAGAAAAATAAAAAACAAACCAGTAGAAGCTGAAATGAGCTGAATCTTGTGTATAGTTTAAAATAAATCTAGAAAACCATTAATACATTTTTAAGTTGGACATTTTTAGAAGGTCTTTAACTCAGTGAAAAGTTAAATGAAGACAAAGGGTGTATCTCAAGGATCAACATTAGGTCCTCTTCATTTTTGCTTATTAGTTTTGACAGAGTAAAAATGAACACTGTTGGCAATTACATACACATCTGAAAAAGCAGCTATAAAATTGACAAATGCCTTGGAAAGAATGACACATAGTTCAGGTTGAGTTTTGGCTTTTTGCCCAAACCAACATTCAACCCAATTATGCTGACGTTCTCATCACTGGTAAAAATATAAAGACTTACAATACTGTTCACCAGTGGCCATCTCACAAACACAGATTCAGACTAATCCTGTCAATGCAGGGTGAGACCTTCTGTATCATTCTTTTCCTTCAGAATCAGTATCCAATTGTAACATGTATGGCTGACTTACTCCAAAATTACAACTTCCCATTGTGAAGTGCAGAGCAGTTCTACAGTTTTAGGGGAAAGTCGAGGCGAGCTGGTGTGCTGATCTGCAACGAAGACAGAGGAAGGGACGAAGTATATAGCGCCAATTCACAACACGTATTATCTCATAGCACTTCAGGCAGTAACAAAGACCTTACGAAGTTCAAACAAGGAACAGAGAATCCAACAATCCAAAGTTGACTTGTGATTACCAATGAGCAAGCAGTCAGCCATGGTGAGAAGAAAATGAAGAAAACCAAAACACTATCATTCAAAAGATGGGGTCACCTAGAAATGTCCTTATTCTTCAAAGAAAAGCATTTTTTTTTCAATGAAGATCACATTAAATGGATCAGAAATACAGCGCAGGCATTGTTAATGACTATTCTAGCTGAGTTTTAATGGAATATCTCCATAGGTGTACAGAGGAACATTTCCAGCAACCATCACTCCTGTGTGCTAATGCTACATTGTGTTAGCTAATGGTGTTGAAAGGCTAACTGATGATTAGAAAACCCTTGTGCAGTTATGTTAGCACATGAATAAAAATGTGAGTTTTCATGGAAAACATGAAATTGCCTGAGTGACCCTAAACGTTTCAATGGTAGCGTTTGACATTCTCATCACTGGTAAAAATAAAGACGGAGGTTAGATATCTGACCGTAACTCTCCACCAAAATAGATTAAAAATGATACTTTTAGAACTTGTCAAGTTATATGCAAATTTGAAATTCTGTTAAAAAAAAAATCTCTTTAAATGTAGTCCATGATTTCTGAAAGATCTTTTCCCCAAATGAAATTTTAGCGTCACATTTTACTCAGCTTGTTGATCCACTGGAGTAAAAACTACTTCAGTATCATCATTAGAGGACATGCAGCACAATATTCTTCAGTAAGTTTTTAATCCACTCCAAATTTCTGCTATTATACCAGTAATAACATCATTATGTTGGTCTATGGTCTGCCAAGATTACCCTCAATCACAGCAGCATCTTCTAGTAGTAAAGCTTTAACAGTGACAATAAAGCGTAATTCTTGTGGATATCAAAGTTCAGAGGATGCAAGTAGATCCTCTGTTAACGTGGAAAAGCATCTCACATGCCAACCCCCTCATCATCCGAGCAGATCTTCACAGAGATCATGTTCTCTCCCCTCCAGTGTGCAACAGCAAGGACAGGATGGGAATAATAGACGAGGTTTTGACATAAACTTTACCAGGATGTTTATCCAGATGATCAGTTTTTGATAAAAGCAAAACACACATCAGCCTTCCCTCCACAGGTGACTTGATGTGTTTTTCTGTTTCTACACAACAAGAAAGATGTCTTTAAAAAACAATCATGAGCGTTTTGGCTCTAAATCATGGTTGGCACAAAGAGCAGAGTGGAAAATTATCCTGGTTGCCATGAATCCAAATGCAGTGTTTTTGTTTTCCCAAAAGTTCCCCTCACTTTTGGTCTGGCACAAGTGTTGACAGGTGCTGAACTGTGATGGGGAGCAGACTGTTGTTCTGCAAGGAAGGAGAGCTCACCGACAAACCGCAAGTCAACCTGCTGGGTTCAAGGATCGAGAGAGAAGGTTAAAATATCCAAGTGGTTTTGCTTCTGTGCTGCTTATGATGATATAACAATACTGTGCCTTCAAAGGGGGACAGATAGATAACAGATAGATCACAGTGATCATCGCTCCATGTCCAGATGTCCTTCCAACAGCTTCATATCAGGTCAACCATTTATCGCTGTGGGATGTCCAATATGTAGGCTCTCTCCATCCCTCGCCTCATTTCCTGTTGCACACTGGTTGTCTTTTGTCATTGCAGTTGGTTCAGGGTAAAAGCAGCACAGGTGAGGTCGCATTCATTAGATTGGTGTCACTGATCACAATTATTTCTTCTGCTCCTGAGTTAAAAAGTGAAGTTGACTTTTTAGACACATACTACCGTTCAACAGTTTGGAGTCACTTAGAAATGTCCTCATTTTGGAAAGAAGAGAACATTTTTCCCAGTGAAGATAACATTAAATGAATCAGAAATACAGTCTAGATATTGTTTAAGTGGTAAATGACTTTTCTAGCTGGAATCGTCTGATTTTTAACCCTTAGATGCAATTGCAATATCTTTAGAATGAAAAGTTAGCATTTTATATTCCAGGTATTCGTCAAAAAACATGTTCATTATATCATTCCATTTAAATTTTTAGGTTACCTTTTATACTTTTAAATTGCAATATTTGTATTACTACTCCAAGCTCTTTATCACTGATATCATACAAGAGGTGATGCACAAACTTGGAGGGACCGAGAGCAGCAATAACTGGAGGAAAAGAGTGGAAAAATGTGGATGTTGACTTTGTTGTATTGCTGCTCTGTGTTCTTCTTTTTCAATTATCAAAATGTTCAAAATTTGCTTTAAAGTGAAAAATTAAAATCTCAAACCTTAAATCATTCTTGTGTGGACAAAAATATAATACAAACAATAGCACAAATGATTATTTTTAACCAAAAAGGACAAAAACATCAATTCTTGCATCTAAGGGTTAATGGAATACCTCCATAGGGGTACAGAGGAACATTTCCAGCAACCATCACTCCTGTGTTTCAATTGTGTTAGCTAATTATGTTGAAAGGCTATTCCTGATTTGAAAACCATTGAGTCATTATCTTAGCTCATGAATAAAAGTGAGAGTTTTCATGGAAAACATGAAATTGTCTGGTTGACCCCAAACTTTTGAACAGCAGTGTACAATGTCATGGTCTCTTCATTTTAGCCAGTAAGATTTCTCAGTGTTTTGTTGAGCTCTGATCAGTGATTTCTTACGTTCAAGAGAACAGCTGTGCCCAATTTGAAGAAATTTATGCAAGGAAATCATGAGAAAAAAGAATCAGACAACTTAAAGCATGCCTCTGGCCACTGCCGTCATTGTTGCAGAGACTATTTTAGCCACTGTTGTGTGTCTAGTGGGAGTTTTATCACCAAAGGAAGTTTCAACAAAGTGATGTTGACAAATGTGAATATCTAAAGTCCTGTTACAAAAGGTTGACAAAATAAATACCTTCTAAAGCCTTTGTTTGGGTGATCTTATCTGTTTCATTGTGAATATACAGAACAATGATGAAACACAACAAACTGGAGATGAGTGACTAATATCAGCTCATGCCTGGTACAAGAGAATCTGAAAATGTGACTAGGCATTTCTGATTGGTAATGCTAAATATATCTTCATAAAGCAAAACACCTGCTTTTGTTGATCAGACTTTTTTCTGTTTATTAAAAACTCTAGATCTGCTGGCTGTGCAGATCTACATTTACAGAGGTTATATTACACTACTGGAGTACATGCAAAACACTTGAGATTTCAAATGCATCCACAGGTTTAGTCTGCAAATAGCTGTAAAAAAAGGTCAAAAGTCCAACAAAGCAGTCAGAGTCAGTGTTTACCTGTCTGCCCCTTTCTTTACGTTTTATTAAACAGATAGTTGGGATTCCCACTGCTGTCAGCTTTCCTTGGAAGAAATACGATCGGACCCAAGGTGGTTTCTCTGTGCAGCTCTGCAAGAAAACACACCTGAGTTAATCTTCTGTTGATGCTTTGATTTACACTCTGCCTGTTTTATAGATTTAGCCCTAAATATAGTACAGGACTCACCGTTTCCTTCTCTTCTGCTCCTGTGCACCCTCTTGTGACTGGACCCGGCACTGCTGATGGAGGATGCCTTTTCTGCACAGCTCTCACACACATGATCATCACCATCCACTGACCTCCACCTGACATGGAAAAAAAGTAGAATCAGCAAAATGAATAAAAACAAAACTAAAACAAGAATCTAGACTGATATGGAAACACTGACCTGTTGTTTATGAAAGAACAGGCCTTCTTTACCGGGTCACTCTTTGAAATGGGCTCAGCTTCCAGGTAGCAGGTGATGTAGATCTACAGAAGACAGAATGACACATGCTGAGGCATTTCTCCTTCTAATAAATATCTAAAGGGATAAAAGTGTGGCTGTAGTGCTAACAGAGTGTCTGCGGTCCCGGTGGAAGAGGAAAGGCTCAAGCTGAATCTGGAGATGATTGTTGTGAACTCGGGACAGGAAACGAGACTTGGAGCCGCTCAGCTGGGAGTCTGTGAAACATCTGCACAGAGCAGACAGATCCTTATCACATTTAACTTCTGCCCTCCACTTTTTATTAGCGCTTTAAAATAACAGGACGTAGGAACGGGAAAGATTTATAGCAGCAATGTGTTCAAAAGAAGTAGTTTTAATTTGTGCAATTAACTAGAGGAACTACTGTTGGCTTTAAAGATGCGAGACTCACCCCTGGTGGTCTATGAAGGGATATCTGGGGGAAGAATTCACATCAGAGGTCAGAGTGGCCACACAGCTGCTGACATACAGACGAAGAGGAAGATGATGATGATGGTCTACAGAGGCCTCCATGTTGACCGTTTCACCGAGAAAGTAGACAGATGACGTCCTCTCACTGCTCCAGTCATCTGATGGGAGATGAAATGGAGATTTAAATATAATTTGTTGACATTTGATTATCTTTTAATATCACTTATCCCTTGATATTACTATGTTGGGCCAAAGTACTGCATCTGGTTTGAATTTTTTTGCAGTAATGCACGCTACACCTGAGAGACAGTCAGGGTACAACACAAGAAAATTCAGTTTGCTAAAAGAGCAGCTAAGGCTTTGCATGTATTTTTGTAGAAGTTAGAGGAGGTTGTTTAGTGTGTCAGGGTGAACGTAACTCACCTGTCATGAGCCTGAGGTGGAAATCGAGGTCAAGATGAGCTGACTGGAATAAAGTGAAGGGGCTCCAGGTTGGCCTCAGTTCTCTGCTGCTCACCGTGTATCTCCTACAAGTCAGAACCACGACTAAAATGACTGAGAAACTGCTTCCACCACAACAAAATGCACCCAGAAAAGCTTAAAAGTAGTCCAAGTCCATCTTAATATTGCAGTATTTTGTTTTTTTAACTGTGATCCTGCCCGTACCAACATAGTGATACATGAATTTTGATTGCTTTTCCTCATAAAACCCAGAAACCTAGAAAACAGAGCTGATCTACCACCTGCTGCTGTGTAAGTGAGGCTTATAACTCAGACAACAAAGGCCTCCAGCAAGGCTTCCAACAAAAACTAAACCTGGAACACATATTACACTGGCTCAAGTTTCTACATTTGTCACTTTTAGGATTTATCTTCTAAATTTGACTCCTCACACACAAGGTTTTATGTGATCAGGCTTTCTGACACATTCAAGACTGAACACTACCGTTCAAAAGTTTGGGGTCACTTAGAAATGTCCTTATTTTTGAAAGAAAAGCAGTGTTTTTAATGAAGATAACATTAATTTATACAGACATACAGTCTAGATCAGGGGTGTCAAACTCATTTTAGTTCAGGGGCGACATTCAGCCCGATTTGACCTCAAGTGGACCAAGCAAGCAAAATCAGAACAAAATAACCTATAAAAAAATAATCACAACTCCAAATGTTTCCCTTTGTTTCAGTGCAAAAATATGTTCTGAAAATGTTTTTAAGGAATTATCTTTGTACAAAACATTATGAACACCCTGAAATTTCTTCAGAAAAAAAGGGCAATTTTAACAATATTATGCATCACTTCATCATTTACACATTACAACTTAGAGACCACAGAGTGTCTACAAAGGAACAAAACATTCAGTCACAGCTATCTGGAACGGAATAATATAGTATTTTAATTTATGATCAGAACAACTTGTCAAGGTCTAGAAATTATTTTAATTTTCTGGTTCCACAAATTTACAACTTGCAGTTGATGTTTTCTCCATATTTTTACATTTGACAAAGTCGTCCATGGACTGGATTGGACGCTCTGGTGGGCCAGTTTTGACACCCCTGGTCTTGACATTGTTAATGTGGTAAATGACTTTTCTAGCTGGAAACGGCTGATTTTAATGGAATATCTCCATAGGGGTACAGAGGAACATTTCCAGCAACCATCACTCCTGTGTTGTAATGCTACATTGTGTTAGCTAATGGTGTTGAAAGGCTCATTGATGAATAGAAAACTCTTGTGCAATTATGTCAGCACATGAATAAAAGTGAGTTTTCATGGAAAACATGAAATTATCTAGGTGACCCCAAACTTGTGAACGGTAGTGGAAGTCATCATGTCTATGCTGCAGAGTCTGAGAAGGTCTTAAATTAATTTCTCCAACTTCTCTTTCTTGTTTATGTCTGACTGCTGTCCCTTTCTCTCTCACCCTAACCTGGCTGACCCACCTGAGCCTGGTTCTGCTGTTGCCTTAATGCTAGTTTATAGGCGATTGGTTAGATTCAGTGGACTTTTCATTAGTCAGGTAGTTTCTTGTAGTTTATGGCAGGGTTCTAACCTTTTTAAATATGTTAGGTAAATTACTACAATCTCAATATTTAAACTTCTTTCTTAAACTTTATGATGTTGATCTCATTTCTCGGCACTTTAGCTCAATGCTAGCTGTTTAAAATGCGCTATGCAAATAATGGCTGCTTGACTTGCACCATCTCTTGTTAAAATCTTGCACCAGTAATACATGTAAAGTTCACTGTTAGACCGTTATGTATGTGTAAATGCACCTTTCATATTCGCACTGCACAGGAACGGCAAAACGCACCCGTTGAAAGGTGTCACCAGGTGACGATGGAGGATAGTAGAGGAGCAGGTTGCTGTAAAGCACAGCGCTGTCTGTAAACTAAAGCACAGCATTATCAATTACACAACACTAGGTGGCAGGATAAAGCAGCTCTGATGAGGCTTTACTGCCACAGTTTTCTTCTAAGTGAACTTCAATGATAAAGAGGCTCACCAACCATCACTTTGTTCCCACACTCAGCCAGCGGAGCTCTGATGATGTACTCTCCATTCCCAGTCACCTTGGCGACGCAGTGATCTCCTGCAGCACCGACAGGTCCGAGCCTCAGCCGCATGGGCTCTGCAGAAAGACCGGGGTCAAACAGCTGAGCTTTCATCACGACCTCCATGTTTTCCTCATGGCATTTCAGCACGAAGGTTTTGACCCCGTCCTCTCCAGCTGCTGTTATTCCAACAGGATCCTCAAAGCGGGGTTTGTTTGCGTGCGACGTCGCGTCCAGCGCGGCCAAGTCAGGGGAAGACAGAAAAACGGGACTGGTTTGGTCGGTGTAGCATTTAACTGTAACTAAAACAGACAGAACATAAAGAACAAACACGAAACACACAGAAAGAAGAGACATTGTTGGGTGCTCTGACAACCACTGTCAGAAGGAGCTGTGAGCGTGAGCCGAGAGGAACACACCTGACACTAATCAACGCTGATTAAAGCAACAGCGCGAGGACACTCAGACTTCACCTTAAAAAGCTAGCTTTAGCATTATTTAAATGAAATTTTTAGTAAGAAATAAAACACAGAACAAAAACGCAAACATCCAATAGTGTTGTAAAAAAGGTATTTTATTCAATGTGAAAAAGCTGTACATATTGCATTCCAGGTTAAAAAAAACATTGATATGCATCATATATTATTGGTATAAGGAGAGATGTAACAGAGGTCACATAAAATATAACACTACAAAAGTGACAAACATGCCGCCCACGAGCCAAAAGCAGCCTCCATAGCGTCCAATCCGGCCCATGGGTCGACTTTGTAAAGTGTAAAAATTACCAAGACATCAACTGCAATTTGTAAATTTGCAA
The DNA here is from genome assembly GCF_021347895.1 of Acanthochromis polyacanthus. Lineage (NCBI taxonomy): Eukaryota > Metazoa > Chordata > Actinopteri > Pomacentridae > Acanthochromis > Acanthochromis polyacanthus. The sequence goes on from NC_067135.1 coordinate 17,939,519, forward strand.
AACTATAAATTTTAAATAATTTCTAGACCATGACAAGGTGTTTTGATCATAAAGTAAAACACTACTTTGATCACTGTTCTTTTGTCATTTTGTGTCTCATTTTGTAATATTTTGTCTTGGTTTTTGTTGGGTTTTTTGTCTGACTGTTGTCGTTTGTGTTTCCTTTTTGTCTCGTTTGTGTGATTTGTCTTATTTTTGTCATTTAGTGTTTTGCTTTATTTGATGTTTTGTTTTTTTTTCATTTTGTGTTTTTTTGTCTCACTTGTGTTGGTGGTCTACTTTGTTGTTGTTGTTTTGTTTCTGGCTTTTGTCATTTTTGGTCTTGTTTGTGCCATTTGTAAAAAAAAATTGTCTAGATTTTGTCATTTGTACGTTTTTTGTCGCTTTGCAACTATTTTGCCAAATTTATGGTATCTTTTTTGCTTCGTTTTGTGTCATTTGCCTAATTTTTCTCACTTTGCGTCTGATATTTGTAATGTTTTACGTTGTTTTAGTTGGGTTTTTTTTGTCAGTCATTGTGATCATAAAGTAAAATACTGTATCATTCAGTTCCAGATACCTGTGACTAAATGTTTTGTTCCTTTGTGGAAACAATGTGATCTGTAAGTTGTAATGTGTAAATGACAAACTGAGGCATAATACTGCTGAGATTTAACTGAATTTTCGTAACAAATTTCAGTTTGTTCGTAATGTTTTGTAAAAAGATAATTTCTTAAATGTGAGTATTTTCAGAATGTGCCTTTTTGCGCAAAAATAAAGAAAAAATGTGGAGTTCTCGTTATTTATAGGTTATTATGCTCTGACTTTACTGGTCTGGCCCACTTGAGATCAGATTAGGCTGAATGTGGCCCCTAAAATAAGTTTGACACCCCTGCTCTAGTAGTGGGGTAAAGGCATTAGATCTTAATCGGAGTGTTGGAACAATTTATAAAAGTCTGACATACAAAAATAATACTGTTAATATGTAAAAGGCATCACAGTTGCAAATCATCAGGTCATTGTAACTTTAAATGTATATATACATACCATAATAGACCTCTAGGAACACGGCTAAAAACATACCTCTATTTCTGCCCACTGATTTTCAACTTGACTTCCACAGTTGAAAACTGAGGTGTAGTGTTGTCTTCTGCATTTACTTGTTGGCAAACGTTTTTTCTCAAAGTTCTCCAGCATCGTGTGCTTTTTGTTCCTCCTTTTGCACTGCCTCCTCTTCTTCTCTAGTTGCCTCCTCAGCCTCTCCTTTCTTCCCCACGTCTCCTTTCCACATCTCCTTTAGACATTCTGAGGAAAGACGAGAAGAAAAAAAAATCACACAAGGACGAGGTTTAAGCCACAAAGATGATTCTTTTCTGAGGTAAATGTTGACCCAGTTTACTTTAGCTGTTCAGATTTTAGGGAGCTTATGTGGCAAAATTTCCAGTGTTTTTGGACACGTCTAAAGAGAGGGAATAAAACAAAACTGCACCGAGTTGGAATCAGAATTGAGGCTTTAATTTCTTAAACATATCGTTACGCTGATCCTCCTATAATTAAAGTTGTTAGCCATTCATTTAACAGACCACTAACCAGTTAGTCTGGGTGACATCATTCTAAACAGCATTAGATCATCAGGAATCATGCACAACTCCTCTGTTTTATGTAGTATCTACCTTGCTCTGAAGTCTTGAGGACGTGGTTCTCACAGAGGAAGTTCTCCAGCCTCTGGCCCTGATGATGGAAGTACCAGTCCTCCACCACCTCCTCATACTCCTCCAGCATCGTCTCACACTGAAAACACACATAGTTGTTAAGCTAGTCAAAAGCAGATATATAAGGTTATTCAATACTGTTACCAAAGTGTATTTCTGGGTTCCGTTGCAGCTGTTAGACAATGTTTAACTGACTTGTGGAAAGACTGAATGCCCTCCAGTGGTATAACTACAGCCATCAAAGGTCTGAACCATTGCACCAATATTGGGAAATTTAAGCGAGTTTGTTAAACAACAACAACAAAAAAAAACAGCGAAAACTTTATTCATTATGCACCTTTTGAAAACAGTCTATAAAGCACTCTAAAGACAAAGCAAAAAAAAAGAAAGCAGGAACTTTTGAACTTTAGTGTATGCACTATGCATAAGCAACAGTAAATAAGCAACTACACTTTAGAAAACAAGTCCAAAACAGGAACAGATGAGACCGACTTGAAGTGAATTCAAAGAAAACAACTCCAAAGTCGCTTCTAACAAGAGGACTTGGCAACACTGGTCTGACTGTGTTTCTGCATTTTGAGCAGCCACAAACGTATCTTCCTACCTGTTTTTTCATGTCCGACACCTCTACAGAGGGTTCATCCCACAGCTCATAGGGCATCCCCAGGTCCACTTTAACTCCTTTGTGGACCAGATTCTTCAGAGTCGTCATGGTCTGACTGGCGCCCTGCAAAACCAGCAGCGGTCAGTGTGTGACACAAACTGAAATGAATGCCAAGGACACCAAATGAGAAGCTTCTCCAGACAGATTACCTTGGCGTACCGCAGGCTGCCCGGCCTCTCTGCATGAACACTGTACTGCAGGATGCGCTCACATATGTTGTCCACAGCTTCAGTCAGTCGAGTCTCCCTGAATTCAAACACATAGGTTTGAACTGAGACCACACAAGATTCACAGACTGACCAGCAATCTAAACAACACAGAGCGTCCAGACATTTTACGCACAGAGCTCAGTTCATCTTCATTGAGACTAAACTTACGAGGTGTTGTATTTAATCTTCCTCCTCCTCTTCCCTGTGTCCAACACTTCTCCAACCTCCAGAACCTCTTTGGAGCGACCAGTTTTCTCCAGAGCTTCCTGCAGCTCGACTGTCAGAAACTTACACACTTACAGACAACAAAAACACATTTATGGACAGTTTAAAGACAGCAGACTGTCATGTGTAAACACATCAGTGCTTAACAGCATTACATTTAGCTAGTACCACTTTTGTCCTCCTACCTTCACATTTATTCGGCAGCCTTTCCTCCTCATTTGCTACAACAAACTCCACACCCCCAGAAGAACCAGAATATAAATGTTCATTGCAACCGTTTGCTTCAGAACCTACAGAGAGACTAAAATTACGAAAATTTTAATATCACAACCATAGACAACAGCCACATCGGCATATTTGAAGGCAAATTGTAACTGCGCATGCGTACAGTATCCCCACAGGCGCGACTAGTCGATAGCTGGTAGTTCGATGCCAGGGAAGATTGTTGATAGAAGAAAACAAATCACTTTTCTAAAAGGAAAGATTTTGGATTACCTGCTGATGCTCATCCTACTAGTTATTTCTCCTCTCTACTCACTGGCTAAATCCATAAACACTCTTCTCCATGTTCCAGAGTTACATATTTAGATTTCCCCAATTTAAATAAATTCCCTCCTACCTTAAAATGGTTCAAATGAAACTCTAAACTGCTGTTTCCTCTTGCCAAGCTACTCTACACACCACAATGATAAGTTGCAATATTGGAATAATTAATCTAAACATGTTTGAACCAGAAACTAATTTGAAAAAAACAATAATAAAATGGGAAGTCCTGCCCTGACAGCTGACAGGATCAACACTCAGGTTTGTTTTGTACTAAACTCTGGAAATCTGAATCTGTGTTTTTGACCCTGACATTGACGCACAGCTTTCAAATGGAAACATTGTATGTTCTGTATTTGTATATAGTTTCTATTTTGCAGCTGTTTTTACTTTAATCTTTCTTTTGTCTTGTTTTTGTTGCTTTTTGTCTGACTTTTGTCATTCGTCTCATGTTTGGTCGTTTTGTTCCTTGCTTTTGTCATTTTATGTTTCTTTTTTTGTCTTGCTTCTGTTTTTGTCTTATTTTTGTCATTTGTGTTTTGCTTTGATCGTTGTTTTGCGTACCATTTTGTGTATTTTTGTCTCGTTTTTGTCGTTTGTTGCTTTATAACTTGTTTGTCGAATTCTTTGTCTCTTTTTGTTTTATTTTGTGCTGCTTGTCTAATTTTTTTACATTTTGTGTCTAATTTGTGCAATATTTTGTCTTGTTTTTGTAGTATTTTTGTCTTTTTTTAATCTGACTTTTGTCGTTTTGATCATATTGTAAAAACTAGTCCGGCCCACTTGAGATCAGATTGGGCTGAATGTGGCCCCTGAACTGTATTAGAGGTATACTCTGCCTAATTTACAACCATGTGGCCCATGTGAATAACGAAGCATCATATTTTTTTTCATCTGACTTTTATTTATGTAACTCTTCTGAGAACTATTACCTTTTTATTGCATAGAGGTAAAGAATTATGGAGTTTTACTTACAAACATGTATTAAAAAATAGTCATTGCAACCATTTTTTTGAGATAGATTTCAAATTCATCAGCCTTGAGTCACTGCCACAAGTTAAACACAAACTAATGGGAAGTAATTAGCTTGATGTTTGGCAGTGAAGCGGTTAAAATAGAAGGTGCTTTCCTCTTGGTTTCTCAGGTGTCAGGAGCAGCACGCGCAGCAGCAACGGATACTGCCAGAGTCTGTAAGGAAAAGATAGAGAGGAGAGGAGGGAAGAGGAGAAGAGACCAAAAGATAAGGCAGAAAAAGAGAAGAGAAAGAGTCATAGGCCAAGTTAAGATGAGAACAGAAAGAAAGAAAGGGAAAAGAGATGAGATGCTAGAAGAAGAGGACAAAAAGTGCACAGTCACCAAGCAGGAGAGCCTAAGCAACAGTAAGTACACACACACATCCACACACTCTCCTAGAAACACATTTGTTTATGTTTTCCAGCAGTAAGAACAGTTTGCACACAGGTGTCAGAGGACAAACTGTTCATCTTAAATGTCGGAAACCCAAGAGTAACAGCAGTAACTATAGATTTCACTGTTGCCAGGTTTGTCGTGGCTATAATTGTGTGTTATGTCACTTGGTGTGGTGACTGTCTGTCTATTGTCTGCGCCGGGGGAGATAAAGTTACACAGGCTGACACTCATGCATCACCTCTAGAAGCTGTTAGACACACACTCAGATGATACCCAGCCATAGCAGATGGTGTACGGACACTTAGACACTCACATCAGGCTGTGCTTTCCTCACTCAGGTGCAGTGGATCTAACATCTCTGATGACACAGACTTAAGTGTCTGCTGGAGATGAACCAAACACTCCTGACAGATTCAGACAAACCAACAAGAAAGAGGTGCTCTCGATGCACTTAGCCGTCGGCAGCGAGAGGAAAATGCAGACTCATGCTTCCTATTTTTAACGAGGGATCATGAGCAGAGGTCTCCAAACAATCAGGGATCCTTGAAGGATTTTTCTAAATGACTGATGAGCGGAAGACGCAGTCCTGTTTCATCTGAGGAGAGCAAGACAGTGGAAAAACTTCAAGTGTGACTAAAAGGTAAAAATATCTGAGCTGCATGTCTGTCTTGGAAACACAGGTGTGCATCTCATCCTCAGTTCATGTATAATCAATGATCTTTCATGATCTTATTTATATTTAATAAACTCCCATGGCATAAAAATGTTGACTGATACTGTTACTGAGGATCAAATATTTAAAATGAATGCCCAGCAGCACTGAAAACTGAACGGAAACTTAGTGAAAGTCTTAAACACACTAAATCATCCCGTTTCCCTGCTGAATTAGAATTATGAGTTAACTGAATTTAGGCTAAATAATTATTCAAATGTCATTTTATGAGTTTTGAATTGCAAAAGTGGATGTTTACCACCAGATGCTAATTTAAAATATGAGGTTAAACCAACTGCGTAGCATCTTAGACAGTTATTACAGTCAATCTGCTTTCCTTTTCAGTTGCTCAGCTGAAGGAGGCACTCATTTGTTTGACATGAAGAGCTTTTAGCTGCAAGTATTGAAACCATTTCACAGTTACGAAAACATGGCAGGCTGTTTTAAAATAAGTGCACATGGGTAGGAGCTGAATTCCTTACTAACCCTCCACATGGTCAGCATTGTTTCCACTATTATGGAAGGTACCAACCAGGACTCAACACATAATACACGACACACAATAAGATTTTTTGTGAAGTGGGTGTTTAAGCTAAAAAAGAAACGTCTCAGCAGAGTTTTAATTTTAATTTAGTTTTTATTCTTGAATTGACTAAACAAATTACAGGTTAAACTCATCATTGTAAGTCAAATGAATCCAGACCAGACAACCTAAGTGTGATAGAATTAACATAATCCAAAAAGAAAAAAACAAATATTTTAGGTTGAATCACTTTGAAATTCACAGAACGCCTGTATTTACAATGAAGTTATTAAGAAGTTGTTTTGCAGAGCAGGCCAACACCAGACAAAAGCTTTATTTCAGCGTCCAATGGTTTTACTTGAAGCGAAAAACATTCCTATGCTGATATAAAATGTGTGTGCTTTAAGTAGGAAGCAAACAGATTATTTCTCCTGTATGGCAACATCTCTATTTGATTATATTTACATTTGATTATATTTTTATTTTTTTGTCATTGTTGTATGTTTCCAAGTTTGCTTCAGTTCAATCTTTATTGTCCAGTACAGTAAATTTGTCTTCTAATACAGCAGAAGCACGCTCAAAAGGGAATAACTTAATTTGAAAAGTAAAATGAATTCACAAAAACAAATTGAAGAGCTGGGAAATGGATGTCTCAGCTCTCAGTGATAGAGAGCACATTAATAGATTTTTATTTAACATGCGCAAAAGAAGAATTTTCATTTATTGCAGAGCCCTGATGATCCAGAAGTGGCAACATCTGCATACAGAAGAGTCCAGGCATAAATCAACGAATCCAAAAGTAACAAGAAAAAAGCACTCAGAGAGCACAGCACTCCACCAAGGCTGCTCAGTCGTATCATTTTTGGCGGCTGAAATCTTAAAAATTTGTGGCAGAACTCACGGTACTATAGAATGTGGCCATTTAATGTAGATGTACCCACAAACAAAATGACTATGCACTGAGCACAGATGTGTGTTATGCATGTGTACGTTATGTACGGATACCGAATTGCATGACCTAAGTATGTAGCAGGCAGCGGGAATTGATGGGACTCGGAAACACCCCCACAATTTAATCAATTGTTACTTGTATCATTTCCGTCGGATGAGTCCTGATAAGTCTGCAGTGGTCGATTTGTAGTAGAATCACAATCATGTGATCGTCAGCAAGCAGCTGAGGTAGCGTTCACTTGTTGTCATAGTTACAGTGATGCCGCTATCTCATAATGATTAAGAAATCCGTGTATCCAGACCATAAGCCGCATCACTGCCAAAACCTAATCACTTGGTCCTTGTGTCATTTCTGACCTTCCCTGAAAATTTAATCCAAACCTGTTAGTCCGTTTTTGAGTAATGTTGCTAACAGACAGACAGACAAACCAACGCTGATCGTCACATAACTCTGCTGCGTTCCCTGGCGGAATAAGAAAGAAACGACATCCCTGAATGTGTTTACTTTGTATGTTCTCATGCTTAAATCTGATACAAGAAAAAACCCAAACCTCACTGATAATTGATAACACTGACCTGCACGGTATCTGCAAGCACCTGCAAGGTTTCATGTGAGTTTTTCCTCTGCAGCAGCAAGTCCCTCATCTGACCCTGCCATGGTACCAAACACACACACACACACACACACACTCAGCACCTGGCATACTCTCACTGACACACAATCACACTGCTTCACATACGCTCATGTCAGCTGACGCTCACATACGCTGCTGACTCAAGGACTACGGCAGTTCATATCACTGATGACTAAAACAGTGGCACTTTACTGCTGTCACAACACACACACATGCTGACCCTACAGGATATCCCTCATCTATTAGTGCTAGGAGTAACACTACAGACGACCACAGCATCATAAACAAAACAAAACTCAGTGTTCGTACGTGTAGCGGTACCTCACAAACCGAGGCTCATGCAGTGTGTAAGCTGGAAGACAAAAGCTGTCTTCTGTTGCAGGTTGAGTGCAGGTTGTGACATTACACATGCATAGTGCTGTTCGTGTTGTTGAGAGAACTTAAAAGTTTGGTTATTGTAATACAGGCTTCACCAATATAACTCAATGGTATATTTTAGGAACCAAAAAATGTACGCTTTTTCGTATCTTCGAGATTCGCAAGAAAGAGCCAAACCTCACTGATAATTGATAACACCAACCTGCATGGGATCTGCAAACGCCTTCAAGGTTTCATGTGAGTTTTTTTCCCTCTGCAGTAGCAAGTCAGTGATTTTCAGTAGCTTAGTCTAGGTGTATATACCTCTGAAAGGAGACTCTAAGTTCACGCAGCAGCTGTCTAGTGATAGTGTTTGATGAGTCAAATTAAAATTACTTTAACTCATGTGGGTGTTTGCAGGTTGGACTATGACCACAAAATACCGTTCAGTGGAGACAGAACATGAGCATTTCCTTTATCACAGCCTGCAGATGTTTATGTCTGCGTGGGTGGGTCTGGTCTCAATGATCCTTGAACATCTGGACACAGTGCAATTTACTCCATTCTTCTTTGAAAAGCTGTCAGGTTGCTTGGGATCAAAAGTGAACAGCTCTTTTCAAGTCTGGCAACAAATTCTCAGTTGGAGTGAGGTCTGGGCTCTGATTTGGCTTCTCTAAAACATTCACGTTGTTGCCTTCAAACCTTTTCTGTGTAGTTTTTGGCTGTACGGTTCAGGTTACTGATCTCGCTGGAAAACTAATTTTCTCCCAAGTCAGAGTTTTTTTGCAGATTGCACCAAGTTGTCCTAGGCTTTCCTTGTGTTTTGCTGCATTTATTGTACTCCCAGGGCCTGCTGCTCAGAAACGTACCCACATGATGATGCCGCCACCACCATGCTTCACAGTGTGTTGCGATGATGTACAACATTCCTTGTCTGCCAAACATAGTGTACAGTCTGATGACCTCACCCATATCTTCTGGCAAATTCTAGCCAATCGTCATGTTAATATGAGTGTTTTTAAACTGCAGCTTGTATTTGGCACTCTCTGACTGGTGAAGTTGCCATGCGACAGTTGTTTGTATCTCAGCTGCTGAAGCTTGTAACCAGTTTAGAGGAGTCATAGGTGTCTTGGTGGCCTCCCTCACTAGTCTCTTCCAGGATGGCCTGCTCGAGGCAGATTTACTCATGTATCATATCCCTTTAATTTGTAGATGATAGATTTACTTGATTTACTTGTAAATATTACAGTATCTATCCCCTGACTCATGCCCTTCAATAACCTTATGACTGAGTTGCTTGGAGTTTTCTTTTGTCTTTATGGTGTAGTTACAGCCAGGAGCACAGATTCTTAAGTGACTGGACCGTACAGAAACAATTGTTTGAGCTTTAGCACCAACTGGCTGCACAGATGTTGAAGCATGTGAGTCAAGGAAGTGAATACCTTAACATTCCCTTCATTTCCATTTTGATTAATTGACACTACTTAGTAAAAATCTGTTTTCACTTTGACACATCTTTCTTTTTTCTTCTTCTTGTAAATTATAGCTGAATTAAACTGACCATGATTCTCTGGCAAAAAGCAGTGAATGTAGAAAACTTTAAAGTGGTGTGGATTTTCATCAGCTCTTTAATTCATATAAATGTTTCACACTGCTTAGCTAATGCTGCTAATAGGTTTGTGGAACAGCAACAGTTTGTTTGTATTCATGTCAAAATTAATTAATAACAGATGAGTGATTTATTTAAATATTGTGTCACCACAGGGCATTGCAGTTCTCTGTTGAAAGCAATGGCGATTAAAAGTAGTATTGTGGCTGCAAGTGAACTCTCAGTCATCCATCAGTCTACTTGCAAAAACCACTGAGCAACATAATCACTGTTTTGATATGAAATTAAAATCCATAGAACATACTGTGAGTGTAATCCCACACTACTTCAACGCAGCATGGCTCCAGTTTCTTAGAGCAGGACTATGAGTTTTCACCCTCAGGCAGTTAAATTACTGAAGAGGGCTTTTCATATCCATTATGATTTATCTAACATTTGTGGGGTTTAATGTTTATTGCTGTGGCTCCTACTGCGGTTATGTTTATTCTTGTTGTTTTTATTGTCATGTACACTACTGCTGAAAAGTTAGGGGTCACTCAGAAATGTCTAATTTTGAAAGAAAAAGCAGATAACATTAAATGAATCAGAAATACAGTGTAGACATTGTTAATGTGGTAAATGACTATTCTAGCTGGAAACGGCTGACTTTTAATGGAATATCTCCATAGAGGTACATAGGAAAATTTCCAGCAACCATCACTCCTGTGTTCTAATGCTACATTGTGTTAGCTAATGGTGTTGAAAGGCTAATGATTATTAGAAAACCCTTGTGCAATTCTGTTAGCACATGAATGAAAGTGTGAGTTTTCATGGAAAACATCAATTTGCCTCTGTGATCCCAAACTTTTGAAGAGTAAGGACAAGTTTGAAAAGTTTGGGGTCACCTAGGTAAATGACTCCGTCCCCGTTGCTAACAGCCAATCAGAGCCAAGCAGCAGTGACTCAGAGACCACAAGAAGATCGATAACCTAAAGAAGAAGCTGATAGAGCAGCACGCGTCCAGGAACATTCTCCAGGAGAACCAGTTGGAGAAGATCCAGAGGGCAGATCAAACTTGTGTACAATGTATTCACTAACGTTCAAAAGTTTGGGGTCAACCAGGCTATTTCATGTTTTCCATAAAAACTCACACTTTTATTCATGTGCTAACTGCACAAGGGTTTTCTAATCATCAATTAGCCTTTCAACACCATTAGCTAACACAATGTAGCATTAGAACACAGGAGTGATGGTTGCTGGAAATGTTCCTCTGTACCTCTATGGAGATATTCCATTAAAAATCAGCTGTCTCCAGCTAGAAGTCATTCACCACATTAACAATGCCTAGACTGCATTTCTGGTCAGTTTAATGTTATCTTCACTGAACAAAATTGTTTTTTTTTTAAAGAATATGGACATTTCTAAGTGACCCCAAACTTTTGAACAGTAGTGTATCATTTTAAGTTCTTACTGAGAGCCGAGGCGGATGCCTTTTATTAGATCCCCTTTAAATGTATATGAAGAAACTTGAACTTGAATCTGCATTTTGGCCCATCCACTTATCTTACTTTCATGCTTGTGAGTCATTCTTTTGTCCCAATTCAATTCTTCTTGCCACCTCACTTTAGACCTCTCGGGCTCGACCACAATGCCAGAACGAATAAATGACTTCCAGGGCCAGAGCTTTCACAAGCTGAGGCGGGCCTGCCTGCGCCGAGGTGCTCTCTTCAAGGATCCTCTATTTCCTGCCACCAACCAGTCCCTCTTCTACAAGAGAGAGCCTCCACTGGGACTGACCTGGAAGAGGCCTCGGGTGAGTTTAGAGTAAAAACCTCTGAGGGGAAGAGTCGGGTAGGGACCAAGGATGGAGGAAACTCCTCTCACCTTGTTGAGGTCAAATGATTCTCTGTCTAAAAATGTTCAACCGTGTTGCTTTTTTAAACCTCCGTAAGAATTCAAACAGCTGTAATTAGTTAATTTATAAATATATCTCTGGGCGGCTGCCTCAACATGTTCCATTTCAACAGATTGGGTTAATTAAAGCACTTTCTATAATAAGGCGAGGCGTCAGGCAGTGAAACCTTAGCCCTCAGTGGGTGAGTTGCTATGGACCGCTATATTAGAGGGATTGTGTGTGCATGCGTGTGTGTACGTGTTTGTTTGGACAGTTGAGTTTAGGAAAAGCTCCAGCCAATGTAAATAGCCCATGTGCTTTTAGCTCAGTGTTGTGATGGGTGTGACTGTCTGCAAGTGAAAGTGTTTATTGTGGCCCTTAATGGTGGTATAACGCACGAATAAAAGCAGTGAAAACTGAGGTTTAATTGATTATTGCCCATTGCAGATGAATGTAATGGAAAGGAAGTTATTTATCATTATAAAGTCAAGAAGGTTTTACTTTAGTAGCTGTCATGTCCTTTGTGTTTTAATCTTCAGGTCATGTATGCTGGGGTCTACACAGACACAACCAACTGTACTAAATGAAATCTGGTGTATACCTACAACAAATAAATACATAAGCAAAATAGTAGGACGCGTAAAAGGATGACGATTCCTAGGTGTTTCCTGTAAGTATCAGTAGTTCAGGGAGTTCATCCTGTATGTGTGCAAAGTATTCAGTTTGTAATGTGAAACCCTGCTGTCGATTAATTTGCTGATTCAGTGCTGAAGAGAAAGGGTTAATGGTATTGTGTTCCTCATTCCTCACTCTGGTATTTTAAGCGTGTATCAACAGGGAGTCGGATGATAGGGTGACATCTGTCGCCTCCATCTGCTGACATTCACACAACTCACTGGAACTTCCCATTCGCCATCATAACTGTCCAGTTCACAATCTAGTTGGCCTCATCTGCACTTGTTACGAACATGGCATCATCTTAGACGAGGTTGATATCTTGTCTAGGGTTACAGCCGAGGAGGTTATGACCACTGAGAGTGCATCTTTCTGCATGTGTGTCCAGCAGCGCTTCTACAATTACCTGACCGTGTCCAAGCTGAGGTCCACGCAGACAGATTTGACTCCTCGGCAGTGCTCTGACACTCCGAGTGAAATCACCTTTCTGACCTCATAAAACACTGTGATGATATTAACTGCTGCAGTAGTTAATGACAGTTCACTTCTCATCACCATGAGTGTATTTAAAGCTTCTACACAGTGTAATCAATATTCATGTAAAATTGTGCGTAATGTGAAACGCCTTGCTTGCAGAGATGAACTCAGCGATAGTTGTCATCTGACTCTGCATTTCCCCTCAGCTGTGCCCAGTGTCTTAGTGTCTTTCAGCTCAATGTTTTGGTATTAGAATCAACAACTTTATTGTTTTGATCAGCTCAGCCTCATAAAAAATGTTTTAAAGCTGCACTGGTTTGTTTTGGGATGTTAAACTGCGAGAGGCCAGGGCTATTCCTTCTATAAAGCAACTGGACTTTTGAGTTTAAAATTTGCATCCAAACAAGGATCCATCCATCCACCCATTATCTATACACTACTTAATCCTCATTAGGGTTGCAGCGGGCTGGAGTCTATCCCAGCTGACTTAGGGTGACCCAGAGAAACCCCACACATGTAAAGGGAGAACATACAAACTCCATACAGAAAGATCCTGGATCTTCTAGCTGCAAGGCTAACGTGCTAACCACCAAGCCACTGTGCAGTCCCCAAATCAGGATATTTTCTTCCATCTAACCAACTACTTTTTGTGTCTAAACTTAATTAAATAGCATTAACAAAACAAACAACAACAGGGACTTGACTCAAAACCATGTAATATCCTGTTTAACGAACATTTCTGATCCATTCTTTAGCTTTTTTCTTCTTATGTCACTCCAGGAGATATGTAAGGATCCTCGTCTGTTTGTCGATGGCATCAGCACTCGAGATTTGCACCAGGGCAAGTCTGGGTAACTGCTGGATGGGGTGGCAGCCATTTCCTGCCTTGCGTTTGAAGCCATGCACTGTGGAAAGAAGGTTGTGTGTCAATTCACCTTCTCACTTTCTTCCAAATCATTTCTTACCTCAATTGTTTTATTCATTTCAATACTGTTTCTGTATCTTTCCTCCCCTTTTTACCTCCTGTTTGTCTTCCTAATTTGTCCCTCCTTCCATCTTTAATGCCCTCACCTTCCCTCTTCTCCTTCCAGGTCATTCCTGACCACGTGGATCAGGAATGGAACCCAAAGCGTCTGGACCTGTACGCTGGAATCTTTCATTTCCGGTTCTGGCGTCATTGGCCGCTGGATGGATGTGGTGGTTGGAATGATCGTCTGCCAGTCAGCAAAGATGGAAGTGCTGCCTCTTCATGCCGCTCGGCCACACCGGAGAGAGTTTTGGAGCGCGCTGCTAGAGAAGGCCTACGCCAAGTGAGTGGCAGTAGAGAATCCTAGTTGACATCTGACTTGTCTTTTTGCAGGTAGACTTTCTTCCCCAGTATGTCCTGAAGTTTCTTTTTACAGCCTCTGTAACAATTTCCACTACTCATTATGGAAATACTATTGCTCCATTTCTTTCCAGTCATCCTGAAATGATCCAGAACACCACTGCCTACTCCGTGATCTCCCACCCTTGCTAGCCAGAATTGTTTATAGAGTTCACTTCCCTTCAGGATCTAGTTCAGTCTCGGCAAAGAAGTTCACTCTCCAAAGGAATTATGATCAAGTTAGATAAATCTACACCTCTTTCCATCCAGTACAGTTGTCAGACAAGCAAAAGCAGGAGTGTGGAGCAGTGGGTGGTTCACAAACCTGCAATTACATTTTACCTTATTTGTTAACCATAATCTGAATTTTACAGCTTTAACCTCTCGTTTTTGACTTTTTTAATATGTCCATATGGTGTTGTATATTCTAATAGATGTATAATAAGCCACACAACAGCAGTCAGCATCATGGCTGAGTAGTTCCACCTTGAGACTGCTGTTCACCAATGACCATCTCATAAACACAAGACTGAGACATTTGAGAACCTAATGTACTTATCCTGTCAATGCAGAGTGAGATCTCCTGTATCATTCTTCTTCTTTAGACTCAGTATCCAGTTGTAACATGTATGTCTGAATTATTCCAAAATTACAACTTCCCATTGTGAACCACAGAGTAGTTTTACAGTTTTAGGGAAAGTCAAAGTGAGCTGGTGTGCTGATCTGCAGCGAGTGGGGTAAGGATAGGTGAGACAGAGGAAGGGACAAAGTATATAGCAGCAATTCACAACATATGTTACCTCATAGCAACTTCAGGTGGTAACATAAAGACCTTACAAAGTTTAAACAAGGAACAGAGAATCCAACAATCCAAAGTTGACTTCTGATTACCAATGAGCAAGCAGTCGGTGAAGGTGGGAAGAAACCAAAAATAAAACCAAAACATATACACTAATGTTCAAATGTTTAGGGTCACCCAGACAATTTCATGTTTTCCATGAGAACTCACACTTTTATTCATGTGCTAACATAACTGCACAAGGGTTTTCTAATCATCAATCAGCCTTTCAACACCATTAGCTAACACAATGTAGCATTAGAACACAGGAGTGATGGTTGCTGGAAATGTTCCTCTGTACACCTATGGAGATATTCCATTAAAAATCAGTCATTTCCAGCTAGAATAGTCATTTACCACATTAATAATGTCTAGACTGTATTTCTGATTACTTTAATGTTATCTTCATTTATAAAAAAACTGCTTTTCTTTCAAAAAATAAGGACATTTCTAAGCGATCCCAAGCTTTTGAACAGTAGTGTAGATGTATAGATCAACATTCTCAAGAAAGCAATGGTTTGGAATTACATCTAAGCGATTTTAAAGCAGGATGGAGTAATTTTTATAGATCAAACCTCTAGATTCATTATGCAACACTCGTATAGAGAGAGCCAACTTTTGCCAATAGATGGCATTACCCACTGCAAAAACTCAGTATACTTGTGTGATGACGCTCCTTAGCTACCACTTACTAAACATAAACAGTCAACATATTAGCTGTCCCACTGGAGTCCTACTACACCTGAAACCAGTCACACTTTAATGGTTGTTAGGAAAACCTTCAAATCTACTTGATAGCAACCTCCTCAATCAAGCACTCAATCCAATATCTGCTTGGGCACATTCAGCCCTTTAATCGGGCTGTCACATGCTGGTCTTTCAGGCTAAAATGGGTGCTATGAGGCCCTTGGAGGGAGGAAACACTGCAGAGGCCCTGATTGACTTCACTGGTGGGGTTTCTGAGCCTTTTAGTCTGGATCGTGAGGCCCTCAGCTTGAACAGCGACCAGAGGAGATCATTCTTCCAGACATTAGCTAAGGTCCATGAACGCAAATCCCTCATCACCTGCTCCATACGGGTAAGGCTGTTCATCCTGAACCTCAGGGAGCCTTCAAGATTTAGCCGTGGATAGAACAAGACAAAAATGATCCGAGTGTGATTCATGTTTCTTAGCCGGCAGAGGGGAGACGGTGGAGTCCGTTTTGGAGTGTGGGCTCGTGCGAGGACACGCCTACGGGATCACAGCAGTGAGGAAGGTGAGGCTGGTGAAGACAGGCGGGACATCACGACTCTTTATGGTGCGCATGAGGAACCCGTGGGGGACGACGGATTGGACGGGCGCCTGGAGTCAAGGGTGAGGGCACTCTGAACCCTCTGTACAGGCTTCTGCCACATTTGTGACCGCTGAATACACTTTGCAATAGCTCTGGGAATAAAGACTCTGCTGACATTTTACAATCTGGTTTACAACATTTTACAATGCCACTGCAAGTTTTCTGGACAGTTTCTGACATTTTACAATAGTTAGGGAATCGTTTTATGAGGAGACATCTGGCGTTTACATTAAGAAAGGATGAGAAACTCTGAAAATGGCAAACTGGACCAATAACATTTCCAGAAGTTGAAGCACTTCTTGTAATTTTCTGAAGTGGTTTCCAAGTGTTAAAGCTTACATTTCTTCCTCTTGTCCTGGCTTGCCCCCTGCAGGTCAGAGCAGTGGCAACAACTGAGTCGAGCAGAGAGGGAGAAGATGGGGCTCATTGTTCGTGATGTTGGGGAGTTCTGGTACACCTACTTGGCTGTTTAGTCATATTTTTGTAACGTGTATTTCTGATTGAAGCTAAAATCCAATTAAAGCTGATTTCTTCACGCTCAGGATGGATTTCGAGGACTTCTGCCACCACTTTACTGACGTGGTGGTGTGTCGGCTGGTGGACAGGACTCTGCTGTGGCCAAGCTCTCACTGGATAGAGGAACGCTGCTATGGGGAGTGGGCTCTGGCTCCCACCAATCCCGGACCACCTCCACCCACCGTGCTCCAGAGCAGCTGCACAATGACCCTGGGTAAAAGCAACATCAAACCTGGAGCGACCAAGCAGCAAGGGAACCGAAAGGAGGCCAGACTCAGGGAGAGTCAGCAGGAGAGAGGGAAAAGAGGAAGGTGTGATCCTGACAGGAGAAAAGCAACAACGGAAGATGACGGAGGGGAGGTGGATGGAGTGTGGGAGGCGCAGATGGACAAGAGGAGTCGATGTGGGGGATGCATCAACCACAGGGACACTTTTCTGCACAATCCACAGGTAAATCTGAGGTGAAAACTTTCGTGGAAAATCTGGATAAGCCGCAGCAAAACCAGCCACAGTGCAACAGAATTTGTCTTTGTAGCTTATTATAGAATAAACGGAGTAAGAATGAATAACAAAGAAGAGAAATAGAGTGACTATATCACCACAGAGCTCCTACACCAGGCAAACACATTCAACACAAACGTCTGAGTCCTTCACACAGCACAGGTTTGCCTTTCTTGTGAAGACAACAGACTCCTCAGCTGTTCTCAAAGTCTGTGTGGGACTTCTGCACTTGATGCTGGTCATAACAGAATCATGTATCATGACAAAATAAGAGAATGCTACTCAGAGTCTGACCTATTATGATCTTGACTAACAGTCATGTCCAGACAAATACACTTCATCCAGGTATGAAATTTTACTACAACAAAAAGTAGAACAAAAGGGGGGCACAAGAATTCTGAAAACCACTTTTTTTCCCCCACTTAGTTCATGTTTGAGGTATGTGGCAAAGAGGAGGAGGTGCTGATCTGTCTGCAGCAGGAGGACCGAAGGATAAGGAGGAAAAATGGAGGAGGAGAAAACCTGCCTATCGGCTTTGAGGTGCTAAAGGTGAGCAGGTCGCAGAACAAAACCTGCATCTTTTTAGTCCTTCAAAAATCATCTCCCTGCTGCCTTGTCGCCCCCAGGTGGAGGTGAACCGCTGCAGCCGGGTGCAGTGTGTGGTGGAGCAGGCAGCCAGCTCCGTCTACATGGACTCCCGCAGCGTGACACTGAGGGCCACTCTGGCTCCGGGGCGCTACGTTGTGCTGCCCACCACCTTCCTGCCAGGGACCACCGGACGCTTCCTGCTACGCCTCCTTTCCCACTCTCCCGTCAGACTCAGGTGTGTGAAATGTGTTTTTGTACAAGTCAGGGATGGAAAGTAAGTATATTTACTCAAGTACTGTACCTTTACTTTATAGATACTGATTTTACTCAGTAGGGGCAGCATAGTGGCTTGGTGGTTAGCACTTTCACCTTGTAACTAGAAGATCCCCGGTTAGACTGGTGACCTGTCCAGGGTGTCCTGGACATCTTTCACGATTTCATTTAATAAATACTGAAATGATCCAATAAAATAAAATAAAAACTGAGAGAAAAAGTTCAAAAACTGAAAAGAATTTTGGTGGATTGGAAGTTCATTTTTTCTTCTTTTGTCTTCCATTAATCAACAATGCTGTCTCTGTACATAAAAAAAGCTAAGCCACTTACACTGCAGCATTAATGTGTTCAGTATTAATCTAATGCTGTCATAGTAATATATCAAAGACAGAACGTACTTTAACTCCACCACATTGATTATGGTTTGCTGCTAATATTTATGTACTAAAACTAAGATTTATCATGCAGGATTTTTACATTTTTGAATTGAAAACTTTACATCCATCCATCCATTATCTGGACACTGCTTAATCCTCATTAGAGTCACGGGGGCTGGAATCCATCCCAGCTGACTTGGGGTGAAGGCAGGTCACCAGTCTGTTGTAGGGCTACATATAGAGACAAACAACACTCTCACATTCACACCTACAGGCAGTTTAGAATCAGTTATCTTCAGCATGTTTGCGGACTGTGCGAGGAAGCCGGAGAACCCACACATGCACAGGGAGAACAAGCAAGCTCCGTGCAGAAAGATCTCGGGAACGCTCGAACACAAACTGGGGATCTTCTAGCCGCAAGGTGAAAGTGCTAACCCCAAGCCACTGTGCAGCCCGGAAACTTTACATACACATCTAATTTATTGCTTCTATTAAAATAGAGCCACCGGTTTCTGTTGTTTCTATTCGATCATGTCTTTTACCTGAACAGCAACAGTATATTTCTTGCTATCAGATGAACTCTTTGATACGCCAGTCTGCCGCTCCTTAACGTGGATCTTGTTTTCCTATGAAGGGAATTGACAGAGGACTTGCCATCTCCCTCTGTGTTTCACTGCTTTCTACCTCAGCCCACAATGGTGACCACGGTCCATCTCCGCAGGGCGTCAGGACTCAGCCCTCCCAAGCAGACAGGTGACCCAACACAGCTTCTGTCATACATCATCTACCTCATTACCCTGCCTACTAGGGTTTATACACTACCGTTCAATCAGTTAGCCTTTCAACACCATTAGTTAACACAATGTAGCATTAGAACACAGCAGTGATGGTTGCTGGAAATGTTCCTCTGTACCCCTATGGAGATATTCCATTAAAAATCCAGCTATAGTAGTCATTTATCACATTAACAATGTCTAGACTGTATTTCTGATTCTTTTAATGTTATCGTCATTTTAAAAAAAAATGCTTTTCTTTAAAAAATGAGGGCATTTCTAAGTGACCCCAAACTTTTCAACGGTAGTGTGCATTTTGACCAACTTCTGCAGCTTTCCTACGTCTTCATTATTGCATCTTTGTTTCTTTCTCCATTTCTGCAAACTGTTTGATTGCATTGTATGGTCCACAGTTCCAGATATTTACGCTGTAGTGCGATGTGAGAACGACACCATCAGGACACGAGTGTTCAAGGAGGAAGGAAACCCAGAATTCAATCTCAGGATCATCTTCTACAGGAGACGCCCTAACACGCACATCTCTGTCGAGGTTTGAAACTTTCACGTCTTCTTCTGGCATGCAGACAGATGAGCACACAACCAACCTTAATCCGACTCTTGTGTCTGCGCAGTTATGGAGCAGAGGTCTGCTGTGGGACTCGCTGCTCGGCGAGGCTCGACTCCAGACGGCGGAGTGTGAAAGGAGCCGGAGCCATGTGATTGATCTGCGAGGTGGACAGTCTCGTTCAGGATTCAGAGGTTGTGTCTACGCTGAGACGTCCTCCAGTGTCTGCCTCACAGACTTGTGACAGCATCTATCTGGTTGCCCTGGTAACCACTGTCCTCTTAGGTAGAGACTAATGGACAAACAGCAGTTTGATCAACCAATAAAAAACTTCAAGGACTTGCAGCAACACTGAGCTGAACAGTTCCTAAAAACATATATAAAGAAAAGGTGCTGTAGCTGCTTTAACACATTTTACATTTATAGGTGTAGCAGCGCTGCCTCTGCACTGGAAACCAAGTGTGTGAAGGGTTTGGAAGCAGAGTGGTCTTACCCATCATGAAGGGCTGCACAGTGGATTGGTGGTTTGCATTTTCACCTTGTAGCAAGAAGATCTGAAGATTCCTGGTCCCGCCCCTCCACGACCCTAATGAGGATTAAGCGATGTATAAATAATGGATGGATGGAAGAATGGTCCAACATTCGAAGTGCCGCTGTAATGCTATATTTGAGTAGAGGGTTAGACCACATAGCCACTAAAATCTAGACCATAAAATATTACAGAAATTCAATAAAACTCAGTTTGGATTTTTTGTGAGTTCGACCATTCTGCTTCTATCCCCCTCATTTAAAAGACGCTCCCTGCTGATCTGCTGGTCAGATACACAGGCTGGCATCTTCATGACTGCTCCCATTTATTTTATTTTATGGCATGTATTTATTATTGGTGTTTTGTCAGTGCTTTGATTTTTTTTACTGTTGTCATTAAAATGGTCATATTTTGTGTTATTATAACGTATTTGAATGTAAACACATAAAGTCACATTTGCATTTTCTTATGATTAAATAATAAATAATGTGTGCGAGCTCCTTTTATTTCATAATCACTTAATATCCTCATTTGTTAAACATTCAATAGCTTATTTGGAGTTGAAATCAGCAAAATATTTTACAATATTTTTAGAGGACTGCACATTTAAAAGGTGTCATGTTTATTTAAAAAAATATTTTAATTTGTTGTAGCGTTATACTAAATTACATGTGACTAAAAAATGTAGGTTTGTCAGTGCCTAATAAAGTAGACTGATATCAATATGTATTCTTAAAATTAATTAGTGGGTCCACTTTCTTTGGAGGCTTCTTGACTGTAAGGGGAAGACTGGTACTGTTCAATAATCCTGTTTTATGTTTGGTTCAAGACACTTGGACAGGCGTTCACCACATAGTAAAGCCAGTCCATACCCTAGACCTGAAATCTAAGAAATGTACTGTGTGGGGGAAAAAATAACAAATTCAGGATGTTCCTTCTTGGGGTCTTAATTAGGGAAAATAGACTGAGGTCAGTTGTTGGCATAAGGAGTGAAGAATCCTAGTGAAGAGGACGTTTGGATTTTTTTTTTTTTAGTTAGGCATGTTGATGCAGGGCTTGCTGTGACTTTTGGTGCTGATAAAAGCAGAAAAATTACAGCTGAAAATCTTTATTCCTAATGTGAACACTTAATTTCTTCCTGTGGAATTGTGATGTTAGGGTAAAGTTTCTAATAGCTCCTAAAGTAGTCCAACTTCCTCTAGATAATCATTTAAAGATGTCTGCCGTTCTGGGTTCACGTCCAGCCACAGACTCACACAGGTGTGTGGGATTTTGGATTAATGAGTGGGGGGCAGCATGGCCCAGTGGGTAGAGTGGCTGTCTTGTAACTGGAAGGTTGCCAGTTCAATCCTCGGCCCGTTGAGCTCATGTCGAGGTGTCCCTGAGCAAGACATCTAACCCCTAATTGCTCCTGATGGGTTGTGGTTAGCACCTTGCATGGCAGCTCCCACCATCAGTGTGTGAATGGGTAAAATGTGACATTTCATCATGTAAAGCGCTATATAAATAGAACCATTTTCATTCATTTGATTACCGTACAAACTGCAACTGTCAGAATAAAAACTGTATCTGTTTGGTGATTAGAAGAATTGTATCATTTTTCACTGGTTAATAGTTTTGTGGCTGCAGGGGAGCATCAGTTAGAATTCACTTAAAAGACAATGTGTTCCATTTAGCTCTTTTATTTGAGACAAAGGTCACACACATGCAAGTGTCTGTGTGTTTACGGTTCTGCAAAAAGAAATAACTAGAACTAAGTAAATGAGTGTGCAGTATCAAAAGGCTGCCCAATACTCTGAATCTACATCATTATAAACTAAACAAAGAGCATTTTCACCTACCTGAAGGAAAGAGACAACCACCAAATCTGTATATGAACAATCTCTTCTGAAACTTCCACAAACACAGAATGGGTTGCAGAGCAGCAGAGCATACTTATGGAGGTATTTCAGGTGCAAAATGTTTGAGCACCTGTAACATCGAATTTGTAGTTGTGTACATTGAATTTGTATGTGTATCAGCAAATCTGATTTCCCACACTCTATGAGTTGTGTACTTGTAAAATAATTTTTTGTATGTGTCGATTTTTTTTCTTCCCACAAATACAACACAAAAATACACATTCACAAATCACATTTACAGGTGCACAAATCCTTCTCTACAAGTCACATATTTCAACACTGACACGCTCACATTTTGCACCTATTGTTGCAGCACACTAAGTGCAAAACATACTTGTGCACCTGTAGTGTACGAAGTGAAGTTGAGGTGAGAATTTGAATATGTGCAAATCTGAATGTGAACTTGTGCAATAAGTATGTGAAATAATTTACCACCAAAATACACAAATTGCTACTTACAACCACTCGAATCCTCCCCACGAGTCACATATTCTCTGTTTTCTACAGGTGCAAATCCAAAATCTACAGGTGCAAATCCGAAATCTACAGGTGCAAATCCGAAATCTACAGGTGCAAATCAGAAATCGTACTTCCGGTCCCGCTGAGATATTTGGTGCAAAACTACAAAACGATCCGATCTGTGTATAAATTCTATGCTCTGAGATTGACAGACTTATCGGCCAGTCAGGGAGACGCTTTGCCCGCCCAGCCAATCAGAGGTTTTTATTCCGTCTGAGGTCGCTTTACCGACTTCCGGGTGTGGAATTTCACGATGGAGAGAGTGTAGGGAGTTCTTGTTTTGGACGGCTGGTCTGCTCTAATCTCTATAATGCGCATTTCCCAATGACTCAAATAACTTATCCATTCCTCTTAGTATATTGAAATCAAAGCATATACCAGTGGTTGGCGACTGGCGGCCCGCGGGCCAAAACTGGCCCGTCAGGAATAATATCTGGCCCGCCAGATGATTTTGAAAATTTGATTTGGCACGGAGCCAAGCCGGTCCGTCACACTGTGTAATTAAATGTTTTTAATTAGTTTTTTTTTTTTTTTTTTAATTTGTGATGTGACTTATTTGTCATCCCTTTTTCGGGCACTATAGATGCACATCATGTGACTGAAACTGATCAGCTGATTAACCCTCCTGTTGTTCTCATTCAGGGGCACCAGAAAATATTGTTTCCTTGTCTGAAAATAATATTTTAAAAAAACGCAGCCAAAAAAAAATCCCCAAATTTCTGAAAAGTTGCAAAACCTTCAGGAAGAAAATTCCAATAATTACTTCAAAGTTTCCCTTAAAAGTTTTATTTTTTAAAAATCTCCCAAATGACAATAAAATTTGTGTAAATGTTTTCAAAAAATGAGTAAAAATCTTCAAAAGAAATCCTTAAATAGCTAAAGTGATTACATAAATATCTGTAAAACGTCTAATATTTTCTGGAAGAACATTTTTAACATTTCTTTTTTCCACCAAAAAATGTTCAAAAATTTCCCAAAAATGTTGAAAATGTGGACATCAGAAGATTCACTGTGAAAATATTTTTCTCCATATTTTCAAACTTTAAAACGGGTCAATTAGACCCGAAGGACGACACGAGAATTAAGCCAGTAGTCGTTGCCACAGTCATTTGTGGTGTTTCAGCGCCCTCTGTTGGTTCTTTAACGTAAGCAGAAAGGTCTATGTGGAAAAACCAAAACACACTAGGTTCAATCACACCTGCAATTTCCCAACAGTGAGTCCCTGCATTAGTTTCTCTCTCTGGTCTGTCGAGGCAACATTCAACAAATACAACACAAAAAAAATGCAAAACCAACATTCCCTCTAACAGGCTGGTAAAACCGCCTTCCTTGAAAAGAATCTGGTGGACAAAGACAGCAACCACAACATGAAACAAATGTTTACATCGACATTATAAGTCAGAAAAAACTGCAAAAATGAAGAAATAGTAAGGAGGAGGAAAATTGGGTTCAGAACATGTGAGAGTTCTTTAAAGAAAAAGCAACTTAAGGAGACAAATAACAGTTTAATTAGCGACATACAGTCACCAAAAGGAAGGTGAAAGGTTGAGATCAGGGTAATTGATAAATCCAATATGTCTCTCTTAGTTTGAGGTATTTGAGTCGATCCCCGATGCTGGTATCCAAAGAATGTCAAATATTGAAGTCCACTAGCTTCAGTTCTCATGTCTTTCTGCTGTAATAAGAATAAGTTTAATATAGACCCAAAACACTGAATGGCCTGCACCAACTAAATAAATGTGTTTAATGGTTAAATATTGCAATTAATATCTAACCAATTCAACAGAACATCCATCCATCATCCATACACTGCTTAATCCTCATTATTTAGAAAAGCAGAGTGGGTCACATGTCCATTCATGCACACAGAAAGCAGGAAATAAATCAGTGTTTCAAAACTACAACCAGGAAATATTTATTCTGTAAAAACAGCTATGTACAAGATGTCACAAAGATTTATTTTTTTTACACATACAGGGCAAACGCTCCAACACCGTCCTCAGCAAATGCTCAGTCCTTGTACTTCAGGCAGCATTAAGGATGAATCAAATCTTATAAATCGCATTAAACGTACCAAAAATATGGCACTTTGGTTAGTTTTAACTAATAATGAGGGGAAGGTCAAAGCTTCCTCATGGCTCCACACACATCTGATGCTTATTTTTCCATCCCTCCAGTCGAGCAGAGCGCCAACAGATAACTGGTATTTTTAGGAGATCTATAGAACAAATGAAGAAAACATTTAAAAAAAAAAAAAAAAGACACGGACATTGTTGGAGATTCTGGCTAGTGCACACCTCTTACCAGTGATCAGCAACATGGTCATTAATTTAACCTCCAACAACTACTTCTGTGTTTCATTCTTACTGTTTGCGGCATATTTCTTTATGCTATACATGCATGTATGGTCAAATCTACAAAGGCATTGTGTATTTTTCTCAATGCTGCCGATATGATGTCAGTCAGTTTGCTACTTGCAGGTTTTTTGTCCATCATGCAAAACCCAAAACAACATAAAAGTGAGCTGGACTCAAGTTAGATTTCTGGGGTATCAAAGTGAGAAATGGTCAAAAACTGCACATCAGTGGATTTATGCTTATATTGAATTTTACACCACGATAAAAACAGCCCGTCCTTTCTATTTTCAACTATGAAAATATCCTCAAAAATACCAATTATTGGCAGATTAAGTGGGACAACATTAATAAGGAGCTGAAAAAGTCTGCAGCAGTCAAACCTCGCTGTGCGCTAAAGCAGTCTGATTCCCGTTTCTAAGAGCCTGCCGTCTACAGAGGCAGATGGAGGGAGTAATGGGAACACGTCCAGCGCCGCACAGGTTTGCCCACCCTGCCAATGACGGGCAGTTTGTGAGCATAGGCACGTGGAGGGATGGTGGGAAAAGGTGGAGTCGGGGCAAACGTGGTCTGGAAGGGACGGCGGCCTTGGCAACGGCGACCCATTTGCCGCCCACCAATGAGAAAGGAGAACACTGGAGGTCCAGTCTGAGGAGAGGTGAAGCGCGCTTTGGGGAAAACATCCCGAGACAGACCTGCCGAGCGCTGCCCTGAACGTGACGAGGAGGATCTGGAGCGCTGCACGGAGGAGGAGGAGCGTGCCAGGGATCTGACAGGGAGAGAAACATCAGTAACACGCAGGACTGCAGACCTCAATCCTGGTCAAAAACGGTTTCAGTGTTTACCTTCCTGATCCTGTGGCTGCAAGGCTGGGAGGGGGTGGATCGGTGCGAGGACTCCCATCCTGCCTGGGGCTGATGTTGAGGTTGGCAGTCAGCTGTGGCATCTTACGGGTGGTGTCTGGGTTGGAGGCAGGGCCGGAGGGCTCCTTCCGGGTGTCACTGAGCTGAGACTGGGTGCAGGGGGGGTAGCTGCCAAACCCCGGTCCTGTACTGAACCTGACGGCTAAGCTGTCACCGAAGAAAGAGTAGAGCTCGCAGTACATGGCAGGGAGGGGGACTGGAGTCCACTCCTCCCAGGGACAACCAGCCCCACCTGCCTGGAGGTGGCTGGCGATTCCAAGGGCGGCCTCTGACAGAGGCTCTGGAGGGGGGCTGAGGCCTGGAGAGCTCACTCTGTAACCCATAGCACCCATCACTGAGCCTGGCTGTGCACTGGAGGCTCCCTCTGCTGGCTGGGACAGAGACAGAGCCTTCATTTTCAGCAGGCGCTCCACTGCCACCTGCAGGGCACACAGAAGGAACGGGAAGATGAGCTACCTAAGTTAACTTGTACTCAACATTTTTTATTATTTAATACACGACTGTTCAAAAGTTTGGGGTCACTTACAAATGTCCTAGTTTTTGAAAGACACCTCTTTTTCAATGAAGATAACATTAAATGAATCAGAAAATACAGTCTAGACATTGTTAATGTGGTAAATGCAGGGGGTCCTCGCTTTACGACGTCCTCCACCTACGGCCTTTCATCTTTACGTCGGAGCTGGTGAGGTGGAAGTAGTTGATGAGAAGACGAATACGTCGTCACACGTCTATTTTTGTTACTAACAGTGTGGAGCATTTCAGTGCCTAAACTGTTCTGGTAAGAATTATGGCCAATTATCCACCATTACATGTTTCCATTTCTTAGAATAAAAGAAAAAAAAAATGTTTTCTGGTGTACTGAAACCATAAAGAGGCTAACCTCTCCCTGCAACACAAACACATGTAGAAGAAGCACAATATAAACTACAAAGAGAAACATGCTTCCATCTCTCCCTCTACAGCCTAAAAAGTAAAGAAACTAAAAATCATTACATCCAAAAGCTTGTGAAGTGTTTCTAATGGTGTTTGTAGCCTACATGCTTGTCAAAGTGTGACAAATTCCGATGGCTAATTATTCATAACATTGAAAAAAACACAGAATTTATTAGAAACTTGTTTGGAAAAAAACGTATTAATTAGAGGTGATGAAGGCTAATATTATATCAGAATCATCCACAACAAACAGATGACTGATATATGATAATGACAGTGCAATTCCTTACTGAGAAATTTCCAAATGTTAAACTTGTCATTGCATCTCTGAAAGACACTAGAAAAAAAAAACTAAAAGAAAAACACATGAAAATTCCTCCTCTGTATAAAAAACACTGAGGTGACAGCAGTACTGACCAGGATGGCTCCATAGACCTTGTGACCGTCCGCTTTGACCTGAGCATTGGAGACGGAGTAGTCATCCAACACAGCCTGGAGGTTGGCCCAGTAGGCAGGGAGATGTGGGAAGAGTACTCTCTCGACAGCCTGCCGTCAGAAACATGCGCAAGTTGTGGTGTGAAATTGCGGAGAGGAGAGCATTTAGAAAGTAAAATCTGTGAGTGTTCAAGAACATATTCACAGCAATGTAACAGGTCCACCATTATATTGCGTTTATCTCCAAAAATGCTCAATATTTCCGATTTACTTTAGCAGAAATGTGTCTAAAAATGATTCGCAAGCCATGGAGGATATCTCCATTTAAGAAAGAACCTCAACATGCTAAGATTAAAGTGATACACAGTCTCAGTGAGGGAACATGACTGAATATAGTCGATAGCTAGCCTAGCCGCGCTAGACCCATGCTCTGAAGACGCAAGGGTCTAAGCACGCTCGACAGGGAGGGAGGCGGGCTAAAAGGTTGTCTATCAAATCACTCTGCAGCAACTGGGGAGGTATACAACCAATCAGCGCAACGAATAGGCTCCTAGAGCGCCGGAAATCAGAGGATGCGGGAGTTCGGTGAAGCCTTATTTATACAGTAAATGGGTGAAGCTCAAGTATATTACAGACATGTTAACAGAAAGATTATTCAGAGTCGGTGCTAATGGAGCTCAATGACTGTTGTCGTTTTTGTTGTCGACCCTGGCAGAGAATTAAATTCGTTGCCGTGGGTTGTCTAGCACGGCTAGGCTAGTTGTTTCCGGTTGTTTCTGTCAGAATCGTCGCGCCTCCGTCGTCACTTAGTTACGCCCGCCTTTTGACTCGACACTTCATGGTGATTCGTCCGGCCAGTTTTAGGAGCATCCAGCCTCGAGCCTTATGGAGGGTAACTAGACCCACCCTGGCAGAGAATTAAATTCGTTGCCGTGGGTTGTCTAGCACGGCTAGGCTAGTCGATAGCATCAGATAGGTCTGATTTAGATACAGTAAAGGGGACGAGAGGAGGAAAATAATTTTGAAGGATAAGTATAACAAATGTGCAGCATTTAAAACAAGATTCTCTGTGAATAGTTTCCCCAGGCAGTAGATAGGACTCATGAGTCATCAGCCACACACTGAACAGTGCAGCTGTCTTGACCCCAAGAACATCTGGTGGATTTGAAATGCATGTTCCTGATCAGCGGACAGACGGAAATTCAGGTATATTTTGGCTGAACCACATGCTGTAACTAGACATGCAGTACTCCTCCAAAGCTGCTCGTTCCTCCATATGACATTGTCAGAAATGCAGCATTTATTTATTAGCCACTGATGATCAGAAATCACAGCAACATAGATGTACCCACAAACAAAATAACATTACGCTGAGTACAGGCGTGTGTTATGCATGTGTATGTTATGCACGGATACCAAAATTTATAGTAGGATCACAATCATGTGATCATCAGCAGGCTGCTGACGTAGTGTTCACTTGTTGTCATAGTTACAGTGACGCCGTGTCGCTACCTCGCAATGATATAGAAATCTTCCACAATCCATAGATCCAGACTATAAGCTGCATCACTGCCAAAATCTAATCATTTGGTCCTTGTTTCATTTCTGACCTTCTCTGAAAATTTCATTCAAATCTGTTGGTCTGTTTCTGAGTAATGTGACAGACAGACAGACAGACGGACAGACAGACCAATGCCGATTGTTACATAACTCCGCCGCATTCCTTGGCAGAGTAATTACACAGAGCAGAGAGTAGACAAGTTTCGAGTATGGTAAAATATCTATAGAATGTAGAGTCACGGTTTTGTTCCAGTATTTTGTTCCTGCATATGGAAAATATTGTACAAGTCGATTCCACTTTTTTGCAAAACAAACAATATCAAACACATTCAACTTTCCCTGTATCTATTTATATGTCTCTATTTATTTTTTAGGATATTGCTGTGTTGTGCTGCACAAAAGACATTTCCGAGTTCTCTCTACTTCTAGCAATACCAGAACTGGTTCCATAGAAGGCGGAGGACTTTATTTGCAGGCAGAAATGAACTCACAATACAGAAAAGAAAAAAAAAAAAAACTGCTAGATTTACGGACGGAATCGGCAAACATACCTTCCATCCCAGAGCATGGAGGCCCACCACAGCTCCATAGTGGGAGCACAGCGGTCTGACTGGGTCAGATAGAACCTTCTGCAGAGAAAGCAAGATCTGGTGGTAGAGACCACTCACCAGATCACCATGAGTCCTGTTGAGAAAACCCAAGAAGAGGAGAGTGAATTTAGATTGATCAGGGGCAAACCAAATTGAGGTTCTGTGTTTTCCATATGTGTAAATCAGCAACTGTTGCCTTCATAATGAACACCTAAAAGGTACAGTCTTCAGACCATCATCTCCTCACTGTGTTTTTTAACATAACTGGCTGTAGATCGTTCTGTCATTGGAACATGGTAAGGGTGAGACTGACTATTTTACACGTCAGGCATGGACAGACTGAGTCAGTGCGGCAAAAATAGCACTATTTGCCCGCTACAATAACTTGTGCAGCAGCTACCTGTGCTAACAGAAGGGCCACCAGAGCAGCATAGCGATGGTCATTCACTCACACAATGCGACCACGTTAAATTTCAACTGGCACACTGTCAGAAAAAGGTTGCATATGTGACCTTTTTGGTTGCAGTCTGGAGCCTTGATTAACCTTGGAATGAAGGGACTTTGATGAATTATACTAAATATTTATCATAAACTGGCCAATGCTAGAGTGGTTGTCAATGCAAAGCTCTACAGTACGGACTAATAGTAAACAATGATGTAAAAGTCTGATTATTCGGGAGTTTCAGTGTCTTAAAATGGGTAAAATATTGTTTCGGTGTGCATTTCACAAAACAATAAATCATACACATACTGTGTCTAAACAGCCATCAGTGCTTTACTCACCAAAAGATGTGGCTGAGAAGCAGGGCGGCGTAGTCCCTAAGGGTCCAGTGGTCGTTGAGTGGGTTGATGGAGGCAGCCAGCGGCTCAAGGATGCAGTACATGACACTGGAGACCAGACTACGCACATATGAGCCCAGGTAGAGGTAGGGGTTCTGGACAAGGCTCTTCACCATATGCAGGAGCCTGCTGAGCTGCTCCAGGTCGTGGCTTACCGACTTTACCTGAAAAGAAACACCCACAGCATAAAGGCATGGTTGAATGGAATATATAGTGGGACTTGGGCCAGCATTAGTTCAGTACAACAAGCCATAATCAGCAAACCACTTTTCTATGTGCAATATAACCGGACTCTATCCTAACTAGACTCTACTTCAGTTCATTTTCTGTTAATCTTGCTCGTTTTTAGTATTAGTATACAGTCACTTTTCACACTGTGACACTTTACACAAACACTTTTGGAAACTTACATTTTGTACTTTATGTTATTTCTATTTTACTACTGACCTCTGTGTAACTGTGTATACTCCATTAACTTTTGTTTAATGTACTCTTGCAAAATAATTTCCTCCTGGATGAATAAAGTAGATATTATCTTATCTAATGAGGATTAAGCAGTGTATAGATAATGGATGAACGAAAGGTATTGACAGGTATGACTTACTCCACTTATGACATAAACAAAATATGGCAGCAGGGCAGCGATTTTGGAGTTAGACTGGAGGTCCAGCAGAGCCACCTAAAACACACAGGGAGAGATATTAAGAGTAACAGGTTGTTTAAACATACAGAACATAAGCCTCAGTTCAGCAGCAGCTTACCTTCATGAGATGGGGGTCCTCTCCCAGGATTGCTCTTGTGATCTGCTGGTAGTACTTCAGCAGGTCGTCTGACAGAGACTGTACCGCTGTAGGAACTGTGACAATTCAACAGTCAGGTCAGACAACTGCTGCAGGCAACACTGATGTGCCAAATACTAACGGGAATTTTTTTAAAAACAATATTAGCTTGAGATCTATTCTCTTCTGTCTACCAGGTGTAACTGCAGTAATTATGCACTGGACTAGTCATTACACAGGACTGCAGCTGCTCTTATGCTGTGGCAGTGCTGTCCTAGGTAGTGTAGTTTTGTCTTACCTGTCCCTTGAGGCTCCAGGTTGCCTTTTCCATCTAGGTACGAGACATTCACTGACAGCACAGAGGAGACATAATTAGTAAACACTGGTTGTGAAGATTTCAAAGATGGATTTCTAGCAGGTTCAGTGACATTTGTGACTTGGCTTTACCTCGCACCATGGTCTCAGCACAGCCTTTGGGAATGTTGGTGGCCAGAGCCAGCTCAACCAGGTTGATGTCCCGATCCTCAACAAAGAAAAGCTCTCCTTCTTTCACCGAACGGAAGGGAAGAGCGTCCTGGGCCCCGTAGCCACAGATGGCCTGGTAAACCCACAGAGATAAGGACTACTGTAATATGTTCAGGTCATATCTGGCTGACCTTACAGACATGCTGTTGACTTGGAGACACCATAGATGTGACAATTACGACTCACCTCAACGTTGCTCCAGCGCAAAGCTCTGTTGAAGTCCTCCACTGTCAGTTTCCTCCTCTTTGCATGTCTCATGAACTGAGAGCTGCTCTGTTTGGGTCCAAATCAGATCACGAACATCTCACCTTTAATATTCCAATGAGCATCTTTGGCATTTTCTATATTATAGATTCATACTAGTGTATTATGAACACCATTCATTGCACACATTACCCAGGTACCGAGGTGGCACTGACCTGCGTCGCTTCCCTGAGTCGGTAACACACATCCTCAGCCAGCAGAGCGGCCACATCGTCGCCCAGCTCCACGCCTGCACTCTCGGCCATGAGTTTGACGGACTCCCGGTGAACCTCGGCGAAGCGGCGCTCCTCCCGGTCCGCCATGCTCACGGCCACCACTCAGAAACTGACAAGGGAGAGCACTTTACTTTAATATTTGCTATCTGTAGTGCTTCAAATTTTTTTTACAACAAAAAAAAAAAAACGACGTGGCGGCGGGGGGCTTTTTGGACCTTTGAGGGCACCGTACAACCACTTTACAAAAACGCTGCTGCAGCTGTTGGTTTAGGATCATTATTTGATGAAAACTGAGTCGTGTCTGCTGAATAAGATATATCCCGAGTTAACGAAAACACATTCTCTAATCGTTATACATCTTTACTTCTTGTCGGCCATCATATTTTAGTGACAATCAGCCAAAAATTCAAAAGTTGCATAATTTGCTAATGAGATTTGGTGCACGGCTTTCTTTAAGAATGTAGCGTACATGCTAACAACATGAAACCTGGTTTCAGTCAACCGGCTGGAACAAACACTTCATACATAATTACTGTACTTTCAGGCAGGTTGTTGTGACATGAAGAAAACTGCAGATTTTGTTCTATAAAGCTCAGAAGGCGCATAAGATACAAGTAAAATAGAGCGTGAAGCAACCAAACTGTAGTTCATAGTCTAAGCCATCCGGTTTAGCTACCTCCTGTCACAGACATGCTAGTGTTTAGCTACGAGGAAGGGCAGAGAGGATGCAACCCTTGAACGTTTTAACAGAATTTATTATTTACCTTCTTATCTTAGACAGTTGAACACCAAATAGCGCCCGAAAGAAAGTTTACATCAGCTTATCTGTACGCGGGACTGGGCGATCCACAACACCAAGTGAGCACACATGAGATATACATCCGCCACATCCTTCAAAATATGGCATGAGTGGAGCATTTCTACGAATAGTATGCCGCATTGGTGCTAAAAAAAAATAAAGCATTAAACGGTGACGTTTGTACAATTTAATAAAAATTTCATCGAAGTTGCTAATTAGAAATGAATATGTTTGACTAAAAACATACAGCATTCGCTTTAATTTTGGCTGACTTAAACCTTCCGGGACTACACGTCAACACCTTCCGGATACAAGTGACGCGATGGGAGATGGAGGCTAGTGATTGGTGGATAAGCATTGGAAGATCCATCCATTCATCCATCCATCCTCTATACACCGCTTTATCATCACTAGGGTCGCGGGGGGTGCTGGAGTCTACCCCAGCTGACTCGGGCGAAGGCAGGGGATACCCTGGACAGGTCGCCAGTCTGTCACAGGGCTACATATACAGACAAACAATCACACTCACATTTCACATTCACATTAACATTTAGAGTATTCAATTAACCTCAGCATATTTTTGGACTGTGAGAGGAAGCCGGAGTACCCGCAGAAAACCCACGCATGCACAGAGAGAACATGCAAACTCCATGCAGAAAGATCCCAGGCCCACCCCGGGATTTGAACCGGCGATCTTCTTGCTGCAAGGCAAAAGTGTTAAACCCACCCCACTGTGCAGCCTGCATTGGAAGATATGACTGGTAAATTTAAGTTTAAGGTAGTTGACCTTCTTGAATGGATGGATGCTGTGGGTCTACCCATGCAATATCTAAAAAAACAAAAAAAAAAACAAACAAAAAAACAGACACGATGTAAAATCTTGTCAGAAATTGATCACTGTTGGCCCCTCTCTAAATAATCCAAAATATTTACTAAATTCAAAATACTGTAATCATTATATTGTTATACTGCTCTTACATCCTCGACACAAATTCCAACTTTAGCACTATTTATACAAATACAATGTAACAATATGCCTTTTCTGCAGCCTTCTGAGGGCTGTACCTCAAAGCCAGTTTAACATAACCATGCTTCCTTTGTGTAAGTAGGCTCCAAAAAAACTAAAACCTCAGTCAGAGATAAGGGGTATCACAACTGTGGTTATCAATTTTCTTTGTCAATTCAAACTTTCGGTTAAATTTTTAACCAAATCAAAGTGAGGTTAATGTTACTGACTGAATATTCTCTGTAATAAACCAGTAGAATAATCAATGTTCTCATCTGTCTCATTGAGAAGGCCTGGCTCTCAGTCTCTGCTCTAATTCATCCCAAAGGTGTTCTATCGGGTTGAAATCAGGACTCTTCATGTCTTTATTGATCTGCTTTGTGCACTGGTGTCAGTCGTGTTGAACAGAAGGGGTCATCCCCAAACTGTTTGCACAAAGTTGGGAGCATGGAGTTGTCCAAAATGTTTTGGTATGCTGAAGCATTCAAAGTTCCTTTCATTGGAAATAAGGGGCCAGTCCCTGAAGAACAACCCGCCACCTCCACCAAACTTTACACTTGGCACAATGCAATCAGGTGAGTACTGTTCTCGAGGTCACCGCCAAACCCAGACTCATCCATTGGATTTCCAGACAGAAGTGTGATTGGTGTATTGCAGCTGGCGATATATGGCTTGGATGCAGCTGCTCAGCCATGGAAACCCATTCCATGAAACTCTGTGCTGTTCTTGAGATCACATGAAGTCTGAAGCTATGGACTCGATAGAAAGTTGGTGATTTCTGCACTCCGTGTGCCTCAGTATCTGCTGACCTGCTCTGTGGCTGAGTTGTTACCAATTGCTTCCACTTTGTTACAGCACTACTAACAGTTGACCGTGGAATATTAAATCAAGGAAATTGCACAACCGGCAGTCTATCACATCACCACACTTCATTCACTGACCTCCTGAGTGACCAATTTTTTCCATAAATGTTTCTAGAAGCTGTCTGCATGCCTAGGTGCTTGGAACACCTGAATTCAGATATCTGGAGGTGTTGTAACACTTGTCAATATAGTGTATGTTCTTGGGAAGACTAAATGGCAGAGCACTAAAATGTCATTACTGGCAGCCAGAGGCGTCACTAGGTTTTTAGGACAGGGGGGGCTTAGCCTCCAGGAGATGCACAGGATGTAAGCGAACATTTAATTTTACAGCTAACAAAAACTGAGAAATTGCTTTTCCGCTTTAAGATTTAGATTTATTCAGAGATACTTTACTGTGTAAATGTTTTACACCACAGTGACCATGACTTTTGCTCACAACACAATAAGTCAGAGCTGCCAAGTTGTGACCAGACCTCAGAGTGAGATTTGGTTTGTGCAGGATGCTGATGGGGGGTCTGGGGGTCCTCTCCCAGAACATTTTGAAAATTACTGATCCTATTTCCTGCATTCTGGTATATTTTATGAGCATTTTGTTAAAATCTTATGATAGAGGGATAATAAAAAAACAACATTGAGCGAAAAAAAAAAGGCAAAAAACAACTGCAACAGCAGGCAGTATTGAAAATGGTTCTTCATGTAAAATATGGATGAAAGTTCTGTGGCTGAATGTGCACAACACATTTCAGTATTTTCCATAAATATGTGCATAACTGAAAAAACTCCAGCAACCACTTGTAACATTTGTCTTGGAGGATTCTAACGCACAACAGCTTCAATTTGACCTCATCAGCAACTAAACAATAAAAAGTGCTTAAGCAAAAGCAAAACATCTTTATAACTTAAGTTCTCTATTCACTGAACAGAATTACAATCAGACACTAAACTCTGTCTCACAGGAGCAGGATGACATGTACTAAAATCAGGTCTAAATGAATGAATAACTTATTAACGAGGCCCAAAGATAAATAATAAAGACTGTCAACTCAGAATAAATGGCACAATTGTAAACAGGAACAGGAAAAGAACAGGGGAAAATGAATTTTTGTGAGCCATGCTGTACTCCCTGATGGCTTTTTTTGAAGCCTTGATGATCTCTGGGGTGGGTTCCCATTTATTGCATGGCTCCAAACCAGCCATTTTACTAGTCATAATAGAGGAGAATGTTCTCTCTAGAGCCACAGTGCTCCTGGCTTTTGTCTTCTTTAGTCCAACCAGTGAAAACAGAGTCATATTAGGTCCAAAACTAGCAAAATTATTTATGTCGTATATTTGCCTTATATATATCTCTCTTGGCTATCTCCACTTTCCAATCATTACTCTCCTAAACAAAAGCTCAAGTTAAATAAGTCTTATATGGTGCACCTGGACTGAAATGTTTCATATTTCATATTCATATCAAGTTCCATAAAAATCCAAGACTGTCTGCATCACAAATGACTCTCCTGTAAAATCCTTTAGACTCACCTTTCCAGTAGAGGTTTCTCCTCTCTCACTCTGTCTGCTCCTCTGCCCTGACTCCTACAGGTCAATAGGGGTGGAGTGATTATCATCATCATTCACATAATCATACGTGAATGAGCTCAGCTCCTGTTTCACTGTGTGTATCTGATGCTGGAGCTCATGCTCCAGAAGGAAGTCACCCCAAAGATAGTATATGGTTTAAAAAAAAAAAAAAAAAAAAAAAAAAAGTGTATTTAAACTCATTCTGGTCACATTATATGGAACTTTTTGTAAAAAACAAAAAACTTTTTAAAAAAAAACAAAATTTAGGGGGGCTTATGAATATTTTAGGGGGGGCTAAAGCCCCCCTAAAAAAGGCCTAGTGACACCACTGCTGGCAGCAAACATGTCTCTGGATTGGCTTGAGAGGGTGACTGTCGCTCTGGTCAAGTTCAAACCATAATGCATTCTTGTTTTTACCCCAAAGACAAGCTCAAAACTAAGAGCCTAGTGAATAACCGATTTAAACAGGTTTCATGCCAGAAATTGCCCAAAAGGGTGTATGATGCCTAGTTTTGAGGTCAGGGTTCTGCACACTGAATTCATTTTACCACACCAAATTGTGACACTTATTTCTGTTGTAAACAGTCTTATTGCAGGCCAACTTCTTGCCAGACCTCCAAGTCACTTGTGTTTTCCAGCAGCTATATTTTCATTGACTTTGTTTCACAAACAACCATACTCCACATTATGCCTATTAAGAGAAAAGGGACACCAATAAAGTACACTCAAACACATTGAAACTCAAAACAGCATGGCTGGGTGTTAAAAATTAGTTTATTCATGATGCTGAGGTAAGACATTTACTCAGTTCATTAAAGTATGTACAATAGTTTTAAAAATTTAATTACATTCATAGCTGCAACTGGAGATTCAAGAGACATCTCTTGACCAGAGCTTCTCCAGACTGATCCATGACTGTTCAATCGATCAAGTCCAACTTGAAGTGCTGACAGCTCTCAATTCAAACAACCTCAGCTTAAAAATGCCCTAGGGTAAGGGGGTTAGAATATAAAATATATTT
This sequence comes from Acanthochromis polyacanthus, assembly GCF_021347895.1. NCBI lineage: Eukaryota > Metazoa > Chordata > Actinopteri > Pomacentridae > Acanthochromis > Acanthochromis polyacanthus. The sequence goes on from NC_067135.1 coordinate 17,976,823, forward strand.
TGAAAAAAAACAAAAACATGCACACTTAAACTGTGGCAAGTACTGATGCTGGCTTCATCTTCAGTCTCATCCAGTTAGAGCCCCCTGTTGTCCCACACTCCCTGGGGTTTGGTACATTCCAGCTGCTGCAGATGGAGGGCCAGGGGCAGCAGCAGGTCATTTAGGTGCTCACTAGAAAAGGTAAAAGCATTGTGGGCTGTGGCATCTGAAGATGGAGTGGCAAGAGGAGAGGTTGAGGAGGAAGAGGAGATTGAAGACTTCGGTGAGGTGGAGGAAGGTAAACCCGAGCTGCCCGGGGAAGCTTGGTTCTGGTTGGAGGTTTTGAGTTTGTTGGGGAGGACATGCTGGAAGTGACAGCGAGTTCCATACAGGCAGAATCCAAAGGAGCTGAAGGTACGGCACAGCACTCCTCGAGGATTCCACTCCTTGGTTGGTGGCTGGAGTGGACAGCCCTTCTCTTCATTAGCCTTCACACTGCTGCCCACATCATCTCCACCCTCGATGTGCAGGAAGTTACAACGGCTGCCAAAGGGGCAAACCCCAAAGGAACGGAAGATGCGACAAGGGACGTTTCTGCGGCGACGGACGGTGGGGCGCTGCTCGGTTGGGCTGTGAACAAACAGGCAACGGCTGCCATAGTAACAGTAGCCTGTAGTGTGGTAGCTGCGACACAGCTCCGTCTTATACTTTGGGTGGCGGAAGGGAACGTGGAGTTCATGGAGGCCGTGGGCGAACTGGCAGCGCTCGGCGTACTTGCAGAAACCAGAAGCGGAGTAGCTGGTGCAGAGTTCGGTCTTGTAGCGGGTGGAGCAGACCCAAGGGATAAGGGAAGGAGAGGAGGTCTCTGCCAGGGGGAGAAGGGCTTTGGCCAGGGAGAAGCTCCCACCATCACTGTGTACATCTGACTCCTCACTGGAAAGCAGGTTGTCAACCAGCTCCTCATCTTGAGAAGAGGGCAGGAACAAGTCATCACTACTGGCCTAAATAGAAAAGAAAAGTTTGAATTAAGCATGGAATTCAAAGGCCTGACTTGTCTTTGCTGCACTTAGTACAATCTCTGAAGCAGAAACAGGACTGCCCAGGCTAGCCAATAGCTTTTGTAACTCAATGGTACCCATGTTCAAAGATCAGAGAACATGAAATTGCTTAATAGAATTGCAACCCTGCATGGTTTTACCAGAGTAAAGACATTTATTAAACAACAGCTCCCGTGACAAATAGAATGCAAAATGAATGAGGAAGTGTTGGTTATAAATTCAATTACTGACTCCTATTTATACAGTGGAGAAGCTATAGTCTTGGAAAACATTTGGAAACACCCAAAATAGACATCTAAAGTTCCCATAGCACAAATCACTACATAAAGTCACTGTAGCCAACACTGAAGACTAAGATTCAACTTCAAATGAATACAAAAAAACAGAACATCCTAACAGGAGTAGTTGGGGCTAAAAAAACATTTATTTTGAGAAATTGCAACAAAAAATGTTACTTTGATTAAAATGGACAAATCTAAAACAGTTAATCTACTAATCTTTCTGCCATTATACCAATACATTGACAGACTCAAACCCTGGTCCTAGTTTCTGTCTATTATGAATCAGTAGGACACTGGTTAATAATTAAAACTTTTCTCCCTCAAAAGGGAGCCTCCAGAATTTGCAGAGAACTTAACCAAATGTAGAAAACTATTCCAGCCACATAATGTACTGTATCACAGTCATCGCATGTCCAAGCTGCAGCTCAGATTCCAAAACAAAGGTGACAGCCAGCCATCTACCCAGATAACAGCTGTAACTAAACTTATCTTGTTTGTTGAAATATAGACACATGTTGCAGTGCATCATCTAGCAATATGTAGTGATTTTTTGAGAAATCCTAGGTTTTCCAAACTTTAATTAACTTAGGAAAAAAAAACAAAAAAAAAACAACACACCAATAGTTAGCATTAGAGACCTAAACATGTGCCAACAGAATAAATGGGCCCAGGTTATAAACAGATTCACTCCCTGTAGATTTTAAGAAGTAGCCTTTTGTCAATATAACTTGAAACTTTACATGAAGTAAAACATTTTAATCTGCCTGTTCTCAGTGTGACCGATGACAGCCATAAAACCTCTACAAGTGCTCTCTTCTGTATCAGAATCAAAGATAAGCCTCTAGATATTAGACTGCCATTAGAGGAGAGAAAATTCACACAAATAAATATGCAGAGACCTGTAACTTTTCTATTAAAAAAAAATACATGGAAAGGACAACATTTAAACTCTACAGTATTTAAGTTTACACAGACATTAATGAGATTATAGCTAGGAAAATATCACATCCAGATTTTGTAAATTAAGCTGCTGTAATGTTTTGCTCAAACCACACCAGTTTAACTCCAGCTTTCCAGTTAGCTTAATGGCACTGCTAGATAGCTGGTCCCAATCAAACCTTAAAGTTCCAGTTAGCAAAAATGGACACATTTGTTTAAACAGCATACCAGATCAATCAATGTTCAGTAAAAAAAAATAAAAATAAATTAAAAAAAAAAACCAGGAGTTGCTGCAGTTTAAAACTCTACTACAAAACAGCAGATAATCTAGAGTTCTTAGAGCAATGGGACACATGCAAATGAATGTCTGGTCCACTAACCTCAAGCATGGCTGCTAAGTGGAAAGTTGGTTTTGGTGATTTCTGAGGTCAGCCTGGGCAGGAGACAGCGTCCAAACCGGCCTTACCAACAGGAGACCTGCTAAGTTCGAGCAGAAAGGTGTGGTAGTTGAATGGCTTGGACCCTAACACTCCTACTTTGTTATGAAGTCACAAGCAAAGAGCGAACAGGCCGCGAGTCTTTTAAACCGGCGTCCATCTCTCACCTTCCAGCTGGAACGAGCTTCAGGTGTGCTCGAGCTGACGTCACGAGGGCGGGTACAGCGACCAATAGCGTTCACGTGCGCTTGACGACGTCTTCCAGCTGTGACGACAGCAGCGCCGTTTTCTGGTTGGTCCGTGGGTTACCATGGAGAGCAACACGGTGGCTGGTAGTGCCGTCAGGTATGATAAGAACAGAGGTAAATGTGGACCAAATGGTGTGTCAGAGAAGTTATACCAGTCCTCAATGTGAGCAAGTGTTTTTTTTTTTTTTAATAAATGCTTGTTTTCTGTTAATTTTAAATATGTCAATTTGAATTCATGTTTGTTTTGTAGCTACTGTGAAAAGTTTTAGTTGCTATGGGCCAGTTTTCTTCCAATATCTTTGTAATGAAAAGTTTTTGTCATTTCATATTCCAGCTATTCCTCAAAATATGTTTGATATTTCATTTACATTTTAACTTACATTTTATACTTTTAAAGAAATTATATTTGTATATTACTACCCCAAGCTCTTATCACTGATATCATACAAGAGGTGATGCACAAACTTGGAGGGACAGAGAGAAGCAACAGCTGGAGGAAAAGAGTGGAAAAAAGTCAACAAAATGGATGCTGACATTCTTCTATTGCTGTTCCGTGTAATATTCTTCTTTTTCAATTTTCAAAACTTTCAAAATCTGCTATGAAGTGAAAAATAAACATATTTCAAACATCATTTGGAATCACTTGTGTGTGGACAAAAATACAATACAAACAATACAAACTGGACGAGCCCTCAGTAGAGGGCAGAACCACGCCCATGCATGATACTCTGTATCAATTTTGATCATCCTACGTATATCCCTTTCTACTTGATCTGCTGACCTCTAACTCCACAAGTGAGCAGGGGACCTTAGACTGATCTTCAGTGCCAAGTTTGATTATCCTGACTTCAGCACTTGCAGAGATATCTGACCGGACATACACACATACATACTTACATACATACCCAGCCAGCCAGCCACGTACCGAAGCGAATGCAGTAACCTCGCTGACATACACGTCAGGCGTGGTTAATTATTATTCTAAACCAAAATGAAAAAAATGGCATAAAAGCACATTGATTCTTACATGGTAAATTTTGACCCTCTTATAGAAGAGTGTATGGCCCAATCAGTCATGCATCTAAGGGTTAAATAGCTCCATGAACAATGTCAATTATATATGTGTGTGAAGATGCAGGTAGCAGGAAAAAAAATCAACTGGACTTCTTTTGTTGGTTCTTGAAGATGTTCCACTTCTCATCCAAGAGGCTTCTACAGTTCTCACTAATGGTGAGTTTATATTCACTCCAGCTCACATGACTAACGGCCCTGACCGACCCAGGACTGACATGCCTTCAGGTGTGAAATGTGTAATGAGGTGGTCCACCAACTTCACATTTAGTGTGAAGTTCGACTGAAAACAACAAACATGTCAACCGTTCCTGTGGTAAAACTGTTTCATCTGTGATAAAGCACTCACCACATTATTCCAAAGGGCTTCTTTTTGCCTGTATGTTAACTGTCAAACTGAGATTCGGTTCATTTTGGACAGAAAGCGCATTTTTCTGGCATACCTCCCATGGCTGTCAGACTTGTGTAAACTCTCTGACTATAGATGCAGCACTTAAACACCCAAAGTTGTAGCTACTTGCAGATGCTGGAGTGAAATTAGGACGTTCTTAGAGACTTGTTTCTGTCATGATCTACTCTTGCTCTGAATTTGTGGACAGTCCTGGGAAAATGGGCAGTTCTTTTCTAGTTTGGAGATGTTTTTCAAGCTCTTGCCAGTCTCTGGGAGGTTTTTATATCTTTGTATGATGCCACCACACACCTAGCTCCTAAAGAGAATAACTGAGGTTTAAATAAGGTAGATTCCACTTATTGCTCCTCAAGGAGGTTCTAAGAAATGATTATCAGGCTGATATTGTGAATCCGGTGTCAGAGAGGCATCTAGTTTGGCATCACAGTGAAGTTTAGCCAAGCTTCCTCTGTCTTAGCAATGTGGCGAACACCTCGATAAACACAGTAGAGATAAAGCCAGTGTCTGACCACAAAGAAAAAAAAATCTTTATTTTTTTTCTTATCAAGATACATTAAAGGATACAGAGACATTGGAATAAAAAACACTTGAGAAAAAGTTTCAATTGTATCATGTTCGTCTCTCCATCATACAAAAATCAGCACCCTGTCCCTTTTGAACGTCTCCCCTGGTTGAAATGGCCAGCCCACCCACCCTATGAAGGAGAGATGTTTCACATGTACAGTAGCATATTAGACCAATCTCCACAATAATGGAGCAAAATTACACTTTAGATGTAAAAAAAAAAAAAAGGTGCCAATATGCCACTTTTCGACTTTTCTTTACACACATTAGTATTTGCTACAAACTCAACACTTCAATTTCTTTGTTTGTTTGGAGAAATATTACAAAGCCCACATTGGGACCAAACTTGCTTATAAAACCAGTGTAACCCCTCACTGCTGTGGGGATTCACAGGAATTATAATTATCCAATTAACAGCCCATTTTTAGTACTCACCCTTTGATAACGGTACAAATGAGAGGGGGACTAAAATAAACAAAGCAAATGAAAGAACAAGCTGAGACAGTGGAAGACTCCTTTCACGTCGTTGTTATACCCAGTCACAATCAAAAGCACCTCTTCTGCTCTGCTTTATCGAATGCTAACAGAAGAGGAGTATGGCCACGCTCAGGATGAAAATTCAGAAAAAGGGTTCACATTTTCAGACAAGAAGTTTGGAGACAATGTTCAGCCTTAATTCTCTTCCGTACATTTACATATTGATGCTTTATTAAACAAATTTAAATCAACTGAGCAGTAACTTAACCGTCAATTTAACAGAACAGTACTTCAGGGTTCAAAGTTAATCGACATTAACCTTTCCATTTCTTTTTTTTTTTGCGGATTATAGCTAAATTTTGCAGAAACTAAACAAGTACCTCAAAAACAAACGTGTCTTCTCATCATGGCACGTCACACAGCAACTGGTGCAAATCCACGATTATCCACAATCATGTCAGGAGCTGCTCTCCTTCGCTTCCAGACTACGTGTTCTGACACTGCAGGGTGTGGTCAAGAGAAAGGGGACCAGACTATTCTCTTTCAAACTGGCTGAAAGGGCACGTCGCAGCACTGTGGGGTGAAGAGACAGCAAAGGAAACACTACATAGGGCTCGACTCCAAGAGGAACCCCTGTGCAGTGCACCGTTTCACCTCTAGATGGCAGGGATGCACGGAAGCCTGTTTGTCTCCAAACTATGAGGTGAGCACAAAACAAATCTCGGCAACTGAATCAAGATCAAAGGTCGTCAAGTTAGGATTCATTTTAGGCTTTAAAAACATTAACAACATATTTTGTGTGCACTTGCTTTTAAATCGTTGCATTTTTCTTTTTCTTCAGGTAAAATCTGAATATTTGATGCCCAACTGCTTTCCTTTGCCAGATAAAAAACTACATACACTCAACTTTAAACCTTCACACTGCTCAAGCTGCTTTGTGCTCACTGAATATTTTGGCTAGGCTACCATATAATAGAGGAGGTGCAGACAGGATGAACCTCACAGAGAAGGATGTATTAATGCTGGATCAGGTCTGCTCCTGGTGAGTGATGTAGCCTCGGAGAGAACCAAAACGGCAGAAGATGGATCAGACTGTTCACACTGACCAAGGGCAGCTCTGCAAAAACGTCTCCTCAGCTTTGAACAATTAGTAGCCGGCAGACTTTGCACCACTGGAACAGAGTCGAGGGTTGCAGAGAGAAATCTTCAAATCAAATCATCCAGCCTGCTACGGCTGTCCCACACGGTTACCCTTCCAATGCTGCATATATTTACACAAAGATAGAGACATGGAATACAAACAAAGTGTGCTTTATCGCCATCGTTTCCGGATGAAAATATCTCGATTTAAATTACACATTTAAAAACAGGTGGCTTTAAAAGGGGAGTAAAGTAACTGGAAAAAACACTAGAAAGCCCAAGGTGTTGTGCGAGTATCAGTGTGTTTGAGTGTGTGTGTGTGTGTGTGTGTGTGTGTGTGTGTGTGTGTGTGTGTGTGAGAAAGAGAGAGACAGACACGTCAACTTTTGGGAAGTAACAGAAGACTAAAGAAAGATGACACTGAAAACAGGAAAAATAAAACACTACTGTATGGCGCACAGCCTGTAAGTGATGGCCTGAGCACAGACCCTCCCCAGCACCCACCCCTACCCCATGTCCTGTTAAAAGACCCCCCACCCCCCCGTCTCCCCTGTTCAGTCCTCCAGGACGATGGGTTCGCTGGTGCTGGAGGGCAGGAGGGGCATGGCCAGGGAGCGGGGCGGTGGTGGCAGCTTGATCCGGACCAGGAGGTGAGGTTTCCGTGCCGCCCGGCGCATCTCTGACTGGGTCAGATGTTTCCTCAGAGCTCTGGTTGAATGAGACATAAAAAAACACATTTAATCAAGCACTATTCTGTCAAAGAGCTATTCAACCCCTCCAGGAATTCACGATGTTGCGATCGCACCAATCTCCGCGAATTCTGCACAACTTTGCCATTTTGTCCAATCAACGCGACTTTTCCGCAATTTTGGCCCGCCTCCCATGAATTCCACCAATCACAGCAGCCTTAGTGCAAACGTAATGTACGTACGTCACCAAATTCACTTCCTTGTTTATGGTTGTGCGATTCTAATTACTCTCATTTACCAACAAAAATATCAACAATTCATTAAATTGCGGGGGTGTTTCTGAGTCCCATCAATTCCTGCCGCCTGCTACATATTTAGGTCACGTGATTAGGTATCTGTACATTACGTACACGTGTATAACTCATGCCTGTGTTCAGCACAAGGTCAGGAATGAACAGTCTTGGTGGAGTGCTGTACTTTTTTAAAAAATATTTTATTTTTTGCCTTTTTCGGCTTTATTTGATAGCGGCAGTGAAGGTAGATATGAAGCAGGGGAGACGAAGCGTGGAGGGACAACATGCAGCAAAGGGCCACGGGTAGGAATTGAACCCGGGCCGCTGCGTCGGAGACTAGCCCCTGTACATGGGTCGCCCGCTTAACCCGCTGAGCTATACCGGCGGCCAGGAGTGCTGTACTTTGAGTGCTTTTCTCACCCGTATGCTACAATATGAAATTGCCATTGACATTTATGTCCAAATGTGATTCATTCAATAGTAAATTATCATTTTGTGCCTTAAATCTACCCACCACTTCATGTTAAACCAGCATCTGGCTGCTGCTAGTTTCACCGTGGTATTGGAGCTTAAAGAATTAGAATAAATATTGTCAATTAAAATGCTGGAACATGTTCTGAAAGCTGAAAAAAATGTATCTTTTCAGCAATTGTCAGTCTCCTGCAATTTCATTGCAATAAATACACTCAAAACATCGCAACTTACATCGCAATTCTTTAGAAAAGCTGCTGCGAATTCAAGCATTTTAGGGTGCAACAATCTGGAAAAACATCCGCGAAATATAGGAAGGACTGGCTATTTAACCTCTATGACAAGCTTCTCTTCATCTACGCATGACAAAATAATATTTCAATCAGGAATTACCTGCAAATGACAGAGTTGCTAAGTTGGGCCCTGAGCCAAGATTGCTTGCCAGACACACAAATGTGTTTTTATGCTTGGGAATGCAGCTGGATTTGTACTTCTGGAGGTTTATTCACATTACATAAAAAGACTTTTAGTGTGTATCTGGTGCACAGCTCTGCACATAAAGTTCAAACTAGTTCACGCCGACCTTTGTGGGTGCAGCCAATCACTGCTGACCCCTGCTTGGATAGAATAAAAAAACTAATCAGTCAACTTGTGTTTTTGAATCTCCAGTCAATCTCTATACACAGCAGACAAGAAAAAAACCTGTTCTCTTATCAGCAAGAACATGCAGGTACCAGGTTTGTTATGAAACCCTGAGAGTCTCTGAAACATCTCTACCTACTGCCAAACAACTTTTGCTTCGTAGTAGAGGTGGCACCACCAAGGGAAGACTCTGGGTTTTTTCTCCTTTACATTAAGAAACATTCACTAACAAAGCAAACCCACTGCAAACCTGATTGAAAACTGCTGCTCAGTGATCGGCCCCAAAAAATGATTCCACAGTAAAAAACCTGGAATTTTATCAATCTTTTCACAGTGGTTTGATATCAAAAATCCTAAAAGTTGATCTACATGTTGCAGTGAATTGTTCACTGTAGTTAGCGCCTGTCCAGCTGCTGGAAATAGCTGCTAAGCTGGAACAGATGTCTACAAATGCTGCTGTAGCAACTTTATCAGTTCAGGAAACATCAGCCTTTACCGCCACCTCTAAGATGTTTTTGTACTTGGAGTACTGCATTACAGACACACTTCATTATTTAAGTGTGACGTTGTTGGAAGCATGAAATCAGCTGCTTGTTAAAGGTAGCTAATGTGCTGACAGACACTCAACTCTTAGCCTGTGTTAAGATTGGAAAATCCAAGTCTAGCTTTAGTATTTAACCTTAGGGAGCTAGATAAGCCAGAGAACTTTTTAAAACTTAATGACACTGAGTTCATGAACAGTTTCACAGCAGGAAGTAGCGCTTGTTTTAAAGCCCCTTATAGGTGGTCAGGAAACACTTTTAGCTCCAAGTCTGACATGCGTGTTCATCATCTTCTGCCTTATCAGTAGATGTAGTTTAGTTGGTTCAATTATTAATGCCCATTAATTGATTAAACATACATTTAAATGTCTCCCTAACAATTGACAAGACTGTTTCCTATATCTTCAATGATTTGTAGCCCGTAAAAATACATTCAGAACTGACAGAGGCCGTGAAGGTGGAAAACAAGGTGCTGCTGCGACAGTTACCTGGTGTCCTTTGTAGCAACAAACACTACAGGGTTGGGAGCTTCACCCTGGCTGACCTTCTGCCTCTTGATGACCGACTGGGAGGTGGTCCTCATACCTGAAGTATATGGCCTACCATTGGTTGGATACGGCACACCTGTAGTCTGCGAATCAATGAAAGAACAAGACAGGAAATCAACTACAACGAAGCAAACAGCATGTGTCACCTCAGTCCGATAGTTGGTCATGAAGTGCAGTGTTTTTAAGGATAGCACATGGCCTGTCTGTGCAGTAGAGACAGGGTATTTTGGTATGACTTCAGACTCAGTGCCACTTCAGATTTGTTTGTGCTGGAAGACAGATGGACAGAAGCCACTTGGAAATCTAAGTGAGGGAAGACATCACTCAGAAATAACTGGAGTCTGGTGACCTTGTGATTGTTGTTGGTTTGATTCCAGCAGGAAGCCAACTTTGGTTCAACTCTCTCTTTCACATTTTTTTGTCTTTACAGTGAAGGCTGTCCGAGTTGCAATAAGTAGTAAAATGAGCAGCGAGTCAGAGCTGGTACTGTGAGGGAAATAATGGAAACATTGACAGCTGCTGATTCTGCTGTTGTGGCAGTACTGAGCGTATTTTCTTACATAACAATCCAACCATTCTGCAGTGTGTGGCATGTTTGTGTTTGTAAGGACTAACACTATCGAAGCCCCTCTTTCCCAGCAGGCTTTGGCCCACTCGAGGCTGGCTGGCCTGGTTCCTGTTGATAGGTGTTGGGGGTCCTCTGGATGCCTTCAGTTTCAGAGGAGCTGAAATGGCTGCAGAGAAAACACCCAGACATTGAGGCAAGGCAAAAGTAGCGCGGAAAGTTCAACTTACCTGTAGAGAATATTACACAAAACAAGGCATTAGAAAGTGCTTCATCTAACACATAAAAGGCTTTAAGACAAAATATGAAAGAAATATAAAAAGTAGCACACAGAGGGAGTGTAAATAAGATTAAAAAAAGTGTGCAATTGAATATAACATGAAAGAGGAGAATAAAATTGCAGTGCAGCTACAGTACAGTGTAGGATATTAATGCATTGTCCCAAATTTATTTAAATGACAGACAATTAAAGGCAGAGGCAAAAAGAAAAGTCTTAATCCCTGAGAAGAATAGAGGGTTGGAGCTGACTTTGAGTATTCTGGGAGGTTGTTCAGATTTAGCTTTAAAACTGAATGGTGCTTTCAATTTTCAACGTGGGCTCTAGGAGCAGCAAATAGACCTGTCCTAGACGACCATCATCACATCCGTCATTCAGCGCTTTATCAACTAGCTGCAGATTTTAAACTCAGTCAGCTATAATATAGGTAATGCATTTACTATTATATATAATGATATTATATTTTAAATCGATCTGTGGGCTGTATGAGACCAGTTAATATAAAGTGTGTTGTAATTCCTACACTGTTCACTTGATTTGGATGTAAATCCCCTCAAATTAAAGCTGAAAGTCTGCACTTAAAGCACATCTTCACTGTTTCATTTTAAATCCACTGTGGTGGTGTACAGAGCCCAAATGGTGAAAATTGGGTCAATGTGCAAATATTTATGGACCTGACTGTACGTACTAAACATTAATTCGTAGATGTTTGATGTGTAGTGTGTTACAAAGAGGAGTTGTGGCCGCATGTGTCCTTACCTAAATCCTTCACTATGGTGGCCAGTGACTGTCGAGGCACCAGCTTGCTCTTTAGAGGAGTTTTTGTGGCTTTGGGCAGCCTGATCATACCTGAAGAAACACACATATCAAATCAAACATTAGTAGAACATTAAATCGGGCTGGCTCAGACTATAATCAAATGTCTTTTAGCTGGACATTTAAAATGTCAAACTGAGCTTCTTACACCTTGATTGGCAGGTTAAATTTGCTTGGAAAGATTTTGTAGACTGCACACACGATGATGACATAAACATTGTTGTAATGAACCGTATACGTAACAGGCAATAATCAGTATTGTGTATCTGTGTCCATACATTCAGCCTTGACAGCGTTGGCATTGATCGAGGCGTAGGGCCGTCGTGCTGCACGCCGCGGCTGCAGGATGTCCTCACACACCCGCCGGGCAATGCGGGTCAGCTTGGTGGTCTGCAGAATGAAGGTCTGGCGGTTCTTGGCCAGCAGTTTGGCTCGGCCCTCATTGCGGGTGAACGGTGACATGCCCTGGACCTCCTGACGGGTCATGTGACTGCGGGGGCCTGGTTCCTTTAATGGACAGAAAGAAGGGATGCTGTGAGGAGGCCTTTCTTTAAATGCTACACACCGTGAGACGGGTCAGTTGGGGAACATTGTTCATCAACAACTTACAGCTGATTTCTGTGCTAAAATAAGATTGAAAAACAGACTCACAGAGCCAGCTCTAGCAGCGCCCTCTAGCTGTGTGGGGGTCTTCAGACCTCCGTACTTCTTCCAATAGATCCAGCAGGAGGCGCACAGTCGGCATTGCATGTTTGGGGGTCCCCAGGCATACCACTGTGGAGACTGGGCCGCTGGGTTGACGGAAAAGGAATCAGTGAGTTAGCATCTCTGGAGGGTGATTGTGATGATCAGCACTGTTTCTGATGACATCATTGATGCTGAAGTTGGAGCTGTGTGTTTAGGAGTTACAGTGCAGCTTTTGAGTTTTAGCTGTAACTAACATACTCCTCCTGATGGGGCTATAAGGGCAACACAGACAACTAGAATGGTGACGATCAGCAAAATGCAGATTAAATAAATAATATTTGGGTATTTTCATTATTTTGTTTTCAACAGATTTCAGTCTGGAATGTTTAAGACACAAAAAAAATCCAGTGAATTTTTCTTTTCCTGCAGCTCAAGTGTACACTCAAATGGAGTTCAGGTGCTGACTTGAGAGTGTGAACTTACTATGGCAGCTCTCACAGCTGAGTCCTTTCTGAAAGCCTGCTGCTCCGTTCATTCCAGGCTTGCTGCCTGGCACCATAATCTGATTTGGGTTGGGTTTGGTGCTGGTGAGGAGAGGAAAGTTAGAAGAAAAAGGGAGTTATTCTGATGGCAAATATAACCGAGGCGTTTTAACTGAGGAAGTTTCTTTGTGTAGCAGTTGACATGAATACTCACTAGGTGGGGATGTACACCTGCTTCAGCTTGCTATCTGCCTCTGCTGCCTTTAGTCGTTTCTGAGAGATAATGTTTGGAGTTTGTGAGAATCTTGATAGAAACATACATACAAAATCAAATCCAACAGTGCTTTTTGGTGTTGTGTTGCTCGCTGTGGATGAACCTGTTGGATGTAGCGGTCGGTGGTCTTCCACATGTAGTAGAACTGGACCACGCTGGCTAGTGACTTCCAGGGCAGCTGAAGGAAAGGAAGAAAACATTTACTAAGCAGGACACACATAGTACGGTTTTAACAGTGAAAAACCTTCAATTTGACATCAATATTATCACTACTACACCTCTACATGTATAGTTTAAAAGATATAAGAGAGAGGGAGCTTACAAAGTCCTGGCGGATATCGTTGAAGTCTTTGCCGTATTTTTCCAGAGCCTCTTCAAACAGCATGGCCTCAGAGGCACTCCACTCCTCCATCTCATCACGGCACAGCACCGGACCCCCCTGAGGAACTAGGGTGGACATGGCCTTGGCCAGGTCATAGTTGTTCTTCTGCAATGTGTCCATAGCATGGAACTGAGAGCAGAGAGAAGGTGAAATGCGATCATTACGGCTCAGTTCTTCTTAGCAGGAAATTCCGCATTTTGTAAAACTGAACACAATAAACACAGCATGTATTATTTTTGTTACATTTTACCCATTCTTAACATGGGGGGATAAGTATTTGTTGCACACACACATATGGTACCACAACAACAGCATGGATGTTACGAAACAACCAATAGTGGAAATGATAGCGGGCTGATCCAGACTAGAGTCCTCGTAATTGTCATTAACATGTCACACATCTGTGAGAGGTCGGTGACACTGGCTAATGGAGTGTTTTCCGACTCATCCTAAAGGGTTGAGAAAGTTGGAGGAACACGATCATGTTGTTGGTCACGTTGATCCAGAGCATCATGTGGCAATTTGTCTGTCCTACCATGCTGTCTAAAACAATTTCAGAGGCAATAAACGGTGGTTTTCTGGGTATTCAAGTGCCTGGTTTCAGATACAGAGTGCCTCTTCTAGTCCTTCACTTGTCACATGTAGCATTTAAATAAAGCAGCGTTTATAGTCACTGGTCAAAGGAGTGACTGTATACGAGCCCCGCTGTCTGATCAAGGTCCTTTTAAAGCCACACCTGACTATTTAGATAAAATCAGTGGTCAAGAATTTGCTGCCAACTGAACGGCTTAAAAAAAAATCTGAATGTTTTCTTACCAGAGCTGTAGTAACAAGGTTTGGAACTTTTTCTTTAAGTCAGAAAAGAAGACCATCTGCATGCTACGTTATATTATATTTTAGCTGTTGCACACACAGTGGATGAACACAGTACCAAACAGGGGCTGGTTTCATAAAATGTGACATAAGCTAGAAATCTATGTCAATAAAGATTAAAAAATCCACAGAGTCTATCATCAGAAGATTTTCTTCATAATTAAGTCCCAAACAAAAGCTAAAGAAAAAAAATCTTGTCACATTTGGGTCTCAACAAGATGTCCATAATTAATAGAAAGTCTGGAGACTTTCCTGCTTAACCAAAATGTAACAATCTGACAGGAACTACAAGAAAACACATTTGCTCTGTATTTGCTTCTCCTCATTGACTTCCTCTGAAATAGAACAGAATATAAAATCCTCCCAACAAACTCATTAAGAGCTAATCTCTATCATGTCTTAAAGCCAATAAAACAGAGCACATGTTTACTTTTGGTTTCTAAAGTTTCCAAAAGTAGAACAGGAGTCATGGCCTTCGGCTATCAGGCTCCTTTACTGTGAAGCCAGCTGATAGCTAGCAAACACTTTTTCTAAATCTTTTGATAAACTTTACAGTTAGGGCTGGCTCGGGCGACCCTGAACCGTCCCTTGCTGGGGTACTTTCAGTGATACATTATGCACCTTTCCTCTACTGTTCTCAGTGTCTCTGTCTCCAGAGCTGCATGTTTCTGATCTGCAGTTACTGGTCTCACCAAGCTCCTCAGTGTTGATTGTTTCTCAAAGCTCATCTTTTCTCTCTGTGCTCTCCCCTCACTCCAACCTATTGAGAAACACAGCTCCCCTCCATGAGTCTGGTCCTGTCAAGTTGCTTCTTAATAGAATGTAATATTTCCTCCCAAATGTCAACAAGTGCTGCTCAAGGTGAAATTTTTGATTTAACTATGTAAATAACATGGAATTTCATTGAAATTGAACAGATAATATTATTCCCACGTGGAAGAAATAAATACACAAACAAACACAGTGGTCTTGAATTTAAAGGCTTGGTTTAATTGTTTTTAGTGCGTCTGTCTCACCAGTGTGATGTCTCTGGAGGCTGCAGCGGCACTCATGTGGAGGCTGGGCTGGCGGATGGAGCTGCTGCAGTCCAGGGCCCGAGCAAACGTCCCCACGGCTCTAAAATACACAAGTAACTGCCATCAGTCCTCCATTCAAAACTAGGAAACATTTACACTGTTAATCCAGGTATGTGTGCAATGAGTTGACATTACATGAAATCACCAGTAGAGGGAGTGTTTGGACCAATTCATTGGGAACAGGGTGATTCCCTCCAAAAGCAAACTTAACATAGTCTTTTTTAAATATGATCCAAAGCATGGACCAAATACATTCCCCTGAGGCACTATAATACCACCTAGTACCACAACTAAGTGATCAACACATATTCTATTGTTATGTTAATGTGTAATATAAAACTTTTGCCATCATTACGTCCTGGTCAGAATTCAGCATCAGTGACAGATGCTCTGCTCAACTTCTGAATAATCCTAACTTTATGATTACAGATGAAGCTCTTGAGGTTAATCACACATGGTACGACCAGTAGAAAACAGAGTTTCCTCCTATTAAAAATTATCACAGGGGCTGCAGTTCATGCATTTTCTCCAGAAAAGCTGTCCTGCTGATGGTAGATTCAGGAGTTGCCATAGCAACAAGATCTAGTGATGATGATGCAGGCTGGGTGACAGATGGCAGATAAACGTTACCTTGCCACCACCAGGAACTGGTCAATCTGAGGGTCTTTGAGTTGGTTGTTGGGGTCCCACACCTTGGTCTCCAGCTTTTCCTGGACCCGGTTGTCTGATTCACCTGCAACACAGAGGAACTGGGTTCAACATTTGCTACTGGGCACTTAGGAAGGTAAGGTCCTTGTGTTTCTGGTTTATTTAAGTTTGCCTTTTTGGTGGAGACCACTCAAACAACAACTGAAGCCATTACATTAGTCTGCCAGGTATTTCCAGTTTATAGCGTGCTGCTCACCCTCAGCTAGCTTGTCAGGAATTTCAGCCTGGTACTTAGAGCCGACTCGGATCTCGCCCTGGTCTGCCAGGAGGGTCTTCTGGACAGGGTCGAACACCAACGAGTAGAAGAAACAGTCCTAGACAGAACACACCAAAGGTTACAGCTGCTTCCCCAGTGTGTTGTGCTCCGAACAGCTTTCACACTGTATAATGTGAAACACATGAAAGACACTAAACAGGAAGCCCAGTAATGCGTTCATGACAAATGAACAGATGGTGCTTCACCTCTTTCTCCAGGTATCCAGTCAAAACGTCGGTTTCATTGAGGAGAGTGACGTTACATTTCCCCCTGAGGACGCAGTGAGGAAAGAATGTCGAAGTGAAAGATGTACAAACTATCCATAATCTCAGGATAGGAAATGACATTTGATCAAAAATAACTGCCAACCACAGTCGTACCACTATACAGATGTGACCTATAAATGACGTTTTTAGTATACACAAACAAAGAAACTTATAGAACATTAATATAGTTGCAGTTTAAAGACAAATATGTATTTGCCAGTCTGCTGCATTTAAGACTTAACTGTTGCCAACTCCAAATATAAACCAGATATTTTTTGAAATCTGTAAAAAACTTGAATAAAAATTGCGTTGTTATTGATGAGGCAAACCGGAACAACTAGATTATGTCTTGATTTACATTTTGAAAAGCAGCTTGGTCAATCTTAGCTGTTTTTTTAAATGTGTGATATAAATAAAGTTGACTTGATTTCAGCTAAAGAGTCCTTATTCACATATATTAACCAAAAATCTAAACATTTTGTATAACCTCCTTTGGCCTTGATAACAGCTTGTATTCTTTCTGGTATTGCCTTTATGTACTTTTCAACAATTTTGTTATTGTGTTCCAAATAGTTTGGAGCTGTTTCCAGAGACTTGCTGTGGATGAAACTTTTGTGCAATCTATTTCATAAACACACTACTGTTGAAAAGTTTGGGATCACCCAGGCAATTGCATGTTTTCCATGAAAACTCACACTTTCATTCATGTGCTAACAAAACTGCACAAGGGTTTTCTAATCATCAGTTAGCCTTTCAACACCATTAGCTAACACAATGTAGCATTAGAACACAGAAGTGATGGTTGCTGGAAATGTTCCTCTGTACCCCTATGGAGATATTCTATTAAAAATTTCCAGCTGGAATAGCCATTTACCACATTAACAATGTCTGGACTGTATTTCTGATTCAGTTAATGTCATCTTCAGTGAACAAAAACTACTTTTCTTTCTCAAATAAGGACATTTCTAAGTGGCCCCAAACCTTTGAACAGTAGGGTATTTATTAAATAGAGTATATATATATACATATATAGCCCTCACTGGTAGGGCTGCTTCAAGTTCAAGTTCAGGTTCAAGTTAACAGCAGTATTAGTAGGGTGAAGAACCGACAGTCTACTTTACATGGACATCTCTTTTATTTGCTGTCACTTAAATATTCATTCATCAACAGCTAATGGATACAAGATGAGCAACAACTCTTTCTAAAAAGGAAATAAAAAGAGATGGCCTGTGCAGGGGCAGAACATATCCCTGCCTTAATAGCTAAGAATAGCTGCAGCAAGGACCATTTCCTCAGCAGTTAAGTCCTAACTGTGCATGGCAGGTGTCTGAGCTCCACCTCTGTCACAAGCTCCTGCTAGTAAACACGTACCGTATGTGAGTAGCAGGTAGAGATTCAAATTGTCGAGACAGGAAGAGTTCTCTGTGTTTGAGCTGGTGTTTCTGTTGTTCAGACAGCGTCGGCTGCTTCGACTCCTCCTCAAATTCTCCTGCAAACACAAATGCATCATCGTCATCAGCACTGCTTTTAAAGTGACGCGACACACATCGCAGAACACACTCTAAATGGGAGCATACAGAATTCAAGTGCCTTCTCAGTGATTGGAGATTTAAAACTGATGTGCAACCCGTGAGAAAAACACGAGTCAAAAAGTTCTTACAGCTGCACTTCAATGCAGTGATAGGAGGTTAAATGAAGGTTTCAAGTCAAACCATGTCCTACCAGCACCCACAGTGTTCATACCGAGGCCCTGCTAAAGTCTGCTCCCCCCAGGCAGCAGTTGCTACTGTAGACATCAGTAACACCTCTACTGATTTTTGCAACAAAATATGGATCCTGTCACTGTGAACATCTCAAGAGTTGGCAGCTTCCTTTCATCTTCTCATTAGATTTTCCATTCTGGGTCCCAATTCCTCTGTTTTGCACTACCTTCTTTACTAATGTAAAGTGATGCACAGCCTGATCACAAACAGTCCTATGTTACAAAAATGCAAGAATGCTGTGTTGACATGGTGTTTTAAGCTCAGGCAGGATCACTTGATTCAGTCCAACAAGTACAGAAAGAGCAACAGAGCAATAAAGGCTAAGAAAGGTAAGAAAATGACAGTCAACAAAACTATGACAAACTACAACCACCACCTCATGACCTCCAGGCACTGCTGATATATCACGTTTACAAGAATGGGTGGGAAGTGCAGAGAGTGGAACCGTTTCTGAATGAGTGGCAGAGTCACATGGACATTATACATGTACAAAAAAAAACAAGGGACAGGTTTCATTTCATTGGCTACTTGGCTACAGTAATGCTGTCCTAGTAGACTTTGGCTCAACTCGTTTACATTGGCTCTAACCGAAAGCCACTGGCCGACAAAACAAAACAAAAATATTATAAAATATCTGACAAAAATGAACTGAGCACATTACAGACTAAAAATACATCACAAGCGGGTGAAAAAAACTGCCAGAGCAATTATAAATACTTTGTGCCAACATCTGTAAGTTAGGGTTGGGCAACAGGTTGGCAAACATTGCAACACAATGAGTCATCATTTTTAAAACGCTTATTTATTCGCTTCCTGGTGTATTATGTGTGTCAGGGATGCCGATACGCCAATATTTTCCCTTTTGTCGTCGTATTGTTGACGCAGATATGTGTGCATGTTTAACTCACCTAATTGCAGGTGATATAACAGGCTTCTCTTGTGGTGAAATGAACATATTACTATGCCTACTTTCACCACTGGCAGATACAGACAATAATACAGACAATAAAACGTGGTACTTTTAAAATGTAAACATTCACTTGGCAAAATGAGAACACTACTTCACTCTGCATGTCAAACAGGTCATATCTATTTTATGGGACATTTCTTAGCTGAATTAATCAAAAATCAAAGTGTCATGATATACATCAATATCATTTGATGATAGAGTCTACCATCCATGCATATCTCCTCTCATAGTTCATATTAAAGAATGAGCACTCATTTGACCAGTCGGAATCGAGGATCAAGCAATATTTTGATCTTCTCCGTTTTCTTAATTTTTCTAGTTTATCATTTTTATTGCCCAGTAAGCACCACATCTTCAAGCTTTACTTCTTATTATTTTCCAGCACTACTACGGGATAATGTGAGGCTCCCTCCTAACTTAGCTGCTATCCGTTAATATAGCCTTAGACACTGTGAAAGCATCTAATGTCCTGATTTATAGCGATGGTTGTACTTCTGATTTTGTGGGTTATGTCTCTGCTAGAGAGACATGGCTGTCAGTTAGAATAGACTGGAAAAGTTAATCTTCCTTTACAAAGAGGTTATGGTACTCTAGACTGTGTTAGCCGCAGGATAAGAAGCACAGCAAACCTTGTAGTAGTGATGGCCTTAATCTAAGACCGTCTGCAAAATAAATTCCATTTACAGCTCTTGTTAACACCAACAAGTGAATTATTAGGGTCTTTTCTCTGTAACAGGAAGACTACCATGTTTATTACAACTTCAGCAGTATCTGCCACTACACCGCCCAGCTACTCTACCGGAGCTGTTCCACTCTGCAAATGCTCGTGTTTGTCCCTCCATGTAAACAAGTTATTTGCTGTTGCTTGTGCATGTAACCAATTACATAATTCTGTGGATGGGGGATTGCTTAAGACCATAAAGTGACTGTAGAGACAAAGACAGAGAGAGGCGGCTGTGTCTGAGCCAAAGCAGCCCATACAATAACCCTCCTGTTGTCTTCATTTACGGGTACCAAAAAATATTGTGTAATTGTCTGAAATTTTTTTTTTTTCAAAAATTCAGAAAAAAAACTCCCCAAATTTCTGAAAATTTCCAAAACCTTTAGGAAGAAGATTCCTATAATTCCTTCAAAGTTTCTCTTAAAATTTTTACTTAAAAAAAATCCCCAAAATTTGGCAAGAAAATTCTTGTAAATATTTTCAAAAAATGAATAAAAATCTTCAAAAAAATTCTTAAAAATATCTAAGGTGATTACATATATATATCAGTAAAACTTATATTTTCTTTAAGAACGAATTTCACTGGATTTTGGTTGATTTTTCTGTGAATGTTCTTAAGATACATTTTTTAACAACCCCTCCCCCCCCCAAAAAAAGACAATGTTCAAAAATTTCCCAAAAATGTTGAAAATGTGGACATCAGAAGTTATACTGTGAAAATATTTTTTCCCCACATTTTTCAAATTTAACATAAGGGTTAAGAAGCAGCCGATCAATAAAAATGACAACGTTGCATATTAAATATTGGCCTTAATAATCAACCAACTCGACAATTGGTTGATCTCTAGTCTGAGCACATCCTGAAGTCTCAGATCACTACGTTTATAAAGGTATTTCTATGTCATGACTATGATATTCCTCTGGGTTATTTCTAACTCTACCTGTTGGTAACCCTCTGTAGCACTTCCACCTAGCTCAAAGGTTCATAAGAGTAACGGTAAGAAAAAAAGTGCTCCTGGATATTTCCTGCTGTGCTTTTTACAATTGAATCTCCTAGAAGAAACGTATGAATTCAAACTGTGGACGTAATTACACACACGGGCTCAGAATTGTTAGTGGATTTCCCGGAAGGTAATGAGACTTTATAAAAATTAGCAAACTCATGTGGCAACTATGTTCCCAGCAAGTAAAAGATGAGAAAAAGTGAAGCAATACACTGCTGCCTGTGTGTGTTCGTGTGTGTGCGTTTGGCCACTAGAATGCGCATTCCTAATTTCAGGCGGGTGAGTAATTTGTTGCAAGCTGGAGGGGAGGGACTATTTCGCTACATCTCCGTGGACTCCGCCCCTGCACTCAGCCACAGGAAACCCTGTCAGTGAGGGCACAGGGGAGAGGGAGAGAGAGAGAGACTCAAAGAGAGATAGTGAGAGGGACGGTACCTTAAGCCACACCCCTTTTCTGTTAACCTCTCAACCCCCTCCCCCCTCCTCCCCCTGTCCGGCTAGTCCCTGCCAGACAAAGTAGGAAACCCTGTATACCAAACCTGAGGCGCCCATCCCCCCCAACATGTATCCCCAACTCCTTACACACACACACTCACACACACACTCTCTCTCTCACACACACACACACACACACACACAAAAGAAGAAACCACGTATATACACAGAAGGAGTGGCAGGGTCTTAGCAACACACTTCTACCAACACACACACATTCACAGAGAAAATCACACACACACACACGGAGAAACACACACACATTTGCAGACATACACACACACACACACACATTTGCAGACACACGCACACTTTCTTGCTCTGACAAAGACACAAGGCAAGTCAAAATTAACTCATTGCGTGCTGTGGCCCTCAGGGACAGATCAAGGGCCTTTTGTTCTGCACAAACAACTCGTGTGTGTGTGTGTGTGTGTGTGTGTGTGTGTGTGTGTGTGTGTGTGTGTGTGTGTGTGTGTGTGTGTGTGTGTGTGTGTGTGTGTGTGTGTGTAGAAGGAGGAAGAGGAGGAGAGCAATAATGCAAAAAGTGAGCAGATAATTTGAGGTTTACCAGCAATAAGCAGCAGCAGAGAGAGTGTGCTGGTACACTTCATCACTGCTAACGGACTGAGCCAGACCAGGACAGACTCGGTCACAGACAACGCTTTGTGTCTCTGACAGATTTAGAAGGACTTCTACGTCAGTATCAATATTAGTAAGTCAGCTAAACCTAAAACACGCACTTTTGTGGTTGTGCCAAGTAGACATGTCTTTTTTTTTTAAAATGTTGTAGGGAAAGCACCCACTTGACTGTACCAGTAAAGTTGAGAAAACTACTCTGCTAGTGGACTCTTGTCATTAAATTCAGTTTTACTTTAGTCAGGGTCTTGCTTTTTACATCCATGAGCATTGTGAGGGTCACATTTCATGATCTGCTCTGTTTTTTGAAAGATGGCACAGATTCATACACACAAACCTGAGTGTAACCCCAAAGTTTCTCCATCTACGTGGTGACGACTCCACAAGTGCAGCAGTGTATCTACAACTACTAGTTCATGGTGTCCACAGCCGTCCATGTCTGTGTCTGCAGGAGAGTTTAACATATCAGCTTCACACAATTCAACAGTGTGTCTGTATGCCGACTGTAAAGGCTGACCAGTATATGTGGATCTATACATGCTACAATACGTGCACATGACATTGTCCCTCTTAAGGCCTCTACACACTGTGCGATTTTCAGCCGTTCCAGACGAAAGATGACAATCACGGTGATATCTTTGGTCGTGGCTCTAAATCAGTGGTCTTACGCTGCACACACTGTGACAGGTTCAAGGACGGCCGTTGTCATTTTGACTGTCAGAAATTTGGCGTGATCGTCTCACAGTGTGACCGCTGCTGCGACTTACGACAACTCACCAACAGAAAGCAAAACGCATCAAAACAAGTATGTGGGAATTATACAAAGAAGACAGCTTAGTAGAGCTGTAGCCGCAGAAGCTTTTTTGACGTGTCCTCCAGCTCGTACCACAAAAAGGACGAAGCATGGAAGGATACAGCGGCGGAGTTGCAGCTCCCAGGTTAACATTAGCGGCTAGCAAACGCACACAAACACCACCGTAAGTAGTGGCCACAGCACTTAGTTTATGTTATTAAATAGATAAAAATGAAATCTGTTCATGTTTCCCTGTGATTGTAGGTGCTCTGTTTATGCTTCAGCTGTTTATTTTTCATGGATGGACGGTGCACGCTTATTGCCCATTCATGTCAACTCGCGTACATCCTCGGGTGCGATTCAGCTGCATTTTCATCGTGCAATCTGCAAATGGCAAAGTTCACGTCACGGTCAAAGATTATTATACGGTGGCCGAGACCCGCCATCGCTGCAAATAAAACAAACGCTGCAAATAAAAAGAAACACCGCTGCAAATAAAAAAGAAACGCTGCAAATAAAAAGAAACACCGCTGCAAATAAAAAAGAAACGCTGCAAATAAAAAGAAACGCTGCTGCAAATAAAAGAAACACTGCAAACAAAAAGAAACGCCGCTGCAAATAAAAAAGAAACGCTGCAAATAAAAAAGCCACAACGAAAGTGGATTACTGGGGATTATTTTTGCCGATACACCGGTGTGAGAAGAAGAAGACGAAGAAGTAGAAACAAGAACAGGAGTACGACTTGGAAAACGAACGAGAAAGTAAGTGAAAATATTAGTGTTTAATGTCACTACGTCTAATTTTTAATGTGTTATCTGGTTAGGCCATGTAGCCCCAGGTTTGAAGGTTTGAAGTTGAACTGGAGGATGCCGGTGTGTTGTTAGCCGTCAGTTGTTTCCACCCGGATGTGTTTTCGTTCCGGACTCATTCATTCTGTCCGCTCGGGCGGACGGGCGCCGGCGGCAAAGGATGGTTCACCCGGGGCGCAAATCTAGCCATGACCGAATCTGTGTGTTTTTCTGGGGTAGACACTGTTCTGGAGTGAGAGCGTGCAGTGGAACATGTTACTGTGTTTTGCTGCATATTGGAGTAAAGTTACCAAACTCGATTGTCCTCTCGTTAGCCGAAGCTAACAACACACCGGCATCCTCCAGTTCAACTTCAAACCTTGAGCTACATGGCCTAACCAGATAACATTAAAAACTAGAAAAGCACTCGGAGAGCGCAGACCTCCGCCAGGCCATCTGTCTGTCTGTTTACAGCATAACTAAAAAAGTTATGGATGGATTTTCACCAATTTTTTACAGAATGCCCGGAAAAGCAAAAGTAACAATCGATTAGATTTTGGAGGTAATCTGGATCACCGTCTGGATCCAGAAAAAAATCCTGGATGCAGGATCCTGGATCCAGATGTTTTGTTTTTTTTTTCAAAAAAATCCTGGATTCAGACGTGTGGAGGTGTGGATCCAGGTGTGTTGTTAGCTTCGGCTAACGAGAGGACAATCGAGTTTGGTAACTTTACTCCAATATGCAGCAAAACACAGTAACATGTTCCACTGCACGCTCTCACTCCAGAACAGTGTCTACCCCAGAAAAACACACAGATTCGGTCATGGCTAGATTTGTGCCCCGGGCGAACCATCCTTTGCCGCCGGCGCCCGTCCGCCCGAGCGGACAGAATGAATGAGTCCGGAACGAAAACACATCCGGGTGGAAACAACTGACGGCTAACAACACACCGGCATCCTCCAGTTCAACTTCAAACCTTCAAACCTGGGGCTACATGGCCTAACCAGATAACACATTAAAAATTAGATGTAGTGACATTAAACACTAATATTTTCACTTACTTTCTCGTTCGTTTTCCAAGTCGTACTCCTGTTCTTGTTTCTACTTCTTCGTCTTCTTCTTCTCACACCGGTGTATCGGCAAAAATAATCCCCAGTAATCCACTTTCGTTGTGGCTTTATTTGCAGCGTTTCTTTTTTATTTGCAGCGGCGTTTCTTTTTGTTTGCAGTGTTTCTTTTATTTGCAGCAGCGTTTCTTTTTATTTGCAGCGTTTCTTTTTTATTTGCAGCGGTGTTTCTTTTTATTTGCAGCGTTTCTTTTTTATTTGCAGCGTTTCTTTTTTATTTGCAGCGGTGTTTCTTTTTATTTGCAGCGTTTGTTTTATTTGCAGCGATGGCGGGTCTCGGCCACCGTATTATTAGATTCATGTCGTACAGTGTATCAAGTTGTGAACTTATAAGACTGTTAAAATCCCACAGTGTGTAGAGGCCTTTAGCAGAAACAGAAAAACACACAGGGCTCAAGTGGATGTTTCTAAAAAGCTTCCAGTGACTTTGCACTTTTTACAGTGTACAGCAGTTAGTTACAGATTGGACTGTGGCACTGTGTCAATTATTGTTCCTAAGGGGGTACTGAGCTCTTGGGACATACGTAGCACAAATGAGGATTTCCCACTGTTTGGGCACCAATAATGGAAAGCATGCACAAATCAAAGCGCCTCCAAAATCCAGCAGCAATGACTTCAATTACAACTCTTTCAATGATGAATGATGAAAGGTATTGATGATAGAGAATCTCCTTGAAAACATTTGTCATAAGCATCTTTCATTTTCTGGCACATATGCAGTCTAGGTTTTTGAAGTGTGCATAATCCAATTCAGCAAGGCATTGCTGGTCAAGTGCACATTGCATTATATTTCAACAATCATGGTGTCATTTTACAGTTAAACTCATGATGGTTCCAAAAAAGTGATGGTATCCGATTGGTTTATGGTCACACCTACTTCAAAGCTGTGTTTTTGCTCTAAAAATGCAAAGTTGAAACTCTTCCAACTTAAGGAGGAGTGTTCATAAAGGACCGCATTGTTTATAGCAAAAAGCTGTTTGTTAGAATGTGCTTGTAGGTTCTCTGGTACCACAACTGGATTTCCAGGATCGTATTTCATGTCTCGTCAATACGTTTAACACCATGCGCGCACAAACCCAACCCACTGCTTAGCCACTCACCTTCAGGTGTTAAATGGCACACTTAAATAGATTTTCAATGCTGAGGAAAGTCAAAACTCACACCAAACTGGGAGGAATTACATGGCTCTTGTCCTGGTTGAAAACACAAATCCCATAATTTCACATCTGAAATTCTTCTATAACGGAAAAGGAACCTAGTACTGGTAAGATATAATACATGTAATAATGGATACATATCTGGATAATTTTTAAGATTTGTTTCATTAGATTTTTGGCTTATTTCCATAAATATATGTAGAAACATTGGCATGAATGTGTCACTAACTTCAGTGTTGCCTCTTACGGTTAAGCTCAATAACATCACCAAATTTAAGCATGTTTGGAAGGTTGACTGCCCAGCTTCTTGAAAAGCATAAAAATGTCCAAAATGCCAGCAGACACAGTGACGGCACTGAATGCAATTCAGTCATTGGATCCAGTCAAATCTCATTCTTCTCTACAAATGACCAGTGAACAAACATTTCAAATTTGTGGAGCTGGGCACAGAGAAGAAAAGATGGCATTAATGCATCCATTTTGAAGTGTAGAGTGTGTGTGTGTGTGTGCATGTGTAGATGTCTTTGTCTAGAGCACTGCAGCCCAGGAGGAGGGAGGCGGAGGTGGTGTTGGGTTGGGGGTAATGAGTGAATGTGATCAGTCTTCAGTAGTCTGCATGTCATTAGCACCACCCCACTACCTCCATCTTCCCATCTCCTTGGCTCTGTGATCACACACGAGGAGGAGACTGGGCTCACAGGCTGGATTAGGTGGAGTGAAGGGGGTGGAGCAAGAACCACACAGTGAGACAATACTGCAGGGAAAGAAAGTGTTTTTACACAAATATATATATATAGAGAGAGAGCATTATGTCAAATAGCAATATTTGACACAATAAGCAAAGTTTTTCAATTCAAATAAATTTTGGTTGATGACTGATTCAGAATAGACATTGCATAAGCATTCTTTTTAAAAAAAAATGTTATTTTTCCCCTTAATTAATTACTCAAAATGAATGCATCAAAGTATAAAAGTCCCAACTCTAATGTACACACACACACACACACACACACACACACACACACACACACACACACACACACACACACACACACACACACACACACACACACACACACACACACACACACACACACACACACACACACACACACACACACACACACACACACACACACACACACACACACACACACACACACACACACACACACACGATGCTCAGTCCAAATGCAGGACCTGAGGTTTCAGCTAATAAATTAACATACTAACAAGATGTGAATTAAAGTTTAACTGGAGACTGAACTAGGACAGTTAGTGTACAAACACTTGCAGAGAATACTAACAGACAATGCCAGAAAGTGTCAATGTGGCCTTCAGACATTAATGTTAAGTTAATATGCTGTTACTTAACACGAACACATTATTAGTGACAGCTGTATTTGATCCTAAATAATAATTTAAAAAATACTGACATGTATGATAGCAACAGTTCAGATTAGAAAGAGCTACTATTCAGAGGAACAGTGTGGGAAAAGACCTGAAGATTTGGGCCAGTATAATCTGCCCAATCAGACAAATAAAGCAGTGAATACAACATATAGCCTCGCATTCACTGAAAGGAATGTTAACCCAGTCACCATGTTTTTATCCAACAGCAGCAAAATAAATTTTTTGTCCCCAATAAATATTGATATATATAAATAGCAAAAATGTCATGACCACAATCCAATGCGCAACAGATCTGTCATGAACAAACACACTGCAAGCACAGCTGTCTCATTAGGAAGTCCTTTTCCACAGTAGCCTTCAGCACTGTGCTTTACACAAAAGCGATGGTCTTACTTTAACCTGAAGCAGGCCTTGGTGCAATTTACAACATAAAAGCTGGAGAGGTGCTTTGAGGCTTTTATGTGAGACACAATGAGGAACAGGTTCATTAAAGGCAGCGAGCCATATCATACCTGCTCTCATGCTGGAGAAGAGGGCTGCTGAAAAGAGGTTTGGACTCAGTGGTTGCTACTCACTTGCGTTGCTGTCAGCCAGAGTGTTGAGGTTGCCTGAGATGTCTCGCCTCCTGAACAGACACACCACCTTCGCTTCCACATTCCCATTGGCTGTCTGCAAAGTGGGGAGTCAATGGTTACAAGTTAGCGCCATTATGCAGCACTGGAGTCACCGCCTCTTCAGTGTCCCCTGGAAACTTGTTTGTCTTTCTCTTCGACCATTTTGACGTGTTTAAAGTCGCTGCCCATGCTAAGACGACCTACAGCTTTGCATCATAACAACTGATTCGTATTCTTTTGAACTTCTTTGCTTTTTAGTTCTGGTTTTGGGCAGTTTTGATTCTTCATTCCATCCTATCTGTATCAACCACTGCTTTGTTTTAATCAACACTCCTTGGTGGTGTCCTTAAAATCACATTACTATGAAGTGAAATCAAATTGAAATAAATACTTCAATAATATCTCTGTGTTATGAAAACCCTTCAGTGTTTCCTCTACATTCATTTAGGAGTGGCGGGCTGCCATTCCTAAATCCTAGCCGCCGCTCCTTCAAATTTCTTTTTTCTTCTTTTTTATTGTTGCAAACACACCACCGCCGCATGTCTCCACCTTCACAGCAGAGGCCTGCACTGTGTCGGGTACTCGTGATCACTGAGTAAACTTCAGATAACAATACAACATTAATTACTTGCGAGAGCGCGGCCGAGAAAGTGGCGTCACGTCAAGCATCCAGCCACCAGGTGAGAGAGTCAGGAGTGCCGTCTTGGAAAATAGGGCAGCGACTTACCGGAGAAAAGTTATTAGCTTAAAATAACTCATTATAGATTTTACAAGTTAAATAGACATTTGCAAAATATTGATGGCCAACTAACGTTACGTAACATATCGGTAGCTTCAGTTAATAGGGCCCGGTGCCAACTCAGTGTCGCTAACGTGAGTAAACCACTGATAGCATTAAGCTAATATCTACACCATGATGTAACTACTGACTGTATTTTCTGATGAGCTTGTTCAAACATTTTTTTTTTTAATTTAAATTTTTACATTCAGCTTTTAAAAGGCTATTTCCACCTGGAGATTCAATAAATAGATTGTACAAGCAAAACATACAGTCAAGTGTCATTTGTGTACACCACCTGCTTTAAAAACCTCCTAGAGGAAACGCTGCCCTTATTTGAACAGTTTTGTTCATTATTTCTATCAGTTAGATCTCAATCACTTGAAATAAATGCTGTGTTCCGGGAACACAGCATCGTTACTATAACAAAACCCAACAAGTTAAGGAGGTGTGCAGTCAGGCAATCAGTCGTAAAAGCAAACAGTTTATCTCAACCACTGTAGAAGAATGTGTGTAGCTTCTGTTCAGTGATGTAGCCTCCGTGTTCTTTTCTCTGAACGTTAATATTCATAAATCTGTCCACAATGCTACATGTTCCTAGTTATTAGTTAGAGTCAACCCCTCTACAGTTAAACCAGTAGCTGAGCTACACTGGCCTTCAACCAGCGCCCTAATGCAAATACAGCAGCATCTTAAAATACTGAGACATATTTATGTCACACTAAAAGGCTGTAACATTACACCCCGTCAACTGAAGGTCACATATTGAGAGGTTTTATTCTCCCAAGATAAACTGTGATAACAGTGCTTGTGCCCATATTTCAACCTGGGTCTGGTGAACTGGGCACTCTCTCTCTTACTATCCATTCATTGTGCTCAACAGCCATTGGCACTCAGGACGATGCAGTCCTCCGCGTGCTCAGCACAAGCCCTTCAATGTAAGAGTGTTACATAAATGGGCTTAATCCTTTGACTGGGAAACAAGCCTGTGTCATACGCTGCTGCCGCTGTTATATAAGTGCCTCCTGTACCAGTGTCCTGTCATTACAGTAGCCCTGATTTACCAACTAGTGTCCAGGAAGGTGAACAAATTGGGGAAAATGATGTGCTAGTGCTAGTGTGTGTGTGTGCAGGTTGAGTAGAAGTGTGTCTGTGGGGTCTAAATATCCAGTTTTAACATACAGCGGGCTGACAGAAAGTTGCATTGCTGTGGTGTATGAGCCGAGACAACAGGCTGGTTACACTGCAAAAACTCAAAATCTTACCAAGTCTATTTGTCTTATTTTTAGTCAAAATGTCTCATCCCACTTGATTGAGGATAAATTCACTTAACAAGTGACCTTTCAGCAAGATGGAGGGACTTGTTTTAAGACAGCGCATCTTAAATATCTTGTTAAGTGACACAATCTTGAAATGATCTTGCTTTGAGTTGAATTTTACAAGAAATCTCAAAAAGGTTTAACCCTCGTGTTGTTCTGCAGGTCAAAATTGACCTGTTGTAAAGTTTGAAAATGTGAGGGGAAAAAAAAATAAAAAATTCACACTGAAACTTCTGATGTCCACATTTATTTAGGAGAAATTTTTGAACATTTTTTGGTGTTAAAAAAAGAAACGTTAAAACGTTAAACGTTTCTTTCAACCAAAATCCAGCAAATTTTGCTGGATCTTGGTTGATATTTTCTGTGAATGTTAAGAGAATATTAGAAGTTTTACTGATATATATGTTATCACTTTAGATATTTTCAGGATTTTTTCTTAAGGTTTTACTTATGAAAACATTTACAATAATTTTCTTGCCAAATTTGGACGATTTTTTTTTAAGTAAAACTTTTAAGGGAAACTTTCAAGGAATTCTTGGAATTTTCTTCCTGAAGGTTTTGGGATTTTTTTGCTGATTTTTTTTGAATTTTTTTCAGACAAGGAAACAATATTTTTTGGTGCCTGTAAATAGAGACAACAGAAGGGTTAATACATCTGAAATTAGGAGGTTACATGAAAGTGAAAATCTATTTTGAGTGAAAAACTTCTATTTTTTTTTAGCATGTCTGGCTTATTTTAAGACACGAAAGCTTGAAAGTCCTGGTAAAATATAGCTTAAAATAAGTAGTTCCAGCTGATCTTAATATTCTAAATATCACATCTTATTTCAAGAAATTTTACCAAGCCATTTTTCACTTGTTCTATTGGCAGATTTTTTTTCCCACTTATTTCAAAGTAAAAGCTCCTTGAAATAAGTTTTTTTTTTCTTGTTTTGAGAGGGGCATTTTTTCCAGTGTTCCGTTAGAGTGTACAGTGAAATAGGAAAACACAATCTAGTAAACATATTTTTAAGGGAAACATATGACAGTCTCAAAAGGTATGAAGACAACCAACCTTGTTAAGCTCTTCTATTCTTCGAATCAGGTAAGGGTTACTGGAGGAGTTCTCAAAGTACACATAATCTGGAACAAACAACAGGTAGAAAAGATTAGCTCATAAGGGAATTCACACATCAATAAAACAAATGTCAGGTTGAATGCATTTTTTTTCTAACAACACACTTTCTCAAAGCCTCAAATACATGCAAGGTTGACCCCCTGATAGTTCAGATCTCCTCTGGACAGACAATTCCTCATTTGTCATTAAATCTTTCAATATAGAAGCCTGTCTGAACGCAGTGAGAAGTTGTTAGGAAAGCCAAACTCTGTCAGTGCAACATCTGTATTAATGTAAGCAGCAGCTAAAACTAGAGGAGCAGGGGAGAAATCATGTAGCCATTATTATGACAGATACTGCAATAGGAGTCACAATTTCAGCACCAACAGTACTTTCTGCATTTCTTTTTCACTGAAACGAATATAAAAATGATGGGATTTTTGCTGTTGTAGGTAGTAAACAAGCATGTTGACTCACATTTGGAGAACATGATTTTTTGACGCTTTCCTGGTAAATGGCATGTTGTCACATATTTGAATGTAATCAGAAAAATAAATACATAAGAACAATCACACACCCTGCGATATGGATATTGCACTGCCATTTTGGTAAGATTATGTATAACGTTTCTAATTAGAGCTATAGAATAGTATTAAATCATATAGAGGTTGATACTGCATGTAACAATACTTTTTTTTCCACTTGTAGAAACATGTAATAAGTTCTTGCTTGTCTGGCTACAATGTTTCATTTCTATTTTTTATTTTCACTTCAGTTTTCATAGAATATGTGCCAATATGCTGGAGTACGTAATCTGCTTGGAGATGAGCTGAGGCAGAAGTCTTCAATAAGTAAGTGCTGTCAAACCACAGCAAACGTATTAGGAATCTTTTATTGAACACTGAAAGTAAACAGCAGATTTCTTAGTCACCTGTCCCTTGGCTTACTTTGGGGAAAACTCCACCACCAACAACTACAAGTCTAACAAGACGACACGGCCATCAATATCCCCCGCCACATGTGATGTCTATGAGTCTATATCCAAAATAGTGATCAAGGGCCATAACTCTGTTAAATATTATCGCACAGGTCTCATTTTTGAACTTGATCAAGGTGTCCATGGTGTGAAGCTACACACTAAATTTCGTAATCCTAGCTGTAATAGTTTCCAAGAAAAGCTGTCCCCTGCTTCTCGGACGGACGGACGGACGAACGGACGGACGCCAACCCTATGGGAGACGCCGGTGTTTACAAACAGTGACGTCACGAAGTCACGTGATTACGGCGCTGGTTGGCAAGAGGAACGAGAGGAACAATGGCTGATGACAACAATGCGAACTATCCTTCCGTGAAATTGTCCGATTATGCTCAATCCTTATCACCTGAAGCCCGACAAAGATACGCGAGTAAGCTGAGATATCAGGGAAACAGTAAAACCTTGCCAGATCCCTACAATTTGAAGACTGGGTGGGTTGACGATCGTTCATTGTGGCCGTGTATTTCCTTCACCGACATTTATTTTTAATTGATTGACACCGCTGGGCAGTTCACCCACCCAAAAATATAAAATTATGAATTAAAAATAATATATCTTCTGTTAATCTTCAATAAGATGTCAAAGAAACGTCAAGAAGTTGCTGTATTTTTTGTCTGCAGTATGGCTTCTATGTAACAGTAAGACGCACAGCATTGGTGATCGAAAATAGGACAATTCTAAAAAACGATCGCTAGACGCATACAGAAACAAGTATGGTTACAAATAGGAGGCTGCTGGCTTAAGGAGATGTTATTGAATATGCTTCATTCGACTTTAGTATACTTTCATCGCCTAAAAAGCGATCGGTAACACATGACAACACTGAACCAAACCGAAAGTGTAGAGATCGCTTCACGCGAAGGATGCGACACTAAATCAATATCTTTTGGTAAATAAGCTCAAAGTTGGACATACTAAACTGTTGAATAGTTTACCTGAAGAAAAGTGGGAGCCACAAACATGATCTCTGCTGCTTACTGGGGTACAAATTTTCCTGTTGATGGCCTGAAGCCACCGCCATCTTCTCTCTCCTGAAATCGGTATTCGGTGAAATTTCAAGCCTGATCCCTTCTCAAAACGCTTCGTACAACCAACAACTACACACGCTATTACCATTGTGGTAAATACATGTGCAATTTCATTCATGAAAAGCGATAACTTTACGTATTTGTTTCAAACCCGATACCGTTCTCGTAGCAAGCCGTTATGTTACTGCCGGTTCTTGCCAACCAGTAGCAGTCTTGTACCACGTGACCATAGCAAATGACGACACGCTGGCGTCTCCCATATCCCCCTTTTCCACTTCGTGGAGGCAGGGGATAAAAAAATCACCAGGTCTACAGGCATGTGACTGTGATGACAGAAAGAGGCTGATGTGTTGATCATTAATGGAGGGAAAATCTTGGGTGAATGGAGACAGGCTGTTAGGAAATTACCCTAATCAAGATTTATGAGAGTGAAATAAAAACATGCCCTATTATACCTCTGACCAGAGGTGGAATGTAAATAAGCACATTCAGGCAAGAACTGTGCCCGAGTACAAATTTGAGATACTTGCACTTGAACTGGGATTTCCTTTTTGTAATTTGTATTTTCCACTTCTACCCCACAGGTTAGATGTAAATACTGTACGTTTCATTTCCCTAAATTCACTTGGCAGCACAGAACATTTATACAAGTGAATCGAAATATTAGATCTTGTTAGAAATCAAACTACCCAACAGTTTGCAGCAGCACTGCAGAAAGGGTTATTCAATTTATCAGTCAACGTACAGAAAATGGGCAAATATTTAGATAATAGATTAAAGCGCTACAGACCACATTTGTCACTATTTTAGAACTTTTAGAAATTAAACAGTCTATCAAATGATAAAATAATTAGAACATTAACCCATAACGACAATAATTATTAATTGAACCATTTGTTTTTCGTCACGGTCATCAAAATAGACAAGAACATAAAAACTGCTAATGAAAATGATGGCAAAACAAAGTTTAAACTTTATAGACACAATGGTTAGTGTAAAGTTTTTTTCCTTTGGCTAATTTTCTGCCAAGAGGTAACTCTTGTTCTGTTACTGGAGGCTTCAGGACATATTAGACAATCCATATACGATGGATAGCACTGATTAGCATCACTTTCTGGTCAGAATGCTTCATCTCCAAACAACTACCGGAGTTGGGTGCCTCTGGAGCTTCCATGCACCGACAGACAAGGAGCCACTATTTCACATCAAAAGTTAGAAAAATGAAATAGTTTTAATGCTGGCTATTATATCTAAGAAATTGTTGCCTTTGTTTCACCCTTAATTTCATTAAACAAGGTTTCTTCTTTTGTTCCCTCTTTACAGGCTTGTTAATGATTTCGTTAGAGCACTTTAAAAAGCTGTGTCCTTTTCCTTTGTCACACAGGAAGTTGGAATAGCTGAGAAAAGACCATCGAGGCAACGCCATAGGAATTACAGGACTGTTCCCTAGGAATTGTGGGAATTGTATTGAATGACTCTACACAGGCGGGAAACTGATATTAAATCACAGAATAGACCAACCACTAAAGACCAGGCGTAAACTCACCGTGACCTCACCCGTTGGTTTCAACGCCGAGAAAATGAAGCCCGGATTTTGCTACTTCCTGGTCGCCGTTTTGGATTTTTTGGAGCCAGTGACGTAAAAAGCGTCATCAAACAGACTGGACTGGAGAGCAACTAGGGGCAGGATTGCCTGAGAACTCTCTTATCCCGCCCACGTTTTACCGCAGAGGCTTCTGTTACCGTCTATCAAGTATAGCCACGGCCCCTGGCTCTGCCAACTTTAATGATTTATTTAAAATTCAGTATTGATTTATTTTAAGATCGGCCACCTGATCTCTCATTTTGACCATGAAAACTAACAGGAAAAAAATCCTGAGCTGTAGAAAATCAGTCTATCAAATTTTATTTTTTCCAAAAATGAATTGGGGTCTATGGAGAAAAAGCTTTTTGGAGCCAACCCTAGCGGACGGCGGGATAATGCAAGTTTTTGACACTTCCGGGTTGGCTTCAATTCTGGAGCCAGATGCTACGTCCACTATATATACAGTCTATGCTAAAGACACAAGCAAGCACACAAACCCTCACTTCACACAACTAAGACACTCTATTGCACATACACATGTAAAACTGTATCATTCCAGTGCTGCTGTGGCGATATTCATTTATTCACTACACAAACTGACACATTTGTAGCACGTGCAGCATCTGTGTCACACAAAGAATTAACGCTGACTCAAATAGCAGTAAAAGAAAAAAGTCTAGGTTGACCAGCTTTTCATTGGCTAGTTGATCGCAGGAAAAAAACACAATTCCACAGAAGTGGCTCCCAGACAGATGTCACTCAGCAATACAGACAAGAAACTGACAAAAAGTTGTAAAGAGAACACAGTATTAGCCAAGAATTATGATCTGAATCACTATTATCTGCCTCAAATGTGATCAAGTACACATGAATATGCAATGCTAACTTTGATAAAAAAAATATTTCAAACAGCTCTCTTTTAAAAGGCAGTAATGTGTGATTCCTTTAGCTAAACAGGAAGACATTGTCCATGCAAATGATCTAAAAAAAAAAAACTAAATAAGGTGACAGTTAAGTAAATCAACTTCAGTCATTTTAGAAAATGTAACACACCGTCCACTATCCACTCAGACTGGACATTCAGACATAACAAATAATAGTTTTGCAAAAGTGTATATTGCCTTATGTGAGGCAGCAGCCTATCTGTGGGTCAATTACAAAGGGTTGGCAATAGAATTACACAACATGGCGACACCTTACAATAAAAGTGGGAACCTCAATGTTTCAGACTGTTCTGTCAGGAACTCAGATGATCGGCTCGTTCTAAAGCAAAATCTCAAATTGTAAGACCGTAATTGAAATTTATATAGAGAGACAGAGAGAGAAAGAAAGAGAAAGAGCAGTATTACTTCAGTGTACATTGGGCTCTCTTAACTCACTATCATTCTGCACACAGAAAGAAACGTGTGACACCAACAAAAGGTGTCAGCAGGCCTCTGCCTCTTTAGTTCAATCCAGAGCTCTTCACAGCCCTTCATGTTTGCCACAAGTAATCTTCCCCACATGCAGCTCTGACGCAGTTCAGACTTCAGTCGGGCTGCTATTAGCAGTAAAATGAATGAGGCAGAGGCGGAAACAGATCAACTGAAATATGGTTACAATGTAATGCACACAGAAATCACAGAGAAATGTCTCAGCCTATGCCCATAATGCCACATCAAATACCTAACGGCTTGACTAGACTAAAGCCAATTCCTCTTTCTGTCAGTGGCTGTACTGTGAATAATATGAAGGTGGTCTTGTGTCTATTTAGGCCACATCGAAAGGTCAGGAGGCCAGTGGGCTAGCCGGGAGCACCATGACAGCCAGACAAACAAGCAGTCACTGCAGTCAAAATTCGCTCCACACATGTGGAAAACATCCTCTCGTCACATCTCAAAACACTGACCTCAGCTTAGACAAAAAGGAAACTAAATAAATTCCTTCGCGAGCAGGTCTGTTAACCTTAGCCTCAACCTCACACCAGCCGAGACAGGAGAGACACAACAAACTGTAAAGGTGCTGGAAGGCAGCAGGTGTAGTAACAAGTTAAATCCTGTCACAGAAAGAGTCGCTTATCAACTGTGACACCATCGAACTCTGAAGAAACCTTTAACGACACCAGCGAAGCAACCCTGCTGTGCTGAAAACATAATGTAGAAGACAGTTTGTTCCAGCACAAGTAAGGGAAGTGTTGTGTGCAAACAGTCATCTACAGAGAAAAACAGTAAATGAACAACTCCATCTTCACCTGGTACTACCAACTAGTTGGTTTCTGGATGTGTTCCGTGTATTAAGACAGACTCATGTCAATGTGCACAGACGGGCTATGCAATCCAGTTGGGCCACACCGCTTCTGGAGGTGTTCTGTTTACCGTCATCCAATCTTGGTAGGTGTTAATGGCGCATGCACAGTAAGAGCGCAATGTGGAGGAAAAAGAATCTAAAGTTGTCTGTCAAAAGGCCACAGATGAGCCCAGAGCTCATTCAGCATCACTTCCTTTGACCTGGGACAGTGCATGTTTGTTAAACAATCCACGAGCTTTACCTACTAAATTTGCATATTGAGATAAGATTACAATGCAGGCAGCTTTAAGACCACTAGAACACAGAACTCTGAAGCCCCGTCCACACGAAGACGAAACGCTAAACAGTTTCAAAAACAATCGCCGTAAAGACGAAGGCGTCTCAGAAAATGTGTACGTCGACACGAATGCACTCGATACGCATGGAAACGCGTGCAAACAGAAGAAAAAAACTGTGGGCATGCGCACTTGCGGCAAAAGTTGTAAACAGAGAGTTTCATCAGCACGTTTGCTACACTGTACGCCGCTATTGTTGTTGTTGTGGCCGCGTGTGGCGCATGGGTGTCAATGAAGTTATGAAACTATGACGCAAGCGTTTCTGAAAAGCAGCGGATCGCCCGTACACACGGAGCTGCGTAAACGGCGTTTCAAAATCTTTCCACTCTGAAACCCGTTTTCAAAAATGATTGTTTACAAACCCCCAAAACGCCGTCTTCGTGTTAATGATACGCAGATTCAGCAAGAAACTTATGCGTTTAGAACTCGTTTCGTCTTCGTGTGGACGGGGCTTCAGTGTACTGTAAATGCAAAAGCCTGATCAGATGTCAGTTTCCAGACTAAATTTGTGACATTTCCTAATTATAAACTGTTGACCAAAAAGGGCAACAAAGGACTATATTTAGGTATGAGAGTCTGAGTCTGGGCACAGTCGACACTGTTAATATTTCTGAGTTCTTGCATAAAATGAAATAAGGCCACATTTCCTACAATATAACCAAAACAAAAATAAGCTTTTCCTTTGCCAAAGCAGAGGTATGGTTTCACTGCTGTCTTTCTGTCTGTCAACAAAGAAAAAAGAAAAAATTACCAGCCCAATCTTTAAAGTTGGTGGAGAAACGATGAACTGAATCGCTTTTTTAAAATTGCAAAGTACGGCACTAGCCTTGGCTGAGGTCTGCACTCTCAGCCAGTTTAGGCAGGTTATGTTTTACGGATGACAGTTACAATGGTTGACACGTTTATTTAAAAACAGACAACAACAACAGGAAAAGTTAGACCACTCAATTGGAAACTGCAAATAATGTTTTTGTCCATTCAGCTCTATAAGATACAGATCTCATGTTAATACCAGATGGAAACTGAGACAAAAAGAGCACAATATGTCATTTTCATAATAACGGCCTAGGTATGGTCAGCAGTAAGGACAATCAATCTATCAACCACCCAATCTAAAGGGAGGAGAAGTGGAGGAACTATCTGACGAATCCCACTGAAGTCCTTTTGATACATCTTGTTTATTTCTCTCCACTTCTTCTCATTTACAAAACAGCATCTGCTGGCAGCGTGAACTGCAAGATATCAGCCTTTAAACCGTGCACCGATCAAACCTCAGTCAGTCATTTATCATTTCACACCACCACCAACCGACACAATGCTTCCTTGCAGCTTATGATGTTGTTCTGAACAGCAGCGCAGCTTCACGTCAAGCTCCATCTGGTCCTCCCACAAGCAGGGACAGACTCTCAGGAGGATATCAGTGAGTTTCTGAAGCATCACCACAAGCAAAGATGGAGAAGGACGGACTCAGACAGGGAGAGCATT
Source organism: Acanthochromis polyacanthus (assembly GCF_021347895.1). Taxonomy (NCBI): domain Eukaryota; kingdom Metazoa; phylum Chordata; class Actinopteri; family Pomacentridae; genus Acanthochromis; species Acanthochromis polyacanthus. The sequence continues at coordinate 18,015,703 of NC_067135.1, forward strand.
TCTTGCTCTACTTAACACACTGATGGGGAGCCTGAAAAGAGAAGCATCATCTCCTTGTTCACAGTGAAGGAACACAACATCACACATCACATTACATAACACTGGCTGGAGCATCAAAAGGGGACGGGCTCTCTCATGTGCCTGACATGACTAATTCAGCTCTTAAGACATGGTTATGGTGAAACAAGAGGGTTTTTTTCATATTCAAGCCATCCATAGCTGCTCTTGGTCTGTGGGGCAAATCAAAGAATGCCCCAGCTGATGGACTTCAGAGGCTTTACATGGTCTAACTTTGTGAAGATAAAACCTAATTCCCTAAATGTAATCACGTTGTCTGTGACAAAGGATCAGCTGGCTCCTTGTTAATGTAGTATGTAAGTATCACTAGCTAGGAAAAAAAAGAGACTATGTGCCGAGGCAGCCATGAGTGTTTGGTGTGGACGTATGCGGCTGGAGTGGCGCAGTGTGCCGGGTGCTTGAGGGTGAATGAAGAGGAGGAAGCCCTTTGACTAATCTCTGGGGAAGATAATGATCTTACATGCACGCTGAACACTGTGTGCTTCTGGAGGACTGGTAATATAGGAGCTCGCTCATACAGAACTGTCTGCACCCACTAGCGCCACAAAAGAAATCTTTATTGACCACCGAACCCACGGACACTTCTTTCATAAATATCAACTCACTAACAGATTAAAGACAAGCAACACTGAAAATAATGCACTTATTACCAGATGCATTTGTGTCCTTAGTGTTTCTAGGTTACATAATCAAAAAAATAACCTTGTTTCTGTGTGGGCTACTTAAAAATCTATTTAGAAGTCATTACACAATCATATGCATGTTTCTAACTGTAATATATGGGCCACAATGTGCATCACACTGTAACCCTGTATTTGCCACATTTGCAGTGCATCCCTGGTATAAATATCCCACTGCACACATGATCCAGGAAGGTGGGCTTTTTTGCAAAAAGTACAACTTTGCAAAAGCAAACCAGCAGCTCCTTGCAGCTTCCAACAAAATGGATTATGTGCCAAGTTTCCCCAGAATGTTTGACTGTAAATAAGAAACATTACAGGCCCTTATGGTGTGAGGAACTACTCACCAGTCAACCCTTTATTTGTCTTTCTTAACAGGTCTAATGGAAGCACGTCACCTCTGATATTTGCCCACATGTTTGCAGTGTCATAATAGAACCAAAATCTAGCCTGAACCCAGAATTCACACAAAGCTAGCTCAAAAATTTGTTTTTAAGCAGAAGTAAGATGAATAAATGAGACAAGAAATTACTATTATGTTACACCAGGAAAGGATCTATTATTTTGAACTGCAATTGTTGGTTTAAGATATCATAAAATAAATCAGAAAACTTAGAAAATGTTGTGTACACCATTACATACCAGTAAACGGCTAGACAAGACCAAAAAGCTTAACCAGTGAGCCCCTGATAGTTCTGAATAATCAGTTCATACAGTTACTAGATCACTTTTATTGTTTCTGCACACCAACTTTTGTCCGGCACTTTCTTGCAGGTCCTGTACTAAATATAACTACATGACAAAGTGCTGACAATTTGCAGGAGCAGACTTGTCTTCTCATCCTCTAGTAATAAGAAAGGTGTATGGAAGCGAGGAACTACATAAATATTAGCTGGGACACTGAAGGTAAAAACCCTAAACTTATTTCTGCAGTTTTAGAGCTTAATTTGGCTTCTGCAGAGCAATTATGTTGCTCAATCAACATCTGTCTTTCGTGACATCTCAAAATCAGCCCAGTGTATGACTCTGCCATCAACACTGCCAAGAGGTTATCTATCTGCTGTAGATGTCAGAGTGACTCATCAAACTAACCAGTGCTACCATTAACCAATGATGCACTAGGCAAAACAAGTATTCTTTGCAGCGTACCACTGTACATTTTGACAGAAACTGAAACTTCAGGCATTAAGCACTGAATTGTGCAGCATATTCTGCAAAACAGTGTTCAATCAGCATGACCTAAATACCATGCAGACTCTTGTGTCCTTGGCAGCAATAAGCCTGTCACACTGTCTCACCGTCCATTCAGCTATCTCTGTCGTCACTACAACAGACTTCAAGAAAGTACACTAAGTGCTATCACCGTTATTACAGCTGACACACTATGGACGATGCACACAAGCATTGGAAAGACGAGGCGACAGATCAGCAGACCTGTCCATGTCATCTGATCGATAAAAGCGGGGGAAATGCAATAGAGACAACCTAGCTGGGATTCTCTACCGGCGTTTAGCATCTCTCCACATCAATGCTGACGTTTGGAAACGCGGTGAAAAGTGGAAATCGTAAATGAATCACCCTGCAACATTTTACTGTATTTTACAAACACTTGTCATATGACTGGATGCTGTGAAAGTGATTCGCACAATTTTATTTTCTTACGTACTGTAGCTTCCATCTAGTGGATAAGAAGATCCCGCTACTTATGAAAACGGGAAGTCTCACCGACACCGAAAATGTTACAATGGTAACCACCAAGTTGGTGGTAGCTAGCTTAGTTCAAATTTCCGGGATTTAGTACGAATTTGAGATCTTAATTTGAGATCTTAATTTGCCTATTTTTTAATCTAAAAGTATGTTCAATAGTCACAAGATACTTAACAAAATACTTAGATGTAAGCATAAGAAACAATCTCGCCGTTCAAACACATAGCGTTAGCTAACTACAGACAGTAATGCTACGTGCCGCTAAGCTAACAAAACTTAGCAAAGTTAGCACGGCTAACGCTGCATGTGAAGTGATATGGCGGAGGAGATAATGGAATTAACCCACCCCACCGACGACGCTAGCCGACAGCTTTAGCAAGCTACCGCAGACGCCGCTAGAATTAGTTAGATGCAGGCGCTCAACAGCTAGCAGCTAATGCTAGCAGCATTGTGTTCACCTCCAGGCACAGACCAGTCTGTGCTTCCAAGACGTTACCATATGTACAGACTCCGCGTCACAAAATGGGACAATTTACGGTCACTTCGCTTGCTTGTAACTACAAATACAACTCGTGAGGCTCAAATATCCACTCGGCAGCAAAAAATTCAAATTAAATGCAAACTTTCAGAACCGGTTCAGTACGGTGGGTGACACTGACTATACGGGACATCACATCGATTTGCTATAAAAGTTGATAATTTCGTAAAATAAACACTGTTTGGCGTATTATATCTATGCCGAATGCAGAAGCAGCCCGGCTGACTCGAGCTGTGTAGGAACTAAGCAATAATGGTGTATTTATTTGCCCATCGGCTCAGTCACATTACAATGTTGGATGTTTTAATAGATTTGACGTTCTTCCATGCAAGAGTGGAAGCACGTACGGACGCTAGGCAAGAGCTAGCTTTAGTTAGCGGCTAACATAACCGACAGCTAGCGGCTAACTAGCCACCTTGCTGTCGAAACGAACAATCACGTTGTGTGTGTGTGGGGGGGTGTCTTAAAAATGTAAAACATTCCTTACCTCCCACTCGGTACATGTTGGCCGCCATTCTCTCGTAACCTTTATCAAAAGCAGTCCCAGGGTATTCCCCGCTTAGAAAAGGTCGATGGGGATCTATTTTATTCCTTCATTTATCGTAGACACCCCCGCCGCGAAACAAAGCCGGCTCGGGGCACAACAATCCGAGCTGTGGCGGGTAAAAAGTTGAAAGTTTCCGTTAGCAATGCTCCGGAGGTTATCCCCAAAAATACAAGTCTTTGTTTTCGGTCCCTCGGACGACCTTCCTCTCCTCTTCCTCACTCACTCACTCATTCACACACAGCTAGCCTGTCTCTTACTCCACTCTTCCTCCCATCCTCCGCTCCCAGCTTCATCCTCCTCTTCTTCACCTCCGCTCAGTTCAGCACACACACTCGCGCACAGAAAACACACACTCACTGTCCCCTTCGTTCGTGCGCAAATCGTCATCTTCGGAGATTGTCGACCATCTCCGGAATCTCACAACTATTTCTCTGGCGCCGGTTTAATAACACAAACACCATGTTTATGAAATAACTGGATAAAGTGTGTTACTTCATGTATTTTATGGGGGCCAAAAAGTGACTGTCGGTGCTTTAAAGGCACTTTCAGAAAATTGGGGAATTACTTTTACATGCAAACACGTCTGTATATTACACACTCAGAAAAAATAAAGAGGAAGAAAAGCAAGAGGAGCAGTACAGAAACACAATCCGTCAAAATAAAATCTCGAAGGCCCCAAAGTAATTTCGTTGGTTTCGATATTATCGTCAGTTAAGTAAGAGACCAACAATAATGTTATAACACCAGTTTCACATGTTTAAGTCAATATTCAATAACAAACAGTAAGGAAAAACTTATGACTTAAGACATTATGGTAGAAAAAAATAAATACACTACCCTGCAAAAGTTTGGGGTCACCCAGGAAGTTTAATATTTTCCATAAAACTCACACTTTTATTCATGTGCTAACAACACCATTAGTTAACACAATGTAGCATTAGAACACAGGAGTGATGGTTGCTGGAAATGTTCCTCTGTACCCCTATGGAGATATTCCATTAAAAATCAGTCATTTCAATCTAGAATAGTCATTTACCACATTAACAATGCCTAGACTGTATTTCTGATTTATTTAATGTCATCTTCATTGAAAAAAATGCTTTTCTTTAAAAAATGAGGACATTTCTAAGTGACCTCAAACTTTTGAACGGTAGTCTACTTCATTCATTCATACTTCATTACTGTACTCATATTTTGTATTTAATATCTCATTATATGATGACTTGGTATCTCATAAAAGTGGCTCAAAGTCAGTGGATTACTGTCATTTTTGACTTGCTATGGTTTGTCTATTCTTTCTTTGCCATGGAAATTTGATTCTGTATCCTTTTAACCTACGGTTTCATTAATTTAACTGAAACAGTCATGCAAAACAGCATCTGATCTGTCTAAAAAAGAGTTTATCATCATTTTGACCTTAGAAAAACAAAATATTTGCCTGTATCTCAGTTATTCTGATGTTGCATCTCACAATTTTAACAGAAGTACTGTATTTTAGAATGTGTTAAATGAACATTTTAACTAATAATTGAATTTAACTTTAAAAATCAAAATGTTGACAAAGCATCTTACAGCGTGCCTGATTGTAAATGGACTTCTAGATTGAGGTGGGAAAAGAGCAAACATTTAGAAGCAATTTTGAATTTTAAAAATCTAATGAAATAGTTCTGTCGTAGAAATGTTACATTCATTAGGTTTGAATTGGAAAATGAAAAAAAATGGACTTACTCCAAGTTTAAACAGTGTTTAAATGTTTTTGTTACTCCTGGCAAAACTACAAAAAACATAAAATCAGTCTAAACCTTGTATAGCTAACTCTTAAATGCTGCTTACAAGGCAATGCATTAGTAATGATCCAATAATATAATCAATATTTAACAGTAAAAATGGATATTATTCATATATTTCATTCAGAATAATTTTAAATAAAACACCTAACTCACAATTTTAAGATTGTAATAATGAATTATTTTCAGCACTGTGAGGAATTTGTGACCCACAGGTTGAAAAAAAATCGATTTACCTGCTGTCTTATTCAATGAAAACACCTTTGTTTGGGCCGAATTTTAACTTCTGGGGTTCAGTCTGGGGTGTCTTTATCTGGAACATACGGTTCAAAAACGTGCAGTTCATCAGCTCACAGTTCCTGGAGCAGCACTGCCCACTAGTGACAATTAACACACAACACACACTCCAGTCTTCACTTATTTAATGGGAGCTTGACCGATCGAACATCACAGTATGGCCAGCGTTGTTTTAAATATATATAAAAACGTACTAAAGGAATCATTTTCAAGTGTAATGATCTACTTTATGAGAAAGTTAAGAAGTAAGAGATGCTGAGCTGATTTCAGTGGAACAGGTTTGTCACAGTCTTTCTAATGTTAGCATACAAAAAGTCAAAGTATCAGCTGAGATGTTATCCAAACACTGTTGAAAATGTTAAAAATGTGGAAAAGCATTTGTATGCAAACATCTGTATAGGCATGATGGTCACAATGCAGCACTTTGGTAAGTTTGGTAAACAAGACAGACTTAAACATCGGGATATTCACTGAAATCCAAGTCACCACAGAAGCCATGTTTTGCACCAGCAAACGCGCACAACTGCTTCCAGTGGTCCTCACCACATATGCAACAGAACAACAAACATTCTGTATTAATGGAAGTATCGCACTTTCCAGTTTCACAAGAATTTACATGATTAAAGCATAACATTAATGTGGATGCTCCTCCTGCAGAGGATTCCTCGGCATGTTCTGCATGAAACTGACAGCAGTGGCACCACAAAGGTCAAACTAAGCCAACAACTGACTTCCACACGTTTGTGGCTGTGAGGAAACAGCCCGCCTCCTTCACGGTGAACAACACCGGCCTTGTTTAGCCAGTGACAGGTTCTGGAGAGCTGGTGGAGGTGGACGAGACTGAGGCCGAGGCCAGTCTCTCTCTGCTGTCCCCTGCCCCGAACACCTTCCACTGGAGGATGCAGGTATCCTTTCCGCCCATGGAGAGTAAGTGAGAGTCACTGTGGGTGAAGCAGACGTTGGTGACGTGGCTGCCATGGCCTTCATACCTGTGGCTTGGTGCCTGGAGAGGAAAGAAAGAGTCCATTTTTGATGAGCACAGGGGAATCCTCATAACATTCTAGTCCACCCTTCACCTCCTTGTCTTTAGAAGAGTATTACCATGTTAGAAGGGACCTCTTGGCATTAATTTGAAATAGAGCAGAAAGCGAGACATTTCGTCTGCAGTTAATATGACAGGACTTGTGCTTTTGACTGTTTCTAAATCTTTAAACAGTCTAATTATTTCAAGCTGTGTTCACAAATAAAAACAAAAGTAACAAGAAAAGCACTCAGAGAGCGCTGTACTCTGCAAAGGCTGCTCAGTCGTATGATTTCTGACGGATGAAATCTTTAATAAAAAATGACATTGCGCTGAGCACAGTCGTGTGTTATGCATGTGTACGTTATGTATGGATACCGAATCGTATAATCTAAATATGCAGCAGGCGGTGGGAATTGATGGGACTCGGAAACACCCCCAAAATTTAATCAATTGTTGCTTGTATCATCTCCAATGGATAAAGTCCCAATAAGTCAGCAGTGGTGGATTTGTAGCAAGATCACAATCATGTGATCATCAGCGGGCAGCTGACGTAGTGTTCACTTGTTGTCATGGTTACAGTGACACCGTGCCGCGATCTCGTAATGATACAGAAATCTTTAACAAATCCGTGAATTCAGACTATAAGCCGCATCACTGCCAAAATCTAATCACTTGGTCCTTGTGTCATTTCTGACCTTCCCTGAAAATTTCATCCAAATCCGTTAGTCCATTTTTGAGTAATGTTGCTGACAGACAAACAAACGTACGCCGATCATCACATAACTCTGCCATGTTCCTTGGAGGAGTAGTTAGAAATAAAAGTAGATCTTCCTAACAGAGCCCTTGGCTCTCAGAATGCAGGTTTACTTGTGGTTTCCAGAAGCAGAATAGGAGGCAGAGCCTTCAGTTATCAGCTTCTCTGTTGTGGAATGAGCCCAGGAGGCAGAAACCCTCTCTACCTTTAAGATTAATAGAACTTTCCTATTTGATAAAACTTATAGCTAGGGTCGCTCAGGATCACCTGAGCTGTCATTTAGTTATGCTGATATCGGTATAGACTGCTGGGGGATTCCCATGATGCACTGGGCTCCTCTCTTCTCTCTATATGGTTACAGAGTTAGGATTATATACCACTATTGCATTGCATCTTGCGTTTGTTCTTTCCACAGATGTCTGTGGATCTGGAGCTACACATCTCTGATCTGCAGTCACTGGCCTCACCACCTGCTATCGTCACCCCCTCATCCCCACATTACCCAACAGGTCGAGGCAGGTGGTCGCCTTCCCTGTGCCTGGTTCTGTCAGAGTTTATTTTCCCACTCTCTATTCCAAGGGTTTTTTTTCGTTCCTTCCCACTGTTGCTCATAGGGAATCTAAAGGCATCTTTGCGTTGTTGGGTTTTCTGTTCTGTTTATCATCCTTATGGTCGGTGCTCTGTGCTTTATTATGCTGAGCGATTTCAGATGACATGTTGTAAATCTGTGCTATATAAAAAGAAAATGAATCAAACTGAAAAGTACATAAAAAGATAATCTGAACAAGTGTTACCTTAGGTTTGGGACAGGGGTACTGGAAGAGATGCACCTTACAGAAGTCATCAGCCACGGCCACCATCCTCTCATCATGAGAGCGACACAGGGCGTTAATGTCTGTGCCGTCTGAGCCCTCCAACCACACACCTGAACACCACAGCAACACAGATATCAGTTTCCCTCCGATAACACCGTGATGCTTGGGTCATACATAACACACTACCAACTGAAAGGACAGAAATATTGCACTTCTCACCCATGACATGGAAGCCCAGCACACAGGTGTAGGAGGCCCATTCTCTGTCCTTGCTCTCATAGCGGTTCCTCAACAGCTTACAGCCTGCTGCTATGTCCCCTGTTAAAGCACAATGCAAGTCACAAATGTAGATCAGAAGTCATGCTGACTGAGGATTTGAATGCAAAAAAGGAATGGAGCTGTCAAAAGCTTTAGGCTGTTTAGAAGTTAGATTCTTATCCCGCTGATCGCCTGAAATCCATTCTGCAGCGGGACAAGTCCAAACATACAGCCAGTCATAAAGAAGGGATTACTTGAAAAGAAAGACAAAATAGAGACAGCTTAAATCCACAGAAGATCTCTGGTTCCAACCAACCTGCCAAGTACCTCGAGAATCTGTGTGGAGTTGTAACTGAGGACAACTGCTGCTGGTTTAACCCTCGTGTCGTCCTGCGGGTCAAAACGGACCCATTTTTAAGTTTGAAAATGTGGAAAAAATACATAATTTCATAGTGAAACTTCTGATGTCCACATTTTCAACATTTTTGGGAAATCTCTGAACATTTTTGGTGGAAAAATAAAAATGTTAAAAATGTTTCTTTAAGAATATTCACAAAAAAAAATGAAGCAAAATCCAGCAAATTTTTCTGGATTTTGGTTGATTTTTTGTGAATGTTCTTGAAGAAAATATTAAAAGTATACTGATATATATGTAATCACTTTAGATATTTTTAGGAATTTTTTTGGAAGATTTTTACTCATTTTTTTGAAAATATTTACAAGAATTTTCTTGCCAACTTTGGGGGATTTTTTTAAAATAAAACTTTTAAGGAATTATTGGAATTTTCTTCCTGAAAATTTTGCAAATTTTCAGAAATTTGGGGGATTTTTTTGCTTGATTTTTGGATTTTTTTTCACATAAAGGAAACAATATTTTTTGCTGCCCGTAAATGAGGACAACAGGAGGGTTAAAAGCAAAGGTTACTCACAGCAAATATTGATCTGATTTTAGTTTTTTTTCCTCTTACCTGACTGACTCACTTCACTGATTAGTAATAATTCATGACATAAAGCATCTTCACCTTATTTCTATAACTTTGGACAGTTCTGCACATTTACTTACAGTAAAGGATCTCATAGTCGCCTGAATTAGACATGATGTACTTCCCATCTTTGGACCAGTCCAGGTGAGTTATGAAGCTGGAGTGACCCTGATTGGACAGACAAGCAGAGACGGTGACACATTAGTTTAAGCCTTTCAAGATAGCCCTCGTTTTATTCAGGATTTTTCTTACTGTCAACAAATCCTATGTAACACTTAGAACCAACAATGTGTTGCTCCATCTGTCAGTACTTTCTAACGCACCAACCCTGTCTCAGCTCCAAGTTTAAAGGTTCCTACTAGAGCTGTGTTTGTTTTTCTAAGCGTCACAAATCCGGTGACAGTAAAGTCACTATTTTACACTGCAAAAACTCTAAATCTCATCAAGTCTATCTGTCTTATTTTTAGTCAAAATGTCTCATCCCATTTGATTTAAGATAAATTCACTTAACAAGTGACATTTCAGCAAGATGGAGGGACTTGTTTTAAGACAAAGCATCATAAATATCCTCTTAAGTCAAACAATCTTGAAATGATCTTGTTTTGAGTTGTATCTTACAAGAAAACACAAAATAAGTTTAATACATCTCAAATTAGGAGGTTACATGAAAGCAAAAATCTATTTTTAAGTGAAAAAAACGCTATTTTTTTTAGCAAGTCTGGCTTATTTCAAGACACCTAAGCTTGAAAATCCTGCTAAAATATAGCTTAAAATAAGATTTCCCAGCTAATTTTAAGATCGCAACATTCTAAATATCATACCTTATTTTAAGAAATCTTACCAACCCATTTTTTACTTGTTCTATTGGCAGATTTTGTCACTTATTTCAAGGTAAAATTTCCCTGAAATAAATGAGCTTTTCTTGTTTTGAGAGGGGCATTTTTTTTTCGGTATAATTCGTATTGAATATATACGTTGTCATGGCATGTGGAATGTCTAGAAGAGCTGCATATTTGATACCGTCACATTCAAGTGCATGGGGAGCCAACAGGAAGCTAACCAGCTCAATGGAGGAGGCTAATGTGTGCTCAATGTGCTAAAAATATGGAAGCATGAAGAGGTCTGTTTTTAACAAGTCACTCAAACGGGAGGAAATAGTGCATTTACTTTGACTATTTTCAGCAGCAGTTTAACTCACATTTGGTGCTCTAGTGAGTATCTGTGGCAGCAGGACGCTGTATGTGGATTGAGTTTAGATACAGGGTTTGTTGACAAGAAAACAAATTCAAAGTACAACCAAATCTGGTGATAACCTTTGCTTTGTATGGTAAAACTGGACAAAACCCATGAAAGAAATGAACACAATAAAAGATATATTTGATATTCAACTCACATTACACTTCCCAAAGCGGATGTAACGCCGACCACTCTCTGTCACATTGTAGATGTAGATGAAGTTGTCATGAGAGCCCACAGCTAAAAAGCTGCCATCTGAAAACACAAGAGAGACCATTCACACAGTTAAAGGGGGATTTCCACAGAGCTTTAAGTCCAAGTCCTTTGTTGCATGCCACCCCTTCTTGTTTACAGTTTTATTGTCTCATGTTTATTTTCTACTAGACACACCCACACACTTAGCCTAGCCGCGCTAGACAACCCACGGCAACGAATTTAATTCTCTGCCAGGGTGGGTCTAGTTTTGCCTGGGGACCAGACAGCCTTTATATTGTGTATTACAAATACACATAAAGTCAGTCTGGAACTGCTCCATTGAACCAAATCTAGCCCAGAGGCGGGACTACCGATCACAGCTTGAATTGGAGAGAGCCAATCAGCGTAACACATGTGTGACGCAATCACTAAGCGACCTAACAATTGCCTTTCCGCCATGATGTTTTGTAGTTTTAACAGCTTCCTTCGCCGTACAGGGGTCCTGAGGAAAATCTAAGCTCTCCCTTTCAACAGTGAAGGGCAGCATTACGCATTCTATCGTACAGCCTGCCGGAATTAAAAATACATCCTTTTTAAAAAGAAAAGCTTTAAGAGCTGCTTGTTGTTGAGGTTTTAAGGACAAATTCAGCCCGTGCAAAACAGAGGAAAGCGCACGAGAGAAACCTCGCTCTGTTGCGGTCGCCAACTCGGCCCTGAAGATGACGCATCGTTAACTCCCGCCTCTGGTGCTCTGATTGGTTCGGTCTGATCTGCTCGGAGCTTGAAAACCTGTCAAAATGTGTCAATGGAGGAGGGCTAGACCGTATTCGCGTATATCCCTTATAACGGGAATACAGTCTAGCTAAGCTAGGCTAGGTCTAGTTACCCTCGGTAAGCCTCGAGGTTGGATTCTCCTAAAACTGGCCAAGGAATCACCATGAAGTGTAGAGTCAGAAGGCGGGCGTAACTAAGTGACGACAGAGGCGTGACGATTCTGACAGAAACAACCGGAAACAACCATAGAAACAAGGATAAACAAGAAGATGGCTGCGCACAATAAACCGTTATCTTTCGACTCGGCTTTGGCCACAGCCCTTAAAGATTTGAAGCTAAAATTTAACTAGAAAGATAAGCAAAGGATAAGATAAGAAAGATAAATAAGGCTTCACCGAACTACCGCATCCTCTGATTTCCGGCGCTCTAGGAACTACGTCAGCCTATTCGTTGCGCTGATTGGTTGTATACTTACCGATTGCTGCAGAGTGATTTGAAAGACAACCTTTTAGCCCGTCTCCCTCCCTGTCGAGAGTTCCTAGACTCTTGCGTCTTCAGACCTGGGTCTAGCGCGGCTAGGCTACCACACACTACCATTGTATATGAAAGTGTGCAACGACAATAAAGGTTTGACTGATTACATGTTTTCCATGAAAACACTTTTTTCATGTGCTAACATAATTACACAAGGGTTTTCTAATCATCAATGAACCTTTCAGCACCATTAGCTAACACAATGTAGGATTAGAACACAGGAGTGATGGTTGCTGGAAATGTTCCTCTGTACCCCTATGGAGATATTCCATTAAAAATCAGCTGTTTCCAGCTAAAATAGTCATTTACCACTTTAACAATGTCTAGACTGGATTTCTGATTCATTTAATCTTCACTGAAATAAAAAAAACTGCTTTTCTTTCAGAATTACACTGCAAAAACTCAAAATCTTACCAAGTCTGTTTGTCTTATTTTTAGTCAAAATGTCTCATCCCACTTGATTTAAGATAAATTCACTAAAGAAAACAAACAAGTGACATTTCAGCAGATGTAGGGACTTGATTTAAGACGATGCATCTTAAATATCTTGTTAAGTAAAAGAATCTTGAAATTATCTTGTTTTAACCCTCATGTCGTCCAGCAGGTGAAATTGATGCATTTTAAAATTTAAAAATGTGGGAAAATATATATATTTCACAGTGAAAATTTCGACATTTTCAAATTTTTTAAACATTTTTTAATGGAAAAAAACAAATGTTAAAAACATGTTTCTTTCAGAACATTCGGGGGAAAAAAAAATCAACCAAAATCCAGCAAATTTCGCTGGATTTTGGTTGATTTTTTCCAGAATGCTCTGAAAGAAAGTATTAGAAGTTTTACTGATATATATGGAATCACTTTAGATATTCTTAGGATTTTTTGGAAAATTTTTATTCATTTTTTGAAAATATTACATTTTTTTGTTTTTTGCTCTTTGAATTTTTATTTCTTGCCAAATTTGAGGATTTCTTTTTAAAGTAAAACTTTTGAGGGAAACTTTTCAGGAATTTTCTTCCTGAAGATTGTGCAAATTTTTTTTTTAAAAATTTGGGTAATTTTTTTGCTGAGTTTTTGGATTTTTTTCAGACAAGGAAACAATATTTTTTGGAAATAAGGAGGATTAAGACACCTAAACGTGACAATCCTGGTAAAATAAAGTATAAATTAAGTTTCCTTAGCTAATTTTAAGATCTCATTATTCTAAATATCACATCTTATTTCAAGAAATCTTACCGAGACATTTTTCACTTGTTCTATTGGCAGATTTTTTTCACTTATTTCAAGGTAAAAGTTCCTTGAAATAAGTTTTTTTTTTTCTGGTTTTGAAAAGGGTGTTTTTTCCAGTGTAAGGACATTTCTTAGTGACCACAAACTTTTGAACAGTAGTGTATATGCAGAAATACCCAAAGAAACAATAACCTCCTATTTAGAATTTTTTTTGGATAACTTCCTGACATCCGTAGTAACAAATGACAAACACACTGCGCTTTTCAGTGTGTATCCTTTGGGATATTGGGAACAATCTTAATTGATGCTGCATTTACCGGCTGTTTCCTGAACTTATCATTTTTATTCTCCAGAGCTGCAGTGCTATCTCAACATGAATGTGCATTGCATGAGAATGCTAATCAGCAAACCACAAAAATACTGGAATAATACATGGATAATGATGAATAATGAACACACCGTCAAACTACATACACTCCCCTCCAAAAGTAATGGAACAGTGAGGCCAACTCCTTTATCTTTGCTGTAGACTGAAAATACTTCAGTTTGGCATCAAACCATGAGTATGAGACAAGAGATCAACATTTCACCTTTTATTTCCAGGTATTTACATCTGGATCTGATACACAACTTAGAAGATACCACCTTTTGCTTGAACCCAATATTTGTGGAGGGGATTGTAAAGCTTTTCCTGCTGTCATGGCTGGTGTTAAAAGTATCTGTGATTTCTATAGTCATAATACTAGGAGGAGTTTGACAGTAAAGAGTTGGCTGTGACCACCGACCTGGTGAATATCTCATGACAGACAGCTGCTCATTCCCATCAGTGGACTCAGAAACCACCTCCCTGGTCAGCAGGTCAAGGACCATCCACCTGTGAAGTGAAATGGAAGAGGTTTACCAGGACAGAGTTGGACAGGATCAGGACAGAGAGAGACTTATCTGTGATTAGAAGACAATAGAAGGCAGGCTGCTCATTTGCTAGCAACACTTTTTAGGGTAAAATGGCTGTTTAAAATGATGATGGTCTAACTGAAGCTCATCCAGACAATGCTAGGTGGTGTAAAACAGTAATCAGAGCAAAGGGTGGCTATTTTGAAGAATCTAAAATATAAAACATGTTTTGACTTATTTAACACTTTTTGGTTTACTACATAAGTCCATATGCGTTCATTCATGGTTTTGATGCCTTCAGTGAGAATTTACAATGTAAATAGTCATGAAAATAAAGAAAAAAACATTAAATGAGGTGTGTCCAAATTTTTGACTGGTAGTGTACACACAGAGAAACAGATTTTTAAATGTTTTTCAGGTACAGAATTTCCTATTAAAGACAGAAATAAAATGATTTAATGTCATTCTTTTCAGCTTAGGTTGTGTAATTGTCCAGACTTTGTGCTGGAGTACCTTCCTGTGCTGAGGCCGACTGAAACCACTGATCCATTAGGGCAGAAATCAGCACACAACCCATACTCCTGCCAGAGAACACAGAAATCTATTCACATATAAGCACTTAAATTGCTAAAAAAAATATTGCAACTGTAAATAAAGTCCTTAAAGTATGAAGACTGGAGTCCTACCTCTAGGGTGATGCACCAGTCTAGTTTGTGTTCCTCCGTGTTCCACAAACACACCTGCCTGTCATGACCGCAGGTGAGGAAGATGTTCTGAGAGGGGTGTGTGGCTAGTCCCCACATCTCATCTACATGTCCCTGAGACACACACACACACAACCGAGTGAAAGAGTTAAGAATTTTAAGCGTTTGCTTAATGCTCGTATATTTTCCAAAGGCGCACACAGCTGAACACACACAAATACAGTAAATACAGATATCCTGTATATACTAACGTTGGCCAGATAAATTAGTTTTTTTCTCATTTTTTCATCATTTGACTTTTAACTTTCTCCTGGCATTAGGAGGTGGAATCAACAGAGAAGTGTACCACAACTGAAATATATATTTAATTGTGGGAATGAGAAAACAATATGGTTTTAATTGTGGAAATTATGTTTGAACAAATGTGAAAACTCAAGGAAAAATACATTTGAACTGAAAAATGTACACTTTACCATAAATTATGGTAAAGATGTAGCCTTAAAACAAATTAATAAAATGACACATTAATGACGCGGAGCGGCTAACTAAACGCTCCAGACTACCAGCTAACATAAGTCCCTCCGACCTTCGTTAACTAGTCAGCAATGTAGTTAGCAAATGACGGCACAAAGCAGAACGGGACTCCGCTCACCAGCTAGCTACCATTAGCCTGCAAGCTAACTATTACCATTAGCTAGATGCTCAAAACTAGCAAAGCGACTCAGCCCTCCTCCTTCATATTTTACTGGTGAGAATTTTGTATTGGGTTCATGTTGTAAAATTTCACTGTTCTTTTCTATTAAACACTTATACTGATACAGCATACTGATGGCGTGGTTTCTATGACCCACTAGTTGGGCTAAAGACTTAAACCTTATTTTGGAATGAGGTTGAAGTCTCTAATCTAACACCAGGTCAGAGAAAGTAACTACAAACTACTGTATCTTCCAAAATGTGTGTTCCTGGTTCAATGCATGCAACATATACTACAGCATTTGTCACCCCTAAACATCCAAAACAAGACAAGATGAATGTACACTACCAGTCAACTGTTTGGACACACCTTCTCATTCAATGTTTTTTCTTTATTTTCATTGTAAATTCTCACTGAAGGCATCAAAACTGTGAATGAACACAGATGGAATTAAGCAGCAACCAAAAAGTGTGAAATAAGTCAAAACATGTTTCATATTTTAGATTCTAGTAGTAACAATAAAGAAAAAAACATTGAAGAGAATGAGAAGGTGTGTTCAAGCTTTAGACTGGCAGGGCACATCTACACACGTGGACAAAATTGTTGGTACCCCTCAGTTAAAGAAGGAAAAACCCACAATTCTCACTGAAATCACTTGAAACTCACAAAAGTAACAATAAATAAAAATTTATTGAAAATTAAATAATCAAAAACAGCCATTACTTTTGAATTGTTGATTAACATAATTATTTAAAAAAACAAACTAATGAAACAGGCCTGGACAAAAATGATGGTACCTCTATAAAAGATTGAAAACTATTTGACCAGAGTGACATGATTAACTCAGGTGTGTCATTTAATTGACATCACAGGTGTTTCCAAACTCATAATCAGTCAGTCTGCCTATTTAAAGGGAGACAAGTAGTCACCCTGCTGTTTGGTGAAAAGGTGTGTACCACACTGAACATGGACAACAGAAAGCGAAGGAGAGAATTGTCCCAGGACATCCAAAAAAAAATTATAGACAAACATCTTAAAGGTAAAGGCTATAAGACCATCTCTAAACAGCTTGAAGTTCCTGTGACAACAGTGGCTCATATTATTCAGAAGTTCAAGACCCACGGGACAGTAGCCAACCTCCCTGGACGTGGCCGCAAGAGGAAAATTGATGACAAATTGAAGAGACGGATCGTTGGAATTGTATCCAAAGAGCCCAGAGCAACCTCCAAAGAAATTAAAGGTGAACTCCAAGGCCAAGGTACATCAGTGTCAGATCGCACCATTCGTCGTTGTTTGAGCCAAAGTGGACTTCATGGGAGACGACCAAGGAGGACACCACTGCTGAAAAAAAACTCATAAAAAAACGAGACTGGAATTTGCAAAAATGCATGTTGACAAGCCACAAAGCTTCTGGGAGAATGTCCTTTGGACAGATGAGACCAAACTGGAGCTTTTTGGTAAGGCACATCAACTCTATGTTCATAGACTCAAAAACCAAGCATACGAAGAAAAGAACACTGTCCCTACGGTGAAACATGGAGGAGGCTCAGTAATGTTTTGGGGCTGCTTTGCTGCATCTGGCACAGGGTGTCTTGAAAGTGTGCAAGGTACGATGAAATCTGAAGACTATCAAGGCATTCTGGAGAGAAATGTGCTGCCAAGTGTCAGAAAGCTTGGTCTCAGTCGCAGGTCATGGGTCTTCCAACAGGACAATGATCCAAAACACACAGCCAAAAACACCCAAGAATGGCTGAGAGAAAAGCGTTGGACTATTCTAAAGTGGCCTTCTATGAGCCCAGATCTGAATCCCATTGAACATATGTGGAAGGAGCTGAAACATGCCATTTGGAGAAGACACCCATCAAACCTGAGACAACTGGAGCTGTTTGCTCATGAGGAGTGGGCCAAAATACCTGTTGACAGCTGCAGAACGCTCATTGACAAATACAGAAATCGTTTAATTGCAGTGATTGCCTCAAAAGGTTGTGCAACAAAATATTAAGTTATGGGTACCATCATTTTTGTCCAGCCCTATTTCATTAGTTTGTTTTTTTAAATAATTATGTTAATCAACAATTCAAAAGTAATGGCTGATTTTGATTATTTAATTTTCAATAAATTTTTATTTATTGTTACTTTTGTGAGTTTCAAGTGATTTCAGTGAGAATTGTGGGTTTTTCCTTCTTTAACTGAGGGGTACCAACAATTTTGTCCACGTGTGTACGTATGTCTAGGTTGTTAGCTTACCTGCACTATGGCCACAAACCCATCTGAGAACGTTCCTCTGAGGATGGCATTTCGGGTTGTACCAACTAACAGCTCCTCTTCATCCACGTCTGCGATGGTACGAACTGCACCATACTTTTCTGGAATCTGGACGAATAATCCCATTAATCACCAAGCCTTCCCCTCTTACCTGAATGCAACTTAACACAAGTCTCCTCCAGCAAATCACACACATACAGCTGTGGTTCACCTCACACTCTCTCTCAGGTGCCAGGTCGGCGCTCCAGCGGATGATCTTGCGGTCCTTCCCTCCTCCGCTGAGCAGACCGCCGCCGTGCAGGGTCCACAGAGTGAACACACTGCCTTCATGGGCTCTGGTCTGTCGCATGATCTGGAAAGTCTCTGTGGGGGAAAAAAAAAAAATCAAAGAGAGACAGTTTTATCAACATACACACGTGGACAAAATTGTTGGTACCCCTCAGTTAAAGAAGGAAAACCCCACAATTCTCACTGAAATCACTTGAAACTCACAAAAGTAACAATAAATAAAAATTTATTGAAAATTAAATAATCAAAAACAGCCATTACTTTTGAATTGTTGATTAACATAATTATTTAAAAAACAAACTAATGAAACAGGCCTGGACAAAAATGATGGTACCTCTATAAAAGATTGAAAACTATTTGACCAGAGTGACATGATTAACTCAGGTGTGTCATTTAATTGACATCACAGGTGTTTCCAAACTCATAATCAGTCAGTCTGCCTATTTAAAGGGAGACAAGTAGTCACCCTGCTGTTTGGTGAAAAGGTGTGTACCACACTGAACATGGACAACAGAAAGCGAAGGAGAGAATTGTCCCAGGACATCCGAAAAAAAATTATAGACAAACATCTTAAAGGTAAAGGCTATAAGACCATCTCTAAACAGCTTGAAGTTCCTGTGACAACAGTGGCTCATATTATTCAGAAGTTCAAGACCCACGGGACAGTAGCCAACCTCCCTGGACGTGGCCGCAAGAGGAAAATTGATGACAAATTGAAGAGACGGATCGTTGGAATTGTATCCAAAGAGCCCAGAGCAACCTCCAAAGAAATTAAAGGTGAACTCCAAGGCCAAGGTACATCAGTGTCAGATCGCACCATTCGTCGTTGTTTGAGCCAAAGTGGACTTCATGGGAGACGACCAAGGAGGACACCACTGCTGAAAAAAACTCATAAAAAAGCCAGACTGGAATTTGCAAAAATGCATGTTGACAAGCCACAAAGCTTCTGGGAGAATGTCCTTTGGACAGATGAGACCAAACTGGAGCTTTTTGGTAAGGCACATCAACTCTATGTTCATAGACTAAAAACCAAGCATACGAAGAAAAGAACACTGTCCCTACGGTGAAACATGGAGGAGGCTCAGTAATGTTTTGGGGCTGCTTTGCTGCATCTGGCACAGGGTGTCTTGAAAGTGTGCAAGGTACGATGAAATCTGAAGACTATCAAGGCATTCTGGAGAGAAATCTGCTGCCTAGTGTCAGAAAGCTTGGTCTCAGTCGCAGGTCATGGGTCTTCCAACAGGACAACGATCCAAAACACACAGCCAAAAACACCCAAGAATGGCTGAGAGAAAAGCGTTGGACTATTCTAAAGTGGCCTTCTATGAGCCCAGATCTGAATCCCATTGAACATATGTGGAAGGAGCTGAAACATGCCATTTGGAGAAGACACCCATCAAACCTGAGACAACTGGAGCTGTTTGCTCATGAGGAGTGGGCCAAAATACCTGTTGACAGCTGCAGAACGCTCATTGACAAATACAGAAATCGTTTAATTGCAGTGATTGCCTCAAAAGGTTGTGCAACAAAATATTAAGTTATGGGTACCATCATTTTTGTCCAGCCCTGTTTCATTAGTTTGTTTTTTTAAATAATTATGTTAATCAACAATTCAAAAGTAATGGCTGTTTTTGATTATTTAATTTTCAATAGATTTTTATTTATTGTTACTTTTGTGAGTTTCAAGTGATTTCAGTGAGAATTGTGGGTTTTTCCTTCTTTAACTGAGGGGTACCAACAATTTTGTCCACGTGTGTATATGGAGGCAAACATTAGATAAAGTGGATTTGTCAATTTGAAAAACAAACATGAGCTAAAAGATTTAAACAGAGAGAGAAACTATAGACCTTGACACTATAATTTGAACTGCATTGTATTAGTATTTTGCTGAATTATTTCTATGTTCATTACATTATTTTTTCAGGGTTCCAAAATCAGTGCTTCAAAAGAGAGCAATTGATGTCATTGTTTGATAGAAATAGCATCTCCAAACTTCATAGTGACATTGAACTTTTTTTTACTGATCAATGGCACTGACCTTTGGCTCCTTTACCAAGAGTTTTCACATCTGCAGCAGATTTTCCCCAAGTCAGGATGTTTCCTTCAGAGTCTCCGGTCAGAACGTCTCCAGTGAGGCTGAATACAAAGCACTGGATGAACTTGGGCTTCTTGTATTTCTGAAAACAATGACAACTGTTCTTAGAAGAGTCAGGACAGGTTTAAAAATTTTGCTTTGCTACATTAATTTTTTTTTATATTTATTTATTTGATCAGGGACCATGCAATTAACAAAGAAAGCATCTGACGTATTGCAAGTAGAGTATATAGCATTAAGCTAATCTTCAACTGCCGCCCTTGATTGGGCTTTTCAGTGAAAGTGGAAAAAGAGGACCAACAACACCAATAAAATGACACAATCCACAGTCAGTCGGACCTCACAGATGTCATAGGTGGGTACATTCTTATTTTTCTTCCAGCCAATACTTAACTTTGGCTGTACAAGTTTGAAAATCTGCTAACATATTAATTTCATTTGGTAATGTGTTCCAGATGTGACAGCTTTTGACTGAAATGGCTGTCTGTCCAAACACAATTCTGCGGTATGATATTTTGAAACTGTAGTTGGTGAAGCTTCTGGTGACCCTGCTGCCGTCCTGTCTTTGGATGAATCCAGAGAGGGGCTGTGGCGCTGATTTACCGAGGCATTTAAAGATTAACTTGATGAAGCAAAGATCAATGAGCATTTGATGCCCATATCTGCATTTATGCATTCATCTATCTTTTCTGAACATATTATTTGCTCTCAATTTTCAGTTCTCTTTATTGACGCTTCCTACTTCTCCTTTTGGCCTAAAATTGAGGAAGTGTCATTTTGCAGTACTTACCAATGCCAGTCCAATAGGGAAAGCCTAGTGAATTGAAAGATACAGAAACTGTGATTGTGAATAAACTCATGTTCATCTTACTCCAAAGATGCCTTGCTTCTTTGTAAACTGTCCTCCGTTGAGCGTCCAGAAGTAGACATGGGATTTGCCACAGGTAATGATGTTGGTGCTGTCACTGGGGTTGAACTCCACAGCAAACACAGCCTCGTTGGTACTCTAAACAAACAGCAGCACTGATGGGTTTAACACAAATACAGTAGAAAATAATCCGACTGCATCAGTCAAGCCTTTATCACATGAAAAGACCCAATAGCACTGTAATATTTGCAGACAGAAGTCCAGCTGGCTTTATGGAATACAATACAAAGTAATGTAGAGTAGAAATATCAAGAAAAAGGTAAATATACTAACCACTAGAATATAGTTCATGATTTTTGTATTTTTCAGAGACCGAGGATTCCAAAGTATGAGCAGCTCTTTTCACATTATTATTACTCTGCCAAGGAATGGTGGAGTTATGTGATGATCGGCGTACGTTTGTCTGTCTGTCCGTCTGTTAGGAGCATTACTCAAAAACAGATTAACAGATTTAGATGAAATTTTCAGGGAACGTCAGAAATGACACAAGGACCAAATGACTAGATTTTGGCAGTGATGTGGCTTATAGTCTGGATCTATGGATTTGTTAAAGATTTCTGTATCATTGCGAGATAGCGGCACGGCGTCTCTGTAACTATGACAACAAATGAACACTACATCAGCTGCTATACGACTGTAATCCAACGACAAATCAGCCGCTGTGGACTTATTTGTCACAAATGATACAAGGAACAATTAATTAAATTGTGAGAGTGTTTCCAAGTCCGATCAATTCTCGCCATCCGTTATATTCAGGTCATGCGATTCAGTATCTGTACAAAACGTACACATGAATAACACACACCTGTGCTCAGCGAAAGGTTATTTTTTGTGGGTACATCTATATTAAATGTCCACATTGTATCGTGCCACAAATTTTTGCAGGATTTCAGCCATCAGTCATGATACAACAACGGAGTATGGGGCTTTAACGTACAGTCACTGGTCATATAAATATGCTCATCAGAGCAGCCTTGAAAACTTGAAAATGTACTTCATGTATTTATTTAGAGGTGCACTTAACATGAAAGGTAAAAAATAAAGGTTTTGTGGCTGGTCGGAAGTGCCATGACAGCACCTCTCTCTAAGATTTTAACTCAAAAACTATTGTTAGTTATGACCCCAGATACAACACATTTTTAAATTACTAACATATGTTACCATAGAAGAAAAGAAATCTGACAAATATGAGGTGTTTTTTTTTAAATTCTGTGAATTGAGGGGGAATGACCCAAGTATAACCACAGCTCTGTGTCTTGGGATCAACTTGTGCCGTCTTTTTCTGCATTCATTCAGAAAGGCAAACAAACACCTGCACCACAGTAATTCATCCACACCCATTAAGCAATCACAGTTCAGACAATTTAGTGATCATGGTATAGGTGGTACAACAGATGATGTGCTTTCAGCCTGTTTTGCTGTCCTTAAATGGTAAAGAAATAAAAAAAAAGAGAAAAGAAAAAAGCTTTAAGTTAAAAATAATGCAACTCATACTTTAAGAAGGCCAAAGAAACAAATTTTCTTGACAAGTACTCTGTCACCAGGGACCCACAGTGGTAGATCCAGTGTGACTCTGTCTTCAGTATATACGCAAAGTAAAGAAGTATGATTTCTACACAAAAAGCTCAATTCATAGCCGTGCTGTAAAGTGGCATATGGATTATTCCACTGCTGTGGAGACGGGAGGGGTTATAATTATCTCGTTCCTGCTGGATGAACTCGTATGTTTATACAGTGTGGGCCAAAGCTGGTCTGTCCAACTGAGCCGCCGTCCTAAACTCAACCAGGTACTCTGCATGCTATGTTCCACAAAATATATAAGTTCTTGCACAAGAGCATTAAAATGTTGACTTGAAATGATAACAAGTTCAAACACCAAGCCATGCACTCCCTTTGCATTAGAGAACACACACACACACACACACACACACACACACACACACACACACACACACACACACACACACACACACACACACACACACACACACACACACACACACACACACACACACACACACACACACACACACACACACACACACACACACACACACACACACACACACACACACACACCGATGGACAAATGCACTCTATAAAATATTTACACTGTTGCCATGGTAGCCATGTTGAAATTGCTCTCAGTGACGGTGAGGCGTTTTGGGAAGCAGAGACGCTGCCACCACAACTTTTAGAAAGGCTAGTTTGAAAACAGAGGCCCCACAGTAGAATCTCAATGCAACAGTAAACGCACCTGTGATGAGCTGCTAAATTGAGGACAGCTATTCTATGATTTCCAATTAGCCTCACTACATGAACTTAGTTTTAAAATGAACTGTGAACACCAGAACTAATCAAATCTAATCAGACCTGTAGTGGTCAGCCTCCGACACTGACACAACAGACAGCACACTACATGTTCAATTTAGCTCTGTAAAACAAATAGGCAAGTTCTCCAGACTTGGTACAGGAGTTATCAATGAGAAACTAAGTGTGACAGCAAAAGAGAACTGCATACTGCCAATGTCTATGGACAGCAAGAAAAACCTCCTTGACCTTAGAGGCAAAAATCTCAAAATTAAATTTTGCGAAAGAAACATGAAAATAAGCCTGAGGAATATTGGGGGCATAGTCTTTGGTCAGGTGAGACCAAGAGAAACAAGAAAAGCACTCAGAGAGTGCAGCACTCTGCCAAGGCTGCTCAGTCATTGTATTCTGAAAGATGAAATATTTTTTAAAATGTGCGGTCCGCAGTGGTCGATTTGTAGAAGGATCACAATCATGATCGTCAACAGGCAGCTGACGTAGTGTTCACTTGTGGTCATACTTACAGTGACGAAGCACAATGAAATCCTTAACAAATCCGTGGATCCAGACTATAAACTGCATCACTGCCAAAATCTAATCACTTGGTCCTTGTGTCATTTCTGACCTTCCCTGAAAATTTCATCCAAATCCATTAATCCATTTTTGAGTAATGTTGCTAATAGACAGACAAATCAATGCCAATCGTCACATAACTCTTTTCCTTGGCGGAATAACAATAAATCTGAAAACATGGATTTGTATGTTCTGGTTTGATTATTTATTATTTTGAGAAGGAGTGCCAATTCTGATGCACTTTAAGGTAGACTTTAAAGGACCCTAATTGCCTCTATGAGCTGCATGTAGTATTATTCATTCCCTAAAACAGCACCTGTACATTGAATAGATCAAGTGAAAATAAGTAGACATGACTGTTGTACTGGCATTAAAATATCCTTGATTAAGCCCATTACATTCATTTGCATTGAACCTTGACTTTAGTCTGTCTGCTCTTTACCTTGATCTCTGCATGCTTGGTCCCCTTGGTACAGTCCCATACTGACAGCATATGTTCATTAGAGTCATCGATTACACACAGGAATGCACCAGAGTCCTGAAAATATCACAAACAAGACAAAAACAACAGAATAAGGGTGCGTGTTTGCATAGGTTGGTATATGCATAAGAGCTGAAGGTCAGTCAGCGTGGAAAACTGCAAAAACTTTGAATGTATCCCTAAGTGCAGTCGCAAAAACTATCAAGCGTTACGACGAAACTGGCTCACATGAGAACCACCCCAGGAAAGGAAGACCAAGAGTCACCTCTGCAGCTGAGGATAAGTTCATCTGAGTCACCAGGCCTCAGGAATGACAAGCTAACAGCAGCTCAGATTAGAGCCCAGATAAATGAAACACAGAATTCTAGCAGCAGACACATCTCTACATCCATTGTAGAGGAGACTGAACCAATCAGGATTTTATGGTCAAAGAGCTGCTAAGAAACCACTACTAAGGAAAAGCAACAAGCAGAAAAGATTTGTTTGAGCCAAGAAACACAAGGAATGGACATTAAACCAGTGGAAATCTGTGCTTTGGTCTGATGAGTCCAAATCTGAGATCTTTGGTTCCATCTGCCGTGTCTCTGAGCGATGCAGAAAAGGTGAATGGATGGTCTCTACATGCATGGTTCCCACCA
Organism: Acanthochromis polyacanthus; assembly: GCF_021347895.1. Classification (NCBI taxonomy): domain Eukaryota; kingdom Metazoa; phylum Chordata; class Actinopteri; family Pomacentridae; genus Acanthochromis; species Acanthochromis polyacanthus. The sequence continues at coordinate 18,041,007 of NC_067135.1, forward strand.
TGAAGCGTGGAGGAGGAGGTGTGATGGTGTGTGGGTGCTTTGCTGGTGACACTGTTGGGGATTTATTCAAAAGTGAAGGAAATTGTGAACTGGCATTCTACCACAGCATCCTGTAGCGACATGACATCCCATCCGGTTTGTGTTTAGTTGGACCATCATTTATTCTTCAACAGGACAATGATCCCAAACACACCTCCAGGCTATGGAAGGACTATCTGACCAAGAAGGAGAGTGATGGACCTGGCCTCTACAGTCACCTGACCTGAACCCAATCCAGATGGTTTGGAATGAGATGGACCACAGAGTGAAGACAAAAGGACCAACAAGTGCTCGGCATCTCTGGGAACTCCTTCAAGACTGTTGGAAACCATTTCAGGTTCTACCTTATGAAGCTCATGGAGAGAAGGCCAAGAGTGTGCGATGCAGTAATCAAAGCAAAGGGTGACTAAATACAAAAATGTTTTGACTAATTTCACACTTTTTTGTTTACTAAATAATTCCATATGTGTTCATTCAGAAAATTTTTAAGAAGCGACTGCTCTCATAGCAGAACTAAGATGCTCATCTCAGTTTTACAAAGAAAAACTGAAAGCTTTCTGGAAGGATAATCTTAGATCAGATGTTTGGCCACAATCTATTTGATAAAAAGGTCACACTGAATACTACCAAAGGAACCTGACAGTGAAGCATGGCGGCAGGAATGTCAACAATGGCGGATGCTTTTCATTCTCAGGACCTGGATGACTTCACATAATTAAGTAAGCAAAACAATCAAGGGCTCATCAAAACATTCTCGAAGAGACAATGATGCCACCAGCCGTAGAGCTGAAGCTGGGCCAAAAGTGAGTCACAGAAGGAGACAATGATCTGAAGCATTCCAGGAAATCAACAAAGGAATGGTTAAACCTCCCACGCAGATACTACAGATAATTAGTAACTTCAGACACAAATGAAGCTCTGGTAGGCAGTACTGTTGGTATCATTGGGCAAAAGTTTCACTCAGCATCCTGTAATTTAAGTGGTCTGAGAGGACTTCTTCTTCTGGGCTTTGTTTTCAGACTTCAGAAATATGTGCCTCCACCCTAAGTTAGCTGGGATAGACTCCAGCCCCACCACGACCCTAATGAGGACTAAGTGTTGCACAGATGATGGATGGATAGGTAGATACGTTGCAAACAACTCACAGCGAAGGAAAATGCCACTGATCCCACTCCCCTCTGGAAGGCTCCCAGACCGATTTGCTGCAGGGTGACCAGTGTTGTGGAGTCCCAGATATGAACACATGGCTGCAGAGGCTAGCATAGAAAATACATACAGAAACATCACTACTTCTTTCTCCACAATACATTTTAGTAGCTTTGTCTTTTTAAGTAATGGTATGAGAATCAGAATGGACATATGAATGAACAGTTAATATTTAGAGTTTACAGAAATACAGTAAATATGGGTAAAAGAAATCTATAATAGCATTATCTATAATCTCTTTATAACAGCAGTAGTTACCTTGCCGTCTTTATCCACCCCTGCTGTCTGGCCAGATGCCACTCGCACTTTGTCAGGGTGAAGGGTGAGACTGCAGAACAAGCAAGGAGAACTTATTGAAATAAGAAGAAGTGATGGGAAAAATGGTAAAAGACGAGATGAGGCACACAGATTTTAAGTCCAGAGATAATAAATCCTATACCTTCATTTTGTTTGAAGTAATCCTGAAAAACCTGCTCCTAGAAACTACCACAGAGTGAAAGTAGTCATAGTGGGACAGTTTTAAAGTGTCATTTGGAATATCGTATTTAATTCCCTGTTGTGCTAACATAAGATGTAACAAATAAAAACTACCTAATTCAAATTTGGCGGCTATCATCCATTAAAGTAGTCTTCTAGCGTTTCACCTCACTGACCCCAAACCTTTGAACAGCAGTGTAAGTGGAAGAGGTCACAGTCTCCAAACCATCCTTAGTGTTTAAAAGAGAACATGCAGCACAAATTACTTCAACTGTGTAATATGCCATTGAGTGAACACTCAGTCACCACACTGTTGTTGCTCTGCACCTGATCTGGCTCCCTGTGACTTCTTTCTCTTCTCCAAAAGATAATTTAAGGTGAAGGGTCACAACATATAAAAATCCAGAGATTAAAGATTGCAAACATGGACTGTTAGTCAGTTCTGATGTACTGACAAAGCAGACACTGAATTCCTGTCATCTCTCATGGGAGCACCGTGAATGGTTTTCGGAGAAAGCTAACATTAACCAAGCCCCAGTCCCCCACCTCTGAGACCTGTCATTTTTCTAAACTAGACTACGAAAAATGATCTTCTCGGGTTCATTTTTTCCTATGTATGGCTTGTATAGATGGATATATATGATTCATTTTCTTCTACTGACCAGCGGACGCAGTCTGTGTGTTTGCGGTAGTGCCGTTGCGTGCGGTTGTTGATGTGATAAAGCACAATGACACAGGCGATGAAGTACACTGCCTCGCCTGTTGGAAGGAAGTACAGATTGGCCCGACAGTCCCGTCCCCGATAACCATAGCTAGCATGATGGGGTCAAGGTGAAATCATTACCTCGTACAATTAGGGAACAAGTCACACAACAAACAAAACTGTACCATTAAAGCTAGTTCATGGTTTTGCTGGTAAGAGGTGAGCGAATCATTGGATATTTAGTTTAGTAAACTGGCCCTTTTTATGGCAACCATATCTTTACAACTACAAATAAATCTGTTGTTGACTCTGCTCTCCCAGACACTAGACTAATAGAGCAATATTTTCTAATATGCGCTGTGGGACTAGAATCTAGGAAACAACCGAACATGAGCTTGAACAGCGCTGTGGAAGGATACACCCAATCCAGGTCCAGTCTCTCCGACGGCGGCTCCATCTTCAGGTCTTCATAGTTCTGGATATTAGAGGGACGTACATGGTGATGGGTCGGCCACGGATGAACATTTTGATGGACTGTCCTGGAATACATAAACAACAGAATTAGACAAAGACAAGCCTTAGTTGATTTTCTCTTGATGCATCATGTTGGACCTTTTCAGTCACGGCATACATTACATTTCTGCTTCATCAGTCAGCCTCACAGTTTATTCCAGACGTAGGGGAGAGTGGGGTAAAATGAGCCACTTTTTACTTGAGGTGTCGTAACAGTGGAGGCATGACAGGATTATCTTAAAATCAAACATGTACACTACCGTTTAAGGGTTTGGGGCCACTTAGAAATGTCCCCATTTTAGAAAGAAAAACAGTTTTTTTCAGTGTGATAACATTAAATGAATCATAAATTCAGTGTAGACATCCTTAACATGGTAAATGACTATTCTAGCTGGGATTTTTAATGGAATATCTACATAGGGGTAGAGACTAAGACACTAACGCATGTGTGAAATAGTTTCAGATGTCTCAATAATTGTTCTGACACAACACTCATGAAACCACAAACATGAAAAATTTACTTTGAACAGCAATAAACTGTTCCGTTAGCTAAAACAAGGGGTGGTTCAGCTAGCCTACAGGCTCATCTTACCCTGCTCTCCTCTACCCACCACAGTGAAAGAGGACATGGCACACAGGTGATGTGAGAAACTAGATTGGACAGTGAATCAAGTGATGTGAAATACGTGGTGATGCTCCAATAAAGAAGAAAAAAAAATCTAAATCTGCTCCGTTCACTGATTAGCTAGTCTCTTGGTGGCAGCAGAACAACTTGAAAACACAACATTTGACACGACGCATATCACCTTTTCAAGCTGTTGCTAATAAATTAACAAATCTAGTAAACACGGTGCAACATTGTCATCCCATTTCAAGTCTTTTATATCCACCAGATGAATGTAGTTCTCCTATTCCAAGCCCAGCACTCACTTTTAGTACGGTTACACTGGTCACTTGCCGACTGACTATAAATGTTATATTGCTGGAAAAATACAGCCTGTTCTGTTGACCTTCAGTGCATAAAAACTGCAAAAAAAAAAACAACAAAGCAACATAATAGCAGGTCTACCTTGACTATAGGTTCCTCTTCTGGAGCCAGGAGATCCTGTGTGTGAATGAAAGAATGAGGTTAGCAGGGCAAATAAACGCGTAGACCCTCTGAGCTTTAAATCTCAGCTGACTCCGGCCATAGCTAACCTAACCTGGACTTTAGGAATCCCCAAGGATCTATTCTGGATTTATGTGCATTAGATCTATGAGCTTTAAACTTCAAGCAGGGCTCTAGTTTCCCTTCCCATTTCTTTTTGGATGTCTGTCATCTTGGCAACTGTTGTATTTTTTTTATGTAACTGGAGGGTAAGGGCTGCACAGACCGAAATATAAATGTTCTGAGGGGCTTTACCTATCATTATCTTAGCAAATAGCGGCGAAAGGCCAAAGAGTTTCACAGAGAGTCACTGCAATGGGGCCTTCCTCATTCTACCATTACAAGAAATCACAGGACAGTAAAGAAACAAACAGGAAGATAAAGGCATTCCTATTTAAGTAGCTGTAGGATCTGACGAAGTACAAAGTACAAGCTCTTAATAAGAACACTGATCATAAAAACTGACAAATATAACTCATTCTGATGACATAGAGTGAAATCAGTATCACTTTTAAATGTTGCATGTTGGGATATGCCCTGTTCAACAGTTTCAGTAACAACATCAACAGTTCCCAGCATTTAATTGGACATTAGAAACAATAGCTGGCAAAGCAGAGAGTAATCACAGATCTTGAATGCATTTTTGTTTAATGAGACCAACTTAAGTTCAGAGAAGAGAGCTTACAGCGCTGGACTGCATTGTCAATGGTTCAAAAATGGATGAAAACTGTCTGGAGAAGTTTGTGTGAAAAATGATTCATCCTCAAGCCTGTCAGTATCTCACCTGGCAATGACTGAGGTCAGCTTCTCCACAGAGGTGGGCACATTTCAATGAACCGTTTGAGAGGATCCATCATGCTGTTAAACTTGTGCTTCACACATTTATAAGTCCTGATTCCCATTAAACAGAAAAATTCATTCTCTAGAAAATGCCAATACAGCGGCCACTATCACGTAACTTCAGTTTCAGCCAGACTAAAAGGGCATAAAGCCATATGTTGTCTAAAATTATCAAAAACTGTCTGAGAAAAGAATAAGTAAGAAGATCTGATAAGATTGTCAGTGTCAGCGTTTGGAGATGGTATCAAATATGCTGTGCTACAAATACAATTGGGTTGATAATTAAATATTCTTGGCGATTTCTCTTTAGTTAATATTTCCTATTTCTTTTCACTGTTAAAAATCTAAAAAGCCAGACTCAAGCCAAGCACTGCAATTACTCAAATGAATGAAAGTTATGAAGAGACTGAGATTAAATCAGAGGAAGACTTGGAAAAATGTGTTTCTGGCGTCCGACACTGCAGTGCTGATCATCCATCATTCCATCAAGCAACTTAAGAGTGGTGCAGCAGCTCGGGTAACCACGGTGAATGTGGCTCTAACAGGCCCTTTAATTCCACAGAACACATGAAAAACAGCGTTTACGAGTTTAAAAACAGGAGTGGAGAGATGTCCTGTTGAGTGATATTCCTGGTTCACTGGCTCTGACTAGAATTCTTTCTTTGCTCATCTTCCACAACTGACATGACAGAGAGTCCTGCAACACTCATTTTGCAGCAATGAGGCCTAAAAATGGGGCAAACCATAACCAGACTAAAGGCCAACACTCATAAAAGCTATGCTAACCACAAGCGTGGTCGGTTGGGAAATCCACTCATTTTTTCACAAATGTGTGCACCAGTGAGAAGCTGCTTGGGCACAAGTTTAGAAGTTTAGTTCAGCACTGGAGCCGGGCCACACCAACACATGGGAAAAGTCCCCGATTTGAACGACATGTGATAATGATCATTGGCAGTTTTTTAAAAGCTATTTTGTATTCTGCAAACTGCATTCACTCATGAAAAGCATTCCTCCTTGTGCTGCTTTTGAATTGCACTTCTAAAAGGTCATTTGTGGGCAGCATTCAGACAAAAAACTGCCAAGATGAATTGGTGCATCAGTAACATGAAACAGTGTCACGGTGATTCCAAGAGGGGATTATGCCAACACAAGAGGATTAATACAGACATGGCAACCCTAACCCTGACAGGGAACAGTGAGAGACCTTATTGCTTTGCTCTTTGCTTACATGTCTCTGATCGCATCTAGCTGTCTAATCATCTGTGTTCAGCTGTGCTTTGGTTTCATCCACATCATCTGCAGAAGATGAAGTCAGTTTAGCTTGAACTCTGCAGCATCTAACTGCTCCATCTAAGTACCAACAAAGTGCAAAAAAAAAGTAGAGAGTACACCAAGGTTGCTCAATCGTATGAAATCTTTAATAAAAAATTACCTTGTGCTTAGTACAGCTGTGTGTTATGCATGTGTATGTTATGCACAGATGTCGAATTGCGCGACCTAAATATGTAGCGGGTGGTGGGAATTTATGACACTCGGAAACACCCCCACAATTTAATAAATTGTTCATTGTATCATTTCTGACAGATAAGTCCTGGTAAGTACACAGTGGTCGATTTGTAGTAGGATCGCAGCCATGTGATCGTCAGCAAGCAGCTGATGTAGTGTTCACTGGTTGTCATAGTTACAGTGACGCCATGCTGCTACCTCGCTATGACAAAGAAATCTAACAGATCCGCGGATGTACACTATAAGCCACATTACTGCCAAAATTTCATCATTTGGTCCTTGTGTCATTTCTGACCTTCCCTGAAAATGTCATCCAAATCTGTTAGTCCGTTTTTGAGTACTGTTGCTAACAGACGACAAACAGACAGACAAAAGTACGCCGATCATCACATAATCCGCCTTGTTTCCAAGAGGAGTAATTAAAGCATAACTGAGATGGCAAAGGGCCTGTAAACATGTCACTTGTACATGAGTTAATGCACAATCTTGTGCTAAGTCCATATGCATGCACATAAAACAGAATACAGCAAAGAAATCCTATTTAAGTTACAGGACAAATGGAACATGAACGACACTGAAGTGCACGGTGTGTATACTGTAAGCAGTACTGACAGGTAAGTAAGTATAATTTAAAATAAAGTCAAAAAAGTTCGCTCATCTGGTTCAACAGAAATGTGTAGGTTTAGTTTGATCAGTAATCAAACTGTCACCTTTTCCCCACCCACTTACAACCAGTGAACAGAGCATAGAGGAAGAAAAAAAGAAATGCTCATGTAAAATAACCAACAGTGGTTTAAATTTCCCAGAAAATTAAGTTTTCGTGTGGGATCCCGTTATTCTTACAAAGAATTAGTTAGGTTTTACTGTAAAAGGGTTAAATACCAAGAAAATAAAAGGTCCTGAAGGAAAGTTTTGAGAGTTGCAGAGTATCTTGTTTTCCTCCAACAGGTCTATCCTGTATTAAATACTTAATGCCAGGATTCTGTCACAGATATTTTGCGTTAGATCAAGCAACTATAGAGTTGCACGTTTTTGGCCATGACTTGGTAACTGACGACACATTGGCTCCTGACCAATAAGAGACAGACAAAACAGAAAACTTTAATGACCTCACCTGCACTGGCGACCAGCTCCTTCGCCCGGCTGTAGACACAGAAAACAGCCATGTGAGACAGAGCCGAGAAACAATTAATATCTTTTGTCAATCACTCCTGGACTTGAAAATCACATTGTGCTTCTATGATGGTGTTCATGGGAATGGAATTTTATTATTATTCACAAGAGCCACTGGCGTTCCAGCAAGTGTCTCTTTGACGAGATACGTTAAGCTGCAGCAGCCATAGGAAAAAGTGATCCGTGTGATGATAGCTGTGATGGATGGCGGCGTGACTCACTTCTCCAGGCTGGGGGAGCGGGTGAGGAGGTTGGCCGAAGACGCTGCCTTCTTGTCCAGACGTTTCCTCTGCCTCTCCGGGTTCCCCAGTTTCTCGCTGTTTCTACGAACCCTGGAGTAGCACATGAAGTCGAGTCAGCTTCCACATTTAAGCACTCCACACAGATCCCACTCACATGTATGCATTCATCCCACTGTTTATCCATGCAAAGTATTCACGTGTTACCAGTGTAAGTACATGCATATGACCAAAAAAAAAACATGCAGGGTTTGTTTTAATCTTGTAATGTTTTAATTCACTTCCTTCTAATTGGATAAATCCATTTTAATAACACTTGGAACCTATTTTATTTAGCTTTAGCCATTAATACTTAAAAGAAATCACAGAAATAAATGCACTTTTGCAAAGCCCTACCTACTGTCAGTCCTTCCATTTAAAGTCCTGTATGTGTGGTGCTTACAGTGATAACAGTGGTGTATTTAGAATTTATGATCATTTGTGAAGCACGGGGATAATCACTTTAGAAAGACCTAAGAGCAAATTTTTCTTCCTGTGTGGCAACCATTGATTTTTTATTTGAATTTACAGCTTTGATAAACATTACCTTCCTGGACATGGTGTTCCCCTGCCCAAATAAAGAGTAAGAAAAGAGCAAGACAGGGCAGAACAAATGCTCAGTTCTCCATACAGTCAGTGAAAGGTGTTACAAGTTAAAGTCTCTTTTATGAGCTGGATATCTTGTTTGCTGTGAAATGAAGAGATATTACAATCCTGGCATTGCTGTACAAGAAGCAAACACAGTATAAAAACACTTCAAAGTTGAGGTTACATCTGTTTATTATTTCCAGTATTTTTAAACCGTATATATTAATGCGAGAGAAGGTTTTGAGGACGAAAGACGGAGGATAAACTAAATGCTTTGCAAACCCAAGTCGGACCCTCTTGGCCATCGAAATTAGCTTCAGCTGCCTAAGCTTATTCCTAAACTAGTTAGTCTGGCATACTAACATCTGCAGCTACTTTAGAGCAACAAACACACTGTTAAATCCATCCAAGCGAGCCAAAACAGCAGAGGGTTGGTGTTAACATCTATCCATCCATTACCTATACACCCCTTAATCCTCATTAGGGTCGCGGCTGACTTGGGGTGCAGGCAGTTGCCAATCTATCATAGGGCTACACATACAGACACATCCATACCTACGGTCAATTTAGAGTAGGTTAATGTCACCAGTTAACCTCAGCATGTTTTTGGACTGTGGAAGGAAGCCAGAGTACCCGGAGAAAACCCACGCATACTCACGGAGAACATGCAAACTCCATGCAGAAAGGGTTAGCTTCAAGGCTAAGTGCTAACCTCCAAGCCTCTGTGCAGCACCTGATGTGAACATGTTCATAACAAGTAAGTGTGGAGAGTAACTTGTTCACTTTTTAATTTTCAGTTTCTTTTCTAAACAATTGTGGCTAGCATGATGGTTTGTTTGACCAGAACACGTTTCCTTTTAGCAATTCCTTGTTGTTTGTAGATCTCAGTGTGACTAACAGAAATGTTGCACACAACCTACAAAAATTGCACCGAAGTACTAATAAAGGTTCTAATGTTTGGCATTCATTCCTAATCTTGATGTGGCAACTTGCAGAGGAGAAGATTGGTGCATGTAGCCTCCCTTTTAAAAGTTTTGTTGATAGTAAAGGTCAAAAACTGGATCGAGATGAACAAACACGTGCAGATAAAATCCATCTGTCTATTGTCTTTCAGGGTTTCTTGTTACACACCCTGTTCCTGAGCACATGCCACTGTAGCAGAACCATCAGCAGAGGAAGTGTTGCGGGACTAAATTAAAAAGAAGTACGTCACTGGGCTCGGATCTAGGAAGTGAAACTCAGCTGGCAACCCATCTTCCTAAAACACTGCACTAATTAAACTTTCGGTGCAGGTTTGAGTAGGAAGAAAACTATCAGCTTATTCTGTCATCACACCAATGTCCATTTCTGCTATTACTTCACTGGGTTCCAGGTCGAGGATTTCCCCTCTTTCTAAAACCGTCTTAGCGGCAGAACTTTTAAAACACTTGACCTGCTTCATCTCTGTGGTCTTTATATTGCACCCTGAGGAGATTTCAAATGTGATTAGATTCCTGTACATCACTCTAATCTATGAAATCAACAGCAAAGTCTGTAACATGGAGCTTCTTCATTCATTTCAACTTCTACCTTCCCTGACTACAGTCCAATGACGAAGCAAAATGTTGAGTTGTACACAGCTCAGGTTTCTATTGAGGGACACAACAGAGCTAAGCTGAGGTTCTGGAGCATATGTTCCCCATCACAGATGAAACCCTCTGACAATCCACAAGAAGAAAGTAGGACAAAAGAAAAAATAAACACACAAGGACTTACAGCAAAAAAAACAAAAGCAGTAGGGATCCAGCACTGTGCCCTCTACTCACGATAAGAAAGTGTCATTTAATAGGTTCACAGTGGAACACAAATCACTTTTTGAGAGCGACGATGTTAGGAATGATTACAGGGTTAAAGTAGAGCTGAGCTAAAAAAGAAATTAAAGCAGTTTGTGCGTTTCTGCAAAACCCAGTTGAATGTGAAAACCGTAGAGGCGCTGTGTCAACTCTGCACATCTGCATCATCTTACAGAGCATCCAACTTTAATACTTCCTGGCAACAGTAAAGTTGTAACTCAGAGGACCACTGGAGGTTGGTTTGATAAATATTAAGTCTGGTGTAGCCTGTTTATGCATATATTCTACTTCAAAACATTTTCTGTCTTTGAAAGGTTGTATCTGTCCAGTCCTGTAAATCCCCAACCTTGTTCACTCTCAGTGTATACCCCAGCCCTACCCCGTTTTGTATATTGTACTGTGTTCAACTGCCCTCACGTCAAATTTTCCACTGGACCCAGATCTGTGTGTGCCATGGGGCTACTTGTGGCTATGTCACTCAGTGTGAATGAGTGCCACCATTATGTTCTTCTATGGCTTTATGATTCCCAGCCCCCTGCTCAAACACATGAAAAAGAAAGCACACAAAGGGCTGCAGTGACTATAACGACAGAATATGTCATCTCCCTCAGGTTTCCTGCTCTAAGATGGCATCAATACACTCTGGTAACTTGAGCCTGATTGTTTCATTACGGGGTTTGCAATGCAACTGGGGTTTGCAGAGTCAGAATCACCAAAACTACGCTCCAGTTGATTTGTTTCTATAAGCCATGCAATCAGCCGTGAGAAAAAATGATTATGAAAGCGGCGATGAGGGAGATAACGCACAGAGTCTTCTGTCCTTCCTGTATGGTGGATAGAGGTCCAGAGCGAGCGCTGAGGTTTTGGTCTGAGGTCCTGAGTGAGACGGAGGCAGAGCCCGGTTCCTCTGGAGAGCAACTTCCATCCTGGAAGTCCTCCCTCTGGAGTCCTCTCATGGTGGTGGGTTGAATGGGTTCTTCCACTAATGATGTCCAGGTCAGTTCTTTCTCCTGCTCCCCGCCTCCTTCTTCATCTTCTTCCTGCTCTTCATCCTCCTCCTCCATACCGGGAACACGGTGGAGCTTGGCCCGGGTCCCCTCAGGCAGAGACTCACTTGGAAAGAGGGCATCCTCCAAGTGCAAGCTCTGGACCCTTCTGGAAAGAGTAAGCCGGTCCTGCCCTGCTTCCTGCACTTGCAGCAGGGTGGGCTCTGTCTGGGTTGACCTGTCCAGTGTTGCTGGTTTGGTTCGATGTTCCGTGGACACTACATGTCCATTAGCATTGGTCGCAACGCTTTCTGACAGTTGGCTAGGGATAGTTCAGAGGTTGAGAACAACACAGGAAAGTCATACAGGTAATCACAGACATCATAAATAGGAACACAAACAGGGTTGTGAACAGCATCAAGCTGTATGACTATATATCTGGTGGAGGAATACAGTAATGGCTCGTCATTATCCATTCTGTTGCTCTAAGACTTTGGCTTGAAGGTGCAGTACCTGGTAGCAGGGTGGCGGATCCCATCAACAGCTGAGCTGGAGGACAGTTTTCTGCTGCTGGTGCAACCATCTGAGCAGCACACTTGGTTCAGCATCCGTGAAGCACCTGGGTTCACTGAGGGGACCAAAGCAGATTATTAGTTTTTCTTGAGTTATCCTAAAGTAGTGTACTCTGTAAGTCCAAACATTTTCCCAAGGCCAATGAATAATTAAATGACATTATGTGCCATCTAAAACAGGGTTTCTTTTGAATTTTTTTGACCCTTGTACCAATATGCAGTGAAGAGCACCCACCTGCTATGAGCTGCTGCTTCAGTAATGGGAGGAGCTGGTCGTGGATGCGGATCCTGCGCAGAGCATCGGCCAGCGAGGACTTCAGCAGTGTGATCTCGTCCTCCTGTGCCTGCAGACGCACCTCCATCATAGATACTCGGTCTGGGAACTCAGCACTGCTGTCTGCTGACACATCATCTATGAAGAGAACAGTAAGATATCAGAGAGGGAGTACGTATCTGCTTTACTCAGCTGGTAGGTTGTGTTCCAGTGCCCTTTAAAACTCAAACATCCAGCTGGTTTAATGCACCAAAATCCTGTAATTACCATTTTTGAATCTGTTGTTGCCTCTGCTTAATAAACGGCTGAGTGGTCTTTTCCTCTTATTCTGAGTCACAAACATATCAGTGTCTATACATCAAAACATTAGATTACTGTGAGGAGCATATTAATCCACCAAGGAACACAGCAAAGTTATGCGACGATTGGTGTTGCTTTCTCTGTCCGTCTGGTAGCAACATTACTCAAAAACAGACTAAAGGATTTGGATGAAATTTTCAGGGAAGGTCAGAAATGACACAAGGACCAAGTGATTAGATTTTGGCAGTGATGAGGCTTATAGTCTGGATCCACGGATTTGTAATAGATTTCTGTATCATTGTGAAATAGCGACACTAAGTCATTGTAACCATGACAACAAGTGAACACTACGTCAACTGCCTGCTGATGATCAAATGATTGTGATCCTACTACAAATCAACCACTGCGTACCACAATTTTTTTTTAAAGATTTCATCCGTCGGAAATTGTACAATTGAGCAGCGTTGGCAGAGTACTGCACTCTCCGAGTGCTTTTCTTGTTTATTTTTGTCTTTGGATGAGATCATGAAGGCATGCAATTGTTGCTGACGCGAAAAGAAACATGCAACCTTTCCAATAAACACTCACTTTTGCAAAATCAACGGCCTTTTTCCACCACTCGGTGTTTTTGTATGTTCAAGAAGCCCACATAACTTGATGTCAGTTGCACTTAAGTCTGAATGTTAAAGGATTGGGTAAAATGTGTCTAGATGAAAAGAGAAACGGGAAAAGAACTTAAATGCACGCTAAAAACTCTTTAATAGTTTACTGCTATAACAAGTGCTCTGGTTTGTAAAGTCAATCTTGTATATTTCTTGCGTGTGTGTGTGTGTATTGCTATTTTTGTGAGGATTAAAGTTTTGAAGGGTTAAACTTGGTCTTTTTATTTAGGATAGGGTTAGGATATTTGTTGTGGTTAGATGTTTCAGGAGCGGAATAGTGTCCTCACATGTACAGAAAGACCAATTTGTACGCATTTTTTGGCATCCTCATGGGACAACAGATATTTAGAGGATTGTCCAAAGGCTTCTCAAAGACTCTGCTGTGCGTGAAGTAGAGCTATAATTCACATATGTGTTTGTATACGAAGCACATAGCTGGTTCTGCCTCAGAAAGTCTGTGTATGTGTGTGTGGAATGCCTCCTTCTGTTCTTGTGTTCTGGGATGGAACAACAGGAGAATATTTTCCTGTTTCAGCTCCACTCAGCTGTCTTGGTAGTCTTCATGGTTACTCAGGCCCACAATTCACACTCAGCCAATTTAAGTGATATTTTTGCACTGCAGTCCAAAAAAGCACACAATTGACCGAGAAACAGTTTGCCCACTCCGTAATGGGTAGGTAGGTAAGAGGTCCTCAGACGCCACTTTTTTCCGCAGCAATCCTCTAAAGACTCATGGACTCAATTTAGCAAAGGCTAACAGTCAACATTCACAACCTAGAATTAAACACTGCCAGTAACTGCCATCTCCACCTTCATTTCAGCAGGGAGTTAGACACTCTGGCCATTCACATGTGGGAATGAAGGCGACAACACGTTATGATGTCTGTGTAGGTTCTCATTCATAGGTCATGGTTAGCCAAAGTTGTTTAAATCAATCCACTGGACTTTAAGAAAGTTCCTTTAAGACGTTTCACCTCTCATCCAAGAGGCTTCTTCAGTTCTGGTGGTGGTTGGTGTTGCCTCAGCTTTGGCACTTTCTTAAAGTCCAGTGGATTGATTTAAACAACTTTGCACACGTTATGATGTTCTGATTTTAAAATGAGAATGCTATAAATTCTCAAATCACGGTCAAGGCCTTTACCTCAGCTACACAGAATATTAGGCCATTAGAAACTTACCCTTGTTTCTAATGGTACATGGTTTTTATTCATAGACTTTTAAAATCATCAATCTATCTACTTTCTGCTGCTCATCTTGAGTTGGGTTGCAGACTAAGCTACATTCTCCTCTCCCCGGCAATATGGAGGGTCTCCTACATTCTGACCCACTGTAGAGATAATTTAAAAATCGGATCTTGTCTGTGTCTGTGTCCAGCCTGTGTCTCCTTAACGTCACAGGATTCAATTAACATCATTTCACTGTTTGGTCACAGCTCTTAAATTCAGCTCCTTAGAAATAACCATCCTCTCGTCTCTTTCTGAACCCAAGTTAAGATCTTAAAATGCTCCAATCTTCTCACTGTACTGATTTTTATTTGCTTGAAATTATTCGCTCTGGTATAACGGTAAAATGTCTGCAGCAGATTTGCGCCAAACGTCTGGTGGATTTTTGTGGTTGTAGTACTGCAGTTTGGCCGGTGCACCAGATTCGTCACACAGCACTGCTCCTGTTGGCTTGCTTGAATTCCTGGTTCCACATTGTAACAGCTGGGCAGTCACACTTTAAAGTGTGTGCGAATGTTGGAGTCTTGGTTTGGTTAAGTTACAGAAATGGTCAGACAGACATAACTAATTTAATGGATTTCCAATATGGCAAGAAATTAGGACGGAGTATGCAAGCCAACCAGTATTAGCACAGCAAAGAACTCAACTCTAGCACCACTCAAGGAATCAGACTGTGATGAGATGTAGATAGAAGACACTGAGATAGCTGAGAACCAGAAAAGAACCCTGGAAAGTTCTCAAAGACGCTTGAGAAATCCTTGATAAACTGTGCGGCAGTGTACCAAGGAGACCTGGTGCTGTTTCAGAGGTAAATACTGATTTGATTTGCACCTTTTCTCACTATTTCACATTTTAGAAAATCAATCTAAAGCCACAAAAGGTCAACCAACTCCCTGAAGATGATCTAGGTCTTTAGTCAAGACTGAAACAGGAAGAGCAATTTTGCACGACAGTGAATTCAACTCATGAGTTTGAGAGTTGTAGGGCTAAATCAAAACTAAGCTTACTGTGATAAGAGGTAATGATGTGTCACTCAGCGGAACTCGAAGATTTTATAAGGTGATTGGACCAGAAATGAGCTGGCAAACTGATAAATAAAGTTTCACCTGTGACTGCAACTGGACTACATCTGTAATAAAATTCATATAATCTGTAGTAGAAACAGTGGAAGGAAATGACCAAGGTACCATCGGTGCAGACTATCTAAATAGCCGTTTATTCTAATAAATCCTTGTATGACAACTTACTTTCTGTATAAATGACATAAAGTAATGAATTGAAGGTAAACTGCACTGCTGGCTTCAATGTTTATTTAAGTTTAATGTATTCATATTTTGGACTTAACCGACATTTTTCTTTTATTTATTTACTTGAGCGTAAACAGGTCAGAATCTTCAGCTCACATGATAATTAACTAAGTACACTGGGGTTTTGGACTGTTGATCAGACAAAACAAGACAACAAAAGACAATATCGTTGGGTCTGTGAAATTTCAGCAGACTTTTCTGGAATATTCTTGACATTTTATTGACAAAAGAGCTACATGATTTAACCCTGAGAGGCACAAGCGATTGGATCCTACACTCCTTTTTTTAATGCCATTTTTGTTATTTTGGTTAAGAATAATCATTTGTATTTGTTTGTATTATATTTTTGTCCCCACAAGAATGATTTCATGTTTGAAACAGGTTTATTTTTCACTTCATAACAGATTTTGAACATTTTGATGATCGAAAAAAAAAAGAAGAATATTACACAGAACAGCAATAGAAGAATGTCAACATCCATTTTGGTGACATTTTTCCACTCTTTTCTTCCAAATTTCTGCACTGCATCACCTCTTGTATGACATTATCAGTGATAAAGAGCTTGGGGTAGCAATACATATATTGCAATTTCTTTAAAAGTAACATAAAAATTTAAATGGAATGATATTAAAAACATGTGTTTTGAGGAATAGATGGAATATGAAAAGATAAAAACTTTACATGACAAAGGCATTGTAAGAAATGACCCACATGCATCTAAGGGTTAATAAACAAAATAGCTGATACATAATTTGATAGTTAAAACTGTTGGTGGCAGCTCTTGTTTCAATGGAAGCCTTTGTGTTAGATTTGTTTATCACATACCTACAGGTCAGAGTTTCTTTACGACAGCATGTACACTTCTGTTGGCACAACTTTTACAATCCAGGAGTCCAGTGCTAACTAACACAAATAAGAAAGCTTCATTAAAGGGATTAATTAGAAACCTCCACTCCAAACCAGCACAAAAGAAACAGCAGAAATTATAAATCTCTCTTAATCCTGACCAGGGTGCCTCTGTGTGAGAGAAAGGCTGGTTTACTACAGTTTTCCAACACGGGAAGGATTTCTACGACCAGCTGATCCTCCTACCACTTTCTCACACTTTGTAGGCCGACATCAAAGATCTAATGTTCATGTTTCCTTCATGCTCCAAACATGACTCATCACCTCAAAACAAGCTTCCTTGAACCATTTTCTAAGAAGCGACACTAACCCCAGTCTGGACTTGGCAGCCATTCAGTCAGTGCTGATGCGTTGAATGATTGCATCACTCTATCCAATCTGCTCCTGTATATGTAAATGACCTTTCTTTTACTGTTGCTTTGCCTCAACTTGTCTGTTCACCTGTCAGAGATGTTTTCCTTTCCCGAGCATGTCAACTGAAAAAGCTTGAACAGCTTCTTATAATTAATTACTGACGGATAAGCGTGATGGTTGTTTTGAGTCAAAGATTTTTTATGCGTGGGGGTTGAAAATGCTTCACTTGCTCAACTAGAAAGCCGCACTGGATGTACAGATCTGACAAGATACAGTCATAAACTGTCATAAAACCCTTTCAGTCAAAAAAAAAAACTTTGTGGTGATCCAGAGAAAGGAAAAGAAGAAATGCATTATCTTTATCTATTCTGAAAATGAAACAGTCAGAAAAAAAATCACCACATGATTAGTCTCCTTACAATAATGCACGATATTTAATGCTATTTCACCATGACTTTCTTGTATCTAAAAAAAAATCACCTTTGCCTTCATGAGGACTGAATGATTTGGTGAAAATATTAAATTGCACTTTATGTGACAAATATTAAATCTGCTAAAGCTAAAGTTCGATGATCACTGCTCATTCGTAGATTCCTGATGTCATTACGGCATGAGCTATCTTTTGCACACAAAGTCTGACTGTGACACCAGGAGGACGGCAGGAATTTGAAAAACCACTGCCACAGATTTAACCCTTTGAACTATATAGTCTATAAGGTGTGACTGTTTCATGATAAGACGTGTTTTACTTCAGTTTCAGTAAAGTATGCATGCCTTGACCTTGCGGCATACACGGATCAATCAACAAGCATGTTTGCACATCGCTAAAATAAAGTCAAGCTACATGTAAAGGCTGATATCTAAACGAGAATCATTGAGTTATTGTGTAAATTCTACTTCGAATCATTGATTATTTGTTTCAATAAGTAATTCAACTATCAGAATAGTCGCAGTTACAGTCGTATCGCTATATTCTATTTATTATAAACCAAATACTTGTAGAGCATCCATCCATTATCTATACACTGCTTGATTCTCATCAGGGTTGTAACGGGCTGGAGTCTATCCCAGCTGACTTAGGGTGAAGGCAAGGGACATCTGGACAGGTCACCAGTCTATCACAGGGCTACACATAGAGACCAAACAATCACACTCGCATTCACACCTGCAGAAAGTTTAGAGTTTCCAAGTAACCTCAGCATATTTTTGTGCTGTGGGAGGAAGCCGGAGTATATGCAGAAAGCCACACATGCACAGGGAGAACATGCAAACTCCATGCAGAAAGATCCCGGGACATGAACCGGGGATCTTCTACCTGCTAACCACCAATCCACTGTGCAGCCCGTAAAGGATTCAGTAAATTAGATTTACCAGGAAGTAAACATTTCCTTTGATATTTCTAAATTTGACATGGCCTGAATGCAGACACCTACAGTTTTCACTTTGAGCTGGCAGCCGCTGCCTGTTGGGCGACTGTCTACACCAAGAGATGCACTTTTGCCAAGTGAGTGATTTAAAAGCTGCTGGAGGCATCATGGAAGTTTTGGCATGTCAGGATTATGAATCACCGTGGCCTATAAAGACATTTTTCTTGCTACCATTTCACTGGAAGAGGCATTTCATCATCAGTGCTGTTGCAAAACACCTGGAGCTGAGGAGGATGTGTTTCTTCAACTGTTATGTTTACCGAAAACTCCTGCAAACCGATAATCTCTCACAAAAACAAGAAAAAAGCAGCCAGAGAGCGCAGTACTCCGCTAAGGCTGCTCAGTCATTATATGATTTCCGACAGATGAAATCTTCTAAAAAATTTCTGGTTTGCAATCAGTATACACTTTTAAATTTGAAAAAAATCTCAAAATACTGCAAGAAACATTTACTTAATTCAAGCTTAGCTGAAATGGAAAAGTTGGCATGTGGCTACAAACTGCAAAGTGGGAACAGAATTAGTGAATAAATGCTTTGTGACTTCAAAAACAAAATAAAATAAAGCCAGCTGCAGATTTACCAATAGAGAGTTTACACTTCCTGCCTGAATCGTCAAGAGTAAAATCCAGTGTCAGGACCTTCGGCCAGTGGCTACTGCAGGTAACAGGAAGTAGGTGATAAACCGTCACCAGCGCCTTGTTGGGAGTTTCCACTGAGACCACAAACAAACACAGAAAGACGCACGTACGCACACAAACTCTGCATAGAAATGTCTTATATTCTGTTTGCAGTCTTCATGCTGAGCAAAGCTTCATTGGGATCATGTGGGAGATGTAAACTTGACTGATAACTGAAACCCTCCTTAACATGCAGACCCGAACAGAAAGTGGACTGCTACACCCTCTCACTAAACACAACCTGATGATAAACGATTAAAACATTCCAATCCTTGTTTTTGCGAGGCTAATGCTCAAAACTAGAGGGAAAAGGCTGAGAAAAGCAGAAACACATGCTGAAAGTTTGTTCCTAGTGCGGGCCTCCTGCCATGTTCGTCTGAGGGGAAAAAGAGCCTTCATCAGTGAGCGCGTACCATCAAAGACCCTCCATCGTTAGCAAATAAACAAGCTTTGCTCCAAAACCCACAAGAAATCCATCCATGTCAACGCTCAGACAGTGATGGATTAGCACATGATTGCTAAAGCAGTTTTTGTCAGCAAATCGTCCTGCAGCAACCATGTTCTCACTTTTGTTGTTTTACAGTTCTAGAGAGAAGCTGCACATTCTGTATTTAATTCAAACCCTTTTGGGGGACATGACTGGGGGATCTTATTGTTTTAAAATGCTGACCACATAGGGATGTAATGGTACAACTTAGCACAAAATGTTTCGTTTGGAAAAGACTTCCTCAGTTTGATGCACCCCGAGAGTCAAACATCAGAATAGTCTATTTATGTCTTCATCCTCATACTACCAGAGTAGATAACCTATAGAACGCACATCTGAACATCTGCAGACGCTTGGGCATTTTCATTTATCTTGTGTGATGCACTGTTTCTATCACTGCATTGTAAGGCTAAGGGCCAGTTCATGCTTTCATGGCTCTGTTCATACTACAATAACAATGTCTCGATCTGCGGCACAGATGGTTGCGTTTTCTCCTGAATCGAACACAAAGGGACACTGCAGCTGGTCACAGATTAGGCTGCACCACGGTGTTAATGTGGTTATTCTTGAAACACAGTCTGTGAACGCAACAAAGGCGTTCTGGAGAATTTATAACATCCAACTGGGTTTGGGTATGCACAAATCTAAGCACCTCCAAAACTCTACACTAACCACTTCAATCATAAGTCTGTCAACAATTAGCTATAAAAGTGTAGATGACCAACAATTTCCTCATACATACTCTCAACATCCTGAACATTGGTACAAAGCGCCACAGGTGTTCCTGGAACTTACCCTGTAAGTATGCTTGTAATGCAGACGGTCTGCGTAGTCGCAAATTTTGAGCTATATGTGAATGTTCCAAGCTCACTGTTGCAAAACAGGGCAGAGGATACAAGTTTACATCACATGTACTCTTGCAGGTGTGGAAAGCATGAACTGGACTCAGATTGACCCCCACTGATCTGAATCATTGCTTCAGACCAATGGAGTCTTTTTTAGGTAGCATGTTTGACAAATGATTTCTATTTGCTTTACCACAAAAGGCAAAAAATAACTTAAGAAAAATAAAAAAGAAGTTTTCTGCTTTGTCTTTGTCACCATTCAAACTTCCCATATTCTGCTGAATGTGCTTTTATGATACTGGTCATAATAAAAGGACATAAAATTTAAAAAGCTTGCTCCCGTGGTTTTCAAGTTAGCAGTAGCTGCAAACGTGCTGTAGGAATTTTTATGGTTTTGTTTATGACATCTGATTAAGTAGGTCATGTTTCCAACAAGAGCCACAGTTGGCAAAACACAAGCAAGTAAACTAAACAAAAGACTAGCATTTAAACAGGTTTAATCCAGCCAGAACAGGTGGATCCATTAAAATATGCCTGGACCAGCCTCCAATTGTTGTTTTTACTTTTTTTTTTTATGTTCATGAACTGCATCATGTTACAGTGGTGATATGACATGCCGATCATATCATCACTGCAGTCTGGACAGTAGCCAAACCAAACTCTTAACTCTCAGCAGCTGATTCCAGTGTTACTGATTTGCTGAGAACTTACAATTAAAGGTATTAGAGGAGATTTAATTTCCTACGACTTTGAACGCAGCATGCGCATGCGCACATACAACCTCTCCTCACCCCCCTCTAACCTCCCCCCTTAACATTTACGAAGAAACGCCCCCCTCCAGAAACTTGCGTAGGACTCGTGAAGTTGCCTACAGTGTGCCTTCAATTTTGAATCAATCACCAACAGTGTCACCAGCAAAGCACCCCCACACCATCACACCTCCTCCTCCATGCTTAATGGTGAGAACCATGCATGTAGAGACCATCCTTTCACTTTTGCTATGTTGCACAAAGACACGGCAGGTGGAAACCAAAGATCTCAATTTGGACTTATCAGACCAAAGCACAGATTTCCACTGGTCTAATGTCCATTCCTTATGTTTCTCGGCTCAAACTAATCTCTTCTGCTTGTTGATTTTCTTTAGTAGTGGTTTCTTAGCAGCTATTTGACCCATAAAGTCCTGATTGGTTCAGTCTCCTCTGAACAGTTGATGTAGAGATGTGTCTGCTACTAGAACTCTGTGTGGCATTTATCTGGGCTCTAATCTGAGGTGCTGTTAGCTTGTCATTTCTGACACTGGTGACTCGGATGAACTTATCCTCAGCAGCAGAGGTGATTCTTAGTCTTCCTTTCCTGGGGTGGTCCTCATGTGAGCCAGTTTCGTCGTAGCGCTTGATGTTTTTTGCGACCGCACTTGGGGATACATTCAAAGTTTTTACAATTTTCTGGACTGACTGAGCTTCAGTTCTTAAAGTAATGATGGACTGTGGTTTCTCTTTTCTAAGCTGATTGGTTCTTGCCATAATATGGATTCTAACAGTTGTCAAATAGGGCTGTCAACTGTGTACCAATCTGACTTCTGCACAACACAACTGATGATACCAACTCCATTAAGAAGACAAGAAAATCCACAAATGAACCATAACAAGGCACACCTGTGAAGTGGAAACCATTTCAGATGACTACCATCCAGAGAATACCAAGGGTGTGTAAAGCAGGACTCAAAGCAAAGGGTGGCTATTTTGAAGAATCTAAAATATAAAACATATTTAGAGCTATTTCACAATTGTTTGCTACATTATTTCATGTATCTCGTTTCATAGTTCTGATGTCTTCAGTATTTATCTACATATTATACATACAAAGAAAAACACTGAATAAGAAGGTGTGTCCAAACTTTTGACTGGTAGTGTGTATTCTCGCTGTCACACACACCCAGCTGGGAGTCTGACCAAGAAGAGAGAAAATTACAGCTGCTGGGATGTACACATCCACCAAAAACACACAGAACAAAGCAGAGTCTAAAAGATGAAACTAAAATAGACAGCTGATGACGCAGGCCTCCTACCACTCCATGCTGTGCACTGCACCATTAACAGGGTACTATGATGTTGTCTTGGTATGAACTCCTCAGCAAACAGAGTGTCCACAACTCTCAGAGATTGCTATTTTCGTGACAACTGAGCAAACGGGAGGATGATTATCTCTGTGATAACTCAACCAGGAAGACTGTGAGACGAGAGTGAAAAGCAGTGCAAAATACTATCAGGCGAATCTCTACGTTTTTTGTCGTTGCCGTTTTCTAAATAATCTCAGTAAATACAGGCAAAGTGATTAGCTACCACGCACTACCAACATATGCTTGTAGTGTGCATCACTTGGATTTTATAAATAACTTGAGACCAGCAGTAGACGGACATATTTTGTCACATTTTCATACTTGTGCTTGCTTGAGGATGATTCCTTTCAGATTTGTACACCAAATCACCTTTCTCCAGGGCTACCATCACAAAGATTACCAGAGGCATGCCTCTTATGGATCTGATAATCCTTAGCAGCTGTATTTACATCTAGCAACCAGACAGTTATACCTGGACACCTGTGATGAAGATGCTTGCTCATAATCCTAAATAAATGCAACAGTGGCAGAGGTCTTGTACTTATGCACGGATTAACGTAAACATCTCTATGAGCCTACATCAAGAAGGGTGTTGTGGATAACCATACACTGCAGGTTGCTCTTTCTGGGCTGGCAGTGAAACGTTGCCACAGGTCAATTAGGGTGACTGCATGTGGCCTACTCCCAGCTTTGGCACTAATGGACTGATGGACTTTGAGGGCTGATTCAGGCTCAGTGTATGAGGGCTTAGGGTTGCCCCACTGACAAAGCATCATTTTCATGAGGGTTTAGTTGTAGACTCCAATTAATGAATCCGTCAGCTTGACGCTTTGAAAACTCCTCTTTTGGCGATCCACATTGAAGAAAGAATCCACCGGACTGCTTGATAAATTTGAGCTGTTTTCTTCATCTCACGCTCGACAAAACTATTGTTTACGAAAATGATTTTCCTTTTCCAGCTTTTTTCTAGAAATAGAAGAAGAAATAGAAAACTATGGCTAGCCACACCTTCTATCTCAAGAAGCAATGAAAGGTGCACCATTACTGGAAATTGTAAATATTGTAAATACGCTGAAGGTTGAAGGAGGGGGACTGGAACCAACTTAAGTGGGATGCTGTTTCTCCCTGTATTGGACTGCTCTGTTACAAAGCCTAGGCTCTTCCAGTTTTCCACCTAAAACTAAGATTCACTGTTAAATTGTTAATTAAGAACATTCTCTCCTCTCAGACTCGATTGTAGCAGCTGGAATTATACGGACACGAAATCACACCGTCCACATCTGGTCAAGTACACCAAACAGGAAGTGAGAGTTTTCCCGCAAAGGCACTGTTTATTGCTGAATTTGCCCGCAGGGAAAAAAAAAACCATTAAGTGTCCTCAACCAGCCTGGATCTGTCTGCAGCTCTGCTTACACATGCAAATACCACACTGTCAATAAAAGTGGACGTCCAAGAATAGAAGTGAAGTCCAAACCCTTTTTGATATTTTAGTTACCCAAGAGGACATCATCAATCGTAGATACTATATATGAGTTCTGTTTGGGTGTAGTCTATCTCAGGGAAATCTGCCTCTTATAGAGTCCATGGAGTATTTCTGGTGAAGCCATGTCTGGCAGTTTGGCGGTACCACACCCACTGCCGCTATAAAAGAGCTTCTTCACACGATCCGTTTTTGGCAGTGAGATCCTGCACTTAGTAGGCCGGTTTTAGACATGGATGAGATGAATGGAGCGTTTTACTGTCTGGTTTTGTTGGTTGTAGAAGTGATATTTGCAGGGGGAGGGAATACTTGAACGCTCCACGGTCTAAATTAGCCAAGGAGAAGTGTGTCTTCGCTATATATAAAGTCTCATCTTTTCATAGTCTGTGTTTTTTCTGTCAAAGAGCAAGTTAGGACAGCCACAACGAGTGAAAGACTTTATACGGGAGACTATAAATATAATCCTGTGGCTTATTTTGCCTTTTTAGACTGTGCTGAGTATAATCTTCTATTGCAGAAATGCAGTGAAACTTTAGTATTAGTAGTATTTTTTTTGTCGTTACAGCAGATTTAAATCATTTATACCAGAAAATCTGCTGTCTTAAACAGGAAGCACTTCATGCAGTTTGTAGGAAAATGTCCTTAAGAGAGAAACATTTTAATTTTAAGACTACTGAATGAGGAGTTATCTGGAACATCCATCCACCTCAAACCAGTTATTGAACTTAATTAGATTTACATGTCTTCAATCAATGCTCTTTTTTATCTGTCACATGCACAGTTGTACTAAGCACAATACAAAATGTGAAATGTTTTGTGTGTCTGATCTGGCATGTACACACAGTAATTGCACACACAAGAGGAAATGGTTAAGGACACACAAAACAAAGAGCCTGAGTAGTTATAGAAACAATATAGAAAGAGAATGTGTAACAATATTTACAACCTGTAGTATGAAGATTGAACTGTAATATAAGGATTTAAATACAAAGTGACTCTAGTGTTGTTATTGTGATGTATAAATATGTGAGTGTGTGCATGTAGTAGTATGAAATGTGCAAAGTGTGCACATGCAAAAGGCATGGATGAATATGTGAGTATGGCATGTGCAATATGTAGTATCAGTGTAGTGTGCATGTTGTGTGCAAAGTGGATGTGTGTCTACTGAAGTCCTTTTCAGTTCTTGTTCAGATTGTGAATGGCCTCAGGAAAGAAACTCCTCCGCATTCTTTTTGTTTTGCCCTTCAGGTAGCGGAACGGTCTACCTGAAAGCAGCAGTGAAAACAGTCCGTTTCTGGGCTGCCTGATGGTTTCCAAGGCCCTGGATCTGCACCGTTTGTTGTAGAGGTTCTGCAGGTGGGAGAGGGTGGTTCTGATAATACGCTAAGCTGAGCACCAGCTGACATGTCCCCTTCCTTCACCCCTAAGTCAGCTGGGATTGACTCCAGCGCCGCGACCCTAATGAGGATTAAGTGGTGTATAGATGCATCCTGAAGCAATGCCACAAGTGAGACAAAAATACTCTTGTGCATGTCAGTCTTCAAATCGAAGGCCTTCCAGTTTAGCATCGATCCATTCTGCAGTTACTATCAAATCAATCAATGACTGGCTGGTGCCAGACTTTTTTGCATTCTTTACTATTTTGGAAAAACAGTATTTGGAAACTGTCACAAAGATCTAACGACAACACAGGCACACATTAACAGTTTTCATATCAGATCACATTTTATACTGCAGTGCACCCGCATCAACATGCAGATCTGCATGCACAACTGCTTTTCTGCTCTACACTGAGAGTCTGGTTTTCTTGTTTTCAGTTTTTCAGTTATGAGCCAAGACTGGGGGTGACTCATAACTGTTTGGCAACGGCTCAGGAGAAGCTGGAATTTGATCCACGTTAAATTCAGAGCAACTGCACTGGAATGCTGGTTAATATTCAGACTCCATCAGGTCATAGAACTACTGTAAACACGGTAGTTCCAAAGTATTCGAAAGATTATGACTACATTATGTCAGTAATTATGTCCTGAAAGGGTTTCCATGTGTCTATAAGTTTCCACTGAAGGCGGCGGTGTCTCACATTCCTGTCCAAAAAGTACCAGAGTATAAAAGAACTGACAGGAAATGATGTATGAATGTGTATCAAGCAGAGGACACAGGAGACACTTATTTCATCTTGTCTCTTCACACACTTAGCATCTGGTATTACTTGGCTACTGAAATGCTCCTTCAAACCAAAACCTATGGCAAAGAGGAAGAACGGAAATTGAGACTTGATCACTAACTGGAACCCTCAGGGCACCCTCATCATAGTTCACCACTTTTTTTGTGGTAACCTAAGCTTGCACTGGGAAAAAAATTAATTTGTAGCATGAATGTTTGAGAGAACACGTTCCTGTGATGTGACTGTGCACATGCGCACAACACAATGAAACGATATACTGTGCAGCCCAAATATAGACCGCCAATTTTAAATAATTGAGTTTCTTTAAATATCCTGGTAATGTAGCTGACGTCTCACTAACTGTTAGCTTCAGCACATTTCTGACACATTGGCCATGGAAAAATCAAGAGTACTTTACTAATCTGAGTGCTTTCCTTCCATCCAAAAATTACTTAAAAACTGACAGTCACGATGCTGACATGTCGTTCAGGGGACAGAAAATGCAGTATATTATTTACGATTAATTTCTTTTGCATCTTCAATCAAAAACTTTCAGTCCCCTTTCGTTCATACTTGAAAAGTTTAATGCTATGAGGACGTTAATGTTGATTGACCTAGTTAAAATGAAGTGAAAATACTATCCAACAGAACTCCTCATATCATATTCATAATACATTAACTGCCCACAGGTGACTGAAATAGATCCTGAGGTCGTATTTGCACTAAGGCTCCCATGCAAACTAATCCAGACATAGCAGTGCTGTCTAGCTGGGTTACTATGAATTTATGATTCAGGTTATGAAGGAAAATGAATCGCATCAATTCACCGAAAACAGTCCTTTGCCAGTGAATCATTCCACATACAAGTGAGTGTGAGGCGTCAGAGCTTGTTGGTATTCACATGAAACACCACAAGTATCTAATGATTAAAAAAAAAAGAAAGAAAAAAAACTTGAGAATTTGATCCCAAAGCTAAGAATATAAATCCACTATTTGATTTTTGCTTTTCTGAAAGACTCCAGGTCACTCCAGGTCTTAAGGGAGGCTGGCTGCCTGA
The DNA here is from genome assembly GCF_021347895.1 of Acanthochromis polyacanthus. NCBI lineage: Eukaryota > Metazoa > Chordata > Actinopteri > Pomacentridae > Acanthochromis > Acanthochromis polyacanthus. The sequence goes on from NC_067135.1 coordinate 18,068,150, forward strand.
CAGCTACACTCTGTTGGACTGAGCACAGCTTTCTTGTCCAGCTGGCTCCTGCACAAGTTTACAGAAACACAACTTTTCATTCAGCTTGATTGCAGCCAGAAGTCGAATGGAACAAGCAGATGTAATTAGCCTAGCATGAGTTCCTTATTTACTTTTTTATCTACAGTAATTCTGCTGCTGTGCATGTGGAAAAGACTACCTCTTCTCTAAGTGTGGCTTCATTTTTTAAATGTAGCAAATTCCCCAAAATGAAAGTTGCTTTCTGTATTTGCGTGCAACATATGCTAAAAACATCAGCACGAGCATTTAAAAAGCAAATGCATCTCCTGCAGCATTTGACTGACAATCATATTTAGCATAATCTCGCAGTGTCCACCCACTCGTTTTCTACTGCTAACCTAAGGGTGCTGCATAATGACCTCAACCACCCACAGGTGCCGTTTCTCTCTCTTTGATTTTGATGCCTTGCCACTGCTCAACATCCTGTACACCCATGCACAAGTGTTTGAGGTCCCGTTTGAGAAGTGAGACGGAGAGCAGCAGCATCTGTGAGAAACACTTTCTCTTCCCCCACTGCACGTGTGTGACTGACTGCACAGCTTGTACGGCCCAGTCGTGCTCAGTATCGTTGCCATTTGGATGTGGATGCACAATGGAGGAATCCAGACCTTCACTGCAAATCTTTCACTTCAAGCTGCACTAAATTCATACACTACCGTTCAAAAGCTTGGGGTCACCCAAATGCTTTTCAATGAAAACTCACACTTTATTCATGTGCTAACATAACTGAACAAGGGCTTTCTAATCATCAATGAGCCTTGCAACACCATTAGCTAACACAATGTAGCATTAGAACACAGGAGTGATGGTTGCTGGAAATGTTCCTCTGTACCTCTATGTAGATATTCCATTAAAAATCAGCTGTTTCCAGCTAGAATAGTCATTTATCACTTTAACAATGTCTACACTGCATTTCTGATTCATTTATTGTTATCTTCATGAGAAAAAAGTGCTTTTCTTTCAAAAATAAGGACATTTCTAGGTTACCCCAAACTTTTAAACAGTGGTGTATGTTTACACGGTGTTCTTTGAAGAGACAAACTCTATAACATTAAAGCTCTACAAACCCCTTTAACATGGTTTTTGTCATTGGTTTGATTTCCCGCCTTTAACTCCACTCACATCAGTCTGGTTTTCCGTGGCAGCAGCGATATCTCTTGGCAAATTTAGTGAAGCGTTTAGTAAGCCAAGAGTTTTTAGTCTGCAGTGCCACAGAAAATAGTGAAAAAGGTCCAGCATTTTATCCTCGGCTGATGGGGACATTTGATGGTCTAAATCCAAAGATCTACAGTTGACTGTCTCATAAGACAAAGAAGCTGATCTTCTTAAGTGAGGATCACAAACTAATGAATGTTTGGCACAAGATAAAAAGACATGATCAATGCCTGCATCTACGTGTGCACTAGTATCTACGTTTGGAGTCATGATTTTAATCATATTCAGGAAAGGATTTTTCCATGAAACATGAGTATTCATTTCCCTGATTGCATGATAGTAAGATCCAGCTTTCTGATCATTTTTATATGTCCTGACTTTGCACCATGTCTGCCATAAGTTCTATACCAAAGAATGTTCTGACACCTGGATTTTTCTTAATAGCTTATCAAAGTTCTGAGAACCAAGATATGACATACATGTGCAAAACATAACCACTGTAATTCAGAACTCAACATTATTATTTGTCCCTTGAAAAATGAGAAACTCCCTCATAAACAGGATGCCATTAAATGCACACATTAATTGATCAACAAGAAAAGCAATCAGAGAGCACAGCACTCCACCAAGGCTGCTCAGTCCTATCATATATGACAGCTGAAATCTTGAAAAAAGATTAAGGCAGAAATCACGACACCACAGAATGTGGCCATTTAATACAGATGTACCAAAAAACAAAATGACGTTGCGCTGAGCACAGGTGTGTGTGTTATGCATGTGTACGGTATGTAGGGATACTGAATCATGTGACCTAAATATATAGCAGGCAGTGGGAATTGTTAGGACTCGGAAACACCTCTACAATTTAATCAATCGTTCATTGTATCATTTCTGACAGATAAGCCCCGATAAGTCCACAGCCATGAATTTGTAGTAGGATCTCAATCATGTGATCATTAACAGGCAGCTGACAAAGCGTTCACTTGTTGTCATAGTTACAGTGATGCCGTCACCTAGAAGAAGCCCTTGTTTGTCCTGGTAGTATTTCCAGAAGTGCACTGAATAAAAAACGTGAAAGGTGAGGGCACATAACCATGAACAACAATGAAAACCAATTGTACTTTTGCATACATGTTCATGTTTTCCAAGTGTAACAACCCATGCTTATCCAATACACGACAGTGGTGACAGCGTTGATGTATTAGTGATTTTACCAGGCTGTATCTGGATTAGGCTTATAAACTACAGTTTTTCATAAATGTTCAAACACTGATTTAACAGCTTCCTACCAGACCTGTGTCAAAATACAGGCTTAAAGGTTAATTTTAGCGTACACTGTGCTCACGCTGTACATTGTCCTAATCACATTTCAAGTGTTACATTTCCCTGAGGGGTCCTGAGACAGCTTAATCCAACCTTGCTGAATGGTAACTGTCCCTTTAAGTAGAAGTTTAATTTCAGCGACACATGAAGCCGCAAACTATTGATTCTCTGTCCTTGGCTTAATTAGCTACACTAATCATTTTCCAAACTAGAAGTACATAAGTTTCTTTATTTACATTTTTGAGCAGACAGAGATTCACTGCGTGGTTATAGATGCTAAATGCAGTGACCCAGATAAAAGCACCAATAAATTAGAAAAGCACTCGGAGAGCGCAGACCTCTGCCAGGCCATCTGTCTGTCTGTTTGTCTGTTAACAGCATAACTCCATCTCTCTCAATTGTACAGAGTCCTTCAAAAAAATCCTGGATCCAGACGGTGATCCGGATCACCTCCAAAATCTAATCGATTGTTACTTTTGCTCTTCCGGGCATTCTGTAAAAATTTGGTGAAAATCCGTCCATAACTTTTTGAGTTATGCTGTTAACAGACAAACAAACTCCGATGATTTCATAACCTCCTGGCAGAGGTAATAACCGTCAAAAAGCCCAATGAGATCATACATATGTGAGCGTACAGAACTGGCAGTGGGTCAGCATGCTGTTACAGATTTGACAAATTTGTCATATCTGGCTAAAGCAGACATAAACGTTATGGAAGACCAGCCTCACTCTGATTACAGATAACGAAGCAGCGAACTCCTCTATTGACTGCTGATGGCCCATAAATGTCTGCAGCTTGATGATCTCACTGAGTGAAGAGAGCTGATAGAATAACCAGAGCTCATTTACCTTTAGGGACTAACCTGAAGTTCACAATGAGATGTTTTTCTTCCCTCAGATTTTTATATGTACCGGCAGTGGAGAATTCGAGATTTTTTCACATTTACCTCACCTCAAAGCAGATAAATATGTTTTTATCGTTCATGTAAGACGCCAATGTTCTCAAATGTTAACTATAACAGCCACAAAGGAACATTCCCAAAGTAAAACACTCCAAAAGTACTCCATTTTCCTTTAGATGAGCAATGACCCACTCAAATAAAATCACAAATTTGACCACACATGCAATTCCAGCATTTGGCATTAGACAGTTTTTGATAGTTAGTGCCATAGACACACTTGGGTCAGTACAACAAAAGCAGTGAGGTTTATTATCTGCCCTGAAAGACGGAGAGAAAGCAACCCCCTACTACAATTCCAGGAAAACAGCATGCCTGCTTTTATGAAAGGAAGCAGTATTACAACATTTTGGGAAAAAAAACAGCAACCATTTGCTGATGCAACTTCCTGGTGATCTAGGCACAACTGCACCATGTTCAAAATCCACACAATTCACACTCTAGAGGAGATCATTAGCATGACTATGAGTTATGATAACACTGGATCAGTATCAGATGTATTGGCCAAATCTGTTTGTCCATTTTTGAGTAATGTTGCTATCAGACAGACAAACAGACGGACAGAAGTACGCGGAGAAATAATTATATTTCTAGACTTGATGATGCAGTCGCAATTACTCTGTCATCAAAACTGATTGATAAAAACTACCCACTACAAACCACAGATGAAGCAATATACAAACATACTCACAATATTAGCTTAAGAGAGCATGAATGTGTAAATCCTATACAGATATTTAGCTGATGTTTGGTGGCTCAATATTATTATATACCAACTTCCAGTAAAATACATTGTAACATATGATCATTTATTGTTTTACACAATCCAAACAGAGTGTAATAAAAACACATTAGTTACTCCGCCAAGGAACGCAGCAGAGCTATATGACAATTAGTGTTGGACCAAATAGAAAAAAGTATAAATATATATACAAAAAAGCATTTTTTTTCAATGACGATAACATTAAATGAATCAGCAATATAGTCTAGATATTGTTAATGTGGGAAAAGACTATTCTAGCTGGAAATAGCTGATTTTTAATGGAGTATCTCCATAGGAGTACAGAGGAACATTTCCAGCAACCATCACTCCTGTGTTGTAATGCTACATTGTGCTAGCTAATGGTGTTGAAAGGCCACCTGAAATTGTCTGGGTGACCCCAAACTTTTGAAGGATAGTGTAAATAATAGGGCTGGACCTGAATATCCCGAATATCCGAATATTCGTTCGCTACGGCGGTATCCAGATATTAATTTTAGTATTCGAATATTCGCCCCCCTGGTCGGACGTTACCGGGCGGAAAGAATACTGTCTTCCCTCCACCTTCGGGCCACATCGGCTCATATCGGCTCATCTCGTCCTGTGATCACATAAACATATACACATATGTCTATAACATATATACATTTGTCTATGTGATCACCCCCTCTTCCCCCCCAGACGAAAATATTCGGAGCTCGTCTCTTCCCTGCGCCTTCGCCCCACTTCGGCTCATCCCGCCGTGTTCTTCGGCTCATTTCGGCTCCTCCATTCGTGTTTGTAAACACCACCCGAATGGCCGGGTGGCTGCCGACTCTGACGTCACGCTTCACTTAGTTGCATAAACACAAGCTGAAGACCTCCGCTGTTTGGGAATTCTTCAGTTTAACTGAAGACAAAACGAAGGCAAAATTTGCACCCGGGAGACCAGAGTTTTGGTCCCCACCCCCCGTCGGACGTTACGGGGAGGAACGAATATTCGTATATTCGTCTTTATTAGGGCCCGAATATTCGAAGGCCAGAAACCACTATTCGGGCCAGCCCTAGTAAATAATATCAAAAAATCCTTAATATTGTGGCATTGAGTCAACAATATCTTAAAGCCCTTAATTCCTTTGATTTTAAGAACATTGATGATATGCACATTTAATAAATACATGAAAAAACATTTTTCCTGATTATGTTATCAGACGATTTTTAGACTGTTTGATCTATGAAATGTCCAATCTGCTTAAGACCTCACTGAGACAGAGGTGGAGTCTACAAATGTCTTGTTTTGTTTGACTCCACAAACCACAAACATTCAGTCTACAATACTGTATGACAAAGAAAAACAGCAAATCTTCTCTTCTGACACAGAAATCTGCACAGACTTTTTCAGTATTTTCCTTGATTATTGTCTCTGATTATTTTTCTGTCCCATCAGTTCACCCATTAGTCAACTAATCATTCTGGCTTCACTTGAACTTCACTGTCTGCAACTTCTACCAAGATTCCCACGAAAGCATTTCATAATTTGACCGACATGGGTGGAGAATAACAGTATCCTCTTGTTATCGCCAACCATAACAGCGACTTGTCCGCATCATCTAACTCATGATGTGGTGTAAGGCAGTCAGCTGACACTGAGACACAAGCAGGATCAGATGTACAACACAGCTGCAGAGTATCAACACACCCACATGACAGCTTTTAAAGATAACTAATCACGTTCATTATGAAGCACGAGGACAAGATAATTAGCACTGCCGACAGAGGTCTTCAGTGAGAAGCACAGCAGCCTCTACGTGTTTTTTTACATTTCAGGCTCCCGCCGGCGCTGAGCCACAGCCGTCTTGCCCACAGATGTTGGCGAACATCCTCATGTGATGTTTACTGTTCCCCTGTGTCCTGCATACCCGCCGCTTTACAAGTCAAGTAAACACGACATCAGTACATAAGGTGGGACAGCACGGCCTACAGATGTGCAACAAAAGCAGCATTGTGCAACACTAACAGTCACTATTGTTGGGTGGAAAGGGTGGAGCTTTTCAAACACTCCAGATTGTTGCTTGTTTGCAAAAAGTCAGCCTGGCTTGGAGAGCTACGTGTGCAACCGAGCTTTCTATTTAACTTAACTGTGCTTGTGCAGGAAATGGACATGCTGTTAAAAGTTTATACATTCTACATCACTGTTCCGATGTTTTGTCTCCATTTTCGCCAGATTGCAGTGTTTTCTCTGATCTGGTGGTCTGCTAAAGTCTAAAATCTCCTCTCAAGTTAAGAAACCCTGCTGACTGTCCAATAAAGACACAGTAGACACGACAGACAGATGAAGGAACTCAGAGAATAAAAGCTGTAGTCACGCCTCAAATCTGACTGGACTCTGCATGCCAAAACAAAGGCAGCTGTTCCAGTGTAGGGAAGACTTGGCGCTAAAACAGCAGCAGAAAATGTCTGCATAAGGCTCAATCCAGAACTGGATGACATTTGGGCTTCAACGTTTAAAAAACAAACTTTTCTTTTACAGTTTTTTGCTCCATATTCATCAATAATAGGCAATAAACTATCAAAGGTTTTAATTCCATGTTTTATTTGTTGTTTGCTAACTCTACTCTAATCACAGTAACAGGATTGCTAATCCATGCTAATGTTAGCTTTTTCTCAGGAGTAGAAGCTAGATATTTAGCTAGCTGTTACTGCTGACCAAGAGGACAAACTTACTGATGGAAAACAGAAAAGAAAGAAAACATTAGGGTGACAAAAAAAATCCCACAATTACAAGAGACAAAAATAACAAAAAAGGAGATTTAAATTTTATTTTAGCTGTTTTATTTGAGGGACTGCACAGTGGAGCCGTGGTTAGCAATGTTGCCTTACAGCCAGAAGATCCCTGGTTTGTGTCCAGGCCTGGACCTGGAATCTTTCTGCATGGAGTTTGCATGTCCTCCCTGTGCATGTGTGTTTTCTCTGGGTTCTTCAGCTTTCTAACACAGTCCAAAACATGCAGAGGTTAACTGATGATTCTAAATTTTCTGCAGGTGTGAATTTGATAGACTGCTGACCTGTCCAGGGTGTCTCCTACCTTCACCCTAAGTCTGCTGAGATAGACTCCAGCCCCCCATGAACCTAACAAGGATTAAGCAGTGTACAGATAATGAATGAATGTTTTATTTGAGATTCTATTTGGTCATCAGAGGGGTGGAAATAGGGGGAAATGGCATTTTAGGGGGTGCTCCAGACTTATTTGGTATTTTAAAAAATATTTTCAAACATTCTTTTCTTCTTTTTTTTTTTAGATTTGGTCTCAGGACAAGCACATTTACACAACAAGTGCATATTTTAGTATTTTGTACTTGTATTATTTGAAATTTGATGGGTGGGACATAAAATGTCCTCCTATAATAGAGCATTTTTGCTGAAAATTGAATTCAAAGTGTGCAAAATGCAGTGTCACATGACATAAAGCACAGAAGCTGCAACTGGAACTGTCATGTTCATTGCATGTGCTGAAATCTGAATTCATCGTTACATGTTTTATTAAAAGGTGCTTCCCTCCTTTTCCTTTAAGATTTGGTCTCAGGACTAGTAAATTTACACGACAACTGCATGTTTTAGTGTTCTGTACATGGATTATTTGAAATGTAAAATGTCCTCCACTTCTATAATGACCCACAAATCTGTTCACCAACACCTCAGGATGTGTTGCACAAACCTGCAGTCACACCACTGCTGCTGTCAAGTTCCTGAAGTGCACAAACAGTACTGTACTGTCTGAATCTCTACATCTATATAGATATATCGTGTGAGCCACTTTTTAACTCGGTGTGAGCCCACTCAACTGCCTTTCAATGTCAGCATTTTATAAGCTGCTGTTTCCACTGTCCTCCTTCATCACTGTACCAAGGAATGCGGCAGCATGCATAAAATTGCATTTGTTTAAAATAAATAAATAAATAAAAGCTACTTCATGTCAGGAATCTGAAAGTTCCGAATCTGAAAGTTTTATAATGTGCAGTGACTCATGTTTTTTTCTGACGTTTGTAGACAAGCTAAAAGAAACAATTAATGCCGCTTTTTTGGTTTTTCTTTCTAGTTTGTTAAACCAATCCCTCCACAGTGATGTGAGCAGCATACCCGAACAGAGTGACTAAAGTTAGCCTCCCTACTCCCAACTAAACAGAAAGCAAAAAAAACAAAAACTCCTTGCTTTACTCACCCAAGCTGTTTGTAGAAGAATCCATAATCCCAAGTGAAAACGGCGTGTAGTTTCTCTGTGAGTAAAGTGTGCACTAAGGTGTGTTTTCCATGTTGAGAACAGTGTCACAAGTCACACACTGGGGATCTGCGTCAACCGCCTGGCTTAGGAGACAAAACCGGAAGCGTTGATTTCTTCCCCCCCTGTAAATAAAGCCTCTTTTTTAATTAAACACACGCATCTGAATCATTTATAAAAACATATATAGAGCGAAATTGTTATATTTACTGAGGTATAAATAAACAGAACACAAACACTTTGACAGTTTAAAGATTGAAAGTGTCTTCCGGTAGCCGGCGCCTCGTTGTGGTCAACTTGACACTGTTAACAGGAAGACACTGCAGAGCTGCTGCAGCTACGTTAAAGTTGTCCTCTTCACCGACACTGGTGTTCATTAACTCTATACCTCGGTTATTTGTCACTGTGAGTCGTAAAGATAACTATACGGAATTTAAGCGAACAATTCAGCATAAATGTTACTACGCAACTTTTTCAGCCTCTACTTCAGCGCCTGTCAAATGAAACCTGGAGACTTTAGGAAGACGTTTGTCTCCACCTAGCGGTCATTTTGTGTAGTTCATGTGTCTAAATGAAACTGACATTCACGTGTGTATTTATTACTTTATTCAGCTTTTCCGTGTCTTATTTAAATAAATATACGCATTTGCTTAGAAAAAGAAAATTCAGTGCACATTTGCTCCTCTTTGTTGCTCTGCAAAATGACGGAAGGTATTGCCGCTTAGTAGCTATTGCAAAATCAGTCGCTGTAATGCCGTCATTATTTGGCCAATTTACGGGACATTGTGAAACTTCCAGACAGCATTTTCCGTACAAAGCAAGAGGTTTGTGGAACAATAATATTGGTGCTAATGTTTCAGGTACGCGGCGGAAGGAAATGTAGGTAGAACCCGGATGTTGAGCCGGCTTTCAACATGGAGGCGTCCATAGAGAGAGGTTCCTGAAGGAGACTAATTTCTTCGTACGTTTTTCTGCAGTAATGGTATGTGTTTAATGCTTAAATGTGTACATACGTCATGTTTTACAGATTACCCGTTTCTAAATACTAATAAAAAATAAATAAAAATAACCCTTAGGTGTAACTTAAGACAAAATATATCAGCTCAATGTTTACTTTTATTTTTATTTGCTTCCTGGAAAATATTTGTACGTGACTGTGGTTGGTTGAAGAGCAGAACAATGATCGGGTTTATAAATTGTCAGTTAATTATTATTAAACATTGCATGGCTAGGTACTGACCGTGTCATGTTATTTTTCCCTCTGCAGTTCTGTTTCCTGACAGTCAGTGTGATGGGTCCACAATGAACAGTACCCGCTGCCTTCTCCTGCTGCTTGGCCGGTCAGGCAGGTCTGCTGTCCAGCATGCTGCTCTGCTCCAGTCAGCCTCTTCCAGTCAGCCTAGTGTGCTACAGAGCAAGGTAAGCTTTAGGCTACTTATTGCAGATTATTCCAAGCCATTTTCTCAGTGTCAAAAAAACCACAACTCCAGACTAGGGCTGACACTAATCTTCGTGGCAAAATTCTCTGAATCGATGCTTTGTTTAATCCACTACGTACCAGACCCCAGGTTGCGAAATGGCCTGGACTGTCTGGACCCAGGTTTCATCCTACATGGACCTGGACCTATGATCAATAAATTATAGGGGATTTTAAATTCTATTTTAACCGACACAGCTTTTCTAGTGTTTGTGGAATTTATCAGATCAAAGGCTGAACTTTGAAGACAGTTCAACATAATCAGGCTTTCTTTGTGTGAGTCGGCTCAACAGAAACTAAAACCTCAGTCAGAGTTAACAGGTATGAAGGTGGTTTTCAACTTTCTTGGCGAGACTTTCTTCTTCAAACTCGTCCACACAAACAGGAGTGTTTAACGCTTCATTCGACTCGCTTTCCACACAAGATGAACCGATGGCGTTCACTCGCTCCAGTCAACGGGTTGTTTTAATGGAGAACAGCGAGGAACATAAAAATTATGACGACTGAAAAGCTGCCACTGGAAATTATGTAGGACAGGAATGCTGATAGAAAACTGTTAAATGTGCATAATGTATTTATTTTATTAATGCAGCTGATTCTTTCTAGTAGACAGCCGCACAATAAAACAATCAAACTTCATATATTCAAACATTACATCACTCTAAAATGTGCTGTTTCCCATCTGTTTGAAGTTTGTCTGTAACGAAACCAAAAGTTTATGATGATAACACATTTTATTCAACCATTTCCTTTACTTGCCTTAAAAATTATTCATAGGCTTGTTTTTGTGTCCAACAGAGTTTTAAAATATTATCCCAACTCACTGTTGAGGTTTTATTAGTAGCTAGTAGTTCTACTGGGCACAATAATCAGATCGGGACAACAGAATGTACGTTGAATTAAATGTTCTTGATTCCTGTGCACGTAACTAAAAAAACTTGTCGCTTGTAGGTGTTGAGGCATTTCCATGGCAGCTCAGCGTGTGCCAAGAATCGACCTGTACCTGGACAGTTCAATGAGGACGACAAGAAGAGGGACAGGTCTTTGGTCGCCCATGAGGACCTGTTTGAGCAGCTGGCCAAAGACGTCAAAACCAAGGCCACGTTTAACAAAGTGATCGAAGTCTTCACCAAGAGAGACATAAGGCGACGGGGTCATGTAGAGTTTATCTATGCTGCTCTGAAGAAAATGCCGGAGTTCGGCGTGGAGAGAGATCTGGCCGTCTACAACAAGTTGTTGGATGTGTTCCCAAAGGAGGTGTTCGTGCCCAGAAACTTCATCCAGCGAATGTTCAACCACTATCCCCGACAGCAGGAGTGTGGAGTGCAAGTTTTGGAGCAAATGGAGAACTATGGTGGGTATGGACTAGGTCGCAGGATTCTTGGAATGTCATAATTTAGAGAGTCGTATTCCAGAAAGAAACAGAATTAATAAGGATCTTGATCCGTCCTGAAGGAAACACACAGTTTGAAGTGTCTGCCTGTTAAAGCTTGCTCGTTTGTGCTTCAGGTATTATGCCCAACGTCGAGACAAAAGTCCTGCTGGTTCAGATCTTTGGAGAGAAAGGCCATCCCGTAAGGAAGTACCAGCGCCTCATGTACTGGTTTCCTAAGTTCAAGAACATAAACCCCTTCCCCGTCCCAAAGCAGCTGCCTGAAGACCCAGTGGACCTCGCTCGCTTCAGCCTGACTCGCATCGCTAACGACCTGGATGCTAAAGTTACTGTCTACCAGGTACAACTGTAGCTTAGCCTAATTTAGCATGAAAAAAAATACTAAGCTGATCTTGAGTAAAGTTTTTTTCTCATCAGTCTGCCAAGGCTGAGAATGAACCGTCATTCTCAGCAGTTTTGCATAGATAGTCTAGATGTCTAGACGTGTGGTGTGAACCGCACACATCATGATAAGTAAGATTAAGCCTCAAGGCTGCTTTTGAGTTATTTGTTCTATGTAGAACAGATCTCAGCAGTTCTGGTTTTCAGTCGTCATTGAGATAAAAGTTTGTTTTTGCCTGAAGTAATGTGCGTGTGTTTGTCCTTCCTGCTAGCTGCCTCATACAGACGTCACAGAGAGCGGAGCAGAGATCACACTTCCACATATAATAGGTATGGAAGCACAGATTTAACGTGTTGCATGAGCGCTCAGCTGGGAATCCCATGACTCAAGTTCTGGGAATTGTTTTAAATTATAGGTTATATTTGATGGGTGAGTAAAATGTTGACATTTTACACAGAATATTGTCTTCTTTGGCACATACTTCATAATTGACTCTGTTTTTTTTAAGCCTAACTGGAAAGGAAAAAGAGCAATCCCAACATTTTTATTACAATGGTGGGATCATTGCTCATTGTCTTTCCTTCCTTTGTTGCCTCCAGGTATCCAGAGCCCGAGCCAGATGGAGCTGCTGGCCAAACACAACCCCAACAGGCCGGTGTTTGTGGAGGGTCCCTTCCCTCTCTGGCTGAGGAAGACGTGTGTGTACTACTACATCCTCAGAGCTGACCCTACACCTCCAGAAGAAAAGGTAGGAAAAATACTGCTGTTATTAAGTCGAGAAGAGTTTGTAACAAGAGGCCATCTTGTAACGGGATCACATCAGCCGTGAGGCCCATCCACATGTTGACATGGTAACCATGAGAACAAACTGCTACAATATTACTTATTGTATATGCTTAACAATATACTTAACAATGATGCCAAGTACACACCTGTACAGTTGTTGTTTTTCTTACTGTTGCTCTTTTTTTCTATTTTGAAACAGTGACATGCAGCTACACTTTACATGAGTTGAGCTCTATTTTTCTATAACCTATACACATAAATATAACAGTCAATCAACACAAACCTCCCCTCCTCCCCAAACATAACATGCATTCTCTAGAAGGCACAATATAGTCAGAATTATATTAGCACTGTTACTAAAAAAATATAGGTAGAGAGGGTAAGTGGATACAAAAAACCATATTTAACCTCCTAGGACCTGGCCTCCACATATGTGAACTTTTTTTTTTTCCCAAAAAGAGCGTATTGTTCATAAGAATGCTAATAATTAACATGTAATCACTTTAGATATTTTTAGGATTTTTTTGGGAAGATTTTTACTCATTTTTTGAAAATATTTACAAGAATTTTCTTACCACATTTGGGGGATTTTTTTAAAGATAAAATTTTAAATGAGGACAACAGGAGGGTCATTAAAGTGGCTCACTGATTCACTGATTGTGGAACTTTGTCAGGAACCTTGCTTGGAATCTTTCCAAACTATTCAAGAACTGATCGGTTATGAGCAATTTGTCCACACAGCTCAACTCTGAATTCTAGATTGTACTTGGTACCAGTTAAGCTGTATTAATGTCTGCCCGTAGGTAGAGGAGCTCTATGATCCAGAGAGGTGCTTGGACTATCCTCTGCAGCTGGACCTCGATTTGGACCGAGACTTTGGGGATGAGGAGAGCTTCGATGTTGAAGACTGTAAGATAGTCGCAGCGTTCCTTGTAGCACCTCAGTTTAACACAGCTCTTCATTTCCAGTGTGTAATTCATGTGTTGTGCATCTGTCCAGTGGATGAAGGTCCAGTCTTTGCCATGTGTATGACCAGCCAGGGAGACCAGGCCACCCTCAATCAGTGGATTTCTGGCCTCCAGGAGAACAACCCCATCCTGGGTCAGGTCCCCACTCTGTTTCGCCTGGACTCTGGACCCCGGGAGCTGCAAGGCGTGGCTGACGGCGAGTCACACCACAGCTACCAGCCTCACCCAGAGACCCAGGGACAGGAGCCGGAGCCTGGAGAAGAAGCTGAAGTTATTGTGGAAGAAGAGCCGAGAAGAAGCCAGGGGACGAAGCAGTGAACAGCAACTGGACTGTGTGGTCAAAACTGCTGTACTTTGGCTTGTTTAGAAGTATTCTTCCACGCTAACTTGAACTAGCATGAAACATGGACTCATTTTAGCAGCAAAGACAACAGAACTGGAGGAGAGCTCTGAAAATGTTGGAAAGGTTCAGATAAATAAAGCTATACACAATTTAGTTTCCCTTTTTAAATATATTACACCCACAGTGTTGTGGAGTTGTTTTTTTTCCCCCCTTTTGATTCCACTCATAATTCTACGTCTCAGGCAAACCAATCGAAAAAATACTGCAACTGGTTACAACCAGAGCAGCACATTGGATCGGTGGTTAGCACTGCTGCCTCACAGCTAAAAGATCCCTGGTTTACGTCCTGGGCTGGGGCTCTTTCTGTGTGGAGTTTCCATGTTCTCTCTGTGCCTGTGTGGGTTCTCAGGCTTCCTCCCACAGTCCAATGACGTGCTGAGGTTAGAAGAACCTCAAACCAGCTGTGAAGCATAGTGGAAATATTCTGGTTTGACGTTGCTGAGCTGCCTTGGAAACAGGACAGCTTGCAGTCACTGATTCAACAGTGAGTTTTGCTAAATAGAAAGACAAAGTTGAACTGAAGTGAAGGTGACTCCTGATACAACCCGGCTGTCTAGGGTAACCAGGGAGTAACGAAGCAAAAGCGCCAAGTTCCAGAGGGATAGGCTGGGATGAATTCTGAAATGGGTATGGCACCAACAACAATACAGGAAGTGAGGGGGTTAAAAGTAAATGGGTGCAACTGAAACAAAAGAAATAAACAGAAACAAAGGTGAGCTCCACTCTGAAGTTGATAGGAAAAAGATAATCAATGTGAAGAAAAATGTGGAACCAAGATACACTACAGCATCACCCTCAACTGAAAACTAACAATGATTAATCATGTTTCTTCCCAAGCCAAAACACAATGCTCGTCTTTTTCCTACCGCCTTTTTGCTACCAAACGCTGCAGGAACAAACCTTTTTAACTCCACCTTGCACTGGGATTGAAGGCGGGTGTTTGGGCCTGGTCCAATCCAGCTTCAGCTCCAGAGATTGTAGGCGGGGCAACAACACAGGTGGGGTTGACGATGGTGGCACACAGCTGTACACAAAGATTAAAACAGAGGAGGAAGGATGTAAGGCTCAGGGCCATAACTTTACAAAAAGAGTGTTATAGCCTCAAAGCCCAGTATTAAATCTCCTTTAAAAGCTGTGGAAAGTTCTAAAACAGACAATATATATTAGAAAACCCTCAAATATTTTGGAACTGAAGGAATTTAACAGGAAGAGCAGTCCAAAAAAATCCAGCAATCCAATGTCAGGCTGGTGGACATTTATGAAAAACCCCTAGAAGAAATGAATTCTGCTCAAGAAGCCACAGAGGTGTACTGCGTATGTTTAGCTGTCTGCTCAATAAATGAACGAAAAAGCACATTTTCTGTAAGTATATTACCTTTATCTGTTGGAAGTGATCTAGAAGGGTCTATAGGTGTCTATACAACACCAATACAATATAATTTCTCTTCCATATTTTGCTTGTTTGTCTCTAAAATAACATCTGTGATAACAAATAGGTCGTATTGGGTATCTGATGCAAAGGCACATATACACCAACACAATAAATAAATCACAGTTAACACCAATAAAATCACTGCAAGTCTTATGTGGATATTATGTCTGTATCTAGCATCTATGTCATTAAGTGTGTACTGAACTAAAGTTGTGCCCTATCACCTGTGTAGCATCTTCTATGGACCATAGTTTGATTACCAACAAACCAGCAACAGAAGGGCCCTGAATATACGACCAGTCAAAAGTCTGGACACACCTTCTCATTCAGTGTTTGAATGAAGACATCAAAACTATGAGTCAAGAGATATAAAATGATGTAGCAAACAAACATTTGTGAAATACCTCTGATGTTTTTAGATTCTTCAAAATAGCCACCTTTTGCTTTGATTCCTGCTTTGCACACTCTTGGTATTGTCTCAATGAGCTTCATGAGGTAGAACCTGAAATGGTTTTCACTTCACAGGTGTGTCTTGTCAAGTTTCATTTGTGGAATTTCTTGCCTACTTAATGGGGTTGGGATCATCAGTTGTGTTGTGCAGAAGTCAGGAAACAGCAGTCCATCATTACTTTAAGAACTGAAGGTCAGTCAGAGTGGAAAATTACCAAAACTTTGAATGCGTCCCCAAGTGCAGTTGCAAAAACCATCAAGCGCTACGACAAAACTGGCTCACATGAGGAAAGAAAGGAAGACAAAGAATCACCTCTGCTGCTGAGGAAAAGTTCATTCAAGTCACCAGTGTCCGAAATGACAAGTTAACAGCACCTCAGATTGGAGCCCAGATAAATGTAAGTTCTAGTAGCAGACACATCTCTGCATCAACTGTTCAGAGGAGAATGAACCAATCAGGACTTTATGGTCAAATAGCTTCTAAGAAACCACTACTAAGGAAAAGCAACAAGCAGAAGAGATTAGTTTGAGCCGAGAAACACAAGGAATGGACATTAGACCAGTGGAAATCTGTGCTTTGGTCTGACGAGTCCAAATTTGAGATCTTTGGTTCCACCTGCCGTGTCTTTTAAAATGCAAATGGATGGTCTCTACATGCATGGTTCCACCATGAAGCATGGAGGAGGAGGTGTGATGGTGTGGGGGTGCTTTGCTGGTGACACTGTTGGGGATTTATTCAAAATTGAAGGCACGCTGAACCAGCACATTGCAGCGACACGCCATCCCATCCAGTTTGCGTTTAGTTAGACCATCATTTATTCTTCAACAGGACCATGACCCCAAACACACCTCCAGGCTGTGGAAGGACTATCTGACCAAGAAGGAGATGATGGAGTGCTGCGTCAGATGACTTGGCCTCCACAGTCACCTGACCTGAACCCAATCCAGATGGTTTGGGATGAGATGGAGCACAGAGTGAAGGCAAAAGGGCCAACAAGTGCTCAGCATCTCTGGGAACTCCTTCAAGACTGTTGGAAAACCATTTCAGGTGACTCCCTCGGGAAACTAATGGAGAGAATGCCAAGAGTGTGCAAAGCAGTGATCAAAGCAAAGGATTGTTATTTTGAAGAATCTAAAGTGTAAAACACATTTTGACTTTTTTGTTTACTACATAATTCCATGTGTGTTCATTCATAGTTTGATGCTTTCAGTGAGAATCTACAATGTAAATAACCATGAAAATAAAGACTATTTAAGACTATGTAGACTATGTTTAACAAAATACAACAAATATATGCATCAATTCAAAGGCATGACTTTCACTTATATGAGATGATGAACGTGCACAAACGTTTTCAATTACGGTAGAAAAGGTTTATTACTGAAAAGGCATTTAAACATTCCCTTAGAACTGGTAGACAAGTCATCAGTCAGAGTTACATTCTTGAAAGGTGAAATAACTTGGTCACTTTCAGCTTTTTCACTTGTTTTGCAGCTGCACAGGGTTTTCACTCCCACAGCTTTGTGCTCAAACAGAACATTTTAATCAGCATATCACTCAGTGAAAATTATACAAAAAAAACATGGGAATGCATTCAGGAGCTCTGCTTGTCTGATATACAACTGTTCATCCATTTACTACTCATGCAGGAAAGCCTTTGGACCCCCAATACTCACAAATGAAATACTTCTAACATGGAACTACCTACGGATATGAACAACGCATCGTCAATAATCAGGTATATAAGAGGAGATTCAATAAATAATAAATAAAGCTGCTCCAAAAACTGTGCGACTGCACAGTTAAAAGTAAAATTTGGCATGTCAACTGCTTTAGTATTTTGTGTATTTACAAGTGCTGAAGATTTCACATCACATGGTCAAGCTGATAAGAACTGCAGAAGATTGTGTGCAGCGGTGAGAAAAATCCATAAAAAAAGTTTTCTCGGTATAAAAAAGTTGTCATAGAGGAATATACTGTATGTAAGGTTCAGGGCTTGAAGAACAATGTGGTGCAGTACAGCACATAGAAAAACGTTTGGAACAGTTCTAGATACCCATGCAATGATCCCGTAACCAACAAGGGTCTAGAACAGTCTCAGACCTGAATGCAAACCTGCAAGTAGTGCAGGAAAAACCTCGTAACACACTGATAGTAACTGTAACCACTCAGAAATAGCAGAAAGGGCCGGATTCTGGTGTCTTTTCTTATAGCTGGCGGTGTAAATGGGGCGGGAGATGCATCTACATTTACTGTATAACTTACAGTAAGCATTGTAAATCCTCTAGCAGTGGCTGTGTGTGTGTGCTGTTTATTCATCCTCCATGATGGAGCATTATTCCTCGGTCTCTCCGGTCGCTCAGTAAGTAAACTGTGTCTTTCTGGATGAAGAAGGTGCTAAACCGGCGGCTAATGGCTGTTTATTAGCCTTGGACAGACTCTGTAACATTGGAATGAAGAAATAACCCAGTCCTCCCCTTTCTAATAAAACCTCTAATTCAGGAGAAAGAAACACAGTCTTGTTCATTCGAGTACATGCTGGAATATTTTGTACTTCTCTCAGTTCAAATCCACACTCTCAGCACTGCCAGCACTAGGCTATGAGTTCCCCCATCGTTTGCTTTCAGTGACACTGGTCTACAAGAAAAATGCTTCCAGAATAAAAGTAATTAAACTTTACCTACTTTCAGCTACTAAAAAAGAAAAAAAATAAGTCAAAAGTGATGGAAGGCTCAGGTTATGAAGATGCAGTAATAAGTCAAATATTGAAATTCTACATGAAGCAATGAGAGAATGATTATTAATTAAAGAAGATGTGTCTAAGCTACACGCTCTGACTCAAAACATTTCTGCAACATAGAACATATTCTTTGACATATTAAAGCCGTGACAAGCGCTGATCTAAGTCGTATGTAGAAGCTTTTGTGAGTGTGTTTTATCAAACTGTCTCATGTGCAAGAGACAAGTCAACAAGCGCCATACACAAACTGAACAACTGTTGTTTTACGTGATGTTTCATTTCGTATTTTCCTAATGCATTTAGTCATAATAAGTAATGAGATTTCTTTTGTTTAACCCTTCCCAGTGCTTCAGACGCAAGATTTATGTACATGTATATACATAATAAAACTCATTAAATATCTTGGGAACATTAGCCGATCATCAGTTTTACTTTGTTTTCTAATTCATCTTATCAAAGTATGTAATATTTAGCTAATTTTATCTTGGAAGCAGACAATTTCCAAACATTTGTACACCAGTGAAACGAAGGTAAAATCATCATCATCAAAAACCCCTCACGCTAAATGCTTCCCACCTGTACAGAAGTGGGAGCCACAGCCTAACGCCGGCAGCACTGCTCTCAAAATGAGCAAGCTTTGCTACCTGAGAAATCTTTTTTGTGTGCATGCAGCAGATAGGATTGTTCCTTCAACTGAAAGGTTCAAAGACCAGCATTTGGAGCGTTTCTGTAAAAAGCTTCACAATCAGGGTTAGTGCTGGTTTGTGAAAGGTTATCTAGGATTTTTTTTTTGAGAACTGGACATGCAGCTCTCAGGAAATAAGAGTGACCAACTAGGGCTGTGAAGGTTTGGTGGCTAAATGTTGACAATGGTCACAGACTGGACTTGGCTCACTCAGTCACCGATCACAGGTTTCATGACTTTTCTCTTCTTGTGCAGCTCTCACACTGTAACTCAATTACATACACTAGCGTTTAAAAGTTTGGGGTCACCCAGACTATTTCACATCTTTCATGATAACTCACACTTTCATTCATGTGCTCACATAATTACACAAGGGTTTTCTAATCATCAATTAGCCTTTCAACACCATTAGCTAACACAATGTAGCATTAGAACACAGGAGTGATGGTTGCTGGAAATGTTCCTCTGTACCCCTATGGAGATATTCTATTAAAAATTTCCAGCTAGAATAGTCATTTACCACATTAACAATGTCTAGACTGGATTTCTGGTTAATTTAATGTTAAAATTGCTTCTTTTTTTTTCTTTTTTTTAAATAAGGTGATTTCTAAGTGACCCCAAACTGCCGAACAGTAGTGTAGTTTCCAGACTTTACCTATGATACAGCAGCAGGTTTTATGGCCTCCAGAACGATAAAAAATGCGTATTGGGTGATAAACAAGCCCAAACTGAACATTTCTGTGCTACACTGGTCCCTAGATCGTCCGTCCTTGCTAGTGCAGTGGATCAGAACGGCACAGCTTGTGAAGGAACAGACAATGAACTGTACTTTCAGTGCTGATTCACAAACACACAAACAGTCCACACGTATTTTCACATAAGCATCTCTGACTGCCTAACCCTGGAGAGTTCTGTATAGAACAGATCTCAAAAAATTCTAAAATTTAGGTACAAATTTTTAAATAACTTTAACCCTTCAAGCTTCAGTCAATTCCAGCCGTTTTCAGTACAAAAAAAATCGCTAATATTCTATTTTTAAATAAAAAAAATTACGAAAAATACAGGGAATATTGGACGGGCATCGCGAGGTGCATTTCCTTGAAAAGGACCGATTCGGGGATTTTATACCGACTTCAGGACATGTTTTGGACAAAATAGTTTCCTGGTTTGTGTCATCTGGATGTAAAAGGTTGGATTATGGCCGTTTTTTGTGGAATCTTTTTTTGTGTGTGTAATAATAAACCCGGAAATGTGAGTCGCGCTGTGTGCGTTGAAGCCGTGTATAGAGAACGGATGGATGAATATTCGTTTTTGTCGGACAAATGTGTTTTTCTCACCCGCTGTGGTAATCGCATCTGAAAGTGGTTTATACCGGCGGATTCATGAGAATCTAAGCTTTCCATCGGCGTATAGTGTTTGTATAATCGTGTTTGCAGCCGTCGGACATTCTTGAAATTCCTATGCAAATGAGTAGGTGTACCGCCGGCGGTACACTGAAGCTTAAGGGCTTAAACCTTGAAACCTGAAAATACAAGGCTTTTGTTCTCCAAGGTTTTCACATTACTGTTTTACATACACGGGCCACAAACAAAAGTTTTAAAAGTTTTATCACAAAGGAAAATGAGAAGCAACCCTCACCAGGACCTCCTGTTTATGTTTCCGCTCTACTCGCTCTCAATGGCATCACCAAATTAAAGCCAGTGACGCCAGACAAACGTCAAAAAGGACTAAGAACTGCTGTTGCTTTGTTGCCTAATGATTAAAATGCTGTTTCAGAGCCTTTCTCAGATTGGATTCTGCAGAAAATACTGGGTGCCAGTAGTTGCTGATATTTGGAAAAATCCTAAGAAGCAAAGTTTTTAGATGAAGAAATTCCAATCAACAGAAGTTACCTGTATCTGTTAGGGCCAGGTCATGCTTTCAGTAACTGTGTGTCTGCAAGAATCCACCTGCATGCCTCTGTGGACGTCCAAACGTAGCCTAAAACCTGTGAGATTTTAGAAACATCCCCATGTGTATTTCTGCGTTTGATATGAGGACCAATGGGGCTGTCTGCTTACGAGACTGATGTGGAGCTATTGTAGTATGAATACAAGCGTGTCCCTGTCTGCCGTCTACTTTCAAAGTCAATATTAGTCATCTGGAAACCATGAATTGGCTTTTGGATGCATTTCACCAAGTGAGGCACAAAGACTGTATTTCCCAGAGTGTTGGGCTTCTCGTTTAAATATTATAAATATTGTCCCAATATGTCAGTTGAAGCAGCTTCAGAATAAAAAGTGTCCAAACTGCCTTTCATGAACCCACATTATAGCCCTGATAGGAAATGAGGTAAAGCTGCTTTCAGGCAGAATTTTCCCAGTACAGTATTCTCTGTAAAGGTGACCTTCTGTGAAGGTAAGCAAACTGCTAAAACAAATTCAATAAATAAATAAGAGAAATAAAAGTGTGGGGTTTCTCTCCCGGCCTCCATGGTCTTCAGCTGATTCCATGTTTCATCTCGTCTGCTGTTCAGTCTCTGTGTGCTTCTGTGAAACAAGTGAGACAGGTTTGATAAATAAGAGACTGGGACAGACAAACAACATACTGACGATTCATGAACAAACAGTCTATTTCACCCTCCTGTTGTCTTCATTTAAAGGCACCAAAAATACTGTTTCCTTGTCTGAAAAAAAAACAGCAAAAAAATCCCCAAATTTCTGATAACTTGCAAAACCTTCAGGAAGAAAATTCCAATAATTCCTTAAAATATTCCCTTGTAAATATTTCCAAAAAATAAGTAAAAACCTTCAAAAAAATCCCATAAATATCTATAGTTATATACATACATATGGGTTAGAATTTCTCATATTTTCTTTAAGAACATTCAGAAAAAAATCAACCAAAATCCAGTGAAGAAACATTTTTAACATTTCTTTTTTTCCACCAAAAAATGTCCAAAAATTTCATAAAATGTTGAAAATGTGGACATCAGAAGTTTTACTGTGGAAATATTTTCTTCCCCCACATTTCCAAACATTAAAACAGGTCAATTCTGACCCGTAGGATGACACGAGGGTAAAGGGCAGTTTATGAAGATGGGTTGCCAGGTTGGGAGTAATAAGATCATAAAAAGGGCTTGAAAGAATAGAGGGAGAGGTAGGATGTTTGAGAGTTAAACAGTGAAAATTCAGTGTGATGACAACCCAACTATTACTTTTAAAACAAAGCAATAAAAATATCCAAAGATGGCCACTATGTTACAAATTATTTACCTAAAGCTAATGAACTGAGACTTTATGTGCGATAGCTCGTGTGTCCAGGGTGAAGAAAAATATGATGTGTGACTTGCAATTAAATCCTATCCTCCAAAGTCGGGGATAGTTTAGAATTAGGAGTAGTTGCCGTAATTTCCAGACTATAAGCTGCTACTTTTTTCACACACTTTGAACCCTGTGGCTTCAACAATAATGCGGCTAATTTATAGATTTCTACGGGCTAACGAGCTTCATGCCATCGATACGTTTAGCCTCGTCACATCAGACCAATGAAATTACCAAACAGGTCACAGTGGACCAGTGAAAGTGTTCAAATTAAATCACATTCACACTAAATTCTTCAGATCGGTCATTTTGTGCTTCATGCACGGACCCTAATGGTGGAAAGCATATGAAGAAATGATGCAGCTTTTAAGTTAAAGACAATCAACCTGCCTGTCGAAGAAGGAAACAGAGCTGCTGGCCGTTAGCTTGGCATCAATGAATCGATGGTGAGACGCTGAAGTCGGCAGCGTGAACTGACTCAATGCGTTTTACTGCTGTGTTACAGGCACTGTACGGAAAAAACATTTATTTAATTAAAAGTTAAAAAATCTTTCTGTGTAAATATCGCATGTTACAACTTGGACACATGTGGCTTATACATGTACACATTATTTTTTCTTTTTAAATTTAGTGGGTGCGGCTTATATTCAGGTGCGTTCAATAGTCCGGAAATTATGGTAATAAAGTTTCTGCTGTTGCTCTACATGCATAAATGTGTCCATCTCTCTCCCTTTTGGACACTCAAATGAATCCTGCTGTTGTCTGATGCTGCAGGTATTTAATAAACTGAAAAATGCAATATCAGTCAGTATAGTTATCGGGGGGGGGGGGGGGGTTTGCCTGTCATTAAAACCGATAAAATAATGCTTGGATTTTGCCGGCACACCATCAAACTGTGTTGTAAAGTGAGTTAGTAAGTGTGGCTGCAGCAACAAGCTTGCTGTGCCTGACTAACAATATGTCTGTGGTTTGGAATTATTTCCAAGCCCACATATATCGGTATCGGTATCGGTATCGATAATTCAAAGTTGGACAATATTGGCACACTGGTTATCGGCAAAAAAGACAATATCGGACATCCCTAGTCAAAAGCCAAACTACATTCACTACCAGTCGAAAGTTTGGCGTCACTTAGAAATGTCCTCATTTTTGTAAGAAAAGCATTTTTTTCAATGAAGACAACATTAAATTAATCAGAAATGCAGTGTAGACATTGTTAATGTGGTAAATGACTGTTCTAGCTAAAAACAGCTGATTTTTAATGGAATATCTCCATAGGTGTACAGAGGAACATTCCCAGCAACCATCACTCCTGTGCTCTAATGCTACATTGTGTTAGCTAATGATGTTGAAAGGCTAACTGATGATTAGAAAGCCCTTAAAAAAAAAGATTAGAAAGCCCTTGTGCAGTTCTGTTAGCACATGAATAATAGTGTGAGTTTCCATGGAAAACATGAAATTTAATTGTTTTTGGTCAGTCTTGCCAATCTGGGCTGTTAGTGTCAGTTTTCATGGCAGTTATTTTATGGACATTTGAGTTTGTAGTAGATGTAAAATTGTAGGGGAAAAGTGAGAAATGTTAGCCTAGACAACCCACGGCAACGAATTTAATTCTCTGCCAGGGTGGGTCCAGTTACCCTCGGTAAGCCTCGAGGTTGGATGCTCCTAAAACTGGCTGATGAATCACCATGAAGTGTAGAGTCAGAAGGCGGGCGTAATTAAGTGACAACAGAGGCGCAACGATTCTGACAGAAACAACCGGAAACAACTAGCCTAGCCGCGCTAGACAACCCAAGGACAACGAATTTAATTCTCTGCCAGGGTCGACAACAAAAACGACAACAGTCGTTGAGCTCCATTAGCACCGACTCTGAATAATCTTTCTGTTAACATGTCTGTAATATACTTGAGCTTCACCCATTGACTGTATAAATAAGGCTTCACCCATAGATTCACCGAACTCCCGCATCCTCTGATTTCCGGCGCTCTTGGAACTACGTCAGCCTATTCGTTGCGCTGATTGGTTGTATACCTACCCAATTGCTGCAGAGTGATTTGAAAGACAACCTTTTAGCCCGCCTCCCTCCCTGTCGAGAGTTCCTAGACCCTTGTGTCTTCAGACCTGGGTGTAGCGCGGCTAGGCTAGAGAAATGTGATATCATGCAGTAAATATGTTTTTTACTTAACCCAAAAAATAAGATTCTGAACCTGTAAATGTGCATACTATGGGCTCTTTATGATTTGCTAATGTTAGCTATCATTTACTACTAGTAGGAATAGACCAAGGCTGAAGGAATAAAACTGTATCTGAATTTTTCTTTCCATTTAAAAAAGGATTATTTCTTCTTTTAAAAGTTACTCTCACTTTAATATTTTTAAAAATGGCGCAGTGAGTCCAGCTAGTAGTTGTCAGGGAATTTTCATCTCCACACAGCACAGTGTAGGTTGGAATAGCTTTCAAACTCCTGCCCCATCCTCTCCACGTCCTCTCTCTGAGTTCACGTTTTACCTGCCAGAGCTCCACCGTGCTGCTGCAGCTGGCTCGTGAAGAAGCGCTCCCTCTGGGACACCTGCTCGTCCCAGGCGTCCAGTATTCCCTGCTTCTCCTCAGGTTCTAGGCTCAGGGTGTGTGGGTGGGCTTCGTCGATGTGGGCCCTCACGCCCTCCAGGCTGTGAGAGTACTGCAGCTCCCCACACACCATACACACCAGCAGCTGGTTGAGCGGGTCGTAGTCCATGAGGTAGCGGTTCCTCCACAAAGTGTCTGAGACTGGACCTTCCTCACCATTATTAATCTCATAGTCAGCAAAAAGAAGCTCCGACTCATCTGAAGAGAGTCAAAAATGGTGCGTTTTGTGATATTTTTGCCATTTCAGTGTGTATTCTATTAGGTTCAAAGTTAGATAGTTCATACTTTACCTTCTACAGGTGCTGAGTAATCTGGGTATGTAAAAGATGCCGTGTCGGTGTCCACTGACGTGCTGTCAAAGAGAGATTCTGTTACTGTTTTTAAACGAGCTTACAGGAACAATGATAAATGGCAACAAAACTAATTTCCCACCTCATCTGCAGTTCTGACTCTTCACAGGAGTTCACCCACTGACCAGAATCCTGGAGGGAATAGAGAAAAAACATAAAGGTTTGAAAAGAAAGGCTTTTAAAATACAGCTTTCCCCTTATTACTCCTCCAAGGGACGCAACAGAGTTATGTGACGATCGCTGTTGGTTTGTCTGTCTGTCTGTTAGCAACATTACTCAAAACCAGATCCACGGATTTGGATGAACTTTTCAGGGAAGGTCAGAAATGACACAAAGACCAAGTGATTAGATTTTGGCAGTGATGCAGCTTACAGTCTGGATACACGGATTTGTTAAAGGTTTCTGTATCATTGTGAGATAGCAGCACAGCGTCACTGTAACTATAACAACAAGTGAACACTGCAGCAGCTGTTGCGATCCTACTATAAAATCGACTGGTGCGGACTTATCAGGATTTATCTGACAAAAAGACACAAGGAACACTTGGTTATTTTATTATAATTTACATCTCACTTTAGTCATCTTTGTAGTGGGTTTGTGCAGCTGCAATGCAACTACACAAACCTTGTCATTTTATGCATTATTGTTTTGATTTTGGATCTTTTACTAGTTACTTTTTGGGTCTTTTTGCAGTTTTTAAGCATCTCTTTGTTGTGATTTTGTATCTCTGTTATTGTGTTACGTCTCTTTGTATTACCTTTGTCTAGTCTTAATGTAATTTTGCAATTCTTTGTAGTCATCTTCATGGTGGTTTTGTGTCACTTTGTAGTTATTTTGTGTTGGTTCTGTTGCCATTTTACAGTTCCTTGTAGTCATCTCTTTGTAATTCTTACGTGTCTCTGTGGCCATGTTGTATATCTTTGCTGTGATTGACCAGTGCGTAGTAGCTGGTTTGCAGTTGTTATATGTCTCTTTGCATTGTGTTTTTGGCGTCATTTTCTTTGTAGTCATCTTTATAGTGGTTTACTGTCTCTTCCAGGTCCTTTGATTGACTTTCCAATACGAAATGTAAGCCGACTTCTCCCGTCTGTGTCTGCTGGGTCCGTACAGTAATCAGTGTAGGTTAGATCTATGTGGATGTAGAGTAACTTTGTCCAGTCACTGGTGATATCATCAAGGTTTTTTTCAGCTCAAATGTAACAACATACTTGTAAAGGAAGGTATGTGTTACCATCTGGGGTGAAGATCTAACAAAAAGACAGTATTAAGCTGTATTATGGGACTTTATTATTGAGACCTGTACTTACAAAACCTCTTCTGCTTTTGGCTTTATCACTTCTAGTACGAGTTCAGATGCTAAAATGAACAATAACCTTTATTTACGTTTAAATTGTTTTTGCATCACCGTGAACCCGACATTTTGTTTCCACGTTTTTCCTCATGACTGCCTAACAAGTACAAAAAAACAATAATTGAACTCACTTTTAATTGAAGTAGACAGACTGAAGTAGATCGAACACCACCTAGCTATAATAAATTGCTTTCAGATTTTATTCAATTCAATAAATGAGATGAAATAAAACAAAAGTTTGGTTTGTGTTCAGTTTTGCTTTTTGATTTCTGTGCTCTTATTGTCTTCCGCTCACCTTCCAACATGGAATCAAGGCTTATCACAGACATCACATGCTTATCTCCCAGTTGCTAGTACAAACAAAACCTAAGAAATGAGATATCTCTACTCGTATTCATTCGACGGAGCTTGTAAGCCATTAAAACCGTTTTTTTATACACCTGTATAGCTCTCACCTGTGTCTGTAGTTGTCGGGCAGGCAGGATGGGCGTCCAGCTATTGGAGGCTTTCCGTGCTGCAATTCCCTTGTCCCGAATGGCCTTTCTAGCTCTTTGCTCCTTCTTTTTGATCCTCCAGTACTCCCGCTTCCTCCTCAGGAAGTCCTCGTCCGACTCACCTGGCATTTGTTTCGGGGGAACCAGAGTGCTCGTAGGTGTCAACTTGGTGGGGGATAGTAGAACATGCGTGGGGCTCTGAACTTGAGCGTTAGGAAAATTTATTGGACGTCGGACTTTGGGATTTGGACTGTGACCAAGAGGCTCGATGGGTTGGAGGTTGATGCTGGACAGTGGGTTGTCTGGGGGCTTCAGAGTGGGGAGAGATGGGGTTGAGTCCACGTCTGTGTCTCTAGGCGTCCACTCTTGTGAAAGTCGTGGAGATTCAGGAGCTCCTGCACAGTCGGATATGATTTGTGAAAGTCCGGTGTTCACGTTGTTCTGCGCTCTGCTGGTGACGGGAAGTTTGACCTGCAGCGTGTCAGGAGTCTGGTCAGCATTGCTCGTTGTTTGGCTGACAACCAGGACTGTAGGGATGCTGTTCACTGCAGCCACAGAGGTGGTAGACGGCTTGGGCCAGAGGGCTGGTTTTGCCTTAGCGGCGTTGAAAACAACAAGCCCCGGAGCCTGAAAGAAGAGAATACAAAAGATTTTCTCATGAGTTGATATAATTCTACAAAGTAGTCAGGCAAATATCTTTCAAAAACAAGTGCTTGCTGTATGAATTTGCCCCTA
This sequence comes from Acanthochromis polyacanthus, assembly GCF_021347895.1. Classification (NCBI taxonomy): domain Eukaryota; kingdom Metazoa; phylum Chordata; class Actinopteri; family Pomacentridae; genus Acanthochromis; species Acanthochromis polyacanthus. The sequence continues at coordinate 18,096,240 of NC_067135.1, forward strand.
TTTTAAGTGGGCCCCTCTCAGTCACACTCCCCTCTATTTTTGCATTTCAAGTGTCAAATGCCACAGAGAAGTTTGTGGTGCAATGATTCAGGTTTCAGCTGGGCTGGACGCTGCCTGTGTCTTTAAGGCTGGGACTGGCTCAGCACCAGAAAAGCAGTTATTTCTGTGCGCAAAACCTCAGATGCTCTTGAGCAACCTTTTTTTTTTTTTTTTTTTAAAGGCTGATTGGTGTTCTAGTAAATAAAAATTGTCTATTCATGTCCCCTGAGGAGGGTCTTTACATAAAGGGCCAAAATTAGACAAAGTCTTCTAGCTAGTCACTGGTGCTACAAGTTTCTAAAATTCAACAGCTTTCTTTCATCTCTCTGAGAAAGAAAAGATCCTGGAGTTTTCTGCCCATGTTCTGAGCTAACTCAGACTGTATAAGTTTGGAAAATTGATCAGTCTGGTAGCACTCAACAGTTTAAAGAGTGTCGTGATTGCTCATCATCTTTGCTGCTGGCAAATGGGAAAGCAAGTGCTCACAGGGTTTCAGGGCTGAGAACACTGCTGCCTGGTGAATGGAAACAGACATGGGTCTAATCCCCGTGTCCACACTCACAGACAAGCATACAGACAACTCTGGACACCACGGATATTTAGTTGTTCTGATACTACTTTTCTAATTCATGAAAGTCTTCTTGCAACACTCTATTCCATACATGCACAGTAGATCATATCAATGTATTCCACACATAAACACAACAGCAGAGCATGTGCACTATTGCCCTTGTTATAAACACCAATTTAAGTGTGCATGTGGATGACTGCAGATTTGGCTAGAAGAAGAAATTTATGCTTGGTGTCCTTATTTCTGCATCATATACAGACTATGTCCTCCCGTGACCAGCGCAAGAAAATATTTTGTCATATAAACATCAGCACAGCCACGGGAGAGGCTAATTACTCTGCCAAGGAACGCGGTGGAGTTATGTGATGATTAGCGTACTTTTGTTTGTCTGTCTGTCTGTTAGCAAAACTACTCAAAAACGGACCAACGGATTTGGATGAACCTTTCAGGGAAGGTCAGAAATGACACAAGGACAAAGTGATTAGATTTTGGCAGTGATGCAGCTTATAGTCTGGATACACTGATTTGTTAAAGATTTCTGTATCATTGCAAGATAGCGGCATGACACCACTGTAACTATAACTACAAGTGAACACTACATCAGCTGATTGCTGACGATCACATGATCGCAATCCGACTACAAATTGAACACTGCGGGCTTATCCGTCAAAAATTGATTCAAGTAACAATTGATTAAATTGTGGGGGTGTTTCCTTGTCCCATCAATTCCCGCCGCCTGCTACATATTTAGGTCACGAGATTCGGTATCCGTACATAACATACACATGTGTAACACACAATTGAGCTTTGCTCAGGTCATTTTGTTTGTGGGTACATCTTATTAAATGGCCACATTCTATAGTGCCATGATTTCTGCCACAAATTTTTTCAAGATTTCATCCATCGGAAATGATCAGACTGAGCAGCCTGAGAGTACTGCGCTCTCTGAGTGAGTCTGTTTTTATTTTATAGTTTTATGGAATATATACATGGAGCATCACTGCCATAAAAACAACCAATGATGCATGTTCAGAAAAAGGGAAAAGGGTTGTGCTGACACGTGAGGAGCCAAGTTGTATGAATCTCTAGGGTATGTGCAGCTGCGTGTTACACAGCAACAATTTGTCAACCTAGCTAAACAAACGTCTTTTAATCACACATTCACCTAATTTGCACTGCAAAACCATGCATCCTGATCCAAACTTTAATCACAGTAAGTAATGACTATTATCCCCATGTGTTGTGTCACCTGGATGTTTCTCTGAGAAAGCCGACTGCTACACTCCCCGTGTCTCTCTTTCTGGCGGGCCCTCAGCCTGGCCCTCTGCTGCCTCTTCATCAGCTTCCAGTACTCCCTCTTCTTCTGCAGGCTGGTCAAGCCACACTGCTCTGTCACCACATTGCGGTACCTTTGGATTGATGGTGAGCTGTTGTTCTGACATTGTTCTTGTGCCTGAATCTGTTGTTCACAGTGTTGCCGTTGTGGCTGTAGTTGATCCACAGAAGTAGCTGTGGCGTGGTGGAGCTTTGGAGGCTCTGGAGAGCAGCAGTTTTGATGGGCCACTTTTTTGGTGCGTCTCTGGGTTCTGCGTGGGGAAGACGGGCCGTCAGAAGATGCTTCCACAGATGGGTTTACTATGAAGTTCAAAGCGGTCTGGGATGAGTGCTCACAGGTGGGTGGCAGGACGACCTCAGTGGAGGCAGAAAGAGGTGGAGGTGTCTCAATAATTTCTGATGAGCTCTTAAGCTGAGGGCTTGGTGAATCTGCTTGTCCTAACTCATCACTATCTGGCTGCCAGCTTTTTATTTGCAATGTCAAGTTAGCAGCAATAGGAGCTATGTCATCTTTCTGGAAAAAAATCTGAGGTAAATTTGGCTTCATGTCTAGCTCTGAAGCATCTTCTGTTGTCTCCATTTTAATGTCAGTCTGTTCCCTGTTGCAGTCCGTCACAGTGCTGAGCGATTCCTCCAGGAGTTTCTTCATAGAGGCCACGGCTAGCAGAGTGGCAGCTTGGCTGTCTGCGCTCAGAGCTGGGTCGGGCTCTGGCTGAGGCGCTGGACGTGGAGGTGGGGAGGCTGGGGGTTTGATATCTGGACAGATGGCTTGTTCTGGTTGAGAATTTAGGTCAACTGCTGGCATGGACTCACTCTCCTTTTTATCTCATTTGCAAGTGGCATAACGGGCTCAATGTTGTTGGTGAGAGGTTGTACATTTCCTGTATAGTTTGTAACACTTCTGTTCAATGGCATAGAGGTCACAGCTACTTGTTTCTGAGCTTTCTTTCTTTGTAAGACTGGACTTGCCTTTGCTTGGAAGGCACCCTGTTTTAATCGTACAGCACGAGCTGCTCGCTGCTCACGTTTCTTAATCCTCCAGTACTCCCTCTTCTTTGCCATCTTCTCCTCTTCTCCCAGCTCTGGATCGGCAGACAGAGCTGACAACGATGGTACACTGGTTGAGACAGCCATTTTCATGACACAGCCACCGAGGTTCGATCCCGTTGTCGATCCTCCAGAAGTGGCATTTTGAGGGGTTTGTGGATGAGTAAGCTTGAGCTGACCTACAGTTTGGGGTGTAAACTTGTCTGAGTTGACTACAGTTGTGCTTTCTAACTGAGTGCGTGGTCTGATTGACAGCAGTCTTGGAGATTTGTTGACTGACTGTCCAGCGAGGGGGACGGACACCTTCACCTGAGGTGGACGAAGTGGAGGGTTGGGTTGGTTTATCCTGACTGGAGCAACACTTCTCTGCTTAGTATCAGGTTGATGCTGTGGGGTATTCTTCAAAGCTACATGAAGGTCTTCGTCACTTTTGTCTTCTGCGGTGTTGTGATCTGTAGGACTTTGGAGGATGTTAACGGTCAGCGTCCCGTCCTCTTTGATGAACCCCCCAATGGTCTCAGAGGCATGAGTTAGGGTGCTTCCTGTCAAGTGCGTCATCGCTCTGGCCTTCCTCATGTCCTCGAGGATTTTCTGGTAACGTTTAACTCTTCTCATCAGAGAGTCTTTCTCCTTCAGCCGAGCCTTTACCTCCATCGACAGCTTAGCTCGCTGTTCACGCTTTTTAATTCGCCAGTACTCCCGCCGTTTGGCTATTATCTGCTCAGGTGTGTCATTGGGATCGACTTTGGGCATACTTCTGGAACCAAACATTGAAGCTACCAACGGGGATTTACATCTTAGGCTTCTCTGACTCATGAAACTCTTCTGTGCTTCGATGAATCTTTGTCTAGGCGTTTTACATCGTGCAATCCCTCGGGTGACATTAGAAAGATGTCCGTAACTTGGAAGCTTCCTCTGTGATGCCAAGGCTGTTTTTGCAGAAGTAAAATCAGATGTGATGGCTGCCTGCGTCATCTTATTCACATCCGTATTTTCTACTTTTATCTGATCTGCTTGCAGGTTAGTTATAGCTACAGTTGCTGGCCCACTTTGCAGTTTCTCTCTTTTAGCAGATACAAATGATGTTTTGACTCTACTGACCTGCTTCTGGCCTGCTCCTTTCAAAAAAGACTGAGGTGGAAGAAGACCTGTGCTGACTGCAGTTCCTGTTTTCTGTGCTGTGAGCCTCTGAAACGTCATCTCCACACCGTGCGCCCTCTCTCTGGCTTTAGCTACCCGAGCTGCCAGCTTAGCTCTCTGCTCCCGCTTTTTGATCCGCCAGTGTTCTCTGCGCTTGGCCGCTCTCTCCTCCTCAGACTCCAAGGACGGTTGTGTATTGCCAGCACCTTTAGTCCTCTGCAGGGCGACCAAGGCACTCTTTGTTCCACTGTGAGGTGTAGTATTTGTTGTTTTGCGCTCTGTTTTGATGGACACAGGAACGCACGGAGAAGACACCAGAATCATACCTGTGGTCACATTGGTGGCTGAGCGTTTAGGCTGAATGGGTAATGCAGCTTGTGCCTTATGTTGGGTTCGGGGGACTGATGGGCCCTGCATAGACACACATGGCTGAGGTGCTATTTTAGCGGAGCTGCCATTGGTAATTCTGGTCACTCTGATGAGAGGCACTGAGGAGCTGGTGTTCAGCTGGGTCCCACTAGATGTGGTTGAGGTAACGGCTCTCACAGCAGCCTTCACTGTCGGGCGGTTGGCTGTGGCTGTGTTGCCCCCAGCAGCTTTTCCTGAAATGGAGCATGAAACTGGCAACGGAGGCAAGACCTTGTTGAGTGACACTGTCTGGAACCACTTCTCCTTTTGGTTTTCAGTGGCTTCATGTGAACAGTCCCCCACTCTATTTGCACTCTCTGATGCAGGTCTGCATGACTCATCATTAGTCTGCACAGGAGAGGACAAAGCAGCAAGGGAACTCGACAAACTGGAATGCACCGCTGCAGGGGCATTTAGATGTGGGAGCTTTTCCCCTCTGCTATGTAGGGCTGGTTTTCCTCTCCGCTCCGACAGACGGGCCCGCTGCTCTCGCTTCTTGTTTCTCCAATATTCTCTCTTTTGGGCGAGGGTGGCATCATCGTACTCTGAGGCTGGTCGGTAGCGGTGGGACGCTGAACCACCTTTACCCTTTGCAATTGGCATGCTATCGCCAGCTTGGACAGCCCATCAGTTCTCATCCAACAGTAATAGTTGGCGCTTTGTTCGTCACACTGGTTCCGTTGAGCCCCTCAGTCCAGAATCCTCATGATTATTAACTCCATGCTGTCCTCCGATATGATGCTGCTGAGCAGCTGCCGGACTTTTCAGATATCACATCGAGATGCAGGCGTCCTGAGGAAAAGAAGACAATTCTTAGTTGCATCACCATAAGAAAATCTTTTCATCAAATCTAAATGATTGAATGTCATTAATAAGAAGTTTCCTGCCTTGTGATGAATACAGCAACACTGATTAAGCTCAAAGTGGAGTATTTACTGAAGGTGTTATGTACTCTGCTGTCATTTTCTTGAGCACACCTGTGCAATAAAATTAATACGGTTTTAAAAAGCAGTCATAAGCAGTCATGTCCTTATTCAGATTTTTATTGACACTGCTGAACATGGATAAATTCTAGTCTAAAATTTGGGGCATTTAATAACTAAACTGGTACAATTTAACAAAATCCAATAAAACAGTCCTGGCATCCTCTTTTAAAAGATAACAATGCTCAGATTTTCTTTACATTGACAGAGAGCTGTAAATTAAACTCTACTTTTATAAACTGAAGTTGTACATAGTCATGCTGTAGACTAGATTTCCACATTTCCATAATGCTATTATTGCTAATCATATTTACAGAGCACGTTTGAAATATTTATTGATTTAGTCTTTAAAATGTTTTTAGAAGATTCAATAAAACACTTCACACACAATTAACTGGAAATCAGTTCTGCAACACTGCAACATTACTACCACTAATTAATAACCTTAAAAATACACCACCTCTTAGAAAATTTCACCAAAATCTGAACATTACAATTAGTAAACAGAAGGCAGAGCTGGGGTACTGGACTTGCCTGGGGACCAGACAGCCTTTATATTGTGTATTACAAATACACATATCCCTTATAACGGGAATACAGTCTCGCTAAGCTAGGCTAGTACTGGACTGCATTACAGATCTCATCTTCAATCCACTTTGGCCCGAGGAACTGTAATGTGTAAAAATAGAGACTTATGAAGAGGACAACAATCCCGTATTATATTCTTTTAACTAGGTATTTCAAACAGATTTGCCTTTTTCCACTAGCAAAAAGTGAAAGATTTGCAAACATTAGATATGTAAAATTCTGACCTGCACATGTGGTTTATCAGATGTGAAGCAGCTTTTTAAAAAAAAAAAAAAAAACATGCAATGATGAATTCACATTTCAGCACATGCAGTGAATATGACAGTCAGGTCTGAGTGCCATTTGCTGCTTCTGTGATTGATGTCAGGTTAAATTGTTGAAGCTTAAATGTCCTCCAGTTCAGAATGCAAAACAACTCACATGCAGTGAATTCACCCACAGAGGAGCTTGGCTTTTTGTGAACTTTTCCCTTGCTCCAGTAGCTGATAAAACCCACATAAACTCACTTCAGCAGGATCCACTGCAAACAGGAGACAATGCTGATGACTGAGACGCCCATCTCCTCTACCACAACATCAGGAGTGAACACACAACGCGATTCACACGTGAAACAGCAGCTGAATGAAGATTTTGTATTTATGAACAGAAATCAGAAACTATTTTAACCTTTTTAACGCCACTAACCCGTAATGTGTCAGCCCCAGAAACCAGGAAGGAAACAAGAGTGTCACTGTCCCTTTAAACCTGTCCCCTTCTGTCACAAATTATATCTGTCGAGAGCCATTTTTTATTCTTTATTGTCTGTCTGTTTAATTAGAAACGCAGGCACGCGACTTAGCCGAAGCACACTTCATAAAACACGCAGAAACCCGGATAGAAACGGTGATATAAGAGCACAAATCGTGCCCTTACAAGCTGTGTCTCTCAGCAGCACAATGGACAAGATCTTCCTCCTCTTGTCCTCACGGACTGGCGCCTGTCTGCTGCCTGTCTAAAAGACGCCAGAAAAGCAGCACATTACAGCCCTAACGCAGCACGTCCGGAAACGCGAGAAAGAAAAACATGCACATCCGTTACCTTTTAGTTTACACCTAACTTTCCGGGACAGTTTTGGGAACGTTTTTGGACAGATATTTCGCCAGGACACTGCAGCTACTTTCCGCCAGCCAGCCGTGCACTGAGGCTGCCTTGACAACGCTGAAAAGTACCAGGATGTGGGACCTGATGGTGTGTGTGTGTGTGTGTGTGTGTGTATGTGTGGACATCGACACAAACACACAAACACACACACACACACACGCATAGAGACAGTGTAGTGCAACGCCCCTCTCCTTTCCACTTCATACCTCATTCATTCAGACATTAAAAATAATCCCACAAAAATACTGTTTATGAGTTATTCAAGAACCGTAGGACATTTGGGCTTCAACATTTTTTGAAAAATAAACCCGTTTTGCAATTTTCTGCTCCATATTCATCAATATTAGGGAAACAAATAAAATAAACTATCAAAGGCTTGATTGGCTCAGCTTCCACATCAATGCTACCATTTTTATTCCATGTTTTATGTGCTGTTTGCTAACCCTACTCTAATCACAGTAACAGGGTTGCTAATCCATGCTAATGTTAGCTTTTTCTCAGGAGTAGAAGCTAGATAATTAGATAGCTGTTACTGCTGACCAAGAGGACAAACTGACTGATGGAAAAATGTCAAAAAAGTAAAGAGGATATAGCAGATACTAACAAGACGTGCAGAATCAGCACAAGAAAACGTGTGTGGCTTTTATATTTCTTGCGGCGTTTGCTCCAAAATGCAGCATTAAGTGTATTCCCACAGTACTAGAGTAAAAGAAGTTTGGCATTGTTTACACCACTTACAACATGGCATTTTAACGAATAATTGCATTTCAGCAGTTAGTTTTAATTTCACGCCATTAATTGTTTATAAGCTGGTTATCACGGTGATCTCTTTGTGATGAATCGTATAAATGACTATATTTCTGAACTTCTGCTGCTAGGAGCTAGCCTAGCCGCGCTAGACAACCCACGGCAACGAATTTAATTCTCTGCCAGGGTGGGTCTAGCTAAACCTCCATAAGGCTCGAGGCTGGATTCTCCTAAAACTGGCCGGACGAATCACCATGAAGTGTAGAGTCAGAAGGCGGGCGTAACGAAGTGACGACAGAGGCGTGACGATTCTGACAGAAACAACCGGCGCACAATAAACAGTTATCTTTCGACTCGGCTTTGGCCACAGCCCTTAAAGATTTGAAGCTAAAATTCAACTTGAAAGATAAACAAAGGACGGCACTTAAGTGTTTCATTGAGAAGGAAGACGTATTTGGACTTATGCCAATGGGATATGGCAAATCCTTAATATACCAGTTGGATCCGCGGCTCCGCTGGTTGGGAAGCTAATGGGACTTAGCCACACAATCCGCCGGTGCTCTCGGAACCACGTCAGCCTATTCGTTGCGTTGATTGATTGTATACCTACCCAATTGCTGCAGAGGGATTTGATAGACAACCTTTTAGCCCGTCTCCCTCCCTGTCGAGCTTCCCTAGACCCTTGTGCCGTCAGAAACATGGGATCTAGCATGGCTTGGCTAGCTAGGAGCTCCTGTTCTTCCACAACGTTGTCTGCGTGTCTCCATCCGCATTTTTAGAAAATTGTGGAAGTGCAACGTGGAAATTTATCGCTTGATTAGGACCGCGCTAAGGACGTGGCTGCTAAAATGACGTAAAACAAGTGAACACTACATCAGCTGCCTGCTGGTCCTACTACAAACCGACCACTGTCAGCGGACTTACCAGGACTTATTCGTCGGAAATCATATAAGGAACAACTGATTAAATCATCTGTGTCAAACATGCTGTCTATAGGCCAAAACTGGTCCTCCACAGGGTCCAATCTGGCCGCAGCATGGTTTTGCAAAGGGTAATAGTACAAATAAGACATGATCTGCAAATTTGTAAAACTGTGAATTTCAAGTAATTTCTAGACCTTGACAAGTTGTTTTTGATCACTAAGCAAAATACTATATTGAGTTTAGTTCCAGATACTCTGATCTGTAAGTTGTAATGTGTCAGTGATAAAATGAGGCATAATATTGTTGAAATTGCGCTTATATTTCTTGAGAAATTTCAGGTTGTTCATGATGTTTTGTAAAGAGACATTTCGTTAAGTGTGAACATTTTCAGAATGTGCTTGTTTTTTGTTGCACTTGTCGTGGTTTCTCTTATAATGTCGATATCAATAAAACAGTTCTTCACACAATTTCCCATTTCAACACATTTTCTCACTAAGAGGCAGTTAAAGGGTATTCAATATAGGCTCTATCTTACTTACTGTAGTTTGTAAGTTTTTTTTTTACTATTTTTAAGTGCATATTTGTGGTTAAGTGCTTAAAAATTGGAGGTTTGCTTGATATAGCTTTGGGTCATCGTCTTTTTTTTTTTTTGCACTTTTTTAACCGAAACACATCTGGTGACACTGTTGCTTTTCATGACATAATTTTATGATCAGGAAGAACAGCATCGGTCAGACAGAGACTGTCTGGGAGGAATCAGTCAAATGAACCTCCCCGAACAACAACCGGAGGTCACTCATACGCTTTGGACAAGAAGGTCAAGTATGAGGTCACCACAAATAGTTTCTGCTCAAAGACCAAAATAGGAAACAGAGGGCCCCTTCAATCGCCCTCCTAGACACAGAGGCCCCTAAGAGCCCCTGAAGATTGGGACCCTTATTTGGACACAACCTTAAACCCTTCTGAAGCAAACAAAGTATATTCCATTCTAAACAGTTGAAAGCAGATAAAGCGCATGTCATTCTACTAAATATATTAAGCAACACGTCTCAGATCAGATACTACACACTAAAGCAAAAGGTCTTTATTTATAGATTACTATGTTATGATTTTATAGTCCGACCCACTTGAGATCAAATTTGCCGATATGTGGCCCCTGAACTAAAATGAGTTGGGGTGCTTCCGAGTCCCTCACTTCCCACCTCCTGCTACATATTTAGGTCACACAGTCCATACATAATGTACACATGTATAACACAAACCAGCATTTTGTTTGTGGCTATATCTACATTAAAGGGCCACATTCTATGTTGCCCTGATTTCTCATCATCAATAACTAATAAACAAATGCTGCATTTACAATAATAAAAAAAAAATGCTGAATTTCAGCCTGACTGTTCTCTGAGTGCTTTTCTAGACAATCACAGCTATAATGGAGGAACCAGTAACAGCTGTAACCTTTAGTTGGAGCCCATAGTAACAGTGGTGGTTATGTGGTATTGTCCACAGTGCATGGAGCTGGTTACAACACTAAACTGGAGCTTTGTGAAAATGGAACATGGGCTCCCCGGTACAAAGCAGAGTGGGATGAGGGCCCTGATTTGCCGTGGAGCCGCCTCGTGTTTTTAACCGATGCCGTGCCGAACCGAAGCACCTCCACCACCGCCCGGTTCCGAGAGCAGCAGCGGTATTAGCAGCTCTCTACTAGCGCCTGCTGCTCCCTCTGCCCCCCCGGGGTGGGTGTGCATCATCGACGCTGCTACTGTCTCTTTAAATTTACCCAGGAGCCCCTTAAGGAGCCCCAGGGGCCCCTAGTCCGGCTCCCCACCCTGAAGACAAGCAGGAACCTTAAAATACATTACTGGAGGCCTGCGCCGAGGCGCTTCCACCCTTTGCAGCGCGGAGCGGCGGCTCTTTTCGGCCGCGGATTGATGGTTGTGATTGTGTAAAAGTTAAGTTGGCTCCGTGGGGGACAGAGAGCTCTGGGCTCCTCAGCGATGGGCTCATTGTAGAGGCTGCCAGATGCGTGTCGAGCGGCGGCGAGCGGCGTGAACATGTTACCGCTGTAACATGTTGTTGTTGTGACTGTGACATGTCCCGTTACGGCACCACGACCCAGTGAAGGAAGCAGGAACAGCAGCCACTAGTAAAGAAGCAGCAGCCAGGCCAGGGATGGACGAGAAAGGAGCGGGGCAGAGCGAGCCTGTGGACCTCCGGTGTGCCGAGCAGCCTGAGCTCCTCTCATTAATAATAAGCGGAGAGGAGGAAGCGACGCAAGAGGAGAGCGACTTGGGAGGTAAAGAGAGAAAAAAAACTAGTGTTATTATTCTTGTTTTTTCCCACCGCTAAGTGGGTCTGCGTGGCTGTCAGAGACACGGCCATTGTCAGGCAGTCAGTTAATCCGTGTCAGGGACAAAGCCATGGAGCAGCATGGCCCCTCCGTCACTGTGGCTCCTATAAACAAAGGCTCAACAGCACGCAGGCAGGAGGAGCAGACACAGCCGCCCCCTAGTGGACAGAGGCGGTACAGCAATGCTCAGCACTTCAATATTGGAATGAAGAACCAATAGTGGATAATACACAAGACAGGTCCATTATGTAGGACCACACGACCACTAATAACAGCCCTATGGCGCATTCAAGAACTGGACGACATTTGGGCTTCAACATTTAAAAAAAAAAAAAACTTCCCTTTACAATTGTCTGCTCCATATTCATCAATAATAGGTAATAAACTATCAAAGGCTTGATTGGCTCAGCTTACACATCAATGGTAGCATTTTATTCCATGTTTTATGTTTTTTTTTTTGCTAGCCCTACTCTAATTACAAAACTGTTTGATGTGTTAATTCCAGCGTATCATGTGATTCACTCTTTTCTTCAACCAGCTAAAAAGGTTATGCTAACAGGGTTGTTGTGGTTCCATGCATAATAATTATGATTTAGAATATTATGTTGATTAAAAATAATGTTCCCACAATTACTAGAGACATCAATGAAAAAAATAATACTAAAAAGGAGATTTAAATTGCGTTTTAGCTGTTTTATTTGAGATTCAGGTTAATCATCGGGGGGTGGGACAAGAGAAAAATGGCATTTTAGGAGGAACTCCAGGTTTATTTGGTATTTTTAAAAATATTTTCAAGCATTCTTTGCTCCTAGTTTTTAAAATTTGGTCTCAGGACAAGTAAATTCACACAACAACTGCATGTTTTAGTATTTTGTACATGGATTAGTTGAAATTTGATGGGTAAAATGTTCTCCAATTCTGCAATGACCCCTATATGGATGGTCCGTTTAATGAAGAGTGACAGCAGTAAAAAAAAAAAAAAAAGAGAGAGAAAGGAACAGGGAAGTCTAGAGTTCCAGCTATCAATTATCATGAGCATAAAAATGTCATTACTGTTTTATATCTGTCAGTTTCTACAGCTCTTCAAGCATAATTCTTCATGCGATTGTCTCTGATGTGATGTAATGCCATCCTCTAATTTATCAGGATGTTTAAGTTGAATTTAGTCTCACTTAGCATAAGATTTGTTTTTCAGGAGAGACCAGTGTACAGCTCTTATGAACTTTACTAAAGTCTGCAAGTAGTTTCATATTCAGTGAAACTGTTGTATTTTTGAGGCAGATTCCAAGGCTGTTAAGTGCCAATTTTGCCAATATATCTACACAACTGTTCTTAAGTTTGGGGTCACCCAGACAATTTCATGTTTTCCATGAAAACTCACACTTTTATTCATGTGCTAACATAACTACACAAGGGTTTTCTAATCATCAATTAGCCTTTCAACACCATTAGCTAACACAATGTAGCATTAGAACACAGGAGTGATGGTTGCTGGAAATGTTCCTCTGTACCCCTATGGAGATATTCCATTAAAAATCCAGCTAGAATAGTCGTTTACCACATTAATAATGCCTGGACTGTATTTCTGATGAATTTATTGTTATTTACATTGGAGGAAAAAAATGCTTTCCTTTCAAAAATAAATACATTTCTAAGTGACCCTACACTTTGAATGGTAGTGCAGATAAATGTTTTTGTAGAAGCTTGTTAATAACCCTCATACATTAGCATTTCCTCCACATGCTCTTAGCCACAGGATAACTGATGCATGTGTTCTACTGCTGATCTCATTTAATGGTTTGGGAATTGTCCAAATCCACAGCAGATACAGATTCTTAGTTACCATCATTGTAAAATGTAGCTATGATGCAGACTTCGCCTCATGTTACCTCACACTTACAGTCATTGTCCATATGAAGGCCACACAGAGAGGGTTACAGATTACTGTATTTAAAAAAGCATAAAACACCACAACTATCACGAGAACGCTGCTCCTTATCGTGCACAAGGAACCTATCAGAATAATATCAGAATAGAAGAGGTAGGACAGGGTATCCTTACTAATGAGATCTGTACATGTGTCTTGAAGATTTGTTGTTGCCATGACAACATGCAACAACAACATGCCAGGACTGATCTGTATTCTGCCTTGTTCCTGCCAGAAGAGGACGGTCTTGCCAACGGCCATGGAAGGGAACAATCAGAGACTGGCATGGTCACCCCTGTCAGATCACCTGGCACCAGCTACTGGAGCATCACCGAGGGCCCCGACCACCCACTCCTGCTGTCTCCGGCCCCCGGGCCCTCTGGGCGCAAACCCAGGGTCCAGAGGGCCTCGCGTCCGGGCCTGAGCCGGATTCCTGGCCGCGACCACCGACGGTACTACCACGAATACTGGCGTAGCGAGTACCTAATGGACTTCGACCCCCAGAGGCATGGCATGATCTGCATGGTGTGTGGCAGCTCTCTGGCCACACTGAAGCTCAGCACCATCAAGAGGCACATCAGGCAGAAGCACCCAGACTCCCTGCTGTGGAGCGCCGCTGACAAGGAGGTGATCCGATCGGGGTGGGAGAGCCACCTAAGCCTAGGGGGAGGTCAGAGGTCATACAGCTCCCATGCTGGGCCTTCACCTCAGGGAGCAGAGGACACGCTGCACTCGGGCCAATATACTGCCGGTGGGTAAGACTCTATCTGGAGGAAAGTGGCTTGGAGTTTTGTAATTCTTACACTTGGTGGCAGTATGCAGTTGTGTCATGGCATGGTGATGTGTGAGAAGGAGAGGGTGATGTCATGATTCACAGGCAATGTGTTGGGAACGTCTGCAACGCTTTTCAGAATAGAATCCTTGCTAAAATTGTGACTAAAATAATGCAGATTAGTCACAAGTTAGGAGCATACTTACCAGTTTTAAATAGTGACTTTTTTCCTATATAAGGTTGAAATACTGTAGCTTTTGACATTCTAGAGAATAAAAACACTGAAAAGGTTTTCATACTGACTTCACGTGCATTTTGGGGGACATCTGAGAGGGTAAATATGATGCACACAGACACACCCTAAGTCAGCTGGGATAGACTCCAGCCCCCCATGACCCTACAGAGGATTCAAAGATAGATAATGGATGGATGGAAGGGAGTTTGATTGTGTGACTTCAGTCAAAGGTTGACTTTGCCCAGAAAGTAAAACTGATGAAGTCTGCACCCACAAAATGAAGCAGGGCTCCCTCTAAGACCCTTTCTGCCTCAAAAAGTGTGACCCAGTATTGGATATCTGAAATGGTTGCTTACAGTAGCTACAGCAACCTATCTGTCACACCAGTGCTAGTAAGATTATAGCAGAAAAGAGGTCCATTTAACTGTTTATGAATTCATCTTTACATTTGTAAGAGAATGAATGTTCTACTTCTCTTGCAGTTTACACCATTTCATGTCAACTGTGTAAATTCAGCTCACAAAAACATTTGCAGAATGTCACCGAACTCTGTTTTGTTAAGAAAAGTCAAATCACTGATTGGAAAATTTTTACTATAGTGTCCCCTGGTGGTGGTAAAAAGGCTTTCTTCTGTGGTCTTCTTTTTCTGTTCTTATTTTTTTTTTGCTTTGCTTTGAATCTCCAAACACTAGTTATTGCATCTTTTTCACTGTAAGCAGAACCTCCAGACCCTGTGACACCCCAGGAGCTGCCACAACAACCCCTTAGTTTGTCTCCCCGCTATGTGGAGGGTGAAGCCCCGCAACCACAGGAGGAAGAGGAGGAGCGGGACGTCCCCGCATCGTCAGCCCAGACCCTGGAACGCTACCTGAACGACTCGCTGCACGCCTGGTTCCGTCAAGAGTTCTTAATGGAGTACGAGGCGGTGGCCGGTCGACTGCTTTGCATGGTGTGTGGAGCGGAACTGCCCTCGCTTCATTTGGACCACATCAAGAGCCACGTGTTGGACACCCACCCCAACTCCTTGGTGTACAGCTCCGAGGAGAAACACTGCATCCTACAGGCCTGGGCTCAGGCTCATGGTGAGAACTGAAGGCACAACACTGCACGCATTCAGACACATAATGTGGGTTTAAACCATGAATCCTTTGATGCATGACATGGGTCAAATGGGTATCTCCTGACCCACACTGTGCAGATGCTAAATAAGTAAAATATTAAATGTTATGCTGGCTGGTTTTGGTTTGCCACTTTCAAAAAACACTTCTAAGTATTCGTGACTGACGAATACTGTAGTTTCATGAAGTCATCTGATCGTTAGGTAACTCATCAGGCTGACCTTGGAAATGTATTGACGTCACAAGCACATATTCACCACCCACCAAACCTTTTTATCACTGCTTATCTGGATCAGTATTGCCATGGTAACAAGGTGAGCCCAGCAGCTTGGATATCCCATCTCCCTCTTGAATCTTCTAGCGCTGCCTCTTGACTGCAGAGTCTCAGTAAAGAGGGTTTGTTGTGTTCCAGCAGTATCATATCACTGATAATCACTGCTGGGTTTGATCATTCAGCAACATTTCCCATGAGACTAACACAGTACAGAGCCAAAACCTCATGGGAACTGTTAGATATGAAGGAAATAGCCTTGTGATATGTCAATAATTTTCTAGGTGTTGTATGTTTCTCTCTCCTATAATAGAAGAGTCAGAAAACTCAGTCAAATCAGAGCCTCACACCAAAGACGGTGGGGTGAACCTCTTTGCCGAGGACGTGGAGACTATCCAGATCAACACTGACTTGTACCCAGACGGTGATGGCACTTTAACTCAGGATACTTGTCTTATCGGTGAGGATGGAGGTGTTGGAGCTCCGCAGCAGGGACCTCAGCCAGTCCGCCAGCCCAAGAAGAAGCGACTACGCGGGGGCGACCCGTGGCGGCTCCGCCTCGACTACCTGGTGGCCTATGGGCCCCGGGGCCAGGGCACGTTCTGCATGGTGTGTTCTCAGGTCCTCCACGAAACCAAGGTCAGCAGCTTCCGCCGCCACATCCAAGAATGTCACCCTGAGACCACAACCCTGAGCCGACAAGAAAGGGAAGCCATGGCTGCTGCCTGGACCAAAGATTATTCCAGTGAAGGCACGCATGTACAAGATGGTGAGAGGCTTTTACCATTGTTACTTAATATTGTAAAGCTGTAAACGCACAAGTAGTGGTTTTTAACAATGTCAGCCACGGAGAGGTCTTTTTTACGAGCATCATTCCTTTATTTTTTTCCTTTTTGTTACTCTGCCAATGAACGCAACAGAGTTATGTGGCAATCACTGTTGCCTTGTCTGTCTGTCTGTCTGTTAGCAACATTACTCAAAAATGGACTAACGGATTTTAATTAAATTTTCAGGGAAGGTCAGAAATGACACAAGGACCAAGTGATTAGATTTTGGCAGTTACACACGTGGACAAAATTGTTGGTACCCCTCAGTTAAAGAAGGAAAAACCCACAATTCTCACTGAAATCACTTGAAACTCACAAAAGTAACAATAAATAAAAATTTATTGAAAATTAAATAATCAAAATCAGCCATCACTTTTGAATTGTTGATTAACATAATTATTTTAAAAAAACAAACTAATGAAATAGGGCTGGACAAAAATGATGGTACCCATAACTTAATATTTTGTTGCACAACCTTTTGAGGCAATCACTGCAATTAAACGATTTCTGTATTTGTCAGTGAGCGTTCTGCAGCTGTCAACAGGTATTTTGGCCCACTCCTCATGAGCAAACAGCTCCAGTTGTCTCAGGTTTGATGGGTGTCTTCTCCAAATGGCATGTTTCAGCTCCTTCCACATATGTTCAATGGGATTCAGATCTGGGCTCATAGAAGGCCACTTTAGAATAGTCCAACGCTTTTCTCTCAGCCATTCTTGGGTGTTTTTGGCTGTGTGTTTTGGATCGTTGTCCTGTTGGAAGACCCATGACCTGCGACTGAGACCAAGCTTTCTGACACTAGGCAGCACATTTCTCTCCAGAATGCCTTGATAGTCTTCAGATTTCATCGTACCTTGCACACTTTCAAGACACCCTGTGCCAGATGCAGCAAAGCAGCCCCAAAACATTACTGAGCCTCCTCCATGTTTCACCGTAGGGACAGTGTTCTTTTCTTCGTATGCTTGGTTTTTGAGTCTATGAACATAGAGTTGATGTGCCTTACCAAAAAGCTCCAGTTTGGTCTCATCTGTCCAAAGGACATTCTCCCAGAAGCTTTGTGGCTTGTCAACATGCATTTTTGCAAATTCCAGTCTGGCTTTTTTATGAGTTTTTTTCAGCAGTGGTGTCCTCCTTGGTCGTCTCCCATGAAGTCCACTTTGGCTCAAACAACGACGAATGGTGCGATCTGACACTGATGTACCTTGGCCTTAGAGTTCACCTTTAATTTCTTTGGAGGTTGCTCTGGGCTCTTTGGATACAATTCCAACGATCCGTCTCTTCAATTTGTCATCAATTTTCCTCTTGCGGCCACGTCCAGGGAGGTTGGCTATTGTCCCGTGGGTCTTGAACTTCTGAATAATATGAGCCACTGTTGTCACAGGAACTTCAAGCTGTTTAGAGATGGTCTTATAGCCTTTACCTTTAAGATGTTTGTCTATAATTTTTTTTCGGATGTCCTGGGACAATTCTCTCCTTCGCTTTCTGTTGTCCATGTTCAGTGTGGTACACACCTTTTCACCAAACAGCAGGGTGACTACTTGTCTCCCTTTAAATAGGCAGACTGACTGATTATGAGTTTGGAAACACCTGTGATGTCAATTAAATGACACACCTGAGTTAATCATGTCACTCTGGTCAAATAGTTTTCAATCTTTTATAGAGGTACCATCATTTTTGTCCAGGCCTGTTTCATTAGTTTGTTTTTTTAAATAATTATGTTAATCAACAATTCAAAAGTGATGGCTGTTTTTGATTATTTAATTTTCAATAAATTTTTATTTATTGTTACTTTTGTGAGTTTCAAGTGATTTCAGTGAGAATTGTGGGTTTTTCCTTCTTTAACTGAGGGGTACCAACAATTTTGTCCACGTGTGTATGTGGCTTATAGTCTGGATGCACCGATTTGTTAAAGATTTCTGTATCATTGCGAGATAGCGGTATGGCATCACCATAACTGTAACAAAACATGCAAACACAGACAAGGAGACATGAGATGAGGCTAAGCAGTCAATTGAAATAAATAGTAAAAATGAGAATAAGTTCAATGAATCATTAGTTTGATGTCAAACAAGGGACCTAGGCAGTTTAGAAATGAAAGAATAAGATTGAGAGTTAAAAGTTGGAAATAAAAAATCCAAAACTTAGATGACATCACAACAAAGAACCAAGTATACCAGCTAAAATTCAAATAAAACAAGAGAGAACATAAAATTAGAGATGTCCGATATTGGCTTTTTTTTGCCAAAAAACGATATGCCGATTTTGTCCAACTCGCAATTTACGATTCCGATTTCAACCGATATATGTCGGCTATTTAACTAATTTTAGGTAACATCACATATCTCCTGTTGTGGAATTAACACATTGTGCCTAATTTTATTGTGATGCCCCGTTGGATGCCTTCTCAAATGCAACAAGGTTTTCCAAATGTAAACAGTCTGTGCAATGAGCTTAAGTTATGGAAAAAAAAAGAAGCCTTTTTTGTCTCAAACAACAGTTCACACTCTCCCTCTCTCCCTCTAATCCAGATATTATTTTATCGGTTTTCATGATACGCAAAAAAAACCCGATAACGATATAGAACGATATTACATTTTTATGCCGATATCAGCCAACAATATCGGTGGGTCGTTATTATCAGACATCCCTATAGAAAATAAAGGATTTAATACAAAGTAGAACACTAAAGAGGGCATTTGTTTAAAAAAATAGAAACTCAGAACAGCAGAGTGGTTTGTGTGACACATTTGTTGAACTGATGGAATTATTGCTGTGGAAGAGTTTAGAATCTATTATGGGAGCCAATGAAGTACAAGTAAATCCACCACATCCTGATCTTTTTTCCTCTTTCATTACCTGGCTGTTACTTAGGCATTATTAGATGTATCTTATCTAGTATCCATTAGGGCTGGACCCAAATATCCCAATATTCGGTTGTTGTGGTGGTATCCAAATATTAATTTTGAGATCTGAATATTCGGCCAATGCTATGCTAATGCTGTTGGACTGGTATTTCCCTTGGGATCTTAAATTTCCCTGAGGATTAAAAAAGTGTCCATCCATCCATCAAATATCCGGAACCCAGAAATTGCTATTTGGACCAGTCCTAGTATCCATATTTGACAGAATAATTGAATTTGCAAAGCCAGTTTATACAAACGTTTTTACACATCAGTCTCTAATCTACTGTGTTTCTGCAGAAGTCAACTGCGGTGATGGTGGTATCCTAAATACCACAGAAGAGACAAACGAGGACGTCTCCCCTGATGTCAAAACACCCAGCAAAACAGTGAAAAAGGAGGAG
The DNA here is from genome assembly GCF_021347895.1 of Acanthochromis polyacanthus. Taxonomy (NCBI): domain Eukaryota; kingdom Metazoa; phylum Chordata; class Actinopteri; family Pomacentridae; genus Acanthochromis; species Acanthochromis polyacanthus. The sequence goes on from NC_067135.1 coordinate 18,115,962, forward strand.
GGCGTAGTTGGAGGGAAGGGCAAATCAAAAGATGGCGGCACTGCAGCCGCTCCTTCACGCCACGGCCATTACCCCGGAAAGGACCAGAGGAGGAACTACCAGGTGCGCTGGCGAATGGATTACCTGATGGATTACAACTGTAGGAGACACGGGCTGATCTGCATGGTGTGTGGGGCTAGTCTAGCCACGCTGAAGGTCAGCACCATCAAGAGGCACATCCAGCAAGTCCACCCTCACTCCCTGTTCTACAGCTCAGAGCAGAAGCAGCAGGCCCTGCTGAGCTACAACCAGACTGCCCTGCACTTCACCCAGTCTGAGGACTCCCAGGACCACGGACACACCGAGCTTGCTCCCCCTCCAGCACACTTTGGCACTTAGAAAGGGCTTCTGTCTGTTGCGCCTCATGTGGCCCCTGCTCAGAAACAGCCCCAAGTTCCTTTCTTAATCGGAAATTCAGGTATTCATCATACAGCTTCCTGTTTTCTCGCTCTTGCCCCCAAATTTCGACAGTGTGGGCGCAGGGTAAAATGTTGCCATAATACATACAAATACAAAAGTATGAGAATATTACCCAGGTCGACAGACGCTGGAATTTCCTCTTTAAGCTGCATCAAAGAGCACTGCTGTGGTTAAAGCAGCAGCGAGGAACTCCCACACAGGAAGTGACACGTCTTAAAAATGTCATGGCCTGAAAAAACAAAAGTCCAGCCACTCATTTGAAAATTAAGCTCTTTTTGCACATCACCTCTCTTACCAGGGGACCTCGTGAGATTTAGCAAATTGCCTGTCTGGATGCAAGTATCTGAAGGTACTATGTTGATAATTAATAACTTAGATGGGTCTTTCTCCTGAGCAGTGAGATGAACCCTCTTAATCTGTACCAAAAAACAGTATGAGAATGCCAAGGAATATTTTTGAAAAAGTACTATATACCCCTCTTGAAATGCTGATTTCCATGGTGGTAGTTTTTTTTATTTATAGATTATATACTTAATATAATACCATTAGCATAGTAGTACAGATTAACTTATTTTAAAGCACATTAGGTCCCTTCAGGCAGTCATACCAACATTTATGAGGGTGACATTTCAAAAGTCTTGCAAAATTACATTAGCTAGACATGATATTAGCAGTATTGGACATTCTGCTAAATTCTAACTCTGATATCATGTAGATTAAAGTTCTCCACAAAGGAGATATCATTTCCAGCCATGAGAAAAAAATGGGACAAATGCACTACCATAGAAAAGTTTGGGGTCACTTAGAAATGTCCTTATTTTTCAAAGAAAATAATTTTTTTCCAACATAAAATCAATCCGAAATCCAGTTCTAGACATTGTTAATGTGGTAAATGACTATTCTAGCTGGAAATGGCTGATTTTAATGGAATATCTCCATAGGGGTACAGAGGAACATTTCCAGCAACCATCACTCCTGTGTTCTAATGCTACATTGTGTTAGCTAATGGTGTTGAAAGGATAATTGATGATTAGAAAACCCTTGTGCAGTTATGCTAGCACGTGAATAAAAGTGAGTTTTCATGGAAAACATGAAATTGCCTGGGTGACCTTAAACTTTTGAACAGTAGTGTATATCTTCAATAAGCCTTTGTCTCGTTAGCAAGTTCGCTAAATAGCAGGTTTCACACCAGCTAGAGTTGATGAAGCTAAAAGTCTTGACGTTACCTCCAGCCTAATGCAACACTATAGCCTCTCAGAGAGGATTTATTTGATCTTTGAATTCTGTCATTTTTACAGGCTGAAGCAGGAATTACATTGTTAGCTTTCAAAGAAAATACAGCCGTAGATACTCACCAGCGCTAGCCTAGCCGCGCTAGACAACCCACGGCAACAAATTTAATTCTCTGCCAGGATCGGTCTAGTTACCCTCGGTAAGCCTCGAGGTTGGATGCTCCTAAAACTGGACGACGAATCACCATGAAGTGTAGAGTCAGAAGGCGGGCGTAACTAAGTGACGACAGAGCCGCGACAATTCTGACAGAAACAACCGGAAACAACTAGCCTAGCCACGCTAGACAACCCACGGCAACGAATTTAATTCTCTGCTGGGGTCGGGCAACAAAAACGACAACAGTCGTTGAGCTCCATTAGCACCGACTATGAATAATCTTTCTGTTAACATGTCTGTAATATACTTGAGCTTCACCCATTGACTGTATAAATAAGGCTTCACCGAACTCCCGCATCCTCCGTTTTCCGGCGCTCTAGGAACTACGTCAGCCTATTCGTTGCGCTGATTGGTTGTATACCTACCCAGTTGCTGCAGAGTGATTTGAAAGACAACCTTTTAGCCCGCCTCCCTCCCTGTCGAGAGTTACTAGACCCTTGCTCTTCAGACCTGGGTCTAGCGCGGCTTGGCTACACTGGCGCAGCATCACAATCCAGAAGTTCCGCTTTCACTTTGTGGCAGCTAACAGTAGCATGTTCCTAAGCTAGCTGAAATGCAACCTCTTAGCTAGCCACTGTCCTTCAGCTAAGAGGTTGCATTCCAGCTACATAAGGACACATAAATGCATGTTGCTATGTATCCTTCTCGTCAAAACAGTACTACAGAATATGACACCACTGTACACCATTGAGCAGTATCACTTCTGATTTGATTCTGAGCTGTATCACCTCTAAATATTCTCACTGCTAAGTTAAACAGGATAGTATTTGATCTTATAAAAGTTTAACAACTAACAGTTTGGATTTATTCTCAACATGCACATAAAATACAGGTCTGATTGTAGGGACTCAGTAATTTTGATGTTTCGTCCACAGTCCTGGTATGGAGGATACCAGCTGATGTTTTGCTGTTGTTCAGAGCTGCTCTTTGCAGGAGGGCTTCTGTTGCTCTACCTTTCTCTTTCAATGACCCCAAAGGTAGGTTTAAAGTCATGTGACATAGCTGGTCTGGTCATAGCTTTTAGTTTTTACTTCTTTTGGCCTCTGCTAGAATATTCCTCTTCTGCCAAATTACCGTAGACTTGGAGGCATCTTGATCTCATCTGCTCCCGATGTTCATCTAGCTTCTGTAATTTAACAAAGGTAATCTTACAGTTTTGTACCAAAGAGCAGTCTTTCAGTTGAGGTTGACATTACATAAGCTCAGATTTCCACTGATGAGTCTTGCTCCAATTCTGAAGCACCTGTCCACCTAGATTGTACAATTAGATCAACGTACAGGGCGTTATTTTAGGAGCATGGCCACTGCTGCTCTGATTCCTGGTAATATGTCTCATTCTATATACAACTGTTTTGACTGATTTTAGTTGGTCCCGGATTTTCCTCTATCCTGTTCAGCCTTTGTGTCACACAAGTCTCACAGCAAGATTCTTCTCCTGGTCATTTGTTTCCCATGTGAAGTTACACTACCGTTCACAAGCTTGGGGTCACTTAGAAATGTCCTCATTTTTAAATGATTACATTAATCAGAAATGCAGTCTAGACATTGTTAATGTGGTAAAAGACTATTTTAGCTGGAAATGGCTGACTTTTAATGGAATATCTACATGGGTACAGAGGAACATTTCCAGCAACCATCACTCCTGTGTTCTAATGCTACATTGTGTTAGCTAATGGTGTTGAAAGGCTAATTGATGGTTAGAAGACCCTTGTGCAGTTATGTTAGCACATGAATAAAAGTGTGAGTTTTCATGGAAAACATGAAATTGTCTGGATAACCCCAAACTTTAGAACAGTAGTGTATGATGCAGATAGACTCACCCCGTATGTTCAAAACTGAACATTCTAGGTTATTTTATAACTGTGTTCAGATTGATCATAGATGTTTTCCAGCACTGAGTTTCCACTTCTGGGCCTGTGTTTTTAAAATAATGAATCTAAACTGTTAGCTTTAAATGTTAAATAAGAGCAAACATTCTATTGTTCAGATTTAGAAGTAATGAAAATTGTTGAGAGGTGATACAATTTTTAATCAATTGTCATCGAAGAAAATATGTAGTTTTAAACATGAACATCTGCACAGTAGGCAGAAAAACACAAATGTAAAAGTCAGTACCATATTTTAAATGGCTGCATTCCCTTTAGTAAAGCCAGTTTTAAGGTTCTGTTTCTATGCAGTCAGATGATTGGCAGGACTCACAGGAAAGAAACCATTGTTAACACACTCTGTTTTTCATGTACTTTCCCTATTATGAACAAAACGCCAGTTGTGATAAAGCTTTGTTCCATCAACACCTAATGGGTACCTGGACTTGAAGCTTTTAATGGCACAATGACATGTTTTGTGTCTGTCTGTCGGGCTCGGGGCTTGTTTCTGGTCGGGGCCTGAGTCTTCTCTCAGGAAGTTAGAAACAGATTCTTTGGCAAAGCCAACGTGACTTAGTCTGAGAAGATGTGTCTAAAAACAACACAGCACTTTGTCCCCAAAAATGTACTAAATCCTAACTTTCCTTCTGTACAGCTAGTTGATTGAGACTGTGTTTGATGTTATTGCTGAAGACAATGAATGACAGCGTGCAGTCAGTAAGTTCTGATCTCTCCGGTCTATTTAATTCCTTGTTTACAGTAGAAGAAAAGGACGCCCTGCTCTTGCTCCTCCATTATGATATAAACTACCAGCCAAATGTTTGGACACACCTTCTCATTTAATGGTTTTTATTTTCTTGACTAATTGTAGATTCTCACTGAAGGCATCCAAACTATGAATGAACACAGATGGAATTATGTAGTAAACAAAAAAAATATGAAATAAGTCAAAACATGTTTTATATTTTACATTCTTCAAAATAGTCCCCCTTTGCATCAATTGCTGCTTTGCACACTCTTGGCATTCTCTACATGAGCTTCATTAGGTAGTCACCTGAAATGGTTTTCCAGCAAAGCAGCCCCACACCATCATACCTCCTCCTCCATACAGTTGATGTAGAGATGTAGAGACGCTGTTAACTTGCCATTTTTGAGACTGGTGACTTGGATGAACTTATCCTCAGCAGCAGAGGTGATTCTTGGTCTTCCTTTCCTGGGGTGGTCCTCGTGAGCCAGTTTCATCGTAGCACTTGATGGTTTTGTGACTGCACTTGGGAATACATTCAAAGCTTTTGCAATTTCTCAGACTGACTGACCTTCAGTTCTTCAAGTAATGATGGACTGTGGTTTCTCTTTTCTTAGCTGATTGGTTCTTGCCATAATATGGATTCTAACAGTTGTCAAATAGGGCTGTCAACTGTGTACCGACCTGACTGCTGCACAACACAACTGATGGTCCCAACCCCATTAAGAAGGCAAGAAAATCCACAAATTAACCTTGACAAGGCACACCTGTGAAGTGAAAACCATTTCAGGTTCTACCTCATGAAGCTCATTAAGAGAATGACAAGAGTGAGCAAAGCTGTAAATAAAGGGTGGCTATTTTGAAGAATCTAAAGTATAAAACATGTTTAGAGTTATTTCACAATTGTTTGTTTGCTGCATAATTCCACGTGTTGCTTCATAGTTTCGATGTCTTCGATATGTATCTACAATGTAGAAAGTAGTAAAAATAAAGGTGTGTCTAATCTTTTGACTGCTAGTGCGTATAATCTCAGTGACTCTGTGTCATACAACAGCCTGCATCCTTTTCATTAGCCACAAGTCATCTTAGCGAAACGCTGCACATAAATATGTAAATATATGAAAATTAGAATTATTTTTCCTTTATATAAGCACTTTTATGCACCCTGGTGTCCACAAAACGTGTTTGTAATTATCTCCAGTTTTTCTATTTCATTCAAGATTTCAAAAAATGGCGTCTGTCTTTAACAGCTGAAGGACGGCTCGTTGGACTCACTTTTATAAGTTCACCCCAGCATTGGTACGGCTTCACGTTTTTCATCTACTGTACAAAATTTATGCAACAAAAGAAGGTAAAAATTAACTCTGTGATAAAGTCTGCCATAAAATGTCTCTTGTTCACCTGGAAAATGTAACTCAGGGATTCTGTTTTCATCAGCAACAGTTTCATTACTAATCGTTTTCTTTGTCGGATGTTGATGTTTGAAGATCCAGAATATGTGTGTCAGCTGTGGGTGTGTAGGTGTTGCCACGGATTTGAGTATTAGGGCCACTGTTTAAAGAAAACCAAATTTTGAGAGTCAAAATATTTTCAGAATGTTGTCATTTTGAGGAAAAGGTCAAAAAAAAATGTAACCAAGGAAAATCTTACCATTTTAGTTGTAAGCTGAGAAGGAAATCACATAAATATTAGAGGGAAAAAGGTTTTAAGAAAAGAGTGGAGTTTTGAGAAACAATTCTAATTGAATTGGACTGTCAGGAAATCTAATCACAGCATGCTTCATATTTGATGTACAGAACATGACTTTTATTTTGAAAAAAGTCATACTTTGGGTTTTTTGGGCTTTTTTTGGCTAAAATCACAACTCATACTGTAGCACTTTGACTTCTTTGTTTTGAAATCCCGGCTTTTTTCCCCTCAAAATAATGCAACTTTTTCTTTTCCTAAAATGTGACTTTATTCTTCCGGTATTTTGCTCTTTGTCTGTTTGGCAGAGCTTCAGCTTGTTCTTTCAGTGGCCCCGTTACTCTGTTGTACCAATGTGTGGACGACACATTAAACTGTCACATTTTTGAAGAATAATCAAAATTGATTTTGATACAAAACTAATGTGGAAGGAAAGTCTGCCTGAGCCCACTACCTAAGAGCAGAAGCAGCCTCCTATTTTTGAGTTAGAATAGGCCCCATGTCGCTCTAAGAGTTTTGACGAAGCACTTAATTATTTAAAATGAAACAAATGAATGATAGAAGAATTGTTGAAGTGAGACCTCGTGTGTGTGTGTGTGTGTGTGTGTGTGTGTGTGTGTGTGTGTCAGGGGTAGAGGTGTTATCCTCTGTGCTAACCCATGACTCTGCTCTGCGTTTTTCTTCACATTTTCGTCACCTTTCATCTGTACATGGCCAACATGTGACATGTGCATTCTCTCCTCAGTGATCTTTGAATAAACACTCAACACCACAACTCTGTCTGTCCGTTAATTCAGTCGACAACCGTTTGTAACAAGAAAAGCACTTAGAGAGCGTAGTATTCCTCCAAGGCTGCTCAGTTGTTGTATTCAACGGATGAAATCTTTAAACACTTCATGGTGCGCAGCGGTCAATTTGTAGTAGGATCGCAATCATGTAGCAGCTGACGTAGTGTTCACTTGTTGTCATAGTTAGTGACGCCAAGCTGCTATCTCGCTATGATACAGAAATCTTGAACAAATCTGTGCATCCAGACTATAAGCTACATAACTGCCAAAATCTAATCACTTGGTCCTTGTGTCATTTCTGACCTTCCCTGAAAATTTAATTGAAATCCGTTAGTCCATTTTTGAGTAATGTTGCTAACAGATAGCCTAGCCACGCTAGACAACCCACGGCAACGAATTTAATTCTCTGCCAGGGTGGGTCTAGTTACCCTCCATAAGGCTCGAGGCTGGATTCTCCTAAAACTGGCTGGACGAATCACCATGAAGTGTAGAGTCAGAAGGCGGGCGTAACTAAGTGACGACAGAGGCGCGACAATTCTGGCAGAAACAACCGGAAACAACTAGCCTAGCCGCGCTAGACAACCCACGGCAACGAATTTAATTCTCTGCCAGGGTTGACAACAAAAACGACAACAGTCGTTGAGCTCCATTAGCACCGACTCTGAATAATCTTTCTGTTAACATGTCTGTAATATAGTTGAGCTTCACCCATTGACTGTATAAATAAGGCTTCATCAAACTACCGCATCCTCTGATTTCCGGCGCTCTCGGAGCCTATTCGTTGCGCTGATTGGTTGTATACCTACCCAATTGCTGCAGAGTGATTTGATAGACAACCTTTTAGCCCGCCTCCCTCCCTGTCAACCGTGTCTCGACCCTTGTGCCTTCAGAAACAAGGGTCTAGCGTGGCTAGGCTAGCTAACAGACAGACAGACAGACAAATCAATGCTGATTGTCACATTACTCTACCATGTTCCTTGGCGGAGTAATAATGTGTCATAATTTAGCAGAAGAAATATTCAGTTGTCCATATACTTTACATACTGGACCAAAATTTTAAGGTAAGTTAAAACATGCTAATATTTTATGAGGACATGGTCCTGTAAAATGATTTAAAAAGCACAGTATCTAATAGTCACTTTATGTGTAGTCTGGGACACTGTAAGCATCAGAAAAAAAATCAGCCAAGGGAGTGATTATTATTTAATAAATGCAAGCATTGTTCTTTATAATTGCAGATGATACTTGCTGGTAATACGTAGCTGGTGGCCAAGATGTGAGGGCAGGTAACTGATTTACAAAGAACCTGTACATAAGTTATTAACCATTAATAAAGTAATTAGTTGCAATTACAAACCCTCAATTAAAGAATGTTTTAGTGTGGGATTTCAACTAAAATTTTATATTGACTAAGTTTGCTGAAGCCAAGCAGGTTCCCAACTTTTTGTTGTTGCAGCTAACACAGTGTTGCTAGTTTTGGATCCATTTGCCCATCAGATTAACAAGACGAAATCATAGGATTGTTTATGCCATTAATTAGAATTCATCCATCACCTACACCCAGCTGCTAACTATCATGATCCTGGTAATTCACAGTCATCAGACCGGTTCCTTAAAACACGACACCATGTACCTCCTACCTTGTTACAATTTCCTGCTGGTCTTAAAGAGTCTTAGGCAATTCCAGTATTTCATGAAGAGGTTTTGAATATTTAAATCCCTGCTGTAGACAATAACAGTACTTAAAATAATTTGTGATGTGTTGATTGTAGCAAATTGTCTTGAGCAAAACCAACACTTATGAGTAATGGCCACAGACATAACCCTTGAGAATTTCAGTTTCTTTGCTTAATATATACACTTCAGCCAAAATTATTCAATAATCAACTGCAAATCTTTTTTTTATGACAGCCTTGAATTGCTCACAAGCTTCTTGTAAGTACCTGCAGGAATTTTGGACCATTCCTCCTTTGCAAATGTTTCAAGATCCTTGAGGTTGGAGGGTTTCCATGCTGTCACCCATTTCTTGAGCTCCATCCATAGGTTCTCAACGGGGTTCAAGTCAACACTGTGACTTGGCCACTTCATATCATTATATCATTGTCCTAGAACCATTTCTTCCCCACCTTGGCTGTATGCTTTGGATGTCCTGCTGATAGGTTCAATGCTCCCCCAGGGTCAGGTTCTCTGCTGCCTGTTCGAGGTTTTCTTCCAGACTCTTGATCTACTGCTCTTTCCTCATGATACCTTACACCTGAACCAAGTTGCCAGGCTTGTTTGCAGAAAAGCAGCACCCCAGAATGATGCTTCCACCTTCATATTTCACAGTAGGGACTGTGTTCTTTAGCTTGTAGGCTTCACCCTTCTTTCACCAGATGAAAGCCATATCTCTGTGTCTAAAAAGCTCAATTTGCATTTCATCTGACCACAGAACAGACAACCAGAAACTTTTGTCTTTACGGAGGTCAGACGAGCTTTGACATGCTTTAGTTGAAGCAAGGGGGTCTTTCTTGGTTGACGTCCATAGAGACCATTTTGGTGCAGTATCTGCTGGTGTGTCTGCCTTAACAGTCTCACTACTTGCACTCAGTTCCTTCAGGACAGTCTTGGTAGTCGTCCTTGGATTGTTTTCAGCATTTTGCTTGATCTTCCTGGCTAACCGAGGTGACACTACTGACTTCCGATCACGTCCTTTGAGGTTTTTGACTGTGTGAAATTTTTAGTATGTCTTGTTGCCACTGGCACCTGACATTCTTTTGCGGTTTGATGTTTGCCATGGCAAGTCTTGCAATGACTTCAAAGTGATGAAATGTCACAAGAAAGTGAACTTTTATAGTCAGAAAATTGGTTAAAAACACAAACAAGCAAAAACCCCAACAGCTCAGACACATTGAAAACAATATTAAAGACTTTAGACCAGGGGTGGGCAAACATTTTGGCTCAGGGGCCACATTGACTTTTGAAATTCGATAGACGGGCCAGACCAGCATGAGATGGTTGGAGATTGTGCAAACTAATATGAATTACATGACAATGAAAGACAATACTGACAAAGTAAAGAATACTCACATTCAGTTTCAGTGGGAACAGTGTTGTTGGTCACCCTTTTATTGCCAGAGCATCAAAGTCTGGTGTCAATTTGGTTGTGGAAATTCTCAGGATTGATCTGAGGTGTTCATCAGTTAACTGGGATCTGTGGGTGTGCTTTGTTGATGTTCATCATCCTAAACATCTGCTCACACACGTAGGTAGATCTGAACAACACCAGCATCCTCTGTGCCATCTTCCAAATGTTTGGAAACTTGGCTTCACTTAGTGAAGCGTAAAAGTCATTCAGTTTAAGGGAGCTGAACTTCTCCTTGAAGACCGAGTCACTTTGAAGATTGATCAGTTCCAACTGCAACTCCTGAGGTGCTGTTTCTGGGTCTTGTGACAAGGGACATGATACCAGCTGAAGTGTCTTGTCAATTTTTTCAAAATCAGAGAACCGACGGCAGAATTCTCCGTGTAGTTCGTCTAGTGATTACTTATATTTCATCACATGTGGACTGGCCTCTTGTCAGCATCGCCAGTGTAGGGAAATGAGCGAAGTATTTTTTTGACATTTGTCTTGAGAATAAAGTCAGTTTGACTTTGAAGGCTGTCACATTTGTGTACATTTCATGCACAAATTGATCTTTCCCTTGCAGCTTCACGTTCAGCTCATTCATGTGCGTCAGTATGTCCACAGCAAAAGCAAAATCACAGCCAATCTCTGTGGCGCAGCTCAGGAAAATCGTCGGTTTTCCTGATTAACTCCAAAAATGAGCTAATCTTTGAGCTCCCACACTCGCTGACATACTTTCCCCAAACTTAACCAGCGGACAAGAGAGTGGTAAAGCAAGTCCTGGTGATCAGCATCAGCTTCTTCAAGAAACTTAATGAACTGACGATGCTGAAGCCCTCTCGCTGTATAAAGTTAAAGAGTTTTAGACTTACAGAGCGCTTCCTGATGGATCATGCAGTCTAGGAAAATCACATCCAGCTCAGGGTTTTCCTCCTTCACCTTATCCTGGATTCTTTTCAGCAGCCCAACATTTTTTCCTGTCGAGTTTGGTGATCCATTTGTAGTGACATTGGCGAGTTTACACCAAGTCAGCTTCATCCTCTGGATGACTCAGACACCCTGTCCTACAGTCCTCTCCACGTGTTTCCCCTTCATGGATTCATGGTCAAAAATTCCTCTGTTGTCTCAAAATGTTCATTAATCCCTCTAATAAAAAAATAAAAGCTGAGCAGTGTCTTTTGTGTCATTACTTTCGTCCAGTGCTAATGAATATAGCTTGAAGGACTCCGCTTGTTCGTTCAGTGAGCTGGCTAAGTCTTCGTCGATTAGTTCAACACTGGAAGTAACTGTCCTGTGTGTTAAACTAATTTTTTCAAATTTGTTTTTGCTCTCTGGACACAGGAGACCTGCTGTCTCTACCATGCAGGGTTCTCGCCAGGATTTTTTTTTCAGCGTAACGGCAGGTCCTCCTGCACGCGCGCACAATAAACGGGAACGCGCATGTGTGCATCCGCAATAGACGAGAACGGGTCAATCGACAGGAAAGTACGGCTGAGGTGGGGAGACATAAATTAACCTAGATAGGCACCCAGTCGATTTAAAACAAACGCACATGGCGTTATCTGTCAAAATAACAGCGCAGCGGCTCTAATCACAGTGTTAACCCTTCCTGTTCGGCCCGTGGTCAGGAAGCCCGGGGTTAACCCCCTTCACTTTCTCAGCAGCCGTAGAGGCAAAGACACAGGAGCCCAGCCGTATCGAAGAACACTGCAGCCTTTATCGTCTATCAACAGTGGCTGAACCGCACAGTACCGCCAACCCAGCAACTACACACCTCTCCACCTCTACTGCTCTCTCATGACGGAGCCACACACTCTCATAACAACAGCGCAATCTTTGAAATGCGCTGGCGTAGCGGCCCTAATCACAGCGTAATCTTTTAAACTGAGCGTAACGGGCCGTTAAGACTGCGTAACGGCCCGTTATGACAGCGTAACGGGCCGTTATGCTGAAATGCACTGGCGAGAACCCTGCCATGCATTCTTTCAAAAACTCCCCTTTAGAGAAAGGCTTGCTAGCCTTTGCTATTTTGAATGAAGCAAATAACTTGCCTTCGTGCTTTACTCTTGAATCGTAGTTTGCAGAAAAAACGTATTTTGCTGAGTGTGTAAACTGGCTGCCAGCCTCTGAGCAGTAGCTGTCCGTTCTTGCGCTGACTGGTTGCTAGCGTAGTTAGCATGCTTCGTGGAAAAGTGCCGGCTAATATTGTATTCTTTAAAAACCGCAACGGTTTCATTGCAAATGAGACATACAGCCTTTGAACGGACTTCAGCGAAAAAATATTTAGTAGTCCACTCCTTCTGAAACACTCAACACTCACTGTCGACTTTTCTTTTCTTTGGTCCATTCATTGTTACGGCAGGGCTCAATGCAGCTGCAAAGTAGAAGAAGAGAAAATAAACCAACAAAGGTCACTTGTGTCTGGAGCGCCATCTAGTGGTGTCAACAGAAACGACGGGTACTGCAAGGGCAAATGATTGTGGTCTTTACTGTAATTTCGTCAATTCTAATATTGACAAAATTATTTCGCCGGCCGGACTGAAAAGCCCAACGGGCCGTATGTGGCCCGGGGGCCGTAGTTTGCGCATGCCTGCTTTAGACTCTTAGAGAGAATGGTTTGTTTGAACATCTTATAACCTTCTGTCTTGGTATCACTGGGGTATGAATAACTTGAACATGGTGACTTTTTGTCAAACTTTAATTTAACATCTGTAACAGTGTTAGTATAACATAATTGGTCATAGTCATTGGTATTTTAAACATTTTTGAAGAATCTAAACAAAACTTTTTATTTACTACATAATTTCATGTGTTCTTTCACAGTTTTGATGCCTTCAATGAGAATCTACAATGTAAATAATCATTAAAATAAAGAAAAAACATTAAATGAGAAGGTATGTCAAAACCTTTGACTGGAAGTGTACGTGTCAATAAATTACAGACCTACTAAGACAACTGTAAGCCTTACCAATTAAATGTGACTATTGGCTACATAAAAACCAAGTAGAGCAGTCAATAAAATATACTTTTCCAAGTTTGGTAGCAGTTTAATATAGATTTTTATTCACTGCCCTCAATGTAGGCTCATCTGTAACTAACTTGACAAGGTTTCATTAAAGATTTACCAATATATGCAGCTTGGATTCTATTATGTAATACCACACAGGCTTTAAATGGGATGTCAAGTGTGCATGTGACGAACAACTGGCCTGTTCTAAAATTATAAACCAGAATCCTCTCTCCACCCAAACACCATAACAGATAGCGGCCTCTCAAGTCAAATCTTATTATTATAGATATTTCATCTGGGCGCGTTTTTAATCCTCCACCGCCCCACACTGCATTCCTACTGGGAGAAAGTATGCTGTTTTTATGTCAAAATAACAAACATAGCCACGAGTAACAGACCTTTGAGGTGTTTTTATTAATTTCACTTTGACATCAGTACAGAGACCACATACTTATTTCTCAGTTTTCTTCTTTTTTTTTCCTGCAACATCTTCCTCAAAGCTTCAGAAATTGGAACCAAAGTCATAGCTAATACAAAACAGAGCTGATGTTAGTGAACAACATCTAGATATCAGTAAAGAGTCCAAAGCAAAAACACTAAAGACAAAAAAAAAAGAAAAAAAAAGAGAGAAATCAAACACACTCCTGCCACACACTCCCATAACCGATGAAAACACAGAGACAAACAGGATAAAGAGGAAAAGCAACATGCTGTGAGGGAACGGGAGGAAATATGTCGACTTTTATTCATATCATACATTACACTAACGAAGTACGCCAACTTATTTATCTATCTAGCCTTTTGTAGCACGCTAACACAGGTAACACGGCCTGGACTGAATTTACCGTAAAGGTGCAGTGCATCTGAAAAGCAAATGAGCTTTAAAAGGAGAATACTTGCGGGGTGAAGTCAGAATCGGTTCACTCAGAACGTTACATTTGCCTCCAGTGTTGTCTAGCATGCAGGTACATTTGATTGCAAACAATTCCTCCAGAAATCAGACTTGTGTTTTATCGTCTTCGGCTTCAGATTTCTACCTCCACCGCAACACAGAGGAAAATAGTGGAGTTTAATTGGTTCTTTCTATAGAAGAAACTGCTGTACTGTGTGCTGTAGCTTATACCAAGTGACAAGGACACACTTTTTAGTAGGCGATGACATGTTTGAGATATCTTAAATACTGTATTTGAACCAGACAACACACCATCAGCAATGTTTTTTCTGTAGAAAGGATTTCACAGATGTAACTGTGCTTCTAATTCGATCTTTAACAGCTTCGTTTTCACCAATCAGGAGAAATTAAATACAATCAAAACACACGCATGGCAAGAGGTAAGTAAGGGATTCTTGAAACGATTTAATTTGGTTGATCTGACCCCAAACAGACACAGACTAAACAAAAAAGTGTTCCAGTAGCTTGCATCGAGTCAAACAAAAATGACAAACATGCCTCTTAAAGCTACAATATGCAACTTAGTCACATTCAAATAAATAAACAGAACATTATCGCTCTATGTATGCAGACCTGATTACCCTTCACACATGCTGTCTGCTTCCTTAGCGCCTGTGGCAGCCTTACAGATGCTGCTTAGCTCAGCTTTAGGCTAGCTGAGAGCTCAAGCAACCACAGCTGAAAGAGTGAAGGCTAACAGCTAGCATCGCTAACAGAAAAGTTGCATATTTTGGCTTTGCCGCCCAGAAATCTGAATGAGACGCCATGCGTGCATGAGGAATCAATCAACACAGGTATGAGGCGATCACAGTGCAACGACACACAGTAGAGGGCATGCACAGGAAGAATGTTCCACAAGAGAAAACATTCAGCATACAGGCAGATATCTGAGTAGTAGCTGTTCGAGTAATTACTGCATCGAGAGGCAGTGAAAGAACGACCTTCCACTGTTGGTCATTCAGTTCTGAGGGGACATGTGGAGACACTTTGGGGGCAGAAACACTTAAAATACATGTGGTTTCACTTCCATTTATCTATTCATCCCTTAAAACAATATAAAGATGTAGCAGTCGTGCCAACATGTGACTATGGTTTTTTTTTTGTTTTTTTTTTACCGAGTTCAAAAACACCATTTAAACAATCACAAGTAATCATATTAAACAAAAGTCAGGGTCAAGAATATGATACAGCCTATATAAAGGGTCAGAATCTGTTTCCAGCTTACACTACGACATGCACTTAATGGCAGTCAAAAGAAAAACAAAATGACAAACAGAGCTCAAGAATAACCACTCCAAAAACGGCCTCATTTTCTCCAGCTACACTCTGCAGAACTGCACCTACTCATTTTGTTGCACCAACCCCTAATCTCCAAGAGCCTTCTCCACACTGCTGAGGGTTGTATGGAGTGTCAAATGTGCCAAAATCATAGTCATGACTTAAACAGTGTTTAATGTAAAAACAAACTGATGCATTTTAAAAAGCCGCAACAAATTTGGGGTAATATTTTATCTTCAATTTTAATTTTTTTTAACAAAATTACTGCCAAGACGCTAAATGTTGCTCCTTCCTTCCATTTAACCTCATGTCCTCTTTGAGTAGTTTATTAAGACACAAGCTCTGATTGGCCACTCTCGTAAAACAACAAATTTGTTCGATTTAAAAAAATAACTGAGTATACTAAAGAGTTGTTTAAAAAAACTAAACTGCTCTAACGTTCTTTAGAGGGAACATAATTGCAGATTTTTTTCAATACTTAAAATGGCATTCTTGACACTCAATCTCAACACAATAGCAATCTGGGAAGCCATTTTGGGATTCAGAAAGTGTATCGCTTAACCTATCAAACAATCCCAAATTCATTCCTCAAGAGGACTCTGATAGGCCTCCTGTTTATAATTATTAAGCTTAATAACACTTAACATAACTCTTACAATGCTGTTGTCAAGCTAGTAGGGAGTCAAAGCAGCCATCCTATAATATCAATAACAGTAATAAGTAGTGATAAGAATAACCAGAATTTACAAGTGAATGTGACCTCAACACTTTGTGACTTGAACAGGTGCGACAAAAGGAGTTAGGACTGCTGTACGTGAGGAACTTTCCTTTGATATAAAAAGCGAGGCTAACGTGTTCCATACAGCAGAGAGAGCCTGTAGTTGTCTTAAGGTGTATATACATAGAGAAAACTGTTCAAAAAATGCATCTGATCAAAAGAGGGTGAACTAGACCAAATTATCACAGCTGGCTCAGTGTTTCAATCCTTTTTATTTCAACCTGCTCATGGTTTAAAAAAAAAAAAAAAAAAAGTTCAGTGCATTGCAGAATCTTACATACAGACGATCCTGTAAGGTGAATGGAAACAAACTCAACAACAGGCCAATCAGTAACAGCAACCCGTTACCAGCTTCTAAAAATGAACTCTTCAGGAACTATAGAACAGCTGTAGAGCAAGAGAGCAGGATAAGACTAGCCACAATGACACCCAAGAGATTGGTTTTCTTTTTTTTTTTCTGCTTTTTCTTTTTTTTTTTTTTTCACTTTTCGTAAACTTTTCCAGCTTAAATTAGCCGTTTACCTTCAGGGAAACGTGTGGTTTGAAGTACAGACATTTGCTTTTTTCTGTGACATAAACGGCCATCATCCACCCCCCTGCTCGCTGTACATGACAAAACCAGGTCATAGATTCAGTCTAGTTCACTCGACCTTGCCTCCATTCCCCGTGGCACGCCCACAGACAGGCGGGGTCCGCCGCGGCGTTACATCACACCTTGCTAGCGACGTGCTTCCTGTCTGCACAGGCACAGTTCTTTTCTAATGCTCGTAAGTTAAGCTGCGCAGTAGTTTTACATTGAATATCGAAAAGCTCAGAGATTTTTCTACCTAGCAAGGTTCAGTGTAGTAGGGTGGTGATGGTTGAATGGAGTGAGGAGGAGGAGTTAGACTGGGGCGGGGCGTTAACTGGAGAGGGATCGGGGAAGGTACGGGGGTTTAAGATGGTGGAGATGAGGATGATGGTAATGTGGAGGTTTCTAATGGGGGGTTTGATCATTCAGTTTTGCTGCGCTTCACAGCCCCAGGAAGTTTCTCTTGCAACCTGTGACAGAGAAAAACACAATGGATGTGAAAACCAAACATCTATGAACTGTATTTATGCATTAAAGCAGCTGGTTGTCAGACGTTTCTACAACAGCCTGACACTGAGGGCTGGAGGGACTTACTTGGCGATTGTGGTGTTGACTTGAGTACGTGCCACATCGATGTACTGATCAATCTGGGTCTGGAGGGAGAAAAGGACAATTCAGAGAGAATATGGTTACTTCAAAGAAACAAAATGAAATACTGCCACTGTTTTTAAGAACCAAGAAAACCTAAGAGCTACCAATTCATTTTTATGGACACTTTTTGGGTTTTAATTGACGAGATTTTTAACATGCAGGTGTTCCTCTTAGAGAAAAGGAACACCTGCTGAAGCATCCAGCATGGACAGAGTACATCCTGTTGTAAGGGCGTTTTGATGCAGGAACTAGTTAACTTAAATGTCACTGGTCCATTGGATTCTTTAAAGCTTGTGAGAAACTAACAATATTTGTTAGAAGTCATGATGGAGGAACTGACGTCTTTACTGTTAATAAACTCAGCATTGTGTTCTCACTCACTCACTCAAAAATGTATTATTAACCTTTCTGTAACTCTCGACCACAGCCTTAGTTGAAATGCTTCCATTACATTTTATTACCATCACTCCTCCAAGGAACATAGTGGAGTTATAAGACGATCGGCATATGTTTGTCTGTCTGTTAGCACTATTACTTAAAACAGACTAACTGATTTGGATGAAATCTTCAGGGAAGGTCAGAAATGATACAAGGACCAAGTGATTAGATTTTGGCAGTGACGTGGCTTACAGTCTCAATCCATGGATTTGTTAAAGATTTCTGCATCATTGTGAGATAGCGACACAGCGATACTGTAACTATGACTACGAGTGAACACTACGTCAGCTGCCTGCCGATGATCACAGGATTGCGATTGACCGTTGCAGACTTATCAGGACTTCTCCGTCAGAAATCACACAAGGAACAATTGATTAAATTACGGGGGTGTTTCTGAGTCTCATCAATTTCTGCTGCCTGCTACATATTTAGGTTATGTAATTCGGTATCCATAGGCCACTGTGACTGATAAGCTAAAGCTACACAAACAAAACAAACTTCTTCTAAAGTCAGAAAGTCCCCATTTCGCATAATGTGCATCATCTTTATGCCGACAGCCATCTATTTTGTCGGTCTTAACAGTGGGATGACTTCATGTCCTCAGCAGCTACACTGTGGGGGCAACAAGGGGCATGCAGAAAGCCCTTAGTGTCTGATGAAGACTGCAGTCATCAAGTGAGCTCATTGCTGATGGGTACGTTTGCTGACTGCTGACATCAGTGCAGTGCTCAGAGGGCATCTGAGACTCAGTTTGTCATCAGATACAATCATCCTGACCTGGGACAGAGGGCCACAGTCTCACCTTGTTCTTCTCGTAGATAGGAGGCACAGCGAAGAGCAGGATGTCAGCTGGAGAACACACAAAGTCAACAGAAACATTAGAAAATCAATGGGATTTTTTAGATATGGTGTGACTAGCTAACACTAAAACAAACTGTACACCGTCTAGCCCCAAAAACTCCGGCTCGGCTCATAGTGTGGTGCAGCTCAGACTGTGGCAGGGGTGGGATTGCAAATAAAGATGATGACTCACCAGGTCAAGTTCCTCCCACAGTAAACAAATTAAGATATCACAGAAATGACAGCTGGCATGTTGCACTGCTGACATCCTTCACATTCACAGGAAATTGGATTTTAATATCACTCAGTACTACGTCTACACTATGCTGTCTGCAGGGTGAAGACAAATATCATCACCAGCACCCATTTTAGAGACATTATGGCTTCACCTCAGGGAAGCGGTCATGTCCTGCATGTTTACATACAGTCTAATGTCCAAGCTATCACTGTGAAACTTATCGCACCAGTCAGACAAGCTGCAATATCCACACCTGCTTCATGTGAAATCAGCCAAAGCTGGGCCAAATCACAACACTTGAAATATGAAATCAGAGGCAGCACATTTCTTTTTCTCAGCCTACATTAATCCTTTCGGTTTCAGCTAATAATTTCCCATTATTTTTGAAACGTGCAGTCCTTGGTGCTTTATTTTGCGACTGCCTGTGCAACAGAAGCGGTAAAATCCCCATTAAAGCGGATTCACAAATTGGTTCTCCGTAGTTCTAAACATGTACATTTGTTTGAATCAAAGGTGTTTTTAATAGATGTTCCACTCCCAATTATTTTTAATAGAACATAATAATAGAATCACCTCATCACTCAACATTACCAACAACTGCAGTCCCAAATGACCAGAGCGGATCAACATCTAATTTGTCATTTCATTAAAATCTCTTCACACACTGTCCTCTTAACTGACCAGCTGCTATCATGTTGATGGTAGAGATAGACGGAATACAGTCTTTGCTGAACCCTTGGAGCATTAAGTTTTGGGCACAGTTGTTCTTTAGCTACATTTATGAAAGTTCATTAAAGAGATACAACTGCTGAAAAATTTCACTAACATTTCTGATGAGCAAAAAATGTGTCTGTCCAAATCTCACGTGGAACATTTACGTAGCGTTTCTGAGCAGCTACTCAGCCTGAAGACTGTAAGATTGAAATGGAATGAGCCCTGGCTCTGTCGGTTTTCAAATGAAGTCAAACCATCAGACAGAGCTTCCCTAATGAGAGCTATCCACCATGGGAAAGTACAGTGTGGTTAGCCAGTCACCAGTCCTCATGCAGCCTCATATCCTTTGAGCCATCTTGTCAACCCACTGCACATCATCAAACTAAATGAACACAGAAGCCTCCATACAACAGCTCAAGGCTGTTATGACCTCCCACAGACTGCTGTCTCCAACTTTAAGATGCTAATCTTCTTTAATAGCATGTCATCACTGGGATGCTTCTGCTTAAAAAAAAAAAATCAACAACCCTAATCTAAACGTACTTAACCTTTTGATGCGCATTGTGGGTCAGGAGATACCCATTTTCCATTGGATGTAGATCACTTTTGACGCATTTTGTGCATCAAAGGATTAACCAAAGCCTAAGCAAGGCCTTGAAAAACTACACAAGTCAACACAAATGTCAGGAACTGAGTGAGTTTCATTTCTTTTCCCATTATTTCTTTTAGCAGTTGAGGCAACAAAGAAGTGGCTGGTGGTCTGCATTTGTTTACCTGCACTCTGAGCATTTCAGTGAGTAAAACGAAATCATTAGCCCTTTCAGGAAAATAAAGAATGTGACGTGCTACTTGATTCTCATTGTAC
Source organism: Acanthochromis polyacanthus (assembly GCF_021347895.1). Taxonomy (NCBI): domain Eukaryota; kingdom Metazoa; phylum Chordata; class Actinopteri; family Pomacentridae; genus Acanthochromis; species Acanthochromis polyacanthus. The sequence goes on from NC_067135.1 coordinate 18,136,395, forward strand.
TTACCCAAGATGAGAATGGTGATTCCATTGAAGACAGCTCCTACATAGGTCAACAGCCACATGACCACAGCCAGCTGGAGAGACAAACAACCACACAGGACAACTTAGAGCTGAAACTTTTTACAGTTCATACGACATTATGCAACACTTTACATACACATAGTTTTAATTGAAACTTAAGCCAATATAAATGATGATGATGGTGCCTATAGAGCCCCTCCAGTGAAAGGCACACTCGGTTACAGTGATTGCAACGAAGGGTGGTTGTGTTGGAGCCAGTGGTCTGATTTGTTTAGCACCGAGCTCGTCTTTCCTTGGATGCTTTAAAGCGAGCGGCTCGTCACTTTTTGATTTTGTGTCGGTCACAGGCGTATAGCAGGCTGATGAGCTCCAATCTCGTGCTTGCAGACATCCTTTGAAGAAGGCTGGGTTGGCCACTTGGTTTGGTTTCTACGGCTAGTTCACCAGACAGCAGATCTTTTGGGATTCTCCCATCAGGCATGCGGTGAATGCGGCTTTGCAAGCAGCGTTGCTCCAGCAGAGCACAGATGAAGATAGCTGTGCCTGGCAGAGAACCTTTTCATTTGCCAACTGAGGTTCAGGATATGTTGAAGGCAGCACAGGTGACAGACGTTAGATGCTGTCGGTGTCTAGCAAGCATGGGTCAGCTTTTGCTGCCATACAGCAGTGTGATCAAAACACCGGCACGGTATAACATGCATTCTGTGCAAGATGTTGGTTTGTTGTTTTGCCACACTCTCAGTACAAGCCTGCAAAATGTCATAGCAGCTGTGGGTGATTTAGCTGTCGAGATCACTTCACACTGTGGAGCTCAAGTAGGTGAAGTTGGAAACCACTTCAAGCTCGTACGCATTGATGGCAAGTTTCAGAGTGTCCGCAACACCTTGGGTCATGATGATTGTCTTCAAGTCTCCTACAAGGTTGATATCACTGCAGGCTTTTGAAAATGATTCCAAAATGGTCTGCAGTTGTTGAGAATGAGCCACAAGAGCCGCATCATCTGGAAATAACATGTCTTTGACAGTAGCATGTCTCACCTTCCTCCTGACTTTCAAACGAGAGAGGTTAAACAAATCACCATCAGTTCTGGTTGGAGATGGATGACATCTGTTGAGTAGCCCAAAGTGCACTGCAGCACAGCAGCAAAGAATATGCTGAAAAGTGTCTGGTGTTCGCAGCATTTCTCCTACCGTCAAGAGTTAGCCCCTGGTGCCGCATTCAATGCCAGTTGAGAGTAAGCTGATGACAGGTGACTACTATCTCTCTGTTATTTCCATTGTGATGTTGTAGCAACACTGAAGTGCCCTCTCCAGTATCTACTTGTGCGCAGGCCTGGCAAACTGTTCAGGGGTTAGTAATCTGCCCAATGTTTATAACCCTCTCTCCATGCCGCCAATGTTCTCCAAGAGATTGGGAAGGACCATGGTGGCTTGCCACCAACACTGTCACTGGTGTTGCCGGTATATAGTAATTGCTATATCCACCTAGGTACAATTAGCCAGAATAATCTAACTGTCTGGGTGTGAAAGACCCAGGAAAGGCTAGGTCAACATATCAACCTCTAACCTAACTTAAAAAAAAAAACACCTTGGGAGGCTTTGGTATTAGGCTCTTATCTGTGTCTGTGTTTCCAGTGTATTTTACAAACTAGGACATACATGTCATTACAAAGGCCACAGTGGGACCGTCCTCATTTTTCCGTTTAATCAAATAAGAGTGATTGTGAGAGTGACAAAAACAGAAGAAATAGCTCTGATATTGGTACAGGTTTTCCTTCATCTTTCTTTGATGTCACAACACATCTGTTTGGCTGGAAACAATTAGCAGCACTGCTGAAAACCTGGAGTTAGTTGGTTAGTTAGTTAGCTAGTACAGTAATATCTTCTGATTTTGTAAAGAACAGAGTATAAAATAAAAAAAAGTTTCCCCTTAAAGTCATGGTCAAAGAAATTATTTTCATTTTATTATAAGATGATCGAAACTTTACAAGCTATTTGGAGTGTTACATGAAAAATTCTGAGTTTTATCACAGACTTTGTTTCAAAATGTATGATGTGATGCTGGACATTTAATGAAAAACTGCATAATAATTATCTTATGAGTAAAGCCTTTGATGCTGTCCACAGTGCTCTGATCATTCCCATCAACACAACATTAGTGGCTACAGAATTTTTATATTCTCACACAGTATGTTTGAGTAATCTTTATTCTGTTCTTAATGCGATTAGTTTTTTTTTCTCTAAAAAAACAAAAACAATTAAAAACCACTGATAAAAATACCATTAAAGTACCGGACCGATAAGCAGCATCGGTAAAAGTAGAAATACCGTTAAAATCGGAACAATACATATTGCTAGTAAACTGACAACTACTGATTAATAGGGCTGGCCTGAATAGTGGTTTCTGGTCTCCGGATATTCGGGCCCTATTAAAGACCCGAATATCCGAATATTCGAACATCCGAATATTCGTTCTGCCCTGTAACGTCCAACGTAGCGAACGAATATTCGGATATTTGGGTCCCTGATTAAATAGACCCTCCAGAAAAACGCGGGCAAAAATCCTTGATTATGCAAATAAATATGCGGGGTTTTTATGCCATTTTATGCGGGGAAATTGCGGAAAGTTGCAAAGTGTGCGAATAGTTGTGAAATATGCAAAAATATGCGCGATTCACCTGCCGTCTGGCCGCGGTGGGATGTGTCCTCTAATCAGACACTGGGACTGCTGCAGGGTTACTGGACTGACAGCCTGTGCTTTGGGAGGGGGAGGAGCTCACAGCAGCACCTGCTGCTTGTTGAGGACAGTAACTGCAGAATGATCCGAGTTTTCCTGTCAGTCTCCAAAACGGCAGAAAAAGTCGCTAGATTTGTGGCTAGTCGCTTTAGACAAAAAAAGTCGCTAGGACACTTTGGAAAGTCGCTAGATTTAGCGAGAAAGTAGCTAAGTTGGCAACACTGGCGCTGCGCTCCGCATCAGCTCGTGCTTCTAGTGTGTGCGCGAATGCGCGAACTGATGATGCCAGGCCGGGCGTCACATAAAAACTCACAACTCCATTCATATTGGTTACAGTTTTCACATTTTATGCGGAAATTGTGAAATCAAGCGGGACCCGCATATTTCTCTTTTTTTTTCGTGGAAATATGAGAATCTTGTGGGAATTATGCGCTGTTTTGCGGGGATTATGCGGCCTTTTGGGAAATAATTGACCCCTGCATAATCAGCAGCATTTTGGTGATTAATGCGGGAATTCATGCGATCGCATAATCGTGTTTTTCTGGAGGGTCTAATTAAAGGTACAATTTAATCAGTTTCATCTGTGTGGGTCACAATTTCTACATAATTGTTATCCTTTAACATAATCACAGCCATCAGTGTTCTTTGAAAATCTGATTCTGACTTGAAAATAACCTTGTATTGAGTACTACTGTACCAAAGCTACAAAAGAGTGTGACTAGTATTTTGTAGTAAGAAGGATAAACTACCAAAACTTCGAATGACACTGGATGGTGACCAACGACAGAACTGCTCACCTTTAGGGAGTCCACGAGGTCCTCAACCAGGAAGAGGCGGCTCATTTGCTTCAGGGCTCGGTTGATGTAGGTCAGACTGGCGTCCACGTGCTTGCGGAAAGTCTCTGGAGGGATGCTGACATCCTTATCTATCAGCGTTCTGCGGAGAGGACGGTGAGCACAAAATGAGGCTAAGTAACACTGCATTAAATCCACACATAGCCAGGCATGATAATCTGTGGGAGGCTTACGACTCAATGGCAGCTTAAGCAAGTCTACGAATTTGTTGTTGTCAAAACTCACTTTCCAGAACATACTCTTAGAAGTTTAGCATGATGTTTAGAAAATCAAGTAGCTAAAGTGCTGTTTCAAAATGGAGAATTCTATGCTTTTCCTGTGGAATACAGCTAATTTAAAATGTGAAGTTTATTTACCTGTACTGCAGGCTTTGTTGCTAGTTGTGCAAGTACAGGCTAGCTACATTTTTTAACTTTTGCTGTTGATATGGCCCAAACAGAAAGCTTTCTCCATGTCTTTCTTTAGTATTGTTAAATTCATGTAGACTGTGTAGTACAGTTTAGTTAGTTTCAAACTAAAAAAGTACAGCAGTCACATCATACCAACATAAATACAGTTCTTAATCAGTAATCATTTCCTGTCATTTCGACTAGTAACACTTCCTGAACAGATCATGTGACATGAATAATTCGCGAACAAACTATAGCTGACTGCTTATGGCAACTATGCTGCTTCAGAAACCTTTATACGATTTTAATAAACTAGCATTTTAAATCGGCTGTCAAGCAAAGATTTCCGGTTTACATCGAATCTGCTTCATATATTTTAGGATTTGTAGTTACGTATTAGTACACCGATTAATCCTGTGCAATAAATCCTTTGGGGAAACAAGCATTTTGAAGTCATTGCTTTGCACTCTGAATGCTTCATTTTTTAAAATATATTATAAGCAAAGCCATTAATGGAGGAAACCAATGCTGATGCCATAATTGAAGGCGTTTAATAGCAGTGGGTGAATCAACAAAAACAACCACTTTTATCTGCTACCTCGGTGCACGTCAGTAGAGTTATGCTATTTTTTTTACACCTGCACATACATTTTCATTTTCTCCTTTTTGAAATATTCAGTTTTGGAGCAAAAATGAGGAGAAGGAAGTGTGGCGGCTGTGAAGAGGAGCAGTGGTTTGAACTCCATGAAGCCTTCCCTCAGGCTCTGACACAACCCTAAACGTTGTTCTATAAATAAAAGCAGAGGAGGCAGAGGCTATGTCAGGCAATGAAACCTATTCGTCTTCAGAGCCGACTTTAGTTTAGTGGGTCATATGAGGCAGATGTATCCACCATGCGACAGTGTGGCTTAGTGCACTGACATGTAATATCACATGAGTCATTTGCGCTCTATACATGATTCCATACAAGCAGCTACAAAACAGAATCTTTCTTAAGGTAAATGTTTGGTTCTGTATGCATTATCTAAAAGTGCATCATGTAGCATGTATCAGAGTAGCTAGCATTCCAGATATTATCGTCACCTCAGCCAACATATGAGGCAAATGGCTTCAGGAAGAAAAGTAAAGAGAAAATAAAGTATTTTATCCCTGAAACACTGAATACTTTGCATCGGAAAATCAAACTAGAAACATTTTGACTGGCCATAGTTAACTTAGTCAATGAAACTTCACTTCGAAAAGGTCAAAGTAGCGCAATCCTGGACAAACAACAAAGGATCCGGCCTTACTTGAAGGGGTGTCCCTCGTTAGATTTCTGTACAGCCTGGACGACAGACTTGTAGATGCGGAAGGTGATGGTGACGCAGAGCAGGGCCAGCAGCAGGTAGGAGGCCACACTGATGACGCTGAATGCTGCCAGCGACAGCAGCATCAGCATGGACAAGCCAAACACCAAGCCCGACTTCTTGGGGTCTCGCCAGTGGATCAGATCCTTAACTGCAAAGAGGTGGAGGGAGCGGTTAGACTGGTGTTGGTTTGCTCGCACTGACTTACACTGAAATATTACGATATATGGCTGTAAACGACAGTCTTAAAGCATGTTTTGACCCTTCATATTGTTCCTTTTACTCTGACAGTGGGTGGATCTGTTGGTTGTTACGCTGACGAAGATATTTTGCGAGCATGGTTTGGTAAGGCAGTGGTCTTTTCCACTTTGCCCCCATCCATAGTGCACAAAAGGTCTCTAAATGGTTTGAGGAGTATGAAATATTGTGAATTCAATCCTATTGCTTTGCAGTCATCAAATCTGAACCTTCTTAAACAGCTAGAAGAGATTTTGGACATTTGTGTTAGACAGTGTTCTCCAAACACCAAATAAAAGACCATCTTTTAGAAGAATGGTGTTCCATCTCTTCAACTGAGTTCTAGAGAATTAGAGAATCAACAACATTTTTGCCACCCGTCTGTTTGTCCATGACTTAACTACATAACGTATGAGATGGAACATCAAGATTAGATCCCTAAAATATTTTCTGTTTTTTGGAGATACTCTGAAAAATGTAATCCTTTACAATTCCAAAATTGGACAAAGTGCCAGAAATCTATGCCTTTTCCTCTCATTTCTGACCGTTTGATCAATAAAAATGAGTAACATACTAACCTAACAGTTTAAAAACACATATTTTTAATCTGAATTCTTCCAATTTTGGCAGAGATTTTTATTTGCAGCTGTATAAATTTCCAAAAATTCCTTGATGCAAGAAAAAACAAGCAACTGGAAATAACCAGTAACAACTCAACACATCCTGTAGATGCTTTAATCTAAATAAAACTACAAAGCACAGTTCCACAATTAAAAAAAAAAAAAAAGCTTCCTATGGGCTGAAGTAGTTTACCGACAGCAGCTTAAGGGCATTCAAAAATCTGAAAAGTAGAAGCAGCTGATAAAAATTAGTGGATGAATGGGATTTCAGAGCAGCAGAATGGAGAGATTAACAGGACTGGTAGGAATAGTGTTGTGTAACAGCTTTACAAGTACAAAGACAACCAATAATTATAAAAAAAATAAGTATTGAATCTACATCAATAAACTTAAATAGGAGCACATCAGAAAACACAAAGCCTTCCGACTTAAATTATGTGCAATCATTGAACAGGAAAAACAGATAAGTCGCTTAACAATTGTAAGCCTATTCCAAAAAAAGCAAGCATGTAAGGCCTTTCCACTGAGGACTGTTGTTTTCAGGCAATTATTTGCAACTGGTTGCTTGAAGAGAGCAAAATATGTTAGCATGAGCCTTTAAAACTTGGAAAAAGTATCCAACTCTGGCCCAATAAAACATAAATATGTGCCTTAAATCTCCTCTGGCATCTGCAGCCCAGAATAACTAAAGGAGGAACACTGCTGTAGATGCCCGTATCGTGTACGTATGCGTGTCCTGTGAGAAGTCGTGCATGCAGAAGTGATAGCCTCTATGCACGGCGGTTACATAATGCTGGAATGGGCTGGCACTCTCGACCTGCCACTCCTTCCCTGTGCATAGGGGAAAATGGGGGTATTTAAAAAAGGTCTTGTGTAAGTGGTGGTGGAGGAACCACGAGGGCTGATGCCTCAGGGACAGTTCAGGCCTCAGTGCTCCAGCAACTTTAATGGGAACACGCATTATATTAGGACCTTCACACACACTGTAACACACAGACCAAAAGAAACTACAACAAACTGTCATGAAAGAAAAATACATACTTTATGTTTAAAATAGTCTTCCTACGCTAAAAACTGCAAGTGTAAGAAATGTTATTCACATTTTTTGATAAGTGAACCCTACTTTGACTAAGGACACAATGTAGAAGCATTTTGCATATCTCTAGCTGTTTCCATGGTACTAACTGTAATTTGGGATTGAAAACAGTGAGAAGTTGAACCCTCATACTGTGTCAGAGCTGTCTAATATGCGGTTTATCCATCAATTACATCACACTGTAAGCTTTATAAACAGGCTGCTGTATCCATTTCAGTAACTCAAACACCACACTGCTAAGGTGACCAAGGTGGACATCAGTGATTATTATTGTTGCCTCTGCATGCTGTCTATTAATCCTTACTGCTGTACCTAAAGTGCATCTTTAATAATTCAAACTTAGACGTAGCATAAACTCATGCGGGCTCACAGAAGCACACACTCCTCTTCACAGGTGCACAAAAACACCTCTTTTTTCTCATTCCACTCCGAATCCTAACAAACACCATCCTCAATCTGCTCCTCACATGCATAGATTGCATGTGAGGAGCATGTTGCTTGTTGCTTGGGATCTTGCCTTTTGCTGTGACTGTTTTTTTTTTTTTTTTAAATCTCCAGACTAAAACTGCTGACAGTTGTGTACAGTTCCACTCTCTCCTCATAGACTTTGTTGACTTACAGTTATGATAAAATCACAAATCAGTGAAGATTCAGTTTCAATGGAACCGTCCTCTTGAATGGATTTGTCAGCAAAAGATGCAGACTGATCAGTTTCTCTTTACCTTGGCAATGAAGTTGAGAAGAATACCGTCATATTAAATGAATTAGCAATTAATAATTGATTACGACATACTGTTGATTATGCATTAAATGAAAAATTTCCATTTCTGTATTTCTCGTCTATGTTAGTGTTCCATTTTTGCATATTTAATACGACTACATTGCCTGTCTGTTTCCTTACTGTGTTAAATATCCATTTAGCGGTCAGTGTTTATTAAGAAGGAATAACACTCGTCATACCGAGAGCAAAATACGCTCACAACAATCAGAGAAAAACAACAGCAGTGGTGTGGTGCTCAGACAGAAACAGAGAGCTCTATTGTTCCCCATTCTGTCTGCTGAGCTCACAATGGGACTGTGTGAAAACCTCAGAACTCCGGGACAATACAATTTAGACGTATCATTTAAGTGGGCCGACGGCATTAAAGGACGAGCGAATCCATGGATCACTTTCCAAAACCCATTTGAAAACCTCTATCGTTAAAGATGTGATGCTTTCATCCGACCGCAACAACGAGCGGGGTTTCCTCACCCTGCACTGCAGGGGTACATGAATCGTCCCAGCATGCTTTGCTGCCATTTGCTGCCACGGGGAGGCAGCCGGAGCTCGACTGCCCTCGTTCATTATCTCGCTCCCTCCCTCCCCGTCTATGTCTCTTAGAGTCGGTCTACGCTGTGAGGTCCCAGTGGCTGCTGAGGCGCAGTGGCCTGTTTTCATTGTGTGCTGTTCTTAAAGCTACACACACATGCACGACCACACGCCTTCGTGCTAACCGGCTACACCATGACACACATTTTATTCATCCATTAATTAAATTCACTCAAATTTCAAAGCATAAAGATGCTTATCAGACATATTTAACAAGATATTACTGTGAGGATTAGCAGGTTTATTTGCACGGCACCTTTGGACAAGAAGGCAATTCAAAATACTTCACCCAGACCCAAGACACACCTAAAATATGTGGAGTTTAACAACTGAAGGCTGCCTCTCCCCATTTAGTTTGGACTCTTAGGTCAGTAAGCAGGCCTGCCTGACAGGTTTAGACAATTCTAGACCATTTAATGATTTATAAACCAGCAGTGAAAAGTTAAACTCATATCTTTGACAACCAGGAAGCTAATGAGAACTGGACTGATGTAATCTTGTCATGGTCTTAGTGAGACCTCTATTAGCAGTTTACTTTGAGTATTGCTTTAAAGAACTGCATCAACACAAGTTTTCACAAAACAAAAAAAAAAAAAAAATCACATGTTCTGTAACAATTCATTTCAGATGCTTAAAGTCATTACTGATGCAGTCTCAAAGAAGATGCATTAGCACACAGATCATAATCACGCTAAACATAATCAAACCTAATCCCATCAGTGATCATTCACGACTGTTTGCTCTCAGCTGAAACCTTCATGTAAATCCTCACACTGAGCAGGTAGTCAAAGTGTAACAGTGGTCTCCGCCATGGTGGGCTTTAAATGTGGCCGTCAGAACAGCTTTAACCACTTTTGTATTCAGACATGGACAGATGACATGTATGAATATGTTTTTTTTAAAGTGCAGCCTGCTCTCCAGATTTAAGGGCAGCGCAAAATAGGAACTGTTCCAGAGTATAATTAGCAATAACGATATTTCAAGTAACAAGCCAGTATGCTCATTCAAACCTCGCAGTGTCTTTTCTATTTTTTCCAGTTACAATTCCTGACAGAAGCCATTGCTCCTAGCTAAAAAAAAAAAAACAAACATCCCTAGCAAACAAAGCATTACAGGCAACTAGTCTTCAAACAAATCAGAACACAAACTGGCTGCTACTCTTTGAAACCTTGACAACAAGTGTGGCATTTGGAACAGGTTCAGCTGGTAAATTATACTTTATCTGAGCCTTTCACTTTTCAGTTAGCCTCTTTGCCTCTCTCCCCGGCATTTTGTTGGCAAAAAAGAAAAGCATTAATGATTATGGGTGTAGGGTCTACGTCTTTGCTCCAACCTGTTCAGTATGCAAAACTTGGCTCAGAACGAGAACTCTTTGGTATGGAATGCCCTATGATCCAAACAATTACTTACAGAAGTCCTCACCAGGAGGCAAGTTCCACCCATAACGTTTTGGCAGTGCACCAGTTGCTGTCGATCAACGAGCAGAGACAGTCTTTAAAGCTAGCAGGCACTGTGTGATTTTTATATCCAACGTTTTCACTCACCGACTATGCAATGTTTTCTAACGTGAATGAAACAACTGCAAAATACAAAGTTCTTTGCTTCCTGTCCAGCCTCAGCCATTCACCTGTGTCACTGCATTTTCCCCTCAGGAATAAATGAAGTATTTCTCTTCTACTACGCAATATTCTATAATTCGTCAAATGTTTTACTTGCTGTTGAACTCCATCCATAGTGGGATTACAACTAACCCCTAGAACAGGGGTCGGCAACCTTTAACACTCAAAGAGCCATTTCGACCCGTTTCCCACAGAAAAGAAAACACCGGGAGCCGCAAAATCCTTTTGGCATTTAAAATGAAGACAACGCTGCATCTATCGTTTTTTTTTTTTTTTTTACCTCTATGCCCTTGTTAATCAGTCGTGATTACTTAATTAGAAAGCCTCTAATTAGATAGATTCATTTTTTAATTGTGTCCTTCCACTAATATTTATCTTACTTGGTTAATGTCATTTTTGCTCCTGGGCCTCATATGTTGCATAATGTTAGCTGGAAATCAATATTTTGCGAATGTCTATTTAACTTGTAAAATCTATATCTATTTATCTTAAGCTAATAACTTTTCTCCGGCAAGTCGCTGTCCTATTTTTCCAAGACGACACTCCTCTGACTCTCTGACCTGCTGCCTGGATGTGACATCCAGCCGTGTTCTTGCGAGTAACGTGTATTACCCTATCATGAGTACTTTTGACTCAAAGACGTGTCTTTCTTGGAGTGGAGCTTTAATATACAGGCTTGCCATTCTTGAGTACAAAACGATGTGAAACTACAGGCGTTGCTTATCCAGGAGTAAAATTTTAAAAAAGGCATGAAACGTGTGGGAATCGGAAGCTCCGTGTTGTCTCTCTGCATCAGCTTTGCGCTCTCATGTCACAGGCACAGCATATCCGGTGGAGTGACACGTCAAAGTAAGAGCGGTAATTTCACAATACAATTCTCTATATTAAAATGCATTGAAACGCGCCTGAAAGGCAGAACAATGTATTTTCCAAAGTTACAGGGAGCCACAACAGAGGGCTGAAAGAGCCGCATGCGGCTCCGGAGCCGCGGGTTGCCGACCCCTGCCCTCGAACAACCCTTTTTTGGCAAGCATTATCTGATACACAGTTTGAGAGTTTGTTCAAAAGCAGAGTTCTTTGACGACAAGCTGAGCATATACAGCATGAAAATAGGTGCACCCAGGGAAACCAGCTCACCTAGCCCTGCTGAATGTACTGAGCTGTGGAGTCACACTGCAGAGAAGCACTAAAATAGCACAGGCTTGTTGTTGGTGGGGTAGGACTGAACAGCACAGGTTCCTCTGCAGAACATGACAAGAAAAAGCTTCCTCTCCAAAACTCAATTTAATTATTATCACAGTTGGCAAACAAAGGATTTGCACTGCTGAAAAGCCTAATTGGACAATAATTATTATAACTTTAACTTTAAGGAAACCTGACATTTCCTTTATGCCTCCAGATGCACACTATTCCTTTGTTTCTGGTGTGATGTGGATGATGTGGTGTGCCAGCTCTAGGTAAAGGTATGCAACACATGCAGACATACGAGTGAGTGTGAGACTGCAGTCTGCATACCAGCCTCTGTGTGTATGTGTGGGGAATGGAGATCGTGTTTGCAGAGGAGGGGAGGGTACAGCACAACTATCTGATGTAACTCCTGATATGCAATATGTTCCAGTACTTTGCCCTTGCTCTGGTCAACTTCTAATCAAGAGTATACACAATAGCTGCCAGAGTTTTTATGGAAACAGGCTGATTTAAAGCAGCTTTTTCACAGATTTTAGAATTAGGTGGATGATTAGTCCTGTACGTAGAGAGGAAAATACGACAAGTGACCCGACAGAAAACGAATTTCCCAGGATGACATCTTGCTATAACCTGAGTACAGATTATCAAACCAAAACAGTTTTCACGCGGGTGACCTGTAAATGTGCAGTCGCTTTGATTTCCTGCACCGTGCCTTTTTCATCATGCTTTGGTCTTTACCAAATGTGCTGTGGAAAGTTACATCAAGGCAGAAATCTGACCCTGGGGATTGACTGTGCTGCGTGACTTGCAAGGTTCTTGCAAGCCAACACTTCTCCACCATATTTAAACCCTCCCCGACTCACTGTCAGAGGACCACTGCCGAGCTGTAAAGGACAGAGGGCAGGGAGAGGGTCAGACGCTCAAATGGAGTGAAGGGAACACTAGATCATATGCAGCCTTAGTGTCCATGAAGCATACAATGCAGTTTGGTGACGAGAATAAAATCTGTGACAATTGCAGTCCTTACACCTACAACTTTGGAAAGATTGTTTTTCTGTATTACAGTTCCAAATTTAGCTAGAAGCCAGCAGTGTCCCATCCAATGACTGTTATCGCAATCAATGAAATGCCATTTCGCATTAAAGTAAGCCCCAAGGGTGTGTCCCTGAACATTAAGAGGTGCATCTCTTCCAGCGGATCTGCCTCTAGTATTCATTAGTTTGACAGTCATTTAGGTATTCTGATGTGAAAACGCCTGCTTCAAATACCTGAAGGCTTTTAGGCCTCTGAACCTACACATGTGCTATCATGCCTTCAAAGGACTGGTCGTGCTAATGCATGCCAATGTTCAGAAAATCAGCTGAATCAAAAGAAAATAAAGCTCCAACAGCTCTAAACTTTGTAATTGGGCTGTATCAGGGTTTCTGCAGTAATCAACCAGTCAAATTTAATGCTTTTTAATGCAATATTAATGCTATACTGTAAAAATTTTAATGCTACAACCTTGAACTCAACAAACTACACAGGCTTGTTTTTTGTAAAAGATTATTTTTATACGAAAACTGTCCCTACATTGCACTATTTCTGGATTCAGAAACCACCCACGGGATTCTCTGAAATCCACGTTTTCGAGCCATTTTTGCTGGAATTTGCGTTTCCCACATTTCCCAGCTCTCCTCCACCTGGTCCAGCCTGCCAGCCACTTTAAAAACATGCAGTTTTTGGCAATAGCTCCCAACCACTGGAACAAATATTGCAATGGTTCGGCCCGTTTACGCAGATGCACATATCTGACGAATCGCAGTCTATAATTACATATTATTGCCAAATATTTTCTTGCAAATTGCAAAAACAATTTTTATTGCCCCTGAAAGTCAAACTTAATGATTTTTAATACCATTTAAGGCTTTAATTTTCGCAAAATCAACTTAATGATTATGAATGCTTTTTAATGCCCTGCAGAAACCCTGTGTATTAATAAAAATAAAAAAAATTAAAAAGACAATCAGTAAAATATTGCCAGTAAATGATGTAATTTGTACCTTGAAGAAAAAAAGAGCATAATGGAAAAAGATAAATATACAGTAATAAAAGATAAATTGCCAGCGATTATTGTTGACAGATGTCTGCTTATCATGAAATATTCAAGTAACAAGAAACAGAAGCACATTTCTGTTTCGCCCTATCATTCTGGCCCATTTCATCATAATAATGTGACTTTGGCTTGACTGGCCACAAGACAAACGGTATGAGAGGAAGTCGAAGTGAGGAATTGGATTAGAAAGAGGAGACTAATGAGTTTAAAAATCTGTCATAGGATGACTTTTTTTTAATCAATCGGCACTAACACACTTACTGTTTTTTTCATGTTTTTCTAAAACCTACAATGTGCTCATCAAAATTTTGTTTCACAGCGACTGGCTGTAACTCTTTGCTGACCTGTAACAACAAAAGGCAACTAAGAGCAGGCTACACTTCACAGATCCAAAGAAAAATGGCTGAAAAAAGGTTCGTAAAGCTTCGAAAAATCTAAAAACAGAAACATGTATTGAAAAGGTGCAGGTATGTACAAAGTCCAAGTGAGTAAAGAGGTCTTGCTGAGAGGATTGCATGAAGATAGCAGGCCTACTGCCCAGAAGAAAAGTTATTACCTGATAAGTGGGTTAGTATTGCTGTCAAGACATGCTCAGCAAGATGATAGGCTTCAGCCACCCATTCATCGATGGCATCTACCTCTTTGGAATATGAGCCGTCGAACACACGGTTGCTTTGGGAACTTTCTGGATTAGAAACTGAGGTATAGGAAGAATGCTGTATAGGTGCAGCATAGGGGTTCACAGGGTCCTGGTTTGAAAGGAGGTTCATTGCCTCCTCGTCTTCTTCCTCTTGACTGCTTCCCAGCTCTTTGAGGGCACTGATAGTAAGTTGTTCTTGTTCAAGATCCATCACCATGGTTGGAGTGGATTGGGAAAGAGGCATTCCAGTTTTGCAGGGATCACTCTTTGAGGGAACACCCTGGCGCACATCATCAGGTTCGTCATCCTGCCTTGATTTCAGGCACTCGCGCATGAAGTCCACAAAACTATCCGTAGGTTCAGAAACTGAGCCATTTTGGGGCTCTGCCTTAGTATCCTGCTGGATGTTAGAGCCGGGTTTCTGTGATGTAAGGGTCTTTGCCGTGTTATCTGGAACAGTATCGGCGATCATTTTCTTATTAAACTCTTGCTCAGTGGTGGTGCTTGGTGTTTCGCCTTGGAAAGAGGAATAAAGGTCTTGGGGATACTCTCTCAGAGATGGCTTAACAACTGATTTGGGGGGGGCTTCATCATCATTCAGTGAAGTGATACCATCCAGGCCATGACTGTCCTTGAGAACGTCACTTTGTGCAGTGCTGTCATGGAGTGTTGCAATGCGGATTTGAGAAGGATCAGAATATAGCTGGTCCTTGGCATTGTTTAGCCCATTATCATCAATGTCATCCAAGGGAGAGGATGCATCATAATCATAATCAAATGACTGCCTATCATATATGTCATCCTGCATGAAGCTAGTTTTGGAAATATAGATGTCTTTTGTATATGTATTGCACTTTTCATCCACTTTGGATTGGATGCAAGGACCTGGTTCAGTCTTGCAAGGTTTGACCAAGATATCTTGGGCTTCATCTGACCACTCGTCGTCATTGTCTGGGAAGTCCACTTCTTCATTTGTGCCTTTAAAATGGGAGGGTTCATCATTTACTTTATTTGATGAAGTCTGTGATGCATCTGACGGTGCTTGCGATAAATCTGATCCTGAGTCCTTCAAGTCATTTGGGATGGATTTTGATGCAGAGTCCTGATGGTCTGTTTCTGGAATAGATTTAAGGATCTTGTGCTTGGGAGAGTATTCAGTGTCAGAGTCCACTGGTGAGGATGGAGGAGAGTAGCCTTCCATAAATTCAGTTTCTAAGGGCCGTGTCTTTGGTGGCTCAGTTTTACTGTCATCTAGTTCAGGTTCTGAGACTTTTGGAGCCTCTCTGGCTGGGTCTTTGACAACTTCATAATCCTCATCTTCCTCGGGCTCCATTTCCATCTCCTCTTCACTGTAATTTGGCTCATCCGTCTCAATAACATTGATTGTTGGTACCTGCATTAGCTTCCTCTCTGACTTTACAGGAGGGGTCTCCTTTTCTGCAGTGGGAAGATCAGGAGCTGCAGAGCCAGAAGCGGTGGGATCTTTTGAAACTAATGAATCAGAAGATGGAGGGTGGGCCAATGCAGGAGCACCGATACCATCTTCTATTACAGTATCATCCGATTCCCCTGAGCTGTCTGCTTCACTTGCCTCTGGTGGCTCCAAATCTCCAGCCCAAGTGGCTTTCTTCTCATTCTGCGTAGCATCAGTGCCAGCTGGAGGAGAGAATGGAGGAGATGGGGAGCCAAAGCCTTCAGGAGGTGCAGGTGAAGATGGAATCACTGACTCAAGATTTGATGGAGCCTGGACACCGGATTTTTCTTGCTGATCCCACATATAAGCTGTTGGCAAAAAGCTAATGTCAAACTCCTCCTCAACACTTGGCTGCTTCTTTGCAACACTGAACTCATCTTTCAGTTTTGGAGCTTCAACAGGAGAATCCATGAAAGCATCGGGGACACCAGCAAAGGCAGTGGGGGCATCAGGTACAACCATGTCTGTCTCCTTCTCTTTTGATGTAGTGTTGCCAGTGCTTTTAATTAAATCAACAGCATCAAAGTCCAGCACAGGAGGTAAATGAGCCTTCATCCACTCTTCTGTTTCTTCAAACTCGTTTACTTGCCTCAAATCTCCAAGAACTTCAAATGGGGATTCTGGCGACTCCTGATCAGCAGAACCTCCCCTTTTCTGGACAGTTGGAAGAATTTTCTCATTGAGGGACTTTTGCATCTCGGTGGGAGATTTTGTGGTCTCAGTGGGAGATTTTGTGGTCTCAGTGGGGAATTTTGGGGTCTCAGTGGGGAATTTTGGGGTCTCAGTGGGGAATTTTGGGGTCTCCGTGAAAGACTTGTCATGGTGGCGGTCCCTGAAGTGAGAGAAACCTCCATCGCTTCGAAAATCCGGTTCTTTCTTTTTGGCAGCAAGAGCTTCCAGCGCCTTTATTCGCTCTGAAACAGGAGATGTCTTTACTGGTGAATCTGGTTGTTCATCCGGTGGTCCTGCTTCACTCCCATAATTACCGGGGGAGAATGAACCCGGTTGAGAAGGAAACCGAAGAGATGTTGCGACACCTTCACAGGGCTTGTCAGAGCCCAGGACCACTCTTTTGTCTGCAACGCCATGCATGAAGAACGACAGCGAAGAGGGAAAAGGAGGGGAAGTCATAAAAATCACACACACTAAACTCCCATGCACTACTATTATTATTTAGCGAGGCCTTAACGTAGCAGCCCAAGCATTCATGCACTGCATCATGGGATGTAAGGCAGATTCATATAATGATGGTATCTTCACTTTTTGCATGCTGCTCTTAACTACTTTGCAAAGTAACCATTAAGCAGCACTCAGTGTGGCAGCTTAATTATTCGCGTGAACAAATGAAGCAGAAGAAAAAAATCTCACTGATACTTATAAATCACCATGTGTTGCTATGGTGATAATGCACGCTAGCTGCAGTTTGTATAGCAGTTGTATATAACTTGCTATACACTTGCAGACTTGAACGGTTTCTTTTTGATAGTGATGGCTTGTTTGTGAACCCTACTCATTTTCTCAGAAAAAGCTAAATAGTTCTTCTTAAATACATTCTTCACTCACTGATATATTTGTAAAGTTTTGATATGGCAACTGTTTTCGACACACATGCAGCAAAATTCTGTTGATTCATACATTCAGTGGTATCAACCGTTCTCTTGGCTTTTTGTAGTTTGTGCTCTACCTTCAGCACCAACAATGTTTTGGTTATGTATAGAAGGCCTTATTTTTCAAATTTCTTTTAAACAGATAATATAACCACTCTTTGTACCTCAATACAATGGTTGAAGTCATTAAGTTTACATAGTAACACTCACATAACTGTCCTAGCAACAATATAAGAGCTTCTAATAGTGACCAGAGATACCTCTAACACAGAAAACCACAAATGATACAACACTGAAGAAAAAAGCAGGGTTGAGATTTTAAAAGGAATTTCAAGAACAAGAAAAAGGTCAAGATAAAAATACTCCGCAATGCCTTTCTTGTACAGTCTGAAAATTATATTTAATAATGGTTGATGACATGTTACAGTCAATGTTAATATGCAGAATTTTCCCTTTTAAGTTACAACAATAGCAGGCCTACTCTGCTCTACCACCTCATTTGGCAGTTTGGAAATGAATCAGCATTAGATTTGAAACAGTAGCACTTCATTGGTAGGTAGATCACAATCAGCTTTTGCAATTCCTATCTATTACAAAACCAAAACTAAAAAAGGAATTCAAAACCAGTCAGTTGACAATGTGAGCTATCTGGATTACTATATTATATGGGTATTCATAACTCATCTCTAATAGATTGAGCAAACCAAGTGCACCCTGTGCTCTTCAACATTAAATAGAAGGAAACCACTAGCAACAAAAAACCGTCACTGACCCTCTGGTACCTAATATGGAATGTTTTTTGCTATCGAATCCATTGCAAAACCATTTTAAATTTCAAGTTTGGATTTGTCTGTCATTGTCTTAGTGTTGTGACACTGGACATACGCTATTTGACTCTCATTCTGTAAGGACGACTTGTGGCTATTAAAGGGAATACGATTTTAAGACGCTTTTTCATTGGCTTATCTTTTAAGCTCCAGAGGCTATGACCATCATTTATATACAGTCGACAGAAAAAGCTCACTTTGAGTTTAGTTATTCTCAAATGTAATTTTTTAATGATATATTGTCCTTGTAAATGTACCAAATATAGATGCATTATCTGGTGGAAAGAGGGAAAGACAGGTGCATTCTTTGTCGTAGACAGTTACCTGCTAAATAATTAATCTTTGTTAAATACCTATTGTAGCATTGTCACAATTATGGAATGTTTTGATAAAAAAATACAAAATTAACTGCTCTTGTGTGGATAATTATGTTACTGAAACATTACCAATACTCAGCCACACAGCTGTCACTATAATGACAAGACCTATGCTTTCAGATCATGTGACACATGGCAATATTGGATGCCACCGACTTCCAAAGATTGTTCCAACAATCGTATGATCTCCTTCAGCACCAACGATCTTCTAAGTCATTTTCAACCATCCAACTTCAGACAATGATGACAGGGAACTGGCAGCTATATTAGGAAATGAACATCAGCTGCCCAGTTTAATCTGTGAATGCTGACCGCTGTGACCTAATGACTTTAACCCAGCAAGCACTTTTAAAAAGGTAACTGGAGATTGATCAGTTTTGTGTAGTTAATGCAAATCCCAGATTTCTCTTATTCCAGATGAACCTTGGGTTCTTAGCTGCATTGTCAGCACAACCTCTCTCCTCTCTGCCCACTGTACAGACGCAGACATTTTCCATTGCTGCCCAAATGACTAGTCCACTTTGTCTTGGATAGGACTGCCACCTCCCCCGCGCCACAATACAATGCCTTGTTCAAAGCAGGCCCCATGAATGGACTTTCCATCTCACCAAAAGCGTTGCAGTCCTTTGGCTCTGTACTAGTAAACAAATTTCTAAACATCCAGTGCTGTGAGAGCACATCCACTGATATCAGCTCTTGGGCTACTTTGTTAGAACCTAAACTACTTACGGTGGCATTATAAGCCACAAGTGGCTCTATAAACAGGGTTCAGACAAATCTGTTGACTTTGCACATTAATAAGCCACAGGTCATGTATCATCTGTCAAATTAGGCTTCAGTATCTTTCTACATCTGATTTATGTAACATCCTGTCAACAGTAACATTGAGTTTAGTAGAACTGAAACATTTAATACTGACAGTAGAAATCTCTCCTTCATCGAGGAAAAACTTTGTAATCCTATGTTTGACAAAATAATCTCTATTCAAAGTCAATTTAGCCTGATCATTTATCCCCATCATATTACATCATCTTCATCAGGAAATGCGGGGATCTCAATCCCTATTTTGGTTGAGTGGTGTAGCATTGGACATGACATTTTAAAGCTATGCCAAGTGATTATGAACTAAGAAAACATCAGTAATTACAATCTGTTGAGTCCAAAATGAAATATTTCAAGTGGCTCAACTGTGTTTGTCACATAACTAGTTTACTTTGTCACTAATGTCTTCTTTGTTAAAGTTTCATATATCCCAAATAGTCTTAAGTTCAACAATCACAACATTTTCCATCTTAATCATTAACTTAGTGGTTTAATATTGAAATTTAAAGCCAGATCAGAATTTAGATAAGCAACTGAATCAGTCAAGATTGAAATTCCACAGGGCACAGTCATGCTATTTCGTAACTTCAGAGTAAACAGGTTGGATGCGTCTGTGTGAAAACAATATGCGACTAATTTGTGGCTTATGTTACCAACTACTCTACCCTAATCTACGACTAGTATTTTTCACTACTTTCACAGTATTCACTCAAGTACAGAACTCTAACTTTGCTAAAAACCACAGGTCAAAAAGAATCTGAAAAAAAGGGAGCAAAACTGCTTAAAGAAAACCTACTTTTAATGCTTAAGCAATGATATGACACATGCACAAAGCCTACACAGCCATAAGCAGATAGTGGGGTGGAGGGTGCATGAGCAGCTACAGGCAATGGCAGGCCCAGGCCACTGGGCGATGGATGATATCTCCAGTGCCACTCATCCTCCGGGACTCAGTTGTTTCTAGGGTTGGGGGGGAGGGTTCCGATACTAGGGCAGCAGGAAGGTAGGATCATCCCCCCGGGACACCAACCACAGCCATTTTTAGGCTTCTGCTCTTGTGCGCACAATGTGAACTTGAACTTCTCAGCTTTCTTAAAATAAGGTGGCAATCTTGGGATTATCTTGAACCTGCAGTGAGTGATGCTGACCTAAATAAATCTCAACTAGCAGGCAGTATAAAGACTGAAATGGACCAGCTGCAGAGGCAAGGATTTCTAAGTGGAATTCTTTGTTTTTGTCAAGTCTGTGCAGGTAGGGTTAGAAAAACTAGCAGTAACTTAGACAGAGGGAATCTGATTTAAGGCACTAACTGCTGGCGGTTCATGGCAATTTGTTTGATCACTTCAAATGCAAACTGTACAATGTCTAAATATATGTAGAATCTCTGATGGTAGCGCTTCAGCTGCTCAGGCTATGACTATGAATAGATACACTTCCTGCTGCCCTCACAATAAACGTACAAGAAAACCTGCCAATAGGTCAAGTTGGCTATTTAGGGCATGAACTACAAAGGTTTCAACTCAAGTTGCAGAAGAGCTGGGGGAGTGGCAAAGAAAATTACCAGTGCCATATGTCACTGAAAACAGGAGGCACTTTGCTGCTTGGCTAACTTACAATTAAAGCAGCAATTGAGGGTCAGCAGTGTTAAACAGATGGAACAGCATGACAAGGTTTGAAGGAGGAGGGGTGGGTTAAGACCGGTCGAGGTAGGGAAGAAGCAGAGGTTAGGAATGAACTTCACTGGACTGTTTATTGGTTTTTGCAGGATCGCTCTATTTTCTACTGGACTCTTACGAGCAGGAGAGGGGCACTAGAAAGAGAAATGAAGTAGAGCAGTACAGCAGCAGGCCAGCGAGAGAGTACAGGACAGAAGGAGAGAGCAGGCGAGCAGCGTAAGAGAACCATACACTTGCCTTGAGGAGACTGAATGAGAGATACAGGCGAAGAGGAAAGAAAGGAATCTGAAAAAATAAAAAGGACATAACAATGATCATCTTCGAAGAAAAAAATAAGTCCTGGAAACTGCACCCATTTGAATAAAGGCATTCAAATCAAGAGAAAACAAGAGTTTACTTATCCAGCCTTAACAACTCTACATGCTATACAAGAACTACTTCAAAAAAAAAAAAAGACCAGAAAATACAAATGTTAACAGTGATGCCCCATGCATTGGCCTTCATCGTTTACATCAGTAAACCGACAATGACTTTAACGCATGCACTTATATTTGCTATACAGGCAAAAACCAAGACCATTAACTTAAGAAGCTGACAAATCATTGCTGTAGCTGCTGCTATGGACATACTGAAGTGCTCTCCACAAAATGACAACAACCAAAAGACCAACACTTCTTCTTTAGTACTTCAGAGTACTGCCTGTGCTGGAATTCTAGAAACCAGAAGGAAACAAACATCGTACATACACGCTCACTCACTTCTGCCACAAGTGTCAAAAGTGTTAGACAGCCCAGTCCAATACCTTTGTCCACATAGTTTTTGGGTTGGCACTGTTTTAAAGATTTTCAAGTTTAAGAAGCTTACAGTTTTTGTGATTTTGCAATTTGAACATATTAAACCTGAGTGGAAATGAAGGAAATATAAAAGAAAGGTGAATTTTCTGCTTCGGTTGGATGTGCAACATACCGACAAATGCAAATAAATCATAAAGTTATGAGACTGACTGGCCACTCAAGCCTCCATTGGAGACATGAAAAGAAGCAGCAGATGAAAACATGTAATCTGTTTGGGATGATGAGAAGACAGCAAGCCTGGTCTATCTAATACGTGAAACAAATAGAAATGTAGATTTCCATTAGGCTCCATTAGGCTTGTGTAACAACAGAGTATGCACAGTTTACTACAAGAGGGTTGTTGTGAAACTGGGTAATATCACATTGTGCTTACGGCAGATACTGCAAAACTAGCTAGTTGAAACTCTTCTAAACCTTCAAATTTATACGCTTGACACTTGGTTTGGAAGAGCTTCAAGGAATCAAGGATATTTACCGTCACTGTATTTCTGCAATGAAATTTTGTTGGCACTTCCGAAAAACAAAACAAAAAACCCAAAAACAACACAGTATAACTAGGGCTGGGCGAGATGACCAAAATTTTATATCCCGATATAGCTTATTTTATATCCCGATATGATATACATCACGCATACCTTACAAAGTACGGTAGTCTGATCCTTGTCGGTCTTTTTAAATCCAAATCACTGCCATATGACAGAAGTTCTCCCTCTTTTAGGTACAAGCTCGTCAGTTTGAGCTGGTTGTTCGTCATCTTGTTGTTTAGATTGTTCTTCTGAGTCGAGTCCACCGTCTTCCTCCATAGCTGTTTATGTTTTAGCCGCGTGCATGGGCTTGCCGTAAGGCATGTCGGTGACGTAAAATACTGCCGTAAAGCGTGTTTTGCGACACTGCGATATAAACTATAGGATCTTCACATAAAACAATAGACATTTTCTGTCGTCCAGGCGATATCTATCGTCATATCGCCCAGCCCTAAGTATTACGATAACGAACTGTATAAAACAAGTATTAAAAATACATATACAAGCTTTCTGCACTGGTTTCTCATCCTTAGGTGGTACTCTTCCTGAAATTTGCAACTCCTAGCAGTCTACTGCGAATCTAGGATTGGTCCGAATAGCAATTTCTGGACTCCGGATATTTGGGCACAATTAATAACGAAGTCTGACAACATTAGCATTACCATGGATATCTCCGTCTTTGGCATTTTGTCTTGTTTACAAACACTGGCAAAGTGAAGCATGACATCAGATTTGGTAGGTCTGTGTGATGACGGTGAAGCAGCTACTCGGCAGCGGCATTTGGATACTACCACCAAATATTCGGATATTCGGGTCCACCCTTCGCGACTCTTCAGCAAAGTTGGGATAAACACTTAATATGTGCACAATGTGTTAAACTTATGTTAGTTGCCTTTTGTGTTTCAACGGTTTCCCCAGATTCGTGTACAAGTACTTGACAGGGCTGCAGAGAGCCATGACTCCGACATATCTGACACCTTGGTTTCAAACTGTGAGCCAGGCCTGCTCTCAAAGCTCCTGCATCTGAATGAGAGTTTATCTGGACAGTGAGGCATATTCTGTAATTTTTGGGTCCACTTAGTTTGAACATAATGAAAGAAGTTTGAGGACATTACATCTTGCGTTCTAAATACAGCCTGCATCGTGGAAAAGAAGAACCCATTCAGAGCTCACGCCTCATTCCTTTATGTCATCAGACAGGTTGGGAATGTCAGGAGAAAAATACTTCATGGGAAAGGATTGCTGATGTGTAAACGTGAGGTGTGGCGTTTCCCTTCAGTTAATCTCAGTTTGTACTGGCTGGGCAGGTTGGTGTTGGTGTGTGCCTGTGGTGCGGCATTCCTTCTCTCAGATTCATGCTAGTGTCAGCATCTCAACGCGCCACACCTTCACTTTTTAATCGGAGTGCAAGCTCCAAATCCTGTGTCTGCCCACATCCATCTGAGGATAACCGGTGAGGGTAGTTAAGCAGGCTGAAAGAAAAATGCTCAACAGCTTCGAAAAGAAATATGTAATTAACTAACAATCACTTTGCTACGCACATCAAAATGAACAACCTGCAACATTAGCAAATCAGGTCAGGTCAAAACAATATTGCATGCGATTAAAATAAATGTTTAATGCACTGAAGCCTTTTGGAATCTGATAAGAAGCTGTGGAAGTAAAACAAACAAAATCTTAAACATCTTAAGCTGCACATGACTTAAGTACATGTGACAATGTTTTGAACACAGCAGAGAAGGAAAATAAAGGACATTGTGATTTACAACTGTCAAACCAGAATAGAAATTGGTAAAAATCAGGAAAAGGCATATTAGATCAGTGTGTTGGGTTGCAGTGAACAAGCTGAATAGTAAACAATTGCCCATTTACAATCTTTGAAGCATGACACTGCAACGTTAGCATCACAATGGTGCGTTTCTGCCCACAGTACAGGTCTAATATTCAGCAGAGCAGAGGGGAACAACAGAGTTAGTGATAATTATATATGGGTCTGTCACTACTGCTTACTTCCTTCAAAAAGTCATTTACTAAAGAAAATATTCATTATCTTCAACCAGTGGCACAAGTAGGACATATCTGGAGCAAGGGTTATACTGTTTTCAACCAGTTATAGTCGGCACTCAAACACCACGTATGTTAAATCTGTCATTTGCAGGTAGGAGTAAAAAAGTAAGCATTGTCTCGGTGGGCTTAGCACCCTTGTGTCTAAGTGTGGTTCTACTGCTATGCCTGCCTTGGTGTTCTAGCTATCCTGTACTGTCCACCCCTGAAGGCTAACTGATTGCCTCTGTAACCTCAGTGGTACAGTTCCCTCCAGGAGGGAGCAGAGGGAGGAGGGTCAGCCTGGCAACATGAGTAGAGAGAGAAGGGGGAGGCTGAAAGAACTGCATGTTCTTGGAAGCTTTTCTCGTGTGCTTCACATTCAGCTGCTTTATAGCCAACACCTACATTGATCGATGTATCTAAATAACTGAAATATGGCTTCACTGAACAACAAAGAGGTCGTGAATGGCTACAAATTTGATCGGAAATTAGAACTTTAGGATACTGCTGACAAGTAACTGGAGTTGTGTTAACAAAATTATAGCATACCAAAGCGGGGAAAAGTTTGAAAGGTGTTTTCGACCATGCCTATGAAGAAATGAGTGCACAGACAGCTGGAACAATGAACAGAGCTACAGCTATCAAAATGGTGAGCATGGGATTGCTGCTTATGTGGCCGAGTGCAACCACAGTCGGTTATTGAGTGCAAAATATTTCACTCAAAGATTTCTTAAACTGTTCCCGATAGTGAGGCTGCATACAATGTGGTAAGATACTGATGGATTCCGAGGCTAACTTCCCCTGAAAAGCTGATGCAATGTAGTTAGTGAAATTAGGTCCTCGTTTCAAAGTGTGCCACTTCCTTAGTGACTACTGTCAGTCATCAGTGTGCAAGTCAAGTGAAACTGGCTCAGCTACAGGCAGAAGTTTGAAAGGCAAAGGTCACGGTATCTGGTATTTGTGACATCCACCAACTCAAAGATGAACCTAGTGGAGATTACTAGGAGGAATGCTCCTACAATAAGAGTTAACTGATACTGACGAAACAATGCAGCAACGTGTTTGATGCAAAACCAGCAACCAGTAGTGTAGCAACATTTTAGGGTCAAATATATACACGCATACAGGCTAATGCTGCCCCTGATCAAAGATTATCCAAGTCAGCGAGTATTTAGGCCAATTACAGCTCAAAAGTCAGATCACTGCATGTTTACGTTCTGAATTTAATTATCAATTTTTGAGGGGCATCAGAAAATGGTTTGAGGGCTAAATGGGAAAGCTACATATATGGTAATTCTCAATGTGTTGGAAAAAGCAGCAAGGAGACTGGTAATAATCCCAATAGCACATCTTCAAGTAAGCTATCAAACAAAGTATGCAGTGATGCCAAATAATGTCGCAGCGCATCGACAGTCAAAAGGTGCCGCAATATCCTGCCGTTAAACACATTACTATTCCCCTTTTTATTAGTATCTGAACTTACAACAATGCAGTGTTTTAATATAGGCTGTATTTCCTGAGATTCGTGTTCATGTGTGACAGCAGAGTAGTGTGTGTGTGTTGGCTGTGTGCAGGGTGCTGCTTCACTCCCTGCAGGGATAGTGGGTGTGCCAACCGCAGCTTTGATGGTGACAAAACAAGAGACAGGGTTGCAAAAAAACAAGGGCTCTCGCCAACTGTCCACGAATTACCCAAAAAAGCAGATGCACAAAGCAAAATATGGCAATATTTTACTTATAGCGGGCAGTTGTGGTGAGAAAATCGACACCAAAAAGCCTGTCTGTAAAAGCCAGACCAACACAAACCAAGAAAACCAACACATGCAATTTGGCATAGCACCTCACCGACAAACATACTGACCTTATCAATGGATTCAAAGAGCTACAGGTTAGCAAATGTGATAGCTAACATAATTACATCAGGCCCTCAGATAGAAGCTTAAAAAAAAAAAAGTGATACATTTCGTGGCAAGTGAACTGTCTTCGCGGTTCAGTTTTGACGTCTTGGCATGGTATGTTTTCAATACAGCGATGGAAATATGTTGCTTCTTTTTTCCTGATCAAGTATTGGCCTATTGAACAGACTATTGTTGGGTTTTCTTGAAAAAGTCTGTCAATAACGCTGCATGCATGCTCTGGAATGAGATCAATGTTTGATCAATGTTAACTTATCATGATCAGCACATCCTGTAGATGCAGAGCAGAGGTGACTTTTAAAAAATGGTAGAGTAAATCTTTTCTGTTTGCTAATGGAATTAGTGCTGTACTAAAATATGGCTAGAAACCTTTAAAATACGGAAAATAAGACTTAAAGACACGCCTCTGATATAAACAACACGACTGGCTCATTCTTTAGTTACAGTAAATTAAAGCTATTATTTGAATTGTGTCAATATATTACACAATAACTGCAGTTATGTCTTTAAGAATAACTGCTGAGACAGTCTAAAGACATTATCTTATTAATAAATACTTAATTGTTAACTGTATGTCATTCTTTCTTTTTTTTTTAAGAACATCCTAAATGTTCTTAAAAGTGATGTACAATCCAAATGGACTGAATGTGAATCCAAAAGAGGGCCCAAAGCCAATATTTAAAGATGACTCAGCAATGCTGTTATGACTTAGTTTTGTGAAAGGCAACGTCTGTTATATGTCAAGAAATGTTGCAAAAGAAAGTGTGCTGAAAAAAACATTTTTATAGCCATGCCATCTGGAGTCTGCCTTTAAAATACAGTTCTGAAAAACAAAACAAAAAAACTTTTAACAGAAGCAAACCAACCACTAATCTATACATATACTACAGGCACACATTTACTGAAATTAAAACACACATGCTTAACATTTCCAAGCTTGTTCACAGCTGCTGATCTTCTCTAACTGTCCATAACTGTACACATATTATATGCTCGATCATAAATAAAACCAATAATAATTTGTATATTTCTTCTTTTTTAAGCATATTATGGAAGTATGGAGAGAAACATTTCTAATGCAAATGACTTCCGTACCCTAGAAGGTTTCTCACAGTTTTTGCTCTCTAATTAGGGTAATCCACTCAAAGAACAAAGTAAACTCAGTGAGGCGTCATGTGCCACACCCTGCCATGTTCAGCTGCCGCCCTTCATCACATGTGCTGCAATTCTGTAAAGCGTACAATCTTTTTCTTTAACAGTACGTGGCTTTGATGCATGTTGGCAGTGCTGGCTGAGGTATGGAGCTGAAATTCAGATCAGCTTAACACACAAACATACACACAGTTAGTGATGGAGAGATGGCCACTCCCTCATACACAATAATCAGTCAATAAGGCCCTGGGAGAAAACACTGTTCCATTGTTTGCGAGTAGGTACGTCTAGGACTAAAAAAAAGTAAAAGACCTCTAATCTGGAAAGGATGGCATCAAAAATGTAGAAATGAATCATTTTTCTGAATCTCTTATGATCTGATGTTTTGTTATGGTTCCCATTATGAAGACACAAAAAGGGCAATGCGCCTTTAAGAGGTCCTCCCTTCATTGGCAGTTGCCCAGTAACAATGCATCTGCACTGCAGAACATCGCAACATTTTGCACAGACAACGCTTTGCCAACGCAAATGTTCATATGAAAAGTGACAGAAAATGCTTCTTTACTTACCGACAAACATTACCCAGGTTGTAGAATATAACGTGAGGTAAAATTTGAGGCAACAGGAAACACATTTCAATTCGGCTAACATCAAATGCGTTAATACCATTCCGCTTTAATTACCCCACTCATGTCACAATTAGCCCATTTCAGCATTATGGCGACTCGCAGTAACAAACTGTGTTTGGTTGTTGAGTGTTGCTAGACATTTTAGTAAAATGTCTAGCCTCATGTGCTGCCTCCTTCTTGTGCCCCTATTATTTGTATGGCGACATAAAACCGACATTAAAAATACGTCCTGCGCGTAGTTACCGCCATAACGGCGACAGCGGCTACCAGAGGCAAGCTAGCGTCTCCGGTACATGGGGTATGATTGGTAGCGGTGTGTCTGGATACATCATTATCACAGGTGTTTCTCATAATAGCTGAAAGCAGTTTAAACAACCTGGCACAAGGCAAGAGCAGACAACATGACAGAGGGCTTTTTGTGTTGTAATGGCTGCAGGTCTAACGTTAAGTTGAATTGGGGCGTTATAGACTTGACGTTAACCCATGCAACCATTACTACATATCTGTTAATGAAAAGAAATATGAGATATAATATATATTATTGATGTAGCAATACGCATTAATAAAAAAATAGCTACTTAACTTAACCTTCAGCTATTTCTTACCGGACAACTTTGATTCTTTGGCAGCAGAATTTTGTCCATCGGCAAACCCTTGCGACGATGATATCTGGGCGGACTGAGTCATTGGATCCATTTTACTTTACGTTCAAGACAACTGCACAAAGGCGGTTAAATGTCGGTCGTCTCTACAGAGATTGGTTTATTCTGCCCTTTCGATGTGTACACGTCGTCTGACTTTCCTCAGATTTCCCCAAGAGCCGGACTCGGATCCGCACCTTAACGCACCGTCCGAACACTGTGAGAGGAGCAGAGATAGGGAAAACAAGACGGACTGTGGAGGAGGGGTTTAAAAAAACATGTCGGGTGAGACGCATTCAAAGTCCCCGTTTAGGTTCCGAAATCTGAACTCCAACATGTCAGACAGGTCTTGTGTATGCGTTCAAGTACAAATACACAGAACATCAAATTATCACAACCACACCTTTAATTCCTACTTTGCGCTATTTAATCTTAAGTTTATATCGTAGGAACTCTTTTATAAGTAAAATTCCATAATGCTAGCCAGGTTTTTGGTATTTTTATATGAAGTTTCTGAACGATGTAGAAAGATCCGGCAGCAATGGAAAGCATCCCGAGGAATATTCCTGAAAACAGACATCATGCCATATGATGGAAAAGTGGGGTTTTGTATTAGTTGTTATATCACGAGAAGGCTGCATTGTATAATTTAGGTTTGATTAAAAAATCGATGTATTTGTTATATATGTGGGTTGAACAGACAGGCAGGTGCGTGTTGGATTGTGTGCAATACCGTCTGCCATCGCCACATTGCCAAAAACTGAATATTGATGAAGATGCAGCGGCCTCATGGGTAAAGTGCCGTTTAATGTGATGTGTTAAGAGTGTGTGTACTTTACTGTAACACGTTTTCCATTACGTAATGTTTACCTTTGTTCCATTTTGCAGCGCTAACGCATAACGGCATCATGCTGACCCCTACTGAGAGGGGGTGGGCAAATCACGTAACATGAACTACATTTCCCAGCATGCACGAGAGAACCCCGTGCGCACAGGGTTAAGTTCTAGAACCACAGGGATGGGCCTGTCGACGTAAGGTTATGTCAAACGGCGACGTACGTGTAGTTAGCAGATCTACTCTCGCGCGCAAACGTTGAGCGTAGTGACACACTCCAATGCACTTTCGAGCAGACTGAACTGCGCGGCAAAAGAAGGGGGACACAAACAAAAACATGTGGCTGAGGCTGTGAGAAACGGGTATGTAATCTCTTACAAAACGGTCAAACTGTGGGTTAGGAAGAGTTCAGAGTTCGTCTGTATTGGGGTGATTACCTTTGCTAAAGTGCTTTGGCGATTATCGTTGTTTAAAAGTGGTGAATTTAGCTCAGTAGCAGCTTGTTAGCCTGTTAGCTGGTCCTGATAACAACCGCAATTCAGCCTGCTGCTCTCGAAATGTTTGTCTTTGTGTGTGGATAACTTTCTAGTTCGTGGTACTCCTGTGGTTTGTCTCGCTTAGCAGTCAGCAAAGTGTTCATTCAGCACACTAAAACCGATACAACGCTCACATGCGTAGCTAACTTAATTTTGTAAAGCTAGCCAGTTAGCCTACGTTAGCCAACTAGTGTCTCAAATTAATTCTCCTGTGTGACTATTTCTGCCGGTAGTGAAAGGTTTTGGATATTTTTAATGTTGTGGAGTCATTTCCGCGTAGTTATTGGAGTTACGGACCTCTTAAAGCTACTATTTGCAGCTTTGTATTGAATGTACGTATGTAGCAGTGGGAGTGCCCCGCCCACCTAAGCGCCATACAGCCTATGTTAGCGGCGTTGATGTAACCAGCATTATGCAATGAATGACCGGGTCAGTGTCAGGATTTATTTTTGATTTGTCTAGCAGACGGTAGTTGTAATAATATGGAAGGCATCATTATTGACGAGATTTCATAGCAGAAGTTTTTTTTTTTTTTGCCGATACGTGACAGTAAAAGGGACAGTACACCAAGCTCAATAAAGACATGGATTTTTTTTTTTTTTTTTTTTGGGAAAGGACACACATGTGAGTACGCCTATGCAATATTAATGGAATACGAAATTAATTAAAAATATTTGAATTGCAGTAATATTCCATTATTTCTTAGGTGAACAAATGAGATCACAATTTCGATTTACTAAATGCAATATTTAGACGTCACGCTTTCGTTATTGAGATTCAGAACTTGATTTCTTTATTTTTAGTCGTATTTTGTAAGCCAACCTTTTTTTGATGACAGACTCGGTCCTTCTTGTCATGGAGGATACCGTACCACAAATTTCTGGAGGGATGGTCTGCTATTCTTTAGTAGCATTTTGGAAGAAATGTATGCAGAAAAAAACATGATATAAAATGACAAAGTTTTTTTTTTAAGTCATCTAGTGTTATCTGCAGATAGTTTTCTGTGCAAAATTGAATTAATCTGGCAGTGTTACATAAGCCATCAGATTCTATGAAATGATCTAAACCAACCTATATAATGTACACTACTGTTTAAAAGTTTGGGGTCACTTAGTTCTTATTTCTGAAAGAAAGAAAATCAGTTTTCATCAAAAACATGAAATTACCTGGGTGACCCTAAACTTTTGAATGGTAGTTTATGTATTTAAAAATGATCATAGACTGTTTTAAGTGATTGCTGAGCCTTATTTAAAATAAAACTTTAAAGTTTGCCTGTTTTCTTCAGCATCACTGTATAATATTGAAGTAGAGTCAAACTAATTGCTCCTTACCAATCAGTACTGCAGGCGAGGAGACACCCGTACATCTGAACTGAGAGTGACAGCAGACATCATGGGATTGCACTCAGCCCAGAAGAAGCACTTTCCCCTGCGGGGGATTGACGGTGTGGTTCAGCTGTTTGACGCTGAGCTCCGCAAGTCTGAGCCAGACCTCACTCTTCTCTCACTGGTCCTGGGTTTTGTGGAGCACTTCCTGGCTGTGAACCGGGTCATCCCCATCAACGTTCCAGGCGTCCGGTTTGAGCCGCTAGAGCCAGACTGTCCCACCTCCTGCTTCCCCACCGTGGAGCTGGGCATGATTTCTGCACTGTATGAGCGCTTTACCGCTCAGATCCGCGGGGCAGTGGACCTTTCTCAGTACCGGAGGACTGCCGCCGGGTCCAGCAGAGAGCTGGTGAGGAAAGTGTCAGATGTGATCTGGAACAGCCTCAGTCGCTCTTACTTCAAGGACAGGGCTCACATCCAGTCACTCTTCAGTCTCATCACAGGTACAGTGTTTCAAGTGCAACGCTCAAAGTAGGTTATATTAAGAGATTTGTTTGGTGAAAGTCGTTTAGTGATTTAAAGTGTTGCTAAGCTAATGAAAGTCATCGTTTATTCAATTTGCACTAGGTACCAAACTGGACAGCTCTGGGGTGGCTTTTGCCGTAGTTGCAGCATGTCAGGTGTTAGGTCTGAAAGATGTTCACCTGGCACTGTCTGAGGACCACGCCTGGGTGATATTCGGCAAAAACGGCGAGGAGACGGCTGAGGTCACCTGGCATGGGAAGGGTAATGAGGACCGGCGAGGACAAACGGTCACGGCAGGAGTCAATGAAAAGGTGATTCATACCTATATAAACAAAGCAGCAGCCTAATTTAGCACCTGTGCATTCACACTTTTCTGAGCAGAAAATCAGAATTATTCATTCCTTCTTGTGCTTGAAAAAGTGCATACATTTACAACTATGAATCCCACAAAGCTTCACTATACTGTCGGCCATATAGTAAGACGTATATGTCTGTATTTTCAACAATCAGTCATTAAGATTTCTGATATGGCACCACTGAGGACATACAGCTGCATGTCAGTTCAAAGGAATTAAAGAGTAATAATTGGATTATTTAATTGTGTTTTGTTCTCTAATTTTAATTTCTGACTGTGCTGCTGTAAATGGTGGTTAAAAAATTCTCAAGCAAAATATATGTAATTGTTAATCTATCAGTTGATTTACATTTGTGCTCTTCCCTGTGTGGACTTTGTGTTCTGTAAATCTATATATTACCATCAAGTGAATCATCTGTCTGTCTTGTTCTCACTGTTGAACTGTACACTGTGTTTTAATGTGTGTTTGTTTTTTATGTGTTAAGCAGGTGCAACTTTATTTCTTGTGGTCATGTGCATGTGCTTGATAGGAAGTAGGGTGGAACACAGAGTAGACAGCATGAATTTCTTAATGTGTCTCCCCCAGAGCTGGCTGTATCTGAAGGGCTCCTACATGAAATGCGACAGAAACATGGAGGTGGCCTTCATGGTTTGTGCCATCAACCCCTCACTGGACCTGCATACTGACAGCTCTGAGCTCCTGCAGCTACAACAGGTGAGTGCACCCCCCTTGTTCAGTTCAATGAATTGTCGCATTATGGTTTTTCTGATGTCCTGTAACACATAAAAGTGTTCTCAGCAGAGACAGGAGCTTGTCATGCTGTCGGAGGATGACGATGTGGTGAAAATTGTACAATATACTGAATTTAAGATATCCAGAGGCCCTCTCAGACAAACTGGTTTATGTTAACTTGACAGCATCTGAAAGTCACAACTTCGTGGTTTAATGAGCAGCCCTCTCAGGCAAAATGACAAAAGGGGGGGAAAAAAACGCAATTTTACTACAGTCAGATCTGGTAACATCTCCGTATGGCTTCCAGCTTGGCACAAGTCTGTACTGCAGTAATGTATAGACTGACAGATGTGTCCAACTCACCAAAAAAACATGATTGTTTTGGAGAATGTACCAATAAAGGAATAACATGAAGGAAAAAAAAATCTCCTGGGACACACTCAAGTTCATCCACCATGTGGCGGTAAAAATATTCTAACCTCATACTTGATTTCTCACTTTCAGGCATTTGACACACACTCTCTGTCTTTGTCAGGTGTTTGTGTGAGTGAAGCTGTTGGAAACATTAGAATAAGTGACCTATGCCTTTATCAGTTTGTTAAAGCATTGTTATTCATTCCATATCTATAAAGGGCTATATAAGTAACAGTGAAGTTTTGAGTGTGTGGTAAATGTTTATTAAAAGCGAACAAAAAAAATCAGGGCGTGGCAAGTTAACATGTTATTATCACATTACCGCATTAATTACTTAAGTGCTGACAATTATTTTAGCGCACATACATGTAGTTTATTGCTATGCCCGCCACTAAAAAAATAAACAATGGTTTAAATGTGCCAAAATCCTATTAAAAAGTGATATGAGAAATGAAGGACTGTCTCACTTTGCAGCTGATGTAAATAAAAGCCCTCATAACTATATAATAATTTGAATTAATCTTCACATTTTCATTATAAAGTCTTCAGTGAGATGCACATCTATTAATGATAAAGGCTCTTTTTCCTCCTTTCAATGCCTTTCATGATCTTCTATTATAAATCCTAATCTTTCAGTGTTCTTTCTGGTTTAATAGAAACTCCTCTGGTTGCTGTATGAGCGAGGCGACCTCAACAGGTGAGAGTGCGTGTTGGTGAAGTTAATAAGGAAATACTCTGTGTGCGTCACCTGTCCGCTGCAAACAATCAACAGGTTTTCATGTTGAAGTTATATCCCCTTCCTGTGGCAGATATCCTATGGCCATGGGCACACTGGCAGACCTTGAGGACCAGGATCCAATCCCAGGGAAAGAGAGCCCTCTGAAAATCCACCTAAAGGTGAGCCGGTGTCCTAAAGGTTTCCTACAGGTCACACAGCAGTAGGGAATGTTTTTGCCGGCTCTAACATTTTCTAAAACGTTGAACATTTTGCATACTGGTCTTCTGGTCTAGTTAGTGAAAATTCTGAACAAATATTGAGCATCACTCTGTGTTCTAATGCTACATTGTGTTAGCTAATGGTGTTGAAAGGCTAACTGGTGATTAGAAAACCCTTGTTCAGTTATGTACTCCAGTACCATTGGCATTCCTTCATACAAATACACAAAAGAACAAATTAATCTGTAAAATATAAATAAACTGCTTAAAACAGTGTTACACTTTTAACAGTTTATCTGCAATTACCTTAAATTGACCTCCAGTATATGCGTTTGGCTCGATTGTACATCTTTACTTGAGTCATTTTTTGTTTGTGTGCTCTCTCTGTGTCCCTCTCAGGCTGTCACCTCTGCTCAGAAGCACTATAACAACGAGCACATCTACCCCTACATGTACCTGGCTGGGTTCCACTACAGACACAGGGATGTGCGAGAGGCTCTGAGAGCGTGGGCCGAGGCAGCTCAGGTCATGCAAGAGTGAGTTCACGCTGCTTTTACAAACAAAAAAGGACTGGCAGGCCATGAATATACGGCTAGGCGTAGGCTTATTTATTGTTGATCACATTGTTTTTCAAAGTCAATTTCATTTTTGTGAGTGGAGCACAGCAGGAAACGGCATTCTTAGTTTTTAAAGAATCTATTTATTTTCAGGATGATTAAAATGCTGTTATATGACCAATAACATACCAGCAAACAAACCTGCCTAACCACATTATTTCGCAAATTTTACCTTTTTTTTATTAATTACCCTTTTTACCTTTTTAATAAATGTCAGCGTATTGATCTGCACATTTTCCTGGTTTGTCGCAGATGTTTTATCGCAACTTCTTCCATAATTTCCTGAGAGGATGATTATGACCCCATAATCATCCTCTCAGGAAGAAAATATTTATTTTTGGTATTTTTTTTAGCTCTTTTACTGACCAAAAAAATCTTGTTGTAAAAAGTTATAATTAATTTAGGCTTCTTCTTTTTCTAAATGGATATCTTCTCCTTCTGTGTTAAACAAAAATCTGTCCCCATGCAAACCATTTTACAAAATATCTCCATACAAATGAGAATCCATAAATCAGCATAAACACTCAAACAATAATGCTGGGAAACTTAGAACTGCTCGTGCTAACAAAATGTAAAGAAAGTGGTACGTATATGTCTCCCATTGGTGTTTTTTGAGGTAGGTACATGTCCACATGAAGACTTATAAAGCAGGTTTTAAAAATCTTAACTTCAAAAGGCATTTTGAAAAAACAGTTTCAGTTCTTAAAAAGCAGTGTGCATGTGAATGGTGAGGTGCAGATGTTTGTTTTGCGGATTATCTGTATTACTGTGGACAAGGCCTCAGTTTTGACATTGCTTTTATTGTAGAATTGTCGTCAATTTAACTAGCGCTGTCAAATTCTTCATTCACAGAATTGTACATTTCCAAACTTCTTCAGCTTGTAGCATCAGACTTGACCTGACCTTCGAGTCTTGGACGTTTCTCAAAATATGTTTTCGTTTATCTCTCTGAAAAATGCTAAAAACAGTAACTGAATTTGATTTATTTGCATGCATTACGTTTTATGTATTACCACTTTATATTCTACTACGTCAGAGCCTTTTTCAGAATTCCTGTGAGTCAAGAGTTCGTCTCACATTTGTGAATGATATGACTTCACCAGATGTTTCCATGTAGTGAAGGTATCACTAGCTGCGTTTCCATTACCCTTAGATATGCGCAAAATGTAAATAGCGCACTAAAAAACTGGTAATGGAAACACCTGAATTTCAAAAAAGGACTAAAATATCACTAAAAAGTTTTTACGCTCTCATGAGGTGGTTTTTCAGACGTTTCGATCTTGAAAAATATCGCAAAAGCGCAATGGAAACACTTTTTCCGCAATTATACCAGGGATGTGATTTTTCCGCGAATTTGCGGAATTCCGCTTTTTTTCAGGGATGGAAATTTACCGCGGATTTCCGCCGATTTCATTTGTTTGAACGCCGATTTCACAAGTTTGAACACTTTATTGTCGCTGATACTCCCGCGCGATGGTAACGACGTTAACGATAGCTCGTTAACGGCGATTGTAAACGGCTCAGCGATTGGAAGTCGCTGCGCCGCCCCCCCCCCCAAATTTTAGAAATATTGATTTTATTTTGCGAAAAACTGTAATGGAAACCCAACTACTGATGAGGTCTGATTAGCTGAACACTGTGACATATTGACATCATTCAACAGCAGAACCTCAGCTGGCAGCTTCACTTGTTATTTCACCAGATGACCACAAGATGGCACTAAACGCACAGCTATCTCTCCAGAGTTGAGTAGTGAGCGTGTCAGAAGTGCATTTAGAAGCCTTCTTATCCCAAAATTGTCCATTAAAGTGATGTGGCAGGTAAGAGTGAACTCTACCTGAGGCTGTTCCTTGTTTTTGTTTTTCTTATAACAACACAGCATCCATAGAGAAGCCCTGTCGCAGTCGGTCTGACAGGGTGCGGTGACTTATCCAGGAAATGTCCGGCTCTGCATCCTCACTCTCTCTCCTCCCCTCCAAACTCCCCGCTCATGAGCCGCTGCTATAAATACCAGCACCGACCCACCGCACACATTCTCTCTCATCCGTCAGCTTCCCTTTCCTGCTCGCCCATTGTTCTTCAATTTCAGCTCGCCCTCAGTGCACCATTGTAGGAAAATGTGTTGCCTGTGTTCCTAACTGTGGATTCTTTGTAGGCTCTTTTGGCAGTTTACTTTTTGTCTTGTCTGGCCTGCTGTGGGGCCTTCTAGCACAGCTGCAGCATGTTACAGGCCTGTCTTTCTGTGAGCACCCAGAGGGCCTTCTTTGAAGCTCAACCCAACACTGTGTCTTTTATCATGACTTTATGTAGATTTTTTTTGTTAAAGGGGTGTTTCTGTCATATTTTGCTGGCTGTGTAATAAAAATCCTCCTGTCTCCTGCAGCTATAACTACTTCCGGGAGGATGAGGAGATCTACAAGGAGTTCTTTGACATTGCGAATGATGTTATCCCCACGCTGCTGAAGGAGACAGCTACTGCTGCAGAGAGTGCTGGAGAGGGAGGAGAAGGAGGTGAAAAGGTGAGTACTGCCCTCCATCGATGGATGTGTGACCTGTGTAGAAAGAGAATGTTGCACCTGCAGCTGCTTTTAAGCTCAAACTTCATTATAATGCAAATAATTAATTCCCTCATCTAGACAGGATTTATTTCTTTAGTGCAGGTAGAGTGATATAACATTACCTGCTCTGTTCAGTGATTATAATCTAGTCCGGGGGGATGCGTCATTTTTCCAAGAAACTTCTATTCTTCACCTGCGTTTTACCAGCTTAGCGTGAAATGTAGCTTGTAACCGAAAAGAGAAGATGTAGAAAATGGTTTGTGAGTCTCATGGAAACCAGTGAAACCAACTTATATGATAATGGAAAGTAATGGAAGGTGTCAAGAGAGCGACGCCCAATAAGCTCATTAATGTGCTGCTGCAACGTCAGCGACAGACAGGTGCTACTGTTGTCTTTAGCACCGTTTTTAATCCATATATATTTACTATTTTGTCAAATTGGCATCACTGATTTGACCACGTGGCGCAGCATTCTGCTCACACTGCAGTCGCTGTGCATTTACACCTGTCATCATGAGTTTTCTGTAATTGACACACCTGGAATTTTTCCAGAAAATTCACCATTTCTCCCAGAAATTGTTGCATTTACAAATGTTTTTGATATATATGTGTTTATTTCCTTGGTGTGCATTGGAAAAACACAAGAAAGCAGAAGAAAAAAGCCGAAATTTACATAATTTTGCGCAAAACTCAAAATTGTATGGCACCCTTTTAAAACTGTGGGTAAATCCTTTTTGTTTCAAGCATGTGATGCTCAATTAAACTCACCTGTGGCAAACTAGAATGTTTGAAAGTTGACTCAACCTTTGTGTTGTGTGCCTATGTGTGTCACACAAGTGTCTGAGGACTTAAAAAGCAAAATAGATCTGATGTTCAGACACAGATCAGGAGGTTGAAAGCATGAAAATCTGCTCCAAATGTAGTTTCTATCAATGTACCGAATTTAACTTGGGAGCTCTGTCTCACATTCTTGCATCTCTTTGCACTTTTCTGTTCTTTTCCAGGATCACCCCAAGCAGGCAGCTGCCTTCTCAGCACTCCAGGACCCAGAGTGTTTTGCGCATCTGTTGTGTTTTTATGATGGCATCTGCAAATGGGAGGAGGGAAGTCCCACGCCGGTTCTTCACGTGGGCTGGGCCACATACCTCGTCCAGTCTCTGAGCCGCTTTGATGCTCAGGTGAGGACGCCCACAAAATCTCTGCCTTTGAACTTCAAAGTATTCAGTACAAAATCTCTCCAGGAGATTTGGTCGACACGTGGTGGTTTGGAGCTCTAAACTAATTTCTGATCTGATTCCAAAGGTGCGTCAGAAAGTGTCGATCATCACCAAAGAGCCTGAGTCTCAGGAGGACGACGACCAGTCGAGTGAGGACACCCGGGAGGGTCGTAGGCGAGGTCCCAGGAGGGAATCCAAACTGGAGGATCAGAGTTCTCCTCCTCCTCCTGCTGCTGCTCCCACCTCCCCATCCAGCCAGCCGGCAGCATCTGCTCAGCCCAAGAAAGTGGGAGAAGGAGGGGTCCGCCGGCGTTCCTCCCAGGGCCTGAGGGTGGGAGATACTGAAGGAAAACCCAAGTCCCCTAGCCCAGACTCTGCATCTTCACCCACGTCTCAGCAGCTAGCGTCCCCATCCCCAAGCGGCCCTGTAGTCACCTTTCAGAGCGAGAAGATGAAGGGAATGAAGGAGCTGCTGTGTGCAGCTAAGGTCAACTCCAGCGCCATCAAGCTGCAGCTCACTGCCCAGTCACAGGTCCAGATGAAGAGACAGAAGAGCACACCAGCTGGGGATTACTCCATGTCTTTCATGAAGCGCCAGCGCAAGTCTCTGTAGACATTCTGATTATTGTAGGAGACTGTAGGATATACTGTGAACGGCAACATGGACACCCAATAAACCTTGGCTGTTTGTGAATCTTTTTACCAACGTTTCCATCAGAGGATCCTCTCAGTCTGTGTCCTCATAGTTCTAAGCAATACATTTGACTCGCACAGATCATCTTGAGTTAAGGATCACATATCAGGGTCAAACTGAGGAGTGAACATTTCATTCTGTTTTTATTTAATGAGTAATTTTTGGGGACCTGCCTGGTTTGATAGATTGTAAGTAATCACTCATTAGTTTGTGTTTTAATTGGCAGCCAATTGCGCACTGACTAGTTACTCCTCATTGACTTGCATGTGGATGTTTGAAGCCAAAGTAATGAGGAGAACCAGAATCCAGCTTACAGATGTGTTAATATCAACCCCTACCAACAGGAACCTGTTCATGACTGAAGCCTTGGAAGGAATTAATTTAGGATAGTTACTGTGTAACATTGTCCACTCTGCTCTATCAACAGCTTCTTTCTTGCTAGCTCTATGTTGCCTTACTTTGCCTTTATTCCCTTCTGAAGTAGGTGGCCTTTAGTTTTGACAATAGCTGAGCTAGGCCTGTTGCTGACGATTAGAGACGACCAGGGAAGACCATGCACTGTTGAAATGGAGCCACATTAGGTGGCCCTGCTCCGTTCGGTTTGCTTGAGAATTTGTGGTTTTTGTTCTTGTTTTTGTAACTGCAAGTAATAAAGACCTGATGAAAATAGAATGGGATTTGGTCTGATGTGTGTGTTAGATATATAGCGCTGTGAAGACGTACTTGCTAGAAATCTTCTATTTTTGCATATTTATCACACTTAAATATTCCAGACTACTAATACAAAGACAAACACACTAATATTTGAAGCAACAACTGCAGTTAAATGTTTGTTCCAGCTTGTGATCAGTCTTTTACGTCTCCATGAGGATATTTTGGCCCACTCTTCTCTGCAGAATAGTTTTAATTTGGTCACATTAGATGGTTTCCAGCATGAATTGTCCTTTAGGGAATCTCAAACAGACCCAAGACCGGACTGTTTATTTCTTTTTGAGCCACTCAGAGGTGGACTTACTTGTGTGTTTTGGGTCATTGTCTCACTGCACAAACCATTTGTGTTGAGCTTTAGGTCATGAACTGATGGTGGATGTTCTCCAGGAAGATTTTCTGATAGAGACCAGAATTCATGGCTCCATCAATGATGACAAGTCATCCAGGTCCTCCAACCATCACACTACCACCACCATGTTTCACTGCTGGTATCACATTCTTCTTGTGTACTGCAGTATTAGCTTTACACCAGATGCAACAGACTCATGTCTTCCAAATAGTTCCACCTTTGACTCATCAGTCCACAGGATGTTATCCCAAAGGTCTTGGAGCTCATCTAGATATTTTTTGCTAACACCAGATGAACCTTTATGTTCTTTTTGGCCATGAGGGGTTTGATATCATTTTCTATCTGGGAGAAAATGATATCAAACCCCTACTGCTCCATAATGTGGAATCATGTAGACGGCCCTTAACAGAGGCCAGTGAGGTCTAGAGTTCTTATGTTTCTCAAGGTTCTTTTGTGACCTCCTGGATTCGATATTGATGCTCTCTTGGAGAAATGTTGGGAGCTGGGCCACTCTTGGGAAGGTTCACTACTGTTCCATGTCATAATGTCTCTCACTGTGGTTCTCTGGAGTCCCAGTTCCAGTCACATGGGATTGTTTTTGGTGAGACTGAACCCATTTGTCAAATGAATATGGTGGAGTGGTAGACAGGCAGCCAATGACTTTTTCAGGGCAGAATGGGCTGGATGGCATTTTTCCTTCAATTAATGAAACGATCATTTATAAACTGCATTTTGTATTTTCTTGGGTTATCTTTGTCTTACATTACAATTTGCTTGATGATCTGAAGCATTTACGTGCGACAAATATGCAGAAATAGAATATTTCTGAATGGGGCAAATACTTTTTCTCTGCACTGCACAGGTGCACGGCAAAAAGGTCCATCTTAACAGGTTGTATTAGCTTTGACCTCTTCAGGGTAAATAAATGGATACAGCCTCCCAAAGGCAGCTGTAATTTGTGGCTTGATAACAGAGGCACAACTTAGGAAAAAGTTGAAAGCATATTCAGCAGACAGCATGTTTT
Organism: Acanthochromis polyacanthus; assembly: GCF_021347895.1. Lineage (NCBI taxonomy): Eukaryota > Metazoa > Chordata > Actinopteri > Pomacentridae > Acanthochromis > Acanthochromis polyacanthus. The sequence continues at coordinate 18,177,978 of NC_067135.1, forward strand.
TTTTTTATTAAGATAGATGAATCTTTGAGGCTTTACAACATCTTATGAATGACAAGTTAACTTTTCGAAGTAACAGTATTAAGCTCTGACTTCAATATATACTAACGTATGATCTTATGATATTATTTATGTAAATTATTGTATATTGGCTCATAATAAAGTGATTTTAGTCAAAATTTTGATATAAAAATTGAGTATGACTAATGATATGTCAGCACTGTGATAAAACTATTAGATTACAAATATTTTTAAGCCAAATGTTTTGTTTTCCGATGCTGCACCTTGCTGAATTTATGGTTCTGATTGGCTGGTGGGGACCCTGATCCTGATCCTGATCCTGATCCCATGTCAACACCAGCCCTTGGAGTAAACCTTTGGGAGTGTGTTGCTAAGGTTAAGGTGATGTTAGACACAGTGTTGGAGGGCGATTTTAGACCCCAAAATCTTCTTCACAAGGGCAACCTCTGGTCTCCACCAGCAGTAGGATCCACTATTGGAGGCCTTCAGGTGCAGATGATGGTGACAAGAGGCCCAGGGGTGATGTGCCACAACAGATCTGCACAGAAGCTACCAAGGAGAGTGATCAAAGGAAATGATCGGCTGTTTTTCGGCTGTCTGTTTCTGCCAGAGATCACTTTTGTTTTATTACTTGTGAACAAAATGATTAATCCTAACTGGAATGTTGATTACTTCTATGTTGCTTAGGTCTTCACACAAAAACGAATTGGCCAGTCTCAGCAACAGATCATGTTTTGGGTTAAAATAAGTACTTAACAAGAAAAACACTCTGCCAAGGCTGCTCAGTTGTATGATTTCTAATGGATGAAATCTTTAAAAAATTTGTGATCTGCAGCGGTCGATTTGTAGTAGGATTGCAATCGTGTGATCACAGCACTCAGTGTATGTAGTGTTCACTTGTGGTCATAGTTAAAGTGATTATCTCGCAATGAATCTTTAACCAATCCATGGATCCAGACTATAAGCCGCATCATTGCCAAAATCTAATCACTTGGTCCTTGTGTCATTTCTGACCTTCCCTGAAAATTTCATCCAAATCCGTTTTTCTGTTCTTGAGTAATGTTGCAAACAGACAGACAGACAGACAAACCAATTGCCACATGACTGCTGCATTTCTTGGCAGAGTAATTAAGGTCAGCTTGCTTTTGTCTACATGCTTTGAAAAAGATGTTTAAGGTTATAGTCCAGTCAGGAAGAAAAAATGTCGATAATCAGGAAACTGTGGTTTGTTTCCTGTTTGAAAGTCTGGTGTTTACTCAACCCGTTCATTTACCCCAACCTCCTTTGCTAAAATGACTTCTGCAGTAACACAAGACCACTGGAGGGCGCTAACAACAACATCTCACTTTGGGTAAAACCTGTGGATCCCTTTTTGACTTGTTTTTAGAAACGTAATAAGCCATTTTACTATGAAATAATGAGTCAGACATTTGGCTTTAAAAGTCAAAATTATGAGCAGAATCAAAACATAGTGAGTCTAAATGAAGTCAGAAATTAGACAATAGGTTTTTATTTCTTCTTGTAAATGACTTGCCTTCGGAATTTTTCTGATTTTCTTTTATTGCAGACAAAACAAAGCATGGAAGGGAAGCTTGTCGGGATGCAAACAGCTGAGTTGAAGCCAGAAAGGTGAAGTTGTTGTGGATTTTTTTACAGTGTGGGCTGTCTGCTCATGCGTGCTGTGACTCCAGCGCCTCTGGGGCTGATCTGCACGCAGACGCTTGTAGTGTGTCAGTGGACGCGGAGTGCTGTCAGTGAAAAGTCCTGTTTATCCGCCTGTCTGATCGAAACATCAGCAATTAGTCAGCTCCAATTAGGTCCCATTAACCAGTCAGTCAGATCCGGACTGCAGATCTGCTGCTGCGCTTCTCTCCTCCGACGACAACAGCTGGGATGTGTGAGTAGAAAGCCTGCCAGGCTCACCCACAGCACCCAGACTTGCCTCCAGACATGGACAGGATAGGGGTGTCGTTTCTGAACCCTTTGGATGACTACGAGTTAATCCACCGGATTGGGTGCGGCACCTATGGAGAGGTGTTCAAGGTGAGTAAGAACATTTCCTCATGTTTTTGCCGCAGCACTGAGAGACAAATGCTCCATCAGGAGGTGTTAGTTCATGACAAAGATAGTGCCTCTGCCCTGACAGAACAGTACGTTTCACTTCCTGACATCTAGGTGAAACTGTCTTTTAGAGAAGTGTTAGACAGAAATTAAAAACAGAGAGATTGCTGGTGACCTGAGACAGGATACCAACATGTTGATCAGAAGATATCAAAATGTCAGTATTGATCAGGGTTCCCTGTAAATGCAGGAGGATCGTATGTGCTTAAAATAAAGCTATTTAACCCCTTACACCCTAAGATTTTTTTAAAACAATGATGGAGAGGACAGTGGGAGCCTGTTGTGTCAGTGGCAATGGTGCCAAAATCTAAGTTTATAAATAAAGTACAGAGACAGAAAAGTCCGTTTTTGTTTGATTCTTGAATTGAACACTTGAGAAATGAAGGGTTTCGTTTGAAAATTACATACACTACCGTTCAAAAGTATGGGGTCGCTCAGGCAATTTAATGTTTTCCATGAAAACACACACTTTTATTCATGTGCTAACAAAACTGCACAAGGATTTTCTAATCATTAATTAGCATTTCAACAGCATTAGCTAACACAATGTAGCATTAGAACACAGGAGTGATGGTTGCTGGAAATGTTCCTCTGTGCCCCTATGGAGAGATTAAATTACCTGTTTGATGCACAACATGGGCCAAACATGACATAAATCCAATGGAAGATGGGTGTCTGCTGACCCACACTGCCCATCAAAGGGTTAAAAATCACCCATTTCCAGCTAGAATAGTCATTAGCCACGTTATCTATGTCGAGACTGGATTTCTGATTCATTTAATGTTGTTTTCATTGAACAAAACTGCTTTTCTCACAAAAATAAGGACATTTCCAAGTGACACCCAACTTTTGAACGGTGGCGTTTATCACAATATTAACAGTTTGGCAAAGCTGACACATTTGACAATAATTCATGTTCATCATATCATCTAACCTACATGTGCAGCAGCATGTCAGCTCTTTTCACTTGGCAGGTTGAGCGTCAGGATGCAAACATCCTGTGCTGTAAACACGCCCCGGTGCCTTGTGCATCCTGCAGAGCAAGAATTTGCATTGTTTCTTTTTTTACACTCCAGACAGTCCGGAGGGCCTGGGGTGAAACGTGAGCGATCTCTGCCACACATCTTTTGGCGCATTTTGCATCAAGAATTTTTAAAATTTCCACCATGCAAGCACAAAATACACTTAGAGCATGAGTCTGCTGTATGTCAGTACAGGAAGCAAAACTTTTAAAAATCTAAGAGCAACAATGACTTGATCTGTCTCTTTATGCTCTCTGACTTGTCTGTGGCCTTCAGCTCCAAACCAAAACAGAAACCATAACTTCCAGGTTCTGTTCCAGAAGTAGGAAAACCTCATTCTCTGTCCCATTGTCTTTTCTACCCTCTGATGTGACCAAAAGCAGCATATCAGGATATATGCCTCAGAGAAACTGTTCAAAATCAGGGTTGTAATAATGAAAGCAATCAGCCCTATTGACAGTGTTGTGGTAAAGTTTTGGGTCGGTTTAGGCATAAAATCTAATTCTACTAAGTTCTTTCCTGGACTGTGCAGTGGCTTGGTGGTTAGCGCTTTTGCCTTGCAGCTAGAAGATCTCCGGCCTTCCCAGCATCTTTCTGCATGGAGTTTGCATGTTCTCCCTGTGCATGTGTGGGTTTTCTCCAGGATTGTTTGTCTCTCTGTGTAGCTCTGTGATAGACTGATGATCTGTCCAGGGTGTCCTCTACCTTCACATTAGTCAGCTCCAGCCCCCCATGACCTTAATGAAGATTAAGCGGCGTATAGGTGATGGATGGCTGGACATCATGCTTCAACTTTTGTTGCTGCTTGTTACAAAAAGAGCGCTTTTATAGTTGTGATTCTCCACGACTAACCTGTACGAATGCCTTGTTAACACTTTGGCTGCTTATCACTGAGTTTGGAAAATCAGGAGAACTTCAAAGATTTTTCCCATCACCACGTGTTTCCACCTATGATCTTGGTTCCCTGGAAATAACAGGAAAGAATCCACCCCCAGCACCGTTACTCAGATCAAACAAACTCCAGATTGTAGCTTAGACCACATATGTTGATGAGAGCGATAGTCAGCTGACTGTGGCATTCTGCATCGTCTTTGTATTACTGTGACATCTGGACCTATGACAGCTATTATCACCTCCCACTGCTGCTGTTGGTGGGTTTGGTGGAGGTGCAGCTGCTGGAGTCAAGGGTGAAACCTCTGGACATGTGACTGTGTGGGCTTTCTATGGACTCTCATTACACTACTGTGATTCAGAGGAAACTCGGCTCAGAAATCTGCGTAAACTTGATCCATGTCATCCTGTGGTCCAGTCCAACCACAGCCAGTCCACACTGACTGAGATAAATACGTTCAGTGTTTAAAAGTCTCTTAAAATCAGTTTTCATGAATATATAGTGCTTTCTAAGTAAAATATAATTCAAGTGGATTTCAGTAACATAAATAATCATAGAAAATGAAAGCTTGGGATGGTGGAAGACCAGTTCCCTTTTCCATGGCTGTGCACACTGGAAGACTTGAAAAAGGGCAGATTTCTGTGAAAAGGGAAAAGGGCAACAATTCAGTTGCATGTATCATGATTTCTAGTCACTAGTTTGGGTCAAACTCCCAAAACGTTGCATTTTGCATTTCATGAAATGCCACTTGAAGGGAGCATTAGGGTTATTTATTCCAGAGGTGACAAAGCTCATCTCAGAGCCACAGAGGACGTTATGTAACTGTTCACAGAGGCAGAGTAGCACAGATCATGTCAAGCAAAATGACTATAAAGGATACTTTTAGTTTGTTTTAGGAAATATTTGCCTGATTTGCCACCTCAGCAGGTTTGTTCCTGTATGTGGACATTTCAGTGAGTAGAGTAACTTTTATTCCCATCAAGCACAAAACACTTTTTCTCCAATTCCTAAATCATACAGTAACCTAACACCATGACATTGCCAAATTCTAGAAATCTCCCCCTGTAGAAAGAGATATCTTTTCACAATCATAAAAAGAAATCTCTGCTGAGTGGATTTAGTCGGAGTCACAAATGACATGTTTTAACATGTTTGATATAAAAGTCATGTTTATTTGGAAAGCAGCTGGTGGACGCTCAATGCCAAGTAGAAGCAGTGATAGACGCAGAGTAAACTCTAAAACAGAGCTGATATAAAATACAATGCGCACCAAATACAATCATGTAGTTCTGTTTTTTTTTATCATATCAACTTTGTATTTTTAGTTTTATTACCTCCTAGTAGTTTTAGGGTGTGTTGATTCTGTCATTGTTTGAAAAATTTCTGCCGTGGACATTGAAAAATATTCGTCACAGCTAAACTATTTTAACAATAAAGATAATTGGAAGAAGCTTGCAACAAATCTGCTGTAACAACATCATTTGTAGTTAGGAGTATAGCTTTGGCACTCGCCCAGGGTTTCTTTTGTATACAGTGAGGCTAGCACTAGCATACTGAATGCTTGTAGCAACTAGTACGTTTATCAGCTTGCTGCAAGTGCTTATGAAGTTGTTAGCTTTAGCATCAATGTGGTTTTAAGACATGCTTTGAAATGGGGCTAAGTTAACATTAGCCATTTGAGTGCTAGCATCCAGCAGCTAGCCACTCGTGAATTCTTGTAGCAATTGGCAAGTTTTTATCAGCTTGCTGCAAGTTGTATGTTTTCTTTTTCCCTACATTTATTCACGTTTAAAAAGATCCCCTTTATCACAATGCAAGCTCAGAGGTCTTTTCCACGCACGCACGCACACACACACACACACAAGAACGACAACGACGTAAATGTTTGAGGCAATGGGAGAATTATTCAAGGGCCTCGCAGACTTGCAAAAAGCTAGCAGCTAAATCCAAATCACTAAGGAAACTTAGAGCCATACAAAAGGTATGCTTTTAAAAGTACTTAACATATGGGGAAGACATGCTGACAGACTGGTTGCACCTCACACTCCTTTTAAGCAGAAATAAATTTTTCATTTCTTCATCTAGATCAGTTTAACACTCAGAAAAAAACATGTCCAAACAAAAATGGACATCTTTGCAATTGGCCAGTGGCCTGTTAACTTTAAACTCTGTTAGAAAAATAGTCCCATTATAAATGTGCTTGTAACGTCACTGTGAGTAAAGAACTACAGCAGCCAGGGAGGATAATAAAACAAGAAACAAGTTGTAAAGAGAGACTTGGAGACCTTTTTTTCCTGTAGCAAAGAGACAGAGGCTGTCTGTAGAGGGGCTGACAGTTATACGTTCTTGGATTCCTGCTGTCTCTGAAACTCCAGTGGACTGACGACCAAAGTGTAGTGAATGAATTCTTAATCAGTGTCTGTAGTTGGTGTCTCTGCATACATGTGCATAAGTGTGTGGTTTGAAGGCGCAGGTTCAACCACACATCCTAAATACTCCATGTTCCTGCAGCTTGTATTCCTTGAAGACACAAGCAGATATTTGTGAAGCGTTTCTGGAAATATTCAGGATCTGTTCTCAGCATTCATCCCCAGCCTGGCATGAACTTGGTGCATTCACTCATGAGTTTCACTGTAAATGACAGTGAGATCAGTGCCTGGACTCATTCCCCTCCAGGGAACAATGCAAGCGTTGCTGTCTCCTCTATGATTAATCTCTTCCTGTGTGACTGTTGAATGTTAGTAGGAATCAGGGTTTCTTGAAAGAAATCTTTATTATATGATTGTGATGAAATGATAGTGAAACCTGACAGTAGCTTTTTATCATGTGTTGGAATTGCACTGATGTTAGACTTCCCTATTCTCTGCATTACTTTGTTGGTGGCTCTTTGGATTCTTGGAGTAGATCATGACCTAAATGCTGCATTTATAGTGATTTACTAAACCTAAATTATGAAGTATGGTCTAAAGAGCTGGCTTGATTGTACACTGTTTTCAGTCTTCTGCTGAGATGGACTTCACAGATTTGCAGATTTTGTGCTGGGGAAGTGAACTTTTCTCGGAAAGGAGCACTGGGGGAGAAGTGAGAAAAACACTGCGTTACTATGATTATATAAAATACACCAGTAATGATTTACAGTAAATATTACAAATTTAGAAGGAACATTCTCAGCTGGGAATGTTCATTCATTCCCATGCAGAGGGAAACGAGAAGAAGCATAGGAAAGCCCAACTGGGCCTTCATCAAATCAGCAAAAAGATCTGGTTACACAACACAACAACAAACAGCAAAGAAAAGAAGAGCAGGAGCTACTAAGTTGTTGTACTGCACCTGGCTAGAGTATCTGAAAAACTCAGAGGGATTTTCTCCAAGCATCACATACACTTCAAACCCTGTAATGCTAGTCAATAACTGGTTCACCTCAAGGACAAAACACACAAGCAGAGCAATGTTCTATGTGCAGTCCAATGCAGCTACGAGAGCACAGATTTGTACATTGGTGAGACTATAAGCTTCAAAGGTGGAGAGCAGCTCCTCAGGACAAGACCCATCAGTCCACCTGCATCTGAAGGATAAAGGGCATTTCTGTAAAGACAGCAATGTCCACATTTTGGACATTGAGGACAGATAGTTTGAGAGAAAAGTGAAGGAAGTCATCTATGTCAAACCGGAACAGCCATCTTATAAACAGAGGAGCGGGTTTGTGACACCACTGATCAAACACCTGTAATGCAGTGATAAGATCTCTACCCGTAAAATCTCGCCATCGTAACATCTTGAGTCACTCCTGACTTGGAGATTCACTCCCTTTGTTGTGTAAACTGACATGTCTCATCACTATCATTGCCGTCATTGTTGGTAAACCTCCTGATTTCACAACAATCACACGGTCTGTTTGCGCATGCAAAATGAAACGTGATTAATATAGATTAAAAATGAGCAATATTTAATCGTGATTAATCGAAATGGATCCACAGCAACCCTGCGATTAATCTGATTAAACATTGTAATCGTTTGACAGCACTAGTTTTACACTGTAGTTTAAACTTGGAAGCTTTCAAATCCTAGTTTTAATGAAGCGGGATCTGATCCTAGCAGTCACATTTTCTTACTGCAATGAATGCAAAACAGCAAGCACAAGACTACATTTCACCTGTTATCTTGCCTCAGCAACCAGTTTCCAGTTTCTTTGTTCAGTCAGTCTCCATGTTTGTTTCACAGACTATTCATGTGCCAGTTTGACATCTGCGTTCAGTAGGAAATGAGGTGGTGTCATTGTGAAGAAATTACAGTGTGTATGGTTTCTGGCTCACAGGCCATTGGAGAACCGGATCAAAGTGCAGTAAAACTTCTGCTTCCTCCCCCAGTTTGTACATAATCCTAACTGTTATTTCAGGCCTGTCTGTAAACCCTGTCAGAGACGTTACTATCAGTGTAGTCACAGGAAGCCGTGTGGTGGAACAGGAAAGAAAACAGGAAGTGAATACAGTGCCGCCACAGGTTGTGTTAAGACGACCTGCTTATATCATTGCTTCCTGCCTCGTTTGTTGTGGATGCCCGAAGTGAAAATTAGTCCATCTGACGTCAGTGCATTCAGTGAATGGCTGATGTTCTCAGGAAGAATTGAGAAAGTTGAAAACACAGTATGACTGCCTGAGAACAACATCCGCCATTACCTCCTGTGTTCTATTGTGAACAAACTTGGGTAAAAGTCAAAGAAGCACACGCTGTCCTGATGATTTTCAACAAATGTAATTTACCACAGCAGTACAGGGATCTAAAAGAGATCTTCATCAGCTACATATCACAAGGCAGACTAGCAACATGCAGGACACGTTCATGACTCGGATGGATGTAATCGACACGACTGAGAGTCAGTCTACTGTCTGAAGCAGTCTAAGCAAAGAACAAACGAACAGAAAAAAATATAAATGTTAAATAAGACCAAATTAAATGCAATCATGCAGATCACAAAGACATTAATATTGAATGGGTTTGTGTCTGTATATGCCCTACAGATAGAGCAAGGCCGTCTCAGATAGAGAAAGGTGGAAGGATCAGAGCTACAGAAGGGCATTTCAAAAATAAGTGACTTTTTTTTATTGGAAATGCATTGTAAAAAAATTTTTGCTGGTAATGGGGAAAACTCACTATCATATCTGATCATCTGCCAAGCTGACCCCTAATTATTTCCCTTCTTCAAGAGTCTCAAAACATGTTATGTCCTGTCCCTTTGTGCCATGGCGATCTTCAGTTCAGGTAATACCAGCGGAAACGAAACGATACCCACAGAGTCCACCTTTCCCTTCTAGTCCCTGTGAGTCTATCATTCAAAAACTATTAAAACACATTAGTGAAGCACTTTGTTTTGTTGGCTGACAGATTCCTCTATTCCTGTGAACACACACTGTAGTTTATATTGACTCACACTCACATTCACACCTATGGATAATTTAGAATCACAAATTAACCTCAGTATGTTTTCGGACTCTGGGAAGAAGCTGGAGAATCAAGAGAAAACGCACACATGCACAGGGAGAACATACAAACTCCATGCAGAAAGATCCCAGGCCCAGAACTGGGGATCTTCTAGCTAACTGTACAGTGTGGTAATCTGTCCATTTAAGACTATGATCCTGAGCCATATCTCTCATCTGAGACCAGATTGTTATTAAATCTGCTGCGGATCTTTGTGAGTAACATGTGACTCATTTAAATGTTTCTTTACTCTGGAAATAAGCTAGCTTATCACGTAGTTAAAGGAAAACAATCAGTAGTACATGATACCTGCTCTCAGTCTCTCTGACTTTGACTCTCTGGGGCTTGCCTGGGGCAGCCAGTGAGACAGAGCTCTCAGAGCTAATAATGTTTGCCCATGCTGTGGAACCAATACAAGGTTAAAGCCAAGGTGAGACAGAAGGCTAAACTAATTTTAAGTACTTCATCTGTAAGATCGTGTACTGAGCCGTTGGATATTTGCCAACATTTTGTATCTTCATGAAGCAGGCGGATGGCAGAGCTCCAAGCAGAACTAAATGTCTTGAGATTGTTTCTGGATAATGAAGTGTGTGATAGATCAAACAACATCATGCAAAAAACTACGCACGTTCTGATGATGGATGCCTCTTACTTTGTACTCAGACTGTGTCTTTGTAAGTCTGAGTTCATCAGTGAGTCTTCATAAGTAAGTGTGTTTGGAAGTGTGTGTTCACAACTAAACTCAATGAAGGGAGTCTTGGTTGACAAACTGGTCAGTTGGTCGCAGGAAACGAACAAACCCTGCAACTCCACAGGAAGTGGGTTCATTTCCGAGGGTAAAGGACACCCACAAGAAGATGAGACATTTCTACCAGAAATGCTTGGCCCAGTGACTGGCTCCCTGATCATACATAAAACACGTTCTCATGTACACACCGACCAGCCACAACATTATAACCAGACATTATAACTGACAGGTGAAGTGAATAATATCGACCATCTTGTTATGATGCAACATTCTGCTGGGAAACTTTGAGTCCTGACATTCATGTGGATGTTTGACATGTTCCACTCACCTAAACATTGCAGGTCAACCATCCCCTCAAACCCCTCGTAGCAACAGCAGTCCTTGATGCCATATACCACCATCAGTAGGGCAATGTACCTCGACACACCACAAAAACTGCTCAGGAGTGGCCTGAACACGACAGAGCTAAGGTGTTCACCCGGGTTCCACACTCCTCAGACCCAAATCTTATTGAGCATCTGTGGGATGTACCAGGATAAACCTGATCTAGGTAGGTCCCACCCTGCAACCCACAGGACCCACAGAATTCACTGCCGTCATCTCCCCAGAGCTCCTGTGTCCACACCCCACTGGGTCAGAGGAGTTTTAGCAGCATAAAGGGACCAATACAATATTAGACAGGTGGTCATAATGTTGTGGCTGATCGGTGTATATTGAACGGCCCGCGCAGGTCAGTGAGGAAGTGAAGGCGCCATATTATGTTTTTGAAAATAATTGTGTGTCCCTGCATAACGTGAGATGAGACCATCGCCTTGTATCTTTCCTCTTTCCATAGGTCAGAAAATGTGTTACTTGAGGAGCCACTCAGGTTTTGCAGCCTGTTGTGATGTCACAACATGGTAAGCGTTGCTCCCAGCTAGCATCTCCTCCTCCTCTAGGCTCATCTGTGCCTCTCACTGAAAAGAGTCCATAGTAATCTATGACAGAAGTCCAATAATGCCAAAGATGTTTGGTCGAGAGGCGCTTTGGCTTCACTGACCTGCAGGGCGCTATATGGTTAGACTTCCAAACTTCTTGCTGTAGTTTTTGTTTGTTTGTTTGTTTGTTTTCTGACACATTTGGAATCATTAACGCTTTTTGCTGATGTTGTTTCGTTTCAAAGGTCATGCACTCAGTGCTGCAGCAGACAGGCTGTTCTCCACTGCTGGAAAAGCAACAACTACCATTTTTCTTAGTCAGACACTCACCCTAAAGACCGGTTAGCTTAACTTATTTTTATTTTTCGTTTTCAGATCAATGGAAAAAGGACAAGAGCCTGTGGTTTAACCAAAATATAATGTCTCTGTTTGCTTTCAATACAGATGTGACATCCAAGAATAGAATTTAATCATGACGTTGCCACAGATTCCCACTCTACCACATCCAGTAATGTGTTGCCCTTCTTATGTGGTTATTCTAAGAAAGTGCGCCTAAGAGGAAGAAGTACAAACAAGAATGGATGTTGAAGCTCTGAAGCAGCTGTGAGGGGAATGTCTTTTGCAGGACAATGTGCCACATTGACAACAAGAAAAGCACTCAGACAGCACAGTACTCCATCAAGGCTGCTCAGTCGTATGATTTCTGACAAATGAGATTGTTTTAAAAATTTATGGTCGGCAGTGTTCGATTTGTAGTAGGATTGCAAACTTGTTATCACCAGCAGGCAGCTGATGTAGCGTTCACTTGTTGTCGTAGTTACAGTGTGGCTGTGAAGCTATCTCGCAATGATACAGAAATCTTTAACCAATGCATGGATCCAGACTATAAGCTGCATCACTGCCAAAATCTAATCACTTGGTCCTTGTGTCATTTCTGACCTTCCTTGGAAATTTCATCCAAATTCGTTTGTTTGTGTTTGAGTAATGTTGCTAACAGACAGACAGACAGACAGACAAACAAACCAATGCTGATCGTCACATAACTCCGCCGCATTCCTTGGCGGACTACCATCTGCTGTAAATTCCCATAAATTTAAGCATTTTTTTTCTTGTTGATACTTCCTTATAGACAACAACTGGCAGAGTTGCAAAGGTCAAGTCATGTCGTCTCATTTGATATCTGCAATAAATTGCAATAAATTCGTAAAAGCAATTCAACTGGGGAATCAGTTTTTGAGTGATGTTGCTAACAGACAAACAGACACAGAGACAAACCAATACCGATCATCACATAGCTCCTCTGCATTCCTTGGCGGAGTAATAACGTTGAGATACTGTGGCAACCAGCATGTAAGAACATGCAAAACTTAATCATTCTCAGTAAATGTTGCTCAGTTGTTGCTGTTCAAGAACACAAGGATACTTTTATTTGTTGTGAAAAGCACAACATTATCTCATAGTAGCTGCAGGAAAGTGTGATGTGACCTGCTAAAAGGTACATTACCCAGACTTTAAAAGCCACATGAGTGTGTTCTAACATTAACAGGTGTTTCCCGTTTCACTCTGGAAAACCTGACCTGGTTTCCGTCTTCTTCTGGAACGTCCCTCTCCCCAAATAACGTGATGAAATAAGATTTATTACTGCAATTACTGCAAATCGTCAATTTGCAGAAATCAGTGAGAAAGCTCACCTTCATCATGATATGTGGTTGTCTAAATACAAGCTCTTTTTATATATATTTCTGATAAAAAGAAAGTGTTGCACATAATAAATGGCACTTGTGCATGGTGGGACATCAGTCCTGAGGTGAACTCAAATGGCTCCCTTATCTAGCTTAACTGGGTTTTAGATTTGGTTTCAGAATGAGCATAGATTTTAGTTGTAAAAGCTGAATTGTATGTCTTTTTAGAAGCATTCATATTTGCCACAAAAATCTGAATAACATTTATAGACTGCGCACAATGTTTGGATCATCTCAAGGGACAATATATCAGTTATAAAAAATGTGTATTTAAACAAATACATCATTTAATAAATGAATCTTGAGTTATATACAGTAGAGTTTGTGATTTAATGCTGGTTTAACTACATGAAATCAAATAAGTCTCAACTAGTCTAGTTAGCTTTGGCTTGTCTTTAAAAACACTATTTTTTTTATTTAAAACTTTTGTTTCTCCGTTCTAACTGATGTTGTAACTGCTGTCCTATTTGTGTGATAGCAAATGAAATTCCACAAAACAAGAAAAGTGGGTATACTGGGTTTTGCTAAATCACTTCAGCAGCTCACTGGAAGCAGGTGGAGCCACAGCAGTGTAGTTTGTAGTAGCATTGTGATTTTTTTTTTATCACTTTCTTTCCCTCATAGTTCCACTGTTTGTGCTGTAACTTTTGCTTCCTGGAAAGATAAGATGCCAAAAAACCTGTGATCTTACCTCAGTTTATCCCAAATATGTATGGTCGCTGGAGGTGTTCTGGCTCTGTGGAGCAATAAGGTCATTTGTATGCACTGAGAAACTATTACAATGCAGACTGTCCTTGTTATTTATTACACTGACTGTTTTTCTTCCCTTTCAGGCTCGTAATATCAGGACATCTGAACTGGCAGGTATCAAGATTGTCAAGCTGGACCCAGGTATGTTAAGTGTCCAGAAGTGACACAACAACCTCACATGTGATGGTTTACAACATCACATCCATTGGGAATTCAAAATTTGAAAATGGAAAAAACAATAAAAACAGAAGAACATTATCAGTTTCATAAAAATGCTCTTGGTGTTTGCTATCCTTGTACTAAGGTTGTGATCTCATATGCTTATTAATATGAGCTGTCCAAGACTACAAATCACACCTCGTGAAATGTTTTGGGTAGCAATTCAGACTACTTGTAAATCCTACCTAAGACTGATGATATTAAACAGTCTTTAGGCACCCTACAGTCAGACTCACTCTATAGGATTATATGTATGTACAGACAGCGTCCTCCATAATTATTGGCACCCCTGGTTAAGATGTGTTCTTTAGCTTCTCGTAAATTCTTTTTTTTTCTAAATAATATAGGACCACAATGAAAAAAAGAGCAAAATCCAACCTTTAATTCAAGTGCATTTATTCAGTGGGGGAAAAAAATCACACATTAAGAAATAATTCTTTTACATCAAATCATGTGTGCCACAATTACTAGCACCACTGATTTTAATACTTTGTACAACCTCCTTTCGCCAACAAAACGGCACCTAATCTTCTCCTATAATCTATTTTTCAACAATTTTCAGTGAAAGCATGCTTCTTGCAATCATGGCTTTTAACACATCTTAAACCCACACAATAAAAAAATAGAAATATTGGGGTGTTCTAAAACTTTTGACCGGTGGTGTACATTGCAAAAACATTAGGCCAGTGTGAGTACTATCTCAGTTGACATTTGAAAAAGTGGGAATCTTTCTTTTGTTTAAAAAAACTGCATATTTTACTCTACTTTTGTATTTTCACAATTTAAAAATAGGAAAACATCACACCTGTCCTGGTCTGTACTGGTACATAACTTTTTCTAGCACTTGCTAATTCACATAAGTTGCAGGCTTCCATGTTTTACAATAATCTTGCGCCATGTTTGCTGTAGTTCCATCCCCATTTGAAATTTGTCTCACTGCCGGACACGTCTACCAGCGCTCCCACTAGTCTAACCCTATGTTTTTCTTCTCTGTAATTTTCCATCCATTTGTATGAATTCTGTTCTCTGTTCGCCAGCAGACTGCTGTGAGTAGACACTCAATTAACTGTCTGTCTGTTTAGGGGATGACATCACGTCCATCCAGCAGGAGATCACCATGATGAAGGAATGCAAGCACAAAAACATCGTGGCCTACTTCGGCAGCTACCACAGGTACTGCGTGGCCGCTTTCAGCCTGTCCACTTCGGAGGGGTGGAATTTTTGGGATAGTCGGTGGACTGAAATATGTGGAATTTATCTTTTATCTCCCCTGCACTGCTGCTGGATTCTTCTCCCACTCATCCAAGTGCTTGCGTTGTTGGCAAGCAGCTCATGAATGATACTGAATGCTTTTGTGGGTGTAAATGCATCAGCTTCATTATTTTCGGGCGTGTCTGTTTGTAAGACTCTGATTTTGTTTTTCACAATGCTCACAAAGCTCTGCCTCACTCCAACACCAAGATGAAAGCTGTGTGTGTGTCTCTCTCTTTAGGAACACCAAGCTGTGGATCTGCATGGAGTACTGTGGAGGAGGGTCACTTCAGGATATTTACCATGGTACAAACACAGCTAGCATCACTTTATCTGCAGTTTGTTTTAAATAGTGCCACAGACGTCCAAAATATGTGAAATATTTCACTTTTTTGTGCCTTTCTTTTCTGCATTTAATCTTTCCTGCCGTATATATTACATTTTAGCCATACATGCACCTGAAAATATAACTACACTGTAAAATATGATGACCGCAACAACTTTGATTGGTCTGCTTGGCAGTAACATGCTGTGGAAAAACAGCATATTGATTTGCAGAAAAATGACCCTTCCAAGATCCAAAATGTAATATGAAATATGCTGTAATGTAAATACAAGTATAAACACTGTAACATAGAGTTTTGCATGCTATAGCATAGGGCTGGACCCGAATATCCGAATATTCGTTCGCTACGGCGGTATCCGGATATTAATTTTGGTATCCGAATATTTGGCAAAACGAAGGCAGTGTGCAAAATTTGCGTCCGGGAGACCAGACGAATGGATCTCAATATTTGGGCCATCTCCACCACATCCCCCCCCCCCCCCCCCCACACTTGTCGGACGTTACAGGGCAGAGGGCGGAACGAATATTCAGATATTCGTCTTTAATAGGGCCCGAATATCCGGAGACCAGAAACCACTATTCGGGCCAGCCCTACTATGGCATAGGCTTTGTGTATATTTAAACCAGGAATATAAAGCAGAATTTAACCAGGGTAATACAAAACAGATTGATCAGTTTCATCTGTTTACATTTATGAAATAAGATTTATGTCAGTATAATCAAACAAAGTTTCTTCAATATCAAACAACAATAACAATTTGAGAGAGAATAAAACTTGCCGTCAATCATAAGCTCATTAATTAGTACGAGAGGCTTATTTCACAACTGCAGCACAACCAGAAGTCTGACAGTCCAATGAGAAGGCCAGCAGGAAATCAGAGAGAAAGAAGCAGTGGGGACTGTGAACAAAAGGTCATATTAACAAAAAACGTTAAATAGCAATAGTTGATATGACTGTGCAAATAATGAGCCTCTAAATTATTATTGTCACCTTTGCGATGCCTATTTTTTTTTTGTCTCTGTGAGGGTCTCTTTAAGATTTGTTTAAGTATAAAGACAGAAATCTGATTTCACAGATCAGCTGAGGAGACTGGAAAACTTCTTGTTATTCTGACTCGGAGACAAATTTGACAAACCCCAGTTAGCTGGCTTTATTATGCAGAATACAACAGAAATGAGTGTGCAGTATCACTTAAATTCCAAATGATTTCAAATTGTGAATGATTTTTTTATTACATCTGAGTTGACAAATAGTGTTTCTTCTGATGAACGAGCAATGCAGACATTGAAAATACAGGCCACAAGTTTGAATTATGCTGCTTTCACTGATTCCACTCTTGATGCTAACACTTACACTCCCCTAAAGTATTGAAACAGTGAGGCCAGTTCCTTTGTTTTTGCTGTAGAATGAAAATATCTGGATCTGAGACACAACTTAGAAGATAGCGCCTTTTGTTTGAACCCACCCATTTTTCATGTGAACAAAAGTATTGGAACATGTGACTGACAGGTGTCTTTTGTTGCCCTGGTGTGTCCTATTACATTGATTATTCAAAAATAAGTAGCTCTCAATGTCTACGTTGAGTTTCAGATTTGGATTTTGCCTGAGCAGACTGCACCTATAGTTATATGTGTAACCAACATGAAAACCAGAGAGCTGTCTATGGGTGATAAACAAGTAATTTTGAAGCTGAGAGAAGATGGAAAATCAATCAGAGCCATTGCACAAACATTGGCCATGGCCAGTACAACCATTTGGAATGTCCTGAAGAAGAAAGAAACCACTGGTGGACTAACAGATGTTGAACGGGTAGACCAATGAAAACAGCAGCAGTTCATGACAGAAACATTGTGAGAGCTGTAAAGAAAGACCCTAAAGTAACTGTTACTGATCAGGAAGAACGTTAAGAGAGCAGGAGTGAAGGTATCACAATCTACTGTTGGCAGAAGACTTCATGAACAAACATACAGAGGCTACATCAGAAGATGTAAACCACTCATTAGCAAGAAGAACAGGAAGGCCAGGCTGGAATTTGACAAAAGGTTGTTGCTAGAGGTACGGACCCGTACCCGTAGCCTGTGGACTACGGATACGGCACTTTCCATTTGCCAATCAGATACGCGAGATCTGGTCACGTGACTCCCGGTAGACGCTAACGGTACGGACCCGTAGCATCGGTACTACAGGTACGGACCCTAAACCTTGACCCTAACACTAACCCTAACCTTAACCTTTGCTTACCTTTCAACAGTTCGCAGTGGTTAGCAGCTTCTTGACTCGCGAGACTTGCGTACGGGTCCGTATCTGTCTGGCAAATGGAAAGTGCCGTATCCGTAGGCCACAGGCTACGGGTATGGGTTCGTATCTGTAGACACTACCTTGACAAAAAGTGCAGAGATGAGCCTTAGAAATTGTGGTGCAAAGTTTTATGGACTGATGAAACAAAGATGAACCTTTATCAAAGTGATAGAAAGTTTGGAGAAAGAAAGGATCTGCTCATGATCCCAAATATACAAGCTCATCTGTGAAACATGGTGGAGGTAGCGTCATGGCTTGGGCTTGCATAGCTTCTTCTGGGATGAGATTTTTAATCTTCATTGATGATGGATCACATGATGGCAGCAGCAAAATGAACTCACGAGTCTACAGAAACATTTTATCTGCCAATGTAAAGAAAGATGCAAGGATACTGATTGGAGATCTTTCATCGTGCAGCAAGATAATGACCCAAAATACACTGCCAAAACAACAAAAGAGTTCATCAGGGGCAAGAAGTGGAAGGTTTTAGCCTGACCAAGTCAATCTCTGGACTCTATAGAGCTGCATTTTACCTGCGAAAGAGGAGACTGAAGGGAGTAACCCTCCAAAACAACCAACAACTGAAAGAGGCTGTGGTGAAAGCCTGGAAATGCATCATAAAAGAAGGATGCAAAAGTTGATGATGCCAATGAGTCACAGGCTTCATGCAGATATTGCAACTAAATATTAAGTCTTATTCACTTCAATGTATTTTAAGTCTATCTGTTCCAATACTTTTGTTCACCTAAAGATTTGGTGTTCCATTCAAAATAATGCTATCTTCTAAGCTGTGTATCAGATCCAGATGTAAATACCTGGAAAGAAAAGCTGAAATGTTCATCTTTTGATGTCAAATCCAAGTGTTTTCAGCCTGCAGCAGAAATAATGGAACTGGCCTCCCTGTTCCAATGCTTTTGGAGGGGAGTGTATTCCTAGATGCTCATCAGGAAACTGGCCTTCTCATTTCACTCGGAGTAAGACAGCAGACATAACTCCCAAAATGTCCCACTGTTTTAATCACCATGTAATCTTTGAGTCATTTGTGTTTGGAACTCTGAAAAACCAGTTCTACCCTATTTTAAGAAGTGTACCTGTGGGCTCTTTCTTTTTCAACCTCCTGCTATGTATGAGCCATTAATCAAATTCTTCTTCACAGTGACAGGCCCGTTAAAGGAGAAGCAGATAGCGTTCGTGTGCCGGGAAACGCTCCAGGTAAGGCTTTCTGGGTGAAAGGCAACTTTAAAGATACTCCCCAACAATGAGTCATGTGTTTTTCCCCAGCCGCAGAGGAGCTAAACAGTATTTAACCTCTCCAGACCACTAAATTTACTGTAGAAGAAAATACCCATGCAGCATAACAGCATGCTAGACTGTGTTTGTTTTGTTAGTGAGTGACCTGCTGACTGCAACGGTTTCCTGAGTATTAAGCTTTGTAGAGCAGACAGCAGTTGACACCAAGAGATTCTGTCTGGTGGGCCTCTGGTGGGTCTGGTAAATATTTCATGACAATCCTTTGTAGTGTAACATGACTGAAAATGGGTGTCAGTAACACAACTGTACAGTAAAAGCAGAATCTAAAGCTTCTCTCCAGCTCCTTCAGCCATACAGATTTAAACCAGAAACCAATTCTGAGGAACAATAATGTTACAGAAAGCCCTACCCTGCAAGCTGACAGGATTGGTTCCTCAGGTTTGTTACATATGAAACCCCGACTGTGTGAATCTTGTGTTTTTGAGACTGCCATCGGTAAACTGAAGCTTTAAAGTGGAAGCTTTACAAAAGGTTCAGCAGAGGTTAGATTGTGAGCTTGTAAAATGGTTGGGTGGATTCATAAATCTGCAGAGAGGTCATGGTACACAGCTACATTTCAATCAGAAAGGCATTATTTCCAATGAAAGAAAGCTTTTAAATCTGCATTTTTTTAAGAGAGGGATGAGTTTCTAGGGGTTTAACCAAAGACTATAGAGCAAGATTAGGTTTTACCCATGTTGTAGAGTGCCGTGCCATTTTTTGTTTACATGGGTTATTTTTGTCTGATCTTTACATTTGTTTAATCATCTTAATAAATTGGGGAAAATACACAAAAAAAACCCCATAAGAATTGAGAAGGGGGCAAATACTTCTTTACAGCACTGTATATTATGATGGCTAACAGATCAAAGCTGGGTCACCAACATATCTTTTCTTTATCCAGACTTTTTAAGGATTCACTGTGTGTCAAAATTTAACCAAATGCACATTTACTGAGGGGCTTTCACTGCCAAAATACAGCATCATCTAACAGGTCGTAGCTTGTGGTGATACACTATTATTGTTAATTACCAAGCTTTGGCAGTAGTGGGCCACTGTCGGAGATAATTTTGTGCGTTGTTCCTTGCTTCATGCTCTCACCATCCACATTCTTGCAGTTGTGTTTAATCAGACTGTTAAGAACTAATTAAAACACAAAAACTTATGACCAAGCAGTATTCCTGTACAAGAGGAGCTGCTGGTTTCTGGGTGTTAAGAATTCGAAGGAATCAGTAGGGGCTCAACAATTTGCTTTTTTTCCCAGGGATTTCTAACAGGTCATGCTAGCTGTTTTTTTTTTTTTTTTCCAAGATTTTCTTTTTTATCTGACTAACGCTTGAAAACTATAAAACAAGTACTTAATATATAAAAATGTGTAGTCATAATAATCTACATAGGGCTCCTCTGATTTACATTTTATATGTTTTTCTTTGCTTTTACCAGGGTTTGTATCACTTGCACGAAACTGGCAAAATGCATCGAGATATAAAGGTACAGCTGTTTTCTTTCAAATATTTTTCCAACCGTTACAGTTTAATAGAGATAATAAATGATGATGCTCTCATTCCTGCAGGGAGCCAACATCCTTTTGACCGAGCGTGGAGATGTGAAACTGGGTCAGTGGAGATCTGTATCAGACATGCATTTGCACACTTGCGATTCTTATTTATCTTCTCATGCTCAAGTGTGCTTCAGTAGGCCATAAATGCACTACCGTTCAAAAGTTTGGGCTCACCCAGGCAATTTCATGTTTTCTATGAAGACTCACACTTTTATTCATGTGCTAGCATAATTACACAAAGGTTTTCTAATCCTCAGTTAGCCTTTCAACACGGTTAGCTAACACAATGTAGCATTAGAACACAGGAGTGGTGGTTGCTGGAAGTGTTCCTCTGTACCTCTATAGAGATATTCCATTAAAAATCATCCATTTCAAGCTAGAATAGTCATTTACCACATTAACAATGTCTAGACTGCATTTCTGATTTGTTTAATGTTACCTTCATTGAAAAAAATACAGACATTTCTAAGTGATCCCAAACTTGCCAGTGTGACCCCGTGTGTCTTTTCTCTCTCTAGCTGATTTTGGGGTGGCGGCAGAGATAAGTGCGTCCGTGGCCAAGAGAAAGTCTTTTATTGGAACTCCTTACTGGTAAGATGAATGCAGTGGCAATCACCTTTTCTCTGTGAACACACATTTTTTTTCCTGTCTACAGTATCGTACAAAGTAGGAGATGACCTTCAAAGGATTTTGTATGAAGGTGCAGGGCTATGGTATTTGTGTTTTGGATGAGGGTTACAGTTGATCTGTACTTCATGCCAGTACTCTTTGTCTATATTTTGACCATTTCTACAGCCCCAAAAGATTGCAAAATTGTAGGTACTCTTCCCTACCACTCTTAAGACTGCCATATTTGATATTAACCCTTTTAAAGGCACTCATTGAAATGCTTTGAAATTCAAAATTTCAACCCTAGAGTGTTATTGGAGGATACAAGACTGATGGTGAAGTTACCGTATACGGCTTGCCCGGTAGTGGTTTAAAAAAAAATTTCCAAGAAATGTATATATATCATCACTTAGCACAGCTACTCAACCGTAAAATGTGTGAGTTTTGCCAAATAACCATGGTTAGTTTTGATGTTTCGACCCCAAATATGGAATAGGACCGAGCCACAAGTCCGTTTTTTTTCCGACTTCGGAGAAAAGACAAAGTTTGATATGTTCCAGGCCTCTGCTGATTGGTCAAATGCCATGATGTAGTGTGCTGTAACGTAGAGTGATCTTCATTAACTGGCTGGATGAAGACCACATGCTTCTCGACCTCACTGAGAGGCAGGAACAACGCCATATTTAATGCGTGTGGAAGTTACCAAATGTGATCACTTGCCCCATGAAGGACTACATCCCTTCTACGAGCGGGAGGCTATGAATGCCTTTTGGTAGGAAAAACATTCAGTAATGAATTTAAATCAATCTTTATTGTAGAACAAAAAGATATCCTAGCTTTTTTTGTCTGTGTGATTTGCTTGTTGTGGCTCCTGGGGTTTTATGAAATGCTACACCTATGCTCAAAATCGTTATTTTTCCAGAGAACATTCAAACATGCATCCTTGTCTGTCTGGCACACAAAAGGCTTTGCTCATTCAGCCAAGACCAAATGTAAAAGGAGTTGCTCATGACCAAGCAAAAGTCTGTCAGTGTCCCTGTTGACCTATCCTTATTCCTGCCTAATAGAAAAAACGTTTCAGTACCATAGACATTACCTCTGCTTCTTGGAGCTTTGCTGGTGCTCTTGGTATTCAAATTATCTGAAAATAAAGCAAAAATCAACTTGCAAGCATAGACTGTATATAAAGTGGATGTAGCATCTGGCTCCAAAATTGAAGCCCACACGGAAGTGTCAAAAACTTGCAATATCATGCCGTCCGCTAGGGTTGGCTCCAAAAAGCTTTTGCTCCATAGACCCCAATTCATCACCGGAAAAAATAAAATTTGATAGACTGATTTTCTACAGCTCAGGATTTTTTTCCCATTAGTATTCATGGTCAAAATGAGAGATCAGGTGGCCGATCTTAAAATAAATCAATACTGAATTTTAAATAAATCGTTAAAGTTGGCAGAGCCAGGGGGTGTGGCTATACTTGATAGACAGCAACAGAAGCCTCTGCGGTAAAATGTGGGCGGGATAAGAGAGTTCTCAGCCAATCCTGCCCCTAGTTGCTCTCCGGTCCAGCCTGTTTGATGACGCTTTTTACGTTACTGGCTCCAAAAAATCCAAAACGGCGACCAGGAAGTAGCAAAATCCGGGCTTCATTTTCTCAGCGTTGAAACCAACGGGTGACGTCACGGTTAGTTCACGCCTGCTTGCAAGGTGTCCTAAAATGAATGAAATAAAGTACTTTAACTCACCTTTTGAAATAAAAGTCATAAAGAGTACAGATTTGAGGTTGAATACCCTAAGCTACTACTTAGTTTTGTCTGTCAGTGTGCAAAGCTACTATGATGTTATGTGATCTGCCTGAAGACAAAAAAATACAGTAGCTAGTTTATGGTATTGACACAATTTTTGGAAAATGCTGGTTAAACAGCCCCTTGAGACTTATAGTAATGCAAGCAATATAATAAACGGAGAATTCTGGGTGTTGTGAGTGGTCATATTGTAATTTATTGCTGTTTATGGTCTATCTAGTGGCAAGTTTTCTTTAAAATCTTACAGACATTCACCAGTCAAATGAGTAATTGATTGCGCCGTCATGAATTTCATGATAAATTCTCAGTGTGTTATTGCCAGTAGCCAAGAGAAGCCTACTATAAATACAAAATAAAGGTGAAAAATTAAGTTTTTATGGATATGTAGTTTATTTGAACTCATTAGCAGCATTTTCTACTTCTAAAGCAAAAACTATTTGGATACCTTATTACCTAAAAACTACATTTTAGAGAAGTTTGTTTGAAATCTGATCAACAATTTTAGGAACTGTCATCAAAAATCCACACAACATTTAACGAAACAAACTGTAATTGTAGAGAAACACAACATTAGAGGTATTACAATGAGTAGTCGATACAAAAGCATAAGTAATAATGCAGTGTCTCATACAGACTGTTCATTTCCTTCCTCTGATGGTCTCTTTTGTTCTGTTTCTCTGTCCAGGATGGCTCCAGAGGTGGCTGCAGTGGAAAAGAAGGGCGGCTACAACCATCTGTGCGATATCTGGGCTGCTGGCATCACTGCTATCGAGCTGGCCGAGCTCCAGCCGCCCATGTTTGACCTCCATCCAATGAGGTGAGTCAGCACAGGCAGCAGGCACCCCAACAGCCCGGACAGCTGGAAACAGGCGGCCTTAATGACATCCGTGTGGTGATAAACATTGTATAAACGCTAAATGTCATATTTCGGCTGCCTGGTTTGCAGCATGTAAGTCGTTTCTCAGCTCAGTGGCTTTTAAAACAATGTTTCAGAGCGCTGATGTTGATGTCCAAGAGCAGCTTCCAGCCACCGAGACTAAAGGACAAAACCAAGTGGTGAGTTGAACTGTGACCGTCTGCTTTTCTCTCTTTAATCTGATCAATAACATTTAGATTTTTGATGCATTCACACGCTGTCTCTCTTCTCTTCGTCATCTTTCTACAGGTCTGCGAGTTTCCAGAGCTTTGTGAAGATGGCTCTGATTAAAAACCCTCGTAAAAGACCCTCAGCTGAGACACTGCTGCAGGTTAGCTTGCCCTTTATAGCCTATCATTAATGGAAGGAAATTAAGTAGCCATCTGTCCGGATATAGGCACTATTCATTAGTACAGTTTTTTTTGTTCTATTTTTAACATTTGAAGGATAAAAATAGGTTGACAGAGAGTCTCCATTAACTAGTGAGAGATTGAATTACATTCATACAGTGAATTCGCACTGGGAACTGTTCAGTAGATTTTACATATGAATACGTCACACCACAATACGTAGAATGCTAATTTGTGCAGAAATATTTGTTTTCTTTTCCCCCGTTTCTTATTGACTCATTTTGCCATGACATCACAGTATTTCTGGCATCATACACATATTGTTGGAATCAGCTCTGTGAGCCGATATTTGTCTATTTATCATCACAGATAAATGTCCATAAATCCCTTTAGAAATTGTAGAAAATGCGCTTTACATTGCCGTCAGTCTGAACTCAGAATTATTATTTTTCTTCATGGCGCAGCTTTGCCTGACTGTAAAGAAACCAGGTAAATTAAAGAAGACAGGCACATAGGTGAAGGTAGCTTTAAATGACTTAAAAAAGCAGTTTATGTGGTTTTTACACTTGTCTTTATTTGACAGTGGTACAGTAGAGAGAGATCTAAATACAGAGAGTGTGATGATGTAATTGGACAGATTTAATTTTACTATATTTACCATTTTTGCTTTGGCAAATTGTATGCCGAATAACTAAAGGGATTTTTGTTCAGAGTGACATTTAATAACGTATCTTGATCTGATTTGGTTATTTATTACCCCACCAAGGAGGTGGAGCCTCAGTGTTTGATCAGTGTCTGTCTGTTAGCAACATTACTCAAAAACAAAAGAACGGATTTGGATGAAATTTTCAAGGAAGGCCAGAAATGACACAAGGACCAATTGATTAGATTTTGTGATGGGGCTTATAGTCTGGATCTGCGATTTTTCAGATTTCAGAAATGATGCGACTGAGCAGCCCTGGTGGAGTACTGCGCTCTCTGAGTTTCCTTTCTATTTCATTTATGTATTCATTCATTTTCAATATGCAGCATTGTCCAATAAGTGGCTAGACCACATGTGGTGACTATTATTGCTATATTTTGAGCTGAAAAAGGTTTGATAAATTTAAAAAAAAGACTTTCTAGAAGCAGAAAACAATCTGGGTGTTCTACTTTTTACCATCCGGTTTAGTCCAGCACCAAAAGTTTTGTATGTGCATGTTTTTTTTTCTCTTCTACTCTGGAAAACAGTTGATAAACACTACCATTTAAAAGTTTGGAGTTGCCCAGGCAATTTCATGTTTTCCATGAAAACTCACACTTTTATTCAATCATTCATTTCTAATCATCAATTAGCCTTTCAAAACCAGTAGTTAACACAATGTAGCATTAGAACACAGGAGTGATGGTTGCTGGAAATGTTCCTCTGTACCCCTATGGAGATATTCCATTAAAAATCCACATTAACAATGTCAAGACTGGATTTCTCATTCATTTAATGTTATCTTCATTGAAAAAATGCTTTTCTTTCAAAAATAAGGACATTTCTCAGTGAGGCAGACTTTTGGACGGTAGTGCTTCTGTGCCTCAAAACAAACGCACTACATTGTACATACTGCTGTGGATGCAAACACGAAAAGCTAAAATGACGAGAACGAAAGTGTTGCAGAACCG
Source organism: Acanthochromis polyacanthus (assembly GCF_021347895.1). Classification (NCBI taxonomy): domain Eukaryota; kingdom Metazoa; phylum Chordata; class Actinopteri; family Pomacentridae; genus Acanthochromis; species Acanthochromis polyacanthus. Next base: position 18,203,962 of record NC_067135.1, read on the forward strand.
AGGCCTGTAACATTTCCAGCTAGACTAGTCATTTACCACATTATCAATGCGTAGACTATATTTCTGATTCATTTTATGTTATCTTCATTGAAAAAAAGCCTTTGTTTGAAAAATAAGATTTCTAAGTGACCCTAAACTTTTGACTGGCAGTGTAAATTGTGGATAACACCACTGAATTAAATTAACTCTAACAGTGATTCATAGATGTGGAAACAGCTTTGCAGTGTCCTTGAAAGAAGAAGGTTTTTGCCAATATTTCGTACGCTAGTTAACGTCTGTTGTAGTTTGTGAGGATCATTTTACATGATTTTGTGGAATCGCTACAATTTGTTTTATATGTGTTTGAGGTCATGATATGTATGTTTCCTCCAGCATCCATTTGTGACACAACTCCTGACCCGTAACCTGATAATTGAGCTGCTGGACATGGCCAACAACCCTGAGCTGCACTCCTCCCACACACACAGCATGGACGACAACGAGCTGGAGGTCAGTGCTGCACGGAGTGACACTTTCACTGGTCAACAGACGGCATTCTTATTCACAATATCCTATTAAGTATCCCCACTTTTGACTGGCTTGCTGTGATGTGTAAATATCATGTGTGCTTTCTGATAGTAGATTGAAAAAAGCAGTCATTTTCACCGTGACTTGTGGTTTTGCTGATGCTTGCTGTAATACCAATGCTGTGTTGACAGTTTGAGGAAATGGCGCCTGACAAGATTCAGTCAGCAGGGAAGCACCTGTCTGTGGAGAGGACTCTATCTGAAGAACAATGTGAGGACACACACACACACACACACACACACACACACACACACACACACACACACACACACACACACACACACACACACACACACACACACACACACAGGTTCAGACTGTGGGAAACTAGAGTTGTTGGGAGGCAGATTTTTCCACTTCCGTTCTCTTTACCTGTGGTGTAAGGATGAAACTGACGTGTCTCAAAATCCTGTGGCTTTAAAGAAGTAGTTCAACATTTTAAGAACCATTCTTGCCCTTATTCTTCACACATAAATATAGAGACTTATGGTTTCAGGAGGACTTGCATGATGACCCCTTTTCCTTGCACAACACAGTCTCTTTATGAGGTTCCTGTTTGGTACCTTTTGGTGCTTCTAAATTAGACCAAACCCAAAACCTGTGTTTACTATCTGGTAATGACAATCTGCTTTGTGTCTGCAGACACTACAAGAATGTGTGTGCATCATTGACTGTTCTCTTTCTGTTTTTGTGTAGTGATGAAACAAATGTGGTCACCACCCTTTGTAGTTGCTGGTAGGCGTATTTTAGCCAGATGTTGGTCTGTTGATCAGTGAGTTAGTCCACAACGCTGGTTCAGATTATATCAATGCCTGTCAGATGGATTTCTGTGAAATGTTCCACAGATTTACAGATTTCCTAGAGAATGAATCACATTGACTTTGGAGATTGGTGGAGTTTTTCTGTAGCGCCATCATGAGGTTGGCATCCATGATTCAGAGTGAATTGGCCTGACGGATTCATCGTGCATGGATCGCTATGAATTTTAATATGGACATTCAGATTCTGCTCATGATGAATTGCAATACCTTTGGTGATGTTTTGCCTCATTATTTAGTGTAATTTACCAATCCCAATGCTCCCAATACCTTAACATGCACTCGCCTTCAACAGTTTTGGGTCACCCAGACAATGTTATGTTTTCCATGAAAAGTCTCACTTTTATCCATGTGCTAACATAACTGTATAAGGGTTTTCTAATCATCAATTAGCCTTTCAACACGATTAGCTAACACAATGCAGCATCCTCACAATGACAATCCTTTCACTGTCGGACGGTGAAGGTTACTTGCTTCAGCAGTGCTTGAACGGCAACCTTTTAACTGTCTTCAGACACCGACGGACACTATAGACGGAAGCAGTTGCGTCGATCTCTCAAACTTCCACCGACAAGGTCAAATGTTCCAACTTTTAAGTACGTTAAAGCATCAGCTAGCTGAGCTATCCTCACACACTTAGCTTGGAAGCTAACTGTTTGTTTTGCTAACAAGCCCCTTGTTAGCAAGCCACATTTCCAGCAACCATCACAGGAGTGATGGTTGCTGGAAATGTTCCTCTGTATTCCTCTGGAGATATTCTAATTTCCTGCTAGAATAGTCATTTACCACATTAATAATGTCTAGACTGCATTTCTGATTCATTTAATGTTATCTTCACTGAAAAAACAGCTTTTATTTCAAAAGTACAGACATTTCTAAATGACCCCAAACCTCTGAGTGGTAGTGTATATCACTGATTTAGTTAGAGTCATTGTACATTTTTATGTACCCTAATATTAGAACATAATCAAAATAGATAATGAAACAAAATGGCATGTAATGCACTTGAAAAGGATTCATATGCCCCTGTAATCTAATATCTCTCGTGGTAACAACAGAATACAGATTCTAAGTCTCTAGTCTCAGATGCACAAAGCGAATTTTAAGGTCACTCTGCTCATGCTAGCATGAAAATAAGGCCTTTAGAAGTGGACGTTAGCCCGGCTACCTCTCTCCTCTTAGTCCTACCATTTGTGCTAATTTAACCCATAAGAACCCAGACCCATTTTTCCTTAAAGGACTTAATGAGTTAAGGTCAGACATAAAGCTTTACAAGGAAGAGAATGGGGCACTCAAAGTGCTTGTTACACTGGTGTCACCGTGGGTTCTTATGGGCTAAGCTTGAGATGTCGTAACTCTAGCATCCATGTGGGAGAAAGCCAGATACATGTACAGGGAGAAGATGCAAACTCAATGCAGAAAGATCCCAGAAAGGCTAGAACGTGAGCCGGGGATCTTGTAGCTGCGAGGCGATGTAGCTAGCCACCAAGTCTCTGTAGCACTGTATTTATCACACAGATATGAGATTGATGTTCATCTGGTTATCTCACTGTCAAAAAAATGAATGTGCATATCCCCAAAATACTTATACTTTTTCAACTCACTTCAGACAGCTTCAGATGCTTCCATGTTGTTCTGTTTTTACTGTTTGTTCCTAATATCCACTGTTTATGACTTGGTCGCTGTGCTTCGACTGCATGCATGCATGTGTAAATATACTGTATGTTGATTGTACTTTGCGAAGAGTGGCTTCATTGTCCACCGTGGTTCCCAGTATGCAGCGCTGTAATCTCCATAATACGAATGAGGACAAAAGCTGCTCAGTGAGGGTGCTGATGGCTACCCTCGTTCTGTAACCCGTCCATGCATGTGGGATGGAGGCTGCGTCAGAGGATGGCACTGAGAACATGCCTGGTGTGTGACAGACAGTCCTACTTCTATGCACTTGCTCCAGTGACTTCATACTTCTGAGCTGCTTCTTGTGGCCTGAGTGTTACTGGTGTGATAGACTACCTTCACACTTTGCCCAGCACCAAATCATAAATCAAACTCAGGTTGACCTCAACTTCCTTTACATACAGTGTGCTATTTGAAGACATATAAGCCACAAACACGTGCACTTCACCTTGACCAGTATAGGTGTGAATGCTAACACCGCTGCTACAATCACAGTTCTACTACAGAGCTCATACTATAGTCTGGTCAAATACATCTTTACCAAAAGCTACAAGTTACCATAAATTAGGATTAAATGTGCCACTAGATATGTAATCTGTTCTCATCAGACAGTACATATTTCATTTAGGTTACATTCTTGTACAGCTACTTCTGTTTAAACATGCAGTCTTTGGGATGTTTCACTCTTTTGGCTACATAGCAAAATGTTAAACAGGATTTATGGTGTATTTTTTTAAAATGACATGAAAAAATCCTAAGCAGCTGTGTGATGATGTGCTACCCTTAGCTTAAAAGCAGAAAGTGAAACAGATGATGATGAAAATGTAAATTTTTTTCAGGGATTAGGTCATAACAGTGCAGTTTTGGCCTGGTGATGGCACTAAATTAAAATGTAAGGCATCACCAAGGTTCCAATGATTTATCTTGACAGAAATGTTAGAATTTTCCAGTTTCAGTTGCCAATAAGTCCGATCCTCAAATGTCAACGTTGTGGTGGCGTGAGGAAAAAGTCTTGAGATCAACAAAGTCATAGTGATTCATTATCTGAGTACCATGAATGTCCGCACACATTTTTGTGTCAGACAATCTTGATGGCATTCAAACTGTTCATGGACAAGTAGCATTTCTGAGAAGCTCAGGAGATAATAAGTCTTTACCCCTCAGTGCACCAAGAGTATTTGTACCAAATTTCTTGACAAAAGTTGTTGAGACAATTGAAAAACTAAAAGATGAACTTGCTAGTGGTGCTCGAGGTCAATTTCCCAAATCACCAAATGCACGCTATCGTACAAAAGTTTGGGAGCACTTAGAAATGTCCTTATTTTTGAAATAAAAGCATTTTTTTCAATGAAGATAACATTGAATGAATCAGAAATACAGTCTAGACATTGCTAATGTGGTAAATGACCCCACTTGGTCCTCTTCAGTGTCTAAGAGTAAAGAAACCTATTTCACAAACTTCTCCTATTAAGTAAGAAGTTTTAAAATGAGCATGACTTGTTGCAGACATTCAGCAGCACTATGAGTGGTAACTGAGCTGAGACAGGACCGAAGCTTCCGCTTTCTGGTTCAAAGTCAAACTGTCAAGCGACGGCTCAGGTTCTCTGTGGTTAAATAACGACCTGTTTCCTACGCTCAGTCACATCTCGGTCAAGTCAGCACAGAAACCAAAGCCAGACACCTTTTCAAGACATGGAGGTGTTAAATCAAGTAGTTAACAGACAAGCCATTCTGTCTTTAAACTTTTAACTCACTGAGCAATTCAGATGTATTATTTTTCAAGCAAAAAACAAAGGAAAAGAACTGAAATGAACTTACACTAAATCACTATTGAAGTTGTATTTCTGATGCTTAAATTATACTGAATGTGACTAAATTTAAAAAAAAATATATGATTGATTGATTTCTTTATTTTAAGTGTGTCCAACCCTCATGGGTTTACAAGACACCAATACACTAGCATTGCAGCAATACATCCAAAACACACATTATTCTGCTGCTCAGTTCTCTAACAAAATGTGTTGCCTTTTATCCCAGGCACAGCAAAGAAATTCTGCCATGAAAAAGGTTCCCCTTTTGAAACACAACTCAAGTTTTTCATGATCATCCAACCAAAAGAAATCGAAATAAACAAAGGACATCTTCCTGAAAAGTACCTCCCTGATATCTTTGTATACAGGACAGTAAAACATAAAGGGAACCTCATCTAAATTACACAGCAAATAAAGTCTGTCCTTCTCTGAAGTAGAATTAAACCTCCCAGTCTCTAAAGCTAATGGTGATGTTTCTGAGCGTAGCTGTGCACACAGGGATCTCTGTGTTTTGCTTAAATTATGCTTCACATAAGGTTCCACGCTGTATCTGTCCTTTATAAGACAATAACTTAATCATTTTGATTTATACCAAATATCAACAGACCATTTTTCTCTAAACCTAAGAAACATATAACTCCTCATCTCCTGAATATCACCTGAATATAAGTAAAATCACACGTTTCCCTTAATGTAGAGTACAAGATTAGCAGGCGTCCCTACAGAGGAAAAAGCATGTATAGAAAGTGGATGGATGGATAGATGGATGTTATCAGCCCTCAAGTTTCCTCAGTTTATTATTTTAAAAGGAAAACATGATGAAATGTTCACCAGATGCTATCCCAACACAAACAAGAGATTACAACCACTCTTGCAGAGCGTGTTTATAGAGCTGCTGCAATATTACATCATCAGCTATGTGTGTCAATCTTATTTTATTATTGTGATTCTTTATTTTGCCGGGTAAGATCAGTTGAGAACGATTTCTCATTTACAACGAGGACCTGGTAAGAGGAACCGGCAGGAAGAAAGATAACAAATAAACAATACAAAAAAGGACACACAAGTGTTCAAACAGAGATTAAAAACACCCTAAATTAATGCTAGAAATTCAGTGAAAACGGTTAGCTTGTGCAGTGGTCAGCTAGGGTGTGCTGCAGCTTCTGCTTAAACATGTAAGGTGATGGAAGTAATAACAGTTTAATGCGTCATAATTATTTTACAGAATATTATCTGATGCAGTCTGTCGAAAATATTGTCAGATTCTTATCGCAACTACAATTTTAAGGGGTGATGCTCTTTTTTTGAACACCAATGTATGTTATGTTTAAAGTTGATCTTTTCATATTTGCACAAGTGGGCCTGGGAACAAAGCTAATCTCTGAGTTTTACTGTTGCTAATTTATATTATGTTTAGTCATGGTGGCCATAACTGGCATTTACAACATGTAGAGGAGAAGTTAATACTTCCCTGTGCAATATCACTTAAAATGATTTAAAATCAGACTATCACAGCGGCTGCATCTTCCCAGCCGTGGAGCAGAGGGCTAAGAGTGGGATGAAATAGTGCTGCATGCAAAAGACGTTGGGGAGACGACATTTGTGGCACCATGTCTGTGGACGCACTGAAATAGCCCATTATTGATGGAACAGGTGATTTGCAGAGTGCATCCTGTGTCTAACCCCAGACTAAGGCCAATCAATGCACTTAAAAGTGAGCGCTCATCAATACTGTGAACATGAAAATGCCTGGACTGTGTGGGATCATGCTGCTCTGCTCTCTTTGCAGTTGACCAAGTGAAGTTTGGGCCTCCACTGAGGAAAGTCACAGAGCCTTATCCTGAATTGGTAATGAACCTTTCTGCAACACAGTGTTTGTGACAGAGTCGTGTACTGATAATATAGAGTACAATATCTAGTTATGACCAAAGGTTCTCTTCTGATTCTCCTTTCAGCATAGCTCCTATGATGATGACTGGAGCCTATCAGGAGATGAAGACAGTTCACCGTAAGACTTCTTTCTCTCTATTTTCCTCTTCTTTCCTCAACCTCTGCTGTTAAGATTTCACAATTTAAAGCCATCAGGTGTTAAGCTGAAAATGGCTTTAGAAAACAATATACGGTTGTTGTTTTTAGAATGGTGCCCAATGCTGTCCTAAAACTCAAAGATTTCCTCTCAGCTTGTAAAATGTGGTGATTTCAAAATAAAAGCATGAATGTATTAAGAGGTGGACTAGAACTGGAGCTGCGTTCCAATATGGTAATCATTCATTCGTCTTCATTTTTTTTTTTAAAAATCAGAATATGTCTCAAAGGCTTTCTAATCTTTAACTAATTCAGACATTAATTATTTTACATCATTTATTCATTATATTTGCGATGTTAAAGACATTTTTGTGACGATCTAAAATCTTTTCTCAGCAAGTGTCACATGACTTCTGATTGCTTCCGCTGCAATCAAACAGCCGACATCAAAACTGGCAAACTGCCTTTGGGGAGATTTGTGGCCTCGGTATGCCCTATCGCAATTACAAATAATCAGATATTCTCATCTTTAATGATAGAATGTGGGGATTAAAGCCTCTGAATGTTTAAAAGTATGTGTTCCCGGTATGAATCCATCTCAGCTGCACAGGATTTTTCATGAGTAGCAGCAGTAGCAAATAAAGTGATGGCAGCAGTAGTAGTACTTGTACCTGTAGTTTTATCTAGCTGTCCTGACAAATTACCCTTGGTAATAATATTTTTGCACAAACACTATAGTAATGTTTTCATCTGGTTTTGGTCATCCTTTCTATCGGTTATGATACAACTATACTCTCCAAGTGAATTGCTGTGATCTGGGAACATGGATGGCAATTATGCAACAATCAGACAGGATGTAAACAAAGCAACCGTTTATCTTGACTCCTATCCCGGGGTCTGCTTGCCCCCTCTGTAGTTACAGGGGGTTATGAAGGAAGATTCTTGAGTAGCTCAGCTATCTATGAAAAACAGAAATCATGATTTGATCAATTACATATCCATGTGTTTGCCATTAAGAGGAAAGCACACAAAAACAAAATTACAAATTAGTATGAGGTTGATATTTACCATTTGTACGAGTGCAATATGAAGAAACCAGCAGCTCTGCTAATGTATGCTTCTGTTTTCTTGTGAAAACTGTGCATACACAAGTAAAAGATAGACTAGCCTTAACATAGATCACTATATCTTGTATAAATCTAGTACTTTAAAGTTCAACAAAACCCATGTTTGGGACATGCATAGTGTCAGTAAAGGGGAGCTTCTTTGTCAGAGTTGTGGAGGACAGGATCCAGATTACTTTCTTTGTAGGTGAAGAAAACTGTGTAGAACTCCAAATCTTCTTGTTTTCTTTATTTTTAACTTAAAATGACTTCTGATGTTAAAGACTCACACAGAGGGCTCATGTGGATTAGTATTTGTGACATCCCTGCTACATCCCTGGCGAGTACAGAGTTGTAAGTACTGATAGAAAAAGCAGATGTACCCTTTAGTTTGGCTCAGGTCAAAGCCTCGGTTTCAATGTCAGCAGCATTATGGGGCTTCAGAAATGGACAGAAGTGAACCACTGGTTGCTTCCCTCTCATTGTTGTGGGCCATTCAGGCCCATAGTCAGATAAACACCAGGTCTTCCTGTTGCAGGAGCCTGTTGGAATGTGTGGAGCAAGCTCTGCAGCTGAGGTAGGCCACGTCCATCAACTCCAGCCTTTCCTAACAGCAGTGTTTCCCCATCCCATATGAATTCACCTGAAATACACCACTTGCTGTGGTATTTTTATGATTTGAATATCAGCTAATGCCAATTTGTTTGACGTAATCAATGGGTTTGTGTTTGCCTTGCGCTAATCCAAACCACATGAACTGGATGCAGATGCATATTGCAGCACAAACCCACTGGTTCTCAGCTTTTTTGGCTCCTTTGTCTGCTTTCTCGTGGTGTTTCCTTCACAGTTGTGTTTGTGTGCTGCTGTTACCCTGCCCTCAGCATCTTTAGCATCTGTCTTTGTGATCCAGCTTGTTTTCATGAGGCTTGATTTTGGGTCCCACCGGGTGACTTGGTTCTTAAAGTTTTAGAGCATGACCATAACATTGTTGCCCTTTTCTCTTTCAGGAGTTTAACCATTAGGAGGGCGCCATCTACTGATGTGAGTGTGGTCCATACTATCTGTTTGTCTGTCTGTGTGCAACATTACTCAAAAACGGATTAACAGATGGCTGCACAGTGAGCTAGTGGTTAGCACTTTCACCTTGCAGCAAGAAGCTCCCCGGTTCGAATCCCGGGGTGGGCCTGGGATCTTTCTGCATGAAGTTTGCATGTTCTCCCTGTGTATGCGTGGGTTTTCTCCAGGTACTCTGGCTTCCTCCCACAGTTCAAAAATGTGCTGAGGTTAATTGATTATTCTAAATTGCCCGTAGGTGTGAATGTGAGTGTGATTTTTGTCTGTATATGTAGCCCTGGGACAGACTGGTGACCTTTCCAGGGTGTCCCCTGCCTTCGCCCGAGTCAGCTGGGATAGGTTCCAGCACCCCCCGCGACCCTAGTGAGGATAAAGCGGTGTATAGAGGATGGATGGATTAACAGATTTGGATGAAATTTTCAGGGAAGGTCAGAAAAGACACAAGGACCACGTGATTAGATTTTGGCAGCTTATAGTCTTGTTCATGCAAATGCACTTATTCTTAGTCTAACAATAATTTCTCTACATTGTTTTGCAATGTGCTCAGAAAAAGGCATTGCATAGATGTAGTGCTATCTTGTATTTGGGATGCACTGGTTTAATTGGTGGTATTTTATGAAGCTAAACTAATCTGGATTGTTCTTTTGAATGAGTTTGACACATTAACCATTTGTCAACATTCAGTCAATCTTACACCAGCTGATGAATGGGTTAAATGCAGCCAGACCGCGTGGAGTGTTTTTCTCGGCTCCAACATTTTTTTTCTTCCACCCTGATTTCAAAGTTTTCCACCAAGACCATCAAAGCCGTCTGGTTCACCATCACATTGTTCTGTGGGTCTTTTACATATTTGAAATGCTGATGCAGTGCATTCACCCGCCATTAAAACATCAGTAAGAATCCTGCTGCAGTATCCGAGCAGCTGTGCCTTAGTGGATCCTGACATCTGAATCATCTCAGCAGTAGGCCTTTGTAGCAGGACTTTGTTTCTTTCTCCCCCTTTGAAAGTCTAGAATCACAGAAACAAATCATGCCTCACTGCTACAAAGGGCCCCTCTGACAGAATGTATTGAAGGCAAAGTTATGTGTTTTATGCCAAATTATGACATGATGGAACTACAGTACATCTGTTATCCATGTCAGGAATTTCTCGTCTTATTGCATTCATCTGTCTGTGTTGGAACCTGGCTAGTTTGGAGGTCAGGTCACCTTGGGCTGTTTGTCATGCCTCCTGGACCATTCCTGAGAACACACACCCGATTTCCATTAATCTGATGACAACTGAATGTATAGGCTACATGTTTAAATGAGCACCCTTTTCTGTAAACACAGTGTTACTAGGTCGAGCTACAGCTTGGCATTACATTAATGAATACAAAAGTAAGTGATAAGTCACCAACATTTTTCCAAAAACACTACAAAGACCAAAAGATGCAGCTTGGGTATGAAAATAACAAAACATCTTCCTCATTCAGTTAGGCCTACACTTTCACGTTTATTCCAAACTGAAATTGCCATAAAATATAACATTACTGTGATGAAACCAGAAAAGCTCAGGTTAACGGATGACATAAGATGATAAAAATTAGTTAAAAATGAGACACAAAACGATGAAAGCGAGACAGAAAATGGAAAAACGAGACACGAAACAACAAAAACCAGACACCAAATGACAAAAACAATACACAAAACAGCAAAAACAAGACACAAAATGACAAAAACCAGACAGGAAACGACAAAAACGAAAGACAAAATGACAAAAAAGAGATTAGAAATGACAAAACTGAGTCACGAAATGACAAAAACGAGACACAAAATGACAGAAACGACACAGGGAACCTACAGGCCTCGGTTCTGCAACACTTTCGTTCTCGTCATTTTAGCTTTTCGTGTTTGCATCCACAGCAGTTTGTACAATGTAGTGCGTTTGTTTTGAGGCACAGAAGCACTACCGTCCAAAAGTCTACCTCACTGAGAAATGTCCTTATTTTTGAAAGAAAAGCATTTTTTCAATGAAGATAACATTAAATGGATGAGAAATCCAGTCTTGACATTGTTAATGTGGATTTTTAATGGAATATCTCCATAGAGGTAGAGAGGAACATTTCCAGCAACCATCACTCCTGTGTTCTAATGCTACATTGTGTTAGCTAATGGTGTTAAAAGGCTAGCTGGTAATTTGAAAACACTTGTGCAATTATGTTAGCACATGAATAAAAGTGTGTTATTAGAAGCTAGTTTGTAACTGGCATGCAGGTTGAGATCGAAGACTAAATATGGCACCAATAGCCTTCAGAGTGAGAAACATGTTTGCTGTTGTTTTTCAGGGAGGTAAGAAGAGTGGCTTATTCAGTCCATCTACAGCCTCTCTACCAGCCTTCAGCTCTCTAACTCCCGGCACAGAGGACAGAGACCTGACACTGAGACCGAGCTGTACTCTGGGCCCTGACACTGCTGTAACAACTGACTCCCCCTCCACTACAGGTGCAGCACAGCACACCAGCTAGTTCATCACACCTCAGCTATGTTTGACTTCATCTCAAGCTGACCAAGTCACAAATGAGTCCCTACAAAAAATCAGTTCTTGTTTTTCTTTTTGCAAGTCTTGGCCAGGTGCTCAGCCACACAGGACATCAGACAGCGCTGCACCGATCCGTGTGCGACTGCCGGAGAAGCTGTACCAGCAGAGAAGAGGAAAGTTACCACTGTTTCCTCCCCAAAAAGAGAGACACCGCTGTCACCGGAATGGAGCACACTGAGGAAAAAGACTGACGACTCTGTGAGTTCAACCCCAGCATCTGCCTCTTCATATCCGTAACAAGCATCAGTTAGCTTGTGTGATTTGCTAACCTAATAACTTCCTAATGATTCTTTTGGATCCTTTGAAGCCAGTCTGTCTGTAAGATGGCAAATCATGCAACCAAACGTGATATGGATTTGTAATGCCTCTGATGAACAGTTATTATCATCTCCGTTGTTTGTTTTTATGTGTAACCTTTAAAATTTCTAGAGGGCTGATTGTCATGGACTTCCTCCTACCCCTCAAGTCCATGTAAGTGTGAAAACTAACAGCATGTGACCTACAATAAAAGTTGACCGGGCAATGCTCTCACGACTAACAAGATACTCTACCATTCAAAAGTTTGGAGTCACTTAAATATGTCCTTATTTATGAGAGAAAGCAATTTTTTGAATGAAGATGACATTAAATGAATGAGAAATACAGTCTAGACATTGCTAATGTGGTAAATGACCATTCGAGCTGGAAACAGCTGATTTTTAATAGAATATCTCCATAGAGGTACAGAGGAACATTTCCAGCAACCATCACTCCTGTGTTATAATGCTACATTGTGTTAGCTAAAGGTGTTGAAAGGCTAATTGATGATTAGAAAACCCTTGTGCAATTATGTTAGCACATGAATAAAAGTGTGAATTTTCATGGAAAACATGAAGTTTGTCTGGATGACCCCAAACTTTTGACTGGCAGTGTATGCTTCCCCCTATGGCACGATACAAATGTTCGTTGACAAATTCTTCTTGTTTTTAATGACTGATTCCATCATATTCCTCAGCCTGAGTGTGATATATTTCAAGACTTTAGCACCCAGTGTCTGCTTAATAGTCTATGGAGTCACTGATGTTCAAAACAGCCTTGTGCAGCTTTGAGTGTAGAACAGAATGCAGTTGTTGTAACAACCACTTCTGATTGCTTTTTGTTGGGATGGATAGCCTTCTGAAACTAAATCATCACTGTAACATGGTCAGACCTTTAGTCATTCAGTTGTTTTGCTGGTTGCGTAGATGGGAGCCTGCTTCTCTAAAGTCTTCAACGGTTGTCCTCTTAAAATCCACTGTGCTGTCACCTGGATTTTTCCCAAAACAAGAGGTAAGAAGACAGTTATTTTTACATTTCCCAAAACTAATGGTTGTTGTTTTTAATGAAAAGCAGAAAAAGTGACTTTATGAGTTGTAAAAAGTTCCACCAGCAACATACAATTATAATATGGAGTTTGTATTAAATTGCAGGAAAAAGACTTATTCTCCTTTTCCTACTTAGATCAATATCTTATTCTTGGGGCAGAGGAGGGCATCTATACTCTGAACCTTAATGAACTTCATGAAGATACACTAGAAAAGGTAAGATAAGGACTCAAGGATTGCTGTATGTAACATATTTTTTGTAAAATGTTAGTTCTTTGTTCATTGTTTCCCATTTTAGACTCAAAGAATGTCATTTAGAGGCATTATTGGGGGTATATTGAACATTTTTAGATGCAGTAGAGAAACGGAGAGTGTGCATTTTAGTGAGATCTATGTTTTTAAGTGATGTAATTCAGGAGGCTTCAATACATGTAGCTTGTAGCATGGTTTGAAGTTTAGGATGGAACTAGGCACTCTGTAGGGCAACTTTCTTGTTAAGTGAACCTATACGGCAAAAAATAACCTGTCAGCAACAGCTGGAGCACTGGTCATTCAGCAAGGTTCAATACATGCAAGCTCACATTTCTGGCGCATTATTAGGTAATATCAACAGTGTATTCCTCCTGTTAACATTAGGACTTTTGCATCTAAAAGTAAAATAACTTTTCAAAGCAGTAGCACCCATTATCATAATTAGGGATGGGTATCGTTAGGTTTTTCATGAATCCGATTCCGGTTCTGCTTATCAATTCCGGTGCCAAACGATTCCTTAATACATATTAACGATTCCTTAATACATATTAAGGAATCGTTTGGCACCGGAATCGATAAGCAGAACCGGAATCGGATTCAGGAAAAACCTAACGATACCCATCCCTAATCATAATATTTGGTCTGATAAACCCACAAAACCACTAACCTGTTGCTCAGACTGGACTTGCTGAATTATATTTTGTATAAGGCACCAGTCTACCCCTCTGCATATGTACTACAGATCTCAGACGGAGTATTTAGGGATCTTGTTCAAAAGTAAAGGCACAGGATATTCGAGAGTTACATTCATGGAACAATATCATGCTATCAAGCTGAAAGGAGGTGACACTTTCGATTTCCAGGCCCATCTAAAGGTGCCTTTCCACTAGAACCTACACAGCTCTACTTGACTCAGTTTAGGTCATTTTCCATTACAATTGAGTGCCAACTCATCGTTGGTGGAGTCACAAAACACTCACCGTCCTCGAACGTGGTCAGAGTCGAGGCCACTCTGCCTCCTGTTGCTCGCCGGTCGTGCCTGTAGATGGTGTCCATTTCACTAAACCACCTCCGGTTTGACCTACTCCAGCCGTTGTGGTCCTTGATGGACTGACAGTCACTTTTGAGCTTTCTCAGCTTCTCCTGACACTGCTTCATTGTCCTGCTGTATCCATGGGCGGCGCTCGGAGACCTCCTGATAAACTTTCTGGTTGTGAGTTGCCCATCCAGCTCCATCTGTATTCTTTGGTCCGCCAACAAAGACAGAAAAGCCTCGACCTTTTCATTCGCCCGCGGTCCAGGTTTCGTGTGTCGTCAATCAGTGGCCTGCACTCTGTAGACGTCACATTATCGGCTCGACTCTGCTTGCTTGGAACCCTGGCTGAGTAGGTACTAAAATAGTAACTGGTATCAGGTACTATGTCCTAATGGAAAACCTCGCAAAAAGACTAGAATTGACTCGTGTAGGTGCGAGTGGAAAAGTGCCATTAGTTCCAACCCTCACATGTATTAATGAGCTTTGGGTAGTAACTGGAAAACATGACATCACTAACAGAGCTAGCTTCTTTCACCAGCTGTCTGGGCTTGTTTCTAGAGACAGTTTGAGGATGTTGTAGTTGCAGAAGGAGGTTACAATTCTCTGTTTAGAGTGACTGGATGTTTTCCTGAAGTATTCCAGTCACATCTAAACGGGCGACCCCTCAGTCCAGATGGCATCTAGACTTGGAATGCCTGGGGATAATGGCTACTTGCTTGGGTTTTTTAATTGAGGCCAGGATGTCAGAGATGTTTCTCAGTCTACTACAGTGCACAGATGAGACAAAACATTTGGACTGCTCACAGATAAAGTGAATAGTGAGACAATCTTATAACAATATCGCATGTCAGGGTCTGGGATATATTAGATGGCTGAATGGTAACAGATAAACGTGTTGGATGTAGGACAGCCAGGCAGTTGGGTTTGTGCACCTCTAAAACAGCAAGCAGTGGTGAGTACCTGCTGACCTACACACTCAGTGGATTGTCTTTTCTTTGTATCCGCAGCTCCTCCCACAGCGATGCACATGGTTATATGTGATGAACAATGTGCTGATGTCTGTATCAGGTAAAGCGTATTTTTTAAATGGTTTTGTCAGAGAACACAGTGTCTTATACATTATCTGCTGCTCTAAAAAAAGTCTCCATCCTGCAGGGAAGTCCTCCCACCTTTATTCCCACAGTTTGACCGCTCTCTTTGAGCAGAAAGGACATCTGCAAAAGAAGCACAGCAGTCTGTCACTTGGCAACAACCGCTTCACTGAGAGAATCAACCCAAGGTAGGACAAGCCGTTAGAGAGTTAAGCCAAAAGGTTAGAAGATGTGGTGGTAGTGCTGTAAGCTTAACAGCAGTAATAGTGTCATTCTGGATACTACCACTGGATGGCATTTTTAAGCCTTCACTTCTTGGCTTTTCATGACAGCTTCTGTTTTTACCTTTAACTGGGTGTTCACTCTTGACCCTCAGAAAGTTTACCATATCTGTGAAGATTCCTGACACTAAAGGCTGTCGGAGATGTAGCGTAGGTAAGCGATGCAGAATTTATTCTACCTTTTCTGTATGTTTTTTTTCCCAGTAATACCAACAACAGACTCTCCTGTTTTCTTATCTCTCCCAGCAAGAAACCCATACACAGACAGTACGTTTCTGTGTGCGGCGGTTCCGTCTGGCTTGGTTCTACTGTTGTGGTATGAACCTCTCCAGAAGTTCATGCATCTAAAGGTTTGTACAGATGTGTTACACTTAAAATGGATGCCAAATGACTCCATCATCATTTCTATAGTCATTAACAATGACATGCTTTGTGGGTCATTCCAGAATTGGAAGACATTTGGGCGTCAAAATTGTTGAAAAATAAACCTTCTCTTACATTTTTCTGCTACATATTCATCAATAATAGGTCATAAACTCTCAAAGGCTTGACTAGCTCAGTTTACACATCAATGCTACCATTTTTATTCCATGTTTTATTTGTTGTTTGCTAACCCTACTCTAATCACAGTAACAGGGTTGCTAATCCATGCTAATGTTAGCTTTTTCTCAGGAGTAGAATCTAGATATTTAGCTAGCTGTTACTGCTGACCAAGAGGACAAACCTACTGATGGAAAAAGTCAAAAGAATTTGTCTTATCCTGATAATATGAGATAAAGTGAGACATTCAGTCAAGGCGGACAATGTTATGAAAATCTGAAAAATAGAAAAGAGGCCATAGCTTTGCCATTCTTTTGGAAAACTGTTTGATGATGTTAGTTCCAGTGTTTCATGTGACTCACTGTTTTCTTCTTTTACCAGCTAAAAAGATTGTGGTTGTTGTGGGACACACGTTCCATTAAAATATTCTGTGATTAAAAAGATGTTTCCACAATTACAAGAGACATCAATGAAAAAAATAATACCACAAAAAGGATATTTAAATTTCATTTTAACTGTTTTATTTGAGATTCAATTTGATCATCAGTAGGGTGGGACAAGAGGAAAATGGCATTTTAGGGGGAACTCCAGATTTATTTGGTATTTTAAAAAATAATTTCAAACATTCTTTTCTCCTCGTTTTTTAGATTTGTTCTCAGGACAAGTACATTTACACAACAACTCCATGTTAAAGTATTTTGTACATGAATTATTTGAAATTTGATGAGTGGAACGTAAAATGTCTTCCAATTCTGAAATGACCCTTGTAGTGACATTTAGGGACGTTGGTTCAATGCAGGTTGAAAGCGAGTCTCTAGAACTCAATCATAGTCATGTCTGCTGTCTGATAGTAGTCTGTGATGAAATGCCAACGTCAACTCTAAAAGCAAGCAGCTACCACACCTACATTTGTGCTAAACTTAGTAATTTAAACATTTTAGGTCAAACACTTGAGAAAATGTGGTCATTTTTTAAAAATCATGTAGCCAGACTGTCGTTTTTTTTGTGTTGATATCTGTTTCTTTTGCAGCACATGGCAGTAAGATTACCAGACTCTCTGCCAATATTTGAGCTGCTGGTGTTGGTAACAGATGAGTTTCCCCAGCTGTGTGTTGGGGTGAGAGACTGTAGTAATGGCAAAGCTCCAACCAGCCAACAACTCCAATTTGACGTCATAGAGCTGAACGGCACACCTGTTTCAGTACCAGGTATTATGAACTGCTCTGTTTCTCCACTGTGTTTATGAAGCTCCACTTAAATCTTAAGCTAAGTTTCTGTGTCTCTGTGAATCTGCAGATAGTGGAGGACTCAAAGCCACGCAAGTCATCCAACTGGACCGTGACACTGTTTTAATTGCAGTGGAAAGTAAGTCATTTCCATCTCACCACACATGAATCCTCCAGGAATCTTTCGTGATGTTTCATAATAAGCTATACCTCAATTTCCGTTCTCTTTGGACAGAAACGGTAAAAATCGTGAACCTGCGAGGGCTTCCATCCAAAGAGCTGGCTGCAGAGATGGTCTTTGACTTCTCCATTGAAACACTAGGTAGAAGGAATGATGTGGAAAAAGACGGTGAATTAGACCTAATGTTGTTAATGACAACTGAGTGATGTGACTATGTGTCCTAACAGTCTGCTTACAGGATAGTGTCCTGGCTTTCTGGAAGCATGGCCTCAAAGGGAGGAGTTTTCATTCAGATGAGGTGATTATAAGATTTACAATGAGCTCTTGTCATGTGTCTGTAATTCAGTCAAATTTGTGCTTGCTCCATGTCAATATGAGGTGAATTTCCGCTTCATATGCAGGTAACACAAGAAATTACGGATGAGAGTCGGGCATTCAAAGTTTTGGGAACAAACAGGTATGTTATCAGTAATCTGACAACAGAATCAGATATAGTGGAAAAAAGGTAGTATTAGTCATAATACTGGTTGATAGTAGTATTGTCAGTGATAATATTAGTCCTGGAGGTGATTTGGAGAAATGTAGTGGAAGTTTTAACAAATAATTGTAGTGATAGCAAAAAAGTAAGAGTATTAATAAGGTTAATAGACATTGTAGGGTAGTAGTAGTGGTATCTATAGCAGCATTATTATTAGTGTTAAGGATCACAGTTTGGGAGTTTGAAATGAAAAAGAGACTTCATGTTGGCAAAATCTGAGGAAGTGTGAAAATTTGCAGTAATTCAGACAAAGAATACTGACATCATACACTGTGGGATTCTGGAAAACAATGGTATGTGTCAGCATGGTTGTTTCCTCCAGTAGCAGCAGGTCTTTTTCTTCAGGAGTGATATGTGACTCCATGACACCCCCCCCCCCCCCCCCCCCCAAATGTACAAATGTGTACAAAAACAATAAACTATGATTTATGATTATTTAAATTCCTAAAAGAAATAAAATTAACTTAGTAAAAACACATTTTAACAGTTCCACAAGTATATAAACATGCTGTGCTGATTATTGTAGCTGTCGATACCATGTGTGAAATCAAATTCCAGACTTTCGAAGCCAACAGTGTTTACACAAAAAACACTGGTGTTCAAAAGTTTGGGGTCACTTAGAAATGTCCTTATTTTGAAAGGAAATGCAGTTTTTTCAATGTAGATGACATTAAATTCATTAGAAATACAGTCTAGATATTGTTAATGTGGTAAATGACTATTCTAGCTGGACATTTTTAATTTAATATCTCCATAGGGGTACAGAGGAACATTTCCAGCAACCATCACTCCTGTGTTCTAATGCTACATTATATTAGCTAATGGTGTTGAAAGGCTAACTGATGATTAGAAAACCGTTATGCAGTTATGCTAGCACATGAATAAAAGTGTGAGTTTCATGTAAAACATCAGTGTCCAAGAGTAAGGAAACCTACTTCACAAACTTCTCCTGTCAAGTAATAAACTTTAAAATGATCATCACTTGTCGTAGACATTCAGCAACACTATGAGTGGTAACTGAGCTGATTCTTCCGCTTTCTGGTTCAAAGTCAAACTGTCAAGCGACGGCTAAGGTTCTCTGTGGTTAAATAACGACCCGTTTCCAACTTTCAGTCACATCTCAGTCATGTCAGCACAGAAACCAAAGCCAGACACTTTTTCAAGACATAGTAATGTTAAATCATGTAGGGAATAGACAAAGCACTCTTTCTTTAAGCTCACTGAGCAATTAAGATGTATTATTTTTCACACAAAAAACAAAGGAAAAGAACTGAAATGAACTTACACCAAATCACTGTTGAAGCAACCATCACTCCTGTGTTCTAATGCTACATTGTGTTAGCTAATCATGCTGAAAGGCTAACTGATGGTTTCAAACCCCTTGTGCAGTTATGCTAGCACATGAATAAAAGTCTGACTTTTCATGGAAAACATAAAATTGTCTGAGTGACCCCAAACTTTTGAATGATAGTGTATGACAACAGCTCTCTGAGGACACTGAGATGGCTCAGATTATTTTTCCGTAAAGCCAAAACTCAGCAACAAGACTGTCATTTTTCTACACACTATCGCTCTCACGTTATTTTAAAGAATGCTCTAAACACATTAAAATCCTAAACAGTCTCATTTTTGTTGAGACTTTGGACCAGCTCTGTATTTGTCTGGCGGTGTTTGATTCGCTTTGTTTCTTGCCTTTGAACAGGGACATCATCCTTCAGAGCACACCGACTGATGACCCCTCCGCACTGAGCAACCTATACATCCTTACTGGACATGAAAGCAGCTACTGAGAGAGAAAATGCCTCATTTCAATAGTCACACTGAAGAAAAGCGTAATCTGTTCTATAACCTTGTGGTAGAAATGATGCCCTGTTTCATTGAAGCTGTAGCTGATACCAGCAGCAATGACTCCACCACCTCCCTGCTGAGAATGACGAATGTCAGGATGGGATTCGGCTGCTCACCCGAACTCAGACTGTATTTTGTTGGTGAAGTCATGTACAGGAGAGAGCTCTGTCAGTTTCTAACACTTGGATGTGCCAGTTAAAGCTGCAAAAGCCAATATTTTGATGTGTCTTTTATCTTACCAGCCTAAATCACAGCATGATAGCAGCAGAGGAATCTGTTCTTCATTCTTGTAAAAGGAATTTGCTGCAGTCTGTTGGACCATTGACTGTAGAGAAGCAGAACAGAACATTTATTATGCTGTTGTCTTTGTTAGTAGAAGCAGTATATTTGGTCAGCTGAGAAGAAACGATCAAGATAAGTGGGATAGACTGGCACGCAGCAGAGAAAGTGGTAGAATGTTCTGTGGATTCTGTGGAGTCTGACAGCATCTAGTGTACATCAGTGGTACTGCAGCGTAAAACATTTAGACTAGCTGCACCACTCGGCCACAGGGATAGCCTTTTTTTGGCATAGTTTTGTCCACAAAGTATTATGCATATTGCTTACATTTGTTCAAGAATATTAAACCCAAACTCAGTGTATAGAGCATTATATTATGCGGTGCAGCTTTAACCATTAAATGTTCAACACTGCAATCATACAAGGACAGGAATTTGGCTTAAATGCAAAAAAACAAGTGTCACTTTGCATACAATCACAACAACAGCACACAGAGCAAAGTGTTTGAAAAAAAAGCGGATACAAAGAAAGAATTGACCAAGATTAGATACGAAACCTTTGCATGAGGCAGAATGTAAGGTGGACAGCAGCTGCTTTCTGTCTGTGATGGGACAGTACTATTATAAATTCACAGCTCATAACATCTTTTTAAAAAAAATGGAGGGAGGGAATAATTATAAACCTTATAGGGGGAATATTTCACCACGACACTTTCAACATTTACAGCAAAAATGAGGCCTCATTGTGCGTCTGTGTAAAATATGTGGTTGCATGTACTCAGACTAGCCAGTACTGCAGTAGACTCTCATGTAGAACCACGGAGTACATTGTGGGTTTTAGGTAAATAAGTGAAAGCTTTAACGTGTAGCCAAATTCCATTTTCAAATGTACATTTTATCAACGACCGTCGGAACGCTGCATTAGAATACCTTTTAAAATATGATGAATGTGCTAGATTGCCAGATTTTTCATTTTGTGTCACAATGTTGAGAGATCCCCAAGTATTAGAATTTTCCCCATGGGTGCCCAACACACCTTTAAAATGTGACTCTGTGTTCTTCTTCCTAAATAATTTAACTCTCACATAGGATAAATGTACATTTAAATACATGAGGTGCCATAGAAAGTCAATGCAATTAAATTGTACTTGTGTTTGTTTGACTAAAATGTAAATTCCACTACATTAGAGTTTTGTGTGTAAAGATATTTATGTTATTTATGGAAAGGAACCTGTATAACACTCACCTTTCCCTGAGGAATACTTGAAAGTCAGAATATGCATATGGATATTTGTTTTTTAAAGATGATTTTATTGTTATAGTATGCAGATATTATGTACATAACAGTACAGTATGCTCTAGCAGTGTGGAGAGGTTTTAATATGAAAAATAAAGATTTTAATATCTAATGAAGCTGAAAAAGATTGAGTTATTTTTCTGTTGAATATCTGGAAAGGTTTTTCTATAACTCAAAGAAAATAATATATAACGACCGGGAGTAATTTCAACTGACACCATTGTGATGATGTTCTTTCAGAAGGGTTTCCTAGTCAAATAAAATGTTTTTTGTTTATTTGTTTTTTTAAATTAACATTGTATTGTCTTGCTCTGTAATTCAAAAACCATTAAAAGCTCAAAAAGAGAGTTTTTTTTTTCCAGTCCATAAATGTTGACTATCATCTTGTTATAATCAGTGTTGTGTTTTGTTAGGAGCATCTATCCTAGGCTCTGAAGGACAGAATATATGAAGATTAACCCTCCGGTTGTCTTCATTTACAGACACCAAAAATATTGTTTCCTTGTCTAAAAAAAATTCAGCAAAAAAAATCCCCCAAATTTCTGAAAATGTGCAAAAATCCAATAATTCCTGAAATATTTCCCTTTTATTTTTTTATAAGTTTTATTGTAAATAATTCTTGAAAATATTTTCAAAAAATTAGTAAAAAATCTTCCGAAAAAATCCTAAAAATATCTAAAGTGATTACACTTTTTACATCAGTAAAAACTTTTAATATTTCAGTATGTTTCAGACCATTTACAAAAAAATCAACCAAAATCCAACAAAATTTACTGGACTTTGGTTGATTTTTTTTGTAAATATTCTCAAGAAACTAGTGTGTCAACAAGAAACGGTGATAATACCTCATGACAGCTAAAGTCAGCAAGGAACTGCTGTAAGGGACAATGGCAGATAGAGGCATGTGAGTCAGGAGGGAGATTCTCTTCTGATTGGAGGAATCCTGTGCCCAGAGGCTGAGGAACTGCCTGCACACCAACGAAGGGAGAGCCAAGTCTAAACTACGGCTTCTCCCCAACAGCCTTTGCCATTGAGATTGTTGCATCATTCATAAAAAGACTCTGTACACTCTGAACTTCATTCATTCCTTAGAAGACGTCTACCGATTAACACTTAGTTGACTGTGGTCTTCTGAACAGTAGTGGTCCTCAGTACCAAGATTAATTTTGCATTGCAGAAAAAACAACTTTAATTGAGAAAAGTTGTCTTCTGTCTCAAATACAAACATGCTCAACACTGTGTTGCTGAAATCAGGGCTCGGCTACTACTGTACAATAGGGAGTAGGAGACATATTTGCTGTTGATCTATCAAAATTATGGTATCTTATATTGAGATTTTTGGTGATCATTTTTATTTGTTTTTTCACCTAGTCTTAGTTGATAACATGGGAATGATTTGTTTTCATTTTGTGATGCTTGTGAGGCCTTATACGATTGATTCCTGGTTTCTGTGCTGGTAAATCACTTCGTAAAGAATCCACAAATAAATAAACAACTGAGAAAAACTGGTGTAAGTGTAAATTGTAGTATTTTACAGTCTAACCACAAATACTATAACACTCGCCATCATTTGTAAAGTGAACATTACGAAACATGTAAACAAATGAAATACAAGAAAAATTAAAAATATGAGATATAAAAATGTTTTTTCACATGTTAAAGTATTGTTTGGAAGCACTGAAAAGCTCCTTTTTTAATAGCACCAGGTTTTTATGCAATTCATGTATGAAATAGTTTTTTCAGCTGATTTACTGATAAGAAAATAACACAAACTAAGCCACATATAGTCATATAACTTACCTGCAGCTACATTACAAAGTGAGAGAGCAGGAAACCTCAGTTTCTAAAAACAAACAAAAAATACATTAAAATTATATTTGAACGTGATACAGTTTTCTCAAAGATCCATGAAAAATACTGTTCATAACACAGTGTATGCTTCCGGTCAGCTGGTGGCGGTAATGAAGCAGGTTGAGGAAGTAGAAGAAGCGACAGCAGCATTACGGGTGTAGCATCGCCATTTCACTCTTCATTCATTGATATCGAGGCCTACGTTGCTTTAGGTGAGTTAGAAAGTTTCAGGTAGAGGCATGAGGCCCAAATATACTTTAGAAGGTTGGTGATGGATAACTGTATTTGTATTGCTGATCTAGAGGCTCTGTGGAAGGACGTGGGCTGAAATAACGGGCTAACGACTGATGTGGCTAACATTTTAGCTTCCTGAGCTCATCTCACGCCATTACAATTTTTTGTCGACGAATTGCGAAGTTTGCTTATTGAGCATTATTGACTAACGTTGTCTTACTAACGAGCAAGCTGTGCAGTCCTGCGCTTTGTAAGTAATGTAACATACACATGTAAGCCTGCTAGCTTTAAGCTAACGTTGGCCTTATGTTTACATTTTCACGTTAGCAAGAGACAGAAAGTGGTTGATGTGAAATTAGCGTGTTTCAGAACTAGAGTGAAGTTTGAAATGGAGGCACATTATAGTCGTATCGTATGAAAAACTGCACAGCTAGCTGACAGTATAGTTCTTGTGTTTATTACCTTTAATGCCAAAAAGGCCTGGCGACGTTAGCCGATAGCTGCTATAGACCTCCCGGACAGGAGAGGCGCGCATGACGCGGGGCCGTTCACACACTGAAGTTTCCCAAATTCAGTAGGTCTGACCATCTTATTTGGTTTTTAAATGTAGTACACAATTGTAATCTTAGTTGTTTACAGTGACAAACCAGTCCAACCTGTGGCATACGTCTTACAGGAAACAACTGAGTTCTAATACAAGTCTATAGTAGAGCTGTAACCACTAATGGAATAATTCCCAACTATTATCTTTATCAGCTGCTGTTTTGCTAATTGGTTGTGCATAATTTAACAGAAAACAAAATCTGAATGTGTTTTTTAATTCCAGCTTCTTACATTTGAATATCTGCTTTGTTTACTCCTGTGTGCCTAAACTGAATATCTTTGTGTTGTGGACAACAACAAAACATTTCAGGATGTCATCTTTGGCACTGGAAAGAATTGACCAACATATTTCATCATTTTCTGTCATTTTATAAACCAAACAACTCATCAGTTTATTCAGAAAATATATGACAGATCAATTGACCATGAAAGTAACCGTTCTCTCCAGCCCTACTATATAGTGAAGTGTGCATTTGACACTTGAAGTTGCTTATTGTTAGTATCCATAGTATCATGTCTGTACAAACACCTCTTTAAATGAGCTTTCATTTAAGTGAATGCAGAAACAGCCTCCTAGTGTCAAACTCAGACATCAGTTTGACCAGTAAACAGAAGGGCAAGGGGAAATTGAGTATAAACTAAACTTATTTTAAGTTTGAGGGGAATGTGACACAGTCCCATGCAGTTCTTCGCCTGAAACTTCTACAGTTTAATAAAATGGCTTTGCAACAAATTCAACCTCTTTAAAGGTTAGAACGGTCATTTTTTAAAAATGCAATTCTCCTTGTATGATAGTCAAGCTTTTGTTGATGTCTCATGTGGAAGAACTCCATCACATTTTAAATCTGCTGCAGTGAAAACTGAACTAAAACTTATTTTAAAAAAAATAAGCTGAAACCAATTAATTTTGCAATATCTGTCAAAAAACTCACAAGTAACATTTTCTCTATATTTTTTAACACTACCAATGACCATACAATTGAATCAGCTCATCTATACACTTTAAGTGGAAACTAATAGTGTGACCTTCTGAAATAGGATGTGTTGTAGGAATGTTATGAGACAATATTAGTTATTAAAGTGGCATCTTAATATATTTAATTACCGCTTGTCATTTTTCACTGACAGACATCCCTTTTAAAGTAATAAAAACGGTTTGTGTTTATGTAATGGTTATTGACATATTCTTCTACATCTTCTAGGATACACAAAACGTCATCATGGTGAAAATTTTTATCGGCAACCTCGCCTGCAATACCACGCCTGAGGAGCTGCGAGAACTCTTCGAGAAGTACGGCAAAGTCACAGAATGCGACATTGTCAAAAACTATGGATTCGTACACATGAGCAACATGACCGAAGCAGAGGAGGCCATTCAAAACCTCCATCAGCACCAGTTGCACGGCTGGCGCATGAATGTGGAGCTGAGCAAAGGGAGGCCCCGGTCCACCACCAAGCTGCACGTCAGCAACCTTGGGGAGGGAGTCAACAGTGAAGTTCTGCGGGCCAGGTTCGAAGAGTTTGGCCCGGTGGTGGAGTGTGACATAGTGAAGGACTACGCCTTTGTTCACATGGAGCGGATTGATGATGCCATGGACGCCATCAGTAAGCTGGACAACACAGCCTTCAAAGGTGAACTCTTGGGCAGGATAGAGCTTCTTGTGTGTGCTGTCTGTAGACGCAAGTTGGGTTCTGTTCTGTCGCTGACCAGTAAAACAGTCTTGCCTGATATATTTCCACATAAAAACAGTAGCTGATCTTAGCTTTAATTCCCAAATGGACTGAAAAAAATATTGTAAAACCAGTGGCCCTGTAGCTTGTGAATTCAGGGTTTCTGCAGGACGTTAAAAAGCATTAATAGTCATTAAGTCGATTTTGCGAAAATTGAGGCCTTAAATGGCATTAAAAATCATTAAATTTGATTCTCAGTGGCACTAAAAATTCTTTCTGCAGTTTTTCAAGAAAAGTATTTGATAATAATATCGTAATATGTAATTCTAGACTGCGATTCGTCAGATGTGTGCATCTGCGTAAACATGACGAAGAATTGCTATAATGGCTCCAGCCGGTCGGGTACCGTCAGGCTGGACCAGGCGGAGGAGAGCTGGGAAATGAGGAAATGCATATTCCAGCAAAAATGGCTAAATAACGTGGCATTCAGAGAATGACTGCAGCCCATAGGTGATCAGAGGTGGTTTCTGGATTCAGAAATGGTGAAATGAAGGGACAGTTTTCATAAAAATATCATCTTTTACAAAAACAATCAAACCAGTGTAATTTGCGGCATTAAAATTTTTCCAGCGTAGCATTAAAGTGACATTAAAAAAGCATTAAATTTGACTGGCTGATGTCTGCAGAGACCCTGGAATAGGCACTGAACTGACAGAAAATCACCTGCACCTTCCGCTGCAGATTGTTTCACTTCGCTCAGTCATTGTCGGTCACATGCTTTTAACGCGTTTCATAGCCGGTAAGGCCTTCTCGTGTCAGAACCCCACGGTCTCATGCGTGTCTTTTCTCTCCTTACAAGGCAAGCTGATGAGCGTACAGCTGTCCACCAGTCGGCTTCGCACTGCCCCTGGAATGGGAGATCATACTGGCTGCTTCGTCTGCGGGAAACATGGTCACTGGTCGAAAGACTGTCCAACCGGTCGGAACGGTAGCCAGAGCGATGGCACAAGAGGTGGCAGCGGCCGGGCTCCCCCACACGGTCCCCCAGGTTATGGCAGGGGCAGCTATGCGATGGCCTCACCTCCAGTAGCTGATTACTCTGCGTATAGTCAGGCTAGTTACATGGGTGGCTTGCCGCCGCCTCCCCCTCGTAGGGTTAGCAGCTATGGCTCAGAGCTGGGGGATCGATACGCCAGCAGAGCAGCGTACGCCTACGCTGACAGGTCATCAGGTTATGATCGCGACCATCTCTACAGCAGTGCTGACTATTATGACAAGTACAGAGCTCGCTCTTTCGGCTCAAGTTACTTCGAGGATCGTCGCATGCCCTATCCTCCCCCTCCTCCCCCTGCTCCCCCGACCACGCTCTCATCCAGTATAGATCCATATGACCGCCAGCCGCTGGCTCCACCTTCCTCCCAAACCACATCTGCTGCATATTATGCACAAGACCGCAGCGCACTCAGACGAGTACCAATCTCAACAGGCTACACCTATGAGCGAACACAGCTGTCACCAGTATCGGCCTCCAGGAGCTCCTACGCTGTTCCACGACCCAAGGATCATTATGCACCACGCTATACGCCTTACTAAAGCCATGGTGCCAAGGTGAGCAACGTAGTAAACAAATATGACAGTTTATTGGGACATTTTACAATAAAACGTAACCCTGAGCATTGAGATCTCAGAAATCCGCCACACTGAATCTGTCAGAGCTTTACTACGGATAATGAGGTGTTTAACCCTGTTTCTGAAAAAGGAATACTTTGCTCTCTTTCCAGGTCTGTTTGTGAACTGCAGGATTTTTCCTTTGCTGCCATTTCGTCAAACCACACGCCTCCATCAGTCTGCGTGACGTGCGGCAAAGAATACGCGAAGCAGAAATTCAAAAGAAATGTATTCAGTTGTGTCAGCATCTTCCGTGCACCTAAGATGCCAGTGGCCTGCAAACGAATCATCCTTTTAGTCACGTTTACTTAGCCTGTTTTCGGAAAGGATGATTAGCACACAGCACTGTTTGACATTTATGATGTATAAAACAATAATTTCCTCACTTGCTCTGCAGGTTTTCAACTCAGTTTTTAGTGTTTGTGTTTATTCCCCTCATCTGCTCATCACTTGAAGCAAATTATAATTGTTTGGCTTCTGTTCTATATAATTTAGATGTGTTCTTGTTTCATAAATATATGGACGCTTACTTTATTTTTGAACGGGAAGTGGGTTAGTATGGATTGCTTGTAGCGCTGAAGAATCCTTTGTTCCTCTAAAGCTGATATGACTCGGTAACATGGATGTGGATAAAGAAATGTTTGACTAAAACATTTGTGAAAAAAGATCCTCATTGACATCCGACAGTGTGCTGCAGGATTCCATGACTCTTAAGGTATGTTTTATTTCAGCTAAAACCGGACATTGTTTCCTTTGTACACAAAAGGGTGACTGACGTAGTAAGCTGTCGAGTGGGAAAGAAAGCTTGCAAACCCTTCCTTCTGTAGCGCGATTCACACAAAAGACGATAGAAATAATCTATATCCAGGCAGCTGACCTGACTTGGAGTTTAGATCAGATGTAGACGAACTATCAAACATTCCAGCCTCTTCATTTCTTTCTGTTTTAATGTGTCCCCAGAATATAGAATCGATTCATTTAAAAGTGTGTAAAGCCAATATTTTTCAAATAAAAGTGTTGTTGGGTGGTACCAAAACAAGAATGTGAGCTGACGTGCATTGTGCAGTTAAGCAGCGTAACTGTTTTCTTTCCACTTGCTGACTGTCCCCCATAGTTGACGGCAGAAAATAGTTGAATTTTCCCCTTGGGTGTTTCTGGTATTCATATAATGCAACATAAGCAGATACAGAAATGTGAGGCGGGACTCAGGGTTTGAGCTGTAGGAGTTGTGAGGCACTTGTATTTTGTAGAAGGTGCCTTTGTGTGTTTTGCATACAGGTGGAATTGAAGTTTTATATTTTTCGTACTAACCAAAATGACCAGCACACATTCAAAATGATTTTTAATAAAGCCAGAATTTGGTGACGCTTTCTGCAATTCTTTGTTTGAAACCCCGTTTAAAGGCATCAGACTTCAGTTGTGTAAAGCAGCGGGCCTTGTTTTTATACACTCTGCTTTTGAGCCTGACAGTCATGATTTATAGAATTTTGTATTTGTGGGACATTAAACTACTTCAGAGATGGAAATCTGAACCAAAATCCACATACTACTACTTATTTGGTCACAAGTATTTGTACATGACATTTTATACATGCACAATTGTTTTTCAAATTGTAGACTTCTTTAATAGTAAATATTTCAGACGTCAGTCACTATTTAATCCTATTTTTCCAGGTACACATAGAAAGTGTGGGAACAACCAGTGAAAATGTCATGAAACATACTTGCACCCCAAACTCCAGTTGAAAATCCAAGCGTCAGTCATACATGCTATAGACTTGCATGGCTGAGGAGACTTCAGGTAGTAGAGCAGAGCTTTCATTTGCAGACTGGTCTCCATTCATTTTATCGTAAATAGTAATTGCATACCTATTGACATGAGTTATTATCGAAAATAACAAGGTTATTTATTTACCTAAGCCTCTGTTCAAAATCAGTATGTGTAAGTTAGATTTTATTTCATTCATTGACAAAAGAAAACAAAAACAATCCAATATAATACAAAAGTTTCAAAACTTCTAAATGAAAGGGAGCAGAAAGAAGAATAAACTTGTGTAATCTGCCCCTTTTTAACAGTTTACAATGAGCATTAAAAACAAAATGAAGTCCAAGAGGCCTGCACAGCCACTCTCACTCATAAACACTATGATACTCATCTAATTTGTTTTTTTTAAGTCTTGTGCATGATTTAGATTCTTTTGATTCCATGTCTAGATTGTTCCTTAAATTGACCCCTTTTACAGAAATGCAGTGTTCCATTATTTTGCTCGGTTTTATGAAGATCCCTGTTCCTTTTAAGTTCTGCTTACTTTCTCTTTTTGCACGTGTTCTCCACATTGGGAAGGTTCTTCCTGAGCTTTATGCATGATGTGCAGGATCCTATAATCTACTACGTCGTGAAATTCCAACCATTTTAACTGAGGGAATAATGGGGTTGTTGGATCTCTATTTATTAAAAGGATCACACGTTCGGATTTGTCCAACTGCACGAGTGGTAACACTGTTACTCCAGTGTTTGCAAACAACATGAGAAGATACTTTCTCATTTACACAACCCAAGGGTGCCAGAAATGTGTACGAAAAAGGGATGCGCCATTTTATGGTATTTTGCGTCTTGTCTTTTGTTGCTGTCCCTGTATACCGCGTGATCACCGGGCATTAGCATCTGGCGCTAGTCCCTCCCATTAAGTGCTAGCGGAGTTAACTGCATGTGTGGTCACGAGCTGCTGGAATCATAAAACGTCAGTCGGAATAGCGCCAGTCGCCATTTCATCCTCCGAGGTGTTGAGACGTTCACAGCAGCTTCAAGGTACGAATTCCATTGCCTACAAAATGAGCATTAGCCACAGGCATCTTCGTTATCAGAATTACCAAATGTACTGCAATTACCAGTGTTACCTGTTACAAAATGGTTGCTGTAAAATGTAGGCCTGACGACTCGCTAAGCTAACACACAAGCTACAGGCGTGCCATAGCCAAAAGGCGCTAAGGGGCAGGTTACATAACTTTGTAGCCGACCAAAACCCGATGCGATGACATAAACTTCTTAACTTTTGCGCTACAGTTTTTAGAAACCAGATGATTAAGCTAAAGTTTTTTTCGGTTGCTCTGTTGCTAGCAATAAAAGCTAACTAGCTCGCTGCGCGTGCTATGAATGGAGAAAATATGACGCGAGCCGCTGCGTCCGCGTGAGGATAAAGGTGGTTGTACTTAAGTGAAATCCACATCACTATCCTCTGCGATTGTTGTTGAATCCCATAATGTGACTTTTAATTGTTGTACTGAAAATACTTTCAAACCATAATGCTAGAGAAACTTATTCTTTTTTTAATTTATACTTCTCTTGCAGTCAAAGAACAGTATGTGAGGACGCAAGGCGCCCCGTAGCGGGAGAGTTATAGCTTTGGCTAAGAATTAATTCATTTAACAAACATTTCTGCTTTTCAATGAGCTCTTTTCCCGTTATCCCCACCTCATTTGTTCTGTTATACAATTAAGTAATATTTGAAATGCTGATGGTTGTAATATTACAACCTGACTTAGAGACTTGTGAGGATTCTGTCTTGTTAGCAGGGTTAATTACACCACAAATTATAAATAATAATACATTTTATTACCTCCTCCAGGAGGTTATGTAATCACCAGAGTTTGTTTGTGTGTCTGTGTGTCTGTGTGTCTGTTTGTCTGTTAACAGCATAATTCAAAAAGTCATGGACGGATTTTCACCAAATTTTTACAGGATGTCCGGAAGAGTAAGAATCGATTAGATTTTGGAGGTGATCCGGATCACCGTCTGGATCCAGGATTTTTTGAAGGTCGAAGGACAATTGAGAGATAGCCACCAGGATTCTTACTCTTGCTCTTCCGGACATCCTGTAAAAATTTGGTGAAAATCCGTCCATGACTTTTTGAGTTATGCTGTTAACAGACAAACAGACACACACACACACAGACGGACAGACAAACAGACAGACACACGGCATGGCGGAGGTATGCGCTCTCCGAGTGCTTTTCTAGTTTGTATAGCGTTTTTTTAAGAGTACTCAGACACTTTACATAGTACATTATAAAATCAGAAAACCTTAAAACAGAGAAACATCATGAAACAAGTGTTACAATTTTATTGTTCTCCATTGTGCAGAAAAACCTTGTGAATGTACATCAACAACTAAGTTTAAGAAATAGAACATTGAAATTTTAATTTAACATCACTGATTCAATAGAATTGTGTTGATGATTATTTTCATTTCTTCCCCCTTAGTGAAGTGAAAGTTCCACAATGGTGAAAATATTCATTGGGAACTTGTCACCAGACACTACATCAGATGAACTTCGTTCTCTCTTTTCCCAATATGGCAAGATTGCAGAATGCTCTATTGTCAAGAACTTTGGCTTTGTACACATGGATGACAAAGCAGAGGCAGAAGAAGCTATCCGCAACCTTCACCACTATGAGCTGAATGGCCAACCTATGAATGTAGAATTGAGTCGTGGCAAGTCAAGAGGATCGACCAAACTACATGTTGGAAATATTGCCTGTACCAATCAGGAGCTGAGGGCCAAGTTTGAAGAGTTTGGCGCTGTGTTGGAGTGTGACATAGTGAAAAACTATGCCTTTGTTCATATGGAGCGAATGGAGGATGCCATGGAGGCCATTAATCAGTTAGACAACACGGCTTTTAAAGGTGAACTCTCGGGCTGGGCTTGATGGGGAGTTAAATTAGATTAGAGTTTTGGTATCAAGAATATTTAATTCTGATCTTCTAAAATGACGGGTAAGTTATGGATGCAGCACAGGTGAGTAAAAAGAGACAAGAAGGAGTAACGGTAAGCTACAAACAGAAAGGCAGCATTCTTTTAAAGCTGGTATCCGTAATGTCATTGGTAATATCCTTCTGTGTGATGGACACAAACAGGTTTTTAATCCACATATGGACAGTTTAACACCGGACACAATGAATAATAAAGTAACTGTATTTTACAAACCATACTCAAGTGAGTAGGCCCAGCAAGGGCTGGATTTACATGGAAACAAACGTGCATGTGGTTACGTTCATATTTCATTTGGTTTCTGCGCACAGTCATATCGACGTGCATTTATCCATGCGATCACAAATTTATGGCTCTACGGGTGAGGTCCACGCGAAACCTCGGTAACATGGGCAGATAATGAAATTTAACTCTCACTAACAATTTAATTTCAGCAACCTTTAGCCCGTGCAAGTGGTGCGGCATGTGTGGAAAGTTACGGATTTCAGCTTTAATGACCGTATTTTCATAGATCAAGTCATAAATTGTCTCATTACTTTAGTATAGAGTAGATGTATAACAGACTGATGGGTTAGGAGACTTGACACTACTTGTCACCCAGAAAATGTTAAACATGTTATTTAAAATAAGTGCAGGCACAAGTCCTTAATGAGTCTTTTCTTTTTAAGGCAAACTGATGAGCGTGAAGCTTTCGACTAGCCGCCTGCGTACTGCGCCGGGAATGGGAGACAGATCGGGTTGTTATCGTTGCGGGCAGGAAGGCCACTGGTCCAAAGAATGCCCTCTAGACCAAAATGGCTACCACAGAAACGGCTCAGAGCCACAATCTGATGGATACAATGCCTCGAGATTTGCCGGGCGTGGTCGCAGCAGGGGTTATCATCCGGACTTCACTGGCGAGCCCGATTATGGTGGCAGCTATGCTCCTGTGCATGGTTTTTCCCGGGGTCAAAGCAGCAGCAGCAGCATGGCAGGGTACAGAAGAGGTGCTGGCTATGAGAGCGCAATGAGATACGCGCCACACCCGGGTTATGGCATAAGTGCTGTTGCTGATCATAGCATGGCTCGGATGTATGACAGCGAGGCGGCATACAGGGGCAACAGCTCACTCTATGGCGCGGTACCAGCCTACCCGATGCGACGGTCGTCTTATGAGGAAAGGGATCCGTACGGGGTCGTGGACTACTACGAGAAGTACAGGGCCAATTCTTATGGAGGCAGTTATTTCGAGGAACGCCGCGGTGTCCCCTTGCCTGCTCCAACAACATCCACTTCCACGGCTATAATGAGAGAACGTCTGCCCCCCTCTAGCCTCGACCCCTACGAGTGCCCTCCCCTCCCTCCTCCACCAGCCCCAGTCTCCTCATACTACGCACGTGACCGGAGTCCGATTCGGAGAGTCGCTGCCGAGGCAGATGGATACGCATATGAGCGTTCGCGCCTTTCCCCAGTGACCGCCCTTCCAAGAAGCTCTACCTATGACCATACGCGGGATCCCGCCGCTGATCGGGCACGGTATACATACTAATCCTTGTTCCTTAAAGCCAGGTGACAGCTGACTCACATTTTGAACGTAGGATAGCCTAAGTGCCATTGGAATCATTGAAATTTAAACATTAAGCAGTATGTAAATTTTCAAGTCAGCCCTCTGTGTAAATGAGGTGTGTGGGTGGGTAGCAGGAATAAGGTTCTAATAAATTTAGCCTATATTAGTCATTAAGTAGATTTCAGTGTGAACGGTTGAATGCATTCACATCATGCTATGATCTCATTCCAGGTTATGCTTCACCGTGCAGTACAACTAATGGCTCAGTAACAGTGAGGGAAAGGACTATTTGATCTCTTTCATGATTGAATGATTTTGGCCACATATAAATAAATAGGTCGCTTATTTCTTTCCTAGTAGGTTTATTTTAACTGTAAAAGAGATGATATAAACAAAAAACATCCAGAAAAATGCATTATGTGACAGTTATAACTTAATTGCCAGTTGATCCACCAGGAAAACAAGACTTGGTACCTGGTGGAGTAACCCTAGTTGGCAAGCACAGACATCAGATGTTTCTTGGAGGTATTGTAGACCACTCCTCTTTGCAGATTCTCCCCAGATTCTTAAGGTACTGAGGCTGTTGCTTAGAAACACAAACAACTCCATAGATTTTCCTAATAATCTGGAGATTGGCTAGGCTAATGACCTTAATGTGCTTCTTCTTCTTGAGCCACTCTGGTTGTTGCCTTGCCCATATGCATTGAGTCATCATCTTGCTGGAAGACATAAGTTACTCTGGCTCAGGAAGGAGGTTCTCACCTAAGATTTCTCGGTACTTGCCCCCATTCATTGTGTCTTTGATGCAGTACAGTTGTCCTGCACGCTCGACAGCCCCAAAGCCAAATGCTTCCACCTCTGCTTGGCTGTAAGGATGGTTTTCTTGGGGTCATAGTCAGCAATCTTCTCTCTCCTAACACAGTGAAAATTGATGCCAAAGAGCTCAATTTTGGTCTCATCTGACAAAATGACATTCCCTTAAGTCTTCTTAGTATTGTTCAAATGTTCATTGGCAAACTTCAGACAAGAATCTACATGTGTCGTCTTGGGCAGGGGGACCGTGTAGGCGCTGCAGGATTTCATTACGACGCACTGAGACGCAATAAGAACCCAATGGTGTTCTTGTTGTCTGTACTCCCAGCTGCCTTGAGATCATGAACAAGTTCTCCCCGTTTAATTATTGGATTATCATTGGCCTTTCTGACTGCATGAGGTGAGATCTTGGTACAGTCAAAGATGCAATGTGCAACTCTTTAGACAGGTTTCTTTTACACATGTGCATGTACCCAGTTCAGATTACTAGTTTCTGAAGCAGAATGGGCTAATATGTGTGCCTCATGGCCACATAACTAATCTGAGTGCCAGAATTGTTGCTGGTAAGAAGGGAATCAAATACTTACTCCCCCTTGATCAAATTGAAATTACTTTTTAACTGTCATATAATGTGTTTTCTGGATTTTTTTTTTTGTTTTTTTGTTGATACTCTGTCTCTTACAATTAAAATAAACCCACTACTAAAATTCTATTCTGCTTCTTTTTTTGTATGTGGCTGAAATCATGAAGCATGCAAGGGATCAAATACTTCCTTCACTGTAAACGGCTTTCATTGTGTTATTTCCATGTTTTCCCGTTGGTACAGTTCTGAGATGACTTAGCCAGTGTAGAAGTGCAGATACGATGATTATCTGCAACCTGGTTCCATTCAGCCATTCATATTGTAAAAAATAAAAAATTAATCTTTGTTCCTTCTCAAAGTAGATACATATTCATATACTCTTTCAATGCTTTGAAATTAAATTAGTGCATGGTGCATGTTTTATAGGTGAGTCTTACGTTAAATTGTATTCAGCGACATTTAATATGTTACTATGTGCATTTTAGTGTATTTGTGTTAGTAGAAGTTCACATTGTTAGTGCATATGTGAAGCAACAGCAAAAAAGCAAAACAGTTGTGAATACTGTATGCTTCTTCACCTGCTTGTACCAAATATGGGCTTGTGCAGACTTCAAACTGGTTACGCTTTTGGATTTAGGTTATGTCAACAATTTGTGAAATGAAGTCAACTTTTTTTTTATTAAACTGCATTTTAAGCTTGCTTTTTGTTTTGTCGTTAGTAGGTGCATTACTTAAATTACATTTACTGTCATGACCATGAGGCTGCACATTTTTAACATGTGGTAATGTCATAAGTAAATGTCTTCAATTGCCTATTCTGTGTCCCTTGATTTCTCACTGTTAGATTAAAAGTAAAGTCTGTCGGAAGTTTGAAGACTGTCGTGTGTTTTGTGCTGAGTCTTCTGATAAATAGTGAAGACTGGTGTACGCAGCTAAGTGCACGAGTTACTCCAACCAGAAAGTGGAGGTGGGTGATGCTGATGGATGAAGACTTTGCCAATAAATGCGAAAAGTTGCACCTTACAGTAAGGCAATGGATGTTACTGACAGAACAGCATGGAGTGTCATGCATTAAATTGATGCATATATTACCTGTTTAACATGTACACATTTTATTATGAATTACTAGACACAAGTATTCCTGTTGATGGGTATTTTTTATATTTATTTGTAATTTTTACATTTTGGCAGAGTCCCACAAATTTGACTCTTGTTTTTATTAAAGAATATTTAATTACGCGGATATTTAAGATATTTTTACATTCAGAGCGATGGATAAAATTTAACGATAGGATAAATTTGTTGCCTCGTCAAAAATGGGTCAAAAGATAACAGATTGATAGTTATGTTAGCCAGTAAATGCTCAGAATGAAACAGAGGCGGGGCGTGGTCTGACCAATCAGCATGCATTATACTGCAGCGACTCTCCTTTGGATCAACCTTTGTGATTTTCTGTTGGGCGCCATTTTGATAGAAGTGTGGACAGAAAGGCGCTGCGGGCGATACTTTGTTAGACATTTTCCTAGTTTACGCAAATTTCTACCTAAGCTGACTGACGTTTGAGAGAGACGAGGCAATTTTAGTACATAGAAAATGGCCACGGGAGCAAATGCAACCCCTTTAGGGAAGTTGCATCCCAGTATTGGTGCAAAACGAGGATTTGATGCCGGGCCTGGCGCGGGGAACGGATTGATGCCCACACCGGGGCCGCCTGGATCCTTTCCTGCTCTGCAAGCTTTCCAGCCTTCGATGCAAAACCCGGCTTTTCCTTCGCCACATCAGTTCAATCCCGGGTCAGGTTTTTCGGCACAGGCTCCACAGTCAGCTGCGGGGGCCGGGCTCGCCAAACCTGGTAAGTTACCCAAACGTCCGCAAGCGATGCTAGCGCTGGACGCGTTGTGAGTTAGCCCAACAGCGCTAGTGTTGCTAACAGGACAAGCCTTGGCCTTGCACGAAATGGAGGCTGTATTGCCAACGTTAGTTAGCTAACGAATGTTAGTGTCTGCTTAGTGGTAGCAGGCCCATCTAGGTTTTCATTAACAACTTACGCTTTCCTCTTCCAAAGTTAGAATTTGCTCACAGAATTCGTATTATCTCAAAATTTTTAAAACATAAGGTTGCTATTGAAATATGCCTGGATGTTAGCTTGCTGCGTCGTGTTACGTTAGTTTACTGACAATGTGATGTAAAACATTATTTCTATATTACTCATGTGGTCGATATGTTAGAACTTATTGAATTATGAATAAATTAACAAGATTCCCACGCGTTCCTTTCTACGTTCACTTCAGCTTCTTGTGGCTGTAGATGGGTCATTACCTCTAGCGTTAGTTGCCGTTTATGTACCGTAAGGCAACAAAGCTACAACAGGCACAATACATGTCATTTCCCTGTGTAGATTTCAGTCAGAAGAAGCAAAGGAAGAAGAGTCGTTGGAGCAGCGAGACCCCTGATCAGAAGACGGTCATACCAGGCATGCCCACTGTCATTCCCCCTGGCCTGACCCGAGACCAAGAAAGAGCATATATAGGTAAATGCCGCATAATTCGTACATGTTAGTAAAGTTCGCCATGTGATGTATAAATGCGATTTCTTTTCTAATATGTCTTATCAATTACATTTGTTTGAGGTTTTAGTTTTCTTACATTGCATACCAGTATTAATTTAATGTCTTGTTTGCTGAATTCCCAACAGTTAGAGCTTTCTAAAGGCACCTACAAGAAGCATTACTAACTAAAGACTCTTTATTACATTTTCAGTGTGTTTATTGTAACATGTATTTCACAAAATGGGAAATGTCTAATTTTGCTCCAACTGTTGAGACAAAGCAATCATTTCTGATGATCAGTGAGTATAATTTGTTGATGTAAAGTATTAATTATGCTGGCTTCTCTTCAGTGGAGGTTAAGGGATTCTGCTGTGTTCTGTAGTCTTATGGTTTGCATACCATTGGGCACCCATTAGCAAGAGGAGTTTGAGATAGATGATTAAACACCACTGCTTGCTGATCTCTGTACTGAGCTGCAGGTCACTGCTCACCGTCTTGCTTGATCCCCAACACATCATCAGTATTGTTCCTGTGCATGGAGGCGTTACTCATAATGTCCTAACATTGCTAAAATATGCTCTATTTATATTGGTTTAAGTGTGAGCAATGCTGCTTCAATGGCAAAATAATCTAACAAGTAAGTAACTCAACCACTTGGTTTTATGAGCATTACAAGTTGGAAAACACTTAATGACCAAGATTGTGCTCCGAGTTTGGCCTTTTCCAAAAAAGAACAATCACATGAAACGAGTCATTTTTAAGCACAAATGCCTTCCAGCAGCAGTGTAGCACCAACATACTGCCTTCACAGGCCCTCAGTGGGTGTTCTGAAGCAGATGAGTCCTTCTGTCAATAACTAACATCATTACTGATGTTGTCCACTCATTGGTAATGGTTGTTCTTCCTTGGTATGTAAGCATTCATTTGTGCCCACCCTCTGTTGTCACACTTCTCGTTTCCTTTGCTCATTCAGTAGATCCCCGATAACAATACAAGGGAAGCGTTTTGAGATGAAATTGCTGTGAACTACAAGTCACAGGCCCTGTATTATTCTAACCCAGTATAATAATTTCAATGACCAGTGAATTTCTCTGTTTGGGGGGAGGAATTTCATTGCAAATTTCATAATGTGCATGGGATAACTGATTGATTTATTTTTTTTATTGTCTTCTAAATGCAAGGGTTGTTCCTATGTCACTGCAGCCTCTCAGTGTTAGATCTGTGGAGTGCAAAAAGTGACTGTGATCACCTGTTTTACTGCCAAACGAATAGACCAATCAGTGATTTTTAGACCCAATGTGTCCTTAAAATGCCAAAGCCTTTAAAGACCATACACTTGAGTAAGTGAAGCCCTGTCTTCATGGAGGGAAACCTCAGCATGGGTTTGAAGTAATAATGGTATGGCAGGCATTTTTAGGAATCATGGTCTCATCATTTACTGACATGTTTCCATGTTTAATCATTGTCTGAAGGAAGTTTAGTATTGAAAATGCCAGTGTAAATGACCTCTAGAACATATTCATATTGCGGTAATGTGTGCCTCGTGTCCTCAAAATGAGTAAGTGGTTTCATGCTTTAGAATCTTACCAGATGTTTATTTGATCCTTTTTTTATTTAACAGACTCACCATTTGTCTTTACCTCAGTAATGTTTGAGACAGTGCTCTAATGTGCAGAGCATTGCCTCTCTGATGTTGTTGTGGTAACCACATTTCTCTCCATCCTTGTTTTTCTTTCCTAACCTGAATTCTTCCAGTCCAACTGCAGATTGAAGACCTGACTCGTAAACTGCGTACAGGAGACCTGGGAATCCCTGTTAACCCTGAGGACAGGTCGGAAAAAGATTAAACCCACGAACAGTAACACTTTCTCTACCTTCTTGACTTTTTGGAAGACATATGTTCATTATCAGTGTATATGTGGTTGTTAGCCAAAATCTCAGATTATATAGTAGCAGTAGTAGTAGTAGTAGCTGGAAGATGTAGAATCTACTTGGCTACCCCTAAGTGAAGGAAAATGTTGTTTAGACTGTTTTTCACATTGCTAAAGCAGTCTGCATCGGTTTATTTATGAAGATGTTGGACTGCTCATCATTCTATCACAAAAAATGCATATAGCTATACAGCTACTGGTAGCTTCAAAAGTTTAGACATTTTTGATTAGTTTGAATTAGTAATAGTGTATTTTTCTTAGTAAGTTTTCTATCTTGATTCTTTTTGTGACTTTAAGATATATATGTTACAGATTAATTATTGTGTATAGTGAAAGTAAGCAAACTGCACAGTGAAGTGCAAAAATTTTTACCTCATTGCTTTTGAATACAACAGCTTTAAAAAAAAAACAATGCTTATTTGTATGTCTTTTTACCCAAGACCATAAGACAGTGTTTTACAAGAAATGCAATTCAAATTATTGAAGCCTTTTTCAAGTTATTAAATTGGCACCTACAGTTGTAAGTGGTAGCAAACAGAGTTAATTATGAAAGTTCCTCCTTGACTGTAGCTTGACCAAAATCACATAACTCATAGTCCACTTTCTGTTTTTTCTGAGCTTTTACTTGAGCAGCATAGTTTTCAAATAGAAGGAAAGATTTTGCCCAAAGCCTACAGACTACCATCATTAGAGGAATATAGTTTTGTGTTTCCATTCTTATTTCTCAAATAAATGCTTCCTTATTTATCACATCTCTCTTTGATTACAACATAGTTTAACAGTGTTTCAATCTTGGGTAAAAAATGAAT
Source organism: Acanthochromis polyacanthus (assembly GCF_021347895.1). Classification (NCBI taxonomy): domain Eukaryota; kingdom Metazoa; phylum Chordata; class Actinopteri; family Pomacentridae; genus Acanthochromis; species Acanthochromis polyacanthus. Next base: position 18,244,556 of record NC_067135.1, read on the forward strand.
TTCAATGAAAATGTTTTTATAATAGCTAGTGTCCAAAGGAGAAGGTAACAGGGCTTTGAATGCTTAGATATACCTGTATATAGGCCAGTGTAAGATGAGTTTAAATGGATGGTAGCCATGACAATTTAGCAAGTCACCCTTAGAACCAAGAAAAGTCTTTAATATTTGCACCTTTTCTGTTGGATTATGAGTCATTCCCAGGATTTGTTCAGTAGTCATTTAGCTTCCTAGAGTTTATGTATCATGGTCTACCCACTGCTTGTTTTGTGTCTGATCTAGAGTGCTGTGTGAATATGTGAATATATATATTTATATATATAAACAGATACACACGTGCAGCGTGATTCATAATGTATGAAGACTTTCTTCTGAAACAGGTTTGGGTCAGTGTGCCTTATCCTATCTAAATAATCTCTGACATTTATTATTTATAACCTTTTTAGCTTTGAAGTACTAGTAGCTCTATTGAATTGGCTCTTTTGGAAAAGATTAGGTTTAACATAAGGATTCATATCCATCCATTGATACTTTTTGATTATTCTATAACTTTTTGCCATGGATGATTAAGCTCATGGTGTGAAGTCTATTTAATAACATACTCGTGATTATTAGGCTTTGTGTTGGACCTAACAAATGATTTGTTGCTGGTCATCTCTGGTATTCCCGTAATGTGGCTTTAAATATTTTCACCCAGGGGGGAAGAGTGGCATGTTCTGGTTTTCCCTCTGGACTCTTCACGTCTGGAAGAAAACTGCCAGAATTGTATGTGTTCTGTAAAAGCAATGGCCAACTTATGACATAGTTTCCATAAGGATCTGTTCCCACAGGAAGTGGCTTGCTCTCAAGAGTGTGTCAAGTTGACCTTTGCTAGCTAGAGTCCCTGTTGCCTGTACACTGTATAGTTTGTCCTCATAATCAGACATTTCCACAGCAACCAAAAAGTTGATTGCAGAGCTGCAGCATTCTTAAAAATCACTCCCCATTCTAATGTGACACAACCAACTTGGGGGGCGTTTCAGGTTGTCACCGTTGGAAGGTTGAAGCATAAACAAAAATAGCCATATTTTTTTTTCTCACTCTTCACATCACATGGACACAAATGTGGCTCTCTTGACGGGAGAGCGTAGGAAAAGGTGGATTTCTAATCTTAATTCCTTTTCTCTAACCCAAATTACCCCACGTCAACCTAACCCTTTTTCAAGCACAGAGCCTTCTTAACGCAGCAGCACAGGTTTTCAGCGTCCAAGGGGAGGTACGGACCTCTTCCGCCACGTCAGCACCAAGCAACTCTCAAAGCCAGCGTTTCTGCTTAGGATTGCGAATTTTGCTTTTGTTTCTTTTCTTACCTCCAACTTTCCTTTCTTGTAGGCCAACAATCCTGTATGCAGGTTTAGTTATGGCCATGTATTTGTTTTGGGGTTTTTTGGGGGGTTTTTTTGTTTTTTGCTTTGGGGTTGATGCCCCTCCAGTGTATTGGGTAAATTACCACTATACAGCTTTGGTAGCCCATTTTTACCCTGAATTGTATGAAAGAATGGACTCTAGCCTTTGAAATGTCAGTGCAGAGTTCCTACATAATTTTCTTTCCTTTTTGAGTTTGCTCTTGCACTGGCCATGAGTCAGAATCAGTCTGACTAAGAATTCTCTTACTTAATCTAAATTTCCAAAACAAATGTTAACATTATATTATTTCTAAGACATGTCGGTCCCCATTGATTCAAAATCCAACTGGAGATTTTCATTTTTAAGGTCTTAGGTAGCTGTAGGGAGCCTGTGTGACTGTGAATGGCATGATTCTATTTCTACAGGGGTATCAATTGTGTCCGTTTTGTTTTTTGTCTACTGTTCTCAGGTCTCCCTCTCCAGAGCCCATCTACAACAGCGAGGGCAAGAGGTTAAACACCCGCGAGTATCGCACACGAAAGAAGATCGAGGAGGAGCGTCACTCCCTTATCACTGAAATGGTCGGACTGAATCCTGACTTCAAGCCTCCAGCAGATTATAAGTATGGGTTTTCCCCCGTCTACGATGTGTTCAATATGATAAAAAGTATCTGTGTTCATTTATCGATGTGAATGCTCTCTAGGTTGGTTTAATATGGGACTTAAAAAGCAGCCCCTTTACAGGAACTTAAAGGGGAACTTCGGGTTTTTTCAACCTGGGGTCTGTTTCCATATGTAATTTCATACATGTGAGTGATGGAGAAATGAATTTTCGACATAGCTCCAGTATTTAACCAGGCAGGAAGCTTAGCAGCTCGGCTAGCAGCTCAGCTAGCAGCTCGGCTAGCGAAAAGTATGGGGCAGCTGGCCCCCCCGCATCAAAGTCCGCCCTAACGTGTTTTTTCCCCACACTGACCAGCTCAGATGGTCTCAGTGAGTGTCCCACAACATACTAGAGATGAGAAGTGAATGAAAACCTCCACATTACCTGGCGATCGCTATTTGTTGTGGTCTGTATCCAAATCTCAGGATGCTAGAAAGCAAATCTCGTTCCGAAATCACGCGATAGCTTGCGCCAAAAAGCACGTTAGGGTGGACTTTGACGCGGGGGGGCCAGCTGCCCCATACTTTTCGCTAGCTGAGCTGCTAAGCTGCCTGCCTGACTAAATACTGGAGCTATGTCGAAAATTCATTTCTCCGTCGCTCACATGTATGAAATGACATATGAAAACAGACCCCAGGTTGAAAAAAGCCGAAGTTCCCCTTTAACAAAACATGATCTGTTGTCGTTGTTTCCACTCTGTATTGGAGCTCCTCAGACTAAAGTTGGGCCCTGCACACTTTTGTCAGTGCTTTTACAAATCATTGCCTTCCTCTTTGTGTTAAATGCGCATATTTGATTGATCTCACATGGTTGTACTCATCACATTTTCAATCTAGTACACAATCCATATAGAACGGAAGCTTGACTTGAAAAAATATTTGCAAATTAAGTTGCACGATTTAATAAAAAAAAATAAAAATCTCAACATTTTCCCCAAATTGTTCCAGGAACTTTCAGGACGCAGTGACAGTCTTTTATAGTTATGAGTACTTGAACAAACAATGTTTGATCACAACAACAACGAAGGAAGCTACCTTTATTTTTTGAAGCAGGACAATTAAAACACATTTTTTAGATGGACAAAGATGTGTTGGTCCTTCAGGTCCTGGTTAGTAATTCAAGGCAGAAGGCTGTTTAGAGGAAACTGCAGCGAAGTAAACAGAAACCTAAAGGTGGAGTGCTCAACTTATCAGCACCTGGCAAAAACACTGAAGAACAAGAGGCATAAATCATACCAAATATGGATGAAAATCATCATGTATTGTAGCAAATAATGAAGTTATAAAAACATGATGGGAAGTGAAAATGAAACCTGCATTGCTTTTTTCACCTGTCATGTAATACAAAAACACAGCTATAGTGTTTTAATAAGTTTGAAACACTGGAAATGCAAACAAGGCATTTTTAAGGGTCAGATTGTAGACATTTCTGGGGTGGGTTGTTCAGTTTCTACAGTAGAGAATGTTCAGTGGCTGTTGATTAAAAATGATGGTATACTGAGGACTCAGCATGATTTTTTATTTTTTTTTTTTGAAAATCAGAAAGCAGCTGATTCTCCTTACAAATCCTTTTCTTGTATCTGTTTCCTACAGGCCTCCAGCCACCAGAGTCAACGACAAAGTTATGATCCCCCAAGACGAATACCCCGAAATCAACTTTGTTGGCCTGTTGATTGGGCCACGGTCAGTTGGATTCAACTTTATTGTCATGTTTTTGTTTTTAGATTTATTTGTCTATTTTACATACTTCTATAGTGAAATAGTGTTTGTTTGTTTTTTTATTCCCAACACGCAAATTAGTTTGCAAGCAGTATTTTGTAGTCATCACACATTCATAAAAGCATGTAAGTACAGTACAATTTTCATGTTTTTCATATTTCACCAGTGGTAATACCCTGAAGAACATTGAAAAGGAGTGCTGTGCCAAGATCATGATCCGAGGGAAAGGTTCTGTCAAGGAGGGGAAGGTGGGCCGAAAAGATGGGCAGATGTTGCCAGGAGAAGATGAACCTCTGCATGCCCTGGTCACCGCCAACACAATGGAGAATGTCAAGAAAGCTGTGGAGCAGGTTAGATTACCTTGTCTGTTCTGATGATCAGACGTCTTTAGGTTCCCCTTTTGCTTAGCTGTTTAATGATATGAAGATATCAGTTTTGGACGAAATACATTCACTTTTTGTTTGGGGTACAGTTTTTAATGGTGTGAAGTGTGTCCACAGATTCGCACCATCCTGAAGCAAGGCATCGAGACACCTGAGGACCAGAATGACCTAAGAAAGATGCAGCTGAGGGAGCTGGCCAGACTCAATGGCACACTGCGGGAAGATGATAACAGGTCTGTCAGACTGCTTTAAACACACTTAGATGTCGGGAGATCATCTATGGTTTGCTCTCACAGTTAATTGTAACCGTTAATGCTTTCACATATCCGACCATTCTTAGTCATGTTGCATTAAACAGGATGGGAAATGACATCTTCTGGTAGACTCAATTTAATCTGCAGAGCACCACTGAAGACAGACTGTGCCTCTTTGTTTCTGTAGGATTCTTCGTCCTTGGCAAAACTCTGAGCCGCGCAGTATCACCAACACCACACTCTGTACCAAATGTGGTGGTGCAGGCCACATCTCCTCTGACTGCAAGTACACCAGGTAATGATGGGTAGATGAGTCACACAATTCCAACTGAAAGCCACATTTTATTATTTATAAATCTTGTGACAATGTTTCTTGTTTTTGTCCTCTGTAGCACATTTGCTGCCCACAGAGCAACAGGTGGTGAGCCCCCTCAGTCAGCCCAGGACAAGGCTCGTATGGACAAGGAGTATCTGTCCCTCATGGCTGAGCTGGGGGAGGCCCCAGTCCCCACATCTGGTGGAGGACACGCCAGTACCCAGGGAGGAGCGCCCCGAGCCTCTGGCCCCAACAATAACCAACCACCACCGGTTTGTTTTTTGACACGCATGATGCCACACTCTTGCTGGTGTAGAGAAGAGACTGAAATTACTGTTTGTGTTTAACAGAACCGGCCTCCCTGGATGAGCTCAGGTCCTAATGAGAACAGGAACTTCCATGGCATGCATGGAGGGCCTGGTGGCCACGGGGGACCCCATAACTTCCCTCCCCCCATGCCCAACATGGGAGCTCCACCGATGCCCCCCAACCCTAATGGTCTGCCTCCGCCTTGGATGCAGCCCCCACCTCCTCCTATGGGCCAGGGACCTGGACCTCACGGACACCCAATGGGTAAGAGCGTACGGTTATAGGTTTTGGGAGTTGTTACTCACCTACGCTTAGCTCAGAATACACAACATGAGCATAACAGCCTTAACCCAAAGGTGTAGTCTGTCAGGCATGACAGTTTATATCTATATTCAGTACATGTTATCACACATCTCAGGTGAATCTAAAATATAAAACATATTCCAGTTTGCTTAGAACTTTTTGTTTACAACATAATTCCATATGTGTTCTTTTGTGGTTTTGGTGTATCCAGTATTAATCTACAATGTAGAAAATAACTATTGAATGAGAAGATGTGTCCAAACTTTTGACTGGCAGTGTACATGTGGATAGAGACGAGAAAGCTTTGGCACCCTAGGAATAAACTTTTTTTTTTTGTAGGTCTGCTACCACCTCCAATGGGTATGATGCCGCCACCACCTCCTCCCCCCAGCAACCAGCCGCCTCCCCCTCCTTCTGGTCCCCTGCCACCATGGCAACAGCAGGCTCCACCTCCACCCCCTACTAGCAGTATGGCAACGAGCACACCGCTGCCCTGGCAACAGAGTAAGACTATACAAAAGCTTTATCCTAAACCATCCAGTCTTTAGCTACTCACAATACACACAGTTCTGTGAGGAGTACAGTATGTTAATGGGTAAACCTAATTCTGGATTCACTACTTACTTTTTAAATTACATTATGGGACACTGTGTCCACTACAGAGTATAACAGTAGTACAAAGTGACACCACTGCAAAATTACATTTTTGTTGTGTATAAAGTGATGTTTGGGCATTGAAAACTTGGCCCCATACCAAACAGAATGACAGTCAGAAGGAAAATTGCCTCTCAAAATTACAGTTTATGTAATTGAGCACAGTTTAGCCATGATAGAAGTTCTCTAATTCCTGGTAACTGCATATCTTTGCTTTTGTGTTTTGCATACATGAATATGATGATGGAAGTTGCCACTTACTGAGCAATCCGGTTTCTGGGTTCTGGAATGTGTCTCTCATAGTTGTTTCTGGTCGTGTAGATGATCTGATTGACAGATTTTGAAATCACATTCACAGCCAGTTCGATCACTGTGTGGCTTCATGAATGATGGTGACAACTTAGTGATCACCGGTTAATCTTCAGCTGTGCTTCCCCTCCTTTAGATACCACCACCACCACATCCAGCCCTGGCACAGGCACCCTACCTCCATGGCAGCAGCCCCAGCCGTCTGCAGCATCTGGAGCTCAGCCCCCTCCACCCATGGGCACCCCGTCCATGGTGCCACCTCCCCCAGGAGTTCAGCCCCCATTGCCCCCAGGCGCGCCACCTCCTCCTCCGCCCCCGCCTCCAGGCTCAACCGGCATGATGTATGCTCCACCGCCGCCCCCACCGCCCATGGACCCTTCTAACTTTGTCACCATGATGGGGATGGGGGTACCAGGCATGCCCCCCTTTGGCATGCCTCCCGCACCCCCTCCTCCTCCACCCCAGAATTAACCCCGCCACAGAAAAATCGTCCCCACACAGAAGTTTCTACCGTGCAGCACACTGTTCACCACATACCCAATAGACGGACATTATGTACAAGAGCATTGTGTGCCCACAGAAAAAAAAAAATCATAACCAGTGCTTTATTTTTTATTGATCCTTGATATTGTGACGACATCTCTGACTTAATGAAAGGTTGTTAGTTCAGCAAGTTCTGTAACCTAATTAGTTATTTTCCCTGTGTTTAAAAGTTTGTATTACCATAAAGCTCCTTGCGTGCGTACAAACACTGTTGCTCTTGGGCATGTGTTCAGTAGAGCTACCATAGTTTATGTTACTTGTATACCAAATACACCGCTCAAACAGCCAGCCCTGAGTTTAATATTGTGCTCAACAGTATCATCAATCGAACTTGAACGCTTAACTTTCTTTGGATTTAATATATTGAAGTTCAGCTTGCATGATCCATTGAATAAAACACCTTATTCTGTTTAAAGTGACAACTTTATATTCCTTTCCTGTTTCCTGTCTTGGCTTTGAGTTGAATAAGATTAATATTTTTGTAATAACGAGATGTGAAGTGTATGTTAGTCCTGTAAAACCTTTGTAGTACTGTCTGAGATTGTTTTCCAGAATTTGTTTTTCTTACTGGCCTGCATATGAGTTGTGACATTGAGTTTGAAAAGGGTAATCGGTGCTGCGTCCTGCTAGCTTCTGATCACCTGCACTACTTGACTGATGAAAATATCATTTTCGGCATCTCTCTGCTATAAAACACTGTGTGCAGTGTTTGTGTTGCTTTTGCGAGGACAAAAACAACCATTTTGTCCCTCAAAGTTATTAGCAAAAGAAAAAAAAAATGTTAGTTTTACTTTGTTTCTGGAGTCAGTCTGTGTTACGGTGCAAGCCTGAATGAATAGCTGTTGAAATTTTGCTTGATTTAGTATTAAACTGATCTGCTTCACCTTTTTTTGTCATTGAGTTTCTCCTTTCATGGTCGTGAGGCACAGTCACCTACGGCCCTGTTGGCTAGCTGTTGTGTTGCATAACATGGTTTTGTTATGGGTGTCTGCTGCCTCACAAATGCTCCAGAAAAATGTGGATTCACTAGTTTGTGTACAACTAGGGTTTTTCTGTGCCTGTACCCCAGTACTGATAATCACATTAGAATTTAGTACAGTGACTGACAACCCACAGTGGACGTTTGTGAGAAGTGATCGTACTGCACTGCCAGTTATTTGGTTCAAATTCACTGCAAAGTCTGGTCAGAAAGGAAGTATTCTGTATTCTGTCCAATTGACATAGCATGTCGGTCTGATGAAGAAAGCCAAAACCTGCATTCTTGCGTTCAGCAGGGGTTGACTCTTCTGGTTAGAAAAAGAAGCTTGATTGTTTAGAAATCTGAGAAAAATCACCCGACTTCTCGTAATTTCTTCCCTCAGTGAACACTTCCTACATCTTTAACTTTAAATCTCAATGCAGCATGAGGTTCACTGAGTAAACAGTGGTCCCATTTAGAGGAAAACTGATGATAAAGTGGGGCATAGCCTGTGTCTGTCAAGTTGCTACTGGAGGGGTGTGTTTGGTGGAGTTCCCAGTCAGATCGCCTTCTCACCCAAATGTGACTTCAAATCACTAATGTGAGCAATTTGAGAAGGGACAAACTACAGACTTTTTGGCATCAGAACTATGAACGAACACACGGAATTATGCAGTAAACAAAATAGTATTAAAAAAGTCAAAACATGTTTTAGATTCTTCAAAATAGTCACCCTTTGCTTAGATTAATGCTTTGTACACTCTTTACCTTCTTTGGATGAGATTCATGAGGTAGAACCTGAAATAGTTTTCCAACAGTCTTGAAGGAGTTCCCAGAGATGCTGAGCGCTTGTTGGCCCTTTTGTCTTCACTCTGTGCTCCATCTCATCCCAAACCATCTGGATTGGGTTCAGGTCAGGTGACTGTAGATTTCAGGTCATCTGACGCAGCACTCCATCATCTCTTTCTTGGTCAGATAGTCCTTACACAGCCTGGAGGTGTGTTTGGGGTCATTGACCTGTTGAAGAATAAATGATGGTCCAACTAAACACAAACCGAATGGGATGTCATGTCGCTACAGGATGCTGTGGTAGCCATGCCAGTTCACAATTTCCTTCACTTTTGAATAAATCCCCAACAGTGTCACCAGCAAAGCACCCCCACACCATCACACCTCCTCCTCCATCACACAAAGACATGGTGGGTGGAACCAAAGATCTCAAATTTGGACTCCTCAGACCAAAGCACAGATTTCCACTGGTCTAATGTCCATTCCTTATGTTTCTCGGCTCAAACTAATCTCTTCTGCTTGTTGCTTTTCCTTAGTAGTGGTTTCTTAGCAGCTATTTGACCCATAAAGTCCTGATTGGTTCAGTCTCCTTTGAACAGTTGATGTAGAGATGTGTCTGCTACTAGAACTCTGTGTGGCATTTATCTGGGCTCTAATCTGAGCTGCTGTTAACTTGTCATTTCTGACGCTGGTGACTCAGATGAACTTATCCTCAGCAGCAGAGGTGATTCTTAGTCTTCCTTTCTTTCCTCATATGAGCCAGTTTCATTGTAGCTCTTGATGGTTTTTGCAACTGCACTTGGGGATACGTTGAAATTGTTTGGCAATTTTCTCGACTGACTGACCTTCAGTTCATGATAGACTATGGTTTCTCTTTTCTTAGCTGATTGATTCTTACCATAATATGAATTCTAACAGTTGTCAAATAGGGCTGTCAACTGTGTACCAATCTGACTTTTGCAAAACTCAACTGATGGTCCCAACCCCATTAAGAAGGCAAGAAATTCCACAAATTAACCATAACAAGGCACACCTGTGAAGTGAAATGGTTTCCACTTCACAGGCCTTCTCTTGATGAGCTTCATCAAGGCCAAGACTTTGCAAAGCAGTGATCAAAGCAAAGGGTAGTTATTTTGAAGAATCTGAAATATAAAACATATTTAGAGTTATGTCACAATTATTTGTTTGCTACATAATTCCATATAACTTGCTTCATAATTTGTTGTCCTCAGCATGTATCTACAATGTAGAAAGTAGTAAAAAATAAAGAAAAAACATTGAATGGGGTGTGACTGGTAGTGTAGCTTTAGCTGACATATAACTTGTGGACAGATACAACAGGTATTTTGAGTTTAGTCATGACTTGCGATTGAACAGTAACTGAATCAAGAACTATTGCATCATCTGTTGTAAATTCATCTGTATAGCATATTGAATGCTGTAGGACCATTTAATATTGAAAAGAAGTTGCATTTTCTCAAAAAAATATAGCAGTGTCAAAGGGTATGAACAATTCTGGATGCGGCTTTTTCTTTTTTGCAAAAGCATAGAAAACAAAATGAAGCAAATAAATACTAAATATTGATCATCAACATCTTTAACACAATGTCTTGCTGTCTTTTGGCACTTGTTTATGTCATTTCCACCCGAATGACATTTGTAAGTCAAATAAAAAAAACACTGAGAAAAAAATTGCAATGGCTGTAAATAATTTTGAGCTTAATTGTATCACAATACTTACTTGATGTGGTTGAAAGTTCGGCAAAAAAGGACCATTTGACCTTTGATTTATCTCTTTTTTTTGCAAGGTCATGTATAAACTTCGATAGTTCTGCTTTAATTTGTAAATAGACTTTTTCTACTTCAACTTGCTCAATTTAGGACATTCAATTTAAACCTAAAATAAAGGCTCAGTTTGCATTTTTCTTTAATAAATTGTTTTTTAAAGGAGCTGCTTTTAGTGCGATTTGTTGTAAAAAAAAATCGTCGAAAAACGTTACATACATCCAAGGCAATGCTTACAGAGACATAATGTACAACAACAATTATTTATTTATTTCGCTAAGTTTTATTGCAAGTCTCCCTAATGGATATATTTGGCAAAGTAACCAGAATAATACCGGAAATAGAGGAATTTTGAGGTTAAAATAAAAGTAACCTTTAATGAATGCCTCCACTGTTCGCAAGCCTTGCGAATTGTCCGTATAATTTGGAGACTGGTATGAGCTTTAAGGGATTTTTTAAAAGTTAAAACTAAACATTAGTCATTAATTTGCTGAGCAATATGAGGAAATTTTGTCAGTGTAGCGTGTGACGCACTTTAAAATCGATGGGCTCAGAGTTTTATTTTGAAAGCAATAACCGGAAACGACTACTCTTTTCGTTCTATCTTGACGGCGCATGCGTGACATATAAAATAGGCGGCAGTGCTCCAGCCGCCGACTGTGTTCGCTCAGTGGAAACAAGGAAGAGAAGTGGGTGCTTTGTGGGTTGAACACGCAGTGAAAAGTCCGCAGACAGCGCTGGAAACATGGCCAAGCCGCTGACAGACCAGGACAAGAGGAAGCAGATCTCCGTGAGGGGGCTGGCCGGGGTGGAAAACGTTGCGGACCTGAAAACTAATTTCAACCGGCACCTCCACTTCACCCTTGTGAAGGACCGAAATGTGGCCACGAAGCGCGACTACTACTTCGCTCTAGCCAACACAGTCCGGGACCATCTGGTGGGCCGCTGGATCCGGACGCAGCAGCATTACTACGAGAAAGACCCCAAAGTAAGCAGATGCCGCAGTCGTGCACGTACACAGCTGATCGGGAGCAGTGGGAGGGGACGGGGGTGTGTGTGCTGCAGTAACACAACTGATGGCCTCTGCGCGTGTGCTTTGATGTTCTGGTGTTTTTGCATCCATTTATAGTCACGTCCCGCCTGCTCGGTCTTGACGCTTGGTGCGGTCTGACCCCAGTGTCTGCGGTTCTGACGGTGTTCGCAGCCCTTGACAGTTCGCACGTTTCCTCTGTGTTACATAACGCGCTGCTCCATCGTGTGTCGTCTGCTCTATAACCTTGCTGTGTTGCTGAGGACGATGCGCGCCCTCGCTGCTCCCCGTGTCCGTCAGTGGGTTCTGGCGCCGCGCGGAGGAGACTCAACTGGTTGCTGAAATGTGCATTACATAACTGCGTGTCATGGCCTCCGTCCATCCATCCATTTGTTGCAAAAAAACCCCCCCATCATATCGAATAGTTTTTGTTGTGTTTAAAAAAAGAAAACCCCATGTAAGGTTGCTTTCATTCATCATAGAGACACTGTAAAGCTACAAGCATGAACAATTTTCACTGTTAGTACATCTGATATTCTTTTTCATAAGTAACTATGTCAGAAAACATTGAAATTTAAAGCTGCATCCTTGCTGGTCAGCGAATTCAAGCATGTCCACCAGGTGGCGCTATCACTTTGAATGTATATCAGCCTCGATATGTTCTCAGGGCCATAATCTGATCATACATGTAAAGTTTGAGGCAGATTGGAGCATTTACAGGCCAATTATACAGCACTTCCTGTTTCATTGTGACCCGTCCACTAGGTGGCGCTCTCTCGGTGACTGTATTTTGGTCTATAGAATTCATCAGCACCAGAGTCTGATCACACATGTCAAATTCTAGGAAGATAGGAGCATGTACAGGCCAGTTGCACAGAATTTCCTGAGTCACGGTGAATTGTCGAAATTCCGCCAGCTGACATTTCCACACCCTCAGATTTTAGCGGAGCATTTTGATAACCTTTGAGCACCCATGCCTGGTGTACATCCTGGCCAAATTTCTGTTTGAGTTTATAGCTATTGAAAATGTGTCAAAAAATGATCCAAAATATGATACTCAATTCAAAATGGCTGACTTCCTGTTGTCTTATGCCTACCAAATTTCACAGCTGTAGGTGATGTGTCCTGGTCGTAGAGCCTGTTTAAATTTTTCCAGGTGGTGCTATTTTGGCTCACGCCTATGCAAGATCAATAAAATATCACATTTTTTGCCGTTTCTGATGTGTGCAAATCTTCACACATTTTCAAGTATTTTCAGATTGTCAAAATTGCGACTCTAAAAAACAGGGAAAGTAGCTTGTCAGCCTTTGACGGTTTCCACAGCATGTGTGACATTGACTAACAGAAGCATGGAGCACCATTCTGCACTCAACATAGCAAAGCAATTGAAAAGATGTACACAGATCCAGAAAGACCTTTTGAAACACCTTTATTTGTTTGCTTTGTTTCCAGATAATACAAATTTGACATGAACAGGATTTTAGCAGCAACAATTGCAACCAAGCATTTCTGATAAGATTTGTCTGTGGTGGCATTCAGGTCCACTCTTATTTGCAGAAATAATTTTGTGCAGCCACATTTGCAAGCATGAACTGCTCTTTTCAGGTCCCACCACTGTATCCCAAATGGACTCAAGTCCAGACTTTGAGTAGACCACTTCAATACTTTAAATTGTATTCCCTTTCATTGTTTTGCTGCGTAACCCAGAAGCATAATAATCTAAGGGCATAGCCAATCAGAGAATATCTTGCTCAATTAATTTGTTGCTTGCACCACTTCAGAAAATATTGGAAAAAAAAAACCATAACTTTTTGTTTGCTGCTAACGAAAGCTGGGAAACCAGCAAGGCTGCATGGTGGCTTGGTGGTTAGCACTTTAGCCTTGCAGCTAGATCCCAGTTAGCATCCCTACCTTCCTGGGATCTTTCTGCATGGAGTTTGCATGTTCTCCCTGTGCATGCGTGGGTTTCCTCCAGATTCTCCAACTCACTTCCACTGTCCAAAAACATGCTGAGGTTAATTGGTAACTCTAAATTGTCTGTAGATGTGAATGTGAGTGTTTGTTTCTACATGTAGTCCTGTGATAGACTGGTGACCTGTCCAGGATGTCCGCTACCTTCACCCTAAGTCAGCTGGGATAGACTCCAGGCCTCCATGACCCTTATGAGTGATGCATAATTAGGTGGTGTATAGAGGATGGCTGGATGGATGCAAAACCACGAGTCAGGCCTGAGCAATCAACAACTGATCTCTACAGATGCATCACTAGCAATAAAAGATGTTTGATAGTTTCACTGAATCCGATGCAAAATGCCTTGAATGCACAGAAGCAAGAAGGGAGGTTCGGTTTCATGAAGAAACCCAAAGCATGTTCCCTCCCTGAACGATCATATCGTTTGAAAATAAAGCCTTTTCACCACACGATCCTCTTATCGTGACCGCCATGCAGGTCTCTCGAGGCACACTAGTTCACAGCTGCCTGGGGTTCTTGTCACCCTCCTCCATGCCAGCAGACCTCCTTTAGTTGAATCTATACAGCACAACCTTATGTCCTCCTCCAGGCCAGCCGCTCTGAGTAATGTCATTCATCAAGAGGCATGTTGCTGCAGGCAAAACTAAAGTGTGTTTGTGTTTCGAGACTAGATTACATTTTAGCAGAGGGTGCACACTGTAAAGGTCTGTCTGAGCACAGCAGAGCATACAACAATGAAATTACGCCACCGCTAAATGCCTATTGACCAATGTGCTCTCGTCTCAGTTGTCTTGGGTTGGTGAAGCTTCAGGTTCGCAGTTCATAGGAGTGCTTGTGACCTGTTCCACCAGTGTAGTTTATTTTGACTCTCTTCCAGAAACACAGTTCTGCAGCCCTAAATAGTCGCTAGAGCAAAGGTGTCAAACATGCGGGCCAAAAGTATCCCACCAGAGGGTCCAGTCTGGCCCGTGGGATGACTTTGTAAAGTGTCAAAATGACAGAAGACATTAATTCCTAATTGTAAATTTGTAAAACTGTAAACTTAATTTCCAGACCTTGACAAGTAGTTTTAATCATAAAGTAAAATACTAGATTATTATTTTTGTCATTTTTTTTCATTTTTGTAATATTGTCTTATTTTTGTTGTTTCTTTGGCTTTTTTTGTCTGCCTTTTGTCATTCATTTTCCTTTGTGTCTCACTTATGTTTTTGTCTATTTTTTTTTTGTCGTTTGGTTCCTTTTTTGGTCTAGTTTGTACTCAAGTTTTGCCGCTTTAGAACTTTTTCCTACTTTTTACCTCGTTTTGTGTTTTTTTTTTTTTTTTTTTTTTTTTTTGCTTCATTTTTGTAATGTGTTTTTTTTGTTGTTGTTGTTCTGATCATAATCTAGTAAATTTTGACAAGTAAAATACTATATCATTCAGTTCCAGATACCTGTGACTGAATGTTTTATTCTTTTGTAGACACATTGTGATCTGTAAGTTGTAACGTGTAAATGATAAACTGAGGCAAAATGCCAAATGAGTTCAGTGAGAAGATGAACGTCTTAGTCAGTACAGTTGGAAGTCATAGTTTCACAGCAGCCTTGGACTCTGGATAAATATTTCCCGTTGGACATTCTGTTTTGTTTAGATGAGTACATACCGTGTTAATGACATCAGTGAAGTAACATAGCTGCTTATAAATCCTTAGAGCTTTTTTCTGAGGACTGTCTTTCAAGTAAAGTCTGCACAGCCTTTGGAAAATAACACTGCAGCAGGATCAGAATCTCAGGTAACAGGAGGTCAGAGATGCTGCCAAACATACAATGAACAGTTTGAAATATTAGCTCCATTTCAACTGTGAGTACATCTATTAGTTTGAGTGCTAACTTTCACACGGTCAGAGCTGTGACAAAGCGCTGTACAGCGCTCCAGACGACCTGTGGTCTGATTCTCTTCACCGTGAAGTGTTGGAGAGGTTGTTGTCAGGAATAGCTCTGCTGCTGTTGTCTGACAACAGCTGTTGTTTTGTTAGACAGGGCAGGGCTATTATAGTAGACACCAAATGGCGCACATACTGTATGTTCTATTATTAGCATCAGCTACTTGTGGAGAGTTTCAGTTGACCTTCTTTTTTTTTTTTTTTTTAACCTTGAATCTTTTTCATCCCCTCAACATGTGGATGGAACAGGAGAGGTTTTAAACATTTTGCACTTTTTTTTTTTTTTTTTTTTTTTTTTTTTTTTTTTCTGAATGAAGATAAAATGATTGAAATCATGGATAATTGAAACACTAGCAGCTACAAATTACATAGAAACTGAGTCAAAGCTGTCATTTACTAGTTATTTTTCTGTTTTCTGCAGCGTGTCTACTACCTCTCCCTGGAGTTTTACATGGGCCGGACTCTGCAGAACACCATGGTTAACCTGGCTTTGGAGAACGCCTGTGATGAAGCCACATACCAGGTGGGGAGAATCTGTGGTTCGCAACCAGTGGTACTTTGAACCAAAGTTAAATAATGTAGAATAGAAAAACCACTTTTATTGTCAAACTGCGTATTTGAATTACATTTCGTTGCAAAAACTTGCCATCGGACTTGTAAGAAACAAAAACAAATAATTTGAAATAAATATTCATGATGCATACATGTAAGACTATATATAATATTGCTTTAACCATTGTAAGAGATTGATGTTGGTTGATATTTACAGCTCAGTTCTGCATTATTTCTACAAAGACATTGTATTTACTGCTTTGGCTCTAAGGCTGTGTTGATGATTTGTGCAGTTGGGTCTGGACATGGAGGAGCTGCAGGACATTGAGGAAGATGCTGGCCTCGGAAACGGGGGGTTGGGTCGACTGGCAGGTGAGTTCACGCCTCCTCCTGTTTGGCTGCTGACAGACGGTGATGCTTAGTGCTCAAGACACTCTTTACTCACTCCATCTCACCCAACTTCCTGTTTCCTCAGCTTGTTTCCTGGACTCTATGGCCTCTCTGGGTCTGGCTGCTTATGGTTACGGTATCCGCTACGAGTTTGGTATCTTCAATCAGAAAATCAGCAATGGTTGGCAGGTATGATCACCTGGTGGAGTCTATGCCCTTTAAGCTTCAGTATGCAGAACTCAGACTAAATAGCACAACCCAACAGATGTAGGGCATTGGGACCAACAGTTGATGGTTTTATCTCTTGCTGGCCAGCCTTTGTGGCAGTTTCCACAGCACGTGTGTGACGGACCAGTGGTTGTTTTTCTTTTAAGCTTTTTCAGCTCCATCAGCATCAGAAAAACCTTTTCAAACACCTTTGTGTGTTTACTTTGTTGTTTTCAGATAACTGGATGCAAATTTGACGTGAACAGAATTTTAGCAGCAACAATTACAACCAACAGTTTTGTCTGTGGTGTTGCAGTGGTGGCATTCAGGCCCACTCTTCTCTGCAGAAATAATTTAGTGCAGCCACATTTGCAAGCATGCACTGCTCTTTTCAGGTCCCACCACTGTATCCCAATGGGACTGAAGTCCAAAATTTGACTAGGTCACTTCAGAACTTAAAATTTTATTCCTTTTCACTGTTTTGCTACATAACCCAGATGCATATTAATCCAGGGGCATACCAAGTCAAAGAACCTCTTACTCAATGAATTTGTCATCAGAGTTTAAAAAAGTAAACAATTTGGTAAAAATTTGTCTTTTTATTGGCTAAGAAGACAGAAACTAGAGCAACACTGAATCTGTGGATAGTTTTCCTGGTCAGTCTTTGAAACATTTGACCTGTAGTATGTAAGAGTCTAGTGGAACATTCCCATTACATGTTTAAAACTCCTAAATGATAAAGTGCTGCTTTTTCTGACCAACTGTCATCAGTGTCAAGTCTTTAAAGATTTTGCCAAGTGGAATTTAAAGTCATTACCTAGCTCCAATTTTCAACCTGATTTTTCAACACAAATAGATTTTGTTTTGTTCACTGACAAGTCAATGAGAGGTTGGTCAGTGGTATTAAGAGTGTGGCCCTTATCTACCTGTGCCAGTCATAAAGAAGACAAAATGACACCAAATGTCAACAAGCACAGATGAGGTGGACACAGCTGTATCTTTGCTGCTCAGCTTAAACAGCAGAAAATGTTGACACCTCGCTGTATATTTTTGATCACAACAAATCCGTACCACTGGGTTGTTTCTACAGGTGGAAGAAGCCGATGACTGGCTGCGTTATGGTAACCCTTGGGAGAAGGCTCGCCCTGAGTACATGCGCCCAGTCCACTTCTATGGCAGGGTGGAGCACACAGCAGAAGGAGTGAAATGGGTCGACACGCAGGTTAGTTGGAAAGGAGGCGAACCTGACACCAATACTGAACTGTAATTAAAGCTGTATGATAAACGCAGACAGTCTGTGGAAGTTGGGGAAGTTGCATTGTTATTCCTGAACAAAAGGATGAGGAACTGACACTTCTAACACTAATGTTCCAAGCAGAGAAAAAGAAAAACACTTTAACACTCAGTTCACAAACAGACACTCTCATACCTTAGCAGCTGAGAGACTGATGGTTCAAATCCCGGTCAAGGCACAGGTGTCCAGTGAGGACTCTTACACAATGCTGCTCTGCATACCTACTTCAATATGAGGGAATTTACAAATCTAAAGGCCACACCGGCTTGGATGTCACTCGGACTGACGAGGTCCATGTCAGGCTCTGGGGAAGCGACGCTCCCTGATGGCAAATGTGGGCTACTGGAGGAGACGAGCATCGGCTACTGGTAAGACTGTCAGACCCGACAGATCAGCCTGGATTGACTACAAGAGAGCCTATGATTCACACACATGGATGCCGGAATGCTTGGAGTTGTATGATATGAACAGGACACTAAGAGCCTTCATGAAGTCAAAGCCAACTGCACAAGTTCCCATCAAATGTGGCATTTAACAACGCGATGCACTACCACCACTGCTGTGTGGAATAGGTCTGAACCCCTCCACCAGACCAATCATCACCAGATCGGCTATGGATACCGGTTCCGAATACGTATATGCTGCATGTGACTCATCAAATAATATAATCCATGATGACGTAACAGTCACTCTACTTTAAATGTAAAAATTGTCACTTGTACATTTAAAGATGTCTGTCATGTGAAAATCAGCATTTTACTGATGCCAAAAGCTCTGATCATGCTAACCTCATACTTTAAACACAGTACAGAGAATAATCTAGTGTTAATTTTTTTTGTTTGTTTCATTTTATATTTGTTGTTGTAATTCAGGTGGTTCTGGCTCTTCCCTATGACACTCCCGTCCCCGGCTACAGAAACAACATCGTCAACACCATGAGACTGTGGTCTGCCAAGGCCCCCTGTGAATTTAACCTCAAAGACTGTGAGTATGCGCTGAAATGACTACCACAGACGTACGGCATGATTTTTGGGCTGTTAGGCCATCTTATCCAGTAGTGAGAGAACCAGTGAAATGGAGCAAACAAGCATGAGCTCCTCAACCTGCTGTTGTCCCACAGTTAATGTTGGTGGCTACATCCAAGCTGTACTGGATAGAAACCTGGCAGAGAACATCTCCCGAGTTCTCTACCCCAATGACAATGTAAGTGGATCTACAGTTCATTTCAGCTTCTGACTTTTGGCCCGGCATTCGTATACAGTGACACTGTGCTGTAACTTTCACTGAGTAGAGGATTAACCCTTTGATGCACAGAGTGGGTCAGGATATATCCATTTTCATTGGATTTGGGTCACTTTTGGCCCATGTTGCCCATCAAAGGGTTAACTAATCTTCAAAAGGCATGAAATTAAAGATGAAACATTCAATATTTTAAGGAGGATTTGTGCTTTCTTTTTTGTTTGTTTTAGTGTTAAAAAGGAAAGAAAAACACCATGCAAAAGTTTGGGCATCTCAAGAGATTTGAGCTCTGATAACTTTTAGCCAAAGTCTCAGACCTTACTTAGCTTCTTGAAGCTATGGCTTGTTCAGTCGTCATCATGAAGGCCAGGTGCTGTAAATTTCAAAGCTTTTTAAAGAGCGTTACCCCTCTAACTTTGTCCCAGCAGCAACGGCCTTCTCTTCAATGCTGCACGCACTCTGAATATTAAATTCTCTGACACCCATTAAGCAGGAATAGAGTATAAGAAGATGGCAAGAATGTTTTCAGGTAGCTGTTGCTGAAGTTCCAAATCAAATTGAGATCTAGAAGACCGAGAAACATTTCTTAGTGTACTTCTAGTTGGATTGCTAGAAAGGTAAATCAACCCCTAACCTACCTTGATGTCTGTTTTGTTGCTGTAGTCAAAGTCCAAATTTTCTTCCCATCAAGTGGCCAAATACTCAAATCTGAATAAAAGCCGATGCTGCTCTGCTTTTGAAATGTTTAAAAAGACACAAACACTTGTATTCTAATATGCCACCTTTTTAACAACCTTATAATTTAAATAGTTTAAGTCTGATGCTGTGTCTTTATTCAGTGGTGGAATACTGCTGCCCTGAACAAAAAACATAAATATTGCTGCTTTACATCTACCGATAAGAGGATTCAATTGCTTACATGGGTGTTTCTAGAATAATAATTGCAACTTTGCAGCTAGCTAGTTTTTATTTAAAACAGAAAAGGAGACTGTAACAGCGCTCCATGTTGTCTTCATCCTTCAGTTCTTTGAAGGGAAGGAGCTGCGTCTGAAGCAGGAGTACTTTGTTGTAGCAGCGACTCTTCAAGACATCATCCGTCGATTCAAAGCCTCCAAGTTTGGCTCCACAGAGTTCGTGCGATTGGACCTTTCTACGCTGCCAGATAAGGTGAGAGCTGCACCATGCTGTGATACTTGTTAAATTATGAACCATGTAGATGATGCTTTGCCCAAAGAGTTATTAGTGACAGTCGTGTTGGACTCGAAGATGACATTTTATTAATGTAATCATAGGAGGTCTGTTGTTTTTAGTTGCAATTTCCTCTTTGATACTTGTTCTACACAATTTTATTTTTTCTTTGTCTGCAGGTGGCCATCCAGCTGAACGACACCCACCCTGCTCTGGCCATCCCTGAGCTGATGAGGATCCTAGTGGACATTGAGAAGCTCAGCTGGGAGAAGGTAAATGACATTCTGTAGTGTTGTAGCATTAGACTCGAGCCTCCTATTCACAGCTGTAACGCCTGTATTTCAGCTGATTTTTTTCCCCTGTGGTCATTTTGTAGTAGCTCAGTCTGTTTGTATCTTCAAACACTGCAGCAACAGTGGCACAGAAGTATGTCAACCACGGCAGAGAAACGCATCAGTCAGAGGCTTGAGTAACCCACTGTAATAGGATGTAAGCAAATGAACTTGCTAATGTAGGATCAACTTGCATTCCAGATGTTTCTTTGAGTGAGGCTGCATTTCATGTGAGATAGTAGGTGTTTTTACTTTCTATTTTTGTGGATTTACAATTGCACATAAAATAAGAACACATTTTTTAATTGAAAAGGAAAAAAAATCCAAATAAAGCATGCTGGCTTGCAGACTCCAAATCAGACTTTATATAGGAGGACATACTGTGCCTTGGAACATCCCAAATCTTTTTTTTTTCTGGCAGTGTGACAATCTGAGCATTTGAATGCAACCGGAGTGATTGACGGCAGGCGTTAATTAACATTTTTGATTTGCTGATTTTCTTAATTTTGTGTCATTTTAATTACTTTTAGAATCAAATCAAATGTGCGATATCCCCGCCCCGCCAGACTGTGACTCTGTCCTCTTTGTGTCCAGGCCTGGGACATCGTGGTGCGTACCTGTGCCTACACCAACCACACAGTCCTGCCTGAGGCACTGGAGCGCTGGCCTGTTGACCTCTTCCACAACCTCCTGCCTCGACACCTGGAGATCATCTACGAGATCAACAGGAGACATCTGGAGGTATGAGAGGACTTATCGGCCTGAAGCTGCAGACTTTAAGAAACATTCAAATCGGTATCTACTCATTTTATTTCTGTGCACACAAATGATTGGATTTTACATTTAAAGCTCCACTTATCAGTATTTGTTTACAATGACAGTACATCATTTGACTATGCATAATAGAGAGGTTGCCTGTACTCTGTAATTTCCCTGAGCTCTGCAGATACTTTCAGATTTAGGGTGATGTTTTTTTTTGTTTTTTTTTTTTGTTTTTTTCTGGTGGTGACTAAAAGGAAATGGAATGTTGGACAAATCAAGAGGACACAAAGACATTTCCAAATGAATTCAAGTATTCTGTGTCTGCTGAATTAGTAGATATGTTTCAGAGATGTTACTTATTTCCTAAATGTTGTTTCCAGATTGTTCTGCTGCCTCACAGTGGCCAGTTTAAAAAAAACCAAACAATTAAAAATGGTGCTTTATCCTTACTAGGGATAGACTGATATGGATTTTTTTAGGGTCGATACCATTCCCCCGCCAATCACCCTTAGCCGATGGCCAATTTTCTTGAGCCGATATTGGGTGCCGATACTGCATTTGCTTCTTCAATTTAAATAAAAAAAAATGACATAATGATGATAAATATTACAGGTCTGAAGTTTAAAATAATGAACATTTATTGAACAGTAAAAAAAAATATTCAACAGCTTTGTTCAACTTTACCACACATACTTTCAAATGGAAAAAAAGTGTTTGGTGCCTCTAATTATTCAAGTAATATCTATAAAATATTTTAAGCATAAATAAAACAACTACTGTATGCAGTAGGATTCAGCTTTGTTCAACTTTACCACACACGGTTTCAAATAACCAAAGTGTTTGGTGCTTTTAATTCAAGTAACGTCTATAAAATAAAAAATATTTAGGCATCAGGGAACAGTCGACAAACCCACGTGCGCATCGGCCGATACAAGTTAAAAAAAAGAAAAAGCAAAAAACTCAAATATCGGCCAGCCGATGTATCGTCTATCCTTAATCCTTACCAGTATGACAATTTCCGTCTTCTTGAGTCTTTCTTGAATCAAAATTTGGGAATGTGCAACTAATGCTATTAGGACATAGTTGACGGAGAAATATCTCGGTAGGGAAAACCTTTCTTTCCCAGTTTGATTTTCAGTTGTAGAACTAACCAATTTTATGAGAAAGTTGATACTATTTTTACAGGATTAAAATATGCATAGCTTTCATTAACCTTTGTGCATCTGTCTTTACTTCTGCAGCGCATCACTAAACTGTACCCTGGAGACGTTGACCGTATGCGCAGAATGTCCCTGATCGAAGAAGGGGACGTCAAGAAAATCAACATGGCTCACCTGTGCATTGTGGGGTCTCATGCTGTCAACGGAGTGGCCCGCATCCACTCTGACATCATCAAAAGCACTGTGTAGGAAAAGCACAGCCTTGTTTCTTTCTCCAGCATCGTTTGTAGATATTTCTAGAAATGTAAATTTAGTGTGATAGTTTTTGTTTGGATTTTGGATATAACGTCCCAAATTGGTCTCTGATTGCGGTTTCACTCCTCCTCTAGGTTCAAGGATTTCTACGATGTCGACCCTCAGAAGTTTCAGAACAAAACCAACGGCATCACACCCAGACGCTGGCTGGTCATGTGCAACCCAGGCCTGGCTGAGGTCATCGCTGAGGTGTGCTTGCTGTTGATCATACAGACTGAAAGCTGTGAATTAGAACAACTTTGTTTGTCAGTCAGTGGTTATGAAAGTAAAGGTAGTGTTCATTTTATTCATTGACGATATTTGATGAGCAGCAGTTGGAGCATCTCTCACATGGCGTTTACCAACAATGGATCAAATAACTAATGTGGAAATGCTCATTTGTAAGGACAATCCCACAAAAAAAATTACTGTTTTCTCTTCACTTGACAGCTTTTTTGAGTCTGTTATTTTCATCAGGTTTACATGCACCAAACAGCAGAGACAGTCAGAAAACAAGTAGCTGGTAAACTTCACAAATCATCAAGCAGCTAAATATCAGTTTGTGGAGGCCAAAACAGAGTATCCACATACATGCGTGGACACAAACACAACTCCAAATGAATGCTGACATTTCTCCATCTATCCTGGATGTGCCTACATGCAGTTATTTACGAACATGTTAGCCGTAATGACTTTATTACATGATAAAATGTCAAGTATTGTATACCCCATTAAATGTTTAATTCCGCTTTAAGTTCAGTTTAGTTGAGCTCTGATCTTGACATGGTATCGGACATTTGAATCACTCCTTGTCACTGACCTTTTTTACTTCCAGAGGATCGGAGAGGATTACATCCGTGACTTGGACCAGCTGAAGAAGCTTCTGGACTTTGTGAACGATGACGCCTTCATTCGGGATGTCGCCAAAGTCAAACAAGTGAGAGCTTAACAGGCGTTGGAGAGATTCATTATATTCTTATGGTTTGTTTCTGACCACATCACTCTGAACTTCAAGGAGAACAAGATGAAGTTTGCTGCCTATCTTGAAGAGCACTACAAGGTGAAGATCAACCCCGGCTCCATGTTTGACGTCCAGGTGAAGAGGATCCACGAGTATAAAAGACAGCTGCTCAACTGTTTGCACATCATCACGCTGTACAATCGTGAGTGCTTTTTTTTTTTTTTTTTTGTGGAACATTTACAGAAAACAAATGTGGATTCACAGCTAAAAAAAAGCTTTTTTTTTTTTTTTCTTCAAATCAGGCATCAGGAAGGAGCCCAACAAGCCATGGATTCCCAGGACTATTATGATTGGAGGAAAGGTGAGCAGTGCTCAAGGCTAACTAGAATTCACCAGATTTAGAAGATGACCGAACAATGGTGTTTTTGTGTGTTCTTGCCATCCCACATCAACACATAGGTGAGAAGATGGGTATTAATTAGACGTCTGTGTGTTCACAACAAAGAGGTGCTAGAGATGGTTATTGTAGCTTGGAACAAAGACGGGGAAAGTAAACGGTGAAACTGCTTTCTAAAAAGGCATGAGATTAAAGATTTAAAGCATCAATGTTTGTCACAGTTTGGTATCAAGGCTTTAGAGGTATATTTTTAAACTTTGAACAGGACCAGCACTGTTACTCCAACTTGCAGTCTTTATGCTAAGCTAATTACATCTCACAAAGCATATTTACCAAAATACAGACTTTCTCCTTTCACAGATCGCCACTGTTGGTTTTAATTTTTCTGCAATATGGCAAAGAATGTTACTGCATACACACTGACTGAATAATTGTTACTGGGCTTTTTGATTTGTATTTGGTGTTTCTAACTATGTGGCTCTTTTGTGTTTCCAGGCAGCTCCAGGTTACCACACTGCCAAGATGATCATCAAGCTGATCACATCAATCGGAGATATCGTCAATAACGACCCTGTGGTGGGAGATCGCCTGAAGGTCATCTTCCTGGAGAACTACCGGGTCACTCTGGCTGAGAAGGGTAATGATAAATGTTAAGCTTGTACATAGCTATGTCATATAAAGGGTTCAACTGTCTGCTTGCATTTTTCTGTTTGAGGCTGCAGTATAATGCATTAGTTATGTGCATTCTCTTACATTTGTTTTCGCTGTGCAGTCATCCCTGCAGCTGATCTGTCGGAGCAGATTTCCACAGCTGGCACTGAGGCCTCTGGCACTGGGAACATGAAGTTCATGCTGAATGGCGCCCTCACCATTGGTACCATGGATGGTGCCAATGTGGAGATGGCAGAGGAGGCTGGAGAGGAGAACCTCTTCATTTTTGGCATGAGGGTGAACGATGTGGAGGAAATGGACAAGAAGGGGTGAGCTTAAGAATGGCGTAAATTCATAAATGTGTGTCATATTGAACTGGCTCTGCCTCCCATTCTGTTTTTGGAAACCTGCAGTCTGTGAGGATGATATGGCCAAATAAGATGCGATAGACCTTGGTCATTGAAAAGCAGGATTTTAAATTCTATCCTGGATTTTACGGGGAGCCGTCTAAGAGAAGCCAATATGGGAGAAATATGATTTCTCTTACTGGTTCCTGGATTTTTAAGAGCATTATTGTGACAACCTGATAACAGGGAATTCCAATAGTCCAGCCTAGAAGTTACAAATGAATGGACTAGTTTTTCAGCACCACTCAGACAGGATTTTGACAATATTATGAAGGTGAAAGAAGGGTTTCTTACAGACATGTTTTGTATGGATGTTAAATGGCATATCCTTGTTTAAAAATAAATAAATAAATAATCTCCAAACTTCCTCACAGTAGAACTGGAGGCCAAGGCAACGCCATCCAGAGAAACTATCTGGTACCAGATAGTGTTCCTGAGGTGATTGGAGCCAAATGCAATAATCTCAGTTTTGTCTGACCTTAAGTGAAGAAAATTGCAAGTCTTTGAGGCCTTTCTGTCCTGAAGACATGCCAGGAGTTTGTCTAACTGAACTTGGTGTGCAGGGAGGCAAGAACTGTCTTTAAAATGGATAATTGACTGAAACAACCAAGCTGGCATGACTTATTGCACAAACCAAATCCTCAACAAAACATTAAACTTGTAAGTGAAGGTTGATGCTTAGAGGCCATTTGTTATTTCTCATCGTGAAGGTCATTTTTTTAAAAAGCAACACGAAGGTAATGGAAAGGAAGGAGAAACTTGCTTGAAACGTTAAAGGAAAGGCTAGCTTATTTCTGAAGTCTACATTTTGTGAGTCGCACTCTAAAAACAAACCCTAACCCAGTGTTTGACCATCTGTTGCTCTCAGTTATGATGCTGTGTCGTACTACAATCGCATCCCCGAGCTGAAGAAGGCGGTGGACCAGGTATCAGGAGGTTCCTTCAGCCCCGGACAGCCTGGCCTCTTCAAAGATCTCGTCAATATGCTGATGCACCATGACAGGTTAGAGCTCATTTATGCTGATGCTGTCGAAGCCGTACTTTGCTGACATGTAGCACAGTCATGCAGTGTCATCGCTGTCAGCCACTTTAAAGTGGCCGTGAACAAGCCAAAAATCTGCCAGTCGTGAGAGTGACTTCTTCGCTTATGTCAAGTGCGACAAGTCAGCAGCTCAACTCTTACTGGTGCTGTTTGCTAAATGCTGAGCCCACAGAAGACTGGTTTCATAACAGATTTGTGTATCTGGATCTCATTAATGTCCCATGATTGTAGTATTTATTTATATGAAAAGGCTTCATCTTGTCCATTTTATCTATTCTGCAGGTTCAAAGTGTTTGCAGACTATGAAGACTACATCAAATGTCAAGAGAAAGTCAGTGCTCTTTACAAGGTTTGTTGACCCTCAGCAAAAAGGAAATCGAGGGCAGCTAAAAAGAAGCTTTAGCCTCTTGTCAGTCTGATACAGCATGATGATGCTGTGACGTGTAATTATTTAAACCCTTTGTACATATGGTGTATATTCTGTTCTGTCAAATATCTGCTATACCTCCATTCACCTCCATATTGTGTATATACAGCAGAGTTTAAAAGTCAGATCTCTTATGAAGATACTTGTAAATATGCATTTGTTTTGACTTTGCCAGTCTTCAAGTACTCCGTAAATGTTCAGAGGTCAGGTGACTGGAGTAAAGTTCATGACATTCAGCAAGCCTTGGTCTTCAAGTTGAAGCTTTTCAATGTATTTGGGCTCATTATCCTGTTGCAGTATCAATCTTTTGTACACAGAGATGCAAAGCAGATGGTCGAGCATGTCTCTGAAGAATGGAGTGCTACTTCCCTTTGTACAGAATGAAATCTGTTTATTTCAGACTTCTTGTTGGTGTTTTCCCTCCTAAAAAGGGGCTTAGAGATGCTGCCCGTCCTCTGAGAGAACAGTAAGACAGGAAGTGTTTGGACAGGATTTTTATTGATTGGACCTTTTTTTTAATTTTTTTTATTTAGCAAATTCTATATCTGAAGAAGAGCAAAGGATGACTTATTGATCTTAGATGGTGTGATCACTGTTAGTCTGCCTGATCATGTCTAGCAGACACTTTTATCCAAACCAACGTACATCTGAGAGTAGCTGTCATACAAGAAGTTAAAGTGTGAGAATAGGAGCGTGGTGCCTGTAAGGGGGGAGGTGTTAGGAATTTCTTTTGTTTTTGCAGTCTGTCAAGTGAAGAGCTGGTTTTTAGTCTTTAAAGACTTGGAGGGATTCTGCAGATCAGAGTTTGGTAACTTGCTCTACCACCAGGGAACCACAGAAAGAGTCCAGCTATCGCCCGGCCCTGTTGGGGTGGTTGTATCAGGAGGTTTTTGTTGGCCGAGCGTCGTGAGTGGGAGGGAGCGTAGATCTGAATGAGATATCGGGTAGGAGGGAGATGTTTTCATTGCAGTTTTGAATAAAAGTGTCAGATTTTTTTAATCTTATGCGCCCAGCAACTGGAAGCCAGTGAAGCTCTGCCAGGAGTTGTGCTGCATGTTCAAACGGGAAGGGTCTGATCCTCCTGATGTTGTCCAGGGCTAATTGACAAAACAGAGTCCACATGAGCCTTGAAGGTTTGTTGATCATCGATCATGACATCCGGGGTTTCTGGCAGACTTTGTGGGCTTGAGTTGGGTTGATTCAAGCTAGATGTTGATTTCTGGTTGTATAGAGGGACATGCTGGGATGACAAAGAACTCAGTCTGGGAGAAGTTGAGTTGAAGGTGGCTTTTTTTTTTTTTTTTTTTTTTTTTTTTTTTTCCATCCATGCTGAGACACTGAGATCCAGGCAGAGACAGTGTAGTCATCCAGGGGGAACGGCAGTTTTAGATGCAGCTGATCCAGTTTCCAGTGTTTTAGCATACCATGCACTGCCCCTTAAACTTTCAGTCACTGATGACTTAACATTGAGAAAGCCTCTCATGTTGTTGTTTTTTCATTTCCAATGTAAACTCTGCCTTGTAACCACTCCTCTATGTATTAACAGAACCCTAAGGAGTGGACCAAGATGGTGATCCATAACATTGCTGGCTGTGGTAAATTCTCCAGTGACCGCACCATTTCCCAGTATGCCAGGGAGATCTGGGGAATGGAGCCAACTTTGGAAAAGATTGCTGCTCCAGATGATCCTCGCTAAACCGAAACGCCTGCCTTCACCACCTCACTGTTTAGCTCAGAGATGATTAATATAGTTTTTTCACTGTGGCATTATTTCTTTACTGAACCCTTTGTAACCTCTGCTGCTTCCACTTTATTTTGCACTAACACGTTAAAATGGGCTATTTAGTAACGGTTTTGGGTTGGGTTTTTTTTTTCCTCTCCGCACCAGCAGTACATATCCTCAATGTTGGGTGAAAACCTCATCTTCCTGGAGACTGTGGAATCAAATCAAAACTTGTCTATTTATATAGCATATTTAAATCAACCTCAGTTGACCAAAGTGCTGTACAAGTTCTCAGACAGGCAGCCACAAAAAATGTGTGCAAAAAGCAAGGTGGGATAAGATGTGAACTGTTTGTAAAGCAAAATAAAATGCTAAAATAAGGCAAAAGGGTAGTCGAGCGTATGATCATTTTTGGAGATAAAGTTGAAGAGGATACATTTTTGCTATAATTCAGTGAGATACAGACTGTGTTTAAAGGATGGAGGTAGTCACTATGGTGTCACCCACTGCTTTGTGAACTGCCATTTTGGAACCTACCCGTTGCCGTGTTGGTCTTTTGAAACCAAGATTTCTGCCCTAGAAAGAACGATGCGTAATTTTCTATTTTCCTCTAAATGGGACCAAAATTTGCCTAATGAACATCATGAAGGGAAATATTTGCTAAGGTAACAAATCAGGTGCGAAGTAGAGTCCTTTTCTTATTGACTTCTACACAATTGGAGAAGTTGTCCCCTGTTGGCTGAAAAAATGGCGGTTTAAGGTACTTCCACATTGGCTTCGCTTTTCAAACATGAAGCTTGTCCATCTTTTACATGCAGTCTGTAGCGAGAGAGTTCCATTAACCACAGAGGTGTGAAATCTCCCCACCTTCATGAGAATTCTTCACTTAAAATGGGAACATAAAAGGTATTCCCTTATTTTGCTGTTGTGCACAGTGGCACCTTAAATCCCATTAAGGTGAAATTTAGGCTTTTTTTTTTCGAGCGCTTCAGCAAAATTGGGGAATGTATCTTTAACCAAGATTTACACAACATTCCCCTTCTACGTCAGTGTCTATGGCTACCTAAAGCCAGTATAAATGCAGAAAAACCTCAGCACTGTTATGGTTCCAAACCAGTCATGTCTTCCGTGGAAGGGAGTAGGAACCCAGTGGTCAAGTGTGAACCACCGCCTTACAGAAGCACTGTGACTAGATGATGTTGAACGGAAGTCATGTTCACAGCACATTAACGTTCATAGTGTGAGACTCCCCAACTGCTCCGTTAGTGTTTTCTGAATGTATCTATTTGTGTGTGTATTTGTAGTATTGTTAATGATTGAGGAGCCCTGCAATGCAGATCTATCTCCTCAGCATGCTTGTGTGTCTCCTGCTGTAGTCTGTTCCTAAAAGTGACCTGTAATAGAAAATAACAAAGTCTTCTTTACCTAAAACCTAAGTGACTGAATTTATCTTTGGACGATTTGTGTTCTCCAGTGTACTTCTGTGTGTAACATTTGAGTCTGACATTATGGATTTGTGCTCCATTGATGTACTGTTACAGCATCCTGTCCTCCTCCAGCTGCTGCACACGACTGAATGCTGTGGTGCTGCAGAAACTGTTGTCCATAACACTGAACCCAGCACTGTCTCTGCCAGGCAGTGCTTCCCTTTTTTAGTCAATAAATGACAAACATCAGCAGCTGAGGCGTCTCTGTTCACTGTTATGTCTCTGTAGTGATGCATTTAAAAAAATCCATTCATTTGGCTGAAGTTCAAGGTTTATACGGTGAAATTCAACACTTCGTTTATACCAGGGGTGTCAAACATGTGGGCCAAAACTGGCCCTCCAGAGGCTCCAATCCGGCGTGCAGGACGACTTTGTGAAGTGTAGAAATTACACAGAAGACATTAATTGCAAATTTTTAAAACTATAAATTTCAAATAATTTCTCGACCATGAAAAGTTGTTTTGATCATAAAATACTAGATTGCTCATTGTTCTTTTGTTGTTTCGTGTCTCATATTTTTGTCATATGTTGTCTTGTTTTTTGCCCTTTAGTCATGTTTTTGTCATTTTGTTTCCTTTTAGTTTTGCTGGTGTTTCTTGTATTATTTTTGTCCTTTTTTTGTTTTGCTTTATTCGTTATTTTGTGCATCATTTTTGTCATTTTGTGGTTTTTTTTGTCTTGCTTGTGTTGTCTTTTTTTGTTGCTTTGTAACTTTGTCTAATTTTTGCCTTTTTTGTTTTGTTTCATGTCATTTGTCTCATGTTTGTCATTTTGTTTCTCGTTTTTGTCATTTGGTGTTTCCTTTTTTCTCGCTTGTGTTTTTTTGTCTTATTTTTGTCATTTTGTTTTGTTTCTCGCTTTTGTCATTTTTTGTCCTGTTTGTGTCATTTGACTATTTTTTGCAGATTGTTTTTAGCTTCTTAGTCAAATTTTTTTGTCATTTTCTCGCTTTTGACATTTTATGTCCTGTTTAATTCCTGAAATGTGAACATTTTCAGAATGTGCTTTTTTGCACTAAAACAAATGGAAAAATTTGAAGTCGGCGTTATTTATTGATTATTATGCTGTGATTTTACTGGTCCGGTAGCCTAGCCGCGCTAGACAACCCACGGCAATGAATTTAATTCTCTGCCAGGGTGGGTCTAGTTACCCTCCATAAACCTCGAGGTTGGATGCTCCTAAAACTGGCCGGACGAATCACCATGAAGTGTAGAGTCAGAAGGCGGGCGTAACTAAGTGATGACAGAGGCGCGACGATTCTGACAGAAACAACCGGAAACAACTAGCCTAGCCGCGCTAGACGACCCACGGCAACGAATTCAATTTTCTGCCAGGGTCAACAACAAAAACAACAGTCGTTGAGCTCCATTAGCACCGACTCTGAATAATCTTTCTGTTAACATGTCTGTAATATACTTGAGCTTCACCCATTGACTGTATAAATAAGGCTTCACTGAACTACCGCATCCTCTGATTTCCGGCGCTCTAGGAACTACGTCAGCCTATTCGTTGCACTGATTGGTTGTATACCTACCCAATTGCTGCAGAGTGATTTGATAGACAACCTTTTAGCCCGCCTCCCTCCCTGTTGAGAGTTCCTAGACCCTTGTGTCTTCAGACCTGGGTCTAGCGCGGCTAGGCTACAGGTCTGGCCCACTTGAGATCAAATTGGGCAGAATGTGGCCCCTGAACTTGAATGAGTTTGACACCCCTGATATAAACATGTTAATTCAGAATCCTTCACGTTGTTAACCCAATAAACTGTCGATAAATTTTAGTTAAAGTTTCCCTTTTTGACCAACAATCTACACTCACCCAAAATGTCAAACCAGTTTTTAGCCATATTTTCAAATTTATTAAACATTAAAAATGGATGGGATGATGCAGTAAGTGGTGATCAGAGATACCTGCAGAAAAGAGAAAACACACTGGGAGAGAAAAGAGATTTGGTGACGTGAAATGGTGGGACATACATGCATGGAATGTTAAGTTAATGAGAAGTGCTCGGTGCATCATTGGACGACTGCTGCAGACTTTTATTTTTAATAGTTGCTAAGATATTGTCACTCAAACAAGGCCTCGAATTAAAAGAAAAAGGTGCTGAATGTGAGTTGACGGGCAAGTTTAAAAAACTTTTGTGGAAATATTTGATAATTCCAAGGTGGAGTTAAGGCAGAAGTACGATTGCAACAGCACGCCATCAGTGTTATCGAGATTTTCATTCAAATTTTATGCACTTAAAATGTCAGACAAATCAGAAATGGTGGAGTAAATAAAGATATGAAATGAAAGTCTCTGCAGTTGTAGGTCTTGTCAAGCCAGACAATACAAAAAGAGAGCCTGACCATGACAAACCTGCTCAGTAGTACACAAGTCTGGACTCTCTCACGTCTGCAGTGCTGTAGTGTGAAGTGAGATTAGTGGTTAGTAAGGCACACTAGCAGGGGCGGATCCAGATTAAGTTAAGTGGGGGGGGGCACAGGGGTACAACAGATATTTTGGGGGGACCACTGAAAAGTTGTAAGAAAAAATGAAAGCTGCAACCGACCTCATGTTTTGTTTAATTTTTTGGCTCTTTAACCCAATAGGAAAGCTGTATATGACCTTTTCATTTTGGACTGTTAACATTCAAATTATGATGGACTTGTTTTCTTGTTTTTGTGAATTACAACAACATCAGCTGCAGCATCTGCCTGTTATGTAAAATTAGCAAGCTCAACAACAGAATCCTGAGGGCAATTAAGTGACAAATATTTTGCAAGAACAGCACGATATACAACCCTGTCAATTTCAACTTCTTAGAATGTTTACTGACAATTATCACACCTAAAATAAGAAACAATATTCTGTACTTTTAACAACTACTTCTCAGCTGTAAACCATAAACATCACAGGGTTCTGTATGCTAATCAGTCTAAATCAAAATGAGTACTACCCAATACACAGTGAACAACAACAATTTGTACCCTTGATCTGTGGTAAAATCATCTGAAATGTTCTGTGCAGTAATGTAAATTTTAAAATACAATAAAATACAGTAAGCAGCACTCGATACATTTAATAGTAAACCTGAAAACAATAATAAACAGTAAAGATATTCCATATTCTTAAGTCATTTAATAGTGCACAGCTCAGCAAACATCATAGTGTTCTGCATAGAAATCACAAAAAGCTGCTCTCACTAATCTTTCACAGTGAGCAAGATGTTCTTGTGTTGCAGGTCCATGGACCAGATGTGGACATCGAACAGACTGGGGGTGGTCTTTTCAGCTGAACTAAAGGCAGACTTTGTGATTTTTCTGCTCACATGTTGTGTTGTTGTAAACTTTCTCTTTCAAATAAATAGCCTCCTAACTCCCTGAAAACCAGCGTTTGTCCTGTTTTTGTGTCAGTAACACACCATAATATGACGTTTTTACAGTGAAGGTTCTACTATGGAACCAGTTTGACATGTTCAGGCGTTCTTTGTGTGAAAACTCAGAGATTTCAGGTATCTGAAGGTGGTTTTCAACTTTCTCTGTTAACTTTCTGCTTCAACTTTAAACTAAATTTACTTCACTAAGCCAGCCCTCTGGACTTCCAGTAAGCTGTGTTCCTATTGGCTGTCCAGGTGGCTGCTTGGTGTTATCAGGAACACCTGAGCAGCTCAGTGTCTTCCTGCTTTATGTCTCCAGTCAAACATTTCCTCTGCTCCTCTTCACTGAACTGGGTTTGACTCCGTTGCTTTAGTTTGTTCTTTAGGCGTTGGCTTGCAGCTTCCAGCGGTAAAATCCTCTTTAATGTGTTTCAGGGCTTTGTACTGGATAGTTGTCTTGGTAAATGTGGTTCTTTAGCCACAGTTAGCACATGGTACTAATGTGTGCAGTGATTAGTGGATTTGGTGCAGCTGAGTTGTGTCTTTATCTTGGCTGTAGTGAGTCTGTAGAGGTTTTTGGTCAGACACATTCTGTATTCTTGTTTGTGAACCAGCGTTGGTTGTCCAGAAGGTAAGAGTTCCTGTCCTGATTCTCTGTTTAAAGAGCTTCTCTGGTAGGCTGCAGGAGACTTTAGCGTTTGGGTTGTGCTAGTTTGGTTTTTGTACGGTTTCATCTGGACGACTATCTTGAGGCCCCTCCATGTGGTTTAGTGAGGTTTTCTGTAACAGTTCTACAAAGCAACCTGCAGCAGAAGAAACTTTGAGAGTTTTTAGGAAGTTCTGGAGACCAGACTTTAGAGCAGCAGAAACATTTGTCAGCAGTTTGAGCAGGAGAAGGTGAGCTTCAGGGTAGAAATGAGAAGGAAACCTTCTTGACCCGTGTGGTGAGGTCCTGTACCAAGAGTTTGAGCAGGTTGTGAAGAGTCTGTAGTTCTTTAGTCTGAAAGCACAAGAAGAGTTGATTCATTAAAGGAGAAAACAGGAGATATTGTTGGTTCTTCTGTTGCTCTGCAGTTTCCTCAGACTGAATATCAAGTTTCTATTTTAAATGATTTACCGTGTGAGCCCAAGAAGACTTCAATAAACTCCCTCCATCCCCTGAACACAACATACTTTATTATCATGTTAATTTTTTTTAAGTATGTTGAGTTTTAATCAGTTTTTTCTCTTTGCTTGTTTAGTTTTGTCAACTGTGTGGAAGGTGCTAAACAAATAAAGTTGAATTGATAAACTAAATAATTGACTAACTCATTGTGACAACAGAAGTATTTTTATTGTGATTTAAGGGTTTGTTTAATTTTTAAGGTTGGGGTTAAAATCTTGACAAAAAAAGATTAAAGAAAAGCTACATTAAAAAAGCAATTAAATCAAAGGAAAAAAATTGACAGAATGTTTAAAGAGAATTTTAAACATTAAATACAATTAAATTATATTAAACAGACAAATATTTAATTAGATAATAAAACAGAAGATAAAACATGTAATTGTGAAATTAAATGTTTTTAAACAAAAACATTAAACAATAAATATGAAAAATTTTAGATAATTAAAAATTTAAAAATAATTGAAGAAGAATATTAAACACATAAAAAACATTTAATTGAATGATTAAACTGTTAAAGGCAAAATATTTAATTAAAAAATTAAATGTTTTATTTGAAAATTAAATCTTAAAGACAATAAAACTTTAAATGGAATTAAAGAGAAATACAGTGAAGCAAATAAAAGAAAATTAAACATTAAAAGGTGGTGAAACATTTAAAAAGAAAAACCTTCAAGATTTAATCTAAAAATAAAACATTGGGAAAGAAAAGAAAATTTTTCAAACAAGCCGATAAAACATTTGACAAAACAACAATTAAAAATTAAAAAGGCAAAACATTTCAAATGCAAAGCAGACATTAAAAAAGAATTAAAGGTGAGAAAAGAGCAAAACTAAACATTTAATAAGAATCAAACTAAAGACAAAACATTTGAAAAGACACCAGTTAGACCTTAGAAGATCAAATTAAACAGAAGAGACAATAAAATGATCAAAAAGAACAAAAACAGATAAAGGTCTTAAAGTGTTTTCTAGTCTGAAATGAAAACATCAAGTTGTTTCTTCAAACATTTCCTCTTTCTGTGTCCTTGGTTTGATTGTGGACAGATTTACTAAGAACTCATTTCAGAAAACTGCTTTCCAGATAAAGTCTACTAATAGTTGAAGGCATCGATCAAACTAATGTTACCTTCTGATCTCCACAAACTTTACTGTTCAGTGAAGAGAATCAAAGTTTGTTCAGGATTTCTAAAGAACCCACAGGTGAAGGTCTGAGAAGAACTCAGATGGATGGTCTAAATGTGAAATCAAGACTCATGGTCACAAGTTTTAAGGCTTCTGTTAACCACAAAGTTCAAACTAACAGAACTGCTGAGAAACTTTTAGAACTTCAGTCCTCAGACTGTCTGAAGGTTCAAACTAACAGAGAGGTGCTGAGAAGCTTTAAAGATTTCAGCCCTCGGACTGCCTAAAAGTTCAAACGAGCAGTGAACTACTCATGAACTTAGAAGGTATCAGTCCTCAAACTGTCTGAAAGATAAATCTAACAGAGATCTACTTTGGGACTTATAAAATTTCAGCTCTCAGACTGTGTGAAAGCTCAGGTCCTGAGGACTCGGGAGGTCTGGAGGCTTTGGAAAGTCTTGGAACTGAGGGTTCAACCCTCCAGCACAAAGGCTGAAGTCCAACCTCCTGAGAAAAAGGGTCGAGTCGAAACTCAAGTTAAAAAAAAAAACTTGAAAACGGCAAAAAATCGATGATAAATACGCAAAAAAAAGCAGTTTTAGTGTCTGAGTGAGTAGCTCAGGAGGTAAGAAGAGAGACTACCAAGTGGAAGGTAGTAGGTTCAAGACCCACCACCTGCATTTTTCTTTCTTTGTCTGTCTAAGTTTTACAGAAAATTTGAGAAGGGCCTGGTCTTGAACCAGCAACCTGCAGCTTCATAGGCAAACCCTTAACTCACTGAGCTACAGATCAGATAAATAAAAATAATTTCGTCGTCCCTTTGACATCGTAGTTTCCGTTCCTAATAAAGTGACCACATGGGTGGAGCCAAGGCGGAGTCTGGGTGGAGTCAGGGCAGAGAGTAGGAGGGGAGGTGGGTGGCGGCCTCCCCTCTCTACCCCCCACCTCTCCCCACCGCCCCCCTCTACTCCCCCACTGCCCACCACACCTTCCCCTGCCCGACGAGTTTTTCGAAAATCCGAGTCTCGACGAGTTTTCCTGAGTTTCAGGAATTTCCAGGAGGTCGGAGGCAGAACAAGTCATGAAGAGGTGTTGAAGTCGGTGAGGATGGAGTGACTTTTAACAGCGTCTAGAAGGAAGACGACCAGAAGAGCAGGTCTTTAACCAGCATCCCTAAAATCCATGGAAATGAAGGGAGGTCAACTTTTATCAGCCTCCATCCAGATGTTCAACTTGATATCTTTACTTTGAGATTTTTAGCACCACAAACCTTTAGTACCAAAC
This sequence comes from Acanthochromis polyacanthus, assembly GCF_021347895.1. Taxonomy (NCBI): domain Eukaryota; kingdom Metazoa; phylum Chordata; class Actinopteri; family Pomacentridae; genus Acanthochromis; species Acanthochromis polyacanthus. The sequence goes on from NC_067135.1 coordinate 18,281,285, forward strand.
TTTATTATCATTTATTAGGACTTTCATGGAATCCACCAGCAGATTTGGTTTTTGTTGAGAAACTTTATTCTTGTCGTCGTGGGACTGCAGGATTTAAAACTGTTCCTTCTATTTGACCATGTTTATTAGTTTTAGTGGAGAAAGTTATTTTAATTGTTGATCAGTCTCTTAAAAACCAAATAATAAATTGGATTAGTCAAGAGGTTTAAATTTCTTACTTTGTCATGTTTTAAATTTGACAAAAAAATATAAAAATAAAGCGTCTTGAGACAATTTGACCTGTAATTGGCGTTGTATAAATAAAATTGAATTAAAATTCTATGTATCTTGTAATGTTAGAGGAATTCAGCCATATATGTTGGAAAACACATTTTCTGTCCATTAATCTGTTGATTGTTTTCTCCAGTAATTCATTTCTTGTTTTGGTTTATCAAAGGTCACACCCAAATATATTCAGTTTACTCTCATAAAAAACAAAAAGATTTACATTCATAATGCAGGAATCAGGCAGTTTTTTACTTTTTATCTTAGTTTAGTCAGAAAGATAGTTGATAATGTGTGAATTGTTGCAGCTTGTGAGCCGTAAAAGGTTTAAATCTTTGGGGCCGAGTGTCAGAAAACATTTAGAAACCAACATCAACAAAACATTCAAAGATTTGAACATCATTAAAGGGAAATCCAACTTTTTCATGACAATGTCTAATAAAAGGACATTTATTTCCAACGTAAATGTGTGATATTCAGCCTCTGGAGCTTCTCTTCACATCGTCTTCCCCCCGGACTGGTTTGGTCGGGAGCATGTGCAACAAACACCTGAAAAACTGCACTTTAACATCAATGAATGACACTGAAGTTTAATCTCTACATAAATGAGACTGAGTCTGGATATGCTGCTCTGTCATTAACTCCTAAGTTTAGGGAAAGTTCAAACAAAAGAGGACAGTTCAGATAAGACTTGAGAATGAGCTTATTTTGAACAAACATCTCAGACTTTCTGAGCTTCAGCACCTCTAGCAAGATATTTTAACAACAAGCAACTCAAGAGAACCAGAAGTTGGAGAGAGTTAGCTTTAGCTGAGCCAAAGAACATGTGGGACGCTAACCTAGCAAACATTTCAGACTTTTCTCTGTGAATTCTGAGAAATAATTTCCTATTTAATGACAGAGCTACACATCTGAACTCAGTCTCATTAAAACCGACTCTAATTCAGTGTCATCTATCCATATTAAAGTGCAGTTACCCAAAACGTTTGTTGCATGAGCTCCAACAAAACCTGTCCAGGTAGAAGGCCACTTTGACAAACAGGAAGTGGAAGATTCCAAGCAGATTTATAGAAGGGGGAACCGGACTGTACTCGACTGTGTGGTCGAGTATAGAGGGGTGTTTTGTGGGTTTTTAAGGCTGATAATGATTATTAGTGAGACATTTGGAGGAGATATTCATTTGCAGTAAATGAAAGTATTTAAAATCTTGGAGTTAAACTTAGAAGAACACAAACTCTAACCGAAAACTTTGTTGATACGTTTTTGTTTTGTTTCCAGATGTTAAGTTAAAGGAGTTTTATTGGTGACGTATAACCGATCAAATCACTCCAGAAGACAGAGCGACCACAGCTAGATAAAGGTTCAGAGCCAAAGTAGTGGAGCCAATGTACCGTAAATCAGTAAAAACTAAAATACTGATTATCAGTAAATCAGTCAGCCCACAATTACTACGATTCTACAATGTATGTCTCTTTACTTTGACTTGTTATTTGTACAATATACGATGTATATGATGGCATTTTTTCATACCAAAGGCTATACTATGATGTTTTCTCAGAGACATACTATGCGACTCTGTTTGTTCTGGCCCTGGGCCGCTGCTCTCCTCCTCTGGTGTTTTCTGGATTGTACTCAGCTGCATGCCTTCGTCCACCCGGCCTCCGTTGATTCGTCCCACCTGCCGTCTCTGGAGCTGAAGCTGGATTGGATCAGAACGAAGTACAGTCCAATCATGATGCCAGCTGCCTCTTAAAAGGCTTCTTCATCTGGCGGCACTTCTTCTGAGGGGAAGCTGAGCTTCAGCAGAACTTTGGAGATGTGTTCCAGAGGTTGGTGGATGTGTGGGGAGATAGAGAGGGACCTTTGAATAGTTCAGAAGGAAAAACAGGGAACCCATTGGTAGTTTTAGTTTAGGGTGCTTCTGTGGTGTGTTTTTGGGTTTTAAGAGGTGAACAGGAAGAGTTTTTTTTTTTCGTATTGATGATCTTTTACTTTGTTCCTGGTTGGAATGCCCATCAATGTCAACGTGAAGTTCACTTTTAGTTCTGTTGATTTATTTTTATTTTACTAACACCCATTTGCTTTTAACCCCCTCACATGTTGTGTTGTTGTAAACTTACTCTTTCAAATAAATACTCGTCTAACCCTCTGGAAACCGGCATGTGGTATGTTTTTGTGTTGCTCCTCACCTACTTCAAGACAGCCGGGACAGAACAACGTTGTGGGGACCAAAGGCTAAAATCCGGCGTTTTTAGAAAGACACGCTATACTATGATGTTTTTAGAACGATCTCTTATACGATAGGCTTTTATAATTGACATATTACATGACTTTGTTTGTTTTAGGTTTTTTTTTTTTTTTTTTTAGCAACATATTATAAGAATTTGAACAGTTTTCAAAATTACTAAACTTTTACTTCTGCAATGAACTATTACACACGTGGACAAAATTGTTGGTACCCCTCAGTTAAAGAAGGAAAAACCCACAATTCTCACTGAAATCACTTGAAACTCACAAAAGTAGCAATAAATAAAAATTTATTGAAAATTAAATAATCAAAATCAGCCATCACTTTTGAATTGTTGATTAACATAATTATTAAAAAAAACAAACTAATGAAATAGGGCTGGACAAAAATGATGGTACCCGTAACTTAATATTTTGTTGCACAACCTTTTGAGGCAATCACTGCAATTAAACAATTTCTGTATTTGTCAATGAGCGTTCTGCAGCTGTCAACAGGTATTTTGGCCCACTCCTCATGAGCAAACAGCTCCAGTTGTCTCAGGTTTGATGGGTGTCTTCTCCAAATGGCATGTTTCAGCTCCTTCCACATATGTTCAATGGGATTCAGATCTGGGCTCATAGAAGGCCACTTTAGAATAGTCCAACGCTTTTCTCTCAGCCATTCTTGGGTGTTTTTGGCTGTGTGTTTTGGATCGTTGTCCTGTTGGAAGACCCATGACCTGCGACTGAGACCAAGCTTTCTGACACTAGGCAGCACATTTCTCTCCAGAATGCCTTGATAGTCTTCCGATTTCATCGTACCTTGCACACTTTCAAGACACCCTGTGCCAGATGCAGCAAAGCAGCCCCAAAACATTACTGAGCCTCCTCCATGTTTCACCGTAGGGACAGTGTTCTTTTCTTCGTATGCTTGGTTTTTGAGTCTATGAACATAGAGTTGATGTGCCTTACCAAAAAGCTCCAGTTTGGTCTCATCTGTCCAAAGGACATTCTCCCAGAAGCTTTGTGGCTTGTCAACATGCATTTTTGCAAATTCCAGTCTGGCTTTTTTATGAGTTTTTTTCAGCAGTGGTGTCCTCCTTGGTCGTCTCCCATGAAGTCCACTTTGGCTCAAACAACGACGAATGGTGCGATCTGACACTGATGTACCTTGGCCTTGGAGTTCACCTTTAATTTCTTTGGAGGTTGCTCTGGGCTCTTTGGATACAATTCCAACGATCCGTCTCTTCAATTTGTCATCAATTTTCCTCTTGCGGCCACGTCCAGGGAGGTTGGCTACTGTCCCGTGGGTCTTGAACTTCTGAATAATATGAGCCACTGTTGTCACAGGAACTTCAAGCTGTTTAGAGATGGTCTTATAGCCTTTACCTTTAAGATGTTTGTCTATCATTTTTTTTCGGATGTCCTGGGACAATTCTCTCCTTCGCTTTCTGTTGTCCATGTTCAGTGTGGTACACACCTTTTCACCAAACAGCAGGGTGACTACTTGTCTCCCTTTAAATAGGCAGACTGACTGATTATGAGTTTGGAAACACCTGTGATGTCAATTAAATGACACACCTGAGTTAATCATGTCACTCTGGTCAAATAGTTTTCAATCTTTTATAGAGGTACCATCATTTTTGTCCAGGCCTGTTTCATTAGTTTGTTTTTTTAAATAATTATGTTAATCAACAATTCAAAAGTGATGGCTGTTTTTGATTATTTAATTTTCAATACATTTTTATTTATTGTTACTTTTGTGAGTTTCAAGTGATTTCAGTGAGAATTGTGGGTTTTTCCTTCTTTAACTGAGGGATACCAACAATTTTGTCCACGTGTGTATTCTATGGCATTTTTTAGACCACATACTACACTCTGATGTTTTCATGAATAACATACTATTTTGACAATATACTGCACTATGACATGTTTTGAACCACAGATCAAACATGACAATTTTAGGCAACATCCTATCATTTTGCGCATTTTGAACCTCATAATAATCTATGGGTTTTTTTTTGCCGACATGCTATACTATAAACTACAGACCATACTATGTTACTCTTGAAAAGTATACTATACTTTGACATTTTCTGAACTCCATCCTATACTATGGTGTTATACACAGAGTGCTTTGGTTACATGTTGATTTATAATCTAGATTGTTTCTGTTTTGTTTTTTGACAGGATTACCACAGACCTGACCATGAACACTGTTGACACTCACCTGAGGGAGACGCTGTCTAAGATCTCCAGGCTGCTTGGTTGTGGTCTTTCAGCTCCAGAACATCTTCATCAACTACGTCTTCTTTTGAAGAGGCCCTCAGATGCTGCAATCTCTGACCTTAAGGAGGAACTGCTGCTTTCACTCTGTAACGAGACAACGGTTATTTTAAAGACCCAGCTCCTGGCGGCTTTTAGTGAAAATTTAACATCCATCAAAACAGAACTGCAGACAGTTAAATCTGAGCTGTCGGTCAGTATTTCAAACATCAAGTCTGACCCAGGTGCCATAAAACATGCTGTGGGTGAAACGGAAACTTCACTCTCCACATCACCGACAACATCGTCACACTCCAAAGCAGAGCACCTGTCTGCTGAACTTTTAAAAGTGGATTATAAAGGTGAAGAATGTGATCAGTGGAACAGATGTGATCAGAAAGAAGTCATTTTCTTTTTTCTTTTCTTTCTGGTTTATTTGATGCTGTCAGATGCAGATGTCGGAGCTGATTCTGATCTTTCAGGGTAAAAAGCTGCTTTTCCTTCATAGAATTTTCAGGAAATTAATCTCTCAGGTTTTCTCTGCTATTTATATTTTTATTATCTGTGATTATTTCATTATTGTAAAATAAAGTTGGAGTCATAAAGACTCAATAAGTTTTTTTATTCCTGAAATCTTTGACGTAGCAGAACTAAACTTCCATTTTCCTTCTTGTACTTCTGATACTAGAACTAAACGTGTCTTCAACACAGATCATCTGGTTTTAATGAATCAGCAGCAACATCACAACAACAAATGAGACAATTTTCAACAAATTAATGAAACTGATGTCATTTAAAACTACCAGAGTCTGTTTTAGTGTCAAATTAAAGCTGATTACTGACAACTACAACATTAACATTACTGTTATGATCACATTTAAGTTTCTTGAAAGGAAACGTTGTTTATCCGTAGTTTTGCTAACTTAACTTTAGCTGCATTTTCACCACGTTCTAACTAATAGATCATTTTTTAAAATATTAAAATAGCTGCACTTCCTTTGTATATTTGGTCGTTTCTTATGTTGCAGCTGTTTCATTGCAATTATATTTTAATAACATCACTTTAAATAGAGATAATTGAAAAGAAAAAAACTGGCTCTGAAATACTCAATGAACTGATCCATCATCCAGTGTTAAACTGAAAAAGCATTCTTATTTATATAAAATGTAACTGACTGTGCCCCATGCCCACACAGAAGAGCCGCCACTGTACAGTGGCAGTCAAAAGTTGTAGAACACTTCAATTTTTTTTCCCAGTTTTTTAATTGGGAATTATGCATGTTGTAGCAAGACTGCAAAGGCCCTGGAATTCCTGAGCTGATCAAAACTCAGATAAGCTCTCCCTCTCTCCAGCACTGACCAACACCCATCTCTATAGGAGGATTGAGACATTTGTATTTCTGTAGGTTTTCATTCACAGAAGGATGGAGCTCCTGTGAACATTTAAACCCCTGGAATAACTTCTTCTTTTTAAAAGACAATGACTTTCAATTATATGCTATGGATGTTTGTTTAATGAACTTTCATGCTAAAATCCCTTTTCAGCTTTAGGAGACCCTCAGCCGGAGACGTCTCTGCATTCCACAGATCAGATAACAAGTCGTAAAACTTTATGGCAGAAGGCTGGAGTCACCCTCTCCCTCTCTTTGACTGAAACAAAGAGACTGGAACTGAACTTAAAAACCTTGCCAAATTAATATTTCTGGAATGTATTTTGTGTTTACAGGATTACCAATGTCAATGGAAATCATTCATCATTAACATATCCGAAAATCAAGATTCTATCTTTCACAGAAGTCTAGGTACTAATTTGTGATGTTAATCATTTCTTCCCCAGGATACTATGGTTTGGAATGAATTCCAGTATTAACCTCTGAATTTCCTCTCCATTTAGGTTGAATGATGACCATTGTATTTACCTGTTACCAAATCTCTGACTTGTTGTTATATTCTCACTGTGATACATATTTTTAATGTCATAAACATATAGTTATGAATGAAATGATTCACATAATATGAACATATGTAATAATCTACACATTTAGGAACATGCCTGTCTCTTTCACACAACTGAAATATGGTGGAGAGATAGACAGATCGTGTTTTGCGCGTTTAATATCATATTTTAATCCATTCTGGACTCCTCTTTCTTCTCTATTTTGTGAGAACAAAGAGATTCCAAATTCCACCAGACTCGCGCCTAAAAGTTCTCTCTCTCCACCCAGGTCCTCCCCTTAGCTGGACCCACAGATAAAGTCAGCCGTAGCCCACATTTTACCCTCTCTTACCGACCCTCTCTCTTACCCCTCTTACTTCTTACCCCTCTCTTCCTGAGAGGCCAACCAAAGTCTCTCTCATTATTTTCTTACCTAAAGCGCGTTTTTCCTATCTTCGAAATTCCCTCACCATCTAAGTTTGTTAACTATTTATCTCTTAATATTTTTGTAACTTAAGGAGACATTTTGCTCACGTTAAGCCGAATTTTATTCGTTTAATCTGAAGAACAGATTCAGAACCAGCATTTATTTTTCTTAATTTTGACCGTTTTTCATCAACACCCATTTTTCTTGGCTAAAGCCTGAGAACCATCATTTTAAGCACTCAGCTGAGAACTCCGGAGATCTGCTGGATCAGGTCTTTGCATAGAACCGATCAACCCGCGGCAGGACATCTAGGCGGCCCTAACGACGACGCACCGCTCCGAACCTGCAGGTCCAGACCGTGTGCTGCGAATCTGAAGGCCTCGCAAGTCCCAGCCCCATGACGGTTCACTTCAATAACTCCAGCTGAGTTTGCTCTGATTCCATTCTATGGGTGATGTACTAACAGCTTGGTCAATTAATTCACTTCATCAATTTATTCTCTTACAAATCATTAGAATTCTTAATCCAAATTACCAGTTACCTCGTCAGGTTAGCTCTGGCTAATCCTCACCATATTTCCTTCTCTCTCACACCTACTTCCACATCTCTCACACATGCACACACCACACACACACTCCCACATTCCACACATGCACGCACACACACACATGTAGTCCTGCACGCACACACACACACACCATATCTACATTGTATATAGTTCACTTGTCATTATTTTCATAGAATAGTTAATAAATACCTCATTTTAGACCAAATTACAGTCTTGTGTTTCTTTGTGTAGAATGTGGTCAATTTAAACGAGGATTCAAGACTTTTTGATATGAGATTGATCAAAATTTTATGAATATTAATTTTTTTATTAAAATTAATATTTTTCCCTAGAGATCTAGGGTGGTGCCCCAATTATTAATAACGAGAGCAATAAATCATAACGTAGTACCGCTACAATGTTAATGTCTGATTGTGCTCTGAAGTGAAAGCATAGAACAAATAAACATGAAGTTAAGAAAAAATTTTATTCTAAGCTTTTGATTCATCAAAGTAGCCTCCTTTGGCCGATATGACAGCTCAACACACTCGTGGCATTCTTTCCACAACGGAAATCAAATACTCTTCAGAAAGTTCTTCCCAGCTCTGTTGTAGAAGTTCCCATAAATGTGTGGCACTTGTAAGTTGCTTTTTCTTCACTCTACTGTCCAGGTCGTCAGAAAACCAGCTCCATGGGGTTTAAGTCTGGAGACTCCATGTCTCCACTCCATGTTTTCAAGCTCACCATCTTTGTTCTTTTTTCCTAAGCTAGTTCTGGCATAGCGTGGACTGATATTTTGGGTCATTATCTTGCTGTAGGATGAACCGCTGAACAAATATGAACATACCAGAGGGTACTGCATGGTGCTGCAGAATGCTGTGGTAGCCATTTTGGTTCAGGGTACAAACAACCTCATGCATAATGCTTTGGTGCAGTTGCTGTCAGGGCAAGACCCAAGAATTATGCGTTTCAGGCACTGTGAGCCAGGGCACTGCATGTGGAGATGGGGCCCCTGGGTTCACCCACACCAAGTCATACTTACCTGGCAGGGGAGATACCATGATCATCAAGGTTCACCCAGGTTGAGGCCCAGCCATTGCACTCCAGCAGGCTGACACCTACAAATTCCCCAAATGTGGGAATCTCGACTGCATAATTTCTGGTAGTGGGGGACTGCGTTCGCGCTCTCCCCTGACTGGTCTGTGAAAGTGAGGTTGTGTGGGCCCACTGGTTGCCTGACTGAGAAGTGTTGCTTGTTGCCAAGTGAGGATGTTTGGTGCTAGTTGATGTTGCTGCTGTTGCTTCACCTGTTCTACCCACACACAAGCCTGTTTCAGGGCTGCTTTCAAACAGTGTCCCTTAGCTGTCAGTCCAGTGGTAATGGGGAATCGGGTGTGGCCTGTGGAGGTGACCATCATGAATTGTGCTCTGTTTGCACCGCGTCTGTTCTTTGTGAAAAGCGTTGGTGCTATGCATTAAAATGCACAAGCAGGAATGTTCCTGGTGGAACAAAGAATGTCTGCAAGGCCATTTTGAGTGGTTGTGTAGCCGTGCGACTAACTGGTGGCCTGTCCAGGGTGTCTGCCGCCCCTCTACCCCTCTTCCTTTCTATCTCTTCTATCCCTCTCAACCTGCCTTCCAGCAGGCAGATGGGTCCCCCCACATAAAGAGCCAGGTTCTGCTCAAGGTTTCTTCCCTGTTAAAAGGCTGTTTTTCTTGCCACTGTCACCTTGGGGCTTGCTCTGGGAGTCAGGCATATGGGTTCCGTAAAGCGTCTTGAGACAATTTGACTGTAATTGGTGCTATATAAATAAAATTAAATTGAATTAAAGATGCATGTGTTTTATTGCTTCTTGTTTCATGTGATGTTTTTAGGATAACCTGATTACATATTGGGAGTCAAAAGGTCAAGTCTAGTTTCATGTCAGTGACAAAGTCAGAAAGCTTGATGAGAAACACTTCACTTTTTTTGTGCTCTTTTTGCCCCTGTTGAACATGTGGCTTATACCAAAACCCATCCCAAAGTAGTCTCAAGTATTAATGCAGAAAAGGTACTCCTGAGTATTTTCAAACAACTTTAGATTCTTGCCGATGCACTAATCTGCAGTGTGGTTGTAGATGTCGGGCAAATGTATATGAGCGTGTGTCCAAGAGGAAAACTGTTACAAATTTATTGGGTAGTTTCAACATAATGCATAGGTTCTATAAGGTGAATTATGTATTTTTATTTTATAGACTGATTTGCAAAGTAATATGAAATTGTGCCTCGTCAAAACTGACATGGGGAAAAATGTTTTTCCATCAAAATGTAGTAAAACATTTACATAAAATGGAATTTGTCAGAGTACAAGTACCTCAATTCTGCACGTAACGTATGACGACACTGAGGGATGATATTCTAGCTCGTAAAAGCACACCCAGCTGAGCATTAACAGAACACACAATCACTCGTTTGCCACGTATTTTTTATTTTTAGCAACCATAATGCATTGTAGAAGATATATAAAACTGTCAATTCTGTTGCATCAACTCCTGAAAAGAAAAAGGAAAAAAAAAAAAGCAAAAACAAAAACACAGAGCTATCCACAAATGTGTCTTTTATTATAAAAAGAAGAGATTATTAACTCCATTGTGGACATACTGTGCCTGCTGTGTCGCGGCTGTGGTCCTCACCAAAATGGCTTTTTCAAAAACATACTAACCAGGAGATCTGTTTTGTACCTACTCCAAAAAAAAAAAAAAAAAATCCGTAGTCCTCTTTGAACACCAATTGTTTAAAGCAATAAGCATATCACCACATTTACTGACAGCAATAAAACACATTAAAAAGATAGAAGCAATGTAAAGACTCCCCCTTTTTTGGGCCAATATGTCATTCTGCTTGTTTGGGCGGCATCAGATGTAGATCCTTTCTCCTCCGTGTAGTCGTTGAATTTGTATTTCTGGAGCGTGAGGCAGAGGCAGAGAAGTTACTGGCATATGGGCCAATGTGTGTTGTGCTACATGGATGTGGACGTTCGAATGCCCCTTTGGAAAATACACAAGAAAATCCATTTCCTGGCAGCATTAACGACGCATTCTAAGCTTTAATTCCAGCATGAGTTTAAATCCAGTTAAACAAACTGGTGGAAACTGCCCCTAAACAGATGACATCATCCGAATAACAGCCTGTAGCATGGAGTATTTTATTTTCAGTGCCAGTATTTGTTATTGATGTTGACAGAGCATGGACTGGATGGATGAAAAAAAATAAAACTCACTGGTACCATTTAACCACAAGTTTACACAGATTGGTCCAAAACATTTTGCCATCACCCCATGCTACCTCTGCGCTCAATGTTCAAGGCAGGTTACACGAAAGTAGAGGTCAGGTTGTACTTAACTGTGGCCTGAATTGTTTCCATACCTTCCTGATATTTTTCATGCTCCCATTCAGACTGAAAAATAAGTGGACAACGATAGGATGGATAATTAGCACATTCCCAAAAAGGAAGCTAGTCTTGGCCTCTGTCAACCACAAAGGAATAACCATGACTTGGAAATTAAATCAGAGTTTTCAAAGGGTGAAGAGAGGGAAGCAACGACAGACAAAACAAAGTGAAACAATGACATCACATACTGTATAAGTAACTCCTCTGGATGTGGGCAGAGAATTTTCTTTTTTTTTGAAGTCTCTCCTTTTGAAGCCAATCGTTTGCTTCACTCGTCTGCTTCTTGTTGTATCACTGTCCCTCTGTCTCGTTAGGGTTAAGGGAGGGAGCAGGTGGAAAAGGGTGGGTGGGGATAGCAGGTCACAGGGTAAGCTTGCAGTGACACAGTTCTTTGTACATTTGCCGCCTGAGTCGGGGCATATCCTGCTGGCCAAAGCCGAACGGTTGTCCTAGCGCCAGACACTTGCAGTACTGCAGGATGGTGGAGGGTATATGAGGGCATAAAGAGAAAGAAGTTACTGACAGGCAAACAATAGATTCACAACAGCACATATGCAGCAGTGCCTCAACACTGTCTTTAGTCTGTAGGTGTGTTTTCCTATGGTGCTGAGCGATCAGCTTCTTTGATGCTAAACACACTCCATTGGGACCTTAGCTCTGATGGCACACATTCACCATAAGCTTCTGCAAAGTCACAGCATTTATTTATGTCCAGGGATGCGTTCATTGTCTGTCAAGATCTTATATTGATGAGAGAGTTCGACCGCTGCTGCTCAAAGTCTTCTCCAGAACATCCCAAAGATTTTCAAAGGGACTGAGGTCTGGACTCTGTAGAGGCCAAACCATGTATGAAAATGACTTGTCATGCTACCTGATCCACTCATTCTCAATGTGAGCCCCATGAATCCTGGCATCATCATCTTGGAACATGCCCATGTCATCAGGGAAGAAAACCTCCACTGATGTAAAGACCTGGTCATTCAGTATATTCAAGTAGTCAGCTGAACCTGACCAACCCCAGATCATAACCCTAACCCCCACAGGCTTGTAGGCACTAGCCATGATGAGTGCATCACTTCATCTGCCTCTGTTCTTACCCTGATGCCCCCATCCCTTTGGAACAGGGTGAATCTGGACTCATCAGACCACATGGCCTTCTTCCGTTGCGCCAGAGTCCAATCTTTATGCTACTGAGCAAACTGAAGCCTCTTTTTCTGATTAGCCTCACTGATCAGTGGTTTTCTTAGTGCTCCCGATCCTTTGAGTTCCCTTCGCATTGTGTGTGTGGAAATGCTCTTACTTTCACTATTAAATAGCCGTGAATTCACCTGTTGATTTCCTACGATCATCTAAGATCAGGTTTTTAGAATGCGCTGGTTCTTCAATATATTTTAGTAGTTTCAGAAATCTCCTTAATAGTTTTCTTTGCTTGATAATTTGACCCTTCTGAGACAGATTAACATCCTTTCCTCAGGATATGTCTTCTGACACGCTTGTTCAAGAAAATCAGAAGCTCCTCAGTGCATCAGTTAGGGTTAAATAAGATGTTGCAGCTCAAACGTATTCATCACTGCACTAATTATCCAATGGAAGGCTCTGACCTATTTGCTTAGTTAAATCCAAGTGGCGACTTCTTTTCTGGACAGGCAGTGTATGCTGGCTACAAAACTACTACAAGGCACCTGCGTCTAGCCAATCACTGAGTAGGTTAGCTATAACAACACCAAGCACAATAAAAACTAGAAAAGCACTCAGAGTGCAGACCTCCGCCAAGGATAGAGAGGAAAACAGGAAACCCATGCAGTAAAGGATCACGAGCTGGAATCGAACCTGCGTCTCTGACACAGTTCTGTTTATGAATCACCTTCTTAACCAGTTGAGCTATCGGGACACCTTGCTCCAATTTGTTGGACGACATACTAACCTATGATGTTTTTGTCCTATTTTGGACCACATACTAAAACATACTAAAAAATTCAAAGTGATCCAGAATCCAGGATCCTTTCCAGATTGCCACCAAAATTAAATCAGCTCTTCCTCTTACCATAGTCTACATCCCCTCATAATTTCATCTGAATCTGCCCAGGCGTTTTTGAGTTATCTTGCTAATAGACAGACAGACAGACACACAAATGCCGGGTGTCACATAACCTCCTTGGCAGAGGTAATAAGGCAGTTCTAGCCTACTTGTGCAAAATAGGCAAATATGGACTGGCAAGCATTAACAGTCTAAAAGCCTCCTGCAATGTGTGGACAAATGTTTGCATGGTTCTGGCGTGAAAAAATGATCTTGCACAGAGGCCTGAATCAAGATCGATAATACTACAAACTCTGTTCCTAACATAGAACAGTAGTGTACGTTCTAAGGTTGTAAAAAGACATTGATTTGCACAAATGTGGACGTGAGAAACTCACCTGTAGCACAAAAGCTCCACAGTCACTGTCATTGTTCTGACGACCCACATTCTGAAACAACACATTTGCATTACATACATTAGCAACATGCAGCACAACTGTATGGTAATGTATGTACGAGCTGCACCAGAAACAGGCAACTTTTTGTCACAGTGAACATTAAATTGGATTTTATTTTTTAAGAAAGCTTTGTGAAAGGAGTATTCTGTATATGTCAGCCAGTCAAAGCATTTTACCATTTTGAAAAAGCCTTTCCATCCCGTCAAAAAGTCTTGCTGGTCTTTTTTGATGGCTTCGGCTTGCAAATACTTAAAAATATGCTGGAATCAAACAAAAAGATTTAATCAAACATAGGTTCAACATTTTCAACAAAAAAATACATGAAGTCTCTTCGCATCATTTCATTTTTACTTCCTAAAATGTTTTCACTGTTCTGCAAGTACAAAAACATGCATGGTAAACCTGTAGCCAATAGACTATTGACTGAAGTTTAGAGAAATAAAAGTATATTGATTAGTGGGACAGCTGCAGATGGCGGCTTTCAAATGGGATCTTTCTGGATGGAGTTTGCATGTTCTCCCTGTGCATGCGTGGGTTTTCTCCGGCTTCCTCCCACGGTCCAAAAATATGCTGAGGTTAATTGATGATTCTAAATTGTCTGTAGGTGTGAATGCGAGTGTGATTATTTGTCTCTATGTGTAGCTCTGTGACAGACTGGTGACATGCCCAGAGTGTCTCCTGCCTTCACCCCAAGTTAGCTGTGATAGACTCCAGCCCCCCGCAACCCTAATGATGATTAAACGGTGTATATGGATAACGGATGGATGATTAGTGAGAGCAAAATACAGTTTAACAACGTATTTGTGTAGCTTTTCAGTCATCCAACGTCATGGTGGTCCGAGGAGCTTCATTAAAAAGCAACTAAAGGAGCTCCTTCAGATAAGAACTTTCATCCCTCATCCAAGAGATTCTTGAAGAACGTAAAAGAGGAATCTAGTTGCTGAAGCTCCTAGGATTACAATGACAAAACACGCACAGCTGGTGTGAAATCCTGAGTCAATCAGCTGCACAGCCCTCGGTGTAAATTCATGCTTTCCACATCTGCATCGGTATGAGTGACACATTCTGGCATCCACTCAAATCTTTGAGGGTTCATAAGGGTTCGTCCACATGCAGGCTCAAATTTGTGACCATGTCAGCTGCATGTGTGCCTGGAAAAGAAATGGTGCACCCAAAAAATAAAATAAAGTGTGGTATGAGGAGATTCTCGGTCACCCAGACCTTTATCATTCATCATTAATAGAGTTGGAATTAAAGTATTCGCTGAAGAATGTTAAAGGAGCTTTGATCTCTGCATGCTTTCCACTGATGTAGCCCAAACTGTAACTTCTCCAAACTGGTTTCCTTTAATTAGGATTACTTGGCAAACTAAGTAAAAAGCTAAAACTTGAAAACAACAAGTGAACAGAAAAAAAACATGTTTTCTTTCTTCCAAAAAGAGAAGTAAGAGCGTAGTGTTGCTGCCCAGTCCTACCTTTGGGCAGCGTCTGTTGAGGGTCCGCTGAGAGTCAAAGTAAGTGATGGCACGACGAGGAATGTCTACACTGACCAGCGACCAGTGGACCTCTAGGTGGATGGGGATCAACAACAGATCCTTCTGAAAGATGTCGACCTGATTTAAAACGGGGCACAAAAGAGAGGTGCAGACGAGGTAGTTAAGTCGAGACAATAGAAGTAAATTTAGCCTGACATTCATTACACATAAGAAAAATGATGTTTGCTTTAGAAAAAGAAAAACAACACTTCATTGTTATGCAATCATCAGCTCCATACATGGTCCAAGAATCTCAAAAGTCTCAGAATGTAGAGTAACCCTGGTACCGGGCTGAGGAGGAGGACTGACCCTTCTCAAGTGATTAAAAGTGCTGCACATTTTAACTATTTTTTGGGTCATTTTTGGGTTTATTTGACAGGTTAAGTTGAGAAGCAAACAGGAAAGTAGGGTAGAAGAATGAGGGGCAGACCTGTAGCAAAGGGCCGTGAGCTGGAATCAAACTCAGGCTGCTATGCCCCGGTTTATGGGTCGCCCAAAAAAACCAGCTGAGCTATCTGGGTGCCCAAAAACAATGCTCCAGCTTTATGTTTTATATTCATTTTATTTTTGAGCTATGGATGGGTACAATGGTCAGTTATGCCAATACAGTGACATGGGTCAAAGTTGTGTTGAAACACAGCATCTCTAAAAAGTATTAACCTCCTTCTAAGGTTTCCTATGTTATCGCTTTTAACAGGGATGGGATCAGCAAGTTCTGATTCCAGCGGAAAGTTGTTGACGGGGGGGGGGGGGGGGGGGGGGGGGGGGCAGCGACTTCCAATCGCTGGGCCGTTTACAATCGTCGTTAACAAGCTATCGTTAACGTCGTTACCATCTCGCGGGAGTATCAGCGACAAAGTGTTCAAACTTGAAATGAAATCAGCGGACATCCGCGGTAAATTCCCATCCCTGAAAAAAAGCGGAATTCCGCGAATTCGCGGAAAAATCACATCCCTGTTTTAAACACTGAATCATGGTCAATACATTCAGGGTTTTTTTTACTTTTTTTTTTTTAGAACAATTCAAAAAACAGACTGCCTCATGTCAAAGTGAAAATAGATTTCTACAAAGTAACACAAAGTGGTACAAAATGGTGAGGCGAAGAGCAGCTACACCTGACAAACAGGCTAGGAACTTTGTTGTGTGGCTTAGATGCCGTTTTAAAAGCACTGTTCTGATTTTAATGACATGGAAACAGAAATAAATTATAACACGGTTGGTTTTTCATGCTTACACTCCAAAAGATGCCCAAGACCTACACTCTTTACCACAGCAATGGGCTGCTCATCCAGCATGATGAATTCAATTACTTTGCATTTTTTGGGCTCTGGTCAGGAATTTTCTCTCTACTTTTAAAGTATTTTCCAGGATGTGTTGCTTTGGGGCAGCCTTTGCATGAGATACAGAAAGGAACGCGCTGAGCTCTGGTAAGTATTCACTGTTTAGGAACTCTATCAAACTGGCAATATTAAACACACCAAATGCTTGCATTGCTGGTCTTACAAGTGACTGTTGTCATTCTATATTCTCTTCAAAATATTTTCACATTATAGACATTTTCACCGCATTTGTGCTCTCCCTTTACAACACCTGTGTGACAGCAGACTTAACAAAGAATCTGGGTAAAGTTTATACTCAAAGCAAACCGACACCAGCCAGTTAAAAACGCTTTGATTGGCCTTGATCACGTTCTTTGAGTTCAGATCAGAACATTCCTCATTCAAAGGGTAATGCTGTATTCAGTTTATGATACAATCCTAAAGGAATCAAATCAAGCTTTGTCATCGTTAAAAACTGCAACTTAGTTTTGAATCAGGAATTTGTTTCTCTCTACAACCCGACATTTACACCTTTTATGTCTTTGTCAGCTCATGTCTAGCGGTGGATAGTGCTCTGCTATTTATCCAGCTTTGTAAACAGATCAGGTCATACTTGCTATTTAGGGAAATATTTGTGATTCGTTATTGAGACTATTTAAACGCCAAGCCTTAATAGGACGTTTGCTTACTTTTCTTAACCTACTTTGAAATGACAAGATGGGTACATATCTATATTAAAAATGTGCCACGCTAACCTTAACTTGAAGACAACTTATATTACAAATGAACTGAAAAGGATTCATTGAGTAGCTAGGTCCATCCACTTACATTTTTTGTCCACCGTTTCACTCCTTCATAGCCTTTAGTCCTCAGCTTATCATAAAAGAAGCTGTTGAAAAAGTGGACCTGAGGAAGAGACAGAAACTGTTTTCAAAGGCTCTGAATGACAACTTCACAACACGACACAATATATCAGTACAGATTTACGTAGTTCATTGTCTAATAGCCAAATAAAAGCAAGAAGGTCAACCCTGTTTATGGGGTTTTTGGACATATCGGAGTATTGATAGTTGTTTTCTTGAAATTTAGTCTAAATATTTTTATCAGTTAAGTGTGTATAACTCACTCACCATAGACTCGGTTGGGTTTCAGCAGTCAGTCCTAATTTGGATCTGGTTTCCCATCTCTAAAACGTCTGGATTTGCTAAGTTTCAACGTGAATAATCTTTACTCAAGTCACTTAATGTAATCTGTAGACTGTTCACGACTGAAAGGACACATTGCTCAGGACTGTAGCTCTACAACTGTGAGCACTTTTTTTGTAGTTTATTGTCGAAATGTCACGAGAACTGAAACTTTGGTAACACATTATTGAAAAATCCTGAAATATTTTACTTTTTCATGGTATATAAAAGGTACAGAGGGTTGAGTTGAAGCCGTTTAGCATCCATTACTGTTACAAAGACAGGTTGCGGTTTGACTCTAAACCACATATCCTGTGACTCAGAAGTTTAACTAGTGTGTCAAGTTTAAATCCTGAAGGAAACCTGTGTGAACTCAATAATACTTTTGCTTTAAAGGCTGTATAATGCTTAAACAGCTGTGTGGAAAAAAGAAGTAGACTTTTTTTGATGGGCAAACATTTGATCCTCTTTGAAACACCCCATAAGGAAAATTAGATTTTTCATTTATTCATTCAAAGGAAATACACAGCATACTTCTTTGGACATGTGCCCCTTTGGTTCCAAAGGCTAGTATTGCCTCCTTTGGCAGATGCCTCACATTATCTTCAAGCACTCTTGGATATGATAGAAAACTTCATAGCTGTATCGATGATTGCAGTTTGCCCAGTCAAAGGGAAAATGAAGCAAAACCATAACAGCATTCATAGCTGCTATAAGGTTCTTCTCCTAAACAGCTGTTTTTGTTCTGCACCTGAGCACATTATTCTCTGCTCTTTGCCTAGAGCTAAACTGGCAAAAAGTTCTCTGACGGGGTTTTTTTTGGAAAGCAAAGACTATTTCCTGACATGCAGATCAAGTTGGTCCACAGAGTTTTGGATCGTACAGGCTTACAATTTGACACCAACAGTTGTGATTTACCTGTAGATCCTGCGATAAAATTTGGGGATTCTTGGAAATGTATTAATTGTTAATCTGTTGTTGGATTGAATTTGCTGGTGTAGCCAATCCTGGACAAAATATAGATGATTGACCTTACAGTGGAATGATCTATTTTTAACTACCTGGGGACCTTTATACGTGTGAATGTGTTGGTTTATTTTCTTACCTTCTCTGGCACAGAGTCCATGACCAGATCACCATACATGTTCATAACCTAAATAAAGCACAAAAAACAAGGATGCGACGTGTAAACAAACAGTCAGTAGCTACCAAAAGATACAGTGGCTTTTCTGCTTGGCGATTACACATGGTGATGCAGGGTTCAATTTTCTTCCTTGAATTCATTTTGCACATTATATCGCCCGTGTTCCACCAGAATGGTTATTTCTGTTGCACAGCGCGCTCACTTCCATTTTTAATGCTGTCACGCGCATGCCGAGTGTGGAATCCAATTACAAATAACTGATAGAATACTCAACAACGAAAATAATCAATAGCTGCAGCCCTGTCTGGAACACACAAAGCTAAAGAGCTAGCCTAGCCGCGCTAGACCCATGTTCTGAAGACGCAAGGGTCTAGGAACTCTCGACAGGGAGGGAGGCGGGCTAAAAGGTTGTCTTTCAAATCACTCTGCAGCAATTGGGTAGGTATACAACCAATCAACGCAACGAATAGGCTGACATAGTTCCTAGAGCACCGGCGGATTGTGGCTAAGTCCCATTAGCTTCCCAACCAGCGGAGCCAACTGGTATATTAAGGATTTGCCATATCCCGTCGGCATAAGTCCAAATACGTCTTTCTTCTCAATGAAACACTTCAGTGCCGTCCTTTGTTTATCTTTCAAGTTGAATTTTAGCTTCAAATCTTTAAGGGCTGTGGCCAAAGCCGAGTCGAAAGATAACGGTTTATTGTGCGCCGGTTGTTTCTGTCAGAATCGTCGCGCCTCTGTCGTCACTTAGTTACGCCCGCCTTCTGACTCTACACTTCATGGTGATTGGTCCGGCCAGTTTTAGGAGCATCCAACCTCGAGCCTTATGGAGGGTAACTGGACCCACCCTGGCAGAGAATTAAATTCGTTGCCGTGGGTTGTCTAGCGCGGCTAGTCTACTAAAGAGCATCAGCAGGAACAGACTGTCAAGGCCACAGAAGAAATAAAAATACTACTTTAGGTGCCTGCACCAGCTAGAGCGTTCTCAAAAGAAGGTTGCATATGCGACCATTTTGCTGGAAATTTGTACTTTCATGTGATGAGTCCAAATTTAAGATTTTTGGTTCCAACTGCCGCATAATAATAAATAAAAATACTGACAAATTTTCTGCTTAGAAGTAAAGATGGAGAGGGATATTATTTGCACAATGTACTTACATGTGTTTGATATCTGTTCACAGAGGAGCTTAAAATTCTTACATAATGTTGGACACTTTAATGAAACATGTTTTGTGAGCAAAGTCTGCTTTATGAGTAGGCACTGCCCACATCGCTTACCTAAGTGATCAAAACGTCAGATTGAGTTTATGAATGCACCCATTTAAAGACTCAGAATCTATTTTTGTTAAAAGTTGCAGCTATAATCAACCAGCCCACTCCTCCCACAGCTACCGGGGGTTCAAGCCAAACTCAAGCCCTTCGGCATTGGCAGCTGGTGGGAAGATGATAGAGGAGAGGGTGAATGGTTACCACCCAGCTGTAACCAGGTTCACAGTAGCAGGACTGAATCTGTTTGTGACCGTGGAGTCTAGCAAATAGTGTCAAACTCTTTGTTTTATATTCCAAACACAACAATAGTGCCAACACAGCAATGTGTTCAAGATTGCTTGAATAATTCATGACATTTTTCTTCTAAATCGAGTTACAAGTTTTTTGAATTAAATCACAAAAAGCACAGAAAAGAATCCTGGTAATGTAGCAAACTGATACATTTAATCGATGGTAAAAATAGATAAAGGTGCTGGCCAGTGGTTAACAATTTGCATCCTGAGTATATGGTGAGGGAGAAATAGCCCACATATTGTCACTACTATTACATGTCACCAGACTCATCCTTTGTTACCGTTTGCCAGACCCCCATCTTACCTACTGTTGCCCAACTGCCCTTTTGTTCTGTTGTCTTACCCTCGATTGAACTATACGCAAATTAACCACTGTCTACCTTAGTATTTACTTACAACCCCCCAACCCTTCCACTGAAATATTCCTTCTGTTTTACCCTCTGTATTTGCATACAGCCCCTCCCTACCCTCTGATCCATCCTCTGACATTCTTATAAAATGGGAAATCTCCAAATGTTCTGGGCCGGCTTACCTTCACAGGCTCATGCTCTGTGTTGGTAAGCCCACCGTATGCCGGAATACCAATAAAACACCCCACTACAACAAACTTTGCAGAACCAAGAGTGAAATTTCCTCAACAGTAGTCACCATCTACACTCAACAAAAATATAAACGAAACACTTTTGTTTTTGCTCCCATTTTTTTAGGAGATGAACTCAAAGATCTAAAACTTTTCCTTTTATTGTGGGCAGTCTAAGGCACACCTGTGCACTAATCATGGTGTCTAATCAGCATCTTGATATGACACACCTGTGAGGTGGGATGGATTATCTCAGCAAAGGAGAAGTGCTCACTATCACAGATTTAGACAGATTGGTGAACAATATTTGAGAGAAACGGTGATATTTTGTCTGTGGAAAAAGTTTTAGATCTTTGAGTTCATGCCATAAAAAATGGGAGCAAAAACAAAAGTGTTGTGTTTATATTTTTGTTGAGTGTATGTAGGGAGGTCCTCAGCAAATATAGCAACACCAGACACAGTCTAAGCGCTATTAATTACGACACAGCGGTTGCTGAATTAAACCATGTCTGATATATGTTGACTATAGCACTGAACAGACCCACATTTTAGTGACAAATTCATAGTATACGTACCATATTTTCCTAAATGAATAATTAAAAACAGCTTCTTTTTTTATTGTGATACATTGCTCTATTTCCATTTAACATATTAATACAAATTATTATTGCTGAATATTTTTTGTCACCATAACTCATATTTGTCTTATGCCTGTTGTCATTTTGACAAGCTGCACTTAAGGAAAATATATATTAAGTAGAAACTAAAGTTTTAACACTATAAAACAGCTGTCAGAAATCTGTGGAAATGCCACCAATCTTCAGTTGGCTCTCATCTGTCTGACACAATGTATGATGGTACATTTTGCTTGGTAAGTGACCATCGGCTGCACACTACTTTTCTCAGTGCACTGTGGAATGCCTTGGCTGCACTCTATAGGGTGGAACAATTGTAACCTAACAGTCGGACAACATAACAACATGGTCAACACACTATATAGTGTAGCGACTAATTTCCTACACAGCCCTGGTCTATTGTTGCATAATTATGCATTACACATCACTTGGTGTGTTGCAAAATCTTGTGTGAATGATAAATATTACATGTGTACCTCAGCTCTACGTCTGAAAGAAGCCGTGAAGAACATTAATGAAATAAGAACTTATGTTTCAATCAGGCATGTCATTGGGAAATTACCAAATAAGTGAATCCTTGGAAGCGAGGGAGCGGAGCAACTGGGGGGGGTGGGCAAGAAACTTTTGAAATTTAAAGGCTGAAATGGTGCATTCTGGTGAACTCTGACACCTAGAATTCTTTAAACATGAAGGCTTAAAAAAATGTCTGTATGGGACCTTCTAGGCACCCTCCAAAAACAGCACAAAGTCATGTTAATGTGATGAAACCAAATATTTATACTGGATTCAAATTTGAATGAGCCACATGAAGTCATCACTATGTGTGCTTTCCGATCGACCATGGGAGTGAGCCTCTTCTGTTGATGAACTTGTGGGGCAATGCCACTGGGTTTTGCACGTACACACTACTGATCCCGTATGTTAGGGTGACCATACGTCCTCTTTTGCCCGGACATGTCCTCTTTTGAGAGGCTGTCCGGCCTGTCCGGCCGGCGTTTATAAAGTCCTTCAAATGTCCGGGTTTTTGAACTGAAAATTTTTCACGCGCGAGCTGGAAGTGTGTCCTCTCTTCAGAGAAACAGAATATGGTCACCCTACCGTATGTTTGGTCCTGTTGTCGCGTCTTTTCCCTCCGCCAGGTGAAAAAATTGCTGGGCATTTGGTGGTTAGAGCGCTTTTCGTACAATTTCCTGGCATGATTTTTCGTTTTCATGTGGTCTATCAGTGCTTGGCATCCTCTGTCGCTGTATTTTGTCTCATCGTCGCACACCATGCACCTCGCTTTCCCAGCTACATCTAACTTTCGATAATGCTCTCCAATCGTTGTTTCCAACTCGTGCTTTTGGTGCGTAAGCTTCATGGATTTCGCCAACCACTCCCAATTCCACTTGACGCGACATCCATCGTCCACTTCCCTTGCTCTATTCTCCTCTTTCCTGTCAATAATTCTAGCCATATTCCTCTTTCTCCTTGTCCTCCTTCTTCGCGCGACCACACAAACTGCCTTCCACTCTCGTAAAATGATAGTTCTCGCGTTACCGAATTTGAACACGATGTACGTGAAAGTAAACATTGCAAGCCAGCGCACTGCTGACAACTACGTGCGATCCAACCCTATACCCCTTACACCCCATATTTTTTTTCTCATCGAATTTGGGCGATTCACGTTGGGTCTCAACATTGATACCTCGATACGCGAATTTTCGCGGATCCGTGACCAAATAACCGAATGACCGATCAATGACCGAATGCGGTTTGATAAAGCCAGCAATGACCTATATTCAGCATCTGAAAAGGGCTTATTAGTGACATTACTGATTTTTTTTTTACTTTGAAGAGAATACAGTGAATCACAAACTGTGTGGATTTTTAAAGCCCATTCTGGTTGGTTGGAGGTGTCACTATAATGTTGAATGTAGGAAGGGCAGGCCAAAAGCCCACCGAGTAATTCTGAATGCACTGTCTGACCATCAAGTAATGAATCCATTAATGGTCCCATCATCCGTCATAATGATTCCTGGGTTTTGCTGTTGTGCATGTTGATGTGACTAACTAGGACAACAGGAGTAAGTGAAACACAGTTAATGAACTGTGTTTGTATCTTCATGCTACGACAAGTCAAAATGCCTTGAAAAGTCTATTTTTTTTCATAATGTATTCAGTTAGAGCATGTTGTACCTGGTCGTTGAGCCAGTTCTGTCCATACAGAGTGCCCAGGTCATCCATTGTCAGAACATGGCGCTTGTAGTTGACTCTGAATGTTTTAGCCATGGCTGACCCAGACGAGCGCTGGAAGGATTGTATTAGATGTTGGACCACTGCTTTCCTAAAGAAGAACAAATCAAACACGTTAATATCTTGGTAACTTATTTACTTAGTAATTTACCTATATAATGCCAGTAATAAAACTGTGACTGCACACTGCATACGTGTATTTTGGATAACGGAAGAATGGATGACAGACATTTAGACAATGACAATGCAGTCTGGATTAACCTAAATAAGTTTCAAGGAATCTATAAGAGTGTTGAAATTTTCAAATTGCATTTATTAATGAATTTAGACTTTGCTCGCTCATCTCTATAGAGCGTCTTGTCTTAACCAACCAGGAAAGTGGGAGAAAATGAAGCCTCTATGCCACACTGTCATTCTGAAATCATTCTATCCATGTCTTCCTTTATTAGTTTAACACCATATGGCCACACCCAGAAGAAAGGACCAAGCTCCATTTCTGACCTGTGTGGCTGTGAGAAGCTTTCGCTGAAGATGTCCTGAAGTTTCTCCAAGATGTCATCCACATGGATAGGGATTAAACTGCCATACTGCTGTAGAGACTCTTCAAGAATACCTCAAGACAGAAGACATAAAAAAACCTTACAACAACCAAACAAAAGTGTTCATTCAAGACAAACTATTTCATTCTAATAATTTCTTAACTGTGTTATTTTAAGATGTGCTCAAAGTATCTAATGAAAACAAAAGGCCTTTCTGA
This sequence comes from Acanthochromis polyacanthus, assembly GCF_021347895.1. NCBI lineage: Eukaryota > Metazoa > Chordata > Actinopteri > Pomacentridae > Acanthochromis > Acanthochromis polyacanthus. Next base: position 18,305,809 of record NC_067135.1, read on the forward strand.
ATAATTTCAGTGTCCACCTAAAACAGATCTATTCAAATCCACCTAAAACAGATTATTTGATTGGCCTGTACTGCAAGAAAATAGTGTTAAAAAAGCCAACGGGAAAAAAAAACATCAAGCAAATCTTTGGGTAATTTCACAGTGAATGAAAAACACGTCTAAGACATTTAAACCTGTTAGACATTTAGTTTTAAATGTATCTGACTGACAGTGAAAAAGAGTGATGATCCATACCACTCACACAACTTGTATGCTCCTCAGTTAGGGCCAACTCCGCTGGTTTGACCTCCACTTCCCGTCTTACTCTCTCCTCTTGCTTGTCTGCAGAAGACCCATTTATCTGCTTTTCTGCTAAAAACAAATAAATAAATCGCACATTTTTATGCTTATTTGTACACAATATTTTTCACATAATTGTTACATTGTTACATACATATCTATTAATGGTAACTGAACACTTAAAGTTGATAGGCGCGCTTAAGTTTCGCAAAATCTCAGTAAAGAAGTTGGGGGGGAAATGTATTGAGGGCTGAGAAGTAATTTTAACAGTGTTTTACTGTCACACAGTTGCTGCTAAATATCTTACTGAGAGCAAGCTAAGAGAAAAAGCTTTTAAAGTCCTGTGACAGAACTAGACAGCACCTTTTTCACTACTCCAACTTATCTGCTATGATTAACATGTTACCTGCTTCTGACTCAACTGAATTCCACAATTAAACCGGTGAACAGCTGATCTAAAATTAACGTAAAACATCAGTGTTCCTTAAGACGATTTAACCACATTACAGGCTCATTCTGCTGACATTCTATATTTTTCTTAGATTTTAAAAAACACATCACTCAGCCACAACATTAAAATGAGTGACGTCCCTTCATTAGCGTGAGCATACACATTATTTTACTGTGTTCTGAATAAATCTCATATACACTGTACTGCTGGCAGAAAAACAAGAGAACCAACTGTATCTTTTTCCTGCATTGTAGCTTCCCAGAAATTGACTATTAAAATAAAATGCCCCGCATATTTCTGAGCTGTAAGCAGAACGGGTAACTCTTTAGTAGGATGTAATCTACTTCGGTCTGAGAGTTATGGAAGGGGTAGGGAAGTGAGAAAGCACTGAGATAAACTAACATGTTTTAGAGCTACAAAAAGAAAGAAAAATATGCAAGTGTACGTGAATACCTCTTTCCGACATGATGTACTGTTTGTCGTTGCCATCATCCTCTTCTTCACTGTATGATGACCGCTGATAGCTTTTTATCCTCCTCTGCTTGCCGTACAGTTTGTGCCTTTGCCCTCGCCGGCTCCGTCGATGTCCTAGTGAGCTTATCCACCGGGCTCTCTGGCGCCAGCTCTTCCAGTGCTGGGCGAGTCGAAATCCATGGCCTCCACGGGCTCGCAAACGCTGCAAGCGCCTGAGCCTCCTCAGTGCATTGTACCTACTGAGGTGGGACCTAAACAAGTCCCCTGCTTCTGCCTGGGAGATGGCATCCTCTACAGTGGCTACACCAACTTTTTCTGCTTTCTGTTGTGGTCCATGATGTTGGTGTTGTTGTGAATGAGGGTAGTCGCTGGACTGGAAGGGAAAATCTGGAATCTCCCACTCCACATCCTCCCGGTTTCCGTCTTCGTCTACCTCTTCTTCATCGTCGTTGTTTTCCCAATCTTTGCCTTCAAACTCACACATTTCTTTCCCATCCAGATTGTTCACTTCTTCCTCATCACCTATGGCCTCTATGCTGCCCATCCCGTCTTCCTCCTCGTCTCCATACTCGCCTGTCCACACTTTTTCTTTCTGCCCCAATCTGAGGTGCATGGGGCTGGAAACACTGTGGCCTGACACTGGGACTATGAGGTGGTCTCCAGGAATCCCACCTAAATGCAAACATGAGCAGTGATTAAATATATCAGCTGTGGAAATCCATGTACCACAATGACCCAAACACCTTCAGACTTTTTACATCCACCAATCACTATTGGAGTTCATTTAGCAAACATTTAGAGTTAAGACAGAAAATGAACTAAATCTGGTGGGCTTTGAAATCACAGAGCTAAGCCTCCATACACAAGTCAATAAATTACATCATTATAACTATAAAACTTATCTAGGGTGTGTCTGCGTTAAGGCTAGTCTTTTTAAGTACTTCAAGATGCTTGAAACTATCTAAGTACCATGAAAAATGGTGTCCAAGTGTTGTTTTCAAGGCAAATTAGTGATGACAACAAACACCAAATGGGCATATATTTCCTTTTCATACCACATTTTGTAGGCATTCTCTCATTCCAAACATTTCATTATAAAAAGTTAAGAAATTTTGATGGTCAAACAGAAATAGCTCCAACAATGTGATGACTTCAGTTGGAGTGACCCTAGATAGCAAAGCATGGGCAAAAATGCAAGGCATACTTTGTCACCCATGACTTGGCTCACTGAATTACCACCTACACAGTAATGCATAAAACTACACGCTTAACTTAATGAAACGTAAAGCACCCACCTCCTCCTGTGTCGTCCTGCCCCACAGCAGTCAGACCCAGATCTCCCTGCCAGCGGTTCTGGGCCAGGCTACCTCCACTGTCTCGCATTATCCACGAACAACCCACGACCTGCGCCAGCTCGTCACCTACAAACAACAAAAACAGTTGTATAATCGCACAGTCAGCCTACAAACATTTTAGAGACTCTTATTTTTATTGCAGGTATGGACATTAGTCTTTGATCAGTGCCTGCTTGCTGTCATTACAAAAATCTTTCCTTTAATTAACACAGCAGCAATAAATATCATCAGCTTCGCTTTGCTAACAGGCTACGTATCACAGACTTAGTTACTACAAGCATACATGTACTCACAATTTAAGTTTCTGCATAGAGTCTAAGGATGGGGATCAAATATTCGGATACCAAAATTAATATCCGGATACTGCCGTAGTGAACGAATATTCGGATATTCGGGATATTTGGGTCCAGCCCTAGTGTTTATGAGGCGACCAGAGCACTCGGGACAGTTAGACAGGTTTTATTCATAAAACAGAATATTATGCAGTGTGCTTCATCAAAGCGTCCAGGATTATATAAGAATTTGAAGATCAACCTTGAACAGCAATAAGGTATTACGAGTATTACTTACGAGTATAAAATCAATGCAGGACTTTGACAGTATTTTTACTTTAACAGTTTAGTGAAAAAAAAAAAAAAACAGCTCAAGTACTTCCTCTACCACTAACACCAACAATTATTAAGAAAATAACTGAAAAATAAAGTAAGAGAGAGTTCGTCTGCAGCCTCCAAATCACTAAAGCCTGCTGCTCTGTGCTCTGAAAGTGAATCAAAAACTCTTAAATGATGTTCTGAATACAGACTGAATTTATGAACATAGTCACGGTTAAACAAACGGCTGGAGAATGCTTACTTTTAATCAGTAGCCTATGTTCACATATTTTAGTTAACACCATGTTCAAGCTGCTAGCAAACATAACACACATGATTAGTGAGGCATGAAGTACGAACTCAGCAGTCAAACTGAAGCCCCGTCCACACGAAGACGAAACGAGGTCTAAACGCATAAGTTTCTTGCCGAATCTCCGTATCATCCACACGAAGACGGCGTTTTGGGGGTCTGTAAACGATCATTTTTGAAAATGGGTTCCAGAGTGGAAAGATTTTGAAACGCCGTTTACGCAGCTCCGTATGTACGGGCGATCCGCTGCTTTTCAGAAACGCTTGTGTCATAGTTTCATAACTTCATTGACATGCATGCGCCACATGCAGCCACGACAACAACAATGGCGGCGTACAGTGTAGCAAATGTGCTGATGAAGCTCTCTGTTTACAACTTTTGCCACAAGTGTGCATGCCCACAGTTTTTTTCTTCTGTTTGCACGTGTTTCCATCATATCATTACAGCGCCCCTAGAGGTCTGGCATGTGTTTTACAGCGTTTCCATGCGTATCGAGTGCATTCGTGAAGACGTACACATTTTCTGAGACGCCTTCGTCTTTATGGCGATCGTTTTTGAAACTGTTCAGCATTTCGTCTTCGTGTGGACGGGGCCTGAGTGTTTCTCCGTCTGTATGTGATGAACTTTTACTGAAAGTATTGACAGATCATGCGTGCTTCTGCTGACATGCCAATGACTTGTCATTTTTGTAGTTTAATCACTCTACTGAACGTTCAAAACCTGTTTGCTGCTGTCTGAGCCTGCAGCTCAGAAAATGAAAAATATGTCAATATTTGATGTATTAGCTGTTTTGAAGAACCATTTGAAAAATCCAAAACTACCAATAGTTGTTTTTTTGTGGTACAGCTTGTGATACCTGCTGATGTCATATATATATGCGTGGAGATAGATAGATAGACAGATAGATAGATATGAAGTATTTGTGTAAAGAAAAAAGGGAGTAAATTCTGGGCTACAATGACTGCTGAATTATCTGATCAAAGCAATTTCTGTTAGCCACCTAGCAGCATTTACTCCAGCCTGCACTGTGAAATGTTCAGAGAAGGGAGCATTGGTAATTTCTACCGACTATCAGCAAGTTTTCCGTAACAATGGTGGTATGATTCTAAATAATGTGCACATGAATACCAGGAACCAAGGAATCCTACCAGAACATTACATCAGAAAGAGATGATCTCTGCTATTCACTGCACCTGTCTGCAGTTTTGATGCTGCAGCTGATTGGTGTAAATAAACTTCTGACAGCAATTGTTTGGATCCAAGGGCGCATCAAACGGACGTCTCGTACTGAAATGAACGCCACATGTCCAATGGTTTGGGACAAATATAAGAACTGCTACAGCCCCATCCTGTGGCTGTATTTTCTGCAGTGAAGACATGTCACACAGTGTAACTCAACTGCTCAATGATGTGTTTAATTTTCAACTGAGATCATTGGTACAGACAAACAAACTACAACAGGCTTTGGATAAACAGACAACACCTGTATGTAGGGTATATTCATTGTTGATTTTGGTCTTTCATCTTATTAGGAAGAATTTTATCATTTTTTTGGCAACTAAACTGGGGGATGCTTTCTCTTTTCATGAGCTGCAGGGCAACGCAATGTCCCTAAGGTCTCTATTCGAAGGAATATACGCATCTGTTCAACTGTTCCTGTCCATTTTCAAAACAACAGCATTCGTGAGCAAAGAGGGACCAGAGCTTCAAAAATTAGGAGATGAATAACCACCCACAATAAACGCTTATAGAGCCTTCCCATTCATTGCAAAGAATCGCGAATATGTAACTTTTGGCATGAGCAGATTGAACCCTGCTATGGAACTTGACAGATTTCTAGTAGGGCTGGCCCGAATAGTGGTTTCTGGCCTCCGAATATTCGGCCCTGTTAAAGACGAATATCCAAATATTCGCTCCGCCCCCTAATGTCCGACAGGGGGGCGTTTGGCCTAGGGTCACTTAGAAATGTCCTTATTATTGAAAGAAAAAGCAGATTTTTACAGTGAAGATAACATTAAATTACTCACAAATACAGTCCAGACACTCAAATGACTAGTCTAGCTGGAAGAAGCTGATTCTTAATGGAATATCTACATCGGGGTACAGAGGAACATTTCCAGCAACCATCACTCCTGTGTTCTAATGCTACATTGTAAATGGTTGTATTTATATCGCGCTTTTATCCAAAGCGCTTTACATGATCCATCACATTCACCCATTCACACACACACACACTGACGGCGGAAGCTGCCACACAAGGCGCTAACCACGACCCACCAGGAGCAATTAGGGGTTCAGTGTCTTGCTCAGGGACACCTTGACATAAGCTCGACGGGCCGAGGATCGAACCGGCAACCTTCCAGTTACAAGACGGCCGCTCTACCCACTGATCCATGCCGCCACATTGTGTTAGCTAATGGTGTTGCAAGGCTAACTGATGATTAGAAAACCCTTGTGTAGCACTCTTGCAGCTAGCATTAGCATTTAGAATTAGCACTATCAGGTTTGGAGAGTCTATAGGTAGAGTTTCTTTGTTAGTTTTAGCAAATGGCACTAGTTATTCAGCATCTTGCACTAGCTCACTGGTAGCACCAGCATTGATCACTACCTGGAGCATCTCCCAAACAGGCCTGGGTCAGCTGAACGTGGTAGTGCTGGATTGTGTAGGTGAACTGGCACTAGGGGGGTGAATGTGGGATGCCAGAGTTCACTGCCTAGCCTCCTGGAAGTGTTGTGGGACTAACTAGGCAAAACACTGTTGAAGGGAGGATTCCACCAAATGAACCCCAGAGATCTGTTAGGAATCACTGTTCATTGGTGTGTATAGTGATGGGTCAGGAATCCTCGGTCCTTCATAAAGTGCACATCTTTCTTGTTTGGAGCACAAGTGTCTTGTGTTTAAACTAACTGCAATTATGTTAGCACATGAATAAAAGTTTGAGTTTTCATTGAAAACAGGAAATTGTCTGGATGACCCCAAACTCTTTGAACAGTAGTGCAGAAGATGGCATATTTCTCTCTGCTGGATGATAGTGTATGTAGTGTTTCTACGAATAAAATGTGCATCTAAAGTATTACTTCGTATTGGATGAAAACGTAATTTTTGTGGAAACACCCACCACATTTATGACTGGAGTTATCAAGTCCAGTCCACCTCATCGCAGTACAACTCAAGTCAGCCAATAACAATGAAACAAGTGTCACAGCTACCTCAAAATGGCATCATTTTCTCAATATATGCAGGTTTATAAAGGCAGTTATAATCAACTCCCAAATGAACATTAATATTTTGCAAATTAATAGCCCCATGGGGATCGCTTTAATCGTTGTTCAAACCTTCTGGATTTACCTCCTTTTGATAACAAAAGTAAATAAAATAAAGTACAGGCAAATCACGAGATTAGTCACATTGTGTCCTCCTCATTCAGAATACAAGTACTGGTCCTGAGAAGCTGCTTTATAAACACCGGCTCTCCACTGACCATGTGCATTTACGCCAAAAACACGTACTTTACCTTGCTAGCAAGACTGAGTGGACTGTATGTAGACAGCTACGGTAATAACTGGGTGAAATTGCATCTTTAATACTTAATCTTCTATGTCCTACTCCCTCTACAGAAATGATTTTTCGATAAAACTGCTATGTAATGACATGCCTTGCAGGAAATAGTCCATACCAAGGGTATCTTGTGCGCTACCAGAACCGCCATCAGTTTCACCACATAACATAAGGATGAAGAAAATTCACAATAATCGCAAACCATGTAGTAAAGTAGCTATAGGCAGCTAACGTCACAGCACCGCCATTAGCAACAATCTGAACTGGCTAAAATTGCAAGAGTTGTATAATTATTTGTTGTCTAACAAAATAGCTAACATGTTAGCTGTTAGCCATGTTGTCCTCGGCTAGCTAGGCGCTATGTAAGCAGATACCATGCAAGCAACAACGAAATAAAAAGCCCGGCTCGTGCACAGTGTAGCGAGGTGTTACATTTTGGTGCTTACCCTTAGCCCGCAGATTTATATAAAGGTCCAGCTGCCTCCGACTTAGTATCGAGCGATGTATTTTTGGATTCGGTACGAACCAAAACTAAGTGGTGCTAAACCTCATTCAATGAAGTCAGGTGTGGAGCAGCCAGATGTCGCCCTTGTTTTTCTTCTTCTTTTTCCTTCTTCTTCTTTTTCGGCTTCTTCTTTGCCTTTTTTCTGAGTGAGATTGAGATCCAGCTTTTTGGCTCATTACCGCCACCTTCTGGACGGGAGTGCGAATGAGAGCAGCTGCTCAATCAGTTCTCCTGAATCTCAGGCCAAGTCCAAGCCATGCCAGAACCACCTTAGGAAAAAATAAGGCCAAGCTTTATTGATCCCACAGTGGGGAAAGTTCACTGTCACAGCAGCTCCAAAAGTACAAAGGTATAAAGACATGTAGTGGCAGCACAGTCTCCAGATTTAAACCTCATGATGCTGGTTTGGGATGAACTGAAAAAGTGAAAGCAAAGCAACCTACAAGTGCCACACACTGATGGGAACTTCTGTAACAGAGTTAGGAAGAACTTTCTGAATTGTTTTTTACTTTCATTGTGTAAAGAATGACATGAGTGTGTTCAGCTATTATATGTGCCAAAGGTGGCTACTTTGATGAGTCAAAAGTTTAGCATACATTTTAGTTTCTAAATTCATTTTAAGCTTCATTTATTCTATGCTTTCATTTCAGAGTACAATGAGACATTAACATGCATAATTTTCAAAAGAAAACTGGAAAACTTGGGGAAAAGTCGTGCTACAACTGTTGACTGGTAGGGCATATATATAGATCTATCCATCCATCTTCACTTTATCCTCACTAGGGTCACAGGGGGTGCTGGAGCCTATCTCAGCTGACTCGGGGGAAGGCAGGGGACACCCTGGGCAGGTCGCCAGTCTGCCGCAGGGCTCCATATACAGATGAACAATCACACTCACATTCACACCTACAGGCAATTTAGAGTAATCCATTAACCTCAGCATATTTTTGGACTGTAGAAGGAAGCTGGAGTACCCGGAGAAAACCCACGCATGCACAGGGAGAACATGCAAACTCCATGCAAAAAGATCCCAGGCCGGGTTTTGAACCAGGGATCTTTTTGCTGCAAGGCAAAAGTGGTAACCACTACTCCACTGTGCAGCCCTATATAGATCTAGAAAATAATATATATACAGAGTAGTGCAAAATGCCATTTGACTGAGTGAGAACAGTGAGAAAAAACAAGAATAGAGCAAAAATATTGTACAGGTTTGGTATTGTACAGAAAGTTGATAAGAAAAAAGTCAGGAGTATTTTAGCTGAAAATGGCTCAGCTGTTTAGTAGGATGACGGCAGTGGGGAATGAGCTGCTCTTGTGTCTGGTGGTTTTTGTGTACAGGGCTCTGTAGCGCCTGCTGAAGAGTAAGGGTGAGAACAGTTCATGTCTAGGGTGAGTGGGGTCTCCGATGATGTCTCTGTCCTCTTCCTGGTTCTAATGGAGTACAGTTCCTGGATGGAGGGTGGAGAGGTTTCAGTGATGTTTTCTGTAGTCTGTTTCTGTCCCGCTGTGTGGCTGCTCCAAATCAGAAGCCACAGACTTAACGACTGCAGTGTAAAACTGGAGGTCTGTCTCTCACTTCAGGTCTTGATGGTGCAGGGGAGCGGTGACGAGGGCTATCTCCTGAAGTCCACTATCATCTCCACAGTCTGCCGCACCAAATCACCAGCCACTCAACCTCCTGCTGATATCCAGACTGTTTGGTCATCCTGCAGCTTGAGGTGTGATGGGGGCTGTTGGTGTGGTTGTGATGTTAATGAGAGCTGGACTGTGGTGGGTGAGGGGTGGGAATGGGCCCTTTCAAACCTACAGTGGAAGCTATCAAGGTTGTGGGCCAGGTCTTTGTTTGCCTCAGCGGGGAAGCAGTTGGGGATATCTTGCAGATCTCTCCACGTTGCTGGGTCATTAGCTGAGAACTGGTTCTTCAGCTTCTTCAGAGTACCTCCTTGTCGCCACTCTGATCTCTTTGTTTAGTGAGTTTCTGTCCTTCTTGAACAGGTTTCTGTCCCTGTTCTTGTAAGCGTCTTCCCTGGCATAGCAGAACTGTCACAGTTTGGTGGTGAACTATGTTTTGTTGTTGAGAGTCCTGAAAGTTTTGGATGGCACACAATATGTCCTCACAGAAATTGATGAAAGTCGTCACAGTAGTTGTTGACAGCTATAAAAGCACTCCAATCTGTGCAGTCAAAACAAGCTTGTAGTCCCTGCTTTGCCAAACTGGTCCAGGCTTTGCAGATTTTAGTTTCTGCCTGTATGTGGGGATGAGATGGACAAGACAGTGCTTAGAGTCCTAGAGCTGCCCGGGGAACAGCAGTTTGCTCTTGTGGAATGTTTGCTTTCCTGGATGAGATAAAAATGTTTTACTGCCTTGGGTGTACAATAAAGGTTATTCTTTTCATTACATATTAATGTATCATATTGTAAGCTACAAAGGAAAAGAAACAGCACTATGACTACATGAGCTCCAAACAGTTGTCTGATAGTGAGTCATTCCTCAGTTGGAGGACATTTGGGTTTCAAAATTTTTGAAAAATAAACCTTCTCTTTTACAATTTTCTGCTCCATATTCATCAGTAATAGGCAATAAACTATCAAAGACTTGATTGGCTCAGCTTACACATCAATGGTGCCATTTTTATTCCATGTTTTATTTGTTGTTTGCTAACCCTACTCTAATCACAGTAACAGGGTTGCTAATCCATGCTAATATTAGCTTTTTCTCAGCAGTAGAAGCTAGATATTAAACTAGCTGTTACTGCTGACCAAGAGGACAACCTGACTGATGGAAATCAGTAAAGAAAGAAGTCAAAAGAATATGTCTAATCATAAAAATATGAGTGAGACATTCAATGAAGACTGACAATGTTATGAAAATCTGAAAGATAGAAGAGAGGACATAGCTTTGCTTTACTCATTCTTTTGGAAAACCGTTTGATGATGTTATTTCTAGCATATCATGTGATTCACTGTTTTCTTCTTCCTCTATCAGCTAGATAGAGGAACAGGGTTGTTGTGGGACACAAATTCCATGCATAATAATTATTTCAGCTAATATGTAGATTAAAAAAATGTCCCCACCATTACAAGAGACATCCATCCATCCATCCATTCTCCATACACCGCTTTATCCTCATTAGGGTCGCAGGGGGTGCTGGAGCCTATCACAAGAGACATCAATGAAAAAAATAATATTGAAAAAAGACATTTAAATTGAATTTTAATTGTTTTTTTTATTCAATTTGGTCATCCATGGATTGGGACAAGAGAAAAAAGGCATTTTAGTGGGAACTCCAGACTTAATGGGTAGTTTAAAAATATTTTCAAACATTCTTTTTTCCTATGTTTTAGATTTGGTCCCAGGACAAGTACATTTGCACAACAACTGCATGTTTTAGTATTTTGTACATTAATTATTTTGAATTTGATGGCCGTAAAGTGCCCTCCAATTCTGGAATGACCCTGATACATTGCTTTTGCTAAACAGTCTGCACTGTCTAACATTAATTAATAGCAATAAGTATCTGTGGTTCACTGTGATGATTATGCTATGGTGATCAGACCTCAGGAAGGCTACTGTGTCTGAAAGACAAAGAATCAGATGTTTTTCTCAGTGAAATGAACAGAAACCGCTACAACAGTCCACAGAACTAATTTGTTTTTCATTCATTGAGCTAAGAGAACACACATTTATCAGAACAGTTTTCTGTGGTGGAACATTGGTTTAGTTTAATTTCTATCTGCTGATAATGAATTGATCATATCAAGACAGCAGCAGTTAAAACACTGTAATGACGGTATCGATCCGTTATGATTAATCAATTGTGGCCTACAGGAAACTTCGTTACAGCCATACAGTCTATGGTTACAGCTAACAGTAATAGGCTATCTTTCAGAATGTTTCTTTAAAACTGTAAACCCGCCTCCCGGGTCTTATGGTAAGCAGCATCAATGACGTACGTCATTGAGCAGCATCGTCCTAAGATGAACGTCACGATCGTCACGATCCGCCCAGTTATACATGACGTACAAACCGACCAATTGCAGCTCTCTATGGGCGGGCCTGCAAATAAATGACGGCGGTGTGCTTCAATGAGAGAGCGTCTTTGTGTGTTTCACAGTATATAAGACATTTCTGCCGCAGCCTCTTTCTTTGAAATAATGTCGGCTGAATATGATAACAGGTAAGGAAAAGCACACGTGGATTGCATGAGAGTGTGTTTTAGCCGTCGATTCGCGTTTTTACGTATGACTGTTAGATTTTACTCTCGACCACTTTTCGAGATCCGGAATTTGAGCGGTGTGTGCTGATGTTTCTGTGGCCAATAAACGATAAGGCCTGTCCGTCGCTTGCTTGAGGCTAACGACCACTGGCTTTACATTTTATTACGGTGAACCCGGGTGTTGGATTTGGCATCATAAGTTTAAAGTTTATGTTCGCTTTACAAAGTATTTACAGGGTGATTTCAGGTGTCGTGGGATGGTTTTGATCGCTGTTGCTCCTGAACCTGACTGAATTGAATGTAATAGTTACCGGCGCCTTGAGTAGCACGTGAATGAGCCTAGTCTGGGCCTAAGTTCCATTTCTGATGTCTTTTTCGTCAGTAGTTCAAGATTAAAGCTCAGAATAAATTGGAGGTGCTGGATTTGGGATTTGACGTACTGTACCGGGAACCTCTACGAACCAGCGATGCGAATACCTTTTGGTATTTGGTGTCGTTAAATGCGAGCACATGGTCATGGTAGTTTAAGCGGGTGCTTAGACAATAGTGTTAGCGGAAGTCATTCGATAACGTTAGAAGTTTTACTCCTTATATTGCCGTACGAGACTGTATATGCCGAGCTTGGTAAATAACGGTCAGTTTACGGTTATGGAAAGTATCGTTAAGGGATCTGGCGGCTTGAGTGTCTTATTAAAAGGCCGTCCGGAGGCGCTCGGGGCCTGTTGGTTGTGGCTAACTGGTAGCAGGCCGCGGCGACATTTGGCTCAATCCTTCACATTTTTAAGTTCTGCTTTCGAGCCACGTCACAATCCAGCATATCGATAGTTCGTGTTATCCCGAAAATACGTGTCCGTTTGTACACTAGTGGACTCTGCGACGTGGCAAGCTGCGGCTGTTATATCCATCGACCCGCTTTTGTCTTTTTCCAGTCCCGAGATGAGAAACGACCATCTTGAATGCATGTAGGAGAAATGGCGGACTGCTGAAAAGGCGTTTGCTTTACAGCACTCGAAATAATAGACATACCGTTATAATAGCCTCTATCCAGCATACTAGAAAATAGTAGCAGTAGGGATGAGGCACGTAAGCACGAAATTGGTTATAAGCAGTTAAAAATGCACACGGAATTGGCCTCAAAGGGATTATGAGCTGCAAGTCAAGCTTTTCTTCCTCCATCCACATTCATAACAACATGGTGGCAGTAATCTTGAAGACTGGTGTTTTTCCGTTCCCTTCACTATGGGTGGTGGATGGATTAATTTAACTTGTTTACATTCAGTCGGAGAATGTTTTGCTCTGATAAAGCACGGAGGTGGTGTGTTTGTAAGGAGTGATACCAATGATTGTAATATCTTGTTAATTACAGAGACAATGGCCCAGAGGGCATGGAGCCAGATGGGATCATTGAGGTAAGTTCTCTATACCTGTGTAGTAAAGATTAAAATCCACTACAATCAGTTTAAGGCTTCAAGATGTCATTATTTGGGAACCAGCCAACTGACATTACTTGTCAGGTTTTTAAGATGTTTTTGAAATATAAAAAGTTAATGGAGAATCTGGTTTAAGCCAATGCAGAAATACCTTGAATCTGTATTTCTAATTACCTGCAGGTGGCAACATATTTGGCTATAAAATGCCCGTAAAGAAATGCCCCTGTTCTCATTTGGTCATTTACACATCCATTGAGCTCAGTTACTGGGTTGACCTGTTTAACAGCGTGATGCTCTGCTGAACTCAAGGCTTCAAAACAGTACTCCACAAACTAATAACCTGTGATCAAAATACCTAAACTAACTTGTAACTTCAGACATGCTTACATTTTGTTTGTTGCTCACTGTTTTTCCCCATTCAGAGCAACTGGAACCAGATCGTGGACAGTTTTGATGAAATGATCCTGCGTGAGGCACTGCTCAGGGGAATCTACGCCTATGGTTTTGAGAAGCCTTCTGCTATCCAGCAAAGAGCCATTATCCCTTGTATCAAGGGTAAGTAAAGGCACCGCTCAGTCATTCTGTAATTGTACAGGAGGGCCAGCCAAAGTTGTGAGTTTTTTTTCCCCAGAAATTATAAGAATAATGTACAAAATTCAAGCATACCTGCCGTACATCCCTCAAGTTGTGAAATGACCAATGTCACAGTCAGTATTAGATGAGAAAATAAAAAAAATAGTGAATGATTTGGGAAGTGGTTGGTTGCAATGTAATTGGATTTTGGAAATTCAGATATTTATATTGTGGGTAAGAAAACCAGCTTAAAGACATTGCCTCAAGCTGAAGGGATTAAAAATGATTCCACAAATTCACATTATAAGGGATATGCCTGACCGAATTATGAACGCTGAGTCAATGAGTTTATTTAGATGAATATTCAGAGGTGTGGGGAGTGTCTCCTGTCTGTTTGCAAACAGTAGTAGTAGATGAGTCATGAGATTAGTGTAACAGGTTGTACATCGGCTTCAGAAGCGAGTAGCAAACCGTGATGTAGATCGGCTACATTAATCCCTTATTTTCAGAGGAAAACATCAGCTTGCATTGTCACTCTGACCATGTTTGGAGGCTACAAAGCAACTTTTTATCTGCTTTGGTTAAAGCCAGCTGCATGACACCGATTTGCTGTGCCATGCGAAGGTATAGCGAGTCAAGTTTGCGTACTCTCCCCACTGTTGTCAGCACTGTAGCCTGTGCAGTAGTGATGACAGTGGGGATGCTGAATAGCACAAGAGTCGCATATCATCATTCCAAGTTACTATTAACTTAAAAACTTGCATACAATTCCTAATCCTTCTTTTCTTCTGTTTCTCTCATGGGAAACAATCGTACATGCAAACACACCTGAGGCTTTAGATCCTCTTCTGCTCTTGCTGCATCATGGAAATATAGAATATACCTAGTTTTTATGACAAATAATGGATCTAACAAGGAAGTAGAGAACTTAATGTGACTGAGGACATCAACCTCTACTGTACACATTGTGCTCGGCGGCTCCTGTTGCATAATTTCTGGTCATGTGGTTTAAAATGGCCCTGCTTGGAGAGAACTCGTGCCTCAATGAAGTCTTTACTGAATATTATTTAATAAAAAGCAAAAGATTTGGAAATATCGGTTATGATTGAGGTCAATGTTTGAAGCCTCCGGGGTCCGTAGTGCTGATTCTAACTTTGTGGAAATGTTTTGGTTTTTTTTTTCTCAATTGTTTTAGGCTATGATGTGATCGCTCAGGCTCAGTCTGGAACTGGGAAGACCGCCACCTTTGCCATTTCCATCCTCCAGCAGATTGATGTCGAGCTGAAAGCCACTCAGGCTCTGGTCCTTGCTCCAACTAGGGAGCTGGCACAGCAGGTACAGCCCCTCTAAAACTCATCATCTAGGTCGTTTCCCTGTCTGTCTTGTTTTGCAGGTGCTCTATGTTGGTCCTGGAATTGTTGAGAAATTAGAACTTTGAATTAATCTTCCTGGTTCCTAAACACTCTTCATTTGGACAACTTCTCAAATAATCTCTCAAACACCTGCCATGATACCTGGCTACCAGTTGGACATCTTCCTTTCTGTTGAAGGAACTTTTCTATAAATTGTGACTCTTAACAAGAATGACATTTGACTTTGCTGTTAAAGTAGCTAAAACATTGAAGAACCACCTTTTTGTGCTGGTAGCATTTATTTATTTTGTGAAGAATGCAGGAGGATGTTGTAGTAACGTGACCTGAAACGGGCTTTAGGTAACTAGTCTGCTGTAGACATGATGCAGCTGACTGGAGCAACTTTACTACCCTGATAGCAGCACGTTACTATGAATGGAACAATGCACTGGTACTTCCAAATCTGCTGTTATTGCCGCTGAATGTTATTGTTATTACCCCGTGACTGTTATGCTATAATACATTGAACACAGATGCAATACATGACGGATGTTTCACCTTTTTGTTTAGATCCAGAAGGTGGTGCTGGCCCTCGGCGACTACATGGGAGCCGGTTGCTATGCCTGTATCGGAGGGACCAACATCCGCAGTGAGGTCCAGAAGCTGCAGGCTGAATCCCCTCACATTGTGGTGGGAACCCCTGGCCGTGTCTTTGACATGTTGACTCGCAAAACCCTCTGTAAGTTACTGTGGAAGTTAGCGTCAAATGCAATGCAGAATCGGGCACGGAGGATGTTTTTCCATTGCATTTAGGCAGCTTTTCGCCGCGGTTATTCCTTGCTGTATAATGATGAAACCCATGCGTGTCAACTGACTCTGTAATCCTCTGGTGTGTTGTTGCTCTGGTTGGCGTTCTGCTGGCTCGAGTTTTCAGGACACCAGGGACCCAGAGACATGATCATACATACATTACTCCTGAATACAGCACCAGTTCCTAAAAGTGATGTTAGTCATTGGGCTTTATTAGCAAGGCATTCACATAGCAAAAACATAGTGGAGTTTTGCTATTTAGTGGAAATATTTACAAGTGTAGCACATTTTGTTGTATTGAATGCTAAATTATGGAGCTCACCAGGAATTAAAGCTGGAGATCACTGCACATCTGAGCACAAATTCAACTAATGTGAACTTGTTGTTGATTAATGCATTGCTTGTGAGTAACACTGACGCTGTTGCTGCAGTGTTCTGTCTCTAACCTGCAAATGTTGGACTTTTCCACGACTCAAAGCTAAAATTGGTTGACTGCAATCAAGATGATTTCACCTTTAGTGAGCTAAATTTTGAGACAGTTGGACCTAAAACTGATGAAAGCCACCACTACTTTGCTACTGGTTGTTTGAAATGTGCTCCTACCACTTCCTGTTTTAGATTCTGCCACATTGGCCATAGAGGTCACAATATGAAAGCACAACCCCGCCTGTGTTAAGTTCAGCCTCTGAAATGATCCACAAAGTACATGTGCAGCATTATTAATGTAGCATTCACTTTCTTTGCAGGTTCTAAGTACATCAAAATGTTCGTGCTGGATGAGGCTGACGAGATGCTTAGTCGAGGATTCAAGGACCAGATCTACGAGATCTTCCAGAAACTAGCAAGCAGCACACAGGTTGGTGCCGGTTATATTGTGTCCCTCTAAGTAAAGCATGAATAAAGATTCCATTTAGCAGAATTAATTTAAGTGCAGTGTAGTCGGAACACCCTTTTTATTGTTTGTTTGTTGTCTTTAGGTTGTCCTACTGTCAGCCACCATGCCAGCCGACGTTTTGGACGTCACAAAGAAATTTATGCGCGAACCTGTCCGAATCCTTGTAAAGAAGGAGGAGCTGACCCTTGAAGGCATCCGCCAGTTCTACATCAATGTGGAAAAAGAGGTGAGGAAACGGACCACGTTTTGAGTGCGGCTTATTCTGGACGTTTTATTGCCTCCACATACATGTTTCTGCATTAGTGCTGTTAGGGCGTGGTAACTTAATGTCAAGTAGGCAAACGGATTGTCCAGTTTAGGAAAGTTTTGCTCTGATATACAATAATTTTCTTTTTTTGAATCAGGCCAGAAAAATATATTTTTCTTGAATTACACAAGACAGTTTAAGGAACTGTTTAAGCATTTAAAATCCAGTTATCACACAGTAGTTTTTATGACGTTTAAGTATTTTGCTGGAGAAATATAGCTGTCATATCCTGTTAAAGTCTTATTATACTGACAGTAGTGAGGCGTGTACTATTCAGAACTGGACCTGACCATGAGTCCCAATGCATAATTGTGCCAAGTGGCCCCCTTACTAGTGAGTCATGAGCACACCTGATGGATAGTAGTTTGATTGGCTGCATCATCTGCATTCAAAGATTTCCTAGGCATTACATTATACAGCAAGCAAACACTAATGGAACCAGAAACCTGGCAATGCAATGTATCTTTAGAGGGGATGTTGCTTGACCAGAACCATCTGTGACCGTATGCTTCCTCAGGAATGGAAGCTGGACACGTTGTGTGACCTGTACGAAACCCTTACCATCACACAAGCCGTCATCTTCATCAACACGAGGAGGAAAGTAGACTGGCTTACTGAGAAGATGCACGCCAGAGACTTCACCGTTTCTGCTCTGGTAAGAACCTGCAGGTGTCATTATCAGAAAGTGAAGAGGATGCCTTCAGTCTGAGGCCCATTTTATTGTATGTATAATAATTTTTAGCTACTGGTAAAATGTATCCAGCTGGATGTTTGGACTTTGAGAAGCATTTCCAGAAAAAATGGCATAGCAAAATCAGCTGACATACACCCAGATAACTGACTGGTTGAGCATATTTCTTGGCACTTCTCAATTGCTCTTCAGTAATGACTGGAAATTGCCCAAAAAAATAAAAAATGTCCTGACCACTGACTGTTTAGTGCAGACCTGCCAACCTGTAGGCATTTTGCGTAGCAGGTACACAATTTGACATCAAAATACGCTGGTACGCTCCGCCTCATTAAACTACTCAAAAAGCTGCAGACATCTGTGAGTGCTGTTAGAAATGTGGACGTGCAACAATACTCATGCCTGACAACAGGATGCAGCAGTGCAGTGGCACAATTTCAACCAATCATCATAGAGTAGCAGAGAATAACGAGTCTGCCGAACCCTTGTTGGCCCGCTCTCTCCTGTCCTCTGCCTCCCTCCGCCTCTCTCCCCGTTCTCTGTGCCCCCACCCGCAGCAGCTGGCAGTTAAAACGGTGTGTCTCTGTGTGTGTGTGTGTCTTTTGGCAAATATGTACTGTTAATAACGTTACTTTCACGTTGAAAATACGATGTCGTATCGGGGAAATAAGCAGAGTTTTTTTCCTATCGACATGAGCGCGAGCTGTGTGTGTGAGATAGAATAAAGTAGCTAAGCTAGCTACTGTAAGATTATGAGTAGGCCTAAATGTAGTTACTTTCCTCACTGTTTTTCTCTAATTTTAAGGGTAAGAATCAGATACAGCAGGCCTGTATGAGGAGGGAAGGAATTATTTCTACAGTTTAAATACAATACAAAATCGTTTGCAGCAACAACCCTGCCACTATGCCAGATGAAGATGTCAGGGAGGGAGAGAGCAACAGACCAATGAAAAAGCAGAGGTTTTAGTCATAAATGTCATTTTAGTGTTTTTTTGTTTTGTTTTTTTTTTTTAATCGATGGTGGATGTGGAAGTAACTGCGTGCAAAGTAGTCTGCAAAAAAGCCGCGCAACACAAGCGGTACTCAAAATATTTCGCCAAGGTTGGCAGGTCTGTTAATGCAGCACCTTTTCATGGTACAGGATGTTCTGGAAGACCTTGAAATACTGATCATTTTGCAGTTCAGCTTCTGTGTTTCGTACCAGACAGTCTGTGTAATTGTTTTTCTCCTTTTCCCTCATTTTGTCTGGATCAGTTCTCACTGTCGTAACCTCAAATTTTCTCTTTCAGCATGGTGACATGGACCAGAAGGAAAGAGACTTGATCATGAGGGAGTTCCGCTCTGGCTCCAGTCGGGTCCTTATTACCACTGACCTGCTGGTATGTACAGGAACAGCCTTTTCTGTCTCTGTGGATAGGTCAGAAGATCACTGTGTCTACTTGTGCACTGTGCAGTCCAAGGTTCCCTCTCCTTCCATCTGCAGTGTTGGCGAAGGATTGAATGTTCCTTGGTAGAGAAGCTTATCTGCCCTCCACTGTAGCTGGGTTTAGATCCTTGATTTACAACTAATTGGCAGATTACATTCATCGTACCTATAGTTGATGTTAAAGAGTTGGGTATGTATCTGAGCTGCTGTTAGCTGAAATGGAGAACTGAAATAGTGGTGAGTCATAACACAAAACTATTAGTTTAGTCTCCTATTTTAATTTTAAAATACACTGTTTAAATGGACATTGGGTGTTCTGCCTCCTAAAGCTTTATTTTTACCCCTAAAAGCTGAATTACAACCCCGAACTGAAGCAAATGTCTACATGAATGACTTGGTGCGATGTCTAAAGATTGCTGTGTTCATCCTCAGGCCAGAGGTATTGATGTTCAGCAGGTGTCCCTAGTCATCAACTACGACCTGCCGACCAATAGGGAAAACTACATCCACAGGTAAAACACAGCTCAGTGACATAACTAGATTGGTTTTCTCCTGTTTTACAAAGTCAGTCTATGATATGGTGATTTAGATGATAAACCACTGCTTCCATTAATACAAAGGTTTCTTTGAATTTTTTCCATTCACAATGTTGCATGAGTGGTTCTTTGGTTTGCCATGTTTGTGTCATCAGATAATGTACTTGCTAGCTTCTTACCTGTTCAATCAAGCCTTGATTCCAAAACATTTTCAGGGGAAAATCTAAATTGTGAGTATCCATGGTTCCAGAGTCTTAAAGTATGCAAACTTGGGGGCATGATAGTCTAACCAACATAAGCAGAAATGTAAACGGCTTGCCCTTTTTTCGTACTGCGTGTTTTCTGTCATGCTATATTGTTCAGATTACATTATGTGCTTCTTTACTCCAGTCCTGCATTGCTTGGCAGAGTAGCAGAAGCTAGAAGTTTGTCTGAACACATCTCTCTACTTGCACACTCCAGGGCTCATTTTCAGGGCCGAGTGACAAGAACACCTTTCACTGGCTGACTATTTTATATGGTTGTCATTTAACATGAGCTCTGTGTGTTATGTATGTCTTTAGCCCGTGTATTGTATTTCATACCAGAGCAAGTTATGTTACGTTTGTACTGACTTGTAAAGATTTGCTTGGTGGTATGGCAAGAAAGGTTGATGGAACTTAATGCAAATGAACACACAAAATGTCTTTGGAGCTGTTATTAGCCATTTAAGAAAAACAAACTCGGTATTGGTTGAGAAAGTGTTGCATATTTCACAAGACAAGTGGACATCTTGTAATGTTAACTCAATTGTCACACCACTTTGGTCAAAACATTTAGCTCAGCATTAGACGGGGAGATTTTGGTCCCTGTTTAGCAGATGAGGTTGACAGTAGACTGTCACAATTTAAGCCCTTCAAAGGAATAAGGAAGTTAAAGTTTTGAAGTTCCAACTACAGAACACTTTGAACTCGGGCTGGGCGATATGACGATAGAAAATGTCTATCGTTTTATGTGAAGATCCTATCGTTTATATCAGTGTCGCAAAACATGCTTTACAGCAGTATTTTATGTCACCAACATGCCATACGGCAAGCCCAGGCATGCGGCCAGTGTTGCCAACTTGGCGACTTTCTCGCTAAATCTAGCGACTTTCCAAAGCGTCCTAGCGACTTTTTGTCAAAAACGACTAGCAACTTTTTCTGCCGTTTTGGAGACACCGACAGAAAAACTCAGATCATTCTGCAGTTCCTGTTTTCAACAAGCAGCAGGTGCCAGTAACCCCGCAGCAGTCCCAGTGTCTGATTAGAGGACGCATCACTCCACGGCCAGACGACAGATGAATCGCGCATGCGCAGTCACTACAGATCCCAATCCAGACTTGCGGAGCGGAATATAAATGAAAATGTTTCTTTACTGTCGTACTAAAATAAACCACAGCATTTAGCCTCTAGTGAAAAAACATATTTTGGGTGTTTTTATAATCACTCTTTGGTCTCTTCCACAACGTTATTCCTCTCTCCTACAACATTGATTACAATTACATGCAAACTGGGAAATATGCAAATTAGGAGATGATGTAATTTAGCGACTTTTAGGACAGCCAACAGCGCTTTTCCTTACTGAGGAGTTGGAAACACTGTACGCGGCTAAAACCTAAAAAGCTATGGAGGAAGACGGTGGACTCGACTCAGAAGAACAATCTAAACAACAAGATGACGAACAACCAGCTCAAACCGACGAGCTTGTACCTAAAAGAGGGGGAACTTCTGTCATATGGCAGTGGTTTGGATTTAAAAAGACCGACAAGGATCAGACTACCGTACTTTGTAAGGTATGCCGCTGCCCGGTCCCAACAACAGACTCTAACACGAGTAACTGTTTTTATCACCTGAAAAATATGCTATATCGTGATGTATATTGTATCGGGATATAAAATTTTGGTCATATCGCCCAGCCCTACTTTGAACTCTGTTTGACTCTGCAGACACCACTGTCAAACTGTAGTGCTGAGTGCTGCTCACCACGGACTGGAGACAAATACGGAATAGGCTTTTGTCAGTTATTGTCCATTATTAAGGAATAGAACAATTGGACACACGTTCATGAGAGATATCAACCCAAATGTGATTATTGGATCGGCTGATATAAGGAGTGATTAAATTGGGATGCTCACATTTATTGTCCACTAAAGTCCATATCTCAAAGTGTTACCAATTATTTTCCAGACTCCGTTTCAGGTTATTTGTGGCTGCCTTGTAACTTAGCTGCTCTGAGTAGCTAATTTTCTGATTTGTGGTGATGCCTTGTTGGTTTCTTCTGTCTTGTTTCTATGCTGGAGAGACATTTCTAAGACCACAGAGTGACTGCAGACAGTGGTGGACCTAAAGTAGCCCTTTCAATGTATTAATAGGCCAACAAAAATACCAAATTATCTCGTACAAGATCTTCAGCCTTCTCATGACCGCCCACAATTGTCTTGCTTTATGATGCAAACACATGCAATTTGTAAACTTTAAATCCCATTTTCTAGAGATGAACAAATCTTCCAAATACTCTTGTAACAGACCAATGCACAGTGACACTATTTTGTTTTTCTTTTCTTTTTTGTTTTTGTCAGGATTGGCCGGGGTGGTCGTTTTGGAAGAAAGGGAGTAGCCATTAACATGGTGACTGAAGATGACAAGCGAACCCTGAGGGACATTGAAACATTCTACAACACCACCATTGAGGAGATGCCTATGAATGTGGCTGATCTGATCTAGACGACTCCACGTGCCCTTTGTCCACTCAAACTGCTTATTTTAGAAGTAAAATCTTGTTTCTTATATGATCTCAATTCTAAAAACTTCCTTTTGCTAAATTGCACCATGACTTTACATCCAAGCTTTTCCAGTACTTTCTGTCCATCTCGGAAGGGT
Organism: Acanthochromis polyacanthus; assembly: GCF_021347895.1. Classification (NCBI taxonomy): domain Eukaryota; kingdom Metazoa; phylum Chordata; class Actinopteri; family Pomacentridae; genus Acanthochromis; species Acanthochromis polyacanthus. The sequence goes on from NC_067135.1 coordinate 18,328,466, forward strand.
TACCTTACTGAACTGCTTCATCTGCCTGCCATAGTCCTTCGTTTCATATCGGCGTCTAAATCTGCCCTTCAGCTAATCCTTCTCCAAACCATAACCACATTTCCAAGAGCACATTTATTTTATTTTTTTTCTTTTTGAAAGTACAAAGATGATTCCTGCTCTGTTACTTTACAATATATCATTACTTAACTCGGCTGATACAATGCTAACACAATGATTGCAGCTTTTGTGAAATGTGGCAGTGATTTGCACAGCGAGTGCTGCACTGTTGGTTAATTTAGAGATGAGTGGTTTGCACTGCAGTTCAGTTTGGGTTCAACACAACGATGTTCAAAATTGAAATGGGAAGTGCAGCATCTGACCAGACCAGTATTTAAACAGCCTTCAGTGTACTTAAACTGACTTCAACACACATCCGTGATCATGTTAAGAACAGCAGTTTGGGGGTCTAGAGTTTACAGGGCGTATTCAATAAAGACCTGTATAGTAAAATCCATCATGAATGAGTGGCTTACCGTTTTGATCCTTATACTGCTGTTTCTTATATGCTTTTATGGCTGTTGTACTTTCTCATTTACTTGTACAGTCATTCGTGCAGTAGCATTCAGTTGAAGACTGACTGGCCACAGTCATTTGGAGACAAAACCAACGGTGAGTTCTGACCCAGGTGTCCTGGTGAGATTTGAATCTCCAAGTCTTTGACATTTTTGTTCATTTTGATTTTATTTTTGAAGAAAATTAAGTTTTCCACAAGGTGGTGGTGACATTTTGTAACCTACCATCACAATGTTGGGGGAGGTGTTAGTATCTGACGTGAAAGGACCAAATTACAGATGATTAAGTATATAGAGATTATACCCCCTCTCCATGCCACCGAAACTCTTTCTAAGCTCTCATTTTAAAATGCCTGTCATCATGGGGTGTTTGGTATCAGTGCTATTTTTTAAAATGAATTTATTGAATTGTTAACCTTTTTGAGACAGAAACAGTGTATCAAGTTTTCTACATTGGATTCTGTATAGTATTTATTTTAATGGTCTTTAAAAAAAAAATAAAGGTTTCTCCTTTTTAACAGTGTTAACTGGCCTCTGCATTGTTGAGTAGCAAGGATCTGGCCAAATCACATGCAAAGTACTTCCCGGTTTCACAAATTGCAAAATGACTGTGGGTCACCTCCGCTCTGCTCTGCTTAAAGTCTTTCATTGGCTGCTGCGATCTAAATACTGCAGTTTGGTTCAATTGTCTTTAACTATATAGTTTAAGCTTTTCTGCTAAATTTGGTTAGGTTTTGTTTTTCTAAACGTGAATAATGAACCAGAAAACAACTCCAGTGCCCTTCAGATTATTCCTATGATTTAGGAGAGATGTCTTCAGTCTTGACTTTATTTAGACCATTCTAGGATGTCATTACCAAGGTCTACGCAATAAACATTCAGTTGTATATTCGTGTCCTGTCAGTTGAGTAACACATGAAGCCTGATCATTTACATGTAAACCCTCCAGCAGAGGCCCTATACTGGGATTAAGATGCTTCAGCACTATAAATAGGATTGGTCTAGTCCAAGTGAAGACTTAACTTTCCATAGAAGCACTGTACAAGACTGGAATTGAATCAATCATCTGTGAAAATGTAACAGCAAAATCCAATACGCACCCTAAAGTTGTGGAAAACATTTCATCGTGTTGGTACCATCTTACTCATTGCTTTCATTTGATTTTTATGATGCATAAATGGGGAAATCAGTAAATAGTCTTGAGTAATTCACAGCGTTTCCTATCCACCCATGCACACACATTTCACACCCTGTTGACCATTGGTGCTAGTCTGCCCACCGGAAGTGTCTTGTCCAATGACACTTTGCCACACGGAGAGACCGGGGATCGAACTCACGACCTTTCAATTGGCGCTACTTCGTCACCAGATCCACAGCCGCATGACACACTATAGCTTTGTTTACATCATGAAAATCATCTTGTAATGAGGCATGTTATTATTTATGATGTATGAGTGCGTTATGGGTTATTCCAGAATTGGAGGACATTTGTGCTTCAAATTTTTGGAAAAATTAACCTTTTTTTTAATAAATTTGTGCTACATATATATCAATAATAGGTAATAAACTATCAAAGGCTTGATTGGCTCAGCTTACACATCAATGGTACCGTTTTTACTCAATGTTTTATTTCTTGTTTGCTAACCCTACTCTAATCACAGTAACAGGGTTGCTAATCCATGCTAATGTTAGCTTTTTCTCAGGAGTAGAAGATAGATATTTAGCTGGTAAGAAATAGTTTTGACTCACACTCTGACGCTCCTACCATTGTCCTGCAGGACTCCTGATGTAGACCTTTAGCTGTTTGGTGTCAGCTCTGGTAGTTTATCATCTTCTTAGTGGAGTTATTTCTTTTCACAGATATACACAACCTGCCAGAGATGCTAAGGACTGCTGAGGACCCCTGCCCAAAAACACCAAGACAACATAATATAGGACTGACTCACTTGTTTAGTTAGCAACACCATAATATCTATCAGTTTCTCCCTAAAATGTTAGTTAATATGTCTTCTTAAAATCTTACTTCTCTCTGTAATGCTCCAGTAAGTGTACTTTACATTTACTACCCCGTAAAGTGGAAACCTTTATACATAAAAATTAGACCATTTTTTCCGCTGTCACAACAGTCAGTCCACTAGAGGGAGACATTGTCCTTCCTTCACTACTGCATGGTTGTTCGGTTGGCAGCATCTCAGTCTAAAAGCAGTTCAGACTAAAGGACGAGTTTATCTCCCTCCTCTCTTTTCAAAACAGCTTCTGCCAAATATGCAGAAACACAACTGGGATTCATGCTAATCAGTAATTTGATCATTTGGTAGCACAACAGCATTTTAAACTTGTGTGGGATTCTAGTCTTTTCAATGGTAAATAAAATAAATCCACTCTGTCTTGAAACACGAGACAGCTCTTTCCTAATGCCATTTGGATTGTTTAGATTTCCGTCTCAAGATGGGGCTGTGCAGTTCAGATAGTCATGTTCTTGTTTTTGGTTTTTGGTTTTGGTTTGTATTGTACAATGAGTACAAAACTTTTTGCAGAGGCACGCCACAGCTGTGGACAGCAACATGCGTCAAAACCTTTTATACTTGTTCAAGAGAAACCTGAACAATATTCTGTGACCATAGAATATTTATAAAGTAAAGGATTCTGGTGCTCAGCAGTCATTGGCTAACACATCATCTGAATTAGACCAGTGGAATTATCACTTCAGTATCTAAATGATAAACAAATAAGGTCCACCAAGTAGATTCAACTTTTACTCTTTCTAGTTGATTGTACTTAAATACAGTTATGACAGAAAACCTGAGTTGATTTGGATGTATTTAGTCTTAGCCAGATGCTTACCATACATTGAAGGAAATGTGACAGTTTCCAATAATGTGAACAAATCTTTTTTAATTCAACTCGCCTTATATTTAGCAAATGATCCTTTAGTCCAGGGGTGTCAAACACATGGCCTGCGGGCCAAAACTGGCCTTCCAGAGTGTCCAATCTGGCCCACTGGATGTCTTTGCAAAGGGTAAAAATTACAAAGACATTAACTGCAAATTTGTAAAATTGTAAATTTCAACATTTTCAGAATGTGCTTGTACTTTGTTGCACTAAAACAATGGAGACATTTTGGAGTTTTTGTTATTTATAGGTTATTCTGCTAAGATTTACACTACTGTTCCAGATTTTGTGGTCACTCAGAAATTTTCTTGTTTTTTAAAAAAGAAAAGTAGTGTTTTTCAATGAAGATAACATTAAATAAATCAGAAATCCAGTCTAGACATTGTTAATGTGGTAAATGACTATTCTAACTGGAAATGGCTGATCTTTAATGGAATATCTCCATAGGGGTACAGAGGAACATTTCCAGCAACCATCACTCCTGTGTTCTAATGCTACATTGTGTTAGCTAATGGTGTTGAAAGGCTAACTGATGATGAGAAAACCCTTGAGCAATTTTCTTGGCACATGAATGAAAGTGTGAGTTTCATTGTCTGGTTGACTCCAAACTTTTGAACGGTAGTGTAACTGGTCCAGCTCTCTTGACATCAAGTTGGTCTGTATGTGGCCCCTAAACTAAAATGAGTTTGACACCTCTGCTGTAGTCAATAGGAACCATTGTAACGTGATGACGTGATTATTATCATCATCATATGTGATTATTATTACAATCTCAAGATTGAAAACTGTCCAGTTCTTCGGGCAGCAAAGCAACCTCAAACTATGACATTTCCACTATCCAACTTCTCATCTAGTGTAAGATTCTTCTCTTAAAAAGCTGTCTGGTCAGTGACAGACATGTTTACTGTCATTGTGACTTACTTATATGGAGTAGTATTGTACTAGGCTATTGTAATTAGGAGTGACCTGAGCCAGAGGACAAAGATCTTGACAAAAACAGAATATCTACATTCTAAATCTGATATATGCTTTTGAACTCTGGGAAGTGTTAGAAACAATAAGACTGCTAAGCTCACCAGTGTATTCTTTGTTAGTCTGTTTTTCAGACTAATGATGGCCTCTTTTTTTTGCATCAATACCTCTTTGGACTACGTATTGAGTTTCCCTTAACAAGTACCAATTGTAAATTCAATGCTTGCGATCAACTTTGGACCTTTAATCTCCTTAATTTGTCTAGGAAAAAATAGGAAACAGGCCATGTTTATCAGTCAGTTGTCCAATTACTGTTCATCCATGAGAAAATAGACCATGTATAAAAATCATGATTGCTTTTTTCAAATCCACTGTACCCGTAGCTATATCTTGCTGCGATGATACAAGCTCACAAATTACACCCAATTACCGCCACTGGAGATCAGAAGTAAAATAATCCTCTTTCAATAACTTCACGTAGTTTAGTTTTGGCATCTCTACCAGTGAAAAAGCAGCTTTTAAAATGACACTATGTTAGTCTCTCTTACTCTTCATTTGTGAAAATAGCGTTTGGCTGTTATCACTTACAATTAAGTGGTATCACATTTTATATCACAAAAATGTAAAATGATTCAAACTTGCATCACTTTTCAATAGCTACCCTACATCTAAGTCAAACTGCAAAAAGTGTTGACTTGCAAACATAAAACCTTAACAGTTTAGATTTATCATATTATAAATGCAGGTCCCATAATAGGAACTCAATGCAACAAAGGTCTGGCTGAGATCTCAATTGAGTACTTTGTCCACCTTTATTTTTGATGACAGACTCGGTGCTCCTTTGATTGGAAGATACCAGGGTTGCACAGATTCCTAGAGAGGTGTTCTGCGATTCTTCGAAGACATTTTTCAGCTGCTCTTTGCTGGACGGGATATGTTGCTCTACCTTTCTATTTAAAACACCTCACAAGTGCTTCAAGTCAGGCAACATATTTGGCCAGGTCATAGTTTTCATGTTTTTCTTAACCATTGCTCTTTGGTTTGCTATTATGCTGGAATGTACACTACCCGTCAAAAGTTTGGACACACCTTCTCATTTACTGGTTTTTCATGACTATTTACATTGTAGATTCTCACTGAAGGCATCAAACTACACATGAACATATATGAAATTATGTAGTAAACAAAAAAGTCCGAACATACTTTATAGTTTAGATTCTTCAAAATAGCCTCCCTTTGCTTTGATCACTGCTTTGCACACTCTTGGCATTCTCTCTATTTGCTTTACTCTCTATTAGCTTTATGAGGTATTCCCTTGAAATGGTTTTCCAACAGTCTTGAAGGAGTTCCCAGAGATGCTGAGCACTTGTTGGCCCTTTTGTCTTCACTCTGTGCTCCATCTCATCCCAAACCATCTGGATTGAGTTTAGGTCAGGTGACTGTGGAGGCCAAGTCATCTGACGCAGCACTCCATCACTCTCCTTCTTGGTCAAATAGTCCTTACACAGCCTGGAGGTGTGTTTGGGGTCATTGTCCTGTTGAAGAATAAATGATGGTCCAACTAAACACAAACCGAATGGGATGTTATGTCGCTGCAACGTGCTGGTTCAGTTTTGAATAAATCCCCAACAGTGTCACCAGCAAAACATCCCCACACCATCACACCTCCTCCTCCATGCTTCATGGTGGAACCATGCATGTAGAGAACATCCATTTGCGTTTTAAAAGACACGGCAGGTGGAACCAAAGATCTCAAATTTGGACTCGTCAGACCAAAGCACAGATTTCCACTGGTCTAATGTCCATTCCTTGTGTTTCTTGGCTCAAAGTAATCTCTTCTGCTTGTTGCTTTTCCTTAGTAGTGGTTTCTTTGACCATAAAGGCCTAATTGGTTCAGTCTCCCCTGTGACAGACTGGTGACCTGTCCAGGGTGTCCCCTGCCTTCGCCCGAGTCAGCTGGGATAGGCTCCAGCACCCCCCGCGACCCTAATGAGGATAAAGCGGTGTATAGAGGATGGATGGATGGATGGATGGTTCAGTCTCCTCTGAACAGTTGATGTAGAGATGTGTCTGCTACTAGAACTCTGTGTGGAATTTATCTGGGCTCTAATCTGAGGTGCTGTTAACTTGTCATTTCTGAAGTTGGTGACTTGGATGAACTTATCCTCAGCAGCAGAGGTGACTGTTTGTCTTCCTTTCCTGGGTCCTCATGTGAACCAGTTTGATCGTAGCGCTTGAGGGTTTTGCGACTGCACTTGAGGATACACTGAAAGTTTTTACAATTTTCCGGACTGACTGACCTTCAGTGGACCGTGGTTTCTCTTTACTTAGCTGATTGGTTCTTGCAATAATACAGATTCTAACAGTTGTCAGATAGGGCTGTCGACTGTGTAAAAACCTGACTTGCTACATAATTTCATATAACTTGCTTCATAGTTTTGATGTCTTCTGCATGTATCTACAATGTAGAAAGTTGTAAAAAAAAAAAAATAAAGTAAAAACATTGAATGAGAAGGTGTGTCCAAACTTTTGTCTGACTAGTCTTTTGGTGACTAGTGGTCCTCTTGTCAGCAAGTATTTTAGTATATCCACAGGCATTCATAATGTTATCTATCAGTATCATCTGTCTCTAATGCAGCCCAAATAGTCAGATTTCAACCTTAGTGTTTCACTGTCAAAACAATGGAATTACTCTTTCACTTTTCATCCCAGCCAAACATTTACAAAAAACTGATCTGACCAAGGAAACCAATGTGCTCTAAAGGTTCACTAGGCAAGTTTATTTTTTAAGTTTTGAGCCGAAAAGCAAGTTTTTTTTCCTTGTACGCTGTCTGTAGGGGCTGATATGCATTTTCCATTGCTCTGCCTGAACTGCCACAGAAACTTTGGCTTCGCTTTATGAGCCCTGTACAAAATCTGAGGGTTGCATTTTTTAGACTATGATTGTGCAAGTAGTGCTCTTTCAATGACATTATTGTAGGAGGATGGTTAATTAGAGCTCCTATGGCTTGTTCTACACCTCCAGATTACTGCTGCAACCAGGATTTTTTTGTTGGTTGCCAGTCTTCCAACACTGTCATGTGCAATATGAATACGAGCCCTGCATCAGCATGTACAAACAACGCAAGTAAAAGCCCACTGGTCACAATCAAACTGCATTCCAGGCATGTCCTAGCCTCCCGGTGTTGCAATATGATGTGCACCCAGCCTTAAAACATGTTACTCATCTCTCAGCTTCTTTGTCTTGCTCTCAGCCTTGGTGGCCCTTCTTCCCAGGGCACTTTGTTGTGGTGACGATACACTGTACCCATCCCCCCCAGCCACCCAACACACATACACACTCTTTGCCCACTCCACCCCCCGTTGAGTGCTGGATCGTGGTGTTGAGAGATGGTGGGGTGGGGTGGGTGGATTATGCAAGTGTGAGGCTCGTAAAAGGCCTGCCATGGTCTTTCTCTGTGTGACGGATGGCTGGGAGGCTGAACAGGCCTGTTTTGCATGAGAAGAGAAGCCAGCAGAGGGAAGAATAGAGTCCTATTCAATGAGGCCTGTCACCCAAAAACACCCTCTTGCACCAAACCCTCACACCCCACCCCTTCATCATCCATCCCTTCATTTTGTCCCTCCTCCCCCTCCCTTGTTCTCCCTCTCCATTGCCTCCCTTTTCTTCTTAATTTGTGGCTTTCATTTGCACATTTTCACAGGTTCTTTCTCACCCTTTTAATCTGCACTCCACCCCCACTTTGCTGCCCTCCTTACTTCTTCTTATTTCATCCCACTTAATTTCTGTTCATTCAGATTTCCCCTCCTTTCCATCAAGCTGGTTTTACCTTGGTTAGTTCCATAACATTTGAATTCTCTCATTATTTTGAGGATATGGCGATTGAAAAGCCATAATGGAAATGTCATGGTCAAAGCTCTTTAACACTAAAAAAAAGTCATGTGACTTGATGCTCTGACATGAGTCTACGTTTGAGTCAGCAAGAGATATTATACCATCATTTGTTTAAGAGTTAAAGATTTATACACTGTTTTAGCCACTAGAGACCAGAGAAATACCAACACAAGGCATGTATTTCAGCACAAGACTGTAATGATTTGTAAAATTAACATGTCTGATGACTAAAAATAGTATTCACCCCCTTGGAAGTTTCCCCCTTTAACTGCATTTCAACACTCAATCATTGTTAATATAAATGAACTTTTTTGACGAAAAAATGATTGAATGACTCATCTCAAAGTGAAATCAGATTTATACAAAGTAATGTCAATTAATTAAAAATTCAAAGTGTTTATGTGTTTACCCCCTTTTAAAATAACCCACCTGATTCAATATAAGTGCAGCCAATTGGTCTTACAAGTCACACAATTAGTGAAATGGAGATGATCCGTACACAGTGAATGTGTCTCAAGTGACTGTACTATAAAGTCACCTGTATCTGGAAGGTCCATCTATTTGTCAGTCAGTACTCCTGGATATAACTATATATAAGTATATATATATATATATATATATATATATATAACCAGCAAGCCACTGTGCAGCCCAGTCCAAAAACATGCTTAGGTTAATTGGTAAATTCATAAATTCTAAACTCTACATTGTCTGTAGATGTGAACGTGAGTGTGTGTAGCCCTGTGATAGACTGGTGATCTGTCCAGGGTGTCTCCTGTCTTTGCCGTCAGTCAGCTGGGACAGACTGACGATTGAGCATTGTATAGGTACCGGATGGATGGAAGTGTCTTAAAAAGTGGTCTTAGTATTTTGGACAGCACTGTGTATAATTGAAGTCTTTTGGCACCCTGATTAGCATTTTTACTACATGCCACTTAAGTAGATAATTGTTTCTTGTGCAGTTATTTGGAATTCTTAATGATTTTTATAGCACAAAAAAGCACAGTGAATGAGCAAGTCTGCTAACATGCTATGACCAACATACCAGCACAGTCAGCAACATAGCTTTCAAGTCTTGCATGTCAGGCCTCAAATTCCACTCCTGCTCCAGTATGTCAGGGTCTTGACCAGGATATAACTTGGGTGTCTTTCCCAGTCCCATACAGTCACTGTCCTACTCCATATTCCAGAGGAGCTTCCTATTTATGTGTAACAGCACAGGTCTTCTTCTTCTTCTTCTTTTCCTTTCGGCTTTTCCCTTCAGGGGTCGCCACAGCGAATCAATCGCCTCCATCTAACCCTGTCTGCTGCATCTTCTTCTCTCACACCAACTACCTTCATGTCCTCTTTAACCACATCCATAAACCTCCTCTTTGGTTTCCCTCTAGGCCTCCTGTCTGGCAGTGGGAAACTCAGCATCCTTCTACCAATATATTCACTCTCTCTCCTCTGGACATGTCCGAACCATCTCAGTCTAGCCTCTCTGACTTTATCTCCAAAGCCTCTAACATGTGCTGTCCCTCTGATGTACTCATTCCTGATCCTATCCATCCTGGTCACTCCCAAAGAGAACCTCAGCATCTTCAGTTCTGCTACCTCCAGCTCTGCCTCCTGTCTTTTCCTCAGGGACACTGTAAAATTATTTGTGGATAGGTGAATTAGATGTAGTTATCCCTAAGCCTTTTGGCTGTAACAGATACTAACATGACACACATACGCAGAACGCTTTAACTGCCAACAACGATAAAGGATTCAAGCCCTTCCTGATCTCTAGTGAACTCATCCAACTTCACAGTCACTCCACTCATTCTAGTATAATGTAGTTCATCTGACTGCACAGGGACTTTGCATGGTGTTTAGCTTGAACTTCTTGACACTGAATGCTGTGTGATGCTCTTACAGCATTCAGCTTCAGGAAGAGTTGCCACCGAAAGCGTCCTTCTGTGCCAATAATTTTACTCTGTTACACCCTCATGCCTTTTCAGACGTGGGATCTGTAACAGGTCAGTCAGTCTGTTGAAGTGACTGTTCTGTGTTAATGTTCTTTCCTATTTGGTTCAGACATTGTGGCCACACAGACAGAGATATCCATGGTATGCATACAATAGTTGTCATACATATACAATTTAGTACATCTGGTCAGCACTATTACTGCATAATATTCCACTGATACACAAAAGACTAAATCTAAATCAGATATGCAACAAATTAGTTACTTGTAGTTTATAAACTGACTCTTTGTAACAATTCACCTATTTGAGATGAAGAAAAGTATACATTGTGATTTACTGTCAGATCTTCAGCCAAAATGATCCTGTCTCCATGTTGGGGATGATTTGTAATAACTTAGAAGTCATTTGTAAAGTTACTGCTGGGTTGATATCACATGGATACCCAATGGATTGTGACTTGCTGCTTTTTTGGTACAAGTTTCTGATGCAGGTGAAGATTTTTGATGGGAACGCAAGATGTAAAAAAAAAAAAACACAAAACACTTCACCAGTTTGTCAGTGCGCTGTTGTGTTGTTTGATTCATGTGAGACAGCTAAATATTTATCTAAATAAATGCAGAAGAACCAGGGAAATTATCTCTTTCTTTCCTTTTTGCTTGTTAAAACCTGGCACTGTATTGCAACTTTAGGGCCTATGTGTGTAACTCTGATGCACAGGGATGGAAACATACACTATTGTTTAAAAGTTTGGGGTCACCCAGACAATTTCATGTTTTCCATGAAAACTTACACTTTTATTCATGTGCTAGCATAAATGCACAAGGGTCTTCTAATCATCAATTAGCCTTTCAACACCATTAGCTAACACAATGTAGCATTAGAGGCATTAGCCTCTGTATCCCTATGTAGATGTTCCATTAAAAATCAGCTGTTTCCAGCTAGAATAGTCATTTACCAGAATAACAGTGTTTAGACTTTATTTATGATTCACTTAATGTTATCTTCATTGAGAAAAACACTGCTTTATTTAAAAAATAAGGACATTTCTAAGTGAGCCCAAACTTTTGAACAGTAGTGTAACTGTGTGAGAGATACTTGTTGCCTGTGTAGGCCTACTGGAAGTCCAAATCAGATTGTTTTCTCTTAGAGACTTGACAGAACCTCATATTGAAACATGGTGATTTTAGCAGCCAACTCTAGTTCTCTAGGATGATGAACCTCCAAGGTGGCCTGCAGGCCTGCTGTCGTTCCACATACAGTATGTAAATCCATGTAATTCTTTCTACCAACAGCTGCAAGCAACAAACTGAAATTTAGCTCCTGTTCATGTTTTGTCAAAAAGCACCAGATTATATATTGGTGAGGATCAATTAACTGCACTAATAGGATCATCTTTTTTAAAAACAAAAATGTTAGAATTAAAATATTTACAGCAAGCATCGTCTTTTGTTCTCCATAATGCTGTATGAATGCACACAGTCACATAGCAGTGGTTTGATTAATGAAAAGGAGGGTTCGTCTGAAAGAGGACTAACAGCTAAATACAGGAGAAGCCACAGCAGTTACTTAAGGTATAAATATCATCATTTACCGTTTCTCACAAAATAGGTGCTTCTTTAATTTTTTTTTAAGTATACAGAAGTTGACCTTTGCATTCCTCTGTATTACAGCACTTTAATGCAACAAAAAAGTAATGATCTCAGTAATGCTAATGGGTTGTCCCTCCAGCAGCCGTCTCAGCTGCTCATAACATGAATCTCATCAATGAGTTTAAAGACCCCCTATGGTGAAAATCCTTTCTGTCTTGCTTTTTTTCTTTTTATCTTGTTTACATGTCCAAAGGCATTTTTTTAATATGATGCAAGAAATATGAGTGGAATGCTTTAAAGCTGCATTACAACTGCAGTGTACTGATGGCAGTCTCAAAAACACAGATTCAGACTTCAGGGGTTTCACATATTACAAGCCTAAGGAGATAGGTATTATTACACTGTTTGTGCAGAGCTATAGGTGAGTTAGTTTGCTCGTGCTTCATAAGCAAAGACTGGCTAGATTTGCATATTCTAGAGTAAGGGTGTCAAACATGTGGCCCGCATGCCAAAATCTGCCCGCCAGAGGGTCCAATCCGACCCGTGGCACAACTTTGTAAAGTGTAAAAGTTTCAGAGAAGACATTAACTGCAAATTGTAAATTTTCTGAAACTGTGAATGTTGAACAATTTGTAGATCTTGACAAGTTCTTGTGATCATAAAATAAAATACTATATTGCTCATTGTTCTTTTATTGTTTTGTGCCTTGTTTTTGTAATGTTTTGTCTTGTGTTTGTTGTTTTTGTCTTCTTTTTACTTTTGTCATTTGTCTCATGCTTTTGTTGTTTTGTTTCTGGTTTTTGTCGTTTTGTGTTTCCTTTTTGTCTCCCTTGTGTTTTTTGTCTTATTTTTGTCATTTTGTGTTTTGCTTTATTCGTTGTTTTTGTCTCATTTTTGTCTTTTTGTGCCTTTTTTTGGTCTCACTTTTGTCGTTTGGTCATTTTTTTGGTCACTTTGTATCTCGTTTTTGTAATATTCTGTCTGGTTTTTGTTGTTTTTCCATCTGGTTTTTGTTGTTTTGACAACACTATATTGTTCACTTCCAGATACCTGCGGCTAAACGCTTTAAGTTTTGTAGACACTCTGTGATCTGTAAGTTGTAATGTGTAAATGATAAACTGAGGCAAAGTGTTTTGGAAATAGAATTTATTTTTCTGAAGAAATTTCAGGTCGTTCAGGATGTTTTGTAAAATAACTCCTTAAATTTGAACATTGTCAGAATGTACTTTTTTTGCACTAAAACATAGCGACAAACTTGGTGTTGCTGTTATTTATAGGTTATTATGTTATGATTTTACTGGTCACTTGCGATCAGATTGGGCTGAATGTGGCCCCTGAATTAAAATGAGTTTGACACCCCTGATCTAGAGGAAACAACAATGTTCTGATACTTCTAAGCCATTTTTAACTGGAATATGTAGAAGTACGTAACTAAAAGTCTGGGAGTTTCTTGTGACCAAGTAGTGTGAACTGAAGATGAATGTTTGAGGGAGAATTATTTACTGACAAATTTGACAAATAAGAGCATAAGTGGTGACAAAACTATTTCTCTAAGTCAAAATAAGGTAAGGGAGAGGAAGATGAGTGAAAATTGCTGTCTTCACTTTACTTCTCCCAAATTTTACAAATAAGCAAAAATAATGTTCTTGGGTGAAAGAATGGAGGACACACACTGACATGCTGACCACTTCTGTCTGATTTGACACACTAAAATGCAACAAGTGGTCACAAGCAATCATAAAGTATGAGTGTGTGAAGGGACAGATGGAAGTATAACACTTAAGTGCCATTCCAATCCCACTGAAGCCACAGAAGAAGACGGACAGATGAAGAAAAGCTGAGTGTGGGATGTTAGTTTTGGAAAGAGGGAAAGCCAGGGGCAAAGTTTGGAAGGGATTCCACAAAAGGTTGTCATGGAGATGAAAACGGCAGACTGCAGCCTCACAATTCCCAATTAGTCACAAGCACATGGCCACAAACTCACACCTGAACATGGACACACACATCTGCTAAACCATTCTCCGACTGACTAAGGAAACCTGCTCTGACATGCACATGTGCGAGATGTCACACAGACACACATCTACAACACAAATCAAATTTTCACTTTAACACTTCTCTGCAGCGACCATCCGTCGTCATTTACTCGGTTAAGGGCACAAAAATTCATGCATTTGGCAGACAAGTAGTGGGAAATGTCGTTTAAACAGACAGCCAACAGTTCATTTTACTCTTCCCTCTGATGGGCTTTCCTATTATTTAAACCCCTTCCATTCCCCGCAACGACCCCCCTAGACGATCTCACCACCCATTTAGGAGGTGACAATCACACACTACAGCCCTATTGAGACTTGACCTGTCTCAGGTTGCCGAGGCAAAGTCTCAAAGGACGTTAACACATATTCAGAAAGATGGGGTTGCATCCACTATTTCCCTAAACTTAACCATGCATTTATTGTTGTAACGATTTTTTCTCAGCAAAATATTACAGACTGCCAGTCTATGTAATATATTGATTGCAAATTATACAATGTTTACCTAACTTAAAGTATTTATTTGAACCCGAACCACGATTTTCACTTAAACTTAACAAAGTCATTCTTGTGCCTAAAAGTTATTTAACTTTTACTATACAACTGTCACATTAAAAAACAATTACTCCGCCAAGGAATGCAGCGGAGTTATGTGACAATCGGCATTGGTTTCTGTCTGTGGGTGTCTGTCTGTCAGTCTGTGTGTAACTTTACTCAAAAACAGCCTAACGAATTTGGATGAAATTTTCAGGGAAGGTCCGGAATGGCACAAGGACCAAGTAATTAGATTTTGGCAATGATGCAGCTTATAGTCTGGATCCACGGATTTGTTAAGGATTTCTGTATCACTGCGAGATAGCAGCACAGCGTCACTGTAACAATGACAACAAGTGAACACTACATCAGCTGTCTGCTGATGATCACGATTGTCATCCTACTACAAATCGACAGACAAATATTTACCTAAATAAATGCAGAAGAACCAGGGAAATTATCTCTTTTATTCTTTTTCATTGTAAAAATCTGGCACTATATTGCAAGATTAGGGCCTATGTGTGCATCTTTGATGCGCAGGGATGGAAACATACACTACAGGGACAGGTCATATCCCAGTTCTCAGCTTTTTGATCTGCTGCCCTCTGGAAGGCGTTACAGATGTATAAAAGCGAGGACAAACAGACTTAAAAACAGCTTCTTTCTGACAGCCATCACCACCCTGAACTCTCACGTCTCACACCCAGCCAACAATATAGTGTAACTGTGCAATATTCACAGTGTGCAACTGTCCACTGCCTCATTCACTGTTATTTATACTGTATATATGTAAATAGACTGTTTTTGCACCATCTTTAAGATTTCCTTGTACTGAAAAGGATAAGCTCTGCAATCTCGTTACAATATTCTATATTCTACAGTTCAAAGGTTTTAGGTTAACACAGACAATTCCACATTTTCAATGAAAATTCACACTTTTGTTCATGTGCTCATGTAGTTGCATAAGAGTAATCATCAATCAGCCTCTCAACACCATTAGCTAACACAATGTAGCCTTAGAACACAGGAGTGACGGTTTCTGGAAATGTTCCTCTGTACCCCTATGGAGATATTCCATAAAAAATCATTTGTTTCCAGTTAGAATAGTCATTTACCACATTAACAATGTCTAGACTGTATTTCTGATTCATTTAATGTTATCTTCATTGAAAAAAAATTGTTTTTCTTTCAAAAATGAGGACATTTCTAAGTGACGCCAAACTTTTGAACAGTGTGTGAGAGATTCTTATATCTCTCAGCCTATTAGAGTCCAAATCTTACTGTTTTCTCTTAGAAACTTGACAGAAGCTCATGGCAATTTTCATCAGTCAGCTCTGGTTTCCTTCTTGAACCTTCATGATGGCCTGCTGACCTGCTGCTCTCTTCCTTAAACTTCGTCATCAACAAGTGTCTCGCGCCCCCTCGGAGCCTTTTCAATTGCAAATGCACGTGCATAGGCCGAGCTTTTCGCTTCCTATTGGTCGACGGCCGACTTAGCGACGACAGGGAAGTTTGGGAGTGAGGAGGCAGATGGGTTCAGTGTGTGAACTGGCCGTCTGACAACAAGTGGTTTTCCGCGAAGGACAGCACTGAGGAGAAGCAGCTGCTCCATTTGTAGCCTCTGTTGCATTTTCAACAGGCCTCTCAAGTGCAGCATCAAAGTAATGACTGCCACAACAGACTTATAATTTGAGAAAGAAAGGGGGAAGCTGCTGTGCTCTATCTCCAGGTGTTTCCAGTTGGCTAATCAGGCGGCCTCATTTGGAGCACCGGGTTGAACCTGAGGCCACAAGTCGCCAGGTGGACGGCGACAGAAGCTGGTTCACTGTTTAAACTGTTTCCTGACTCCTCTGAACTTTCCTCCATCCGTTCAACATGTACAGCATGATCGACCACGAGCTGAAGCCGACCGGCCAGCCGCCTTCCCATCATGCCTCCCAGGGAATGTCACCGATAACGGGCAGCATGACCGGGACTATTGGCAGCAACGGAAACTCTCACCCGAACTCCAAAACGTCCTGCTCACCTGGGAATGACCCCATGGATAAAGTCAAGCGACCCATGAACGCCTTCATGGTCTGGTCGAGGGGCCAGAGGCGCAAGATGGCTCAAGAAAACCCCAAAATGCACAACTCTGAGATCAGTAAGCGGCTGGGAGCTGAGTGGAAGCTGCTGACCGACGTGGAGAAGCGGCCCTTCATCGACGAGGCCAAGCGGCTCCGAGCGGTCCACATGAAGGAGTACCCCGATTACAAGTACAAGCCGCGCCGCAAGACGAAGCCCCTGCTCAAGAAGGACGCTCAGGTGGGGAAGTATCCGCTGTCAGCCGGGAACCTGTTGGCGGCAGCAGCGCAGGGTCAGGCGGGTAGTCCGAGGATGGAGAGCTACGGCTGGGGCCCCAGTGGAGGGTACGCCGGCATGCAGGGCGAGGCGCTCGGCTACACGCAGCAACTGCACCGCTACGACCTGTCAGCGCTCCAGTACCCGCCGGCCATGTCCGCAGCACAGACCTACATGAACGGAGGCAACTCATACAGGTACGTGGTGTCTGGAAGTGTGTTTAAAGTTAAAATATGTGGGACGTATTGTAAAGTATCTACCTGTACAGTTAGTTTGCAATTAGAAGTGGCATCAAGTTAACTTAAAAAAAATAAAAGTGCGACTTGTTTTCACTTCTTATCGTTTGGTTTGATGGCTAATTGGACGCTAACTAAGCAACTATTTATATGTATATATAAAAATCACCCTTTTTCAACAGGTGCGTAGAGTTTGAAAACTGTCAGTGCTGAATGAATGAGAACTAGAGTACAAAATAAAAACGAAACAAATGAGACTGACCTAAAATACACCTCAACACACTCATAAAGAATGTGGCTGATGCAAAACTGGCTTTAAAGTGGCTTAAAAGTGAGACTTTAATCAGGTGAAATGTTTGAGCACACAGAGTCCCATTGAACCCCAGAAGAAGTGCATTACAGAACAACAGGGTCCACTCTGCTGCCTACTTGTTATGCGTGACACTGTGCTGGGGACTGGCTTCTTCCTGGAATGCTGATCAGGATGACATGATTGCAAGCAAGCCCTGCTCTGTGTGTGGTCCTCTACCCATAATCCCCTATTTCTCCCTACGCCATTGTCCCCAGTTGCATAGGAGTTTTTTTTTTTTGCCTCTTGCCATGGGTCTCACGTTCCCTAAATGACAAAGTCTGCACAATGTTCTGGTGCAAAGATGGATGATGTTGTCATTAATTTCACTATGTAATTTACATCACTTTTCCACATTGGTGCTCACTGAGTCCTCTACAGTTTTAACATATTAGGGATCTTTGTTGGTGTGCTTTTTTCCCCTCTAGCAAGTGAACATTTCTGCTTGGTAATTTCAGATGTCAAAATCTGAGTCAAGTCAGAATCCAAACTTGATGCTTGTCTTGTACTGCTTCAGCATATCCAGGACAGTATTTAGCAGTAGCTTATGCTAATTGCACTTGTCAGCAGATACTTGGACAACTTAATGGCTTGCAAATAACAAATTACAGTTTCTTTTTGCAAAACTAGATTGGGTTAGCTTCATTAGAAAGCCCATGGCATAAAGTAAGTTACACTTTTTGAACATCTGCAAAGATGATTTGAAGTGTCTGCTTGTCTCTCACAGTGCACAACTCTGTCTCGTGGGGGGGGGCTTTTTGACTTTTTAAGTAGTTTTGTGATATCAGTCCCAAATGTGCTCTATGACCCCTTTCCAAACATGCTTCCTGTGGAGTAATCAGTTCATCCATCCATTTCTGAGAGTCTTATCCTGACCAGACTTTCATTGATAGTAGAGCAGTGCAAATTTCCTGTTTTCCAGGATCGTAAATGTGGCAGGTTGCCAGGTTCATTTGTCTAACGAGTGCACTTTTAGAATCTGAATGTCTCTTCCAGCGACAACTAGATTAAACCTCATGAAACAGTGTCGAAACAAATGAAGGCAACCGTGATCAAGACCACATTTTGCCAAAAACTAACTTAAGATGCATTTACCTGTCTTACCTGGTCCACAGGTTGCAAGGTGCATTGTAAATTAGGCTAGCATTGATGCTTGATCCTTGCTTTGCGTCAACATGCAGCTGCTACTTCTTATTAATCTGCCATTGTTCCAACGTTCATGTCCACAGATATGTCTAGAACTAGCTGCAGTTTGGTTTAGTTGGCTAATTGCGCTGTGGTAGAAGCATTCAGCTTCTGCAGCACTCCATATGAAAAATACCTTATCTCAAGAAAAATCTTCAGTTCAACATGTTCCAAGTGTAAATGCAGGGTATAATGTGCTTAAGTGGCTTAGTTAAAATATTCAGAAGTCCCAAAGACTTTTTATTTTAACCATGTAGAAGTGAAAATGCTGCTTACAAAACAGATAATCAATGTATAAAAGTATATGTAGCTGAATCTTTTTACATTTTCCATGAAATACAATGGCAATATGAAAGCTGCATTCTAATGTAAGCTGTTTTCTACTTTATTGTCTTATTATTTTAAGGTAAAGGCATTAAGAATATCAGGCGTTTAACAGATCATTGCACATAGTTAAAGATAAAAGTGGTCTGTTTGTTTAGTTATTTTTCCTCTAACAAGTAAAACAATGAAAGAAACCCTATAACAGTTTTTTTTATGTTAATCTGTGCAAATGGCTCACATGAATCCAAATATTAGCATGTGAATGTGGGTTTAACGTGTGGCATTTTCTTGCTCCCACAGCCCCATGTCGTACAGCAGCAGTCCACAGCAGCCCAGCTCCGTCACCATGTCCATGGTGAAAACAGAACCCGTATCCCACTCGCCTCCAACGGGGACACCAAACCACCACCGCGGAGCTTTGCAGGGTGACCTCAGGGACATGATCAGCATGTACATCCCCGGACCAGGAGGAGATGCCACGGACCCGTCGACGGCACAGAGAGGCTACACCAGCGTCCAGCAGCACTACCTCACTGGGACTGTTCCACTCACACACATCTAGAGCTGAAGTGGAAACCACGGGAGCTGAAGACGAACAGAACGAGAGCACCAGAGCCTGTGTTCAGGATGCACAGCTGGCTGGACAGGAGATGGAACCAGAGGTGGAGTACTTTAGATGGAAAAGAAACACTAGATATGAAGGAAAAACACATTTCCCCTTGTACTGTCATCTCGAATTTTCAGATTTTTTTCCCCACACTTCCAGACAGATACTTCTCACATTTTTTTTTCTATCATTGAAAAGATGTCTTTCTACCTCTTTGGTGCCACACATTTACCACCAAACATAGAGCTGAGACTCCTCCCTGCCTCCCACCCTTCTTTCCCTCAAGGACTCCAGTGAAGAGACGGTCAGTGTCTGTTTGTGTACATATTAGGAGATTTTTTTTTGTTGTTTTTTTTTTTTTTTTAGAACTCATACATAAGTCAGAAGACGTCTTAATAATACCATGCTAAACACTTGTGACACTGGCACTCACATCAGTCCCACAAAGTGCTGGTTGGACTGTTTCAGTTTAGTCTTCCACTGACCATGGAACCAGCCCTGCCATCAGGCAACTTTGCGAACGAACCACAACCTCTCAGCCGCTGACAGCTAAGTTAGATGAGCTGTTATTTGTCGTTGCTGCTCTGACATGTGAGCACAGCTGGCGCCAGCGGAGGAAATGTGAAGGAAATGCACAACTTGAATAAGAGAACTGTTCAAATATACTCTGTGTGCCTTGGCTTTGGTGTAGTACTCTTGTATTTTTAGATGTTGTTTTACTGTTGAAATCCTGTTGGATGACATGGAAAACACTTGTTGGACAATCAGCACTGCATCCACAGGAACGTATCGGCTTCAATCTGCTTAGAATCTAGAACTGGCTTGGTTCTAGATGCAGTAGGGTTACTACTGTCACACCAAATCACTGTATTACATTTTTTTTGTTCTGAGAAGATGTGCAACACTGTTTTTGGTCCCTGAAGAAGTAAAATTTGCTCTAATTAGCTTTAGATCTCATCTATAATGTTTGGATGCATCCTGAGCTGCATTGTGCATCTGCTGTCACTTTGCTCTAGGCTTTTCATTAGGTGAATGAAATTTATTATGAAATGCTACATTCCAGTTGTTTACGCCCAAAAATAGCACATTGAGACTTTCAAGTTTTAGTTTCTTCCAAGTACACTGGATTTACTAAAGACCTTCCAAGCAGGTTTTTTAATGAACTGTCAGTTGTTTGTGTTTTTATCACCAGTAAAGGGAATGCCTGTTTCAGTAAACCTTCCCTCATGTTTTTGAACTTTTCCAATAACCTGTAGATAGTTGTGTAGTTTTAAAATGCAAAAGGGATGTTTTATAATTCCAGTTCTCTCCAGCTGACGGTACTGTTTTTGCCTGCTAACTGGTTACTAGTGCTGCTATAGACAAAGTGAACTTTTTTAGGCTGTGTAAAGTGAATATTAGAAAGATTGAGCCAGATTTTCGGTTTGAAGCATTCTACTGCTCATTAAACATGCACTGGAAACTGATGCCTGACTTATTTTTTGAAGGTGAGCAGTATTCTGACAGTAATGTGTGAATGTTTACATTGCTACCCAAGTTTTTTGGAAATGGTACTTTTATCCTGACTCATTTTTAGAAAGAATTTTCATGTATGTAAATGCTGCCTTGTAGAGTTCCTGTAAGTAGCATTCATGTAAATGATGTATATATTTTTTGGGCTCTTATACTAAGAGTCTTGATTCCTTTTTTGATTAATTTTTTTTGATATGGCATTTATGACAAAATTAATAAAGTACAAATCCTTTTTCATTAATGAAGTCACGTTAAATGTCACTGTGTAAGATGAAAAGCATAATGGAATACTATGAATCGTAGTGTGTTCAGATGTTGACAAAGGCATCCAGTGGGCATTTCTTTGAATTTACTGCAATCCGATACAAACACACAGTACACTGCCATTCAAAAGTTTGAGCTCACTTAGAAATTTCCTTTTTTTTTTTTCCAAAAGAGAAGCAGCTTTTGTCAATGAAGATGACATTAAATGAATCAGAAATACAGTCTAGACATTACTAATATGGTAAATGACTATTCTAGCTGGAAACAGCTGATTTTTAATGGAATATCTCCATAGAGGTACAGAGGAACATTTCCAGCAACCATCACTCCTGTGTTCTAATGCTACATTGTGTTAGCTAATGGTGTTGAAAGGGTAACTGATGATTAGAAAACCCTTGTGCAGTTATGTTAGCACATGAATGAAAGTGTGAGTTTTCATGGAAAACATGAAATTGTCTGGGAGGCCCCAAACTTTTGAACAGTAGTGTTTTGTTTTCTGAGGAAATTCATCCAGTTCATTTACATTAAGGGGCATAATATTAGAAACAATTCTAAATGCATGTGTAAAGCTACACCAGCATGACTTCAATATCATTTTCTGAATTGACCACTGGAGAAGCTGTTGTATTCCAAGTGTACCTAATTATGTTGCCACTGAGTGCAAGTAATCCTTGGTACCAGAATATTAGTTTTCCTCTTTTAAAATACGATTAATATTTACACCACTACAAAATAGTCTTTGATTTTAAACTACCTTTTCTACTTTCCAAATGGTCATTGCATTGTCTATCTGATGTGAAATCAGTTAAGCATTCGCCACAGATGTTCAAATCATCCCAGTAAACATTCACTTTGATAAACGATGCAGCTTAAAATGACAAAAATAGATCATGTTTTCAGTGTGTTTACTATATTCAGTTAAGTTTTGTTTACATACTTGTATATCTCACATAAGTGAATGGAAGTTGGTGTTAATCTGTAACAGAGGGGAAATTTTATAACAGAAGAGGGTTGATTTTTCAAACTGGTTTTAATTTAAGCCAAAAATGCATTTTAACATTTGCTAAATTTCTGTAGTCTATATTTCTCCACAGACACATGATCACAGATATCACATGAAAGAAGCCACACAATTCCCTGACACTGCTTTTCTTAGTTAATTTATGTGCATGCCTTCCATTCTCAGTCATCTAATTACTAATTATTAATCGCATCTCCTCCCTGTCATGTGTTCTGGTGTTTCTCAGCTGTTGCTTCAAACATTACCTCATCTATGTATGTCCTTATAGCAAAAATATTGAAAATAAGATCGGTATGCCAGCAGTTCGAATTCACTTTTTTTTTCTGCTTCCACAGTGTCTTCATAGGCAAAATGATCACCTCTGTCTGAGCTTCTGAATAAAACTTTAGACAAAAGTGAACTTTAGTGGAAGAACACGGGTGTCTTCTGGGGGTAGGCCCACGTGATGTTTGAGGCTGAATGGGAGGCAGTAATCTATAGTGCCCAGAATAATTTAAAGCTCTATTATTTACTTTCTTATCTTTACCCTCTTTTAAAATTCACTTTCCCCGTTCCCCACCTCCTCCTTTTCTCTACCCTTACTCCCTCCCCCCATGTCTCTCCGCAGAAAAAGCGGGTGGATGGCCCACTCGTAATTGGCTGCTTCAGAGGCGCATTGTCCGTGGCTTTTCAGGCCGCAGGTGCATATAGTAAAGCAGGAGTCTCCGCTCCTCCCTTGGGTGTCTTTGTTCCCTCTCCCCCCTTTCCTCTCTCCCCCACCAAGCAGAAAATTGGGGCTGCTTTTTGGGGCTTCGTCCTCAGGCTTAACCCTTTCACCGACCGTCGCCTTTCTCATGGAAATAGGGGAGAACCTCGCACCGGCTAATCGGTCAGTAATGGGAGGGGATAGGAGGGCGAGAAAGAGAAGAAGAGGGGAGGAGAAAAGATGAGGGCACCAGGATCAACAGGAGGAGGGGGAAGAGTAGGGAGAGCAGATGCAAGTTATTCAAGAAAGAAAATAAACCTTTCTTGTTTCTTAGACTTTTCCAATAGCACATCTCAGTGTGGTTCTTAGGTGGTGTTAGTCTACATTTAAGCAGTATTCTGATTTGAATCATTATTGAAGGTCTAATAATTATGAAACTCTGGCTACAATGCTCAACTGTGTGTAGAAATTTGTAGTGATTGGCTATTATAGATCAGTGAAGTGGGTACCCTGAACCAATCTCCCTAAAATACTTCAGATACTTTCTGAGCCTGTCTGTCATAAGAAACTTTGGAAATATCCCGAAGCACTTGTTAAATCATGTGGATATAAAGTTAGATTCTTTAGAAACCTGGCGTGTATCTGTGCAAAAAGCACAGCAACAACTTGTTTGGTATTGCTGTAAACCATTTGTACAACATACTTAGATAATGCTTCAGTATAGATACATGTAAAATGTGTAGAAGTAGCAAAAAAATAAAAAAAATCCTGTCCCGTAAGCAGCGGAAGTTAGAGCATATAAGTGGGCTGTTCTGGCTGTGGTCCATGGGAGGGTAGGGATGGGGTAGGGATCGGGGTGTGTGGAGAAGAAGGGGTTGGAGGGAGTGTCAATAGAAGGATTTTCTGGTCCAGTACATCCCATCACCTAGCAACAAGCAGTGAGGCTTCAACAAGTGGTTGCCATGGATCTGCCGAGAGTGACTTAGAAGTGTCGACATAGAGCTGTGCTCATTCTCTGTTTGTGAGAGTGTTGTGCGTGTGAATCAGGTGGTGGCCAACAAGGTTTTAAAGTGCAAACTGTTTACACCGCGGACACTCAGTCTAGTCATAACCCTCGGGCCTGCAAATGAATCCCATCTCCTCTCGCACAAACTTAATTTATGCTCGCTCACCGGCAGCACAAGCAGTCACCTTCCTCTGTAAATATTATTTAGAGGAATCGACTTTCAACATCTGTCAAATTTGGAATTAGTTTCGCTATGCTGATCTAGGAAACAGCCACTTCAAAAACGGCAATAGAAACCACGGCAGGATTTGAACGTGCTGTATCTACTACTAGATCCTGTCCAACCTCTGGGGCTCTAAGCAAAATTCTGATTCCGACCTGCCTGACCCATAAGCCATGCCACGCAGGCATACATAACAACCTGCTCACACTAGAATCCAACCTCCTCTAAAACAGTTTCCTGCATTTAGTGGACTAAGAAAGAACAGATAACAACTGCATCAGGACCATTCAAACTGGCTCAGAATATTTCATACATTTTCCATCAAGTATTTAGTCAAGCCATAGTATAAATAGCATTAATAGATATTATTCATGCTATAGCTTGGCTAAGTACTTGATTGTTATTACTTTCGAAAGATGAGCATAAGTATAACCCGTGAGTTAAAGCCACTGATAAATATTCGCGCTTTTCTGCACAGTAAGTGATCCACATTTGTAATGTGTGTCAGCCCTGTCAGCACTATCTGAGTGTGGGAAATGGTTCTAGATGTTCCAGAGCTCACAGTAATGGGCCTAAATATGATATGCCAATAGAGTTTTTAATTTTGATTATGCTGTAATTAGTAATATAAAATGTGTCTATGTTAATATATTACTACGATCAATAGACTCCTACACATTGTCTTAATCACAGGGCTGCACAGTGGTTTGGCGGTTAGCACTTTCACCATACAGCTAGAAGATCCCTGGCTCACGTCCCGGCCTTCCTGCCATCTTTCTGCATGGAGTTTGCATGTTCTCCCTGTGCATGTGGGGGTTTTCTCTCCGGCTTCCTCCCACAGTCCAAAAACATGCTGAGGTTAACTGGTGATTCTAAATTGTCTCTAGGTGTGAATGTGATTGTTTGTCTGTATATGTAGCCCTGTGGTAGACTGGTGACCTGTCCAGGGTGTCCCCTGCCTTCACTCTAAGTCAGCTGGGATAACCCCCCCCCCGGCCCTGATGAGGATTAAGCGGGGTGTAGATGATGGATGGATGGATGTCTTAATCACAAACACATAACCTAATAATAACCCTGAAGTAAGGAGTGAAGTGCCCTCAAACTGGAATCATTTTTCCATCTTTCCTCAAAAGATGCCCATTTCTTTCTCCAGTAGGACTCAGCGCCTGCCCACGGTGTCCAAACTAATACCAAATGGTTTGCTGATCATGATCTTACTGCACTTGACTGGCCAGCCAACTCACCTGACCTGAACCCCATAGAACCCTATTAGGGGTATTGTCAAGGGTAAGATGATAACACTCATCCCAAAAAGGCCTCCATCACAGCAACCTGGTCTTCAATAACATCAGCAGTGATGCCTCAGTTCTTCCTCTACTCACATTTATAAAGAACCACTGATCACTGAGAAATATCAGTTTTTCTTACATATTTTGTCTGGAGTTGCTTTTAGGTTGGTCACATTTAAGCTTTAGTCAATGTGTCATCCGTTGCTGCTTCACAATGTCAGCTTTCCAGGTTTGCCAAGCACTGATACAGCTTCCTGCATGGGTTGACACTGATCAAGCATGAGAAAGTGTAGGCAGTCTGAACCCCAGGCAATCTGGTATGGAATTATCGAGGAAGGTAGCACTGGCTATTTGTTTTCTTTCTGAGCCCAGTGCCAGAACGCAAGAATGGACAATAGTGGAGAGCCACAACAACAAACATTAGGTGGGCTATGGTAAAAATACAGACCTTAAAATAAAAGCTTACCCATTAAATGCATATAGGTTTCTGTGGCAAAACGACACATACAGTGTACAATACTGAAACTACATGGCTTCATTCAGTGGGATCATCAATGCACCGGTCAACTGGTTTGGAGATAGAACCTTTATTAGGTACATCTATTCAACTCCTTGTTAACGCAAATATCTAATCAGCCAACCACATGGAAGCAACTCAGTGCATTTAAGCATGTAGATGTGATCAAGACGACCTTTTGAAGTTCAAACCAAGCATTATGCCTTCTTGATGCCAGAGGTCAGCGAGGAATGGCTGCTGACTGATCACCTCCACGCTGTGCTGCATTGATGCAGTAATTCACGGTAAACCTTAGCCAAGTACGAAGTGTATAAATGAGCATACGATTCAGAAGTTGGACATTGATTGATATCAATAAATATTCTAATAATTTGCCATACTGGATTTCTGATTTTCATCGACCCTAAGCCTTAAGCATCAAAATGAAGAAATAATAAAAGTTTAACCTTGTGACAAGTATTAATTTTTGTTTGGATGCTCCTGTATTGCCACTATATGTAGAAAGATACAAGTCGCTTCCATGTTGTCCTCATGGTGAATGAGGTGAAAAAGACACTGAGCTGAGATGATAATTCATCACATATTTCCGCAAATCCCATGTTAATTAAAACACATTATTGTAACTTCTGTAGCAACCAAACAATGACACAGGATGCTGTACTAAATGCTAAAAGAAACACACTAAATATTCCTTTATTTCTTTTATTTGCAGAAAGGAAATTCTCAAATGCCGGTCCAATGTCCCTGTTGCTCCAAATTTGACGATTGCGTTATCTTTCCCTCCTCATAGAAGTCAGAGCTGGGGTGGGTGACAGAACATGTACTCACCAGATGGAGGCCACGACACAGCTGGTAAATAAACTTCATACTCCCACCCAGTCCCTTCATCGCTGGTGCCCTCCAGCGTATAGGTATGCTGGGCTGAGTGTTTTGCCCTGTCATCTCTGTGATGTCATCATATGTGCCAATTTAGGCTGAATCAAGCATGAAAGTCTGATTATTTTGCAGCAGAAATGTGGGCGATCACACCAAATGCTGCTACTTAGAGTCTGTGTTGCTAAATCCCCCATTTCATTATATTTAAAACTTGTTGTAACCTCCAAAGTACAATAAAATATGTACACCTCACGCAAACCTCACAACATTAAGGTTTGCAATCTTGCAAAGAAATGATAAATTTAAGTTAGATTATACCAAAACAAAGCTTGTTTGTCCTTCAGAAACAGACAGAAAATAGTGCGCTCCACTATACTGAGTGACTTTAAGGGTTTACTTTAGGCCATATTTCCAGCAAAATTTCAGAAATGACGAGGTCAAACTGGATGTTTCAACAAGAGAATGCCCCTTGAACACATCCAGGACCAGTGGAACTTGGCCGCAGGAGCTCAGGATCCAGGTCTGACAGTGGCCAGCTCGATCCCCGGACATGAGCCCCATTGAAAATCTGTGGCAGATTATCAAAAGGTCTGTTTCAAAGCATAAACCAAAGAATTGAGAAGAAATAAAAGCAGCAATTCAAGAAGAATGAGACAAGATTAGCCCTCAACAGTGTGGAAGGCTCGTGGGGAAGATGTCAGCCAGGATTAGAGCTTTGCTGCTGCTCATGGCAGGACTACTAAATATTAATTTGATGGTTTATTTATTTTTTTGTTCAGCTTTGAACACATTCTCTGTCATTTATTGACTTTGATACCGACAATGTTAAGAACTGACATATTGAAAATGTCAAGACTTCAGTTTTGTTAATTTTTTCTTGAAAACAGTAATTAAAAAAACATGTAATTGTGTCTGTCTAATGCAGCCACACCTTTAGAAACACAAAAAAGATATTTCCACACATATTTCATCATTATATTTGAGATTGTGTCAAATTTTAAGGGTGTCAGAAAACGTTTTTCCACCACTGTATAATAAGCTGTCGGTCAAAGAGGGCATTCTACTGCAGGGCAGGTATCTGTACCTTTAAAGGGAAAGTAAACTTTAAATTTCTGACAATGCCATATGGGGGAATGAACAGCTTTGGCAGAGTACTGCACTCTCTGATTGCTTTTATTTTTTAGTTTTATTGTTTGATACTATGCAAATGAAGTTCAAATAGGTGCATTTTGACATCTTGTTTCCGGTTTTGGTTTGTTTTTGAAAGTAATTTCTGTGGATTTTGAGTTAGTGAATGGTTGAATTGAAAAGTTTAAATATCCAGTTCCAATTGTCTTGTGATAAAAGCAGGCCGAAGTCCTCCTCCCACCATGCTGTGAGCTCGTCTATCTGTGGCAGGATGAGTGGTTTTAGAAGAGGGTGTTGCCAACACTGCCACCTAGTGGAATATCATCACTACATGTAATAATTAACCTTACACCGGCTCATATTACACACTTGAGTAAAAGTACGTGATTTTCATGATGTAATATGTAATGTAAGTTATATTTTAACACATTCAGTTCAAAAACACTTCATTCAGCAGACAGGTGTCAGGCACAATAATGCTACCTACCTGTAAGCTACCAAGAAGGCAGCTTGAAACAGAACTGTGTTTACTATAGCAGCACTGGACAGCAGGAGGGAAGGGAGATCACAAGTCCACTAAAATAAAGAGGAGGTGAGGGTAGACCACCACCTTAGAGACAAGCCATCACCATCTAGGCCCACAGCACTTATCCAGCAGAAAGGTAGAACACAGTTAATGAAGTCATGCACTAAAACGCCTTCAATGACAAGTCATGGTCAACCGTGTCGAACACATTGACACACAGTTGTCCAACAAAGGAAACAATTTCAATACACAAGCTGAAAATAATTGCTAGTGACACAAAACAGTTAAAAAGATCTTGTAATTTATTCAAAATAAGATGAAAGCAACCTTATGTAAAGCACACTAAGAGTGGCTAAATGAAGGAAACCAGAAAATAAAGAACCAATACAAAACAATATGAAGAAGGAAAAAAGAAGAGGCAAAAACAGGTGAATTAAATACAGTGGTGAGGAGGGAGGTTGAGGATCACCCATACCGTCACAAATGAGTGTTTTGTGGATGGATTCAAAGAAATGTTTTTGTCAGCAACTGTCTCACCTGTTGTGGGTAAGTTTGACCGATGAAAAAATACGTCCCTCATTGCTTGAAGAAATCTGACTTGAGAAGCTATACTACTGTTCAAAAGTTTGCTGCCACTCGGACGTGGTTCTTCCACCCAGAGAGGACCTCTTTCTGCTGTCGCTGCTACACATACTGCCCTAGTTGAGGTTTTAGGTGGAATATTCCTTTTAACCAGACCCTCAGATCTCTTTGAGGATTTTGGATGGGATACTCGGTTAAACCAACATTTTAGATGCATGTCCAGGGATTTTTGGTGGAATGTTCCTTTAAGGTCAATGTGTGACGACCTTGTAGGTGAAATACTTCCTGAAACCAACCTTTTAGGTCAACATTCAAAGATTTAAGGTGGAATATTCCTTTAAACCAACGTAAATGTCATGTTTTGATCATTATCAAGTGAGAAACCTCAATCCAGACTCCTCATAAAGACATTTGAGATTCATGCTGCTGTTATTTGTTTAGTCCAGACTAAATGACAGAAATCCACAACTGTAATTTTTTTTCAGGACTCGGTTATTAAATGTCAAAACAATCCATGTGACTCTAAAAACTCAGCAGCTTTACAAACTCTAAGATTAAACTCTCCACAAGGATCCAAAATAAGTTGGACTTCTACATGAGAGCTTTAATTATTCTTCATCTACTTCCTGAAAAGTTTGGTCAATAAAAAAGACAAAAAATAATATTTCCAGCTGAACTAAAGACAGACTTTGTGATTTTTCTGCTCACATGTTGTGTTGTTGTAAACTTACTCCTTCAAATAAATAGCCTCCTAACCCCCTGAAAACCAGCGTTTGTCCTGTTTTTGTGTTGCTCCTCGGCGACCCTAAACAGCCGTTTGTAATATTTTTTGAGCAGCACACCATAATATGACGTTTTTACAGTGAAGGTTCTACTATGGAACCAGTTTGACATGTTCAGGCGTTCTTTGTGTGAAAACTCAGAGATTTCAGGCATCAGAAGGTGGTTTTCAACTTTAAACTAAATTTACTTCACTAAGCCAGCCCTCTGGACTTCCAGTAAGCTGTGTTCCTATTGGCTGTCCAGGTGGCTGCTTGGTGTTATCAGGAACACCTGAGCAGCTCACTGTCTTCCTGCTTTATGTCTGCAGTCAAACATTTCCTCTGCTTCTCTTCACTGAACTGGGTTTGACTCCGTTGCTTTAGTTTGTTGTTCAGGTGTTGGCTTGCAGCTTCCAGCAGTAAAATCCTCTTTAATGTGTTTCAGGGCTTTGTACTAGATAGTTGTCTTGGTAAATGTGGTTCTTTAGCCACAGTTAGCACATGGTTCTAATGTGTGCAGTGATTAGTGGGTTTGGTGCAGCTGAGTTGTCTTTATCTTGGCTGTAGTGAGTCTTTAGAGGTTTCTGGTCAGACACATTCTGTTCTTGTTTGTGAACCAACGTTGGTTGTCCAGAAGGTAAGAGTTCCTGTCTTGATTCTCTGTTTAAAGAGCTTCTCTGGTAGGCTGCAGGAGACTTTAGCCTTTGGGTTGTGCTAGTTTGGTTTTTGTACGGTTTCATCTGGACGACTATCTTGAGGCCCCTCCATGTGGTTTAGTGAGGTTTTCTGTTACAGTTCTACAAAGCAACCTGCAGCAGAAGAGACTTTGAGAGTTTTTAGGAAGTTCTGGAGACCAGACTTTAGAGCAGCAGAAACATTTGTCAGCAGTTTGAGCAGGAGAAGGTGAGCTTCAGAATAGAAATGAGAAAGAAACCTTCTTGACCCGTGTGGTGAGGTCTTGTACCAAGAGTTTGAGCAGGTTGTGAAGAGTCTGTAGTTCTTTGGTCTGAAAGCACAAGAAGAGTTGATTCATTAAAGGAGAAAACAGGAGATATTGTTGGTTCTTCTGTTGCTCTGCAGTTTCCTGAGACTGAATATAAAGTTTGTATTTTAAATGATTTACTGTGTGAGCCCAAGAAGACTTCAATAAACTCTCTCCATCCCCTGAACACAACATATTTTATTACCATGTTAATTTTTTAAAAATGTTTTTGAGTTTTAATCAGTTTTTTTTCTCTTTGCTTGTGTAGTTTTGTCAACTGTGTGGAAGGTGCTAAACAAATAAAGTTGAATTGATAAACTGAATAACTGACTAACTCATGATTGTGACAACAGAAGTATTTTTATCGTGATTTAAAGGTTTGTTTCATTTTTAAGGTTGGGGTGAAAAGCTTGACAGAAAAAAAGATTCAATAAAAAAGCAATTAAATCAAAGGGAAAATACATTTAATACAGTTATACTTTCAAAAAGAAAATTAAACAAATATAATTAAGTTATATTAAACAGACAAAATATTTAATTGCATAATTATCAGAAGATACAAAACATGTAATTATGAAATTAAACATTTTAAAATAAAATATTAAACATTAAAATGAAATATTTAAGACAAACACTTAAATAAAATTGAACAAGAATAGTCAACATTTTAAAAACTACAAAACATTTAATTAGATTAAACCTTTAAAAGACATTTAATTCAATTAAATGTTCAATTAGAAAATTAAATCTTAAAGACAACAAAACTTTAAATTGGAATTAAACAGAAAATACAATGAAGTATTTAAAAAGAAAATTAAACATTCAAAGGTGGTAAAACATTAAAAAGAAAAACCTTCAAGATTTAATCTAAAAATAAAACATTGGGAAAGAAAAACAAATTTTTCAAACAAACCGATAAAACATTTGACAAAACAACAATAAAAAATTAAAAAGACAAAACATTTCAAAAGCAAATCAGACAGAAAAGAATAAAAGGTGAGAAAAGAACAAAACTAAACATTTAAGAAGAATCAAACTAAAGACTAAACATTTGAAAAGACACCAGTTAGACTTTAGAAGATCAAATTAAACAGAAGAGACAATAAAACGATCATCAAGAGCAAAAACAGATCAAGGTCTTAAAGTGTTCTCTAGTCTGAAATGAAAACATTAAGTTGTTTCTTCAAACATTTCCTCTTTCTGTGTTCTTGGTTTGACTGTAGATAGATTTACTAAGAACTCATTTCAGAAAACTGCTTTCCAGATAAAGTCTACTAGTAGTTGAAGGCATCGATCAAACTAATGTTACCTTCTGATCTCCACAAACTTTACTGTTCAGTGAAGAGAATCAAAGTTTGTTCAGGATTTCTAAAGAACCCACAGGTGAAGGTCTGAGAAGAACTCAGATGGATGATCTAAATGTGAAATCAAGACTCATGGTCACAAGTTTTAAGGCTTCTGTTAACCACAAAGTTTAAACTAACAGAGACGTGCTGAGAAATTTTAAAGATTTCAGTCCTCAGACTGTCTGAAGGTTCAAACTAACAGTGAACTACTCAAGAATTTAGAAGATATCAGTCCTTGGACTGTCTGAAAGGTAAATCTAACACAGATCTACTGTGGGACTTAAAAAATTTCAGCATTCAGACTGTGTGAAAGCTCAGGTCCTGAGGACTCGGGAGGTCTGGAGGCTTTGGAATGTCTTGGAACTGAGGGTTCAACCCTCCAGCACAAAGGCTGAAGTCCAACCTCCAGAGAAAAACGGTCGAGTCGAGACTCGAGTTAAAAAAACTTGGAAACGGAAAAAAAAATCGATGATAAATGCGCAAAAAAAAGAAGAATTAGTATCTGAGCAAGTAGCTCAGAGGGATAAGAAGAGAGACTACCAAGTGGAAGGTAGTAGGTTCAAGACCTACCACTGGTGTTTTTCTTTCTCTGTCTTTGTCTAAGTTTTTCACAAAATTTAAGAAGGGTCTAGTCTTGAACCAGCAACCTGCAGCTCCATAGGCAAACCCTTAACTCACTGAGCTACAGATCAGATAAATAAAAATAATTTCGTCGTCCCTTTGACATCATAGTTTCTGTTCCTAATAAAGTGACCACATGGGTGGAGCCAAGGCGGAGTCTGGGTGGAGTCAGGGCGGAGAGTAGGAGGGGAGGTGGGTGGCAGCTTCCCCCCTCTACTCCCCCACCGCCCACCACACCTTCCCCCACCCAACGAGTTTTTCGAAAATCTGAGTCTTGACGGGTTTTCCCAACTTTCTGGAGTTTCCACCAGGTCAGAGGCAGAACAAGTCATGAAGAGGTGTTGAAGTCGGTGAGGATGGAGTGACTTTTTACAGCGACTAGAAGGAAGACGAGTAGAAGAGCAGGTCTTTAACCAGCATCCCTAAAATCCATGGAAATGAAGGGAGGTCAACTTTTATCAGCCTCCATCCAGATGTTCAACTTGATATCTTTACTTTGAGATTTTTAGCACCACAAACCTTTAGTATCACACTTTATCATTTATTAGGACTTTAATGGAATCCACCAGCAGATTTAGTTTTTGTTGAGAAACTTTATTCCTGTCATCATGGGACTGCAGGATTTAAAACTGTTCCTTCTATTTGACCTCATGTTTATTAGTTTTAGTGGAGAAAGTTATTTTAATTGTTGATTAATCTGTTTAAAACCAAATAATAAATTGGATTAGTCAAGAGGTTTAAATTTCTTACTTTGTCATATTTTAAATATGACAAAAAAATATAAAAATAAAGCGTCTTGAGACAATTTCACCTGTAATTGACGTTATATAAATAAAACTGAATTTAAATTCTATGTATCTTGTAATGTTAGAGGAATTCAGCCATATATGTTGGAAAACACATTTTCTTTGTCCATTAATCTGTTGTTTTCTCCAGTAATTCATTTCTTGTTTTGGTTTATCAAAGGTCAAACCCAAATATATTCAGTTTACTGTCATAAAAAACAAAAAGATTTACATTCATGATGCAGGAATCAGGCAGGGTTTCACTTTTTATCTTAGTTTAGTCAGAAAGATAGTTAATAATGTGTGAATTGTTGTAGCTTGTGAGCCGTAAAAGGTTTTAATCTTTGGGGCCGAGTGTCAGAAAACATTTAGAAACCAACATCAACAAAACACTCAACAAAGATTTGAACATCATTAAAGGGAAATCCAACTTTTTCATGACAATGTCTAATTAAAGGACATTTATTTCCAACGTAAATGTGTGATATTCAGCCTCTGGAGCTTCTCTTCACATCGTCTTCCACCTGGACTGGTTTGGTTGGGAGCATGTGTAACAAATATCTGAAAAACTGCACTTTAACATCAATGAATGACACTGAAGTTTAATCTCTACATAAATGAGACTGAGTCTGGATATGCTGCTCTGTCATTAACTCCTAAGTTTAGGGAAAGTTCAAACAAAAGAGGACAGTTCAGATAAGACTTGAGAATGAGCTTATTTTCAACAAACATCTCAGACTTTCTGAGCTTCAGCACCTCTAGCAAAATATTTTAACAACAAGCAACTCAAGAGAACCAGACGTTGGAGAGAGTTAGCTTTAGCTGAGCCACAGAACATGTGGGACGCTAACCTAGCAAACATTTCAGACTTTTCTCTGTGAATTCTGAGAAATAATTTCCTATTTAATGACAGAGCTACACATCTGAACTCAGTCTCATTAAAACAGACTCTAATTCAGTGTCATCTATCCATATTAAAGTGCAGTTACCCAAAATGTTTGTTGCATGAGCTCCAACAAAACCTGTCCAGGTAGAAGGCCACTTTGACAAACAGGAAGTGGAGGATTCCAAGCAGATTTATAGAAGGGGGAACCGGACTGTACTAAGTGTGGTCGAGTATAGAGGGGTGTTTTGTGGGTTTTTAAGGCTGATAATTATTATTAGTGAGACATTTGGAAGAGATACTCATTTGCAGTAAATGAAAGTATTTAAAATCTTGGAGTTAAACTTAGAAGAACACAAACTCTAACCGAAAACTTTGTTGATACGTTTTTGTTTTGTTTACAGATGTTAAGATAGAGGAGTTTTATTGGTGACGTATAATCAATCAAATCACTCCAGAAGACAGAGCGACCACAGCTAGATAAAGGTTCAGAGGCAAAGTAGTGGAGCCAATGTACCGTAAATCAGTAAAAACTAAAATACTGATTATCAGTAAATCAGTCAGCCCACAATTACTACAATTCTACAATGTATGTCTCTTTACTTTGACTTGTTATTTGTGCAGTATAGGATGTATATGATGGCATTTTTTCATACCAAATGCTATACTATGATGTTTTCTCAGAGACATACTATGCTACTCTGTTCTGGCCCTGGGCTGCTGCACTCCTCCTCTGGTGTTTTCTGGATTGTACTCAGCTGCATGCCTTCGTCCACCCGGCCTCCGTTGACTCGTCCCACCTGCCATCTCTGGAGCTGAAGCTGGATTGGAACAGACCAAAGTACAGTCCAATCATGATGCCAGCTGCCTCTGAAAAGGCTCCTTCATCTGGCGGCACTTCTTCTGAGGGGAAGCTGAGCTTCAGCAGAACTTTGGAGATGTGTTCCAGTGGTTGGTGGATGTGTGGGGAGATAGAGAGGGACCTTTGAATAGTTCAGAAAGAAAAACAGGGAACCCATTGGTAGTTTTAGTTTAGGGTGCTACTGCGGTGTGTTTTTGGGTTTTAAGAGGTGAACAGGAAGAGGTTTTTTTCATGTTGATGATCTTTTACTTTGTTCCTGATTGGAATGCCCATCAATGTCAACGTGAAGTTCACTTTTAGTTCTGTTTATTTATTTTTATTTTACTAACACCCATTTGCTTTTAACCCCCTCACATGTTGTGTTGTTGTAAATTTACTCTTTCAAATAAATACTCGTCTAACCCTCTGGAAACCAGCATTTGGACTGCCTTTGTGTTGCTCCTCACCTTCAGACAGCCGGAACATAACAACGTTTTGTGGACCAAAGGCTAAACTATGATGTTTTTAGAGTGACATGCTATACAATGACGTTTTTAATTGACATACTGGATTACTATGATGATTTTTTGTTTTAGTTTTTTTTTTAGCAACATATAAGAATTTGAACAGTTTTCAAAATTACTATACTTTTACTTGTGCAATGAACATCTTCATCATCGTGGTCTTCTTTTGAAGAGGCCCTCAGATGCTGCAATCTCTGACCTTAAGGAGGAACTGCTACTTTCACTCTGTAATAAGACATGTAAGACATGTTCTAACGGATAGACCATTTTTTAAATATTAAAATCGCTGCTCTTCCTTTGTATATTTGGTTTTATCTTATGTTGCTGCTGTTTCACTGCAATTCTATTTTAATAATATCACTTTAAATACGGACAATTGCAAAGAAGAAAAACTGGCTCTGAAATACTCAATGAACTGATATGTCATCTAGTGTTAAACTGAATAAGAACTCTTCATAATATAAAATATAACAGACTGAGATGTATTGATTAAATCGAGATCGTCAAGCCCAAACGAAAAATTAATCCATATTCTGGCCACATTACCCACAACAGCATCCATGGAATGACCGGAAGTTAGCCAACCTAGCGGAAGCGCTAATGAGGTCTGCTCTGGCACAGATTATTACCGTCACACACGTAGCTTTGAACATAAATCTTCTATAAGACACAGAGCTGTAGCTCCGTTTCAGTGTGAGCTCTAATGTTCCTCTAATAAAATCCTCCTGTTCACTGGGAGCTGCAGCCATGATAGATATCTATCTACTGATTCATATCTCTACTCACTAGTCTGGTCCGATGCAGTCTCCATGATGACGTTTCACGAGTACGTGAGCGCCAAGTACGGACAGTTGCATACTGAGAAACGGCCACAGTCTTCTTACCACTAAGGTACAAAGCTGCTCATCTTCTCCTCCAGCATCAGGAAACATCTTCAAAGCTTCTTCAAATCCAAACGAAATACAAACAGAAGATCAAACTAACGTCATTGGTGCATTCATGTGCAGTCGGACAATGAAGTTGCGTTCAAGAGCGTTGGAAATCGGACTATCAGTAATGTAAATTTCCATCGAAAATTTTGGGGGGGCACACGGGGTGGCAAATCAGATTACACGGGGGACCACTGCCCACCCCGTGTCCCCACGGAAGATCTGCCACTATTCCAGGAGGAAAAATGTATCAGTATTAAGGAGTTATAAAAATTAGATTTCCCTAATTTCGTAGAAATTAGTCATAATGACCATATATTTGAATTTGTAGGGTATTGTAGAGAGAATATTTTCAGGTCTTCTTAATGTCTTTTACTCTTTTTGCTGACCTGTTTTAGAAGTTAAAGTCTGTTAGGATTCGCTGGAATATCAATAAATTTGAAAAAGAAACAAACATACTTCTCTAGGTTTTTATCATAACCTATTCATTTCATATTAAACAGAATGTCCCTCTCTTTTTAGTGTCAAATATGGCATGAGAAAGACATCCCAATTGGTGCTCTAAAAGTCACATTTAGACCACCAAAATGTGGCATTTCTAGAGTGGAGATCTGGGGGCTATTGTTTCATTAAAGACCAGAAACTGGCATCAGTGTCTTTGTAGCTGATTTTATTTCTGAGCCTATTGTCCATATTTCTTATTCTGAGCTTCCAGACTAATCCCATTCTCAAATTCTGGAAAGCTGCTTCTGTTCTCCCTGAAGCAAGACAGGTGGGGGCCATTCAAATTTAAATAACAATCACCCTATGTCCAAACTTTCTCTATTTGACGAGATTTTAGAATCTTAAGTAATTTCTCAACTGAAAAAAATCTTGGCTGACAGCAGTATCTAAAGTGAAACTCAGTCTGGCTTTAGACCAGGTCATAGAACCATCGCAGCAGCTATACTATCAATAAGTGACATTACCACTGCCTTGGACTCAAAGCAGCATCCTGCCACTGTTGTCATAGGGCTTGCTCTGGGAGTTCAGGCATATGGGTTTTATAAAGCGTCTTGAGACAATTTGAATTGTAATTGGTGCAATATAAATAAAATTGAATTGAATAGAACTGAATTCAGTTTAATTCCTCTGTTTGTTGATTTGTTCCAGCCACTTAATTCTGTCAACCATGAGCTGCTGCTGACCAGACTCTGTGACACTGGTATGGGTGAAAAGGCCATAGAGTTGTTCAGGAGCTACCTTGCTGATAGAACTGAGTGTGTGAACACAAGTGAAGCTTTCAGGAGATCTCTAAGCAAGTCCCCCAAAAGCTTAGGCTCAGCACCACTTTGGGACCTGGGTGGGTGATTTTTTTATTACCAAAACAGAGCCTGCTTCAGTTTAGCAGTGAGGAAAAGACTGATTCAGGCTTGTTCCTAAGAGCTTCAGACTTCCGCGACATCGTCTATGTGCATGCTGCTGCCCCCATGTATGATGGCAATAAAGCTATTCTATTCTATAAGACACTTTAATTTCAAAGGACTTCCTAATAAAACAAAGATTAAATAAAAAAAATTACAAAACACACACATTTGTTGATATATTTCAGCAACACATTTTTATTTCACTCGCATCTGATGAGCACATGCATTATTACAATCATTTCACATCACATTTCAGTATCCCTTAGATTGAACTTTCTTGATAGATTTTGGGTGCCAGGGAATTTCTCAGAAACTATGTAGGGAGAAATATCAGTTTTCTTACATATTTTGTCTGGAGTTCCAGTTAGGTTGGTCACATTTAAGCTTTAGTCAATGTGTCATCCGTTGCTGCTTCACAATGTCAGTTTTCCAGGTTTGCCAAGCAGCTTCCTGCATGGGTTGACACTGATCAAGCATGAGAAAATGTAGCAAGTCTGAACTCCAGTTAATTTGGTATGGTCCCATTATTTCGTACAGGGGACAGCAGTTATACACAGTTTTACAGTATGTGTTCAAACTGGATACACACAAGATTATTTGCTCTCAAAGGAATGGAATTATCTAGGAAGGTAGCACTGGCTATGTGTTTTCTTTCTGAGCCCAGTGCCAGAATGCAAGAATGGACAATAGTGGAGAGCCACAACAACAAACATGAGGTGGGCTACGGTAAAAATACAGACCCCAAAGTAGAAGCTTACTGTTGATTTTCTGTATCACCCATTAACTGCATATAGGTTTCTGTGGCAAACAACACATAGTGTGCAATACTGGATCTACATGGCTTCATACAGTGGGATCATCAGTGCACAGCTCAACTGGTTTGGAGATAGAACTTTTATTAGGTACACCTGTTCAACTCCTTGTTAATGCAAATATCTAATCAGCCAACCACAAAGCAGCAACTCAATGCATTTAAGCATGTAGACGTGATCAAGATGACCTTTTGAAGTTCAAATCAAGCATTATGCTTTCTTGATGCCAGAGAGGAATGCCCGGATTTGTTTGAGATGACAGAACTGCAACATTAACTCAAAGGTTGCAACCAAGGAATGCAGAATACCATCTCTCAACACAAAACGTGTCCAATCTTGAAGAAGATGGGCTACAGCAGCAGAAGACCACACCAAGGGGCCACTCCTGTCAGCTAAGAACAGGAAACTGAGGCTTAAATTCACACCGGTTCACCAAAACTGGACAATAGAAGATTGATCTGGTAAATCTTGATTTTAGCTGCGACATTCAGATGGTCAGAATTTGGTGGAAACAACATAAAAGCATGGATCCACCCTGTCGTATATCAACAGTTCACATTGTTGGTGGTGTA
Organism: Acanthochromis polyacanthus; assembly: GCF_021347895.1. Taxonomy (NCBI): domain Eukaryota; kingdom Metazoa; phylum Chordata; class Actinopteri; family Pomacentridae; genus Acanthochromis; species Acanthochromis polyacanthus. The sequence continues at coordinate 18,368,019 of NC_067135.1, forward strand.
ATGATGTGGAGGATATTTTCTTGACTCGCTTTGGGCCCCTTAGTACCAGTTGAGCATGGTTTAATCACCACAGCGTACCAGAGTATTTACCAACAATGTCCATTCCTTTATGACCAGTGGACCATCTTCTAATTGATACTTTCATCAGGATAATGCTCCATGTCACAAAACGGGTTTCTTGAACATGACGGTGAGTTCACCGTCCTTCAATGGCCTTCACAGTCACAAGATCGCAACAGAATAGAACCTTTGGGATGTGGTGGAACGGGAGATTGGCATCATGGACGTGCAGTGGGCAAATCTGCAGCAACTGTGTGATGCTGTCAAGTCACTAAGGACCAAAATCTCTAAGGAATGTTTCTAATACCTTGTAGAAAATATGCCACGAAGAATTGAGTTGTTAAGGCAAAAGGGGGTCCAATGTTTTACTAGCAAGGTGTACCCAATAAAGTGGCTGTTGAGTGTACTCTGTCACTAAGAATCTTTAATCTTAATAGAGAATAATCACTAAACGAGCTGGTGAAATTCTGGAGCCTCTTACAACCAAATTAAATTCCAAAATCTGAGCAGGCTAGCTTGCAGCATCAGTTACCCTGATGGTCTAGCCAGGTTCTAAGAGTCACTGTTGACACAACTCAACATCATCAGCCAACCAACCATTTCTTGCTTTGCAGTACCCCCTTCAGGTTGTTTCAGGATATACATGTGAGTGAAGGGTGTTGACTATTAAACAGGTTAACTTTTGGCTCCATTTCATTTTGTAAGAAAGAGGAGTAATCTTTCACTTTAACAGTAACTGCATCTAAAATGTGCTTTTGTAAATCATCTTTGTGGGTGTGAATGATCCAGTTCAGACAGACCATAAATCCTACATTAATCTTGTTTAAATCTGAGTCGGATTACTCCGAATCTCTTGTAATTTAATTCAGGGCTTCACCTTAACGTAACATTTGGTACTGAGATCAGCGATGCTTTCACAGGAGTTACAAATCAGTGGAATTTAGCATCCTTGTGTGCAAATGTACAAACACGACTCTGTGACAGCATCAGGTGTGTAATCTCATAATGTCACCTCCAACACAGACGACAGGATAATGTCCAGCATTGAACATACATTAGCAAGTCTGAAATTATGCATAATGGAAAAATAACAAATCAGTCAAGATCAACACTGCTGATTAGATTTCTATTGGAAAATCAACACTTATTTCAACAATTCCAACAGTTTAACACACCCATGTGATAACAGCTGAACACAAAGGAATGTAATAACCACATAAAGGAGAGGAGTCTGGACCCAGCAGCTCTCCCTACTCTTCCCACTGGCTCTGCACACAAATCACACGTCAATTTGTTCTTTGTAGTTTAAGAGACCCCTCTGTGAGAGTGTCTTGAGTGGAATAAGGAAATAAAAGTGTTGCTCTATCACTGAAGTTTAGTGACTGGACTACTCTCTCTTCTTTTTCTTCTTCTTTTTGTGTTCTAGGGAGCTGTTCCAGTAGTACAGAACCTGCAGGGCAATGATGCCGTTACAGGCAGACGATATGACGTAGGTGAGGGCCATCAGCGTGTCTCCAGTTTCCTGTAAGGAAACAGTATAGCTCGAAACAGTCAGGACCACTGAAAAGCTTTCAAACGACGTGAAAGTATTCCAGATTTTGTTGGACAACTTAAAATGGATTTACTTTATTCAGCTTCTTCATAAATCTACAAACAAGAGTCCACAATGACAAAGCAAACTTAGATTGTTGGGAATTTTTGTTCATTTACTCGAAAAAAAAACACTGAAATTTCCCATTTAAACAGGTTTTCAGACCCTTTCTACAACACAGCTGAGCTCTGATGCACACAGTTTGAATAATGCACACCTGTGGAGTTGAGTGAACCTAATTGAATTTATAGGACGTATTAAGGAAAGGCACTCACTTGAAAGAGTGGAAACCAAGCCATGAGATCTAAAGAACGGCGAGTACACCAATGAAACAGTTAAACAGAGATCTCTCCTGACTGAAATCTGTTTTCAGAGTGCTCAGGATTTCAGGCTGGCACAACATTTACATTTCAACAAAACAACGAGCCGAGGCATACTGCCAAGAAAACAGAGGAGTGACTTCAGGAAACCTCTATGAAAGTGCTGAAGTAGCCCAACATGGCATCTCTAGTGAGCCCGGAATACGGCTGCGCACCAGCACACTCATACCTTCTGGTGGAGTTTGAACAATTTGGCTAAGGAAAATGACGGAAACTTCCACAAGAAATGTGCACCGAGCTTGTCGGATCATTGCAAAGAAAACTCGAGGGTGTCAAAGATCCCAAATGTGCGTAAACCAAGTGAAAGGTCCGAATACTTAAATAGGATACTTCAGTCTTTTTTTTTAAAATTTCAAGTATAATTACAAAACACTCCAAAATTAATTGATAATTCTTTAACTGATTGTTACTGATCCATCCAAAATCTATACATTGCTTTATCCTCATTAGGCTGGAGTCTATCCCCGCTGACTTAGGGTGAAGACAGGGCTACACACAGAGACAAGGAATAACACTCACATTCACACCTACAGACAATTCAGAATCACAAATTAACCTCAGCATGTTTTTGGCATGTGGGAGGAAGCTGGAGAAAACCCACACTGCACAGGGAGAACAGGCAAACTCCATGCAGAAAGATCCTAGCCTAGCCGCGCTAGACAACCCACGGCAACGAATTTAATTCTCTGCCAGGGTCGACAACAAAAACGACAACAGTCGTTGAGCTCCATTAGCACCGACTCTGAATAATCTTTCTGTTAACATGTCTGTAATATACTTGAGCTTCACCCACTGACTGTATAAATAAGGCTTCACCGAACTACGGCATCCTCTGATTTCCGGCGCTCTAGGAGCCTATTCGTTGCGCTGATTGGTTGTATACCTACCCAATTGCTGCAGAGTGATTTGATAGACAACCTCTGAGCCCGCCTCCCTCCCTGTCGAGCGTGCCTAGACCCTTGTGCCGTCAGAAACATGGGTCTAGCGTGGCTAGGCTAGAAAGATCCCAGAGCGAGATTCAAACGGGCAACCTTCAAGCTGTGAGGTGACAGCACCAGCCACTGAACCAACAAGCCGCCGTAGTTATGGATAAGTGTAACAAATAACTGCCATCATCGACCTGCCTTACTTTCTGCTGAAGAATAATCTTAATATAAAGTAAAGTGCATAGTTGAACTGAGTGTATTTCAGTGAGCCCGCAGTCTTTCTCTTACCTGTAGCGAGGTGAAGATTCGTGCAAGAGATCCAGCAAACAACAGGAAAACAGAGATGGCAGAGAGCTGGCCGGTGTGCCCGTTTTGGTAGTTAGTGGCTGCCTGGATCAGCTGAAACAACCACAGATTGTCAGTTTTACGCTTCAGCACCCATCAATCAATCAATCAATCAATCAGAACTTTATTGTCATTGCACACTTTCATATACAATGAAATTTCATTTGAGCTGCCCTGCCAATGGCAGCTCTGGCTGCAGCACCGTTGGGACCGCGCCTGTCTTGAGGAAAAGGAAAAACAAACATTTGGAATCAGGGTAGGAATAGCAGAGGGTAAATGAAAAAAAAAATAAAAAAAAAAGGTTCATTATTACCAAATGAAACCTCCAAGTTGGGAAATTCAATTTGAGAAGGAACCTGAAAAAAAAACAAACCCGCAACAGTCAAAGCAGGACGTCAGACAAGGTCAGATGGGATAAGGATGGGGGGTAATGGGAGGGTGGCTCCACACAGTAGTCAGTCTCCTATGCAACTGCTGCGCCATATGGTGGCGCGCTGCACATGGGAGTCTTACCCTCTGTGCATCGCGAGTGGGAAGCTTTGGAGGCGGCCTTGGAGGGGGTGATGGGCATGTGAGTGTGAATGTGAGCTCAGTTCATGAGTCCAAAGTGTGTGTGTATGAGTATAGCCAATCTCCTTCCATCCCAGACCCCCCGGTGTCTCAGTTCGCAGGTGGAGCGCGATAACACAGCAGGTTGCCATGGAGACGTCCTCAGATGGGCCAGTCCAGAAGTCAACAGGTGTCCTTGGGAAAGTGGGGAGGGTTTAGGAGAGCTATCTCTTGGCCATGAAAAACTTCCAGAGGAGTTTATCGTTCCAGGGGCACCGGAATGTTATCAGCATCCTTTTTGTTTAGGCGGGGAGAGGAGCAATTTCACCTTCCCCCTGGCTGCTCTCAACATCTTAGACCTCAGCTGCTGTGATCCGCACCTTGATGGCATCCACTTTGCGACTCAAATCAACAGTCACGCCAAGCAAATTGTCCATCTTACGTTTGGGTTCGTCATTCTGATCACCAGCAGCCTTGGTCCGATCATTTGCTAGGATCAGCAGAGTTTGGACGTCGTTTTTCTCTGCGGTCCTCCTAATTTCCCAGAAGCTCAGACCCGCAATCAAGCCAATTATCAGCAGGCCTGTCATCATAAATCCGAATATATAAACATCTTCCACATCCTCCACGGCTAGGGGTGCCAGGCACATGATCCCCTTCCACATCCCCCAGGCGTCGATCACATAACCAGAGGCGAAACTCCCATCCGGGCAGGTCGGCTCCCCTAAGCCTGTGCTTTTGTCCCGACAATCTTGTCAATCGCGTTGAGAGACCAGCTAATCAATTCCATGATCGGTGTTTCGAAGGTCCAGTGCCAAGAGATCGCTCCAAGTCAGACGAGACGAGACAAAAGTGCAGCAAGCAGAAACATGAGGGTGTGGGGAGAAGAACACGGATAGAGACGGAGAGAGGAAAAGTGTGACTGCCTCCTACGAGAGCTCAGGGCAAGCTCATTCTGATTTACCAACTAGCACTTCCTGTTTGTATTGTAACTATGAAAGCAGACATAAGAGTACTGTATTGACAGGCTAAAAAAAAAAAGAAGCTTACATCACATTTTTTCCCTGCCATCAAAAATGACTATTAAAAATGCAGGCATTCTGTTATTAAACACGGGTGAGATCTGTCTTGTGTTTGCCTACCCTGCCAATGATGATGGCTGGCATGTTAGAGGCCTGCATACAGGTCACCACAGACATGGAAGTGAATGGAGAGAGTAGGATGACCAGCAGGGTAAAATAGACAGCCAGAAACAGGAGACCTGGCAGGAGAGAAACAAACTGATGTTAGGGCCAAAATCAAACCTAGAACAGAATAAAATAGAATATAGAACTTTTATTGTCATTGCAACAAGTACAACAAAATTAAAAAGCAATCCATTCAGCGCATCATTCACAAACTAATATGAAAACAAGGTATAAAAGTTGCTTAAATAAAAAAATAAGAAATAAAACACCAGAACCTCACACACACAAGTGTACATATTCACTTCCTATATACTCTCATTATTGCATTTGTGATATATTACATTCATTTCACAGTTTAAAAGAGTTGAGAGAGGTCATTGCTGTTGGGTAAAAACTGTTTTTGAGTCTGTGTTTTGATAGACCTGAACCGTCTACCTGATGGCAAAGGCTCAAACAGGGAGTAGAAGGGGCGAGAAGTGTCTTTAATGATGATTTTTTAAAGACAGCAGGTGCAGTGTAGTTCTTCTAGTGTGAGGAGAGGATAGCCGATGGAAGGAAGGAATGCCTTTTGATTGTATCTGGCTTGGTGATTTTGCAGGCTTTATTTCACAATGTAAACATCCACGTGGATTAGGATTGGTTAACAACACCAGCAAGGCTTGGGCAGAATCTATTTTTTTATACCATCCTGACATCCATCCATCCATCCTCTATACACCGCTTTATCCTCATTAGGGTCGCGGGGGGTGCTGGAGCCTATCCCAGCTGACTTGAGCGAAGGCAGGGGACACCCTGGACAGGTCGCTGGTCTGTCACAGGGCTACATATACAGACAAACAAGCACACTCACATTCACACCTATGGGCAATTTAGAGTAACCAATGAACCTCAGCATATTTTTGGACTGTGGGAGGAAGCCGGAGTACCCGGAGAAAACCCACGCATGCACAGGGAGAACATGCAAACTCCATGCAGAAAGATCCCAGGCCCAACCCGGGATTCGAACCGGGATCTTCTTGCTGCAAGGCGAAAGTGCTAACCACTACGCCCCATCCTGACATGTAAAAAGAAAAAAGAAGAAAAAAAACAACATTTCAGCTGCCACCTTAACTCAAAGATAGACATAAGAACCACATAATGCAGACTCCTGGCTTTCAGTTGTCCTGTAACAAGGGTTGGAAGGTGGGTTTGGTGACTGATTAATCATATTTGTTGCAGGTTGGATGGTGCTTTCGACTTAGCTGCCAGTTCTGCTACCGGACACTGACCTCTGGTGGTAAAAGCTGTGCACTGCAACACCTCAATGCAGCTTTAGTTTAATTGAATGAGAAGCGTCTGTATTTTTGACGGCGTTGAAAATCCTACCTTCGAGATTGTTAAATATGCTGGTGTTCTATAATGCCTTGATAAACCTAAAACTATCTAAAAAAAATAGTTGAAACAGTAAAACGGCTTTTCTTGAAGAAGATGCAGAAGCTAAAGCACCTCACCTTTTAGCTAATATCCACTGCATGCACAGCACAGGGAGATAATTCCACTTATACTAGTATTAGTAGCTGTTGACTGTGCATGCAAAGTTTTACCTTTGCTGGTTCTTCCTCCGTAGTGTTGAATGAGGAAACCAATGGTGACTGTCTGCAACATGAGGAACAGAGCCTCGCCCCAGGCACTAAAGCAACAGTAGCACATGTTACTCAAGATACGAAAGCGAAGAAGGATGTAGTCGACATACAATTCAATCATACAGTGATTACATAAATGGATATTGTAGACATCAGAGTGCTCCATGTGCATTTGGACTTCACAGAGATGATTGGAATACTGCCCAACCTGAAGGGAAACTTGTTGGCAATACTGTAGGCCATCGTTCCCGTGATGGCCAGAAGTTCCAGCAGCACAGACTTGAAGCTCAGCCCCTCAGCGCTCTTTGCTCCCATCAGCTTTAAGATTTGAGGAAGCTTCACTGTGAACATTCAGGGAGTAGGCAGGTACAAAGAAATTCAACAAACTGATCAAAAATCATCATTTATTAAGCTGCACTGACTGAAAATAGACTAAACCGATAATTAAAAGAGATCTGACTCAAATTAATGTACATTTTACATCCAACCTAATCCATATAAAGCAGTTATAAAGACAAGGAGGAAGTCAGGTGTTTTACCCATCACTGATCCCAGGATGATGCCGATCCCCAGGGCTTTGCTCAGCACAACCTTCAGACATGGCACTGATACAATATATAAAAAATAATAATAATTAAAAGCTGCCTGTGAAGGATTAGCACACATGCACAAATCAGACACCAGTTAGAGAATCGAAAGGTGAACATATGCACAGTTTCATGTCTAAAAAAAAATTTAAAAAAAATTGAATAAGTGCAACCCTTTCATCAGTCATTCTCCTGACTATATTGTCTATGTGTGATGTATTGATTCTCAGTGAAGAGAAAACATTAGATGTGCAAACCTGTTGAATTGTACACTAGTAATCGCACTGAATGAAGCGATGCAGTTAAAGCCACAGAAATCTCCATGCATTCACTCGGGAAAGCAAAAACTGAGTGAATATGGTTTTAATTCTTTTTCTAAATTGTTTTTACGTCTGTTTTGCACTACTGTTATTGCAACTAACAGAACACAAATACAAAAATGTATTGATTTTTATCATTCACAATATTCAATCAATAACATTAATTAAACTTTGACTCGCCCTGAACTGATTTCCATGATTCCTTCATTACTATGTGATAGCATCAGACCTAAATGCCCTTCCTGAGAATCATGAATGCATTTTAAAGTTTCGGAGTAGCGTGGAACTGTCATATTAGTAGAAAGCTTCAGGCACTGCCTCTTTATGGAGCCTGACGAAGTCCACCTGGGTTAACAAAGTTCATAACCCGCTGTGATTCCCATTATCTCTGCTTTGGCTTCAGGTTTAGTCGAGACGGCACAAAGAAAGCTGGCCGATGTTGGACCTACACCCCTCTAGTCAACCAAGTTATCTACAATCTAAACCACCATTAGCACACAATTCACAGGGAAGTAGTTTTGAAGGAGGACCGCGGAGGTGCTGCACAAAGCAAGATTACTAGTAAGTTTGACTTGACGTCCCATAGACTTGTGATCAGACTAGTTTATATACTGTTTTATATTCAATGTGGGTTACAAATGGGTGTTTTGAAGGAGATGAGTAGCTTTAATTTACTGTTTTGTCTGTGTGCACTTGTATTCGAACATTGTTACCTTCTGAACTAATGTTAAGCTTTAAGAATCTGACTTTAAAACAAATAGTCAAAAAGAAAACCAGTGCGCCTCAGAATCAAAGTATTTTCTTTTGTTTGAACAATTTAAGCGTGTCGTTATGACATGACACGATGTAATACTTTACTTCTATTTAATCGGTCATTGGTCTGCCGTTGACAAATAAAAATAAGCCTCTTACCGTCCAAAAAGTTGAAATTGAGGAAGAACTCGTCATAGCATGATTCTGGCATAAAATATGTCAACAAAAGTCCTTTGAATGGATCCATGAAAGAGGAACCCTGAACCAAAACAGGTTTATCCGCCATTGTGGCGATGATTTGTAACGTACGTGTTTAGTGTAACACATATAGGTCCCGACCAGCTCACACGGCACGACAACAGTTCCGCTCGCTGACCAAAGCAATTACAAGGTTTGAAATAAAGAATTAAAAAAAACATACAGGGGATACGAAGCATTTTCATCAGTCAGTTACTGTGACATATTCTCTTTTCTTTCACGGTCGTCATACATTAATTTCGAAACATCCACAACAGTGCCACCGTACCTGTACGAGATTTGCCAAACACGCGATATTGGACAATAAATCGATTGTGCGTACAAATGCATTAATAATCAAAAGAATAAATCTAAACTAATTGTATCAAAATATATTCACAACTAGCAAAAATGTGGTGTGTAAGGATAATTTCATAGCAATGTAAGCTAGCTGCTGCCATATTTTTCACTATTAGGATATATAAATGTATCTAAATTCCTGTAGCTTCATATTCACTGTACGGATAAGAGAGTTTTTGAACTATCTGCTTTATCAATAACAAGAACCAAAGCAACCCATAAGTGCTCTCCGAAAATAAAATCAACTGCTTTACATTTCTCTTTGTGTGTCATCTTGATAGCCCAGTGGTTACGATTCATAACCATCTTAACCTCCATCTTAGGACAACACATTGCCAAGAAAAATGCTTCAAGCCTCCCTGAAGTTTTCCCTTTGAATAGCTTTTCAACACAGAATCATGATCAATTTAATTTGCCTTTTTTGGACAAGAATTTACAAAAAAAACTGCGCTTTTATATATATATAAAAAATATTCAACCCTTCTGTAAGTTTTCCCTTTTGATTTTTTTAAACATTGATTATATGATTAATTGGATTTGGATTTTTTTTTTTCAAGAATTTCCTAAGGCATCCTCCCAAAGTCCAAAAACATGCTGAGGTTAATTGCTGACTCTAAATTGTCTGTAATTGTGAATGTGAGTGTGATTATTTGCCTCTATGTGTAGTCCTGTGATAGACTGGTCAGGCACCCTGTCCAGGATGTCCCCTACCTTCACTCTAAGTCAGCTGGGATAGATTCCAGCACTCCACAACCCTAATGAGGATTAAACAGATGTATAGATAATGGATGAATGAATATGAGTACAGTTGACACCATAAAAAAATGGAAGGAAAAGAGTGCATGCCTAAATCTGCCTAAAGCAGACCATCCTCAGAAACGGATTAACTGTACAAGACAGACACAAATGAAGCTACCCACCAGGACACCTCTGACTCCTCGAAAGGTCTTACAAGCTTTAGAGGCTGTCATGTGAGAGACTGAACAAACAACTGTCAACTGTTCTTCACCACTCAAAGCTTTATGGGAAACGGGAGTGGTAAACAGAAAGCTACTGTTAAAAAACTCACAATGAATCTTGAGTTCACTAGAAGGCATGTGGGAGACTCTGAAATCACCTGGAAGAAGGTTCTTGATCCGATCAGATCAAAGCTGAGCCTTTCTGCCATCAGACTAGATGCTATGTTTGGCAGGCATCAAACACACCACCCCCCAATTAACAATAAGTGACATCTCAGGTAGATTGGTTAAACCAGGAGAAAAGAGTGTTTGATGACGTCAACTGGAGGTTGAAATTGGGAGACGGGTAAGACCTCAGAAGAGCTGTGTGGTGGCTTATTTGTCCCCATGGGTTCCTTAAAAGAAAAAAGGGAAGATGATAGAGGACCAAAGATGGACAGAAAAACCGGCTTCGGCAGGGGGAGCACAAAAATTCTGAGCTTCATAAAGTTGTCTTTACTGCTTAAAGCAGACTGCCATTTTGAAATACTACCGTACTCTTGCTTCATTACATGAAATTCTAATGCCATATTTCTTGCCATTAAATGTATTTTTGGCAAATCAGATTTGATTATTTTTGCCTGCATCCTCCTCTCACTGACTTGCCTGGATTTAAACTAATGAAATGGCAGCAAGTTGAAAAAACTGTTTTCCTGCTACCTGTCAGAGTCCCTTTAAATCACTGTGCCTTGAAGTGTGTAAATACTGTATATTGAATTTAAATTACATTAAGTATTCTATAGATTTTAAAATTAGAAGCATTTTTTATAGTGTAGCATTGTACAGCAAGACTTTCAGAGTATATACTTACCTTTAATGTTAATGCTACTAACCTGCCTTTTTGTTATTACCTCCGCCAAGGAGGTTATGTGACACCCGGCGTTTGTGAGTCTGTCTGTTAGCAAGATAACTCAAAAACGCCTGGGCAGATTCAGATGAAATTTTGAGGGGATGTAGTCTATGGTAAGAGGAAGAGCTGATTTAATTTTGGTGGCAATCCGGAAAGGATCCTGGATTCTGGATCACTTTGAATTTTTTAGTGTTTACCTCCGCCAAGGAGGTTATTTGACACCCGGCGTTTGTCGTCTGTCTGTCTGTCTGTAAGCAAGATAACTCAAAAACGCCTGGGCAGATTCACATGAAACTATGAGGGGATGTAAACTATGGTAAGAGGAAGAGCTGATTTAATTTTGGTGGCAATCTGGAAAGGATCCTGGATTCTGGATCACTTTGAATTTTTTAGTATGTTTTAGTATGTGGTCCAAAATAGGACAAAAACATCATAGGTTAGTATGTCGTCCAACAAATGGGAGCAAGGTGTCCAGATCGCTCAACTGGTTAAGAAGGTGATTCATAAACAGAACTGTGTCAGAGATGCAGGTTTGATTCCAGCTCATGATCCTTTACTGCATGGGTTTCCTGTTTTCCTCTCTATCCTTGGCAGAGGTCTGCACTCTCTGAGTGCTTTTCTAGTTCTGGCTTTACTTTCAAACTAATGCTTTTCCATCTTGTTTTAGATGTCTTGCTAATGACTTGTTAAATTGTAAAATCGTTTCATGTTTTCTTTAACAAAGGCAATCAATTTGGAATCTGAATGTGTGGCCATTTTGGATTTACCATTTACAATCTAAAATTTAGTTTACAATCCAGTTTATGAAAACACAGCAAATTGTCATACACTTTAATAAGTACAGATAATATTTACAGTATGTACATCATACCAACACATAACCAACTTTGTAACCACTACTGGATACTTTCATAGATTAAGAAGTATTTACAATGTGAATAAGACCATGTGTTGATTTTTTTTCCTTTTTAAATTATGATACGCAGTAAATTCAAGTAGGCTTGCCTTGATACATACTAGTCTGACTATGATCATGTTAAAAAGGTATGCACAAAACACTTCACATGTGCATTATGGTCAAAGACTTTGAATACTTTTTTTTAATACACTAGTCAGTTGGGTGCCAAGGGCTGGGGCACAATGTCCGTCCGTATCAAACACAAACTTATACAAGTATACATTTCTGAGTCCACAAGATATGTTGTCTACCTGTGGGGATTATTAAAGTTCAGAACCATTGGTTTCTTTTTTCAAAGCTTCATGTTTGGTCATCAGCCTTCAGTGGAGGCAAATGCTAGACCGTGGACGATGTGCTGTAATGAGTCCTGCTGGTCTAAAGTGCACACCACGTCACAGATCTGTCCTTTCTGCCATATATCCTGCCATTCTCGACTGCCAGCTATCTAATAAAGTAAAAATGACATAAAAATTCATCTTTAAAAAAAGCATTCGCTGCGTCTGTTCTCGTATTTACACTGAACAGTACATTTTGTTCACCCACTTAAAAATACATCTCAGAAACAGACACTGGGAATCCGCAACACTGAATATGCACTGTTCTGAAATAGAGCAACCCCCCCCCCCCCCCGTCTTCTTAGCTCAGTCACCTTTACTACACTACTCCAGGGCTCCAGACCGCAACCAAAACGGTCGCATATGAGACCTTATTTTTGAAATGTGCGAGTTACATTTTCAAGCGGTCACACTGGTGTGAGTGTTGGATGATCATTAAGCTGTTTCAGTGTCACTCAGCGGGGCATGTCGTTACTGCATTAGCCACAGTGGTGAAAAGTAGTACGTTCATTTCTTCTCTGTCACTCTGCCCCAGCCTGATGTGTAAAACAAGCTGTTGAGCCGTTGTGTGTTCCAAAGATAAAGCACTCACTAGCTAGTTACTGTAAAAACAAGAGGAAAGAGGAGGTGGAAAGGGAGACGCCTGCCTCAGACACACCTGACTGCAGGTGTAGGCAGGGACATACTGACTGAACCAGTGGAGGGAAAAAAATGCAAGTTATTCAATTACAATGGCCAGCATACTAGCAGGACTGGAAAATTAAATATATATTAATCACAATCATGATTTCGTTTCCCATCATTATGTGAACGAGATCCACTGTGGTATTTACACTTCACTTTAAGAGCACTCTGCTCGTGGAAAGCGGAGGGCACCTACATGTGCAGAAAACGGCGCATGTGGATAAAATCCTCAATCAATCATCTTGGGCAAATTTGACATTAGAACACCCTGTTTCACTCTTTCCAAAGTTGAGCTCGCACATCTATTGGAGTGCACTGCAGCCACATAGAAGCATCTACTGCAGCCTGCAATGCAAGGCCGTTAGGGGAACGTTGGTAATTTTAGTGTCTATCAATAAAAAGATGTTCAGCAAAGTGAGGTGGGAGGTGCAGTGCAATCAGCAAAAAAAAGTGAAGTCTGGGGCCCTGTATCCCTTACAGCCATGGGGATGAGATCTGGAATGCACCTAACTTGAGGGACTGCACCCATGAAAGGAAAGAGAAGGAAAAAACACACCATGACTAAGAGTTTCCTCTTCATTGTGATTGCTGGTGGTTTATACACATCTCTGTTTTGCCCTAGCACACAGCTGCAGCGCTTTCCCTCCTTCCCTGCTTCTTCAGTAGTTGGATGCGATTGTGGACGTAAAACTTGATAGCCCTCCAGTCTCGCTGGTTGCTCACTAGCAGGGGGCAGAGTTCGAGGCAGCGCTCGCAGTCTGCCTTTGCAGGGACGCGCAGTTCCATGAGGTTTCTGTTTAGGTGGGTCTCCACTGCTACACGCTCAGCCTCTGACCAGGGACGCTTGAGCACACCACGCTTCCCTGAGAGAGAGGGGGAAGAGTCACAAAGTGGGAATGAGTGGAGGTAAAATGAGGTAAATGCTTGTCAAGTCACACTCTCACCGACAGTTACCTGATTTTGGAGGAACGGATCTTTTTTTATGGGCATTCGCTAAAGATGGGCTGACTGGGGGTGCAGGAACGGGTGCTCTCCTCTTCCGTGGAGGTCGGCCTGGCCCTTTCTTTTTCGGCACCACCTCTGTCTTTTCCTTGACCTCCTCTTTCTGCTCTTCTGCCTCTGAATCTTCCGAAAAGGAATCTGCCGAGTTGCCAGACATCACTGAATGAAAGAAACAAAACGGAGACGAGTTAATCCACATCAAGTGGCTTACAATAAAGTCCACAATCTTCTGGGTTGGCAGCTGTCTGCTAGAGGAGAAGAGCAACTGGGGACTGTATACTGTTGTGCTTTAACATCCACAACTTACATTCTCTGGCAAATTTATTATGACAAAGTGTTTAACTGAAAAACTATTTAGAATTTCCTTCTAAATGTAAACCTTCAGCAATAACATGATGTTGCGGAACACGCACGCTCACAGTTTCATTTTTCATACAGTGGTCCCTCGTCTATGATGGGGGTTACATTCCAGACACCCCCGAAACTCCAACACAAATCTGCGAAGTAGCAGCTATATTTCTTTTATTTATATTTATTTTAAGGCTTTATAAATCCTCCTCGCACACCACAGAGCAACAATATGCACAGCGATTAGACATCTATGTGAAATGTACAAGGAGACTGATGCTACGGTTGCTGAGCCAATCAGCATCCAGCGCTGTACGCTATGAGTTGTATTTCATTAAATATTCTTTTAACATGTTTCAGTTACTATCTTTTTAATATTGTTTTAATTATTTTTTAGGCTAGAAAATGTGTATTTTACCGCAAAAAATCATGAAAATAGTGCAGCGATTGGAAAGCTGGTCGCCATGACTGAACTGTTGTGCTGCAATGCACCATGGGAGTTTGGAGTGCTGGGGGTTTAAACGCCTTTATTGTGGTTTATGTTTGTATTATAGTGTTATTAGTGTATATGTTGTATGAGTTTGGTTAAGTGTTATGTTGTCAGGACCGTGAGTGTGAAGTGTGTTTGATGACTTCCTGCCACATAGCGCTTCTGTGTGTCAAAATAAAAGCATCTGCCAGTTGCAGAGTGCATAAAAGGCAAGAACAATAATAAATGTATAAAAATACCTATATACCGCGATATAGCGAAAAACTTGTGATGCCAAATGCAATTTCAAAATCAGTGATATAGTGAGACCGTAAACAGTGAACCGCGATGTGGCGAGGGACCACTGTAGTCCCATTTCAAATATTTGTTGAGAGCCATCTTATTTTGTCCAACAATTATTAGCAGTTTAGTGAAGAAGAACACGCCCCAGAATGTTCATGCACATAAAAAGGCCCTCCCATGTCCATACATTTATATCTAGCAAAGCAAATTACTTTAATTCTACGAGCTACACAAGAAATGAGATATGTGGACTATTGGATGAAATGTCTCCTGAATATGACTCTGTGCGTGTTTAACATTAAATAATTCATGCATTATATATGAAAACAAAAAAAAGTGTGTTTCCTTACCGTCCAACTCAAGGCAGATGTGCTGCAGGCTCATCCCTCTGAATAGGACACCCTCCCTCTCTCCATAGAGAACAACGCGGCCGACACGACCCATCAGCGCTGGATCTCGCATGATAGTGGAGCAGTTCTGGGTCACGTGGTACTCTCTCTCCAGGAAGTCCTCCAGCCGTTTGATAGCTCCACTCTGGCCCTCCCCTTCCTCTAGCAACAGCAGTTGGGTAAGGATGGCTACCTGTCGCCGCACTCGTGTTGCTGTCAGGGCTCCGGGGTTCTTAGCCCCGCTGGCCCGGGCCAGGTTTCTCAAGAGGTCTGTGCCCCGGAGAGGGGTGGCAGGAGAGTGGTAGGGCCGGGAGAAGATGTAGGGACTCTCGGGGTCCACACCCACATTGGGGCTGGTGCGAAGAAGCAGGTCCAGGCAAGACTCACAGTGAGGAGGGAGGATAAGGGGCTGGACACGACCACGCTTGCCTAAGACACCAGCTCGTGGAAGATGACAGAGGACCTGGCGCTCAAAGGAAGACAGGAGGCTTTCCATGCCGGATGGGGAACTGCCGCTGGAGTTGGTCTGGGGTGTGATTCGGTTGCGATAGTCCTGGATAGTGAGCTTGGCCACCTCACACTCTCGATGGCGATTGTAGAGGATGAGCAGGGAGAGGCTGGAATGGCAGAGCAGCCGCCAGGCCTCGGCAGAGTGAGGAGAGCGGGTTAAAGAAAGGAAAGACGAGTGCTGCTGGTGACGGAGATAGAGGACCAAACAGGAAAGGGAAGAGAGTAGTGGAGACATGTGATGCCTGTGAGCGCTGGAAACAGAAGAAAGAGAGAAAAATTACCTTTAAAATTCCACTGAAATAACCAACTTAAAATCCAACTTGTCACGTATAATGATGCAATTGAGTCGAAAGGGCATCAGACACAGCAGAGCAAAACAAGACAACATTTCAACCACACCTTACAATCTCCCCATTCTTCTCCTCTGGAGCATCCTCTTCTCCTTCCCCACTCAGCTCCAGCTCTTCATCTGGATCAATGTCTGGCTCTGGTGTAGGAGGTGGAACCAGGTCTTCTTGATTTCTTAAGCTATCCACCTCTACCTTTTGGACCTCTTCATGCTTTTCCTTTTTCATCCTGCGACCCCTTTTGGGAGTAGGCGTGGAAGGTGGTGAAGGACTCTTTACCTGCGACACCATAGGAGGCGCTTGGAATTTCCTAGCGGGCAGCGGTAAGCTAGGCCCCTTCTTAGCGGCTGCGGGCTGAGCCGAAGCAGGCGGGGAGAGTGAAAGGGAGAAGGAGACATTTCCTGTGCTGGAGCGAGTAGCTGGCGATTCCCTCTCCCTGGGGAAAAGAGAGGGTGGATTTGGGTTTGAGGCAGACGGCTGAGGGACAGCAAAGGAATGACTTTGAGCAGCAGGGGTGGGGGATGACATGGGGTGGGGGTGTGCGTTGTTGCCGTTTGAGGAGCTGTGGAGGTGCGACATCTCCATGGCTGTTCTGACCTCCGGCTGGTTGGCGTGGTGCTTCTCCAGGTGGCGTGCCAGGGAACGGAAGTGGCGGCCACAGTATGGGCAGTGCTGCCGCCGGCTCACGGTGGCACCGCTGGAGCTGCCAATGTTTATGTTGATGTTATTGTTTATGTTGGTGGTCGGGGGTGCCAGGGAGCTTACTGGGGGCTGGGGCTGGGATCTAGTCGGGGGTGCAACAGGTGTGGGGCGGGAGAAGGAAGAGCAGGGGCGTCCTGGTCCTCTGGAGGAGGCAGGTGCGCCCCTCTTCTTTGAATTGACTGTTGGGGGCAATTTGCGCTTCTTGCGGCGGCGAAGCATTCGTCCCCTTATCTCCTCAATTTCCTCCTCTTCATCATCGTCGTCGTCGTCGTCATCTTCCTCCTCTTCGTCCTCCTCTCGGTCTGAATCGCTGGGTTCAGAGTGTGTGAGCGGGGAGGATGAGGGCGATAGCGACCAGGAGGGGGTCAGGTAATCAGAAACAGAGAGAGACAACGGGTGGGGGCCAGCCTCCTCCTCCTGGTTAGACAGATTTGAAAACAAAAACAAACAAGTTATGCCAAAGTATTTCTGTATACACACAATACCTACTTTTTTTATGAGAGCTGAAGTTCAAGAAGAAGGTTTTACTTTTCTCGTCGAAAATTTCCCATATTAGCAAACTAACAAAATAACACTGTAAAGGGTCTCAATACTTTCTGATCTCGCCATCTTGCCTATGGTAACCAGTTCAGAGCCCATTGGTTCCAACTGAGGGAATGGTACATTATATAGTACAGTAATTGTTACTTAATCTGGGGGAACCATACATTAGTGCAGCTGACTGTCACCTCAGATCACTGATGGTTTATTACACAAAGAACTTGAGGCTTTGGCTAAAAGGACATTTCAGCAAAATACCAGCGTCTCTAACTTCTTTACCCCAATTACCCGTTAGCTTAGTGGCTCACCATTGCATTCTCGCCCCAGTCTGTCAGGCTGTAGTCCACCGTGATCTCCTCGCCTTTGGCAATGTCTCGGATTGCTATGACAACCAGCCGCACCTGGGTCCCACAGTGGACTTCTCGAATTCGGCAGTTGGGCGGCGGATGAAACAGCACCGGTCCTCTGACACCGCTTGCCCCCTCCTCCCCCAACTCTGGCACACTGGAAGACATAAATTGGTATTAACAACAAGCAAAAAAAAAAAAAAAAGCATCTGGGTAAAGTGGTAGGAGGGGTTCTTGTTACCAGAGCTGAGTGGGATCAGGCAGGTAGTAGGGACTGCCAGGTGGAGGGAGGCGGTCTTCTGCACCCTCTGGGTACTGGCCATTACCTGGGAGACAGTGAACCGTTTAAATGCAGCACTTCTTCACTGTTTTATTGCCACCAAAAGGCCTTATGTTTGAAAGATGGAAGGTGAAACATGGGACACTCGTTTTTTTAAAAGCATCAGAGTGTTTGAAATGGCTTTCAATAGCTAGCGGCATGGTGACATTTTATTACTTTTGGGCGCATATTATAGTGCTGTTCGATTGCTGTTTATTTTATTGTCTTATTGTATATTTTACAGGCTGCACAGTGGAATGGCGGTTAGCACTTCTCGTCTTGCAGCTAGAAGATCCCTGGTTCGCGTCTCGGTCTTCCTGGGATCTTTCTGCGTGGAGTTTGCATGTTCTCCCTGTGCATGCGTGGGTTTCCTCCGGGTACTCCGATTTCCTCCCACAGTCCAAAAATATGCTGAGGTTATAACTGATTATTCTAAATTTGCCCGTAGGTGTGAGTGTGATTACTTGTCCTGCTTTAAGTTACTGTATTATTTTTGTACTGTGAAGCACTTTGGTCAACCTTTGGGCTGTTGTAAAGGGCTCTACAAATAAACTTTGATTGATTGATTGATTGGATAAATATACCAGAGGGCTGTACTACAAAGCAAGATTAATGGGTTTGTCATGGATGTTGAGCCTAAAGTCAGAGTTTTCAATGTCATGAAGGTCGCTCTCTTTTAATCTGGCTAAATCACCATGGTAACTTATGCTGCACAGATACCTTGCTGCAGAAGAGTTAATGTTCAGAGTTTAGGATTTAAATCATCTTTAAGATGGACCGTCATTTTACTGACAACTCTATGAGCAGTTCAGATTCTTAGTATAAGAAATGAGGTATATTTGCAGTCCTGTTGAGCTATAATTTTGTAACACCACTGAGCGAAGCCATGCAGTAGCACAAACTGCATGCACCACGTTATTATGGGAAGCTACATGCATGAAGTTGGCGGTGCAGAAACCGCAAAAACACATTTTTATGTTTGGTCCTGATTTGCTAACAGAACAAATAACAGAAAATGGATTACTTTATTTGTATTTATTACAGAGAACATTTACTCAATAACAGTATTTTCATTTTGATTTGGCTAAAAACTAAAGTGATTTCCACATATCATTCATTCATAACGGCACACAGTCCATTTTGTCTGTGTAAAGAGTCAAACGACACGGTAAAGACGCACAAAGCCAAGCGGAAAAAACCTGTCAACAAAGGAAGCTGACGACATGATTTGGGGTTTGGGTTTTCTTGAGCTAGTTTACACAAAAAAAAAGCTTTGCACTGCAATCTGGTCCACCACTCTGATGGCAATATGTGTTTGTGTGCGTTTCTACATATACCAGGGCTGTAGCTGTGCTCCGACATGCTCTCCTCCTCCTCATCTTCTGTTACGTACGCTCGGTCACACACCTTCACAGGTGTCCCCTTCCTTTTTCTCCCACACACGCGGCTGGAAAAACAAATCACAGCTTCATCAAACATAATGACACACTCAGACAAAGCAGTGCTTGAGACCTTCTTGCTGTAAATATTTTGGTGGGAACCAGCTGAAATGAGCCGAGCATGTCAGAGCAAAAATCACAACAAAAAAAGGCAGGAACTTTTTCTGTTCTGGGCATGGTGACAGCAGAGATTAGTCTAAATGTTTTTCCTTTAAGTTTGTGTTTGTAATTCGACAGGCGATCAACACAAAGACTACAAACTTGGATTTCTGAATCCATATTATTGGTTTTGCTAATTGGTGAGCTTTAAAGTGTAAATCTGTAAAACTGGACATATGCCTTTTGGCAGCTGCATCAATGAACCGATCAATACATTGGTTGTCAACTAATAAATTCATCGCCGACTATTTTTATCATCAATTAATTTGTAATTTTCCTTCGGGTATGAATATTTACATGTTTCTTTCCTGAATATGATTGGGATGTGAAGCAAACAAGACATTCCATGATGTCACCTTGACTTCTGAGGAACACTGATCCACATTTTGCACCATATTATGACATTTCATAATTACTATTATATTACTTGATTGAGGAACATACTGTAGCCTAATAGCACCGCTGGTTTCTCACCCTGTCAGTGTAGCTGGTAGACCAGGAGTGCATTAGTCTCCAATTTGGTAGTAAGACATAAAACAGCTGAGATGTTGTGATCAAGAGCCAATCTACTGTAAACACGCAGTCAGTGTGGAGGCTTTGATTGCAGCTTAGGGGTGTGACTTTAATCATCAAATGACTTATTTTACTGGAAATTACCCCATTCCTGTAGTTCATTACGTCAGACTGTGTAAACGCAGCTAGAAAAAATACACACAACATACATCCCTAATCCACAGAACCAGGTGAGAGCCAACTGTTTGGGAATGCATTTTGGTCGTGGTCAGCAACTTTGTTTACTCACCGCCGAATAAGCCACGCATTATGATTTATACCAGCTAAGCAGACAAGAACGGATGAATAATAACGACAGCTTTGACTTAAATGCTCATGGATCTGCAGTGTCACAAATCGGTGACAGTGACTATAGATGGAAGAGATAACTGACGGAGCAGATGATACCTCCTGGCTGCATGCTAACATTAATGCTAAACTGTTAGCCTGTTAGCTTCCAGCAGCTAACGTTCATGCTTCTGAAAGCAACAAAAAATAAAGACATCCGAAAAATTGCAAAGCGAGCCGGAGGGAGGGAAAAGCAACCTCAGAGGCAAAACAACTGCAGCCCATAAACAAACTAAAAACCCCTTTACCTTCTTCGTTTTCTGCAAAAAAGCGCCAGAGACATGCACGCGAATAAAGGCTTACAACTACACGGATGCGGGTTCTTGCATTTTCCTCACAAATTCCCGGTGAAAACAAGCGTTCGCGGCGACGAACTGGAGCCCCAATGCGCTCACTCACCCCCGGAGCGGCGGCGGTTTGCTCCCATCCCCGTCGCTGTCGAGGGTCGGTGGTTCCCGGTAGTCAAAAGGCGACCGTACATTCTCCGCCATTAGGACTGCCTTCCCTACTTCTCGTGCTCCGGTGTTGCACAACACGCATGTGCACAGCATCCTTTGGGGTTCTCTCGGTAAAATGGGGAGCACCCACCTCTAGAACACACAGTTTTACGGGCTAACGGGGCTGCATGACAACTTTTATTTCTAGTCACAGATGGAAACAGCAGCTATGTGGCGTCTCAGGGCGTGTGACCTCTCATATATCCACACGGAGGCGCAATTAAATCCGTGCGCTCAAATCTCAGATCTTCGTCAAATAAAATGTGTTGTAGACCATTAGGGTCATTCCAGACTAGGAAGACATTTTACATCCCACCCGTCAAATTTCAAATAATCCATGTGCAAAATGCTAAAACGTGCAGTTGTTGTGTAAATGTATTTGTCCTGAGATCAAATCTACAAAACTAAGAGAAAATAATGTTAAAGAATATTTTTAAAAATCCCAAATAAGTCTGGAGTTCCCCCTAAAATGCCATTTCTCTCTTGTCCCACTCCCCTAAGGACCAAATTGAATCTCAAATAAAACAATTAAAATGGAATTTAAATCTCCTTTTTTGATTATTTTTTTTCATTACTGTCTCTTGTAATTGTGGGAACATTTTTAACAACATATTTTAAATAATAATAATTATTATGCATGGTATGTGTCTCCCACAGCAACCCTGTTAGCATAACCTTTTTAGCCGGTAGAAGAAGAAGAAAACAGTGAATCACATGATAGGCTGGAATAAACATCATCAAACTGTTTTCCAGAAGAATGGGTAGAGTAGGAGGGGGAAAAAACAAGAGAACATCAAGAAAAACTAAACCAGTGGCACTAAATGCATGTTGGACCCTGGTCTTACCAGCAAATCTGTGTTTATTCCAGTGTTTTAAGTAGTGTGGTAATGATTCTTTGTGTAAAAAAATTACACATCTAACACCTTTAGTAAGAAGCTTGAATTGTTTCCCCATCTGTCATTTGTTGCAGATCAAGCACACCAGCTCACCTACGATTGCTTCAACATTTTAACACTACTCTATACTCTACAATGGTAAGTTGGAGTATTGTAGTTATTCAGCAATACATGGTAGAAGAAGACTGGGCCTTGGATCTTTCTGCATGAAGTTTGCATGTTCTCCCTGTGCATGCATGGCTTTTCTCCAGGTTTTCCGGCTTCCTCCCACAGTCCAAAAACATGCTGAGGTTAATTGGTGATTCTAAATTGTCTCCATGTGTCTATCTATCTTCATCCTAAGTCAGCTGGGATAGACTCCAGCCCCTCGACACCTAACGAGGATGAAGTGGCGTAAATATAATGGATGGATGTTAGAAGAATTGTGATAAAGAAAGCCTTTTCCTGCAATTTTGCAGTTTTGGTTTCTTTGGTTTGTCATGTATGACACCCTGGCCATTTGAATCTGTGTTTCTGAGACTTTCATGTGTACTTTCCATTTTTAAGGAGGAAATACTCAGACATCCTATGCACCAGTTACTGTATGTCAATCACCTCGATTGCAGTCCCACCACAATTCGACCACTGTGGACTTATCAGGACTCATCCGTCGAAAATGACACAAGGAACAACTGATTAAATTGTGGGGGTGTTTACGAGTCCCATCAATTCCCGCCACACGCTACATATTTAGATCACGCGATTTGGAATCCGTACATAATGTACACATGCATGACACACGCAGCGCAAGGCCATTTTGTTTGTGGGTACATCTATGTTACCGTGATTATCTGATCATCAATAACTAATAAACAAATGCTGCATTTCTGACAATGCCACATAGGGGAATGAACATCCTTGGCTGAGTACTGTACTCTCTGAGTGCCTTTCCTATGTTTCGTCTGCTGTAATGTGAATTTTCCCAGTGAGGGATCAATAAAGTTTACCTTAACACTATCTCTGTTTTCTGTGTATGCATCAATTTACACAACTCTTTCCAGGAAACATCACTGGGCATTAAGAGAACATTAGAGACTGTAGTGTAATTTTTTTTGGGTACGATGTGCTAAAAGTAATAGATATAATTATAGCAAATGCTATTAGACTGAAGACCAGAAGTAAAACTTATGTACTCAAAGCATAATGGCATAAACTTAAGGTAATTTTTAACATATATTGGAATAATATGCATGAAATCTATCACAAAATAATGAGGGTAAGATGTGGCTCAAGAAGTCTGAACATGTCTGGGCATGTTCTCTGTAAAAGATGACCTAATGATAACTTAATCCACATCTTCTGTAACATGATCCAGGAGTGAAATATGATAACCTGACATCATGATCTGACCAATAGATTTAGAAAGGTATAGTGGTGTCAAAACTGTCACTCCTATCATATGCCCTATAGGATGTATGATAGGAGTGGCCAACTCGCAGCATAAAAGATGATGCACAGCTCAGTATCTTCAGTTCTTCTTTGGGTGTTATCACTGCTAAGAATTACTCCTGGATTTTTTGTCGACAAATAAATCCTGCTGCCCTCCAAATGCTCGCTTGGTGATTTTTTGAAGATCTTAAAACCCTCGTGTCATCCCGCGGGTCAAAGTTGACCCGTTTTAAAGTTTGAAAATGTGGAAAAAATATATTTTCACAGTGAAACTTCTGATCTCCACATTTTCGGGAAATCTCTGAACATTTTTTGATGGAACGAAATGTTAAAAAATGTTCTTCAAGAAAATATTACAAGTTTTACTGATATATGTAATCACCAGATACTTTTAAGATTTTTGGAAGATTTTCACAATATTTTTTTGAAAATATTTACAATAATTTTCTTGCCAAATTAGTTTTTTTTTTAAAATAAAACTTTTAAAGCAAAACTTTTAAGGAATTATTGGAATTTTCTTCCTGAAGGTTTTGCAAATTTTCAGAAATTTGGGAAATTTTTTGCTGAATTTTTGATTTTTTTCCAGACAAGGAAGCAATATTTTTGGTGCCCATAAATGAGGACAACGAGAGGGTCATGGAAACTTTATAGACGTTTGAACATGGTCAAGTCATAAATTCTGGCCTTGATTTGTAACTTAGTTAACACTTCATTACGATCTTTAAAATAAAATGTTACAAAACAAAAATCCTGCAATGATCATTTTTACACATAACAGCACTGGACAACGTGGGGAAACAAAAGTAAATCAATGTCAACAAAACACAAGAGCTACAACTGGGTTTTAGTTTTCAGTACACATCAAGTTATTAATCACAGACGTAACAGAAAGCATGGTATTTACACATTCACCATACCTGGAAGTTGCAGCGCATTCGGTCACTGGGTATAATGTTGTGTCAAGCATGTGACTGTTCAATACTTCTGGCCACAGAAAGTACAGAAAGTCCCTACTAAAAATTATCTGTCTAATACAGTAGTTCTCCAACCATTTTCTGGCTTCCAGGGATGAGCATGACAGCAGAAGCTTGACAACCGCTGGTCTCGTGTAGCAGGACATTCAAGTATAACATCAGGAGAGAACTTAGTGACCCGAGCAGCAAAAACATGATGCTTCATCATCACAGCCTGTGTCAAACCCTAAACAAACCGGCATTCAGTCATGACAACACGAAATGTGATTTAGAGTTATCTAAGTTAGATATGTTAATAAAATTCAAACAGTTTAAAGCTACGAAACCTCTGACAATGTTTACACATTCAGCTGCACATCAGTCACAGTATACGAGTCGTGTTTTTGTTTTTTTTTTGGCTATTTTCTAGCAGTTAGTAGAATTTTCAGTGTTATGAACAACAGCGAATTAGTCATCAAAGGTGAAATCACTTAAATAAAAATAATTTACTCACGAAACACAAAAAAAAATCATTTTCAAACAGTCTAACTCAGCCACTGCACAAAGCAAACCAACCTTTATAGAAGGTAGTGTCTACAGATATGGACCCGTACCTGTAGCCTGTGGCCTACGGATACGGCACTTTCCATTTGCCAGACAGATACGGACCCGTACGCGAGCCAACAAGCTGTTAACCACTGCAAACCGTTGAAAGGTAAGCAAAGGTTAGGGTTAGTGTTAGGGTTAGGTTTAGGGTCCGTACCTGTAGTACCGATGCTACGGGTCCGTACCGCTAGCGTCTACCAGGAGTCACATGACCAGATCTCGCGTATCTGATTGGCAAATGGAAAGTGCCGTATCCGTAGGCCACAGGCTACGGGTACGGGTCCGTACCTCTAGCAACTACCTTTATAGAAGTCAAAAGCTTGCGCTCACATTTGTGTCAAAGGAAGCAGCAACTGTGGCAAACTAGAGGTCATTTTAGCACATGCGGTAGAAATGCCAATATCTGAGAGGAGACGTCTACTTGGCTTGGTTAAAAGTTGAGATTTTAGTTAGGCAGTGCATTTCTTAAAGCTAAAGTGTTCACAGGGCATATTCCTTTATATACTTACTTTGGAATATGTAAAAGGGAAAGCTGGCTGTTAGTGTTAAATGAGTTCATTTGTAGATGTCAAAGCGGTAGACAGAGGAATTTAGATCTCCTCTGTTCCTTCCCTCTCTCGGTGTAAGACGTGGAGAGTCTGCGCAGCATGATCAGACCAGTGGATTAGCTCCAGCAGCACTCGGTAGGTCCACATTTTGAGCCCAAATAATCCTCCAGCGCCGTCAACTTCCTACACAGAACAGAGCGGGTTAGCAAACGCCTGTCATTAAACACACACCAAACAAAGGTGTGCTGAGTGGGCCAGGATAAAATACGAGAAAGATGGACTGACAAATGATCACCCTTTAAATTGAATATGCAACATACAGTATAAACAAGTTAGCTAACAGCGGCTTAATGCACTGGTGTGTTTTGGAGTCCTGTTTTTGTCCATGTGATGAATCTAAATCCACTAGTTTTAGCTCTATTTTGGTCTCTTTGATCTGTTGTTAATATTAAAACATTGACAAGTGCAGCTTTGAACTCAGTCACAGGATTATCTAGGATATCTACGAGATTTAAGTTAATGATCTGAATCCTTCTTCCCAACATTAGTCATATTCACAAAGAGATATTATTTTGTGATTCAGCCACACCCTTGATGCAGATTTTCCCTTCAACAATGCTGTTATTTAGACAATAGAGGGCTGGCCAGGAAACAGTCTACTTCATGGGGCACTTTTGTGCTCCGTGTCTGCATCAGATTTGAGGCAGCTTTGCTAAATCTTGTTATACAATCCTAATAACTGCATATAACACTCTGACTGTTGCTGTAGCAAGGAGTTGTGGGATAGCATCATCCATTTTCTGCTCATAAAGAGTGAAACCAGTGTATCTTATGCCCACAAGATGAAAAAGGAAGTATGAAAGTATTTTTCTTGAGCATTTTCGGAATTCCTGAGCAGCCTGGGTTTCTACAGCAGGCTATTATAGACAGGGGAGGGTGAGGGAAGTGGTATTCAGCTGACCATTAGAGGCCACTAAATGCTACACATTGGTTGTTTGAAACAACAACAAAAAAATAAGGAAAATAAACTGTTAAAAAACAGAAAATGCACAGACATTCAGCTATTTGATCCCATAAAAAACACTAATATGCCAGTTACTTTGCAAAAGTCAAGGAGACAATAGAGAAAATCAGCAAAAACTTACGGTTTGTTTATTTGAATTTTTTATATAAGTGTGTCATTTGACAATATACTGAGGTATATTCAGGTACAGGTTCTCTGCCAGGGTGGGTCTAGTTACCCTCCATAAGGCTCGAGGTTGGATGCTCCTAAAACTGGCCGGACGAATCACCATGAAGTGTAGAGTCAGAAGGCGGCCGTAACTAAGTGACGACAGAGGCGCGACGATTCTGACAGAAACAACCGGAAACAACTAGCCTAGCCGTGCTAGACAACACACGGCAACGAATTTAATTCTCTGCCAGGGTCGACAACAAAAACGACAACAGTCGTTGAGCTCCATTAGCACCGACTCTGAATAATCTTTCTGTTAACATGTCTGTAATATATTTGAGCTTCACCCATTGACTGTATAAATAAGGCTTCACCGAACTACCACATCCTCTGATTTCCGGCACTCTAGGAGCCTATTCGTTGCGCTGATTGGTTGTATACCTACCCAATTGCTGCAGAGTGATTTGATAGACAACATTTGAGCCCGCCTCCCTCCCTGTCGAGCGTGCCTAGACCCTTGTGCCTTCAGAACATGGTTCTAGCAGGGCTAGGCTATAATAGCTTATCATCATTACAAATCCAGTATCCAAAAATATTACAATACAGCAAATTAATCCTAAAGAGATGTCCAACTTCTGAAAAGTAAGAATTTATACACTCAATATTTGGTTGTGACTCCTTTACGATGAATTACTGCATCGATGTGATGTGACTCGGAGGTGATCAACCTGTTTCTGAAGCAGAGGTTGCTTTGATGGCAGCCGTCAGCTGGTCTGTATTTTTGGATCGTGTGTTGTTCATGTCCCTCTAGAATAGATAAAACCACATAGCGGGATCTGTGGGGTTCACGTCAGGTGAATTGGCTGGTTAAGACAGCACAACAATATCACGGTCAGCAAACCATTTAGTAGCAATTTTGAGGTCATTTCTGAGGGCAGGTCAGCGTCTCCATAAAGCTTGTCAGCAGCGGAAAGCACGAGGTGCTCTAAACCTCTTGGTAGACGGTGCGTAGACTTTGGACTTATTAAAACACTGTGGACCAACTCGAGCAGAAAACATGACACCCCAAATCACATCTGACTTTTAACACCTTGGTTTCTGTGCACAATTTAGTTTCATCTGAAAAGAGGACTTTAGACCACAGTCTAGCTCTTTTCCTCTTCAGCCCAGATAAGACGCTTTTGATGTTCTGTCTCTGGTTCAGGAGTCGCTTGATATTAGGAATGCAACAGTTGTAGCTCCTTTCCTGAAGACATCTGTGCTCGGTGGCTCTTGATGAGCTGACACCAGCTTCAGTCCTTCAGAAGAGTCCTTCGATCGTCTTTTCTTGACATCGTCTTCAGTGCTGCAGTACTCCTTTTGTTTTTGCATCTTTTCCTACCACCCTTTTCCCTTCCAGGAAAATTGATATTAAAATGCTTCGATACAGAACTCTGCCAGCAGCCAGCCTTTTCAGCAACAAACTCCTGTGGCCTACAGTCTCTGTGGACGGCATTTCTTGGACAACTTTCAGGTCAGCAGTGTCTCCTATGATTGCGGTGACGTGTGCTGAACTAGAGTGACACACTGTATTTATACCGTTCGAACAGTAACTTAGTGAAACTGGAAATGATATGCGATATGACTATTCTAATATTTTGAGATACCAGATTTTGGATTTTCATAAACCATAATCGTCAAAATAAAAACAAAAAAGGGCCTGTAATATTTCACTTTGTGTGTAATGAATTGAGACTATATGAAAGCTTACCTTTTTTGAATTCAACTAAAAAAAAAAGAACCTTTTTACAATATTTAGATTTATTGAGCTGCACTTGCATAACGCTTGTAACTGGAGTTTTTCATATGTTCATGGTTTATGTTGTTTTTTGAAACTTGATGAATAGCGGTGGCTTAACAGTTCTATGAGAGGACTGACCATGTGGTCAAGAAAACTAAAACAAACGCTTTACCTCGTTACACTGGTGATCTGGGGTAACTTCCAGGATCATCTCTTCGGTCTCCACTAGATCTTTGGTGGTGTGCAGCAAGTGCTCCAGCCGTGTTCGGACATTCTTCCTCATAGTTTCATAGTCGCCCTCCAGCTTGCCCCATTCCTCCTCTTCCTTCAGGATGACACAGTGGAGCAGGCCGAGGCATTGACGCAGAGCTGAGTGCAGACACTGCACCTGCTCCTCAGCACTGGATGCCTCCGACTCTGAGGACAGGGACACAATGCGTCCTCCATCTGGGGTGTGGTCCGACAAGAAGGTCTCCTTCTCTTTCTGAAAACAAATAAATAAAGGTGGGTTTTTGTCCACTTAATGTGCGAAGATGCCACTGATCCTGCTCCTTTCCCATTAATGTAATTTTAGAGTCACAAACTGACAGCCACATTGATTAAATAGATCAATGAAATGTTTTCCAAAAGGGCGACCAGGCACCAAAGCATGGCAACAGGGACAGAATCCAATACTCTCTCATCCATTACCCCCCACCCCCACAGTGTGGGGTGTCTTTTAGTCTGATTACACTCTGTTTGCACCGCAGCAAGCCGTCCAACAACACAGAACAGCACAGCAGTCAATGCCAGATCATAGACTGTAAAAATACAGACGTGTTAGATACGAACAAGAAAAGGCAAACACGCTGTGATGATGGGACAGGTAGCTAGCTGCCTCAGTAACCAAACACGCCACAGATAACGGGAGGAGTGTGGCGACAGCGAGGTAACACGGTTGTGAACTAATAACTCACGTAAAGCTGGAGCAGACGGGTACATTCGCGGTGCAGCAGCCGGGCAATAGACACCGCTCTCCCCGTCCGCGACTGTCCACTGCCAGGCGGGTCTGGCTGGGTTATCGGCTGCTCCTCCTGCTCTGCCATTTGCACTCAGTCCTGGTTAGCAGCGAGCGGGATGTAGTCCGGCTACAGGAACAAGCCCCCTTCCACTCCCAGCCTCTCAAATGTTAACACCTAAATCTTTTCTTTTTTTTTTTAAATTCTTTTCTACGTGTCGAATATCTTTGGATATGTTGTAGTTTGTATGTGAAGTGTAGCTCCTCGTAGAGAGTCAGCGGTCAGCGTTAGTGTCGGACCTCAAGTTGGCGTGTGGTGTGCGCAGAGAGAGGGGATTTAATTGGTTCCGGCAGCAACAGGGGCGTTTTATGGGGGGGACACACAGGAGGGCCTCTGTTTCCCCCTAAAAACGTCACCCATGGCCCACCCATGCTTCCACAGAGAATAGAAACCAGCACATCACAGCGCTTTTTCACAGGGCTGTTATTGAAGACCACATGGAGTTTAACATGTACTAGTCACCCAGGTAGTTTAATGTTTTACATGAAAGCTCACACTTTTATTCACGTGCTAACATAATTGCAACAAAGGTTTTCTAATCATCAATTAGCCTTTTAACACCCTTAGCTAACAGGTCATTCCAAAGTTGGAGGACATTTTACATCCCATCCATTAAATTTTATATAATACTTATTCAATATATTAAAAACATGCAGTTGTTGTGTAAATGTACTTGTCCTCAGACCAAATCTAAAAAAATCAAAGAGAAAAGAATGTTTAAAAATATTCTTTTAAAAATATCAAATAAGTCTGGAGTTCCCCTATAAATGCCATTTTTCTCTCGTTCCATCCCCAATTACCAAATTGAATCTCAAATAAAACTGTTAAAATGACATTTAATATCATTTTTTTGTCATTATTTTTGTCATTGATGTCTCTTGTAAATGTGGGAACCTATTTTCATAATCAACATAATATGTTACATAATATTTATTATTCTTGGAACGTGTTTCCCACAACAACCCTGTTAGCATAACCTTTTAGCTGGTAGAAGAAGAAGAAAACAGTGAATCACATAATATGCTGGAATTAACATCACTGAGCAGTTTTCCAAAAGAATGGGTAGAGCAAAGCTGTGTCCTCTCCTTTACAAAATAAGTCTGTGTAATCTACTATATTATCAGCATGCTCTCTGATATAAAGTAGCTCTGAAGCTACAGTATACATATACTAATAAATATTAGTACTGTTATATAGCACAACTTCTATTATTTTAAATCAGAATCAGAATCACTTTATTCATCCCCGAAGGGAAATTCAGTTGTCAGGGTTCTTATCTGTTTAATTTTGAACTGAATAGCCTGACTGCCGATGGCAAGAAAGATTTCCTACATCTTTCTGTCTTGCAGCACAGGGATAGGAGCCGTCCACTGATGTTTCGTTGTTCATCGAGGCAGATGTGAAGTGGATGATCCATGTTTGTCAGAATGGCCTCCATCTTGCTCAGTGCCCGTCTCTCCACCTCATCCTCCAATGTGTTCAATCTGATTCCAACCACAGAGCCAGCTTTTTAAATCAGTTTGTTCAGACGCCTTGCATCCTTCTGTTTTATGCTGCCTCCCCAGCAGACTGCAGCATAAAACAGGACACCTGCTGCCACAGACTGATAAAACATCTGCAGCATCCTACTGCAGATGTCTAGTGATCGAAGTCTTCTGAGGCAATAAAGTCGGCTCTGGCCCTTTTTGCAGATGAAGTCTACGTTTGTAGACCAGTCCAACTTATTATCAAGGTGGACACCTAAATATTTATATGATGTCACCATCTCGATGTCCATGCCACAAGTGTTCACTGGAAGAAGAGGGGGTTTGGATCTGCGGAAATCAATGATCTTTTCCTTTGTCTTTGAGGCGTTGAGTAGCAGGCAGTATCTATTATCTATTATCTATCTATAGGCAAATATCTATCATATAAGGTTGTTTAGTCCTTCAGTATTCTATCCCACCCTCTAATTGATGTTTCCTTTCTTGTTTGTCTCTCCTTGGATTTAAGTACGTAAAATTGCCTTTCATCAAAGTTTGTGGCCCTGTATCTAGATCAAACTATCTCCATTTGCCTCAGCACACTGTATCAGGATCTGAGTCTCTCCCTCTCTGTCCCAAACAATGCTCTCATTTTCCTTCCTCCTCTTTGCATTACGCTCCCACATAACTTCCCCTACATCCTGGTGGCACTGACCCACCACTGCTCTGTTCCACAGCTCACCCTCCTCTGGAATTGGAGCATGCTCTTTAGCCTCTCTCCCTCAGCAACTGGATGAGCTGAGGGTTTCTGGTGCTGGAAAAGTGAACAGGAGAAGCAGTGGTGAGACGCAGCAGGGTGGGGGCTGGCTGGTGATTCACCTGCACCAAGTGATGCGTGGGCAGTTGAAGGAACTCGTCTTGAGATACATCTAGCTGAGTTTGTGGCGCAAATGGGGGCACTACCTGCTGCTGCACAGTCAACATATCACTTCTCATGACTCTCTTGGCTCTCCTGGCTGATAGAGGGCTGCTCAGGCTGTGGGATCACTGGGACAATCTCAACATTAGGTGTGACACTGTTTATTACCGAACCCACATTAGATTCAAGGTTCGAGATTCAAGATCTTTATTTGTGACAAACACAATTAAACAAAGTGAAATGTATTGAGCACCTGTTCCAAACCGAAACAATAAGAATAAAAACACCCAATATACATATATATATATATATATATATATATATATATATATATATATATATATATATATGAATACATACATACATACATAAAAATAATATAGAAATAATACATAAGATGGACAGCCTGTTGGAAGAAGCTCCTTCTCATCCTCTCTGTCTTCATGCAGCGGTAACGCCACCCTGACAGCAGCAGAGATAACAGTCTCTGGCTGGGGTGAGTGGTCTCACTCTCAATCTTCCTGGCCTTTAACCTGCAGCATTTGTTTTAAATGTCCTGCAGGTTGAGGAGGGTGTTTCTGATGGTGCGCTCAGCCGAGCAGGCCACCCTTCTCAGGGCCAAGAAGTCCTGTTGGGTGCTCCTACCCATCCAGGTGGTGATACTCCCGGCCAAAACACTCACATAGTGCAGGTGTAGAAGTTCCTAAGCACATTGAGAGAGAGCTTGAGGTGGTAGAGACGCTGTCAAGCTTTCTTCACCAGGGTGTTGATGTGACAAGACCATGTCAGATCCTGCGTGATGTTAACACCCTGGTTCCTGAAGCTCTCCACTCTCTCATCTTCCGTCCTGCTGATCCTGAGTGAGTGGTATGCTCTCTGCTGCTTCTTTCTGTAGTCCACAACCAGCTCCGTGGTCTTACTGACATTAAGCAGGAGGCTGTTGTCTCTGCACCAGTCCTCCAGATGGGTGACACTGGTAGCTGCTAAGGCTTCAGATATGACTAGTTCAGTGTGGCTCTTGGCCTTGTGGGCAACAACACTGGCCTTTTTCTCAAACCTTTTGCCACAACTTGAGCAAGAAAACTTATAGGAGGCTTCTGCACCATCATGCTTCACCATGTGCCAGTTCAAGGATGCCTTCTGACAGCCGGTGAAGCCACAGAGCTCACAGCTGCCACAAGGTGGAGACGAAGGACAGATTACAGTCAGAACTGACTTCAAGTTTCATCAATTCCTCATATTGCACTGCTGTTCATTCAGAATCAGTGGAGGAAGTATTCAAACTCTTTCTAAATCCAGATGTATTAAATACCAAGTCCCTAAAAAATGTGTTTACAGTACTTCAGTTGTATGCAGAACAAATATATTAAAAACCTTTCAGTTGGAGACATTGGTAAAACAAGTGTGGGTACAATTGTATATAAAAAAAATTTGGAACTTCACTTAATCCTAGACATACTGCAAATATTTACAGAGTTACAAGTTATAAGTGTGTCTCAGAAAGTAAGTACTTTTAAGATAAGCACTGATGTGAACGGGTTTCAAAAACTAAGACTGAGTTCAAAGTCTGATGTGTTTGCAATCTTTTCTGTATTCTAAATAAAAAGTAAAAACTTTTTCATTTAATTTTGACATTAACAGCAGAACTAAAAACAATTCATGGTATTCGGTTATTTAAAACTAATTTGTTCTTAACATAAGATCTTAATCAGATACAAAAGAACCAAAGCTTCTTCCTTGTACTTTTGGTCACAGGCCAGACCTACATGACTCTGTATTTTATAAGGCTTCTTCTGTCTTCATTTATTTTGACGCGACAATGTAAGATGTCCTGGCAACTCAATGAATTGGAATTTCTCCAGTGTGAATCATCGAGGTTATGAGAGATTTGAAGGCGTGAGCACAGTACTCACAGACGTAGTTCCTCTGACCTGAAAAACAGGTCACAGGAATACACAGACAAACAATATGGCAGAATAAACCAAGAAAAGGAAACAATAAAATCTTATTTTTCCTTCTGTTAGTTTGGTGTATATTACTTGGCAAACACTGAAACATTAGTATCACTGATTTCTGCATCTACAGCTGTGGACAAAAGTTACACAGACTTCTAGAGATCATGCTTGTCATGGCAGTCTTAAATGATTCCTATAGCTTCTAATTTTCTGTTCAGTCTAATGTTCTTAGTGGCATGGCCTTTTAACTTCTCGTTAATGATTACGATTTATAACAGCTGCTTACTTCTCTGAGCCAATTTAAAGAGGGCCTCATCAGAAAAAGAACAAAGAACAGGTCTTCTGGAGAAAAGTTTTGCAGTCAAATGATATCATCTTTTTGTCATTTGGCCACCGTGACCAGAAATATGTTTGGAGAACAGAAGGTGAGGCCTTTAACCTCGAGAACACCATAAAGACAGTTAGCCACAGTGGTGCTAAAATTATGCACTGAGACAAATTCTTTAGTCTTTTATCACCTTGCTGATAGTAGATAATATCAGCCTTAGCCCCACCTTCATATCTAGTGGTTAAATACCTGGGACTCTCCAAACTAGTTTTTAGAACTGAAGAAGCCTCTCGCATGAGAGGCAAAATGTCTTCAAGATCACAAGAATAAGTCCAGTTGCTTGAACTAAACCCTTCACTTCAATTGGCTAAATCAGGCTAGAATTAAGGTTCTTGACTGCTCTTCCCAAAGACTTTACTTAAACCCTATCAAAAACCTGTGGACAGTTTTGAAGAAACGTCAGAATGTCAAATAATTTAGGGGAAATGCACCACCAGGGGTGGTCAACTGCAAGCTTTCCAGAAGCTTGTGGATGGCTACGGAAAACATCTAGTTGAGGTTACCAAGGTATATTTAACCAAATATTAGCATTGGTGTATGTTTGCTGTTGACCCAGCAGATTTTGTTATATTTCCAAAAGATTTACAATAAATTCATGAAAGAAGCTAAATGCATGGTTGATGTTTTTGTGACACAGAAGCGTGTGTTCCAACTGGAGTTGACAGGACTGGAGTCTATGTCAGCTGACTTAGGGTGAAGGCAGGACAGGTCACCAGTCTATCACAGGACTACATATAGAAACAAACAATCAAACTCACATTCACACCGACAGACAATTTAGAATCACTAATTAACCTCAGCATGTTTCTGGACTGTGGGAGGAAGCTGGAGAACCCGGAGAAAACACGCATGCACAGGGAGAACATGCAAACTCCATGCAGAAAGATCCCAGGGACGTTCTAGCTGCAAGGCGACGGTCCTAACCACCGAGTCAAATACTGTTATTCTTAAATTACACTAGTAACAAGCAATAAAACAAGCAATAAAAAAAAATTGTTTCAGCTGCTTAAGAGTGTTGTCATCTTGACTGATTTTGATGGATTTGCAAATAAAATAAACCCTCTACAATAGTAAAATCATTCTATCATTTTTGCCATCAAGGTACACCTGAACAGATGAGTCAGATTGACTCTGACTATTGGCAGCAGGTCAACACATTTTGAACACTGTGAATGATTTATAAGTGACAATATTGTGGTTATGTGTGTTCGTGGCACTGCCTCCTAAACTTGTTTCACAACAAAGGTTGAATGCTAAAAAGGCTTTAGCCAGATTTCATTATCTCTGCATTTTTTTAAAACCTAAAACGTCATCAAGGCAATTTGACTTTTCTAAAGCTCAGATACCATGTGACTATAGGCAGTTGTCTCTTATTAGACCTACTTACTTCCTGGTTGACTGCGTCCTAGCATCCATTCCATCTCTACTCTGCACAACTGTCTCATTTGACTCTTCTTTTTTGCTGCCATTTTCTTCTCCATCCTTCTCTCCTTCCTCTTTCTTGACTTCCTTTCGTTGTAACTTTATACGCTGGTGTGATTTTTCCCCAAGGAGACAGGATGAATCAAAATTCACTACTGAGTAGAACATTCATCAAATTAAAAGTTTCTATTTCGTGTAACATTCACAACTAATGTTCAGTATGAGGAGGCAGTGGGGTCAACATACGACTAAGTTTGATTAAGTCATTTGAGTCATTCCTAAAAAAAAAAAAGGGTCCTCGACAACTTCCACATCTGCATCTGCAATGCTAATAAGGACATTACAATCTGAATCAGAATGATTTATTGCCAAGTAGGTTTACAAATGCTGGGTGTTTTGGTGCAAAAATAACTGCAACATATGCACGATCGTTTAAAAAGTTTGAGATCACTTAGAAATGTCCTTATTTTAAAAAATAAAAGCAGCATTTAAAAAAACAAAACAAAGATAACATTAAATGAATCAGAAATACAGTCTAAACATTGTTAATGTGATAAATGACTATTCTAGCTGGAAACGAATTTCATGCACGTCCCGCATAAACAATGATCCAGAAAACATTTTGCCATTCTGATACTTAATCTGATATATTTAAGTTTCTTGATGTATTAAAACATTAGAAGCTTGTTCTTCAAATCTTATATCAGCCCTTACCCTAGTTATTATTAATCAAAAAATATTATTATTATCATCATCAGTGTTTTTGAAAGGGGATTTGCTTACCATGGTTAAACACAACCCAAGGAAAAAAAAACATGACTCACAAAACTGTAGCAGCCATTCATCCTCACATACAATACAACCTGAGGCCTAATTGTTTATGTACAGCATTATGAAACGATACAGACAGATAAATTACCAAATGAAATTAACATAAACTAGCCTGTAATAAACTGCTGGACAGATTAAATTATAAAGACAAGAACAAACAAGATGACGGGCCTTTTGTCCAAAGAAAAATAACCCGTCTTTAGTAGCACTTCATGCTGGGATGAATCATATTTATTTTCTAGGGTGTATCCTCACCTGCCCTTCATAAAGCATTAATATTTATGAGTTAACGGGTGTCACTTTCACTGTACAGTATGGCCTGTGCCGTGAAACAGCTTCATACCAGAGAGTAATCATAAAGCCAAATGCTACACACTGGATAGTTTTAATATCATTTTAAATCCTACTCCTGGTCCCTTTTCAGTTCAGTCTTGAGGCCGCTGTAGCCAGAGATGATTTTCAGGCTCCTCCATGACCACTGACATTATTGTGCAGCAACTGATCTTTCATCTTCTTCCTGTAGCCAGTTCAGTGTGGGATGACTGCTGCTGCCATATGTCCATGACATTTGCGAAATTCTACAGTATGGAGTTGTTGTGACTCAGCCTGCCTGCTAAGGGCCAGTGATGACCAGGCAGCTTTGCCAAACATGTCGTCAAAAATCGATTTTGGACCAAAAGCTGGAGTCATCAAAAAGTTCTCAAGAAAGAGTCTTCAAGCAGTCTTCAGAGTCTGATGTGAATAATGTTTATTCAATACAGGGCTGTAAGAACAAACTTGAGCAAAATCTTGAGATTTTAACTGACGACACAAAGCGTTACATCGTCTTAAGACCCAATCAGGATGTGTATGATGTCCGTTGGGTTTCAGGATTATTTAGCGAATACAAAAATTCAGTTGAGAGGGCTACACAGTGGCACTATGAGATCACATATGTTGTGAATTGGTGTGAATAAAATTTATTAAATTGATCAGGGGCTTAACAGTTGCTTAGTGGTTAGCACTTGCAGCTAAAAGAGCCCTGGCTCACGTACCCACCTTCCCAGGATCTTTCTGCATGGAGTTTGCATGTTCTCCCTGTGCATGTGCGTGACCCCACTGCCTCCTCATATTGAGCATTAGTTGTGAATGTTACGCTAAATACAAAGATTCAATTTGGTGAATGTTCTACTCAGTAGTGAATTTTGATTCATCCAGTCTCCTTAGGGAAAAATCACCAGCGTTTAATGTTACAACGAAAGGAAGTCAAGAAAGAGGAGTCAGGGAGGGATGGAGAAGAAACTGGCATCAAAAAAGAAGAGTCAAATAGACAGTTGTGCAGAGTAGAGATGGAATGGATGCTAGGACGCAGTCAACCAGGAAGTAAGTAGGACTAATAAGAGACAACTGCCTATACTGCCTAAGTCAGATGTTCATCTTGAATTAGCTAGCCATTTTTGAACACAATTTAGGTTTTAAAAATGCAAAGAAAATGAAATCTGGCTAAAGCCCATTTAGTATTCAACCTTTGTTATGAAACACGTTTAGGAGGCAGTGCCACGAAACTATAAGAGCAAAATTACTGCTTGTAGATGGAATGGACTCGTGTGTTTTACCTTATTGGCTGTGAATGTCTTTATTGCAGTTCTATGTGAAAAGGTTACAGCATAAATGACAGCTAAGAAAACAAAGTTATTCAACTCTGTTAGGGTTTGAACATGCGGTACACCTCTAGCTTTATGAAACCTGTGACACACCACACTTCTTACCACACAGTCACATTCCTGAGCCTCCTGCTAAGGGATGTGGCTGTCTCGTGGCAGTAATAAGGTACATGAAAGTAGCTTACATGCCCTGTGCACGCACTTATTGCAAGACAGGTGTATTTTTGGTGCGTGGTTCTGCAGGTATCCCACGTCCACTGAGTAGATTTACAGGTTTTTTCTTGCAAATAGCCTCACTGAAGTCACTAGTTCTGCCAGCTTCACATGCAAGGGAGTTACAGGTCACACCGTTTGTTACCGGCCATTTACGATATCTTCTCCCAATGAACAATTCAGTCTAGTCTGTGGATGGTTTTCTGGCTGTCTTTTAGTCTGTGACATTGCCATTGTCAGAGCAAACACTTACATCGTCCTCTCCAGACTCCATTCCTCCCGTACTGTAAAGGAGCTTTATATAGACCCTTATAGACTCTGGTCTGAGCTACAGCTTGTGACTTACGAACACGGAGACTACGGGCCTGTCATAGAAGACCCTAGGACCAAGTAGTTTGCTTGTTCAAGAGTCAGTTATCAGTCATGATGAATGCACTTCATTGACTGCTATTTCAAAAACTGTTGTTTCTGCGCGAGGAATCTATTTTTGTTAGAAACATTCAGCATCATTTACTCCATAAAGCTTTATCATAACTGATGTTTTTTTGATCAAAAATCACGTTGAACAGCATACATCTTCTTGAACAAGTGCAAAAGTGGAACTTTGGTGAGAGGAAGAAGTTTGGACTCAAATGCTTCTGTACTAATTTAAAGGGGTAATTATGGGAAACATACTTACATATTAAACACCACTGGATTTTATCCGTTTAGGTTTACGCAGTTTTGCAAAACATTAAACTTTTCAATTTATGAAAAATTAGTCCTACTATTACTGTTTATGACTTAATTATCATCTTCATTATCTGGTACACATACATAACATGTAGTAGCATTGCTTACTTTCCGGAATTCTTATTCAAATATAGCTTCTGCCATAATTGTACTATCTACAATATAAAATACATAAATTCAACTGATGATAATGAAGTTTATACGAAGTAACCAAGTATCCATTACATCTGAAATGATAATAGTCAGACTGACCAGATATTACAACTCAGTATGTTCACCACTTTCCCACACTGCTGTGATGTATAGACTTAACACCATCGTGTATCTTGGGTTGTAGCATTTTGTCCCAGTCTCCTGAAGGTCTTGGTGAAGTTGGTGGACATTTTGAGGAACAGTCACGTTGTGGGGCATGTCCATCCGGAGCATCATGCGACAGACTGTCATCATCATGCTTTTGGTACGTCCAACAAGTAATTTGTGAGATGCTACATGGTGGAGATTGGACATGCATGTCCGTGGCTACAGCCCTAACTGGCAAGTCAGCAACTAACATGTTTGTCTATGACATTTTGTCATTTGAATAAAGTGTATTTGCAGGCCTTTTGTAGTCCCAGGTCAAAGGAGTGTTTTTGTGCTCGTCTGATAATTGTCCTTTAAAGTCTTGGTTCACTGCATAACTTAACCTTTTCATGTTGCACAATTTAGAATGTGGTCACTGTTGAAGAACCCTTTAATAGCAGTAATAATAAAGTTATGAGTCATGATATAGTAATAACTATACTATGCAACATGTCACCTGGCTGGTGGGTAAAGCAAAGACATGTTCTATATATAAATGTGAGTGTGGTGTGGTTAGGTGTGGTACAGACTAAAGCAGCACAAAGAGTACCTTGGGAACATTCTGTAAGTATCATGACGTTGTATGTTCTGGTATTATGTCAGTCATATTATTCAATGGGATACTGTACATAGTTGTTGAGCAAGTTGCCAAAAATATGCGGCAGTCCTTGTCTTACAGGTTTCAACACACCCTCTTTTAGCCAGCTGACTGCTGTCAATGAAGTAAATGTAATCATATAAGCTTCTGGCTCTTGAGTAGTGGGTTAATCAAGTCAGCACATCAAATCTATGAATATGCATGCTCTACAATTTTTACAATTTAACTTAGTAGACGCTTTTATCCAAAGTGACGTACATCTGAGTGTAGATATAACACAAGCAAAGATCTTGTCAGGAGAAAACAACCTGGACTACAGCCATAAATCAAGTGTAGGTGTGACAACAGGATCATAGTGCCTACAGGCAATACAGACGTAAAAGGAATTGTATTTTATTTTAATTTTTGCAGTCTGTCAAGTGCAAAGGTGTTCAGTGAAGGTTTTTAGTCTTTTCATAAAGACTGAGAAACACTCTGCAGATCGAACAGAGTTTAATAACTCGTTCCACCACCAAGGAACCACAGGAGAGAAGAGTCTGGCAATCAGCCAGCTTTGTTGTAGTGGTTGTTAACTCTTACAATGTCTGACATTTATTGTTGTCAAAGTTAAATCGAAAGTACATTGAAATGCAGCTGAACAGGCAGACTGTACTAAAAGGTTTACACACCAGATTATAATAATTCTTAGCCTTCTACATTATAGAACATGCAGTAAGGACAAGAATAAGACTGAGATTGTTTGAGCAAGGTTCTGCCTGTATGTGAGGAGTGGAGTCCTCCAATTGGTCCAATATAATTACAACAACTAGGCGTCTGTAGTCAGCGCTCCTCAGGTGTCCGCATGACTGTAAGGGTGTAACAAAGGCTTTAGAACTTTGCAAATTGAAACTGAACTAATTGCTAACTTTTGTTTTTACAAGCTAAATGAGTGAAATCAGTTATTGCTACCTTAATGCATCCAGACCACACAGGCTTCATAACTGGTTGCAATCGGCCAGATGACATCTTTTATAATATTGTATATGGAGCATCGTAGCATTTACCCCGATCCCTGCACAGTATTAGTGGTTGACACTGAAAATACATTTGACTGCGCATCGCGGAAATTTGGATTTTACCCAGACTTCATCAAATGGATACAGCTAATGCATACTGTACCTCAAAGCAAGTAGTCCAAGTATATAGGCATAGGTTTCAGTCTATTGGACTAAGATAGAAGAACAAACCAAAGTGCAAACTATTGCCCCTCTTTTTTGTATTGTGTCATTGTCACAGATGATACAAGGGGTAGAAACTGCGGTGTTGGCAACAGATGAGCTTTCAAACATGAACAGGTTTAGAGCTGCATACTTCTAATAGCGACACGGCTGCCTGTTTATGCTGCTGTAGCCAAAATCAGGAAGGAAATGATGATTGACTTTGTTAATGTGAGTTAATAGGACTATCAATATTGCTGCCTTATTCGAGGTATATATTGTGAGTCCTGTTATGTTTCTTTACAAAAAGCCAAATAATGTTAAAAAAATTAAATATTAAAACCAAATCTATTTTGGTGGTGATGTGGAGGATGAATTCAGACAGCTCATATTTAGCGGGACATTCTTTTCATACGGAAGACAGTTTTAGCCTTTTTCTTTCAATTGTTTGTCGGTGTACACTTTTATCATAATTCAAAATGATAAACTGACTTACTGCAACTCTTTTTAGGCTGAGAAGTACAAACATTATAGTGCTTTGTCCACCTCTGATTATATCAATATATGAAGGCCTATAGAACAATAAAGTGACTTTGCAGTTCAAAGAACTGTTGCCCTCTTCAGAGACTCTTTCACAGTACTATCAGGGTAAAACTTGAAATTACCTCAGTAGTCCCTCGGCATGTTCTACAGATGAGAGTATCATTCTCTTGGATTGAAAAGCTGATCTTAACGAATGGGCTTCACGATCTGTCAGGATTCTGTCCTGTCATGTCAGCCACGGACCGTTTTATTGTTTTTATGTTGTCCATGCCAAGCCTCAGGTCTGATTTTATCTGGTGATAATGCCATGTGTTTTATGTGTGTTTTGCTCTGGTCCATCTTTCCTTTCCGGCTCTTTCTCTCTGGAAACTAGGTCAGAGTAGCTCCAGCAGCAGCTGGAGCTACTCTCGTCGTTAAGCCAGCACTGGTCAGAGCAGCTGATCCTTATCCCTCATCAATCCATCCTTGACAATAAAAGACCGGTTCAGACGCCCATTTGACGCCGGATTGTTGTACTACTAACCCAGTTAGTTACTCTGCCAGCCAAACTAAGTTTTGAAACTTGTCTTAGTTATTGAACTTCTCTGAGGAGATTCCAAGAGAATAATCCTGTTGTCTTCCTTCATCAGCTTCAGCTGCTCAGAACCTGGAGACCCGGAACCAGCCACAGCGTGGACCACTGCCTGAACAACGACCACGAGCAATCCACGGGTCATCACGGCTCCGGACCACAGCCTGGACCACCGCAAGGATATCCCACAGCCAAGATCAAGCCAGAGCCACAGCCAAGAGGTCTCCACAGCCCAGACCAAGTCCGAATCTCCGCCAAGAACTCTCAACGCCACGACCCAAGCCCTGACCCACATGCAACACTCCATCCTCTACAATAAAATCCTTCAACTAGATCCACTCCGGTTCTTGTTCTTGCACCGCTTCCTCCGACACAGCGTAACAGAACAATCCGGCCAAAAATGGAAGTGGAGAACATGGAACCGGGACCGGACCAACCGGCCTCCCCCCAGATCATGCATGCAGTTTCCATACATGGACAATTACTGGCCCAGCACAGCAAGACTCTGAAAGATCTGGTGGAAGCCGGCAATCACGTTACATCCCAGCTCCAGAATTTATCGGACCAGATGTCCCAGGTAGCCGCCGCACCCGTAGTACTGGATCGCCATAGCCAGGCTCTTCAAGAACTCGGGGCTTCCAGCCGCCTGTTATCAGACCAAATTGGAAACATCAACACCCAGTTACAACAGATTACCACTGTGTTGACCCAGCTCTCCAGCTCACAGCCCCCTCTTGTCCTCCCACCGAATCCACCACCACCGATCCCGGAAATGAATCCTTCACCGCCGGGAATATACCGAGAACCCAAGATACCTAAGCCAGAACGCTACGCTGGGGATCAGGGCGCGTGTGGAGACTTTTTAATGCAGGTATCTTTAGTTTTCAGCTCACAGCCACAGACTTTCCGCACAGATGAGCAAAGGATCTCCTATACTCTGAGTTTGCTGACCGGAGCGGCGCTTCGGTGGGGATCGGCGGTGTGGCAGAACAAACGGCCTGCCTGCGCCTCATACACGGCTTTCACCGATGAGATGAAGCGAGCCTTTGATCATCCCGTTCGCGGCCCCGATGCCATGAAGAGACTGGGGAACCTGTACCAAGGAGGACTGAGTGTAGCAGAATATGCCGTGGAATTCAGGACGCTAGCGGCTCAAGTGGATTGGAATGATTCAGCCCTTCGATTCCAGTTCCTTCGAGGGTTAAGCGAGGAATTAAAAGACGAAATGGCCCGTCGAGACGAGGCGGCAGACCTGAATACTCTCATAGATCAGGCGATCATTCAGGACAACAGACTGCGCGAAAGAAAGAGAGAGAAGAAACTCACCAGCTCTCAGGTTCCTCGCTTTCCCCACCCAGTCCAGCCCCGTCCCGGTCCTCGGCCAAGCGGCTCAAGTTCCGCTGGGTCCCAGAACTCGTCTTCACGTACGTATCCCTCAGCCCAGTTGTCCCCGACGCCTGGGGAGGAGCCCATGCAGCTAGGTCGGGCTAGCCTCACCCCGGAAGAACGAGCAGAGCGACTGAAACGAGGAGCCTGCTTCTATTGTGGTGTACGAGGACACCTGGTGGCAAATTGCCCGACCAAGCCGGGAAACGGCTCGGCTCACCACGGTCTGGGGAGATCCGGGTGAGCCAAGTTTCAGTTTCCTCTCCACCGACCAACCTCCGGGTGTCAGCCTCACTTCGGTGGGGAAGACACCAGTCCATAGTCGAAGCACTGGTGGATTCTGGCGCTGAGGGTAATTTTATTGACGCAGCCCTAGTTAGCCAGTTGGATTTGCCAACAGAGCC
Organism: Acanthochromis polyacanthus; assembly: GCF_021347895.1. Taxonomy (NCBI): domain Eukaryota; kingdom Metazoa; phylum Chordata; class Actinopteri; family Pomacentridae; genus Acanthochromis; species Acanthochromis polyacanthus. The sequence continues at coordinate 18,412,078 of NC_067135.1, forward strand.
TATTAATCCACCGCTAAGCGTCCTGTCGCTTAACGGTCGCCGTCTAGCTCGGGTTAGCTTGCAAACGGGTCCAGTCTCGCTTAGAATCTCGGGTAATCATGTTGAATCCCTCAGTTTCCGCATTATGCCAAGTCTGAATTCTCCGGTGGTCCTGGGTTATCCATGGCTTAGCTTGCATAACCCACAGATTGACTGGAGATTAGGGAAAATTCTAACGTGGCACACAGACTGCCATGCTTCATGTCTGGTGTCAGCCCAAGCTCCAGGTCGCTCTCGTCTCAAAGAATCCATTTCACCTCCTGATCTGACCTCCGTACCCGCCGAATATCACAATTTAGCATCAGTTTTCGACAAGGACCGCGCCATGTCTCTGCCTCCTCACAGACCTTACGATTGCGCCATAGACCTCTTGCCAGGGGCTCCCTTACCTAGCGGAAGACTGTACAACCTTTCGAGACCTGAAAAATCCGCTATGGAGACTTACATTAAAGACTCTTTGGCTGCTGGTCTGATTCGTCCGTCCACTTCTCCAGTCGGAGCTGGTACCTTCTTCGTGGGGAAGAAGGACGGAGGTCTCAGACCTTGTGTAGATTACAAGAAACTAAATGATATCACGGTCCGTAACAAATATTCTCTCCCTCTCTTAGACTCAGCATTCACTCCTCTGCATGGTGCCTCAGTGTTTACTAAGTTGGATCTTAGAAATGCTTACCACCTGGTGCGGATACGGGAGGGGGACGAGTGGAAGACGGCCTTCAACACTCCTTTTGGACATTATGAGTATCGAGTCATGCCATTCGGATTAATGAATGCCCCGGCCGTCTTCCAACACCTTATCAACGACGTACTGCGGGACTTCCTGAACCGGTTCGTCTTCGTGTACCTTGATGACATCCTGGTCTTCTCCCGCGACCTGGAGGAGCACCGTCGACACGTGAGAAAGGTTCTCGAGCGATTGCTCGAGAACCGCCTCTTTGTAAAAGCTGAGAAGTGTGTGTTTCATGTGTCGGCGGTGTCCTTCTTAGGTTACATCATCTCCGCGGGGGAGGTCGGGATGGATCCAGCCAAAGTTGCGGCGGTGGTGGATTGGCCGGAGCCCGGGGACCGCAAGCAGCTTCAGCGGTTCCTGGGCTTCGCCAATTTCTACCGTCGCTTCATCTGTAATTACAGTCAGATCGCGTCTCCTCTCACTGCACTCACGTCCGCTACCCGTCCGTTCGTTTGGTCTTCTGAAGCCAATGACGCCTTCCTGAAACTGAAATCCCTGTTTGTCTCTTCTCCTGTCCTAGTTCAGCCAGACCCATCCCGGCAGTTTATCGTGGAGGTCGACGCCTCGGACACCGGAGTAGGGGCGGTGCTGTCTCAGCGGGCCGGTGGAGATGGCAGGATCCATCCTTGTGCCTTCTTTTCGCGCAAGCTGTCCCCAGCGGAAAAGAATTACGATGTTGGTAACCGTGAACTGCTGGCGGTAAAATTGGCGTTGGAAGAATGGCGGCATTGGCTGGAGGGGGCCGAACTGCCATTCTTGGTCTGGACAGACCACAAGAACCTCCAGTATCTACAAACCGCCAAGAGACTAAACCCAAGACAAGCCAGGTGGTCGTTGTTCTTTGACCGTTTTCAGTTTACCTTGGCCTATCGTCCGGGAACCCGCAATGGGAAACCAGACGCCCTGTCACGCATTAATTCCAGAGGGCAATCTTCAAAAACTCCTGAACCCATCCTGTCCCCTTGCCACCTGGCTTGCATCACCTGGAACATTGAATCCGTGGTTGAACGGGCTCGACGGAACCAAGTGTTTCCAGAAGCCGGTCCACCAGGAACTATGTTCGTTCCCGAAGCCGCCCGCTCTGAGGTCATGCAATGGGCTCACTCCAGTCGTTTGGCCTGCCACCCAGGGGAGCTTAGGACACTGTCGGTCCTGAGGCGGCGGTTCTGGTGGCCTACCATGGCTGGTGACAGTCGGCAATTTGTCTCTGCCTGCTCCGTCTGTGCCCAGAACAAGACCTCTACTCAGCCAGACCCCGGTCTTCTTCATCCTTTGGCTATCCCACGACGACCATGGTCCCACATAGCCTTGGACTTTGTCACTGGTTTGCCACCTTCACGCGGTCATACGGTCATATTATCAGTCATAGATCGTTTCTCTAAGTTTGCCCATTTAGTTCCCCTGAAGAAACTCCCATCAGCCAAGGACACTGCAGAACTTTTGGTTCATCACGTTTTCCGGGCCCATGGGATTCCCCGGGACATCGTTTCTGACCGGGGTCCTCAGTTTACTTCGGCTGTCTGGAAGGCCTTTTGCTTGGCTCTCGGGGCCACGGTTAGCTTGTCGTCTGGCTTCCATCCTCAGAGTAACGGCCAGACGGAGCGGCTGAACCAGTCCATGGAGGCCGCCCTTAGATGTATGTCGTCTAGGGAACCCGACTCCTGGACGGAACAGCTCCCCTGGGTGGAGTATGCTCATAACACCCTGCCCAGCGCCGCTACCGGGATGTCACCCTTCCAGTGTGTTCACGGTTACCAACCTCCCTTGTTTCCGGACCTGGAAAAGGATATTGAAGTTCCTTCTGTCGAAGCTCATCTCCGCCGGTGCGCACGCACCTGGCGTCATGCACGCGCCGCTCTCCTCCGGGCATCGCGTCGGTCTCAGGACCAAGTCAACCGTCGTCGGTCCGAGGCGCCGACCTACTTCCCCGGTCAGCGTGTCTGGCTGCGAGCTCAACATCTTCCTCTTCGGGCCTCTCCCAGGAAACTCTCGCCTCGATTCGTCGGTCCCTTCACGATATCCAGAATCATTAATCCTGTCTCTGTTCGGTTGGATCTGCCCTCGTCCATGAAGGTTCACCCCACCTTCCATGTGTCCCAGCTCAAGCCGGTTCGGGAAGCCCCGCTGGCCCCTCCCGTTCCCGTTCCCCCCCCCCCCTCGCATGCTGGACGGCGGCCCGGTTTACTCGGTTTCGCGCTTGCTGGGTGTCCGCCGCCGGGGTCGGGGTCTCCAGTACCTGGTGGACTGGGAGGGTTATGGTCCTGCGGACCGACAGTGGGTCCCTGCGGCCCGTATTTTGGACCCCTCCCTCATTCGGGATTTCCATCGTGCCCGTCCTGACGGGCCGTCTAGGACGCCGGGAGGCGTCCGTTGAGTGGGGGGTACTGTCAGGATTCTGTCCTGTCATGTCAGCCACGGACCGTTTTATTGTTTTTATGTTGTCCATGCCAAGCCTCAGGTCTGATTTTATCTGGTGATAATGCCATGTGTTTTATGTGTGTTTTGCTCTGGTCCATCTTTCCTTTCCGGCTCTTTCTCTCTGGAAACTAGGTCAGAGTAGCTCCAGCAGCAGCTGGAGCTACTCTCGTCGTTAAGCCAGCACTGGTCAGAGCAGCTGATCCTTATCCCTCATCAATCCATCCTTGACAATAAAAGACCGGTTCAGACGCCCATTTGACGCCGGATTGTTGTACTACTAACCCAGTTAGTTACTCTGCCAGCCAAACTAAGTTTTGAAACTTGTCTTAGTTATTGAACTTCTCTGAGGAGATTCCAAGAGAATAATCCTGTTGTCTTCCTTCATCAGCTTCAGCTGCTCAGAACCTGGAGACCCGGAACCAGCCACAGCGTGGACCACTGCCTGAACAACGACCACGAGCAATCCACGGGTCATCACGGCTCCGGACCACAGCCTGGACCACCGCAAGGATATCCCACAGCCAAGATCAAGCCAGAGCCACAGCCAAGAGGTCTCCACAGCCCAGACCAAGTCCGAATCTCCGCCAAGAACTCTCAACGCCACGACCCAAGCCCTGACCCACATGCAACACTCCATCCTCTACAATAAAATCCTTCAACTAGATCCACTCCGGTTCTTGTTCTTGCACCGCTTCCTCCGACACAGCGTAACACGATCTTATTCTTAGAGTGGAATGAGATAAAGTTCCTGCCTCAATAGGAGTTTTATTTTCAAATTCTACCTCTTACTCAGTCAAAAAATATGGTAGTAATTGTACTTTGCCTCATCTCCAGTTTTATTTCACCTGGGAAGATGCCTATATGCAGAGTCCAACATTCTACAGTTATCCAAACAACGAGGAGGAGGAGTAATCCTTCATGTTAGGCAGTACTGTTTGGCTTGTCAGCTAAGAGTACTAACCATCTGAATGTCAGACAGGAGGAACAAAAAGTAGCTCCATTCACTGGGGATAAGTCCCTAGAAGAGACCTTTTAGAGACTTACAGGATGGAGAGAGGTGCTTTGGACCCTTGACCTTCTTAGTGGCCTATCTAGATTGCCAAGAATTACTCATTTAAAGGGTTTTGCAACCTTAAAATTAGATGAGGGATACAAATGATGGAGAGACTTTAATCTCAACTGTCTCCACAGCTGACAGAGGAATCTAACCTGACAAGATCAAATTTGTTCTATCTTTAGATACAAAGCTTCCTGCTGAACCATTCAACACATTTGACACCCATTGCCTGGCCAAAAAAGTCGCACACTCTAATATTTTGTTGGACTGCCTTTAGCTTTGAGTATGGCACTCATTTGCTTTGGAATCATTTTGAGAAGTTTCTGCAACATCACAGCATTTATTTCTGTCCAGAGTTGCATTAATTTTTCACCAAGATCTTATTTTGACGATGGGAGAGTCGGACCGCTGTGTAAAGTCTTTTCCAGAACATCCCAAAGATACTCAATGGGGCTGAGGTCTGGATTCTGTGGAGGACAATCCATGTGTGAAAATGATGCCTCATGCTGTCTGAACTGCTCATTCACAATGTGAGCCCCATGAATCCTGGCATCAGAGAAGAAAAATTCCATTGATGGAAAGACCTGATCATTCAGTATATTCAAGGAGTCAGCTGAACCTGACCAACCCCAGATCATAACCCTAACCCCTACAGGCTGATAGGCACAAGCCATAATGAGTGTATCACTTCATATAAAGCTCTTAATAACCAATCTCCATCATATCTTAAAGATCTGATAGTGCCATATTATCCTAGTAGAACTCTTCACTCTCAAACTGCAGGCTTACTTGTTGTTCCGAGAATTTCTAAAAGTAGAATGGGAGGCAGAGCCTTCAGTTATCAGGCGCCTCTCCTGTGGAACCTGCTCCCAGTTTGGGCTCGGGAGGCAGATACCCTCTCTATTTTTAAGACCAGGCTTAAAACGTTCCTTTTTGACAAATCTTATAGTTGGGGCTGACTGGGTGACCCACAGGGGTTCGGCTTGTGTCTTCATTGCACAGCTGACTCCCTCTTGGACGTCCCTTCGTTCTGCCCCTAGTCATGCTGCTATAGGCCTATAGGCTGCTGGGGGACTTCTCTTGACGCACTGAGCCCTTCTCTATCTACCTTTACATTTAATATGTATACCGTTATTGCAGTACATTCACTCTGTTTCCCCCTGTGTTATTTCTCCGAGTGTCCCTGGTCCCAGAGCTGGATGCTTCAGATCTGCGGTTGATGTTCCACCAGCTGGTCCAGTCTCCATCATGTCCACTGTGGGATGCTGCTGCTGACTTTCCTCCAGCCTTCCACTTCCAGCTCCCCTTTTCCACCAGTCAACTCTGCATCGCCCTCACTATACTTGTTATGGTAATCTACATACTGTTTGAATTTTACTACTAGATATATATGTAGTATGTTTAATGTCAGAGCCGTACATCATAAGAGTAAACTATGAGTCAGTTTTCAATGTTCAATTCAATTCAATTCAATTTTATTTATATAGCGTCAATTACAGTCAAATTGTCTCAAGACGCTTTACAGAACCCATATGCCTGACCCCCAGAGCAAGCCCAAAGGCGACAGTGGCAAGGAAAACACCCTTTTAACAGGGAAGAAACCTCGAGCAGAACCCAGTTCTATATAGGGGGGACCCATCTGCCTGCTGGCCGGGCGGGTTGAGAGGGACAGAGGAGGGCAAGGGGGAGGGATGGGAGAAGAGGGAGGGGTTGGAAAGCAAGGAAAACACAACATACATTTGGATACATGCATGACAGGATATGTGACACAGACAAAGTATAAGCTAACATTGAAAACTGAGTCATAGTTTACTCTTATGATGTACGGCTCTGACATTAAACATACTCCATATTTAGCTAGCAGTAAAATTCAAACAGTATGTAAGTTAGCATAACAAGTATAGTGAAGGCGATGCAGAGTTGACTGGTGGAAAAAGGGGAGTTGGAAGCAGAGGGATGGAGGAAGGTCAGCAGCAGCATCCCACAGTGGACATGATGGAGACTGGACCGGTTGGTGGAACATCGACCGCAGATCTGAAGCATCCAGCTCTGGGACCAGGGACACTCGGAGAAATAGCACAGGGGGAAACAGAGTGAATGTACTGCAATAACGGTATACATATTAAACGTAAAGGTAGATAGAGAAAGGCTCAGTGCGTCAAGAGAAGTCCCCCAGCAGCCTATAGGCCTATAGCAGCATGACTAGGGCAGAACGAAGGGACGTCCAAGAGGGAGTCAGCTGTGCAAATGAAGACACAAGCCGAACCCCTGTGGGTCACCCAGTCAGCCCCAACTATAAGATTTGTCAAAAAGGAACGTTTTAAGCCTGGTCTTAAAAATAGAGAGGGTATCTGCCTCCTGAACCCAAACTGGGAGCAGGTTCCACAGGAGAGGCGCCTGATAACTGAAGGCTCTGCCTCCCATTCTACTTTTAGAAATTCTAGGAACAACAAGTAAGCCTGCAGTTTGAGAGCGAAGAGTTCTACTAGGATAATATGGTACTAACAGATCTTTAAGATATGATGGAGATTGGTTACTAAGAGCTTTATATGTCAGAAGAAGGATTTTAAATTCTATTCTGGATTTAACAGGAAGCCAGTGAAGAGAAGCAAGTATAGGGGAAATATGCTCTCTTTTGCTAACTCCTGTCAGTACTCTCGCAGCAGCATTTTGGATCAACTGTAGATGTTTGAGAGAGCTATTTGGACAACCCGATAATAAGGAATTGCAATAGTCAAGCCTGGAAGTAACAAAAGCATGAACTAATTTTTCTGCATCACTCTGAGACTGAATGTTCCTGATTTTTACAATATTACGCAGGTGAAAAAAGGAAGTCCTACAGACTTGCTTTATGTGTGAGTTAAAGGACATGTCCTGGTCAAAAATAACTCCAAGATTCCTCACAGTAGTACTGGAGGCCAATGTGATGCCATCCAGAGTAACTATTTGCTTTGAAAGCGAGTTTCTAAGATGTTTGGGGCCAAATACAATGACTTCAGTTTTGTCTGAATTTAGCAGTAGGAAGTTAAAAGTCATCCAGGTTTTAATGTCCTTAAGACAATCTTGCAGTCTAGCTAGCTGATCAGTTTCATCTGGCTTCATAGATAAATACAATTGTGTGTCATCTGCATAACAATGGAAGTTAATACAATGCTTCCTAATAATATTGCCTAAAGGAAGCATGTATAATGTGAAAAGTATCAGTCCTAAGACAGAACCCTGAGGAACTCCATGATTAACTTTAGTATGCTCAGAAGAGTTATTGTTGACATGCACAAACTGGAACCTATCTGATAAGTAGGATTTAAACCAGTCCAGTGCTGTCCCTTTAATGCCAATTGAATGTTCTAGATGCTGTAATCAAATTTTGTGGTCGATTGTATCAAACGCTGCACTAAGATCTAACAAAACAAGTATAGAGACTAGTCCATTATCTGATGCTATGAGAAGGTCATTAGTAACTTTCACCAGAGCTGTTTCTGTGCTATGATGCACTCTGAAGCCTGACTGAAACATTTCAAACAAATTATTCCTTTGTAAGTGTACACATAATTGATTTGCAACTGTTCTTTCCAGAATTTTAGAGAGAAATGGTAGGTTGGATATTGGTCTATAGTTAGCTAACACATCTGGATCTAAAGTGGGCTTTTTAAGCAAAGGTTTGATGACAGCAACCTTAAAAGCCTGTGGTACATAGCCTGTTACTAGAGAGAGATTAATCAGATCTAACATTGAAGAATTAATTAAAGGTAAAATCTCCTTGAAGAGTCTAGTTGGGATAGGATCTAAAAGACATGTTGATGTTTTGGATGTAGAAATGTTCCTGAGTGAACACACTTGAGCTGTAGAAAGTGTTCTACAAGATGTATTATGTGATTATTTGTTTATATTTGCCTGTACGTTATAAATGTTAGCTTATACTTTGAGTCACATATCTTGTCATACATGTATCCAAATGTGTGTTGTATTTTCCTTGCTCTTCCACCCCTTCCTTTTCTCCCAACCCTCCCCCTTGCCCTCCTCTGTCCCTCTCAACCCGCCCGGCCAGCAGGCAGATGGGTCCCCCTATATAGAGCCGGGTTCTGCTCGAGGTTTTTTCCCCTGTTAAAAGGGTATTTTTCCTTGCCACTGTCGCCTTTGGGCTTGCTCTGGGGGTCAGGCATATGGGTTCTGTAAAGTGTCTTGAGATGATTTGATTGTAATTGACGCTATATAAATAAAATGGAATTGAATTGAACTGAATTCATCTGTCTCTCTTCTTACCCTGATGTGCCCACCACTCTGGAACAGAGTAAATCAGGACTCATCAGACCACATGGCGGACCACATTTGTTCCTCGAAGACGTTAGTGCACCACTTTCCTTCAGGTTTTAATAATCTGGACGATTCTTAACCTGATTTTAGTAGTTTCAGAAATCTCCTTAGTTGTTTTATTTTCTTGATGCAGGCCAATAATATGACCCTTCGGACACAGATTAACATCCTTTCCATGACCACAGGATATGTCTTCCAACATGGTTGCTCAAGAAATGAGAAGCTCCTCACTGCATCGGCTAGGGTTAAATAAGTTGTTGCAGCTGAAACGTATTCATCACTGCAGAAATTATCCAATGGAAGGCTCTGACCTATTTGCTCAGTTAAATCCAGATGGCAATGGTTTTTTTTGGCCAGGCAGTGTATGACACATTTCTTATCACTTGTTGCTAGAAGGAACTTGTTAATCCTGTTTTGATTGTAATCAGTCCATAAAAAGGCCACTGTCAATTGTTATCACTACCACACTTAAAAAGTGTTTTACAATTATCAGAATTGCAAAGTAAATACAATTATAACATGGCACTGGGGGATACAGTTATGAACAAAAAAGGGGGGGGGGGGTTACCGGGCAGTTTAAAAAAAAATAAAAATTTATCTCTGCTTGAGAGTGGAGGCTCTTGACTACTACATAATCCTACCAGCATGACACTCTCAAATCCCTCTAACTTTTAACAGGAACAATGCAAACTAGGCATGTGGGTGTCATGATTGATCACGGAAGTAGCAAGTGTTGAATAAAAAGGGCAAGATGTCTGGTTCTGCATTTTCAAGTTTGATCTCTATTATTTTTTGAATTGCTCGTTTATAACCTGACAGTACTAAAAACGATAAGATGTACACATATGTCAGCAAGAAGAATGGATTCTATACAACCTCATGTATGGTTAGCCATCACCATGAACTGGGGATTTCTCCTGAGCCTCCTGGCAGGTGAGTTAAGTTATGCGACAATTGCTCCATGATAGTAGAAGCCGTACAATCCATCTCCTATCATCTCCTAATAAAATCCTGGAAAAGAGCACCCATAATATCAAATAGCATGATGTCTAATGTACAGACTAATACTATGTTATGACACTGCTAAGGGCAGCACAGTGTTAGGCTGGTTACCACAGTGAGATTTAAATCTCGGTTGGGCTTGAATCTTGGTTGGGGACTGTGTGGAGTTTATGTGTTCACCCTCCACCTGTGTAGGTTTTCTCCTGGTGCTCTGGCTTCCTCCAACAGTCTGAAGACATGCTTCGGTCAACCAGTGATTCTACATTCACTATGAGTGTGAGCAGGCATGGTTTGTGTTTCTATGTAGTCCCTGTAATGGGCTGGTGTCCTGTCCGTGGTATATTCTGCTACCCTAGATCAGCTATGATTGGCTTCAGCTTCCTTGTGTCTCTCTACAGGTCAAATTGTGTATAGAAAAGAAAGAGTATAATTTCTATTTTTTAAAACTTTGTAAACTTTATGACATATATTTGAAAAGCAGAGTTCTGTTTCCATAATGTAGCTTCAAAGGGGCTCAAGCCAGTGTCCTACTTGTGTTGGTCCAAAGTCCGGATAAATGCAGATGGTTGTGTCAGGAAGGGAAACTGACATAAATGCCAAACTAAATATGCAGATCGATCCTACAACTTCCATAACGGATTGGTCGAGGCTCAGGCTAACAATAACCTTCATCATTGCTGTTGCCCCACAGTGTGACGGTGGAAATTGGGCTACTCTTGCTTGAAGAATAAGAGGAGGAAGGTGTGTTTATAGGAAGAGAGAGAAGAGCAAAGACAAGAGTCTAGGACGGAGAGTAGGGACTTTGAATGTTGGAACTATGACAGGAAAAGCTGGAGAGTTGGTTGACATAATGCAGTGGAGGATGGTGGATATGTGGTGTGTTCAGGAGACCAGGTGGAATAGTAGCAAGGCTAGAAGTTTAGGAGCAGGGTTCAAGCTGTTTTATCATGACACTGATAGGAAGAGAAATAGAGTAGGAGTTATCTTGAAGAAGGAGTTTGTTAGGAATGTTGTGGAGGTAAAACACAGTATCAGACAGAGTGATAAGTCTGAAGCTAGAAATTGAAGGTGATGTTCAATGTTGTTAATGGTTATGCCCCAAAGGTAGGATGTGAGCTAGAAGAGAAGCAGAAATTCTGGAGAGAGTTTGATGAAGTGATGCAGAGTATCCCAGAAGTGAGAGAGTGGTGATTGGTGCAGATTTCAATGGACTTGTTGGTGCAGGAAACAGAGGTTACAAGAACTTGATGGGCAGGTTTGGTGTCCAGGAGAGGAACGGAGAAGGACTGTTGGTGACAGACCTTCCAAAAAGGATGGAAGTGGCTGTAGTGAATACTTTCTTCCAGAAGAGGCAGGAACATAGGGTGATTTATAAGAGCGGAGGTAGGTCCTGATGAATGGCAGTACATTATCTGACTAGGCTGTTCAACAAGATCTTAGAGAGTGAGAAGATACCTGAGGAATGGAAGAGAAGTGTGCTGAAACAAGGGAAATGTGCAGAGTTTTGACAACTGGGAATACAGTTAAAGAGGCATAAAATGAAGTTATGAAGAAAGGTAGAAAAAGCTAGATGAAGGATAGAAATGATCATTTGTGAGCAGCAGTATGGTTTCATGACAAAAAACAGCATTACAGATGCAGTATTTGCTTTGAGGATGTTGATAGAGAAGTACATCTATGTACTTCACATTGAAAAAATGGAGGCTAGCAAACTCGGCTAACTAGGTACCAGTGGAAAGCAGAACCAAATGAATCTAGCTTGCTCTGACTGACTTCAATAAATGTTATAGACTTTTCACTAACCACCAAAACATTTGCTCAGTCACTAGTGATTCCTGCATATTCAGTGCTGTGTTTTTCCCACATTATGCAAAGAGAGATGTTTCCAGCATCAACTGTCTCTGTTTCATGACTCCAGAAATGTGGAAAGTGGAAATGTCCAGGCTGTCAAACACTGATGCTGAGAAACAGATGTCAGATGGGATTAAAGAACAGCCAATCAAGTCAGTCTCCTGGTTTCCAAACCGGCCCATCACTTATTTTGACCACAAGCCAACCAGCCTCAGACTCATTCATGATAAAAATAGTATCAGCACATGAAACTGCTACATCTACAACTCTGGACAATAAACAAATTGTTAACTCACCCAAAACATATTTACAACAACTGCCTTCGCCACACCTACAACCGGATCCTCTGTTTCTAGCCGCATCTACAAACAAATTCCAAAACATGACAGAGGAGCCAAATTTAATCACCACCATACCTAACAACATATTTGACTGTCACATCACTGAAAACAGAAACTCAATTCCCAGCCCATTGTACAACAGCAGTCCCCTATGGACCTACTAAAACACAAATTCAGAAAACAGCTGCTACACCAAAGGAAGTCACGAGGCCAGCCAATAGCCTGACATAGCTATCGTAGCAATTTTACTCATTGCAATCACAGCATGTTATACATCATATAAAAGCTTGGAATCACTAATTTACAAATGCAATCCTATTGTTCTTGTATTTTCATTACAATAGAAGTGACATATGATAAAATGACAGCATGTCTCAAAGTTAATTTACTCACACATTTGTTCTATTAGCAAATCAAATGATATTATATATATATATATATATATCGGGCTTTGCAAAAGTTCTGTTACACTCGGTTTCATGATCTTTAGAGACGTTTACATGTCGGAGTGAAAAATTCCATTAAATAAACTGAAAGTTCTACCTTATAGGCAGGTGTCCTTAATACAATTTTTTTTCTCCGGTGAAGTTGTATCAAGATGGAAGTCAAAAGAGTTGAGATATCTGCTCTCCTTTGTGCTGAACATCAGCCGGATGACCGTCCACAGAGTCGCGGAGAGGCTAAAGAATGGTGAAGATCTTTCAGGTCTTCACCATTCTTGAGCTTTTCCGCGACTCTGTGGACGGTCATCCGGCTGATGTTCAGCTGCTTGGCTCTGTCAGACTTGTTGTGGCCAGCATGAATGGAATTTTTCACTCCGACATGTAAACGTCTCTAAAGATCATGAAACGGTGTAACAGAACTTTTGCAAAGCCCGGTGTATATATATATATATATATATATATATATATATATATATATATACACATTGATTTCTAGTATATTATATAGAATGTATTCTATATTGCATATCTGCACTATAATGTCATGTATTGCAATGTTTGGTTGCTTACAAGTGGTGAGTTACTGCATTATCTTTAGATTAATTTTTGATCATTTTTCATTTGTTTGTTCTTATTTGGAGCCATGTTCTGGTTTAGTTAAAGATGTTTCAAAGGCTTTTCAGTAAAGAATGAGGATCCACCGTGTGTAGAACCAGCAGGTTTCACTACTTTTTAGATTATACCCCAGGAGAGGCAGATACAATGTAAATTCCAACGTAAAAAATCTTTGTTTGAACATTAATATTTTTTAAATTTATTATATCAGTTGTATTTCAACTTTACATTTCAATTTCTGTTTTGAATTCAAAGTTGAATTTATTGTTCATTAGTTAAGTACTAATAATACTGTGTGTTGTGGTATTTATACATGTAACAATAACATACTTGCTGTTAATGTTTTTCTTTAACATCTTTTCAGATACCAATAGAGTTGCCTAAGCTATTCTGCTGAGTACACCTGTAACATGGATCATCCAGAAGATGACAGTGGCCCTCCTGCACAAAGGAAAGAGGACAAACAACATAAAAAGACCAGCCCTTATTGTGTGATTCATTTTGATGGAACTGCTCATGGACCTTTTAGATTATTTCATGAGGATGAAAAAGCAGCAGCCAAAATGGAAAAACTTAATGACATCAAGCAACGCCGGCAAGCAGAGCCAATAACATCGGTAGTGTCTACAGATACGGACCCGTACGATACGGCACTTTCCATTTGCCAGACAGATACGGACCCGTACGCGAGTCTCGCGAGCCAAGAAGCTGCTAACCACTGCAAACTGTTGAAAGGTAAGCAAAACTTCAGTGTACCGCCGGTGGTACACCTACTAATTTGCATAGGAATTTCAAGAATGTCCGACGGCTGCAAACGCGATTATACAAACACTATACGCCGATGGAAAGCTTAGATTCTCATGAATCCGCCGGTATAAACCACTTTCAGATGCGATTACCACAGCGGGTGAGAAAAACACATTTGTCCGACAAACAACGAATATTCATCCATCCGTTCTCTATACATGGCTTCAACGCACACAGCGCGACTCACATTTCCGGGTTCATTATTACACACAGATGAAAATATTCCACAAAAAACGGCCATAATCCAACCTTTTACATCCAGACGACACAAGCCAGTAAACTATTTTGTCCAAAACATGTCCTGACGTCGGTATAAAATCCACGAATCGGTCGTTTTCAAGGAAATGCACCTCGCGATGCGCGTCCAATATTCCCTGTATTTTTCGTCATTTTTTAAATTTAAAAATAGAATATTAGCAATTTTTTGTACTGAAAATGGCTGGAATTGACTGCAGCTTAAAGGGTTAAGGTTAGGGTTAGTGTTAGGGTCAGGTTTAGGGTCCGTACCTATAGTACCGATGCTACGGTCCGTACCGCTAGCGTCTACCGGGAGTCACGTGACCAGATCTCGTGTATCTGTCTGCCAAATGGCAAGTGCCGTATCCGTAGTCCACAGGCTACGGGTACGGGTCCGTACCTCTAGCAACAACCAATAACATCAAGCCATTGCATGCAAGAACAATGTAGCCTACTTCCTGAGCAAATCAATGGCATTCATGGTGACCAGCGTCTCAAGAATCCACATCTCAGCAAAGAACATCTCGTAGGTCGTCCAGTGAGAAAAGTCATATTCAAACCAGACTGCATATTTTGTGGGTCTGACATGAAAAAGGCCATTGAAGTGAAAGGTTCTTGGACTACACAAAATGTGTCACAGTTCCAAAGCGATGGCTGGAAATCAGTTTTTACATGTGAAGCAAAGCTCCACAGAAGATGCATGATTGGCGACATACAAGCACCAGAGAAATGGCGGAGTCATGATGAGAATGCAAAGAGGGCACAGGACAGTCTTTGAAGATGTGCGTCAAGTTGTAAACACAGAAGTGTTGCATGGTAGGCCATCTGGGCTCTCGAACGACAAGAAGTCACCCTCAAATCTAAAAACAGCACTACAAGCAAGTTCTTTCACACGAAAAACAGTGCATCACAATTGCTATCTCCTACGAAAGCGAAAATTCATCTTCGCACGCTAAACTCCTATCTACAATCAAATTAAAGTCACTAAATGCACGGAAATGCATTCCAGCTCACTGTTTACCTTTAGCAGTTTTTGAACTGCTGCACCCATGGCAACTATGTAAGCTATTGCATCCATGGGGGCGGCATGGTTCAGTAGGTAGAGTGGCCGTCTTGTAACCGGAAGGTTGCCGGTTCGATCCTCGGCCCGTCATGCTCATGTCGAGGTCTCCCTGAGCAAGACACCGAACCCCTAATTGCTCCTGATGGGTTGTGGTTAGCGCCTTGCATGGCAGCTCCCGCCATCAGTGTGTGAATGGGTAAATGTGACGTATCATCATGTAAAGCGCTATATAAATACAACCATTTTAAAAGAGAAATATTATCTTTGGCACCAGAATTCACCACAGCATAAATCTGAAAAACAGAAACAACATTTCCACATTTTAGAGCTCCATCGACACAATCAAAGACCCCGGCATCCGTAACAACACAATAAGTCGCATCACAGTCATCTGCATCAGAATGAACAATTAAAGAGGAGTTTGCAAATCACAGCATATCCTTTCCATCCAGGTCAGTGACAACACTGGCAAAAGTGACACCATCCACAGACTCGAGCAAAACACCAACAGCAACACAAAGTACCAGTGTTATGGTTACAACTACATCACAAACGTCAGCATCTGTCCCTATACACACAAAAACAACACCAAGTGTGGTTTTGCCCCCTCAAAGATCAACTGAAATTACAACTGCAAAAACTCAATTACAAGCTCACCCTGAGGCTCTGTCATCTGTAGCAACCAAATCGGTGGCTTCACCAACATCTGTATCAGCAACATCAGCGACAACTAAATTAACCAAAGCACCTTCACAAATCTCCTCAACACAAACTATATTATCTGGCCTGGGAGCGGTCTTGTATTGTCTGTGTATTGCTGTGTTGTGTATTTTTTGGTATTTCTTTGTGTTTTATGTTGCATTTTTATAGGGATTGTATTGTAAGTGATGCAACTGCATTGACACATTGTAAAGATATTGTATGGACCCCAGGAAGAATAGCTTCGGCATTGCCATAGCTAATGGGGATCCAAATAGATCAATCAGTTAATTAATCTGTCACAATGCCACCAGAAACGACAGCAGATCAAACAAGACTGATGGGAACAACATAATTTACAAATGCAAGCTCACATTCAGCAGCTCAAATAGAAAGCTCTCCATGTGTAATAACAGGTTCAGTCACTTCATCAACACCTTCTTCGGCATCAGTAATAATTGTATCACTCACAGTTGCAAAGCAAACCACTGGATCAGCAACCATTCGCAGCACACCACCAATACACAATGGATCAGTGACTTCTACAGCCCAAACTACAGCAGCTGTGATTTCACCATTACAACAGTCGACACAAACTACACCAACACGAGCTACAGCTGATCGAATAGCGGTCATAAGAACAAAACTAATTACAGCTGCAACAATACAATCACAAACTTCAGTTAAAACTCCGATACCTGTAACAACCAAATCAATGGCTTCACCAATGTCAGCATCACTCAGAATCGGCAGTTGTAGAACAAAATTTTACGGGGAAGCACCGACAAACAATCAGTCTCTATGGCAACAGGAATCATAACACAAACTACAGGATCTCTGCAAACTGCTACCACAACAACACCGACACAATCTACAGCCGATATTCGTCGAGCTACAAGTTTTATATTTGCACAGATGACACCAACTCAATCCATCTACAGCCAATACCAACAGTTACAGTTGTATCAGCAACTAATAAGGAAAACCAAGTGACATTTGCATCAACCAAATAATTCCCAGCAGCATTACTAATCGCTTCAACACAAATTATGTTATTTGTCACAACACCAGCATAAACTACAGCTGATCAGACAGCAATGACAGGAACAACACAAATTACAACTGCAAGTACATGATCTGCTCATGTAATGACAGATTTAATTACTTCATCAACCGTCCATCAACATCATTATCAGCTGTGCCACCCATAGCTACAAAACTAAGCACCAAACAGTTATAGCAGGACGACGGATCAATTGGCAGAGGCTGCATTGGCACACTCAAATTTTCTTCAGAAATTTTCAAGTTTATGTTGGTGTTTCGTGTTTAGCCTCTTTAGTTCAGTGAGATTTCCTGTACACTACTGGTCAAAAGTTTTGAGACACTTTCTCATTCAAAGAAATGAGAACCTGTCTCAAACCTTTTGACCAGTAGTGTAGTTTCCACAGTTTCGGCCGTATGAAAACACCGGTGATGTTTACAGACATTCTACAGACATTCATTGCCATGTGATTTCTAATAATATCTTCAATCTGGCAGTCTCAATCTTTGTTATGTCAGAGGATCAAGACAGACAGGGCAGGGAGTGGCCACTAGTTTATTTCAGCTATGAGATGCTTATTTGTTTTTTTTTAATACCTCAGCAAAACAATCAGCAGCATCTACCAACATCAGATCATTTTCTCATGATTATCTTAATGTGAAAACGAATCACACCTGTTCTCGTAAAGCATGGTTTAAAAATAGGATGAGCAGTATCATAGGGGTCAGTGAACTGGCTGCTATGCTCAAAGCCCGAAAGCTGGTTTGCGAAATCCTATGTGGGCTGGCAAACCAGCTTTCTTTGTGGCTTTGTCTCATGCTCTCGCACGCTGCCCAAAAAATTTCACAACGAAAAAGAAACTAAAACAAAACTTGATGAAACTAATTCTGAAATGTGGCCCCAGTTGCTCAGAAGTAATTTGATTCCAATGTCAGACTGGATAAAGTCTGTTAAATGGGTTGTTTCAAAAAAGAAAGAAAAGAAATAAAGATTAGATCACACAATCTAGATTTAGGTTTGATCTGCTTCAAACCTCTAAAATGTGCTGTTCAAAACTATTTAACAGTTCCTACTGGATACCTTTATTTAAAGATTTATTTCAGAATACCCTCTATGGTTTATGGTTTGCAGGTCTATAGAGGCTTCTAGGGGCAATTTGGTGAGCAAGGGCACAATAAATGAACATTGCCATTGTTACAAAAAGAAGTGGCTGAGCTAGACTAAAGTCTGGAATGACTGGACAGAGAAGGGGCTCATGAATAGTGTGACTGTAAGCCTGTCTGAACGACTGTGAAGCTCTATTATTGGGATACCTGTATTCCAGAAAAACTGGACTATCCCATAAGAATGATGGATTCAGGGTAGATTTTCAAGAATCAAAATGTAATTGCATTTTACAACTGGTGAAATAATAGAACATTTGTATCAGGTAGTATATATATATATATATATATATATATATACTACTGTTCAAAAGTTTGGGGTCACCCAGGCAATTTAATATTTTCGATGAAAACTCACACTTTTATTCATGTGCTAACATAACTGCACAAGGGTTTTCTAATCATCAATTAGCCTTTCAACACCATTAGCTAACACAATGTAGCATTAGAACACAGGAGTGATGGTTGCTGGAAATGTTCCTCTGTACCCCTATGGAGATATTCCATTAAAAATCAGCAGTTTCCAGCTAGAATAGTCATTTACCACATTAACAATATCTAGACTGGATTTCTGGTTCATTTAATGTTATCTTCATTGGAAAAATGATTTTCTTTCAGAAATAAAGACATTTCTAAGTGACCCCAAACTGTTGAACGGTACTATACACTAATTCATATATTAAAACTTAATTTGTTGAATTATTACAATGATAAAGTAGACGAAGTAGACATTAGGCTACTTTTTAAGCCTTTCAGTAAAGTTAGAAAAACAAAAAGGATTTTGTTCCCACGAAATAATTAACCAAAACTTTGAACCCAAATAATACATTTTATTTAAAATACATTTGCCACTGTATTTAAATTACAAAGACAAAAATATCAGAGATGGACACAGACGATTTAATTTGAACTTTTTTTTTAATAAAAGGAGATGTTTGTATTGTTTTTTGTGCTGTTTTCTGTCTCCTAAAAAGAAAAAAAAGATCCCATGCATATTATTCAACCTGCAGTTCCTAAACCTAGCTAGTGTGTTTGTTTATCCAACCCAATTAGAAAAAAAAGTTGCAAAAACAAGATGAATTTCAAAATATGGGATGTCCAAATCTACATAATTCTGATCCAGATTATACTTTCCAAACAACTCTGACCTGTATATGAATTTGATTTACATTTCACTGTCTAAATTGAGCATTTGAGAACAATTATGTAGACATGATGTATGCGATATGGGAAAGAGAATCTGTTATTATTCACTGACATCTGTTAACAACTTTAAGTCTGCACTTGTGATGACAACCTGAATTAAAGTTCACTTTTTTACAACCTAAGCACGAATAAGCAAGATTTAAATGTAAAAAAAAAAATCCCACATTCCACAGAGTTTCTGGCAAAAGACCTTCAACACACATAGTAAACTCAAAGCAAGCAGCAGTAGATTTTACAAGGCAATAAAACTATGCTGTGTATAGCGTTTGGCTTTATTATTGCTCTCTGGTATGAAGCTGTTTGACGACATAGGACATACTGTACAGTAAAAGCGACACACTTTAACTAACAAACAAATATCAATGCTTTACGAAGGGCAGGTGAGGATACACCCTAGAAAATAAATATGATTCATCCCAGCATAAAGTGCTAATAAAGACGGGTTATTTTTCTTTGGACAAAAGGCCCGTCATCTTGTTTGTTCTTGTCTTTATAATTTAATCTGTCCAGCAGTTTATTACAGGCTAGTTTATGTTAATTTCATTTGGTAATTTATCTGTCTGCATCAGTTCATAATACTGTACATAAACAATTAGGCTTCAGGTTGTATGGATGAATGGCTGATACAGTTTTGTGAGTCATATATTTTTTCTTGGGTTGTGTTTAACCATGGTAAGCAAATCCCCTTTCAAAAACACTGATGATGATAATAATCATATTTGTTATTTTTTAAGTTAAAAATAACTAGGGTAAGGGTTAATATAAGATTGAAGAACAAGTTTTTTAATACAATAAGAAACATAAATATATCAGATTAAGTATCAAAATGACAAAATGTATTCTGGATCATTGTTTCTGTTGGAAACAATTCGTGCTTGAAATTCAAATGGGGCATTTATACAATAAAATAAAAAGCTACTGTGGGTATTGACATCAATGTACTCTTTAGCGCTGTGTTAGCTATATATCTGTCTTGTGTTGACTCTGTATTTAGTCTTCATTGTCAATCCTATTGTGTGATGCTGTTATTTTTACATCCCAGTCCTACCAGATCTGTCATCTCAAACAAGAAGGAATTGCAGAAGGGCAGCAGGAATCAACTACATCTGGCAAAACAAAGTATTGTGTTATTAATGGTGTCGGACTGGAGGTTCTTAAGAGAAGGTGTGGTCAATACATTGTTCAAGATTTAATCATGAATTCAAAAGAGCACTAATGATCATTTGTGGTCTTTGTCATGAGGGATTGAAACATTTATATCACACCCTCAAACGCCGTCATAATCACTGCAAGGCATGCCGAGTATGTTTTGACAAAGATCATCTCTTACCTAAAAGCACAACAGAGACAACTCTTCCAAGAAATGGCTTGTTAATAACCGAAGATGTGGACATTAACTGACTGATTTGTATAATACACTGTTTTACTTGTTGTTGTTGTTTTATTTATTTTAGGATGCCGATTAACAACAGGTGGAGGGACTACCAATGGAAACTAGCTTTTCTGCTAGCTTGGGTGCATTTACATTTGTTAAAATGTCGATTAATGTACAGTCTCTTTCTTAAAAAAATAAAGATTAAAGAAAGAAGATTCCACTGAATCTGAAGGCAATATTTATTTCCTGCCTCAGTGTTTAGCTACAATGAGTGATGTGTCTTCAGTCACGCCTCATCTGAGAACACAGTTTGATGATTCAAGGCATCAAAATGTGTCGGTGCTATTGTCTGTAGATTGGGATCCTCTGACAGCTCTGAGTAGGTGGAGGGCACATCTAAAATGTGTTGTAATTCCTCCACCGTCCTCCTGATATAGAAGCAAACACCCTCAAATTAAAGCTAAAAGTCTGCACTTCAAGCACATCTTGATTTTTTCATTTCAAAGCCATTGCGGTGGTGTACAGAGCTGAAATGAGAAATTGTGTCAATGTCCAAAGTACATGAAGTAGACATTAGGCTACTTTTAAGGTCTTTCGGGCATCTTCAGACAATCTGAAGGGTAATTGGCGCTACGCAAATAAAACTGAATTGAACTGAATTGAAATATTTGGGGATCTGACAGTATGTATATTCACATTTGAACTTTCTGCACATAGCCCAGCTTCAGAAACAGACTAATCATTTTACCTATTCTGGATGGCACTGGGGGCTGCACAGTTCTCCCTGTGCATGGGTGGGTTTTCTCCGGGTACTCCAGCTTCCTCCCACAGTCCATGCTGAGGTTAACTGACTATTCTAAGTTGCCTGTAGGTGTGAATGTGATTATTTGTCTGTATATGTGGCCCTGCGACCGGTCCACGGTGTCCCCTTCCTTCGCCTTAAGTCTGCTGGGATACAATGAGGATGAGGATTAAGCGGTGTATAGATGACGGATGGCTGGATGGATGGCATTGTCTTGGCCTCCTGTACCACTGTGTTGTACCTTGAAGTTATTTTTGACCAGAATAAGTTTTTAATTCACACATTAACCAAGTGTCTGGTCCTCCTCTTTCACCTGCACTATATCATCAAAACTAGAAACATCCTGTCTCAGCTGAGGTCTCAGATTGCAGACTTACTTGTAGTTCCAAGAGTTTCCAGAACAGAATGTGAAGCAGAGCCTACAGTTATCAAACTTCTCTCCTGTGGAACCACTTTCTATTTTAGGTTTGGAAGCCAGCTTTCATCTCCTCTCGCTTTACGTCAGTACGTTCTCTCTCCCAGGATCACCCTTTGATTGCTGCTTTGCATACTCTTGGCATTCTCTCAGTGAGCTTCATGAGGTAGTCTCCTGAAATGGTTTCCACTTCACAGGTATGCCTTGTAAAAGTTCATATGTGGAATTTCTTGCCTTCGTAATGGGGTTGAGACTGTCAGTTGTGTTGCGCAGAAGTCAGATTGGTACACAGTAGAGAGCTCTATCTGACAACTGTTAGCATCCATGTTAAGACAAGATCCAATCAGCTAAGAGAAGCAAAACGACAGTCCATCATTACTTTAAGAACTGAAGGTCAGTCAGTAGGGAAAGTTGCAGAAACTTTGAAGGTGTGTCCAAACGTTTGACTGGTAGTGTACTTCTGAAAAGAGTCACAATACAGCAGTAAAAGTAGAATGGGAGGCAGAGTCTTCAGTCATCAGCTCCTCTGTTGTGGAATTATCTCCCAGTTTGGATTCAGGAGGCAGACACCCTCTCTACTTTAAGATTCGGCCTCAAACTTCCCTCTTTGATGAAGCTTAGTTAGTAGTGCTCAGGATCACTTGGGCTCCATTCCTCTGCCCTCCTGTCTCTTTTCTACACAGTTATATATCACCATTACATGTCACTAACTCTATGTTCCTCTCTAGGTATTGACTTTGTTCTCTCTGTTGGGTGTCTCCTGGATCTGGAGCGATACGTCTCTGATCTGCAGCTTCTGATACCTCCAATATGTTCTTCATTCTGTTCCCCCTTTCCTTTGTTGGGTTCTCTGTTGAAAATTCGTACGGTCTGTACGTTAAACGCTGTGCGATGATATATGTTATGTACTAGCACTATATAAATAACATCGAACTGAACTGAAATAAAAGCACGTGCACTTTATGGTTCCTAGTGAAACACATAACTAATAGAAACAGAAAGCACTACATCCCAATCAGATGTATACCAATTCTTTATTTCCACGGACAAAAATACAACCAAGACAGTCCTCATTTTGTAAATACTGTAAAGTTATTTTACACTGAATCATACTGATGTTATGGTTCTGCAATTGCTCAGAAAAAAATATGAAGAACTTAAATTTAGATGCTTCCCTATGAGTTCATATTTTTTTCCTTTGTAGATAATTTAAATGTTTTGTATCATACTTTTACATATGAACTCTGATAAGCTGAAATATCACATTTAATACGTATTGAATATGTTTGGATTCTATAATCCTGCTGCATTTCTTTCATTTTTACTTCATCCTATGACCTAACAAGAACTCTATATTTGTTTGCTTTTCACGACTGGCACCAAGAACTAGTTCCACAGGACAAATGAAGGGAGTAGGCCTTCGTTCTGAGCCAAGAAACTGACAGACTGACAGCTGATGGATGCATTCTGTCATTTGGCACTGCTTATCACTTAGGTGCCGCAGCCTTTCTGAGGAACTTTCATCCTTGAATTCCATCATTAGACTTAATTCCATTCTGCTATTTAAAGGCCACAACAGATGTGAGCTAGCACATAAGATAAAAGGATTGCAGGGTGAACTCAACTCAACTGAAAACACTGAAATCATTCCAAAGCATCTACACTAGATTAGAAAAGGAGGAATTAATACCTTTTTATCTTGTAACATTTTAATTTGGGTAAGTACAATTATGCACATTTATACACAGACTATATGTGTAGTGTTTATCTCTGTTTATTGTTTGTCTGTTAAGCTATTTATCATTGTGATGGATTTTATTAATCTTTGTTATGGTGTGTAAAAATATTGATGCATTTTTGTTTCATTATGAATTTTGCAACATGCTGTGAAATCTTGCTTACTGTGTGAAGACTGACAGTAGCTGAAAAGGATAAGTTTACTTAATTCTCATGAAATCTTAGAGATATATTTGTCATTTCTTGAGAATGCTTTCTCTGTTTATGTGTAGGGCATACATTTTATTGTGTATTTACTGGAGAATTTCACATTCTCGAGCTCAGCTGCCATAAATCATGTATAATACATTATGTAGACAAAAGAGTTACACTCAGGACCATCAGCAGAACATTGTCCCCAGCATATATTCTATATTATTATGTAATTAATCTGAAAGCGTGGCTTCAACCTTTTTACCATTTTCCACCAGATTGTGCTTTTTTATATATATATTTGGCCTGTAGGCAAATAGTTGCTTTTTTCTTTTTTTGTTTTCAGTTGTCATATAAGGCACTGCGGACAAAGTGGAAGTTTTCTCCTTTTATTACGTTTTAACACTGAATCATTTTCAAAACAATTTGGCTTTTTTTTTATAGGATTCACAAAAAAGATAATTTCATGTCAAAGTGAAATCAGACTTCTCCAAAGTAATGTCAATGAAATGAAAATATAAGATATAAAATAAGTGACTGCAGAAGAATTTGGAAGACCTGTTGAGCCAATATTTCATAAATGCACCTTTTCCATAATTACAGCATTGGAGCTGTGTGGATAGGTCTCAAGCAACATAACCAGGGCTCCAGACTAACTTTTTTCCTAGGAGCACAGTGGCCCCAACTTCAAATTTTAGGAGTGCAAGCAGAAAATTTAGGGGCGCACACCAAAATCGACTTGCAAAGTAAATATTCACATTTCCTCTCATTTTCACTGCATTACTGATAAATACTTTAACAATAAATGCAGAAACTCGGTTTTAAATTCACATTTGATTGTGCAGCAGTTGACACAACTAAACAAGAAAAGCACTCAGAAAACGCAGTACACAACCAAGGCTGCTCAGTTGATGTATAATTTCCGAAGGATGAAATCTGTAATAAAAAATGACCTTGTGCTGAGCACAGGCATGTGTTATACATGTGCATGTTATGTATTTATACCAAATCACATGTGAATTGCTCTTATAAAAGTCTGTTGATCAGTTCATCAGTTTTGGCAAGCCTTTGTTTTGCTAGTGTTAAAATAACCGTTCCCTCTAGGCTTTTATTTTGAAGGCGTATTTTACTGGTACTGGCTTTTATTTTGTAACCATTCCAGCGGCACAGGAAGTGTTTCTCTAAGGAGAGGTTTCTTGACATGACGAAGACGTTGCTGAAAAGTCCGAAAATTCAGGTAAAGTTGAAAGAAAACGGTTCCACACGCTTGTTGTCCAGCAAAGGATGTGTCTAAACTTATGAGCAGCTGGAATGGGGACAAGAAAGGAGGGAAGGACAGAAAGGTGAATTTGTGTTCAAAATAAGGCTGACGGCTGATTGTAAATGAAGGCTTTGTGAAACATCAGGAGCTTCACCGTCATTTGCCCCCCGCTGTCACACACATTGGCTTGCCTTCTTCTTCTTTGGTGTTCGTCTCCTTTTTAGTATCCCCCGCCGGCCGTAGGCATGGAGGGGGATAATAGTTGTCATATTGCACCCAGGCCATCTCTATATAGTATAGATGTGCCTTTTGGGGTGCATGACCTTGACCTGATTTTCAAGGTCATAGTGAGGCACCTTAAATATTTTTTGGTTTCCAGAGCATATCTCAGAAACTAGTTGAGGGATTTCACTCATATTGCGCACACTAAGCCTGTTGGTAATGTAGATGTGCCTTTTGGGGTGCATGACCTTGACCTGATTTTCAAGGTCATTGTGAGGCACTTCAAATATTTTTTTGTTTCCGGAGCATATCTGAGAAACCAGTTGAAGGTTTTCCTTCATATTGCACACACTAAGCCTGTTAGTAATGTAGATGTGCTTTTTCGGGTGCATGACCTATTTTCAAGGTCATTGTGAGGCACTTCAAATATTTTTTGATTCTGTTTCTGGAGCATATGTCAGAAACTACCTGAAGGATTTCATGCATATTGCACCAACGCCACCTGTGCATAATGTAGATCTGCCTTTTTTGGTGTATGACCTTGACCTGATTGTTTTTATTGTAGTGAAGATGTATCATTTTGTAGGTGTATCGTCCAGTATATATTATTATTTCTTGCACTTAGAGGCACTATATATAAGGCGGGGGATGTTTTAAGTGCAGCGTGTTTATTTCTTTTGAGGTTAATATCGGTTGGTAAACCAGTTCATTTGCACATTACTGTCTACTGGGCTGAAGTGTGGAGCAGAAGTTTGTCAGCAACAAAAAATAGTCAATAATAATGAAAAAAAAATCGGCAAATTTACTGGTCGCACATGCGCAAGTAGATGAAAAATTTACTCGCACTGTCTCAAATTTTAGTCGCAAAATGCAACCATTTAGTCGCAGTCTGGAGCCCTGATAACACATCTGGAGATTATTCTTTAGAGCAAAAGTGCTGAAGTTCAGCCAGGTTGCACAGGGATCATGACTAAATAGCCCTTTTCAACTCGAGACACAAATATAACCGATTTGAGACCTGGGCACTGACTAGGCCACTCCAGATAATTTCCCTTGTTATCTTTAATCTGTGTTGCTTTGGCGGTGTGCTTTGTGTCATCCCTTGGTGGACTTTAAACATCTCTTAAATACTATGGAAACGTCATCTTCTTGTTCTTAGTGTTTTTACATTTTAACTTTCTTGCTTGTCGCTTTTGCACATTAATTTTGATGTCTGTGTTGTGTTTTGTCTAGAATCTGTCGGTCTGTAACTCAGTGTTATATTTTACTGGGATATGGTCTAGTACAGGTCCCTTTTTGTTGTTTATCAGTGACTCAGTGCTGTTTTGTTATAGTTACCCAAGTCATTTTGGATAATTATTATTTTTTGCCTAAATCATCTCCTCATGATGCTGGACACCTGTGGCAAAATCGTCTTCATCTTCAGTTGAACAGATCATGCGATTCTGCCCCTGTAGAGTAATGGCCTAGGTCAAGATTCAGAGAGGTGTGGTTCAGTTTTTTGTGTTTTCTGAAAAGGGTGAAAAAATGATTTAAACCATTATTTTAAGAGGGTTTTGTTATGTTATTTGAGGACAGGTCTCTCTTGAGAATAAGGCCATGTCCACATGTAGCCGGGTATTTTTAAAACCGAATATCCGCCCCCCTCTGTTTAGAAAAAAACCTGCGGCCACACGTCCCCGTTTTCTACAAAAATCTCCATCCACACATAACCGAATAAATGTAAATATATATCCAGCTTATCCAATCAGAGTAAGCTTCCGTCTCATGTCGTCACTTCCGCAGTAAACAAACTATGGCGCCAGGCTCGTTGGTATGGACTGACAGATGAACACGCAAACAGCAAAAAGCGCCTGTACTATTGTTGACACCAGTTTTGAGTGCGTCCATTCTGCTCCGATTGTCAACAAAGGTAGCATGGCTGACGTCAGAGCAGTTTTGTCGCAGGCAGTGACGTTTGCGCTCCTAAAACTCTGCCTATTTCTGTCCACATGTGAACGCATACCCGGGGTTTTTCCCAAATCTCCACTTTGGCCGGAGTTTTCCAAACCTTCATTTTTAAAATCAAAAAGCTGCGTTAACGTGTGGATGACAGGCCGAATCGTAGAAAAATGTATGTGTTTTACAATTTACCTGGCTACATGTGGACAAGGCGTAAGACTCTGTGTCTCAATGACATTACCTGTATAAATAAAGGTAAAAAAATCTTTACCTTACTGGGAAACAAATCTTTTCCCAAGTCGCAATTCTTTCGCAGACTGCATCAGGTTGTCTTCCAGGATTTCCCTATACTTTCCTGCATTCAAATTCCCCTTTATTTTTACAAGCTTTCCCAGGCCTGTTGCTGAGAAGTATCCACAAATTATGGTGCTGCCATCACCAAGTTTCAATTTGGGGATGTTGTGCTTATAATGATGTACATTAAAAGCTCAGTTTTGCTCTCATCAGACCACATAGTCTTTTCCAATTTTCCACATGCCTACTGGTAAACTCAGACAACATTCCGATAAAATTTTGATTGGCCAAGAACAGTCGTTGTATGAATGGTCTCTCCTATCTCAGTTGCTGAAGCTTAGTTGGCTTTGTTTATAGCGCCTTTTACACGCTTTTCGACAAATAATTGCAATATCAGTGACTACAATTGAATAGTCATGATAGTGAATGCAGTGTGACAAAGGCTGTCATGTTAGATTGTTTCACAATCCTAATCCTAATCTTAATAGTAGAGAAGGTGTCTATCTCCCGAACCCAAACTGGGAGCTGATTCCACAACAGAGGAGTCTGATAGCTGAAGGCTCTGCCTCCCATTCTACTTTTGGAACCTCTAAGAACCACAAGTAAGACTGCAGTCTAAGATCAAAGAGCTCTGTTGGGATAATATAGTAGAAAAGATCTTTAAGATGAAACGGAGCTTGTTCATTCAACGCTTTGTATTTTAGAAGAAGGATTTTAAATTTGATTCAATGAAGAGAAGCTAATATATGAGATATATGCAGCCAGAACTCTGACAGGAACTTGCTGATTCAATAAATGTTTAGCTTTGATTCTTCTCTACTGCCACCAAAGAGACAGGAGATTTTCAAAAGAATTTGATGATATACAAATTGCTGGCTTTGTATCAAACCTGCAAGGCTAAACACAAACAAGCAAAAAAATCAACCAACCAACCAACCAACCAACCAACCAACCAACCAACCAACCAACAATGAAACCTATGGTGTTGTGAGAGAGTTGTTGCACCTTTCCTGATGTATTCTACTCTTGCATATTTATCACACTTAAATGTTCCAGATCATCAATCAAAATAATATTTATATTTATTTACTACGAGACTGAGATAATACACAAAACACAAGATCAAAACTCTGATGAAAAATGATTGCCCCCCTGAACCTAATAACTGGTTGGTACCAACAAATGCAGGTAAGCGTGCTTATCAGCCTTGTACATCACCACAGAAGAATTATGACGCACTCTTCTCTGCAGAATAGTTTTAATTCAGTCACGACATGGTTTTCCAGCATGAACTGACCTTTTCAGGACTTGCTACAGCATCTCAGATGGATTCAAGTCCAGACTTTGACTCATCCACTCTAAAAGTTTCATTTTGTTTGAGCCACTGAGACGCGATTTTGCTGGTGTGCTATGGGTCATCATCATGCTGTTCAACAAATTTGGGCTTCAGCTTTAGGCCATAAACTGTGTACTTGTAGGAAATTCGTAAAGGAAAAAAAAAAAGGAAACAGTTCCTTTTCAATTTTGAATGTTGTTTAATCAATATTCTACTTCATTCAGGACATTGATTACTCACACAGAATTAACATGATAAAGTTCTGATTCTCATAACTCTAATGGAAAAACTAAGCAAACTCATTTATGTGATGGGATTCTTTGGTTTAACAGATTGAAAAGAAGACATGATGGGGATTGGAATGATGATATCAATGTTCCTGTTGCTAACAGGTGAGCTGAATGATGAAAAATGAATGTCTATTGACTATCTTCACATGAAGCAAAATAGAGCAGATATATTATGATGTTGGTAAAGGGGAAAGTTATAAACTGCTAGGCATGTGAATGTCAAAATGTTGAAATACACAAATTTTGGAAAGTTATAGGTGACTGTGAGATGTACTATATATGCAAGAAAATCTGCAATGAAAAAAGAACAATTTCACGAAAACACGCATTGACGATAATTTGGTCTGTAATGGAAAAACAGTTCCATCAACTGCAGCAACAACGACGACAATTGCTCCCACAACAACCACAAGTGCTCCAACGACCACAAGTGCTCCAACAACAACCATAACTGCACCAACAACAACCACAACTGTTCCAACAACAACCACAACTGTTCCAACAACAACCACAACTGCACCAACAACAACCACAAGTGCTCCAACTACAACCACAAGTGCTCCAACAACAACCACAACGGCACCAACAACAACCACAAGTGCTCCAACAACAACCACAACTGTTCCAACAACAACCACAACTGCACCAACAACAACCACAAGTGCTCCAACAACAACCACAACTGCACCAACAACAACCACAAGTGCTCCAACAACCACAACTGTTCCAACAACAACCACAACTGCATCAACAACAACCACAAGTGCTCCAACAACAACCACAACTGCACCAACAACGACCACAACTGCACCAACAACGACCACAACTGCTCCAACTACAACCACAACTGCTCCAACAACAACCACAACTGCATCAACAACAACCACAAGTGCTCCAACAACGACCACAAGTGCTCCAACAACGACCACAACTGCACCAACAACGACCACAACTGCACCAACAACAACCACAAGTGCTCCAACAACAACCACAACTGCCCCAACAACAACCACAAGTGCTCCAACAACGACCACAAGTGCTCCAACAACAACCACAACTGCACCAACAACGACCACAACTGCACCAACAACAACCACAACTGCTCCATCAACGACCACAAGTGCTCCAACAATAACCACAACTGCATCAACAACATCCACAAGTTCTCCAACAACGACAACTGCTCCAATCACAACTACAACTGTTCCAACAACAACCACAACTGCTCCAACTACAACCACAACTGCACCAACAACAACCACAAGTGCTCCAACTACAACCACAACTGCTCCAACAACAACCACAACTGTTCCAACAACAACCACAACTGCACCAACAACAACCACAACTGCTCCAACAACATCCACAAGTGCTCCAACAACCACAACTGTTCCAACAACAACCACAACTGCATCAACAACAACCACAAGTGCTCCAACAACAACCACAACTGCACCAACAACGACCACAACTGCACCAACAACGACCACAACTGCTCCAACTACAACCACAACTGCTCCAACAACAACCACAACTGCATCAACAACAACCACAAGTGCTCCAACAACGACCACAAGTGCTCCAACAACGACCACAACTGCACCAACAACGACCACAACTGCACCAACAACAACCACAAGTGCTCCAACAACAACCACAACTGCCCCAACAACAACCACAAGTGCTCCAACAACGACCACAAGTGCTCCAACAACAACCACAACTGCACCAACAACGACCACAACTGCACCAACAACAACCACAACTGCTCCATCAACGACCACAAGTGCTCCAACAATAACCACAACTGCATCAACAACATCCACAAGTTCTCCAACAACGACAACTGCTCCAATCACAACTACAACTGTTCCAACAACAACCACAACTGCTCCAACTACAACCACAACTGCACCAACAACAACCACAAGTGCTCCAACTACAACCACAACTGCTCCAACAACAACCACAACTGTTCCAACAACAACCACAACTGCACCAACAACAACCACAACTGCTCCAACAACATCCACAAGTGCTCCAACAACAACTGCTCCAACAACGACCACAACTGCACCAACAACAACCACAAGTGCTCCAACTACAACCACAACTGCTCCAACTACAACCACAACTGCTCCAACAACAACCACAACTGTACCAACAACAACCACAACTGTTCCAACAACAACCACAACTGCACCAACAACAACCACAAGTGCTCCAACAACAACCACAACTGCTCCAACAACCACAATTGCACCAACAACAACCACAAGTGCTCCAACAACAACAACTGTTTCAACAACAACCACAACTGCTCCAACAACATCCACAAGTGCTCCAACAACAACTGCTCCAACAACGACCACAAGTGCTCCTACAACGACAACTGCTCCAATCACGACTACAACTGTTGCACCCACAACCACAACTGCACCAACAACAACCACAAGTGCTCCAACTACAACCACAACTGCTCCAACTACAACCACAACTGCACCAACAACAACCACAACTGTTCCAACCACAACCACAACTGCTCCAACAACCACAACTGCTCCAACTACAACCACAACTGCTCCAACTACAACCACAACTGCACCAATAACAACCACAACTGTTCCAACAACAACCACAACTGCACCAACAACAACCACAACTGCTCCAACTACAACCACAACTGCACCAACAACAACCACAACTGTTTCAACCACAACCACAACTGCTCCAACTACAACCACAACTGCTCCAACAACAACCACAACTGCACCAACAACAACCACAACTGCTCCAACAACATCCACAAGTGCTCCAACAACATCTGCTCCAACAACGACCACAAGTGCTCCAACGACAACTGCTCCAATCACGACTAAAACTGTTGCACCCACAACCACAACTGCACCAACAACAACCACAAGTGCTCCAACTACAACCACAACTGCTCCAACTACAACCACAACTGCACCAACAACAACCACAACTCTTCCAACCACGACCACAACTGCTCCAACAACCACAACTGCTCCAACTACAACCACAACTGCTCCAACTACAACCACAACTGCACCAATACCAACCACAACTGTTCCAACAACAACCACAACTGCACCAACAACAACCACAAGTGCTCCAACTACAACCACAACTGCTCCAACAACAACCACAACTGCCCCAACAACGACCACAAGTGCTCCAACAACGACCACAAGTGCTCCAACAACGACCACAACTGCACCAACAACGACCACAACTGCACCAACAACAACCACAAGTGCTCCAACAACAACCACAACTGCCCCAACAACAACCACAAGTGCTCCAACAACGACCACAAGTGCTCCAACAACGACCACAACTGCACCAACAACGACCACAACTGCACCAACAACAACCACAAGTGCTCCAACAACAACCACAACTGCCCCAACAACAACCACAAGTGCTCCAACAACGACCACAAGTGCTCCAACAACAACCACAACTGCACCAACAATGACCACAACTGCACCAACGACAACCACAACTGCTCCATCAACGACCATAAGTGCTCCAACAACAACCACAACTGCACCAACAACAACCACAACTGCTCCAACTACAACCACAACTGCACCAACAACAACCACAACTGTTTCAACCACAACCACAACTGCTCCAACTACAACGACAACTGCTCCAACAACAACCACAACTGCATCAACAACAACCACAACTGCTCCAACAACATCCACAAGTGCGCCAACAACAACTGCTCCAACAACGACCACAAGTGCTCCAACGACAACTGCTCCAATCACGACTACAACTGTTGCACCCACAACCACAACTGCACCAACAACAACCACAAGTGCTCCAACTACAACCACAACTGCACCAACAACAACCACAACTCTTCCAACCACAACCACAACTGCTCCAACAACCACAACTGCTCCAACTACAACCACAACTGCTCCAACTACAACCACAACTGTTCCAACAACAACCACAACTGCACCAACAACAACCACAAGTGCTCGAACTACAACCACAACTGCTCCAACAACAACCACAACTGCCCCAACAACAACCACAAGTGCTCCAACAACGACCACAAGTGCTCCAACAACGACCACAACTGCACAAACAACGACCACAACTGCACCAACAACGACCACAACTGCACCAACAACAACCACAAGTGCTCCAACAACAACCACAACTGCCCCAACAACAACCACAAGTGCTCCAACAACGACCACAAGTGCTCCTACAACAACCACAACCGCACCAACAACGACCACAACTGCACCAACAACAACCACAACTGCTCCATCAACGACCACAAGTGCTCCAACAACAACCACAACTGCATCAACAACAACCACAACTGCTCCAACTACAACCACAACTGCTCCAACAACAAGCACAACTGCCCCAACAACAACCACAAGTGCTCCAACAACGACCACAAGTGCTCCAACAACGACCACAACTGCACCAACAACGACCACAACTGCACCAACAACAACCACAACTGCTCCAACAACATCCACAAGTGCTCCAACAACAACTGCTCCAACAACGACCACAAGTGCTCCAACGACAACTGCTCCAATCACGACTACAACTGTTGCACCCACAACCACAACTGCACCAACAACAACCACAAGTGCTCCAACTACAACCACAACTGCTCCAACTACAACCACAACTGCACCAACAACAACCACAACTGTTCCAACCACAACCACAACTGCTCCAACAACCACAACTGCACCAATAACAACCACAACTGTTCCAACAACAACCACAACTGCACCAACAACAACCACAAGTGCTCCAACTACAACCACAACTGCTCCAACAACAACCACAACTGCACCAACAACAACCACAACTGCTCCAACAACATCCACAAGTGCTCCAACAACATCTGCTCCAACAACAACCACAAGTGCTCCAACGACAACTGCTCCAATCACGACTACAACTGTTGCACCCACAACCACAACTGCACCAACAACAACCACAAGTGCTCCAACTACAACCACAACTGCTCCAACTACAACCACAACTGCACCAATAACAACCACAACTTTTCCAACAACAACCACAACTGCACCAACAACAACCACAAGTGCTCCAACAACGACCACAAGTGCTCCAACAACCACAACTGCTCCAACTACAACCACAACTGCTCAAACTACAACCACACCTGCTCCAACAACAACCACAACTGCCCCAACAACAACCACAAGTGCTCCAACAACGACCACAAGTGCTCCAACAACGACCACAACTGCACCAACAACGACCACAACTGCACCAACAACAACCACAACTGCACCAATAACAACCACAACTTTTCCAACAACAACCACAACTGCACCAACAACGACCACAAGTGCTCCAACAACGACCACAAGTGCTCCAACAACCACAACTGCTCCAACTACAACCACAACTGCTCAAACTACAACCACAACTGCTCCAACTACAACCACAACTGCTCCAACAACAACCACAACTGCCCCAACAACAACCACAAGTGCTCCAACAACGACCACAAGTGCTCCAACAACGACCACAACTGCACCAACAATGACCACAACTGCACCAACAACGACCACAAGTGCTCCAACTACAACCACAACTGCTCCAACTACAACCACAACAGCACCAACAACAACCACAACTGTTCCAACCACAACCACAACTGCTCCAACAACCACAACTGCTCCAACTACAACCACAACTGCTCCAACTACAACCACAACTGCACCAATAACAACCACAACTGTTCCAACAACAACCACAACTGCACCAACAACAACCACAAGTGCTCCAACTACAACCACAACTGCTCCAACAACAACCACAACTGCCCCAACAACAACCACAAGTGCTCCAACAACGACCACAAGTGCTCCAACAACGACCACAACTGCACCAACAACGACCACAACTGCACCAACAACAACCACAAGTGCTCCAACAACGACCACAAGTGCTCCAACAACAACCACAACTGCACCAACAACGACCACAACTGCACCAACAACAACCACAACTGCACCAATAACAACCACAACTGTTCCAACAACAACCACAACTGCACCAACAACAACCACAAGTGCTCCAACTACAACCACAACTGCTCCAACAACGACCACAACTGCCCCAACAACAACCACAAGTGCTCCAACAACGACCACAAGTGCTCCAACAACGACCACAACTGCACCAACAACGACCACAACTGCACCAACAACAACCACAAGTGCTCCAACAACGACCACAAGTGCTCCAACAACAACCACAACTGCACCAACAACGACCACAACTGCACCAACAACAACCACAACTGCTCCATCAACGACCACAAGTGCTCAAACAACAACCACAACTGCACCAACAACAACCACAACTGCTCCAACGACAACCACAACTGCACCAACAACAACCACAAGTGCTCCAACAACAACCACAACTGCACCAACAACAACCACAACTGCTCCAACGACAACCACAACTGCACCAACAACAACCACAACTGTTTCAACCACAACCACAACTGCTCCAACAACAACTGCTCCAACAACGACCACAAGTGCTCCAACGACAACTGCTCCAATCACGACTACAACTGTTGCACCCACAACCACAACTGCACCAACAACAACCACAAGTGCTCCAACTACAACCACAACTGCACCAACAACAACCACAACTCTTCCAACCACAACAACAACTGCTCCAACAACCACAACTGCTCCAACTACAACCACAGCTGCACCAACAACAACCACAACTCTTCCAACCACAACCACGACTGCTCCAACGACAACCACAACTGCTCCAACTACAACGACAACTGTTCCAACAACAACCACAACTGCACCAACAACAACCACAAGTGCTCCAACTACAACCACAACTGCTCCAACAACAACCACAACTGCCCCAACAACAACCACAAGTGCTCCAACAACGACCACAAGTGCTCCAACAACGACCACAACTGCACCAACAACGACCACAACTGCACCAACAACAACCACAAGTGCTCCATCAACGACCACAACTGCCCCAACAACAACCACAAGTGCTCCAACAACCACAACTGCTCCAACTACAACCACAACTGCACCAACAACAACCACAACTCTTCCAACCACAACCACAATTGCTCCAACAACCACAACTGCTCCAACTACAACCACAACTGCTCCAACAACCACAAGTGCTCCAACTACAACCACAACTGCTCCAACAACAACCACAACTGCCCCAACAACAACCACAAGTGCTCCAACAACGACCACAAGTGCTCCAACAACGACCACAACTGCACCAACAACGACCACAACTGCACCAACAACAACCACAAGTGCTCCAACAACGACCACAACTGCACCAACAACGACCACAACTGCACCAACAACAACCACAACTGCTCCAACAACATCCACAAGTGCTCCAACAACAACTGCTCCAACAACGACCACAACTGCACCAACAACGACCACAAGTGCTCCAACAACGACCACAACTGCACCAACAACGACCACAACTGCACCAACAACAACCACAACTGCTCCAACAACATCCACAAGTGCTCCAACAACAACTGCTCCAACAACGACCACAAGTGCTCCAACGACAACTGCTCCAATCACGACTACAACTGTTGCACCCACAACCACAACTGCACCAACAACAACCACAAGTGCTCCAACTACAACCACAACTGCTCCAACTACAACCACACCTGCACCAACAACAACCACAACTGTTCCAACCACAACCACAACTGCTCCAACAACCACAACTGCACCAATAACAACCACAACTGTTCCAACAACAACCACAACTGCACCAACAACAACCACAAATGCTCCAACTACAACCACAACTGCTCCAACAACAACCACAACTGCACCAACAACAACCACAACTGCTCCAACAACATCCACAAGTGCTCCAACAACATCTGCTCCAACAACAACCACAAGTGCTCCAACGACAACTGCTCCAATCACGACTACAACTGTTGCACCCACAACCACAACTGCACCAACAACAACCACAAGTGCTCCAACTACAACCACAACTGCTCCAACTACAACCACAACTGCACCAATAACAACCACAACTTTTCCAACAACAACCACAACTGCACCAACAACAACCACAAGTGCTCCAACAACGACCACAAGTGCTCAAACAACCACAACTGCTCCAACTACAACCACAACTGCTCAAACTACAACCACACCTGCTCCAACAACAACCACAACTGCCCCAACAACAACCACAAGTGCTCCAACAACGACCACAAGTGCTCCAACAACGACCACAACTGCACCAACAACGACCACAACTGCACCAACAACAACCACAACTGCACCAATAACAACCACAACTTTTCCAACAACAACCACAACTGCACCAACAATGACCACAAGTGCTCCAACAACGACCACAAGTGCTCCAACAACCACAACTGCTCCAACTACAACCACAACTGCTCAAACTACAACCACAACTGCTCCAACTACAACCACAACTGCTCCAACAACAACCACAACTGCCCCAACAACAACCACAAGTGCTCCAACAACGACCACAAGTGCTCCAACAACGACCACAACTGCACCAACAATGACCACAACTGCACCAACAACGACCACAAGTGCTCCAACTACAACCACAACTGCTCCAACTACAACCACAACAGCACCAACAACAACCACAACTGTTCCAACCACAACCACAACTGCTCCAACAACCACAACTGCTCCAACTACAACCACAACTGCTCCAACTACAACCACAACTGCACCAATAACAACCACAACTGTTCCAACAACAACCACAACTGCACCAACAACAACCACAAGTGCTCCAACTACAACCACAACTGCTCCAACAACAACCACAACTGCCCCAACAACAACCACAAGTGCTCCAACAACGACCACAAGTGCTCCAACAACGACCACAACTGCACCAACAACGACCACAACTGCACCAACAACAACCACAAGTGCTCCAACAACAACCACAACTGCCCCAACAACAACCACAAGTGCTCCAACAACCACAACTGCTCCAACTACAACCACAACTGCTCCAACTACAACCACAACTGCACCAATAACAACCACAACTGTTCCAACAACAACCACAACTGCACCAACAACAACCACAAGTGCTCCAACTACAACCACAACTGCTCCAACAACAACCACAACTGCCCCAACAACAACCACAAGTGCTCCAACAACGACCACAAGTGCTCCAACAACGACCACAACTGCACCAACAACGACCACAACTGCACCAACAACAACCACAAGTGCTCCAACAACAACCACAACTGCCCCAACAACAACCACAAGTGCTCCAACAACCACCACAAGTGCTCCAACAACAACCACAACTGCACCAACAACGACCACAACTGCACCAACAACAACCACAACTGCTCCATCAACGACCACAAGTGCTCAAACAACAACCACAACTGCACCAACAACAACCACAACTGCTCCAACGACAACCACAACTGCACCAACAACAACCACAAGTGCTCCAACAACAACCACAACTGCACCAACAACAACCACAACTGCTCCAACGACAACCACAACTGCACCAACAACAACCACAACTGTTTCAACCACAACCACAACTGCTCCAACAACAACTGCTCCAACAACGACCACAAGTGCTCCAACGACAACTGCTCCAATCACGACTACAACTGTTGCACCCACAACCACAACTGCACCAACAACAACCACAAGTGCTCCAACTACAACCACAACTGCACCAACAACAACCACAACTCTTCCAACCACAACAACAACTGCTCCAACAACCACAACTGCTCCAACTACAACCACAGCTGCACCAACAACAACCACAACTCTTCCAACCACAACCACGACTGCTCCAACGACAACCACAACTGCTCCAACTACAACGACAACTGTTCCAACAACAACCACAACTGCACCAACAACAACCACAAGTGCTCCAACTACAACCACAACTGCTCCAACAACAACCACAACTGCCCCAACAACAACCACAAGTGCTCCAACAACGACCACAAGTGCTCCAACAACGACCACAACTGCACCAACAACGACCACAACTGCACCAACAACAACCACAAGTGCTCCATCAACGACCACAACTGCCCCAACAACAACCACAACTGCTCCAACAACCACAACTGCTCCAACTACAACCACAACTGCACCAACAACAACCACAACTCTTCCAACCACAACCACAATTGCTCCAACAACCACAACTGCTCCAACTACAACCACAACTGCTCCAACTACAACGACAACTGTTCCAACAACAACGACAACTGCACCAACAACAACCACAACTGCTCCAACAACATCCACAAGTGCTCCAACGACAACTGCTCCAATCACGACTACAACTGTTGCACCCACAACCACAACTGCACCAACAACAACCACAACTGCACCAACAACAACCACAACTGTTCCAACCACAACCACAACTGCTCCAACAACCACAACTGCTCCAACTACAACCACAACTGCACCAACAACAACCACAACTCTTCCAACCACAACCACAACTGCTCCAACAACCACAACTGCTTCAACTACAACCACAACTGCTCCAACTACAACGACAACTGTTCCAACAACAACCACAACTGCACCAACAACAACCACAAGTGCTCCAACTACAACCACAACTGCTCCAACAACAACCACAACTGCCCCAACAACAACCACAAGTGCTCCAACAACGACCACAAGTGCTCCAACAACGACCACAACTGCACCAACAACGACCACAACTGCACCAACAACAACCACAAGTGCTCCAACAACAACCACAACTGCCCCAACAACAACCACAAGTGCTCCAACAACGACCACAAGTGCTCTAACAACAACCACAACTGCACCAACAACGACCACAACTGCACCAACCACAACCACAACTGCTCCAACAATCACAACTGCTCCAACTACAACCACAACTGCTCCAACTACAACCACAACTGCACCAATAACAACCACAACTGTTCCAACAACAACCACAACTGCACCAACAACAACCACAAGTGCTCCAACTACAACCACAACTGCTCCAACAACAACCACAACTGAACCAACAACAACCACAACTGCTCCAACAACATCCACAAGTGCTCCAACAACATCTGCTCCAACAACGACCACAAGTGCTCAAACGACAACTGCTCCAATCACGACTACAACTGTTGCACCCACAACCACAACTGCACCAACAACAACCACAAGTGCTCCAACTACAACCACAACTGCTCCAACTACAACCACAACTGCACCAATAACAACCACAACTGTTCCAACAACAACCACAACTGCACCAACAACAACCACAAGTGCTCCAACTACAACCACAACTGCTCCAACAACAACCACAACTGCCCCAACAACAACCATAAGTGCTCCAACAACGACCACAAGTGCTCCAACAACGACCACAACTGCACCAACAACGACCACAACTGCACCAACAACAACCACAAGTGCTCCAACAACAACCACAACTGCCCCAACAACAACCACAAGTGCTCCAACAACGACCACAAGTGCTCCAACAACAACCACAACTGCACCAACAACGACCACAACTGCACCAACAACAACCACAACTGCTCCATTAACGACCACAAGTGCTCCAACAACAACCACAACTACACCAACAACGACCACAACTGCACCAACAACGACCACAAGTGCTCCAACTACAACCACAACTGCTCCAACAACAACCACAACTGTTCCAACAACAACCACAACTGCACCAACAACAACCACAACTGCTCCAACAACATCCACAAGTGCTCCAACAACAACTGCTCCAACAACGACCACAAGTGCTCCAACGACAACTGCTCCAATCACAACGACAACTGTTCCAACAACAACCACAACTGCTCCAACTACAACCACAACTGCACCAACAACAACCACAAGTGCTCCAACTACAACCACAACTGCTCCAACAACAACCACAACTGTTCCAACAACAACCACAACTGCACCAACAACAACCACAACTGCTCCAACAACATCCACAAGTGCTCCAACAACAACTGCTCCAACAACGACCACAAGTGCTCCAACGACAACTGCTCCAAGCACGACTACAACTGTTGCACCCACAACCACAACTGCACCAACAACAACCACAAGTGCTCCAACTACAACCACAACTGCTCCAACTACAACCACAACTGCACCAACAACAACCACAACTGTTCCAACCACAACCACAACTGCTCCAACAACAACAACTGCTCCAACTACAACCACAACTGCTCCAACTACAACCACAACTGCACCAATAACAACCACAACTGTTCCAACAACAACCACAACTGCACCAACAACAACCACAACTGCTCCAACAACCACAACTGCTCCAACTACAACCACAACTGCTCCAACTACAACCACAACTGCACCAATAACAACCACAACTGTTCCAACAACAACCACAACTGCACCAACAACGACCACAAGTGCTCCAACAACGACCACAACTGCACCAACAACGACCACAACTGCACCAACAACAACCACAAGTGCTCCATCAACGACCACAAGTGCTCCAACAACAACCACAACTGCACCAACAACAACCACAACTGTTCCAACCACAACCACAACTGCTCCAACAACCACAACTGCTCCAACTACAACCACAACTGCCCCAACAACAACCACAAGTGCTCCAACAACGACCACAAGTGCTCCAACAACGACCACAACTGCACCAACAACGACCACAACTGCACCAACAACAACCACAAGTGCTCCATCAACAACCACAAGTGCTCCAACAACAACCACAACTGCACCAACAACAACCACAACTGTTCCAACCACAACCACAACTGCTCCAACAACCACAACTGCTCCAACTACAACCACAACTGCTCCAACTACAACCACAACTGCACCAATAACAACCACAACTGTTCCAACAACAACCACAACTGCTCCAACTACAACGACAACTGCTCCAACTACAACCACAACTGCACCAACAACGACCACAACTGTTCCAACCACAACCACAACTGCTCCAACAACCACAACTGCTCCAACTACAACCACAACTGCACCAATAACAACCACAACTGTTCCAACAACAACCGCAACTGCTCCAACATCCACAACTGCTCCAACTACAACCACAACTGCTCCAACTACAACCACAACTGCCCCAACAACAACCACAACTGCCCCAACAACAACCACAACTGCTCCAACAACGACCACAAGTGCTGCAACAACGACCACAACTACACCAACAACGACCACAACTGCACCAACAACGACCACAAGTGCTCCAACTACAACCACAACTGCTCCAACTACAACCACAACTGCACCAACAACAACCACAACTGTTCCAACCACAACCACAACTGCTCCAACAACCACAACTGCTCCAACTACAACCACAACTGCTCCAACTACAACCACTACTGCACCAATAACAACCACAACTGTTCCAACAACAACCACAACTGCTCCAACTACAACCACAACTGCTCCAACTACAACCACAACTGCACCAACAACGACCACAACTGTTCCAACCACAACCACAACTGCTCCAACAACCACAACTGCTCCAACTACAACCACAACTGCACCAATAACAACCACAACTGTTCCAACAACAACCGCAACTGCTCCAACATCCACAACTGCTCCAACTACAACCACAACTGCTCCAACTACAACCACAACTGCCCCAACAACAACCACAACTGCCCCAACAACAACCACAACTGCTCCAACAACGACCACAAGTGCTCCAACAACGACCACAACTACACCAACAACGACCACAACTGCACCAACAACGACCACAAGTGCTCCAACTACAACCACAACTGCTCCAACTACAACCACAACTGCACCAACAACAACCACAACTGTTCCAACCACAACCACAACTGCTCCAACAACCACAACTGCTCC
This sequence comes from Acanthochromis polyacanthus, assembly GCF_021347895.1. NCBI lineage: Eukaryota > Metazoa > Chordata > Actinopteri > Pomacentridae > Acanthochromis > Acanthochromis polyacanthus. The sequence goes on from NC_067135.1 coordinate 18,455,015, forward strand.
AACTACAACCACAACTGCTCCAACTACAACCACTACTGCACCAATAACAACCACAACTGTTCCAACAACAACCACAACTGCTCCAACTACAACCACAACTGCTCCAACTACAACCACAACTGCACCAACAACGACCACAACTGTTCCAACCACAACCACAACTGCTCCAACAACCACAACTGCTCCAACTACAACCACAACTGCTCCAACTACAACCACAACTGCACCAATAACAACCACAACTGTTCCAACAACAACCACAACTGTACCAACAACAACCACAACTGCTCCAACTACAACCACAACTGCACCAACAACAACCACAACTGTTTCAACCACAACCACAACTGCTCCAACTACAACCACAACTGCTCCAACAACAACCACAACTGCACCAACAACAACCACAACTGCTCCAACAACATCCACAAGTGCTCCAACAACATCTGCTCCAACAACGACCACAAGTGCTCCAACAACGACAACTGCTCCAATCACGACTACAACTGTTGCACCCACAACCACAACTGCACCAACAACAACCACAAGTGCTCCAACTACAACCACAACTGCTCCAACTACAACCACAGCTGCACCAACAACAACCACAACTCTTCCAACCACAACCACAACTACTCCAACAACCACAACTGCTCCAACTACAACCACAAGTGCTCCAACTACAACCACAACTGCACCAATAACAACCACAACTGTTCCAACAATAACCACAACTGCACCAACAACAACGACAAGTGCTCCAACTACAACCACAACTGCTCCAACAATAACCACAACTGCCCCAACAACAACCACAAGTGCTCCAACAACGACCACAAGTGCTCCAACAACGACCACAACTGCACCAACAACGACCACAACTGCACCAACAACAACCACAAGTGCTCCAACAACAACCACAACTGCCCCAACAACAACCACAAGTGCTCCAACAACGACCACAAGTGCTCCAACAACAACCACAACTGCACCAACAACGACCACAACTGCACCAACAACAACCACAACTGCTCCATCAACGACCACAAGTGCTCCAACAACAACCACAACTGCACCAACAACAACCACAACTGCTCCAACTACAACCACAACTGCACCAACAACAACCACAACTGTTTCAACCACAACCACAACTGCTCCAACTACAACCACAACTGCTCCAACAACAACCACAACTGCACCAACAACAACCACAACTGCTCCAACAACATCCACAAGTTCTCCAACAACAACTGCTCCAACAACGACCACAAGTGCTCCAACGACAACTGCTCCAATCACGACTACAACCGTTGCACCCACAACCACAACTGCACCAACAACATCCACAAGTGCTCCAACCACAACCACAACTGCTCCAACTACAACCACAACTGCACCAACAACAACCACAACTCTTCCAACAACAACCACAACTGCACCAACAACAACCACAAGTGCTCCAACTACAACCACAACTGCTCCAACAACAACCACAACTGCCCCAACAACAACCACAAGTGCTCCAACAACGACCACAAGTGCTCCAACAACGACCACAACTGCACCAACAACGACCACAACTGCACCAACAACAACCACAAGTGCTCCAACAACAACCACAAGTGCTCCAACAACAACCACAACTGCCCCAACAACAACCACAAGTGCTCCAACAACGACCACAAGTGCTCCAACAACAACCACAACTGCACCAACAACGACCACAACTGCACCAACAACAACCACAACTGCTCCATCAACGACCACAAGTCCTCCAACAACAACCACAACTGCATCAACAACAACCACAAGTGCTCCAACAACGACAACTGCTCCAATCACAACTACAATTGTTCCAACAAGAACCACAACTGCTCCAACTACAACCACAACTGCACCAACAACAACCACAAGTGCTCCAACTACAACCACAAGTGCTCCAACAACAACCACAACTGTTCCAACAACAACCACAACTGCACCAACAACAACCACAACTGCTCCAACAACATCCACAAGTGCTCCAACAACAACTGCTCCAACAACGACCACAAGTGCTCCAACGACAACTGCTCCAATCACGACTACAACTGTTGCACCCACAACCACAACTGCACCAACAACAACCACAAGTGCTCCAACTACAACCACAACTGCTCCAACTACAACCACAACTGCACCAACAACAACCACAACTGTTCCAACCACAACCACAACTGCTCCAACAACCACAACTGCTCCAACTACAACCACAACTGCTCCAACTACAACCACAACTGCACCAATAACAACCACAACTGTTCCAACAACAACCACAACTGCACCAACAACAACCACGAGTGGTCCAACTACAACCACAACTGCACCAACAACAACCACAAGTGCTCCAACAACAACCACAACTGCACCAACAACAACCACAACTGCACCAACAACAACCACAAGTGCACCAACAACAACCACAAGTGCACCAACAACAACCACAAGTGCTCCAACAACGACCACAAGTGCTCCAAGAACAACCACAACTGCACCAACAACAACCACCAGTGCAACAACAACAACCACAACTGCACCAACAACAACCACAACTGCTGCAACAACATCCACAAGTGCTCCAACAACGGCAACTGCTCCAGTCACAACTACAACTGTTCCAACCACAACCACAACTGCTCCAACAACAACCACAAGTGCTCCAACAACGACCACAAGTGCTCCAACAACAACCACAACTCCTCCAACAACATCCACAGCTACACCACCAACAACCACAACTGTTCCAACAACAATCACAACGGCACCAACAACAACCACAACTGCTCCAATAATGACCACAAGTGCTCCAACAACAAGCACAACGGCTCCAACAACAACCACAAGTGCTCCAATAATGACCACAAGTGCACCCACAACAACCACAACTGTTCCAACAACATCCACAATTGCTCCAACAACAACAAATGCTCCAACAACAACCACAAGTGCTCCAACAACAACAACTGTTCCAACTACAACCACAACTGCTCCAACAACAATGACAACTGTTCCAACAACAACCACAAGTGCACCCACAACAACCACAACTGTTCCAACAACAACCACAACTGCACCAACAACAAGCACAACTGCTCCAACAACAACGACGAGTGCACCAGCAACAACTTCAACTGCTCCAACAACACCACGTGCTCCAACAACAACAACAACAAATGTTCCAACAACCACAACTGTTCCAACAACAACCACAAGTGCTCCAACAACATCCACAACTGTTCCAACAACAACCACAAGTGCTCCAACAACGACCACAAGTGCTCCAACAACAACCACAACTGTTCAAACCACAACCACAACTGCACCAACGACCACAAGTCCCCCATCAACAACTATAAGTGCGCCAACAACGACAACTGCACCACTAACAACAGCAGCTGCTCCAACAACAAGTGCTCCAATAACTCCAACTGCTCCAACAACGACCACAGCCTCTCCAATCACAACTACAACTGTTCAAACCACAACTGCACCAACATCAACCACAACTGCTCCAACAACAGCTACACCTGCTCCAACAACAATCACAACTGCTCCAACAACGACCACAAGTGCTCCAACAACAACCACAACTGTTCCAACAACAACCACAACAGCACCAACAACAACCACAACTGCTCCAATAATGACCACAAGTGCTCCAACAACAACCACAATGGCACCAACAACAACCACAAGTGCTCCAATAATGACCACAAGTGCTCCAACGACGACAACTGCTCCCATCACAACTGCAACTGTTCAACAAACAACCATAACTGCACCAACAACAACCACAACTGCACCAACAACAACCACAACTGTTCCAACAACATCCACAACTGCACCAACAACAACCACAACTGCTCCAACAACATCCACAAGTGCTCCAACAACAACAACTGTTACAACCACAACCACTACTGCTCCAACAACAACAACAACAACAACAACAGTTGCACCCTCAACAACTGCAGCTGCTGAACCGACTTATGTCGTCCGATGTGTCTTAAGTGATACCCCATTTTCAGCTGATCTCAACGACCCTTCCAGCAGCGCTTCCATGGACGTTCGAGGACGTCTTATACCCACAGTGAGTGCAATTTTAGACTCATTGCATTTTTCGTTGTTTGTCAGAATTTTTAACTAGAGCAATCATTTTATCTTGAGAAAGTTTTGTTTGATGTAATTTAAACTGTGTTTCTTCGCATCGTCTCATACGGTGACATTTTCTTTCTTTTCTTGCAGTTGCTTTTCATCTATCGTGGACGATTTGGTGTCCTCATTGTTCGCGTCTTTATTGTTCAATTCCGGTAAAAAAAAAATTACTATTTGGAAAATTGTTTTCTCATCACAGTTATGTATTAACATTATTTGACATTTGCCTCCTTTGCTTTCATGTCATCACAGTCTACTTCCAGCACGAACGAACAGAACTGAAGTAGATGTGGGGGTTGTATTCCAACGAAACACAACAACTCTCCCATCAAATGCAGTTGTTGGTCAAACCTTGGTAGACGCTGTTAGTAACACCACCAATAACTTCAACATTACAATAGATGGTACAGCAGTATCGATACAAGATTGTAAGTATTTGAAAATGCAATCACACTCAGTTTGACAAGGACATTTTTTTTTTTTTTAAATGCACATATTTATTCAATTTCTTTTTCCTTACCAGCACCCGTAACTGATAATACCACGACCACTGCACCTACAATTGCCAATGCAACAACTGCCGCACCTGTGACCACTGCACCTACAACTACTACATCTGTGACCACTGCACCTACAACTGCTGCCACAACAAAACACAAAATCAGCTTAAGCACTACATTCCTCCTGGTGCTGCTGTCTTGGCTTCTGACAAATCAACTGCAGCATACTTGGTGATTTCAATTTGAATAATGTCTAGAATCTATCTATCTATCTATTTATCTATCTATCTATCTGTTATACTTTGCACTAATCACCATGGTTTCTCCCCTCTATGTCTCTGGCAAACCAGGTTTATAAACGTTGAGAAACCAAACTGACCTGTGAGCTCTCAGGTCATCATTCATTTGTGTCTTAAATTATCTATTTGTTCACTTAAGCTTCATGTATTTTTTTGTTGTTAGTATAACTGCTTCATGTCAGTAGAGTGACTTCAAGATAGCTCAGCATGATTTCTGAGAGGGCTGCAAGAGGTATCAGAAGCCGCAGGCCTGTTGTAGAATTTTTGTCTTTCAAAGAGTGGACTCAGCATTTTTCAAAATGCCATCTAAAATTGCTCACAAGGTTAAACCTTTAAATTATGTATACAGTCCAATAAAAATGAATTACTGACTGTACAAGCTGTTACATTTGTGCTTTTCCTTTAAGAATCTGGATGAACTCTATTATTTTCTCCATTGTATGTGCTAGTAAATGTTGCAGTAACTTTCCAACAACAAAAGTCATCCTGGAAATGAAATATATAGTATGCTGCAATATCAATTTTATATCTATACAAGACGCATTTATGTTTGTCCTCGTAGTTTGTGAAGGTTATGCAACTTCACAATGATTAAAAAAAAAAAAATCAGGGAATAATTCAGCTTGTCCCTTGTGCTGTTGTGCAACTTTGATGGCTAAAAAGAAAGTCGACCAGAGCATATTTAAGGTCAGGAGTGTAAATGAAAACATCAGTGACATTTACAGACAATCGGCCCCTGCATTCAACTGTCATAAAAAAATTTTTACATTCTGATAGTGTCAGCCTTTGTCATGTCTGTCAATCAGCTTGTTTAGACATAAAGGGTAGGGAGTGGCCACCAGTTTATTTTGGCCAACTCTCCTGTGTTAGAGTTGATAAACCTGATGAACTGAACTGAGACATTGTTCAAAATTCTCTCATAAAACTGAAGACACTCCAGTCAGTGTGATTCACACCTACACAGGGTTTTTTTTTAGGGCACTGAGACACGTAAAACCCTACAAAGCAGCAGAACCTAGAATACTGATGGCCTGTGCTGAGCAGCTAACAAGTGTGTACGCACAACTGTACATATTTTTAGTACCTCTTTCACAAAGGTAACAGTCCCACAATTGTTTCAGTTAATTATAAGCAACATTGCTGACTTTATTAATTGGTTCAAGTGATGACATTCTTTCATGCACACATAGGTCACTTTTATGTTGTTAGCCCTCACAGCTTCATTCAGACATACCCACCACACTGACAGTGAAAGCACAAGTACGCACACGCTGTTTATCATCCCGTGGGGTTGGACAGTACATCAAGTTATGTATAATATATAATAATGCGCCAATGAACAAAAGACTAAATCCAAACTAATAACAAGCTTATCAAACTGTCTAATTAGCTAATAGCTTAGCTTATCTATGATTTGTTAATCACTAAAAATATTGATGATGGCTCTTGTGCAACAAATAATTGAACAGCAGCTAATAAAATGTGCTTCTGTGTAACATACAAGGAAATACATGTTGTGATTTGCTGTCAGATCCAGATTGATGCTGTGCCTATGTCAAGGTTAATTTAATAATTATAATAATAATGATGATAAGAAATTAATGAAGTTATGCCAGGTGTGCCATGCTCATAAATGCATGCAACATTCTATTAAAGAAGCTACAAAATAATCGTCAGCCTGTGTTGTTTTTTGTCAAAACCTGGATTACATCATTCTGTCTTCATCACAGTGAAGTGTTATTGTTATGGAGATTTAATTTTAAACCAATATTTGCACTGAAATGTGGGAAAGACCTTCCCCAAATCGCTTCACACAACCCGAGGGAGATTGTTTGGGCATCCTACAACCTATCAAATATAGTGACTTTGCAACTTTTACAGAAATGTGATGCGTGTGTAGTACAATTTCAGTTGTACTTGGATGAACTGTTACTCCGCCAAGGAACATGGCAGAGTTATGTGACAATTGATGTTGGTTTGTCTGTCTGTCTGTTAGCAACATTACTCAAAAATGGACGGATTTGGATGAAATTTTCAGAGGAGGTCAGAAATGAGACACGGACCAGGTGATTAGATTTTGGCAGTGATGCAGCTTATAGTCTGGATCCACAGATTTGTTAAAGATTTCTGTATCATTGCGAGATAGGCATGGCATCACTGTAACTATGACAACAAGTAAACAGCTGCCTGCTGACGATCACATGATTGCAATCCTACAAATCAACCGCTGCAGACCACAAATTTTTCAAAGATTTCATCTGTCAGAATTCATACAACTGAGCAGCCTTTGTGGAGTACTGCGTTCTCTGAGTGCTTTTCTTGTATTTATAATGTGACAATCACACACCAGTCTGGACGTGACTGTTAATCAGTCTCTTAATAGACCAGACTCTGAGTAGTGTTCTCTTGTTTTGTTATGGTATGTGATTATGTTGTGACCAGCGTCAAGCACCAAGGTCTGACAACACTGAGACCGTGAGACTTCTCGGCTGAAGAGCCTCTGTTGTCCCCATGAGAAAAGCAAAGCTGTGCTGTGTGGAGGACAGATACTATTCTAAGTTTGCATTTTGTGTTTTTGTTTGGATCAAACCTCTCAACTTAAACTTGGTGCCTTCCAGCTGAAATATCCACTCTGCATTCCTCTTCTTTATTATTCATTGTTACTTCTTATGCTTCAACAAATTACAAAGACAAATACTGCTGCCCCTTGACCGTTTTTGCTTGGGCTCATCCAGATTTTCCACAACAAATTGATGACCTGTACAGGGAGGACAACATGTTGCTGACAGACTAATGGAAAAGAATGTATGCTTGAAACAAATCATATGCAAACAGTTCAGCCTTCAACACAATCCGACCAGGGCAGTAAACTGTGACTCTGGCGGACCTTTGGGTGACAACACACAATCTTATAGGTTGTGGACTTCTTTAAAGAGAGACCACCAATTTTGAGGTTAGGAAATCAGGCCTCTGTCAAGCTTATAATCAGCAAAGAAATCCTGTTCACAGAAATTCCACTGACCTGTACCTGATCTTCCCTGTACCTCTGCAAATAGAAAATAAATCTACTGTAATCTAATCTAATCTACTCCGTCACGCCACAGGTTTGAACCGAAAGTGCAAGCACTCAGTCGCAAGCGGAAACAGGTTGAGTTTAACAAAGGACTTTTTTAAATCTAAATATCAAACTTGGATCAAAATTTTGGTGCCAACATTAGTCCATAAACATCACAGACAATTCTAAAGGCATATTTTCATGGAGTTACTTGGCAAAGGTGTGTGCACAGGCTTTTCAGAGACCTACTGAGACATCCTGATAATGAGAAATTACAACAGCCCAATTACGTGGTGTTGCGGCATTTGAAGATTGAATAAATATTAAAACTAAGCAAATAAGATGTGAAAATCAGATTTTAGTACAAACAATGATAAGATTGGAAAACCTAACGTCTCCACTGAATTTATGCACACACTAAATAATCCTGTGGAAAACAACAACCCAACAGTAAGTCAGTAAGTTAAATCTAGTTTTATTCTTCATCTATTTTTGTATGGGTAATATCACTAAATTTTGCCTGACCTATACATGACCCTGTATGTTCCTAAAAGGTTATTTAAGTTATAGAAGGAACAGTACCTACAGGGGCAGATCTACCAGGGTGGCATAGGGTGGCAACTACCACCCCTAGAAGGTGCTCTGCCACCCCAGTTCTGTATGATCTAATTCAAAAAATATGTATATGAAAGGCTGTGGAAAGAGAAAGACCTAAAGTCCAAAGAGGACGAAAAATTAGTTAAAGTCCAATGTCCAACTGCTTGCGAATGCACCACGAAGACATAATAGTAACAGATACGAGGCAACATGACCCGAGGGGGCTCATGTAGTCTCATGTGGCCAGCCTGGCAAAACGTCAAAGTAAGACACCAGTTCGACTGGGTTAGACCACACAGTAAAATAAGTGTAGACAACATATTAAACTCTCATAGTGTCCAAGTTCACTTAAAGAGTTTGTTTGCTGGACGAGCCACGGTTTCCAGTGTGCCTTGTTAATTTTCACTTAAGTAACTAGCTACAATTCTACAATTTCATTTAGCAGACGCTAGCTAACTAGTTAATGTTAAAGAACAACCAAAGAAGGATGGCAGGGGATCATTTGTCAAAGTTTTCTTTAAATGTATTTATTGGTAGTTTAACCTGTGATTCTGAGAACAGACTGTAAATAATAAGAAGACACACATTCACTCTGATCTCACATGACATTAAAGTGTAACTACACCCCCAGTCACACCAGGTCTTACTTACTTGGGAGTACGACTGGCAAGTCCATTCTCGCCAAGTACATGAGTACGGACTTGTGCACTTAGAATTGAGAAACGGCCCTAAAACTACTTCCTATATATATATGTATTATAATAATCTCATGAGCCGTGGAACTAGATGGCTAAAACCAAACAGGGTGTACCACACGCACTTCTTTTAAAAAACTTACAGATGCTGAATCAAAAAGTAAACCGAAGGTAAAAGTTATGTGCATCTTGGACCACTTTCTTTTATTGTCAATACACTAATATATATACAGTAGATAGATAGACAGATATAAGACAGACAGACAGACAGACAGACAGACAGATAGACAGATAGATAGATAGATAGATAGATAGATAGATAGATAGATAGATAGATATTTATGGATATAAAATCAAAGCTAATATCTAACTGAGTGCAAAGCTGTCATCAAAGTTAAGCTACTTTAAAGAATCTAAAATATAAAACATATTCTAGTCTGTTTAAATCTTTGTTCGAAAGGATTAAACATATGGAATTTTGTTTACAACATAATTCTATATGCGTTCTTTCATAGTTTTAATGTCTTCAGTATTAATGTATAATGCAGAAAGTAATTTAAATACATAAAAACCATTGAGTGAGAAGGTGTGTCCAAACTTTTGATTTGTGACTATTAGGAGAGGTTATGTCTGATACATTCTTCAAGTTCTACTCAACTTTTCACTAATTATTGGTTTGTGCATCATGTCTGTGTTGATCATGAAAATACCGCAGTGTTTGTGCCCCAGCCTCCTACGCCATAATTGACCTGCAAGGTATGCATAATATGTTCTGACCTAGATCATCTCTACCCTTAAGACGTAACAGAGAGAGATTTACAAGTGACAAGCTGACAACAGCCACAGTCAGTCACATGATGTGCTGTTGCAGTGGCGATAATAATGTACTTCCATGATCTTGTTTGTTGGATTGGGTCGTCTTTAATACTGTTGTGTTTGATGTCAACAAGGATGGTTATAATCTAAAATATACCCAAACAACGAATTTTAAAACTAGTTGTAAGTTAACACTTGATTTAAAGAAGCTGAAGTGCACGTGAGGGAACTAGCTGCTCCAGTCAATGAAGATATCTATATTATCGCTACACCTCAAAGCTTGACAAATTATTTATGCAATTCTCTATTACAGCCCACACAAAGCCACACATCTTGGGATACATTTTTCTCCAGCAATTATTTACACTTCTGGTCAGCGCTGTCATCCTATTTAGGCCCCTTGACATAATTTATTTGCTATCCGTATCAACAATTTCAGTTCCGCCATTTCTTTTCCACTATCTTTGTCCTGTTTGGGCACCTTACTGACATTTAGTTGCCCTTTTCCAGCACCGGTGTCTCCTCCCTCCTTTGAGAAATCCCAGTTTTACCTGTGTATGCCATTTTTGTTTTCCTACTTTGGCAAAAAGGCTAAATAAAAAGGTTACATAGTACAAAACCATAACTTATCCATGTATTTAAGACTATATCTTGCCATGTAAACAGGTTTCATCAGGGAAATTCATTTTATACATGTGATTTAGCCATCTGTCTAGCTACATTGTAATGAGCAATAAAAGCACCCCTCTCCATGTCACCTCCACTGCAAATGTCAAACTTAGTTGCTCCCACACTTGTTCAATATTGTTTGGATTAGTGACTGATTTAGACCGGTATACATTCACTGAGCCCTTTAACACTGCAAACGCTGAACGAATATGGTCTTCCTTTGCTGTTAGACAGCCTCAGTTTGTCACGATTTTGTCAGGAAAAGAGGACGAGAGCCCAAATGCAGATGCAACTGGGTACACAGGGTGATGTTTAATTTTAAAATGCAAAAATTAGCTTACAGGCTGGCTACCAAATTGGAAGACAAGCAAGCAGGTGACAGGAACAAACAGTGAGGCCAGGTGCAGAAAGGCAAGTGGCAGCACAATAGAAGACTAGAGACATCTTGTGGATGAATGGGGTAATAACGAATGTAATTATGTGCAGAGCAGGTCTCTAACTACAAACTGTTTCCATACTGGATATTTCCTCTTATGTTGTATTAATTTTTTAGTGTGTGTTATATAGGTTATATAATACTGCTATTCGGAGAGTACCAAACAGATTTTCATTGTTTTCTGTAACAGTGACAATAAAGATCTATTCTATTCTATTCTATTCTATTCTATGCTAGAGGTCAAACAGAAAGTCAAGCAGGACTCAGAGATGAACAGCATCATGATTTTCACAAGATGCTGGAAACATGAAAATAACATCAATTACCTGAAGTTTACAGAACACATTGTTGATCATTTTTGCTGTGTAACATGGTACATTGTCACAAGATGGTTTTAATGTTGTGGCTGATTGCATCTAATTCACGAATACATGAAACTCCTGAAAATGCACTTTTTTCTTCATCAGCCTGCTTTACTTGCCCAGCCTGCTGCTGTGTTCTCGGTGTGCTAAATAATTAAATAATTGCAACTTTGTCATGACATTTCTACACTGAGATCAGTGACTTGGTCAAAATGGTATCAAAAGGAAACTCCAACATTGTCAGTGAGTAATGTAAATATTGAGTTCTTAGTTACCAGAGCACCTTAGGTGAAAGGCCACTGATCGACTTTATAGTCGTGTCATCAGACCTGCGGCCATATGTCTTGGACACTTGGGTGAAGAGAAGAGCCGCGCTGTCAACTGATCACCATTTGATGAGTTGGATCCAATGGCAGGGAAGGCTGTCAGACAGACTTAGCGAACCCAAACATATAGTGAGGGTGAACTGGGAACATCTGGTGGAAGCCCCTGACCGTGGGGAAATGGAATTGGAGTTGGCCATGTTCAAAGCCTCAGTGGCTGTCAGGAGCTGCAGCAAGAAAGTCACTGGTACCTGTTGCTGTGGCAACCCAAAAACCTTCTGGTGGACATCAGTAGTGAAGGAGCCTGTAGGCTGAAGAAGGAAGCTGTTTGGTCCTCATTGGCTCAGGGGATTCCTGAAGTAGCAGACAGGTACCGGCTGGCCTGCAGTTGCAGAAGTGGGAGGAGTTCAGAGAGGTTATATTGATGCAGATATTTGGATCATCTGGATTGAGCTCAGAGTCGAGCCACTGTTCCTTCATGTCGAAAGGAGCCAGTTGAGGCGGTTTGGACATCTCATTTGGATGTCTCTGGGGAGGCTTACTTTGTACATTTTCTGAGCGTGTCCATCTGGGAGGCGACCCCCAGGCAGACTGGGCAGACCTGTCTTGGGATCCCCCAGAAAGACGGGGAAAGTGTTGCCACAGGGAGGGATGTCTAGAATGACCTGACACCAGATAAGTGGAAGAAAATGGATGGATGGATGGATGGATGGATGGATGGATGGATGGATGGATGGATGGATTCACTGAAGTTTGTGAAGCGGCTGGAGTGAAGAGGACAAATGGTTGTGATTAAGCACTACATAGATACAACTGAATTAAAATAAATTAACAAGTTAACAACATGGTAACAACACATTAGCATAGCATGATAACAGACTGACAACACATAAACAGCTCATTGACAACACATTTGTAGTGTTTGATATATAACTTCAAAGGACGACCTGGTGTACGAGCAGCAGCAAGTCAGTCATTTATTTAGTGAATAGCCTTCTCCAACACAGTGATACTGAAAATTAAATCTTTCATCCACATCTGGTAGCCTTTTACAATAAAAAAACAGTAACAATATGACGATACACTACAGCATTAACAACATATGATTTCATGTCTGTAGTCCAGTTAGAATAGATGATAAATACAACATAGTAATGTCTTTGGAAAACTACATGATTTTTTATTTTTGCTTTGTAACTTAATTTAAAGCTACAACCACCAGGGTGCACACTAGACTGTACTTTTGTAGTCTTCTATACTTTTCACTCCTGATGAAATAGTTCAACAATTACTGAGAGGTTGATCAGAATATCTAAGTTTAACTGTGTGCTTGGGATTGGAAACCTTGTTATTATGCTGAAATGCGCCATCCCAATAACTAACTGAAGTATGCTGAGACTCAAATCTAAATGTGTAATTAAAATCCCAAACCTTACTCTTAAATTTTCTGCACTGAAATTGTCATATCCTCTTGCTCAATTTGACAGTATAACGGAGAAATATTTACATATGTTCAGTATACTCCACATATTTATTGGAAATCATCTTTTACCAAATCATAAGTATATTAAATGATCAACTGTTTACAAAAAGTGCAAAACCTGATTTGGGCAAGGGGAAACCAAAGAAAATTCAAGAATTCACTAAGGGATTGAATGTCTTTATTTGGTGGACCTCCAGAAAGTTCATATGCTCACTTTTTATTTTTAGCATGCTTCTGCTGCAGTCTGTATTCACAAAAAGCGTTAAATTGGCAACAGAGCTTTTAACTCACAAAATTTAGCTTTATTAAACATCATGTCTTTGTGTCTACCAAGAAATAAACTCAGCCTCTCTTAATCAAAACTCAGACATAGCACAAGATACAATTTTAAGGCTTTAATGCATAATAAACATTTGCTTCATGTTTGCTAAAAATAATAAACTAAAACGTACAGGATGTCTGTGATCAACAACATACATGAGCCAGGAAAAAATATTAGGAACACTGAACACAGCCTAATACATCAGCATCAACCACTCCAACCTAAAAAAAAAAGAAGAAAACATTATCAATTTTCTCCCAATGTCCACAAAAACTTAAATTGGATGAGCCTTGTAAAAGGACTTTGTGGTCGAGCTGCTGAACTGGAATAGGTTCCAGATGGATTCCTAATTGAGTGTTTGGTATATTCCCATTATTTTTTGCCAAATGCTTTTCTAAAAACACCATTTTTTTAAATCTTATTTTACTATTGCTATTGTCAACATTAAAATATTCTGTTTTCACTGATTGAAAGAGTCAAACTGGAAGCCAAATAGAGACAAATATTGCCCTTTTGTGAAATACCGTGAACAGATATCACACTGAATAAGACTGATACCACTGATTTGTGGTTGCTCACAAAAATGAGGAAACGAAACTTGGATTCTAAATTACAAGTTCATAAGACCTTCCTGTTTTGTACTTTGCTTAAATGTTCTCTTTACATGTTCTCTATACATATTAACCTAAATAATATTAAGTATGATGTAACAAGTATCTTTATTGATTGAATTTGTTCTATTCTTATTCTAAAATCCTTCTACATTTCTTGCATTTCTTCCTGCTCCACTTCACCTTATGAGAACTGTCTATATATATATTGTTTGTCATCATTGGCACCAGCAACTAGTTCCACAGGACCAACAAGAGTAGGTCATCATACTGAGCCAAGAGACTGACAGACTGACAACTGATAGGCTGTATTCTGTCATTTGGCAATGTTCATCATGAAGGTGCCGCAGCCTTAATGAAAAATGTATAATCTCTGAGTCACGTCACTTGACTTCATTCTGTTCAAATATATAAAGGCCACAACAGATGTGAGCTCTCATATACGTAGAAAGTTTGCAGATTCACAGATGCAAAGGGAGCTCAACTGAAAACACAGAAATAGTTTAGAAACATCTACGCCAATTACACGGGGATAAGTTAATAACTCTTTATCTTGTAACTTTCATTTTGGGTGAGTACAATTGTGGACAAACAAACACTATCTATGTATAGTGTTTGTTTCTGATTGGTGTTTGCTATTTAATATGCCGACACTATCGTTCAAAAGTTTGGGGTCACTTAAAAATGTCCTTATTGTTGAAAGAAAAATATTTTTTATTTTCAGTGAAGATAACATTAAATGAAATCCAGTCTAGACATTGTTAATGTGGTAAATGATTATTGTAGCTGGCAACGACTGATTTTTACTGCAATCTCTCCATAGCGGTACAGAGGAACATTTCCAGCAACCATCACTCCTGTGTTCTAATGCTACATTGTGTTAGCTAATGGTGTTGAAAGGCTCATTGATGATTAAAAACCCTTGTGCAATTATGTTGACACATGAATAAATGTGTGAGTTTTCATGGAAAGCATGAAATTTTCTGGGTGACCCCAAACTTTTGAACAGTAGTCTATATATTTTAATACCTTCTGTAATGATACTGAAAAATCTTCATGCATTACTATTTCACTATGAAATATAATAAGTTCAACATTTGTTTTGCAACATATTCTGTGAAATTCTGCTTCAGTGATTTCTTGTGAACTGCAATTCTATTTTATTTCTCTTAATTTTTTGCTTGCATCTCTGTTACTAATAGCATTTCTTTTCATTGGTACTATACAAATTTCACTGCATACTCTTGCCATTATTTAGTAGTTGCTTTTAGATAACAATAAAATAGGAAAGACTATATAAGAAGCTAACGAATTATTGGTTGTACGTCAGGACATGTCTTCCATGTTGGGATTGGGGAAAAGGTTAGCTTGTAAAACCTCTGCACTAATACAGATTTCATGATGTCCTCATGATATACACTATTGTTCAAAAGTTTGGGATCACTTAGAAATGTCCTTATTTTTTAAAGAAAAGCATATTTTCAATGAAGACAACATTAAATTCATCAAAAATACAGTCTAGACATTGTTAATGTGGTAAATGAAAATTCTATCTGGAAATGGCTGATTTTTAATGGAATATCTCCATAGGGGTACAGAGGAACATTTCCAGCAACCATCACTCCTGTGTTCTAATGCTACATTGTGTAAGCTAATGGTGTTGAAAGGCTAATTGATGATTAGAAAAGCCTTGTGCAGTTATGCTAGCACATGGATAAAAGTCTGAGTTTCCATGGAAAACATGAAATTTTCAGGATGACCTCAAACTTTTGAAAGGTAGTACAGGAAGAATCCATATTTTCAAAAATTCCTTTCTGTTTATTAAGATCACTCAATTTATATTTTCCCAGAAGGCGTCATGAAAAGAAATGTAAACTTGAAAAGAAACTGCTTTCACAAGAGTGAAAATTTCATTTCTGTCACAGTGGTGTCAAAGTACAACTTTTCAGTAAAAGGCTTGATGGAGTTTCGGTGTATTGAATGGTATTAACAATAGAATAATCATTACAAGTAAGGGGACTGTCTTCACATTGTGATGAGTTATAGAAGCTGACTTCATGACTAAATCCTATTGATCAGATACATTTCTGTGTACTTTTTGGAAATAAGTACAAGATTAAACAAAGAAATTGAACAATTTGCATTAACTTTTAAATGCTGGACTATTATCTATTTTGTTTCTTCAATACATTGTAGACTCTCAGAGATTCCAACAATAACATGATAAAGAAACAGAAATGCTTCTCGTGACTCACATGTAAAAGCCTATGAAAGTTATTTACATGACTGAGGACTCCTTGGCTTAACAGATTCAACGGAAGACAGGATGGAGTTTGGACTGATGATATCAATTTCCCTGTTGCTAACAGGTGAGCTGAATGATCATGAATGATTGCCTAATGACTGTCTTGAATAAACACAAGACAGACCATTCATAACCTGCAGGGTTCTCGCCAGTGCATTTCAGCGTAACGGGCCGTTACGCTGTCAGTTTAAAAGATTTCCCTGTGATTAGGGCCGCTAAGCTGCCTTTCAAGTTGTGGTATTGTGCTTTGAGCACATTTGCTTGTGTAATATTTCCATATTTATGTGAGAAAACTTCTTTATTGGGGCAGCTGGTGCTGTGAAAGAGAGTTATTTTGACAGATAACGCCATGTGCGTTTATTTTTATCGACTGGGTACCTATCTAGGTTAATTTATGTCTCCCCACCTCAGCCATACTTTCCTGTCGATTGACCAGTTCCCATCTAAAATTAAGAGTCGCATCCAATCTCGGGGTTACAATTAGCATGTCTTTGTTGTTTCTGTGATGCCATGTATGGTGAATAGTGACCTAAATCACGAGCATTTGGAGCATCTGCGTGACGCTCATTGGCTCACATCTGGGCTGGCCGGTCGCGAGATTTAATGAAGGCTATTGCGCATGCGCATAGTGTCGGGCCGTCCCGATCTGCCGTTACGCTGTAAAAAAATTCTGGTGAGAACCCTGACCTGTATCTTATGATTTTAACGGTTGGTACGAGGGTTTGTTGCATATCCTGGTCAAGTAAATACGGTCATGTTGACATACAGTGCCTTGTGAAAGTATTCGGCCCCCTTGAACTTTTCAACCTTTCGCCACATTTCAGGCTTCAAACATAAAGATGTAAAATTCAAATTTTTTGTCAAGAATCAACAACAAGTGGGACACAATCATGAAGTGGAACAAAATTTATTGGATATTTTAAACTTTTTTAACAAATAAAAACCTGAAAAGTGGGGCGTGCAATATTATTCGGCCCCCTTGCATTAATACTTTGTAGCGCCACCTTTTGCTGCAATTACAGCTGCAAGTCGCTTGGGGTATGTCTCTATCAGTTTTGCACATCGAGAGACTGAAATTCTTGCCCATTCTTCCTTGCAAAACAGCTCGAGCTCAGTGAGGTTGGATGGAGAGCGTTTGTGAACAGCAGTCTTCAGCTCTGCCCACAGATTCTCGATTGGATTCAGGTCTGGACTTTGACTTGGCCATTCTAACACCTGCATACGTTTATTTGTGAATCATTCCATTGTAGATTTGGCTTTATGTTTTGGATCATTGTCCTGTTGGAAGATAAATCTCCGTCCCAGTCTCAGGTCTTTTGCAGACTCCAACAGGTTTTCTTCCAGAATGGTCCTGTATTTGGCTCCATTCATCTTCCCATCAATTTTAACCATCTTCCCTGTCCCTGCTGAAGAAAAGCAGGCCCAAACCATGAGGCTGCCACCACCATGTTTGACAGTGGGGATGGTGTGTTCAGGGTGATGAGCTGTGTTGCTTTTACGCCAAACATATCGTTTTGCATTGTGGCCAAAAAGTTACATTTTGGTTTCATCTGACCAGAGCACCTTCTTACCCCATGTTGGTGTGTCTCCCAGGTGGCTTGTGGCAAACTTTAAACGAGACTTTTTATGGATATCTTTGAGAAATGGCTTTCTTCTTGCCACTCGTCCATAAAGGCCAGATTTGTACAGTGTACGACTGATTGTTGTCCTATGGACAGACTCTCCCACCTCAGCTGTAGATCTCTGCAGTTCATCCAGAGTGATCAGGGGCCTCTTGGCTGCATCTCTGATCAGTCTTCTCCTTGTTGGAGGTGAAAGTTTAGAGGGACGGCCAGGTCTTGGTAGATTTGAAGTGGTCTGATACTCCTTCCATTTCAAGATGATTGCTTGCACAGTGCTCCTTCAGACGTTTAAAGCTTGGGAAATCTTTTTGTGTCCAAATCCGGCTTTAAACTTCTCCACAACAGTATCTCGGATCTGCCTGGTGTGTTCCTTGGTCTTCATGATGCTCTCTGCACTTTAAACAGAACCCTGAGACTATCACAGAGCAGGTGCATTTATACGGAGACTTGATTACACACAGGTGGATTCTATTTATCATCATCAGTCATTTAGGACAACATTGGATCATTCAGAGATCCTCACTGAACTTCTGGAGTGAGTTTGCTGCACTGAAAGTAGAGGGGCCAAATAATATTGCACACCCCACTTTTCAGTTTTTTATTTGTTAAAAAAGTATAAAATATCCAATAAATTTCATTCCACTTCACGATTGTGTCCCAATTGTTGTTGATTCTTGGCAAAAAATTAAAATTTTATATCTTTATGTTTGAAGCCTGAAATGTGGCGAAGGGTTGAAAAGTTCAAGGGGGCCGAATACTTTCACAAGAAACTGTAAATGACTGGAAAACAGTGGGGTCAGTTTCAAGATTTCTAATTGTAGCACAAATTAGAAGCAAACACGTCTCAAATGACAAGACACGAATTGTAAAAAAAAAAGAAAGACCCGATGCAGTTGAAAAACTAACCATTGATAAATTTGCATTTTTCATGAACAATACTTGCTCACACAGCAAATACAATTGCCCAGTCAACAACCACAACTGGTCCACCAACAACATCAGCTGTCACAACAAGAAGTGCTGAAACAACATTGACGGCTGTCCCAGTGACAACAACTGGTGAAGCAACAACCACAGCTGTACCAACAACGACAACAAGTGCTCCAACAACGGCCACAAGTGCTCCAAGAACAACCACAACTGCACAGACAAGAATCACAAGTGCTCCAACAACAACCACAACTGCACCAACAACAACCACAACTGCTCCAACAAGATCCACAACTGCTCCAACTACAACCACAACTGCACCAACAACAACCACAACTGTTCCAACAACAACCACAACTGCCCCAACAACAACCACAAGTGCTCCAACAACGACCACAAGTGCTCTAACAACAACCACAACTGCACAAACAACGACCACAACTGCTCCAACTACAACCACAACTGCTCCATCAACGACCACAAGTGCTCCAACAACAACCACAACTGCATCAACAACAACGACAAGTGCTCCAACAACGACAACTGCTCCAATCACAACAACAACTGTTCCAACCACAACAACAACTGCTCCAACAACAACCACAACTGCTCCAACTACAACCACAACTGCGCCAACTACAACCACAATTGCACCAAAAACAACCACAACTGCACCAACAACAACCACAACTGCTCCATCAACGACCACAACTGCACCAACAAGATCCACAACTGCTCCATCAACGACCACAACCGCACCAACAACAACCACAACTGTTCCAACAACAGCCACCAGTGCACCAAGAACAACCACAAGTGCTCCAACAACAACCACAACGACATCAACAACAACCACAAGTGCTCCAACAATGACAACTGCTCCAATCACAACTACAACTGTTCAAACCACAACCACAACTACTCCAACAACAACCACAACTGCTCCAACTACAACCACAAGTGCTCCAACTACAACCACAACTGCACCAACAACAACCACAACTGCACCAACAACAACCACAACTGCTCCATCAACGACCACAAGTGCTCCAACAACAACCACAACTGCACAGACAACAATCACAAGTGCTCCAACAACAACCACAACTGCACCAACAACAACCACAACTGCACAGACAAGAATCACAAGTGCTCCAACAACAACCACAACTGCACCAACAACAACCACAACTGCTCCAACAAGATCCACAACTGCTCCAACTACAACCACAACTGCACCAACAACAACCACAACTGTTCCAACAACAACCACAACTGCACCAACAACAACCACAACTGCTCCAACAACATCCACAAGTGCTCTAACAACAACAACTGCTCCAACTACAACCACAACTGCTCCAACAACAACCACAACTGGCCCAACAACAACCACAAGTGCTCCAACAACGACCACAAGTGCTCCAACAACAACCACAACTGCACCAACAACGGCCAAAACTGCACCAACAACAACCACAACTGGTCTATCAACGATCACAAGTGCTCCAACAACAACCACAACTGCACCAACAACAAACACAAGTGCTCCAACAAAAACCACAACTGCAACAACAACGACCACAACTGCACCAACAACAACCACAACTGCTCCATCAACGACCACAAGTGCTCCAACAACAACCACAACTGCATCAACAACAACCACAAGTGCTCCAACGACAACTGCTCCAATCACAACTACAACTGCTCCAACCACAACCACAACTGCTCCAACAACAACCACAACTGCTCCAACAACAACCACAACTGCACCAACAACAACACCAAGTGCTCCAACAACGACCACAAGTGCACCAACGGCAACTGCTCCAATCGCAACTACAACTGTTCCAACCACAACCACAACTGCTCCAACAACAACCACAACTGCTCCAACAACAACTGCTACAACAACAACACCAGCTGCTCCAACAACGACCACAAGTGCTCCAACAACGACCAAAAGTGCTCCAAAAACAACCACAACTGCACCAACAACAACCACAAGTGCTCCAATCACAATTACAACTGTTCCACCCACAACCAAAACTGCACCAACAAGAACCACAACTGCTCTAACTACCACCACAACTGGTCCAACTACAACAACTGCTCCAAGAACAACCACAAGTGCTCCAACAACAACTGCTCCAATCACAACTACAACTGTTCCACCGACAACCACAACTGCACCAACAACAACCACAACTGCTCCAACTACAACCACAAGTGCTCTAACAATAACCACAACTGCACCAACAACAACCACAACTGTTCCAACAACGACCACAAGTGCACCAACAACAACCACAACTGTCCCAACAACAACCACTACTGCACCAACAACAACTGCACCAACAACAACCACAACTGCTCCAACAACATCCACAAGTGCTCCAACAACAACTGCTCCAACGACCACAAGTGCTCCAACAACGACAACTGCTCCAATCACAACTACAACTGTTCCAACCACAAGCACAACTGCACCAACAACTACCACAAGTATGTCAACTACAACCACAAATGTTCCAACAACAATCACAAGTGCACCAACAACATCCACAAGTGCTCCAACAACAACCACAAGTGCTCCAACAACAACCACAACTGCACCAACAACAACCACAACTGGACCAACAACAACCACAAGTGCTGCAACAACGACCACAACTGCACCAACAACAACCACAACTGCACCAGCAACAACCACAAGTGCTCCAACAACAACCACAATTGTTCCAACAACAACCACAACTGCACCAACAACAACCACAAGTGCTCCAACAATGACCACAAATGCTCCAACAACGACCACAAGTACTCCAACAACAACCACAAGTGCACCAACAACGACCACAAGTGCTCCAACAACGACCACAAGTGCTCCAACAACGACCACAACTGCATCGACAACAACCACAACTGCTCCAACAACAACAACAACTGTACCACCAACAACCACAAGTGCTCCAACAACAACCACAACTGCACCAACAACAACCACAACTGCTCCAACAACAACCACAACTGCACCAACAACAACACCAACTGCTCCAACAACAACCACAAGTGCTCCAACAACGACCACAAGTGCTCCAACAACGACCACAAATGCTCCAACAACAACCACAACTGTACCAACAACGACCACAAGTGCTCCAACAACGACCACAAGTGCTCCAACAACAACCACAACTGCACCTACAACAACCACAACTGCACCAACAACAACAACAACACCAACTCCTCCAACAATAACCACAAGTTCTCCAACAACGACCACAAGTGCTCCAACAACAACCACAACTGCACCAACAACAACCACAACTGCACCAACAACGACCACAAGTGCTCCAACAACGACCACAAGTGCTCGAACAACAACCACAACTGCATCAACAACAACCACCAGTGCAACAACAACAACCACAACTGTTCCAACAACAACCACAACTGCTCAAACAACAACCACAACTGCACCAACAACAACCATAAGTGCTCCAACAACATCCACAAGTGCTCCAACAACAACAACTGCTCCAACAATGAGAACAAGTGCTCCAACAACGGTAACTGTTCCAACCACAACCACAACTGCTACAACAACAACCACAACTGCTCCAACAACAACCACAACTGTTCCAACAACAACCACAAGTGCACCAACAACAACCACAAGAGCTCCAACGACAACTGCTCCAATCACAACTACAACTGTTCCAACCACAACCACAACTGCTCCAACAACAACCACAACTGCTCCAACAACAACCACAACTGCACCAACAACAACACCAACTGCTCCAACAACGACCACAAGTGCACCAACGGCAACTGCTCTAATCGCAACTACCACTGTTCCAACCACAACCACACCTGCTCCAACAACAACCACAACTGCTCCAACAACAACGACAACTGCACCTACAACAACCACAACTGCACCAACAACAACACCAACTCCTCCAACAATAACCACAAGTTCTCCAACAACGACCACAAGTGCTCCAACAACAACCACAACTGCACCAACAACAACCACAACTGCACCAACAACGACCACAAGTGCTCCAACAACGACCACAAGTGCTCGAACAACAACCACAACTGCATCAACAACAACCACCAGTGCAACAACAACAACCACAACTGTTCCAACAACAACCACAACTGCACCAACAACCACAACTGCACCAACAACAACCACAAGTGCTCCAACGACAACTGCTCCAATCACAACTACAACTGTTCCAACCACAACCACAACTTCTCCAACAACAACCACAACTGCTCCAACAACAACCACAACTGCACCAACAACAACACCAACTGCTCCAACAACGACCACAAGTGCACCAACGGCAACTGCTCCAATCGCAACTACAACTGTTCCAACCACAACCACAACTGCTCCGACAACAACCACAACTGCTCCAACAACAACTGCTACAACAACAACACCAACAGCTCCAACAACGACCACAAGTGCTCCAACAACGACCACAAGTGCTCCAACAACAACCACAACTGCACCAACAACAACCACAAGTGCTCCAATCACAATTACATCTGTTCCACCCACAACCAAAACTGCACCAACAACAACCACAACTGCTCTAACTACCACCACAACTGTTCCAACTACAACAACTGCTCCAAGAACAACCACAAGTGCTCCAACAACAACAACTGCTCCAATCACAACTACAACTGTTCCACCGACAACCACAACTGCACCAACAACAACCACAACTGCACCAACAACAACCACAAGTGCTCCAACAACGACAACTGCTCCAATCACAACTACAACTGTTCCAACCACAACCACAACTGCTCCAACAACAACCACAACTGCACCAACAACAACACCAACTGCTCCAACAACGACCACAAGTGCACCAACGGCAACTGCTCTAATCGCAACTACCACTCTTCCAACCACAACCACACCTGCTCCAACAACAACCACAACTGCTCCAACAACAACCACAACTGCACCTACAACAACCACAACTGCATCAACAACAACACCAACTCCTCCAACAATAACCACAAGATCTCCAACAACGACCACAAGTGCTCCAACAACAACCACAACTGCACCAACAACAACCACAAGTGCACCAACAACGACCACAAGTGCTCCAACAACGACCACAAGTGCTCCAACAACAACCACAACTGCACCAACAACAACCACCGGTGCAACAACAACAACCACAACTGCACCAAGAACAACCACAACTGCTCAAACAACATCCACAACTGCTCCAACAACGACCACAAGTGCTCCAACAACGGCAACTGCTCCAGTCACAACTACAACTGTTCCAACCACAACCACAACTGCACCAACAACAACCACAACTGTTCCAACAACGACCACAAGTGCACCAACAACAACCACAACTGTCCCAACAACAACCACTACTGCACCAACAACAACTGCACCAACAACAACCACAACTGCTCCAACAACATCCACAGGTGCTCCAACAACAACAACTGCTCCAACGACCACAAGTGCTCCAACAACGACAACTGCTCCAATCACAACTACAACTGTTCCAACCACAAGCACAACTGCACCAACAACTACCACAAGTATGTCAACTACAACCACAAATGTTCCAACAACAATCACAAGTGCACCAACAACATCCACAAGTGCTCCAACAACAACCACAAGTGCTCCAACAACAACCACAACTGCACCAACAACAACCACAACTGGACCAACAACAACCACAAGTGCTGCAACAACGACCACAACTGCATCAACAACAACCACAACTGCTCCAACAACAACAACAACTGTACCACCAACAACCACAAGTGCTCCAACAACAACCACAACTGCACCAACAACAACCACAACTGCTCCAACAACAACCACAACTGCACCAACAACAACACCAACTGCTCCAACAACAACCACAAGTGCTCCAACAACGACCACAAGTGCTCCAACAACGACCACAAATGCTCCAACAACAACCACAACTGTACCAACAACGACCACAAGTGCTCCAACAACGACCACAAGTGCTCCAACAACAACCACAACTGCACCTACAACAACCACAACTGCACCAACAACAACACCAACTCCTCCAACAATAACCACAAGTTCTCCAACAACGACCACAAGTGCTCCAACAACAACCACAACTGCACCAACAACAACCACAACTGCACCAACAACGACCACAAGTGCTCCAACAACGACCACAAGTGCTCGAACAACAACCACAACTGCATCAACAACAACCACCAGTGCAACAACAACAACCACAACTGTTCCAACAACAACCACAACTGCACCAACAACCACAACTGCACCAACAACAACCACAAGTGCTCCAACGACAACTGCTCCAATGACAACTACAACTGTTCCAACCACAACCACAACTTCTCCAACAACAACCACAACTGCTCCAACAACAACCACAACTGCACCAACAACAACACCAACTGCTCCAACAACGACCACAAGTGCTCCAACAACAACCACAACTGCACGAACAACAACCACAACTGCTCAAACAACAACCACAACTGCACCAACAACAACCATAAGTGCTACAACAACATCCACAAGTGCTCCAACAACAACAACTGCTCCAACAATGACAACAAGTGCTCCAACAACGGTAACTGCTCCATTCGCAACTACAACTGTTCCAACCACAACCACAACTGTTCCAACAACAACCACAAGTGCACCAACAACAACCACAAGTGCTCCAACGGCAACTGCTCCAATCGCAACTACAACTGTTCCAACCACAACCACAACTGCTCCGACAACAACCACAACTGCTCCAACAACAACTGCTACAACAACAACACCAACTGCTCCAACAACGACCACAAGTGCTCCAACAACGACCACAAGTGCTCCAACAACAACCACAACTGCACCAACAACAACCACAAGTGCTCCAATCACAATTACAACTGTTCCACCCACAACCAAAACTGCACCAACAACAACCACAACTGCTCTAACTACCACCACAACTGTTCCAACTACAACAACTGCTCCAAGAACAACCACAAGTGCTCCAACAACAACAACTGCTACAATCACAACTACAACTGTTCCACCGACAACCACAACTGCACCAACAACAACCACAACTGCACCAACAACAACCACAACTGCTCCAACTACAACCACAAGTGCTCTAACAACAACCACAACTGCACCAACAACAACTACTGTTCCAACAACAACCACAAGTGCACCAACAACAACCACAACTGTCCCAACAACAACCACAACTGCACCAACAACAACTGCACCAACAACAACCACAACTGCTCCAACAACATCCACAAGTGCTCCAACAACGACAACTGCTCCAATCACAACTACAACTGTTCCAACCACAACCACAACTGCACCAACAACTAAAACAAGTGCGTCAACTACAACCACAAATGTTCCAACAACAACCACAGGTTCACCAACAACATCCACAAGTGCTCCAACAACAACCACAAGTGCTCCAACAACAACCACAACTGCACCAACAACAACCACAACTGGACCAACAACAACCACAAGTGCTGCAACAACGACCACAACTGCACCAACAACAACCACAACTGCACCAACAACAACCACAAGTGCTCCAACAACAACCACAATTGTTCCAACAACAACCACAAATGCACCAACAACAACCACAAGTGCTCCAACAATGACCACAAGTGTTCCAACAACGACCACAAGTACTCCAACAACGACCACAAGTGCACCAACAACGACCACAAGTGCTCCAACAACGACCACAAGTGCTCCAACAACGACCACAACTGTACCACCAACAACCACAAGTGCTCCAACAACAACCACAACTGCACCAACAACAACCACAACTGCTCGAACAACAACCACAACTGCTCCAACAACAACACCAACTGCTCCAACAACAACCACAAGTGCTCCAAAAACGACCACAAGTGCTCCAACAACGACCACAAGTGCTCCAACAACAACCAGAACTGTAACAACAACGACCACAAGTTCTCCAACAATGACCACAAGTGCTCCAACAACAACCACAACTGCACCAACAACAACCACAACTGCTCAAACAACAACCACAACTGCACCAACAACAACCATAAGTGCTCCAACAACATCCACAAGTGCTCCAACAACAACAACTGCTCCAACAATGACAACAAGTGCTCCAACAACGGTAACTGCTCCATTCGCAACCACAACTGTTCCAACCACAACCACAACTGTTCCAACAACAACCACAAGTGCACCAATAACAACCACAAGTGCTCCAACGACAACTGCTCCAATCACAACTATAACTGTTCCAACCACAACCACAACTGCTCCAACAACAACCACAACTGCTCCAACAACAACCACAACTGCACCAACAACAACACCAACTGCTCCAACAACGACCACAAGTGCACCAACGGCAACTGCTCTAATCGCAACTACCACTGTTCCAACCACAACCACACCTGCTCCAACAACAACCACAACTGCTCGAACAACAACCACAACTGTACCTACAACAACCACAACTGCTCCAACAACAACACCAACTGCTCCAACAACAACCACAAGTGCACCAACAACAACCACAAGTGCTCCAACGACAACTGCTCCAATCACAACTACAACTGTTCCAACCACAACCACAACTGCTCCAACAACAACCACAACTGCACGAACAACAACACCAACTGCTCAAAAAACAAAGACCACAAGTGCACCAACAGCAACTGCTCTAATCGCAACTACCACTCTTCCAACCACAACCACACCTGCTCCAACAACAACCACAACTGCACCTACAACAACCACAACTGCATCAACAACAACACCAACTCCTCCAACAATAACCACAAGATCTCCAACAACGACCACAAGTGCTCCAACAACAACCACAACTGCACCAACAACAACCACAAGTGCACCAACAACGACCACAAGTGCTCCAACAAGGACCACAAGTGCTCCAACAACAACCACAACTGCACCAACAACAACCACCGGTGCAACAACAACAACCACAACTGCACTAAGAACAACCACAACTGCTCCAACAACATCCACAACTGCTCCAACAACGACCACAAGTGCTCCAACAACGGCAACTGCTCCAGTCACAACTACAACTGTTCCAATCACAACCACAACTGCACCAACAACAACCACAACTGCTCAAACAACAACCACAACTGCACCAACAACAACCATAAGTTCTCCAACAACAACCACAACTGCTCAAACAACATCCACAACTGCTCCAACAACGACCACAAGTGCTCCAACAACGGCAACTGCTCCAGTCACAACTACAACTGTTCCAACCACAACCACAACTGCACCAACAAAAACCACAACTGCTCAAACAACAACCACAACTGCACCAACAACAACCATAAGTGCTCCAACAACATCCACAAGTGCTCCAACAACAACTGCTCCAACAATGACAACAAGTGCTCCAACAACGGCAACTGCACCAACAACAACCACAACTGCACCAACAACAACCACAAGTGCTCCAACAACAACCACAAGTGCTCCAACAACAACCACAATTGTTCCAACAACAACCACAACTGCACCAACAACAACCACAAGTGCTCCAACAATGACCACAAGTGCTCCAACAACGACCACAAGTACTCCAACAACAACCACAAGTGCACCAACAACGACCACAAGTGCTCCAACAACGACCACAAGTGCTCCAACAACGACCACAACTGCATCAATAACAACCACAACTGCTCCAACAACAACCACAACTGTACCACCAACAACCACAAGTGCTCCAACAACAACCACAACTGCACCAACAACAACCACAACTGTTCCAACAACAACACCAACTGCTCCAACAACAACCACAAGTGCTCCAACAACAACCACAAGTGCTCCAACAACGACCACAAGTGCTCCAACAACAACCACAACTGCACCAACAACAACCACAACTGCTCAAACAACAACCACAACTGCACCAACAACAACCATAAGTGCTCCAACAACATCCACAAGTGCTCCAACAACAACAACTGCTCCAACAATGACAACAAGTGCTCCAACAACGGTAACTGCTCCATTCGCAACTACAACTGTTCCAACCACAACCACAACTGTTCCAACAACAACCACAAGTGCACCAACAACAACCACAAGTGCTCCAACGACAACTGCTCCAATCCCAACTACAACTATTCCAACCACAACCACAACTGCTCCAACAACAACCACAACTGCACCAACAACAACACCAACTGCTCCAACAACGACCACAAGTGCACCAACGGCAACTGCTCTAATCGCAACTACCACTGTTCCAACCACAACCACACCTGCTCCAACAACAACCACAACTGCTCCAACAACAACCACAACTGCACCTACAACAACCACAACTGCATCAACAACAACACCAACTCCTCCAACAATAACCACAAGATCTCCAACAACGACCACAAGTGCTCCAACATCAACCACTCCTTCACCAACAACAACCACAAGTGCACCAACAACGACCACAAGTGCTCAAACAACGACCACAAGTTCTCCAACAACAACCACAACTGCACCAACAACAACCACCAGTGCAACAACAACAACCACAACTGCACCAAGAACAACCACAACTGCTCCAACAACATCCAAAACTGTTCCAACAACGACCACAAGTGCTCCAACAACGGCAACTGCTCCAGTCACAACTACAACTGTTCCAACCACAACCACAACTGCACCAACAACAACCACAACTGCTCAAACAACAACCACAACTGCACCAACAACAACCATAAGTGCTCCAACAACAACCACAACTGCTCCAACAACATCCACAACTGCTCCAACAACGACCACAAGTGCTCCAACAACGGCAACTGCTCCAGTCACAACTACAACTGTTCCAACCACAACCACAACTGCACCAACAACAACCACAACTGCTCAAACAACAACCACAACTGCACCAACAACAACCATAAGTGCTCCAACAACATCCACAAGTGCTCCAACAACAACAACTGCTCCAACAATGACAACAAGTGCTCCAACAACGGCAACTGCACCAACAACAACCACAACTGCACATACAACAACCACAAGTGCTCCAACAACAACCACAAGTGCTCCAACAACAACCACAACTGCACCAACAACAACCACCAGTGTAACAACAACAACCACAACTGCACCAAGAACAACCACAACTGCTCCAACAACATCCACAACTGCTCCAACAACGACCACAAGTGCTCCAACAACGGCAACTGCTCCAGTCACAACTACAACTGTTCCAACCACAACCACAACTGCACCAACAACAACCACAACTGCTCAAACAAAAACCACAACTGCACCAACAACAACCATAAGTGCTCCAACAACAACCACAACTGCTCCAACAACATCCACAACTGCTCCAACAACGACCACAAGTGCTCCAACAACGGCAACTGCTCCAGTCACAACTACAACTGTTCCAACCACAACCACAACTGCACCAACAACAACCACAACTGCTCAAACAACAACCACAACTGCACCAACAACAACCATAAGTGCTCCAACAACATCCACAAGTGCTCCAACAACAACAACTGCTCCAACAATGACAACAAGTGCTCCAACAACGGCAACTGCACCAACAACAACCACAACTGCACATACAACAACCACAAGTGCTCCAACAACAACCACAAGTGCTCCAACAACAACCACAATTGTTCCAACAACAACCACAAGTGCACCAACAACAACCACAAGTGCTCCAACAATGACCACAAGTGCTCCAACAACGACCACAAGTACTCCAACAACAACCACAAGTGCACCAACAACGACCACAAGTGCTCCAACAACGACCACAAGTGCTTCAACAACGACCACAACTGCATCAACAACAACCACAACTGCTCCAACAACAACCACAACTGTACCACCAACAACCACAAGTGCTCCAACAACAACCACAACTGCACCAAGAACAACCACAACTGCTCCAACAACAACCACAACTGCACCAACAACAACACCAACTGCTCCAACAACAACCACAACTGTACCACCAACAACCACAAGTGCTCCAACAACAACCACAAGTGCTCCAACAACGACCACAAGTGCTCCAACAACAACCACAACTGTAGCAACAATGACCACAAGTGCTCCAACAACGACCACAAGTGCTCCAACAACAACCACAACTGTACCACCAACAACCACAAGTGCTCCAACAACAACCACAACTGCACCAACAACAACCACAACTGCTCCAACAACAACCACAACTGCTCCAACAACAACACCAACTGCTCCAACAACAACCACAAGTGCTCCAACAACGACCACAAGTGCTCCAACAACGACCACAAGTGCTCCAACAACAACCACAACTGTACCAACAACGACCACAAGTTCTCCAACAATGACCACAAGTGCTCCAACAACAACCACAACTGCACCAACAACAACCACAACTGCTCAAACAACAACCACAACTGCACCAACAACAACCATAAGTGCTCCAACAACATCCACAAGTGCTCCAACAACAACAACTGCTCCAACAATGACAACAAGTGCTCCAACAACGGTAAGTGCTCCATTCGCAACTACAACTGTTCCAACCACAACCACAACTGTTCCAACAACAACCACAAGTGCACCAACAACAACCAAAAGTGCTCCAACGACAACTGCTCCAATCACAACTACAACTGTTCCAACCACAACCACAACTGCTCCAACAACAACCACAACTGCTCCAACAACAACCACAACTGCACCAACAACAACACCAACTGCTCCAACAACGACCACAAGTGCACCAACGGCAACTGCTCTAATCGCAACTACCACTGTTCCAACCTCAACCACACCTGCTCCAACAACAACCACAACTGCTCCAACAACAACCACAACTGCACCTACAACAACCACAACTGCACCAACAACAACACCAACTCCTCCAACAATAACCACAAGATCTCCAACAACGACCACAAGTGCTCCAACAACAACCACAACTGCACCAACAACAACCACAAGTGCACCAACAACGACCACAAGTGCTCCAACAACGACCACAAGTGCTCCAACAACGACCACAAGTGCTCCAACAACAACCACAACTGCACCAACAACAACCACCGGTGCAACAACAACAACCACAACTGTACCAAGAACAACCACAACTGCTCCAACAACATCCACAACTGCTCCAACAACGACCACAAGTGCTCCAACAACGGCAACTGCTCCAGTCACAACTACAACTGTTCCAACCACAACCACAACTGCACAAACAACAACCACAACTGCTCAAACAACAACCACAACTGCAACAACAACAACCATAAGTGCTCCAACAACAACCACAACTGCTCCAACAACATCCACAACTGCTCAAACAACGACCACAAGTGCTCCAACAACGGCAACTGCTCCAGTCACAACTACAACTGTTCCAACCACAACCACAACTGCACCAACAACAACCACAACTGCTCAAACAACAACCACAACTGCACCAACAACAACCATAAGTGCTCCAACAACATCCACAAGTGCTCCAACAACAACAACTGCTCCAACAATGACAACAAGTGCTCCAACAACGGCAACTGCACCAACAACAACCACAACTGCACCAACAACAACCACAAGTGCTCCAACAACAACCACAAGTGCTCAAACAACAACCACAATTGTTCCAACAACAACCACAACTGCACCAACAACAACCACAAGTGCTCCAACAATGACCACAAGTGCTCCAACAACGACCACAAGTACTCCAACAACAACCACAAGTGCACCAACAACGACCACAAGTGCTCCAACAACGACCACAAGTGCTTCAACAACGACCACAACTGCATCAACAACAACCACAACTGCTCCAACAACAACCAGAACTGTACCACCAACAACCACAAGTGCTCCAACAACAACCACAACTGCTCCAACAACAACCACAACTGCACCAACAACAACACCAACTGCTCCAACAACAACCACAACTGTAGCAACAATGACCACAAGTGCTCCAACAACGACCACAAGTGCTCCAACAACAACCACAACTGTGACAACAACAACCACAACTGCTCAAACAACAACCACAACTGCACCAACAACAACCATAAGTGCTCCAACAACATCCACAAGTGTTCCAACAACAACAACTGCTCCAACAATGACAACAAGTGCTCCAACAACGGCAACTGCTCCAATCGCAACTACAACTGTTCCAACCACAACTGTTCCAACAACAACCACAACTGCTCCAACAACAACCACAACTGTTCCAACAACAAGCACAAGTGCACCAACAACAACCACAACTGCTCCAACGACAACTGCTCCAATCACAACTACAACTGTTCCAACCACAACCACAACTGCTCCAACAACAACCACAACTGCTCCAACAACAACCACAACTGCACCAACAACAACACCAACTGCTCCAACAATGACCACAAGTGCACCAACGGCAACTGCTCCAATCGCAACTACCACTGTTCCAACCACAACCACACCTGCTCCAACAACAACCACAACTGCTCCAACAACAACCACAACTGCACCTACAACAACCACAACTGCACCAACAACACCAACTGCTCCAACAACGACCACAACTACTCCAACTACAACCACAAGTGCTCTAACAACAACCACAACTGCACCAACAAGAACCACAACTGTTCCAACAACAACCACAAGTGAACCAACAACAACCACAACTGTCCCAACAACAACCACAACTGCACCAACAACAACTGCACCAACAACAACCACAACTGCTCCAACAACATCCACAAGTGCTCCAACAACGACAACTGCTCCAATCAAAACTACAACTGTTCCAACCACAACCACAACTGCACCAACAACTACCACAAGTGCGTCAACTGCAACCACAAATGTTCCAACAACAACCACAAGTTCACCAACAACATCCACAAGTGCTCCAACAACAACCACAAGTGCTCCAACAACAACCACAACTGCACCAACAACAACCACAACTGGACCAACAACAACCACAAGTGCTGCAACAACGACCACAACTGCTCCAACAACAACCACAACTGCACCAACAACAACCACAAGTGCTCCAACAACAACCACAAGTGCTCCAACAACAACCACAAGTGCTCCAACAACAACAACTGCTCCAATCACAACTACAACTGTTCCAACAACAACCACAACTGCACCAACAACAACCACAACTGCTCCAACTACAACCACAAGTGCTCTAACAACAACCACAACTGCACCAACAACAACCACAACTGTTCCAGCAACAACCACAAGTGCACCAACAACAACCACAACTGTCCCAACAACAACCACAACTGCACCAACAACAACTGCACCAACAACAACCACAACTGCTCCAACAACATCCACAAGTGCTCCAACAACGACAACTGCTCCAATCACAACTACAACTGTTCCAACCACAACCACAACTGCACCAACAACTACCACAAGTGCGTCAACTACAAACACAAATGTTCCAACAACAACCACAACTTCACCAACAACATCCAAAAGTGCTCCAACAACAACCACAAGTGCTCCAACAGCAACCACAACTGCACCAACAACAACCACAACTGGACCAACAACAACCACAAGTGCTGCAACAACGACCACAACTGCACCAACAACAACCACAACTGCACCAACAACAACCACAAGTGCTCCAACAACAACCACAAGTGCTCCAACAACAACCACAATTGTTCCAACAACAACCACAACTGGACCAACAACAACGACAAGTGCACCAACAACAACCACAAGTGCTCCAACAATGACCACAAGTGCTCCAACAACGACCACAAGTACTTCAACAACAACCACAAGTGCACCAACAACGACCACAAGTGCTCCAACAACGACCACAAGTGCTCCAACAACGACCACAACTGCATCAACAACAACCACAAGTGCTCCAACAACAACCACAACTGTACCACCAACAACCACAAGTGCTCCAACAACAACCACAACTGCACCAACAACAACCACAACTGCTCCAACAACAACCACAACTGCACCAACAACAACACCAACTGCTCCAACAACAACCACAAGTGCACCAACAACGACCACAAGTGCTCCAACAACGACCACAAGTGCTCCAACAACAACCACAACTGCACCAACAACAACCACCAGTGCAACAACAACAACCACAACTGCTCCAATCACAACTACAACTGTTCCAACCAAAACCACAACTGCTCCAACAACAACCACAACTGCTCCAACAACAACCACAACTGCTCCAAAAACAACCACAACTTCACCAACAACAACACCAACTGCTCCAACAATGACCACAAGTGCACCAACGGCAACTGCTCTAATCGCAACTACCACTGTTCCAACCACAACCACACCTGCTCCAACAACAACCACAACTGCTCCAACAACAACCACAACTGCACCAACAACAACCACAAGTGCTCCAATCACAATTACAACTGTTCCACCCACAACCAAAACTGCACCAACAAGAACCACAACTGCTCTAACTACCACCACAACTGTTCCAAATACAACAACTGCTCCAAGAACAACCACAAGTGCTCCAACAACAACAACTGCTCCAATCACAACTACAACTGTTCCACCGACAACCACAACTGCACCAACAACAACCACAACTGCTCCAACTACAACCACAAGTGCTCTAACAACAACCAGAACTGCACCAACAACAACCACAACTGTTCCAACAACAACCACAAGTGCACCAACAACAACCACAACTGTCCCAACAACAACCACAACTGCACCAACAACAACTGCACCAACAACAACCACAACTGCTCCAACAACATCCACAAGTGCTCCAACAACAACAACTGTTCCAACGACAACAAGTGCTCCAACAACGACAACTGCTCCAATCACAACTACAACTGTTCCAACCACAACCACAACTGCACCAACAACTACCACAAGTATGTCAACTACAACCACAAATGTTCGAACAACAATCACAAGTGCACCAACAACATCCACAAGTGCTCCAACAACAACCACAAGTGCTCCAACAACAACACCAACTGCTCCAACAACAACCACAAGTGCTCCAACAACGACCACAAGTGCTCCAACAACGACCACAAGTGCTCCAACAACAACCACAAGTGCACCAACAACAACCACAACTGTCCCAACAACAACCACAACTGCACCAACAACTGCACCAACAACAACCACAACTGGACCAACAACAACCACAAGTGCTGCAACAACGACCACAACTGCACCAACAACAACCACAACTGCACCAGCAACAACCACAAGTGCTCCAACAACAACCACAATTGTTCCAACAACAACCACAACTGCACCAACAACAACCACAAGTGCTCCAACAATGACCACAAGTGCTCCAACAACGACCACAAGTACTCCAACAACAACCACAAGTGCACCAACAACGACCACAAGTGCTCCAACAACGACCACAAGTGCTCCAACAACGACCACAACTGCATCAACAACAACCACAACTGCTCCAACCACAACCACAACTGTACCACCAACAACCACAAGTGCTCCAACAACAACCACAACTGCACCAACAACAACCACAACTGCACCAACAACAACCACAACTGCTCCAACAACAACCACAACTGCATCAACAACAACCACAACTGCTCCAACAACAACCACAACTGTACCACCAACAACCACAAGTGCTCCAACAACAACCACAAGTGCTCCAACAACAACCACAACTGCACCAACAACAACACCAACTGCTCCAACAACAACCACAAGTGCTCCAACAACGACCACAAGTGCTCCAACAACGACCACAAGTGCTCCAACAACAACCACAACTGTACCAACAACGACCACAAGTGCTCCAACAACGACCACAAGTGCTCCAACAACAACCACAACTGCACCAACAACAACCACAACTGCTCAAACAACAACCACAACTGCACCAACAACAATCATAAGTGCTCCAACAACATCCACAAGTGCTCCAACAACAACAACTGCTCCAACAATGACAACAAGTGCTGCAACAACGGTAACTGTTCCAACCACAACCACAACTGCTACAACAACAACCACAACTGCTCCAACAACAACCACAACTGTTCCAACAACAAACACAAGTGCACCAACAACAACCACAAGAGCTCCAACGACAACTGCTCCAATCACAACTACAACTGTTCCAACCACAACCACAAGTGCTCCAACAACAACCACAAGTGCACCAACAACAACCACAACTGTCCCAACAACAACCACAACTGCACCAACAACTGCACCAACAACAACCACAACTGTTCCAACAACATCCACAATTGCTCCAACAACGACAACTGCTCCAATCACAACTACAACTGTTCCAACCACAACCACAACTGCACCAACAACTACCACAAGTGCGTCAACTACAACCACAAATGTTCCAACAACAACCACAAGTTCACCAACAACATCCACAAGTGCTCCAACAACAACCACAAGTGCTCCAACAACAACCACAACTGCACCAACAACAACCACAACTGGACCAACAACAACCACAAGTGCTGCAATAACGACCACAACTGCACCAACAACAACCACAACTGCACCAACAACAACCACAAGTGCTCCAACAACAACCACAAGTGCTCCAACAACAACCACAAGTGCTCCAACAACAACAACTGCTCCAATCACAACTACAACTTTTCCACCGACAACCACAACTGCACCAACAACAACCACAACTGCTCCAACTACAACCACAAGTGCTCTAACAACAACCACAACTGCACCAACAACAACCACAACTGTTCCAACAACAACCACAAGTGCACCAACAACCACAACTGTCCCAACAACAACCACAACTGCACCAACAACAACTGCACCAACAACAACCACAACTGCTCCAACAACATCCACAAGTGCTCCAACAACGACAACTGCTGCAATCACAACTACAACTGTTCCAACCACAACCACAACTGCACCAACAACTACCACAAGTGCGTCAACTACAACCACAAATGTTCCAACAACAACCACAAGTTCACCAACAACATCCACAAGTGCTCCAACAACAACCACAAGTGCTCCAACAACAACCACAATTGCACCAACAACAACCACAACTGGACCAACAACAACCACAAGTGCTGCGACAACGACCACAACTGCACCAACAACAACCACAACTGCACCAACAACAACCACAAGTGCTCCAACAACAACCACAAGTGCTCCAACAACAACCACAATTGTTCCAACAACAACCACAACTGGACCAACAACAACCACAAGTGCTGCAACAACGACCACAACTGCACCAACAACAACCACAACTGCACCAACAACAACCACAAGTGCTCCAACAATGACCACAAGTGCTCCAACAACGACCACAAGTACTCCAACAACAACCACAAGTGCACCAACAACGACCACAAGTGCTCCAACAACGACCACAAGTGCTCCAACAACGACCACAACTGCATCAACCACAACTGCTCCAACAACAACCACAACTGTACCACCAACAACCACAACTGCTCCAACAACAACCACAACTGCACCAACAACAACCACAACTGCTCCAACAACAACCACAACTGCACCAACAACAACACCAACTGCTCCAACAACAACCACAAGTGCTCCAACAACGACCACAAGTGCTCCAACAACGACCACAAGTGCTCCAACAACAACCACAACTGTACCAACAACGACCACAAGTTCTCCAACAATGACCACAAGTGCTCCAACAACAACCACAACTGCACCAACAACAACCACAACTGCTCAAACAACAACCACAACTGCACCAACAACAACCACCAGTGCAACAACAACAACTACAACTGCACCAACAACAACCACAACTGCTCCAACAACATCCACAACTGCTCCAACAACGACCACAAGTGCTCCAACAACGGCATCTGCTCCAGTCACAACTACAACTGTTCCAACCACAACCACAAGTGCTCCAACAACAACCACAACTGCTCCAACTACAACCACAACTGCTCCAACAACGACCACAACTGCTCCAACAACCACAGCTTTTCCAATCACAACTACAACTGTTCAAACCACAACTGCACCACCATCAACCACAACTGCTCCAACAACGACCACAAGTGCTCCAACAACAACCACAACTCCTCCAACAACATCCACAACTACACCACCAACAACCACAACTGTTCCAACAACAATCACAACGGCACCAACAACAACCACAAGTTCTCCAATAATGACCACAAGTGCTCCAACGACGACAACTGCTCCAACAACATCCACAATTGCTCAAACAACAACAAATGCTCCAACAACAACCACAAGTGCTCCAACAACAACTGCTCCAATCACAACTACAACTGTTCCAAATACAACCACAAGTGCTCCAACAAGAAGCACAACTGCACCAACAACAACGACAACTGTTCCAACAACAACCACAACTGCACCCACAACAACCACAACTGTTCCAACAACAACCACAACTGCACCAACAACAAGCACAACTGCTCCAACAACAACGACGAGTGCACCAGCAACAACTACAACTGCTCCAACAACACCACGTGCTCCAACAACAACATCCACAACTGTTCCAACAACAACCACAACTGTTCCAGCAACAACCACAAGTGCTCCAACAACAACCACAACTGTTCAAACCACAACCACAACTGCACCAACGACCACAAGTCCCCCAACAACAACTACAAGTGCTCCAATAACAACGACAACTGCACCACTAACAACAGCAGCTGCTCCAACAACAAGTGCTCCAACAACGACTCCAACTGCTCCAACAACGACCACAACTGCTCCAACAACAGCTACAACTGCTCCAACAACAATCACAACTGCTCCAACAACAACCACAACTCCTCCAACAACATCCACAACTGCACCAACAACAACCACAACTGCTCAAACAACAACCACAACTGCACCAACAACAACCACCAGTGCAACAACAACAACTACAACTGCACCAACAACAACCACAACTGCTCCAACAACATCCACAACTGCTCCAACAACGACCACAAGTGCTCCAACAACGGCATCTGCTCCAGTCACAACTACAACTGTTCCAACCACAACCACAAGTGCTCCAACAACAACCACAAGTGCTCCAACAACGACCACAAGTGCTCCAACAACGACCACAACTGCATCAACCACAACTGCTCCAACAACAACCACAACTGTACCACCAACAACCACAACTGCTCCAACAACAACCACAACTGCACCAACAACAACCACAACTGCTCCAACAACAACCACAACTGCACCAACAACAACACCAACTGCTCCAACAACAACCACAAGTGCTCCAACAACGACCACAAGTGCTCCAACAACGACCACAAGTGCTCCAACAACAACCACAACTGTACCAACAACGACCACAAGTTCTCCAACAATGACCACAAGTGCTCCAACAACAACCACAACTGCACCAACAACAACCACAACTGCTCAAACAACAACCACAACTGCACCAACAACAACCACCAGTGCAACAACAACAACTACAACTGCACCAACAACAACCACAACTGCTCCAACAACATCCACAACTGCTCCAACAACGACCACAAGTGCTCCAACAACGGCATCTGCTCCAGTCACAACTACAACTGTTCCAACCACAACCACAAGTGCTCCAACAACAACCACAACTGCTCCAACTACAACCACAACTGCTCCAACAACGACCACAACTGCTCCAACAACCACAGCTTTTCCAATCACAACTACAACTGTTCAAACCACAACTGCACCACCATCAACCACAACTGCTCCAACAACGACCACAAGTGCTCCAACAACAACCACAACTCCTCCAACAACATCCACAACTACACCACCAACAACCACAACTGTTCCAACAACAATCACAACGGCACCAACAACAACCACAAGTTCTCCAATAATGACCACAAGTGCTCCAACGACGACAACTGCTCCAACAACATCCACAATTGCTCAAACAACAACAAATGCTCCAACAACAACCACAAGTGCTCCAACAACAACTGCTCCAATCACAACTACAACTGTTCCAAATACAACCACAAGTGCTCCAACAAGAAGCACAACTGCACCAACAACAACGACAACTGTTCCAACAACAACCACAACTGCACCCACAACAACCACAACTGTTCCAACAACAACCACAACTGCACCAACAACAAGCACAACTGCTCCAACAACAACGACGAGTGCACCAGCAACAACTACAACTGCTCCAACAACACCACGTGCTCCAACAACAACATCCACAACTGTTCCAACAACAACCACAACTGTTCCAGCAACAACCACAAGTGCTCCAACAACAACCACAACTGTTCAAACCACAACCACAACTGCACCAACGACCACAAGTCCCCCAACAACAACTACAAGTGCTCCAATAACAACGACAACTGCACCACTAACAACAGCAGCTGCTCCAACAACAAGTGCTCCAACAACGACTCCAACTGCTCCAACAACGACCACAACTGCTCCAACAACAGCTACAACTGCTCCAACAACAATCACAACTGCTCCAACAACAACCACAACTCCTCCAACAACATCCACAACTGCACCACCAACAACCACAACTGTTCCAACAACAGCACCAACATTAACCACAACTGCTCCAATAATGACCACAAGTCCTCCAACAACAACCACAACGGCTCCAACAACAACCACAACTGTTCCTACAACAACCACAATGGCACCAACAACAACCACAAGTGCTCCAATAATGACCACAAGTGCTCCAACTACGACAACTGCTCCAATCACAACTACAACTGTTCAACAAACAACCACAACTGCACCAACAACAACCACAACTGCACCAACAACAACCACAACTGCTCCAACAGTTCCTTCATCAACACCCACCGCTCCTCCAGGAACTACAGTTGGTCCAACAACAACAGGTGTCCCAACAACCACAACTTTTCCAACAACATCAGCAGCTGCACCAACAACAGCAGCTACAGCAACAACCACAACTGCTTTAACAACCACAACTGCACCAACAACAACCACAACGTTTCCAACAACATCCACAACTGCACCAACAACAACCACAACTGCTCCAACAACATCCACAGGTGCTCCAACAACAACCACAACTCCTACAACAACAACAACAACAACAACAGTTGCACCCTCAACAACTGCAGCTGCTGAACCGACTTATGTCGTCCGATGTGTCTTAAGTGATACCCCATTTTCAGCTGATCTCAACGACCCTTCCAGCAGCGCTTCCATGGACGTTCGAGGACGTCTTATACCCACAGTGAGTGCAATTTTAGACTCATTGCATTTTTCCTTGTTTGTCAGAATTTTTAACTAGAGCAATCATTTTATCTTGAGAAAGTTTTGTTTGATGTAATTTAAACTGTGTTTCTTCGCATCGTCTCATACGGTGACATTTTCTTTCTTTTCTTGCAGTTGCTTTTCATCTATCGTGGACGATTTGGTGTCCTCATTGTTCGCGTCTTTATTGTTCAATTCCGGTAAAAAAAAAATTACTATTTGGAAAATTGTTTTCTCATCACAGTTATGTATTAACATTATTTGACATTTGCCTCCTTTGCTTTCATGTCATCACAGTCTACTTCCAGCACGAACGAACAGAACTGAAGTAGATGTGGGGGTTGTATTCCAACGAAACACAACAACTCTCCCATCAAATGCAGTTGTTGGTCAAACCTTGGTAGACGCTGTTAGTAACACCACC
The DNA here is from genome assembly GCF_021347895.1 of Acanthochromis polyacanthus. NCBI lineage: Eukaryota > Metazoa > Chordata > Actinopteri > Pomacentridae > Acanthochromis > Acanthochromis polyacanthus. Next base: position 18,498,098 of record NC_067135.1, read on the forward strand.
AATAACTTCAACATTACAATAGATGGTACAGCAGTATCGATACAAGATTGTAAGTATTTGAAAACGCAATCACACTCAGTTTGACAAGGACATTTTTTTTTTTTTTAAATGCACATATTTATTCAATTTCTTTTTCCTTACCAGCACCCGTAACTGATAATACCACGACCACTGCACCTACAATTGCCAATGCAACAACTGCCGCACCTGTGACCACTGCACCTACAACTGCTGCCACAACAAAACACAAAATCAGCTTAAGCACTACATTCCTCCTGGTGCTGCTGTCTTGGCTTCTGACAAATCAACTGCAACATACTTGGTGATTTCAATTTGAATAATGTCTGGAATCTATCTATCTTTCTATCTGTCTATCTGTTATACTTTGCACTAGTCACCATGGTTTCTCCCCTCTATGTCTCTGGCAAACCAGTTTTATAAACATTGAGAAACCAAACTGACCTGTGAGCTCTTAGGTCATCATTCATTTATATCTTAAATTATCTATTTGTTCACTTAAGCTTCATGTATTTTTTGTTGTTAGTATAACTGCTTCATGTCAGTAGAGTGACTTCAAGATAGCTCAGCATGATTTCTGAGAGGGCTGCAAGAGGTATCAGAAGCCACAGACAATCGGCCCCTGCATTCAACTGTCATAAAAAAATTTTTACATTCTGATAGTGTCAGCCTTTGTCATGTCTGTCAATCAGCTTGTTTAGACATAAAGGGTAGGGAGTGGCCACCAGTTTATTTTGGCCAACTCTCCTGTGTTAGAGTTGATAAACCTGATGAACTGAACTGAGACATTGTTCAAAATTCTCTCATAAAACTGAAGACACTCCAGTCAGTGTGATTCACACCTACACAGGGTTTTTCTTTTCGGGCACTGAAACACGTAAAACCCTACAAAGCAGCAGAACCTAGAATACTGATGGCCTGTGCTGAGCAGCTAACAAGTGTGTACACACAGCTGTACATATTTTTAGTACCTCTTTCACAAAGGTAACAGTCCCACAACTGTTTCAGTTAATTATAAGCAACATTGCTGACTTTATTAATTGGTTCAAGTGATGACATTCTTTCATGCACACATAGGTCACTTTTGTGTTATTAGCGCTCACAGCTTCATTCAGACATACCCACCACACTGACAGTGAAAGCACAAGTATAAATGCATGCAACATTCTATTAAAGAAGCTACAAAATAATCGTCAGCCTGTATTGTTTTTTGTCAAAACCTGGATTACATCATTCTGTCTTCATCACAGTGAAGTGTTATTGTTATGGAGATTTAATTTTAAACCAATATTTGCACTGAAATGTGGGAAAGACCTTCCCCAAATCGCTTCACACAACCCGAGGGAGATTGTTTGGACATCCTACAACCTATCAAATATAGTGACTTTGCAACTTTTACAGAAATGTGACGCGTGTGTAGTAAAGTTTCAGTTGTTCTTGGATGAACTGTTACTCCGCCAAGGAACATGGCAGAGTTATGTGACAATTGATGTTGGTTTGTCTGTCTGTCTGTTAGCAACATTACTCAAAAATGGACGGATTTGGATGAAATTTTCAGAGGAGGTCAGAAATGACACAAGGACCAGGTGATTAGATTTTGGCAGAGATGCAGCTTATAGTCTGGATCCACAGATTTGTAAAAGATTTCTGTATCATTGCGAGATAGGCATGGCATCACTGTAACTATGACAACAAGTAAACACAGCTGCCTGCTGACGATCACATGATTGCAATCCTACAAATCGACCGCTGCAGACTACAAATTTTTCAAAGATTTCATCTGTCATAATTCATACAACTGAGCAGCCTTGGCGGAGTACTGTGTTCTCTGAGTGCTTTTCTTGTATTTATAATGTGACAATCACAAACCAGTCTGGACGTGACTGTTAATCAGTCTCTTAATAGACCAGGGGCCTGTTTCACGAAGCAGGTTTAGTGAAAACTCTGAGTTTGTTAACCCTGAAATGAGGGAAACTCAGAGTGTTCCGTTTCACGAAGCGAGGTAACTCTAACCAGGGAATGTGGGGTAACTCGAGCCTGTTTCACAAAGAGGGGTAACTTCAACTCTCGGTCAGTTACCGCAGTAACAGACTCTATGACTCTAACCTGCTCACCAGCAGGTTTATCTGAGAAAACCTCGAGTTTCTCTCTGTCTCTGCCCTCTTTAAGCTACACACGCTGTTTCATTTCCTCATTCATTCAGTCAGTAAGTGAGCGAGTTTTGGTGTAGAACAGCTTTTATTAACGATCCAGTGGATAAAGGAGCAGCATTACTGCACAGATAATTAAATATTCGTCGGTAGATTGTTATCAGACCGAGCATAAATGTTCTCGCATTTCCGGACAATTATCGGTTTGAGCGGTACCGTTTCGTAATCGTTTTAAGTCCATAATCTACATAAACAACCTAATCCGTCCTTACATTTACATTACCAGCCGCAGTCATGCTCTCACATCCAGCAGATATTGTGTGTTGCGCTGCGGTTCTTTGCAAATGAAAGTTTTTATATGATGTCAGAGATGCAGAGCACTACAGTAAGACAACTGTATGCAGGACAGTCAGAAAAGTTTTCCTGGCTCTGAAACAACTTTTACTCATCATTGTGGACATAAACCTGTCAGAACATCAAGAGGAGTTCCACAGGATTGCAGGTGAATGATGTAGAGATCTGTTAAATTCATTTTAAATCATATTCTGTTAATGACATTGTGCTGCAGCCTCAGACGGGGATTAGTCATTTTAATTTCTTCTAGGATTTCCCACTGTGATAGATGCACATACTTCCCCATCACAGCTCCCTCACATCATGAACAGGAAGTCCTTTCACAGCATAAATGTGCAGGTAGGCTACAGGTAGACTGACTACTGTTTCTAAATGTTAAAGACTGCATCATAGTTCAACATCTGTCATTCTCTGCACTGTCCAGATCATATGTGATGCTGCATACATCATTTCTAATGTGGAGGCCACGTGGTCTGGATCTGTTCATGACTCCAGGATTTATGGAGAGTCTAACCTGAGCAACAGACTGCAGCGTGGTCAGCAGCATAAAGATTTTCACAATAGAATTCTCTTGTCTCTGTCCTTTAATATACTCTGATGTATCCACTATACATTACAGGAGAGTTTGATGGCCTTCTGCTGGGTGACAGGGGTTACCATGCCAACCCAGGCTGATGACCTCATACCCTGACCCTGAACCAGGCCCCCAACAGAACTTCAACCGGACTCACTGCAGGACCAGGGCCTGGGTGGAGATGACCATAGGCCTGCTGAAAGAGCCTACGTCACCTCAGGGTGACCCCTGAGAGGGCCAGTGATATTACTGTGGCGTGTGTTGTTCTTCATAATATTACTATTAGAGGAGAACAACACCCTGCCCTACAAACTGAAGACCCAGATGATGAGCCCATCCACCTGCAGCTATCCAGGACAGCAGAGCAGTCAGAGACACCGTATGCAATAATCACTTTAGAGTTTAAGTCACCATCATCACCACCACAGCAAATAAAGACATGATACACATTTCATTTGGTCTTCTTTATTTCCTACTAATAAAAGAGATAGTTCAGTTCATGTTCCAGTAGTTAACATAATTCACCTGTGACCATCACCCACCTCTAACTTGTGCTCCAGTATTTCTATTTCCAGATCTGCCCTCCTAATCTGTTTTTTGGATTTTTCTCAGCAAATGCAGTTTGTAAATCTGTTTTACTGATAACTGGGAATACATAGAGGACATTCAATTATACAGTTGCACATGAATTCCACAGAATGAAGCTCTGGTGTTTCCTGAACATCCATCTCACTGTGTCAGTCTGTGCAGTGGAAGCTGAGGGACCATCCTGCTGCTGTCCAGCCATGCTCTGTTAAAAAGGATGAGAATGTGCAACACTTCAGTGTAGGCTAAATGTCACACTCTATATTCCACCTAAAATCTGAATGGGAAGAGAACTATCAGTAACATACCTCTGTATAAAACTTAAACTACCATTTGGATAAATCTTTGGAGTGTTGCCTACTTACAGTTACAAGGTCTTTTGTGGTGTGAAGGGGCCAAAAGATTAAAAAGACACAAAAGATAACTAAATAATCATATGTATGTATGTATGTATATATATATATATATATATATACATACATACATATATATATATATATGTGCATCCATGACCTTTTATTCCACCCGTTTTACAGGCATCTGCTTTCTTTCTGTTGGCTGAGCAGAAGTCTGTGTTACTTTAAGTCGGCTTAATTATTTAACAGGACATGATATGGATGCAGACATTTAGGCTATGTGTGGATAAAACAACTGCACAGTCAAACAGCCACTTAATATTTAGGCCACTTTACAATGTAAAACATGATCAACATGAAGTACCTCCATGAAATAATGCCGAGTTCTGACCTGTTTGAACAATGATTTTATATTTCATCTTAAGCTGCTGCCCCGTGCGCTTCTCCCCAGCGGGATTTCACCTAAATGAAATAACGTACTAGGCTGCCATTCAGACAGTTATTCCCTGTAATATTATTAAGATTACAAAGGACTACATTTAAACTTACGCATTGATCCGGGCAGCAGTGTTCTCTACGCCGTCTCCCTCTCTTTTGCAGCTGCAGCGGTGTTGCACTTCTTTCTAAAAACGTGTTCAAACTCACCATATGAACGCGTTAAAAACTTCCATTTCAAAAACGCAGCCTTTCGCTTCCCCGTTTCCATGGTGACTCGTCGAATCGGGGTTCCATTGATGCTGTCTTTTCAGAGTTGCGGTGCACGCGCGTAACTCCGGGTCAACTTACTCCGAGTTAATTAACCCAACTCATATCAGCCGTTGTGAAACCGAAAACTCAGAGTTTTCTATCTCAGAGTAGATCAACTCAGAGTTGCGGAAGAAACTCAGAGTTTCTTGAACCTGCTTCGTGAAACAGGCCCCAGGTCTCTAACCACAAACAGTTTCCATACTGGATATTTGCTCTTATGTTGTATTAATTTTTTAGTGTGTGTTATATAGGTTATACTTAATACTGCTATTCGGAGAGTACCAAACAGATTTTCATTGTTTTCTGTAACATGTGTAACATGGTACAGTGTCACAAGATGGTTTTAATGTTGTGGCTGATTGCATCTAATTCACGAATACATGAAACTCCTGAAAATGCACTTTTTTCTTCATCAGCCTGCTTTACTTGCCCAGCCTGCTGCTGTGTTCTCGGTGTGCTAAATAATTAAATAATTGCAACTTTGTCATGACATTTCTACACTGAGATCAGTGACTTGGTCAAAATGGTATCAAAAGGAAACTCCAACATTGTCAGTGAGTAATGTAAATATTGAGTTCTTAGTTACCAGAGCACCTTAGGTGAAAGGCCACTGATCGACTTTATAGTCGTGTCATCAGACCTGCGGCCATATGTCTTGGACACTTGGGTGAAGAGAAGAGCCGCGCTGTCAACTGATCACCATTTGATGAGTTGGATCCAATGGCAGGGAAGGCTGTCAGACAGACTTAGCGAACCCAAACATATAGTGAGGGTGAACTGGGAACATCTGGTGGAAGCCCCTGACCATGGGGAAATGGAATTGGAGTTGGCCATGTTCAAAGCCTCAGTGGCTGTCTGGAGCTGCGGCAAGAAAGTCACTGGTACCTGTTGCTTGTGGCAACCCAAAAACCTTCTGGTGGACATCAGTAGTGAAGGAGCCTGTCAGGCTGAAGAAGGAAGCTGTTCGGTCCTCATTGGCTCAGGGGATTCCTGAAGTAGCAGACAGGTACCGGCTGGCCTGCTATTGCGGAAGTGGGAGGAGTTCAGAGAGGTTATATTGATGCAGATATTTGGATCATCTGGATTGAGCTCAGAGTCGAGCCACTGTTCCTTCATGTCGAAAGGAGCCAGTTGAGGCGGTTTGGACATCTCATTTGGATGTCTCTGGGGAGGCTTCCTTTGTACATTTTCTGAGCGTGTCCATCTGGGAGGCGACCCCCAGGCAGACTGGGCAGACCTGTCTTGGGATCCCCCAGAAAGACGGGGAAAGTGTTGCCAAAGGGAGGGATGTCTAGAATGACCTGACACCAGATAAGTGGAAGAAAATGGATGGATGGATGGATGGATGGATGGATGGATGGATGGATGGATGGATTCACTGAAGTTTGTGAAGCGGCTGGAGTGAAGAGGACAAATGGTTGTGATTAAGCACTACATAGATACAACTGAATTAAAATAAATTAACAAGTTAACAACATGGTAAAAACACATTAGCATAGCATGATAACAGACTGACAACACATAAACAGCTCATTGACAACACATTTGTAGTGTTTGATATATAACTTCAAAGGACGACCTGGTGTACGAGCACCAGCAAGTCAGTCATTTATTTAGTGAATAGCCTTCTCCAACACAGTGATACTGAAAGTCAGTGGCGTCACTAGACCTATTTTAGGGGGGCTTCAGCCCCCCTAAAATATTCATAAGCCCCCCTAAATAATTTTATGTTCATTTATTTATTTTTTTAAAAAGTTGTTTTTTTGTTTGTTTTTTACAAAAAAGTGCCAAAAAGTTCCATATAATGTGACCAGCATATGAGTTTAAATACATAATCACATAACCAATCATTTTCAACTTAGATACGATCATAAATCTTAGTTTCTCTTCACTTCATAGTGGAAGGTAGAGAGTCTGAGTCGGTGCATCGTTATCCAGTCCATTCCTTCCACTTGTTCATATGGAGCATGCCCACATCACTGAAATCCAGTCCACGTTTTCCCTGCAACCTAGGCTGCTGGTACCTCCAGCATGTGTTTATAGGGAATGAGCACACAGAACGGAGGAGAGCTAGCCTAGCCGCACTAGACAACCCACGGCAACGAATTTAATTCTCTGCCAGGGTGGGTCTAGTTACCCTCCATAAGGCTCGAGGCTGGATACTCCTAAAACTGGCCGGACAAATCACCATGAAGTGTAGAGTCAGAAGGCGGGCGTAACTAAGTGACGACAAAGGCGCGACGATTCTGACAGAAACAACCGGTGAAAAAAAAAACTGTTATCTTTCGACGTCATCTATCAAAGACGTATTTGGACTTATGCAGACGGGATATGGCAAATCCTTAATATACCAGTTGGCTCCGCGGCTCCGCTGGTTGGGAAGCTAATGGGACTTAGCCACAATCCGCCGGTGCTCCAGGAACTCCGTCAGCCTATTTGTTGCGTTGATTGGTTGTATACCTACCCAACTGCTGCAGAGTGATTTGATAGACAACCTTTTAGCCCGCCTCCCTCCCTGTCGAGCTTCCCTAGAGCCTTGTGCCGTCAGAAACATGGGTATAGCGTGGCTAGGCTAGAGGAGAGCAGCATTAGGAGAAGAACGTGAACAAGAATGGATATGCGAAATGTTTTCAGGAGAGTAAGTATTCATCACTGCTGATAATAACAATAAGTTAGCTCCAGCCCCCCAGCTAACAGCAGAAAGTCCCATGTAATTAATGAACCAAATGCTCCCTGTTTGACAAACAAAACCTGGCTTCATACTCTGTAGGAGAGAGTCCCTGTAAAGGAGGCAGCGTGAGACGCTGCTGTATCTCTGTGCACGTCTTACTTTTGTTGTTCTGCGGTCAAAAGTTACATTTCAGCTCTAAAAGAACGCTGCTACTTAGCTAGCTAGCTAGTTAGTCTGAAGTGCACTGTGAAGGTTCTGGTTGTTCATAGAGTTAGGTGTGCACTCTTTTTTTTTTTTTTTTTACCATATAGTATCTTTGGGGTGACTTCCTTCTGGAGCATCAGCTCCAGCATCAGATACACACAGTGAAACAGGAGCTGAGCTCATTCACGTATGATTATGTGAATAATGATGATGATAATAATAATAATAATAATAATAATAATCACTCCACCCCTATTGACCTGTAGGAGTCAGGGCAGAGGAGCAGAGAGAGTGAGAGAGGAGAAACCTCTACTGGAAAGGGGAGTCTAAAGGATTTTACAGGAGAGAGTCATTTGTGATGCAGACAGTCTTGGATTTTTATGGAACTTGATATGAATATGAAATATGAAACATTTCAGTCCAGGTGCACCATATAAGACTTATTTAATTTGAACTTTTATTTATTAGAGTAATGATTGGAAAGTGGAGATAGCCAAGAGAGATATATAAGGCAAATATACGACATAAATAAATAAATAATTTTGCTAGTTTTGGACCTAATATGACTCTGTTTTCACTGGTTGGAGTAAAGAAGACTAAGACCAGGAACACTGTGGCTCTAGAGGGAATACTCTCCTCTATTATGACTATTAAAATGGCTGGTTTGGAGCCATGCAATAAATGGGAACCCACCCCAGAGATCATCAAGGCTTCAAAAAAGCCATCAGGGAGTACAGCATGGCTCACAAAAATTCATTTTTCCCTGTTCTTTTCCTGTTCCTGTTTACAATTGTGCCATTTATTCTGAGTTGACAGTCTTTATTATTTATCTTTGGGCCTCGTTAATAAGTTATTCATTCATTTAGACCTGATTTTAGTACATGTCATCCTGCTCCTGTGAGACAGAGTTTAGTGTCTGATTGTAATTCTGTTCAGTGAATAGAGAACTTAAGTTATAAAGATGTTTTGCTTTTGCTTAAGCACTTTTTATTGTTTAGTTGCTGATGAGGTCAAATTGAAGCTGTTGTGCGTTAGAATCCTCCAAGACAAATGTTACAAGTGGTTGCTGGAGTTTTTTCAGTTATGCACATATTTATGGAAATACTGAAATGTGTTGTGCACATTCAGCCACAGAACTTTCATCCATATTTTACATGAAGAACTATTTCAATACTGCCTGCTGTTGCAGTTTTTTTTTTTTGCCTTTTTTTTTCGCTCAATGTTGTTTTTTTATTATCCCTCTATAACAAGATTTTAACAAAATGCTCATAAAATATACCAGAATGCAGGAAATAGGATCAGTAATTTACAAAATGTTCTGGGGGAGGGCCCCCAGACCCCCCATCAGCATCCTGCACAAACCAAATCTCACTCTGAGGTCTGGTCACAACTTGGCAGCTCTGACTTATTGTGTTGTGAGCAAAGTCATGGTAACTGTGGTGTAAAACATTTACACAGTAAAGTATCTCTGAATAAATCTAAATCTTAACGTGGAAAAGCAATTTCTCAGTTTTTGTTAGCTGTAAAATTAAATGTTCGCTCACATCCTGTGCATCTCCTGGGGGCTAAGCCCCCCCGTCCTTAAAACCTAGTGACGCCTCTGCGTCAGACCCACATCTATTAAGATCGTTATATATTTGAATGCGTTAAAGACTATCGACTTCAGACAATGCATCTTTGTTGCTGTTACAGTTTTCTTGCCACAGATTTACTCTGACTCCAAATAAAAAGTTTCATATTTGTGCTGCTTTTCTTGCTTGTGCTTCTTCTCACTCTTTTCAAAGCTTTATATTTATTATTGTGATCTACTCTCACACTGAACTTCTTTAACTTAGTTGCGCCACAAATTTCACAGGACAAAAGATGGGCCGTAAGACCATGGTACTGAGCCAAGAAACTGACAGATGTACAGACAGAAAAAACTTTGTTCTTTGACCTGGTTTCACTCTCTACTTTGGTTCATTTTTAGGTTACAATCTAAAGTCCATAGTCTTTAATGCATTCAAATATATAACGATCTTAATAGATGTGGGTCTGACGTAAAAGACAAAAGCACAGACAATAATGCTGAATAAATATAAAAACATGCATAACTTTTCAACTTATATCTTTTCATATTGGGTAAACTGTACTAACTGCAGTTCTAAGTTCCATATGTGTGTAAATTGTAAATCTCTTCAGTGCAAATCTCAAGAATAGATTTTGCTCAAGAAATATGAAAGGAAGCCTAAAGGATATTAGAAGCACATTCTTTGGTCAGAAAAAAGGATTTTGCTCAGATGGGTCCCAGCATATTTAGCTTGAACCTGGTCAGGACTACTCCAGTGAAAGCATAGTCCTGACAGTGAGCGCAGTGGTGGGAGTATGATGATATGGGGCTGCAAGAGTGCAAAAAGGCGTTGGGGAAATAACATTTATAAGATGGCACCATGAACATCTATAGAAAATGTTTTAAAAAGGTTCTTAGTCATCCAAGACATCCTGAGAGCTTCAATAAAAAGCAGCTCGACTTCTCTTTTATGTTCTTAAAGACATTTCACTCACACTAGGCTTCCTCAGTTCTAACTCAGACCAGTTTTTACTGAAGCTTCTAAAATGTGTACCTCACAATTATCCAGGGCACACCAAAACCAGACAAGAATTTCAAAAGAAGAAAAAGAGAAAGCTGTTACCTGGCCAAGTATGTCACTTGACCTGAATCAAACAGAACACATAGGGGTATTTTAAAGAAAAGAAAGTTGGAGCAACACTATCTCTACAGCTAGAATAACAGCAGGAAAGAGATCCTCTCTGAAGAATGGCAACATCTCTCCATAAATTTGTAAAAAAAAAAACTGGTATCCTCACATTGTGCAGGACTGGACTGTAAAAAAAAATTGAAGGTGAACAACATAAGTATTAGAAAAAAATAAAATATTTGATTCTCAGCAATATAAAGTATACTGACTTTTGTTCCATTAAGTTCCTACTGTGGGGCTGTGGTGGAATGTTTATGTCACTACTACACTCAATGAAATATTCTAAGCACTATTATACAATTGAGAAACGAAAAAAGTAATAGAGCTTCTCCCTCACTGGTCTCAAAGTCAACTACGAATGTCACATAAAGCATTAACCTAAAAAATATTGTCACCCTGCCCAATGCGCATCAAAAGCCTTTTCCAAAGTATGTACTTGTCTCTTTACCACAATAAAAAGCTGCCTTGTTTGTTCTTGCTCATCAGACAAGTAAAACCAAGCCTCACCAGAAATCAAAACAATAAAATTGTTTTTACCATTGTTTCTATGCAGATGGTTCTTTTTAAATATGATTAAGAATATCAGTGGTTCGTACAAAGGATTTTTGGCAGTCTTCTAAATATTGATATTTTTTAACACATTTAATTTGTATGAGAACAGAACATACTTAGGGTCAAGACCACACAGTGTTCACTGACAGTTATTAGAATAGAGCATTCAGTGCTAAAACTAACAAATAGCCACTTGGGAAGGTAGAAGAAAGTTGTGGTCATTTTGACGAAGCCCTCAGGACCAGTTGGAGGCTGTAAAAGAGGTTTGGATCAAAATATTAAGATTTACATTAAATTATGTATTGAATGTCGGACAGGTTTTCTTTATGTGACAGAAGTGTGTTCTTTAATTAAATTTCTCTTGCTAGTCGACATTTGTTCTTTTTTTTTTAAATCAGAAAATCTTGTTGCTGAGTTGAATGCCAACCAGAAACTGTAGGCAGTCTGACCAAAGAGCAAAATTTGGCTCATGAGTACTTTAAGATATTTGGGTTTGACAACAAACGATGAATACAAGACAGGTGATCAACATTTCAGCTTTTATTTCCAGGTATTTACGTCTGGATCTGACACACAACTTAGAAGATAGCACCTTTTGTTTGAACCCACCCATTTTTCATGTGAGCTGAAGTATTGGAACGTGTGACTGACAAGTGTGTTTTGTTGCCCTGGTGTGACCTATTACACTGATTATTCAAACAATGAATAGCACTCATTGTCTACGTTCAGTTTCAGATTTTGTTTTGCCTGTACAGACTGCATCTATAGTTCGAGGTGAACCAACATGAAAACCAGAGAGCTGTCTATGAGTGAAAAACAAGCATTTGTGAAGGTCAGAGAAATGGAAAATCAATCGGAGCCATTGCACAAACACTGGCCAAAATATATCATTATATTATTATTTATTATATAATATATTATTAAACACATAAATCTATTTTAATTTAATGAGTTCATTCAACTCATCATTTTATGTCACACTGGCTAAAAATAAGATGATAGCTGACATGATCAAAATCATACTATAACATGAAGTCAACTAGAGAAGATAAGTTGATTTGACTAAATTCCACCACAAAGTTTTACAGTGTAGTTATCAGACCTGGAGTTGAAACAATCTGTCAGTCACAACGATTAGTGATCTACAGAAATGATCAACATCTGGAAGAATTTTGAGCCAGTTAATCTTTTTAGTGTTGTCTGTGAAGGTTCTCAGTCATCCAGGTCATCTTAAGGTGAAGGGTTTAGTTCAGTCAACTGAATTTTTCTTGTGATCTTGAAGACGTTTTCCTCTCATCCGAGAGGCTTCTTCAGTTCTAAAACTCGTTTGGAGAGTCCCAGGTATTTAACCACTAGAGGTGAAGGTGGGGCTAAGGCTGATGGTATCTACTATCAGCAAGGTGACAAGAGACTAAAGAATTTTTTTCAACAACAGGTGTTGAATCTCAATGAGGTATTAATATGCTAATAGAGGGGGGCCTCATGAGAGTTACGGCCCACTGAGTAGCCTCCTGCCTATAACTCATCATCATGTGAGTCGTTAGGCTCACATGAGGAAAGGTGTGACGAGTGGTTAAATCTTCTGGGAGAGTTCTCAAGGGCAACATTGACTTTTGAAATTCGACAGACGGGCCAGACCAGATGGCTGGAGATTGTGCAAACTAATTACATGCTAAAGACCAATACTGACAAAGTAAAGAATACTCACATTCAGTTTCAGTGGGAACAGTGCTGTTGGTCTTCCTTTTTGCCAGTGCGTCAAAGTCTGGTGTCAAAGTTTCTTCAAGAAACTTCATGAACTGACGATGCTGAAGCCCTCTCCCTGGTATAAAGTTAACGAGTTTTATGATTGGCTTCACGACATGATCAAGATGCAAAACAGACTTACAGAGCGCTTCCTGATGGATTATGCAGTGTAGGAAAATCACATCCAGCTCAGGGTTTTCCTCCTTCACCTTATCCTGGATTCTTTTCAGCAGCCCGAGTTTGGCATCCATCCGTGGTGACATTGCGAGTTTACACCACAGCAGCTTCATCCTCTGGATGACTCAGACACCCTGTCCTACAGTCCTCTCCACGTGTTTCCCCTTCATGGATTCATGGTCAAAAATTCCTCCGTTGTCTCAAAATGTTCATTAATCCCTATAATAAAAATTAAAAGCTGAGCAGTGTCTTTTATGTCACTACTTTCGTCCAGTGACTCCACTTTTTCGTTCAGTGAGCTGGCTAAGCCTTGGTCAATTAGTTCAACACTGCAAGTAACTGTCCTGTGTGATAAACTAATTTTTTCAAATTTGTTTTTGCTCTCTGGACACAGACTTGCTGTCTCTACCATGCATTCTTTCAAAAACTCCCCTTCGGAGAAAGGCTTGCTAGCCTTTGCTATTTTGAATGAAGCAAATAACTTGCCTTCGTGCTTTACTCTTGAATCGTACTTTGCCGAAAAAAAATATTTTGCTGAGTGTGTAAACTGGCTGCCAGCCTCTGACCGTAGCTGTCCGTTCTTGGCTGACTGGTTGCTAGCGTAGTTAGCATGCTTCGTGAAAAAGTGCCGGCTAATATTGTATTCTTTAAAAACCGCAACGGTTTCATTGCAAATGAGACATACAGCCTTTGAACGGACTTCAGCGAAAAAATATTTAGTAGTCCACTCCTTCTGAAACACTCAACACTCACTGTCGACTTTTCTTTTCTTTAATCCATTCATTGTTACGGCAGGGCTCAATGCAGCTGCAAAGTAGAAGAAGAGAAAATAAACCAACAAAGGTTACTTGTGTCTGGAGCGCGCCATCTAGTGGTGTCAACAGAAACGACGGGTACTGCAGGGGAAGGATTGAAAAGCCCAACGGGCCGTATGTGGCCCGGGGCCGTAGTGTGCCCATGCCTGCTCTAAGGACGGCGGAAGTGACTACAATCGCATGATGAAAATATAAATAGCTTCCGCTGGACGGTGCACAACAACAAGCAATAAGACATAAAATATAAACATTAAGTAATAAAATCAAATGCACCTATATAACAAAACAATATTAAAAATGAAAACAACTGCAAAGGAGGCCAGATATATACAATATGAGAGATGGAATAAGAACCAGTAAATAGAATAATTATGTCAGGAAATTGCACATCTAGGAAATTGCACGAAAGTAGCGAAAAGTGACAATGTGCGTTCAGGTAGGCAGGCGTTCGAAGTCCAGGAGTCTGATGGACCATGGGTAGAAGATGTTCCTAAGCCTGTTTGTCCTGCATTTTGAGGATCTCAGTCTCTTCCCTGATGGCAGCAGGCTGAACAGGGTGTGTGCTGTATGCCCAGATCTTTTTTCCCCTCTGCTGATGCAGCGGGAGGTTTTGCGTGAAATTCTGCAAATTTTGGCTTTTTTCTTCTGCTTTTTTTGTGTTTTTCCAATGCACATCAAGGAAATAAACATGTATATACCAAAAAACATTTGTAATTGATTGAAGCAACTTCTTGGAGAAATGGTGTAATTTCTGGAAAAATTCCACGGGTGCCAGTGCTTTCCTTCATGACTGTATGTTGAGCAGTGTTTTTGCAGAATGTGTGTTTTTGTAGAATGTGTGTCTTTGCACTGTCCTGTCAATGTAAATCAAATGGAATGGTACTGTGGAAAAAAAGAATTTCCCCACAGGGAAGTCTAAAGTCAGCATTGTGTTCGGATTTGATGGGAACTAGACCAAAGAGCATAAAATAAACTAAAATAAATACTGTGCAGCTGATTGGTTACTAGATCCCTGAGCATTTTGTGAGGATGCTGCCAGCTTCAGTGTGGAATAAGGACAAAGCAGGCTGAGGATTTGTGCTGATGGAAGAGAAAGCAGGGATTAGTGTATTTACAGCTCCGCTCAGCCGGCGTCAGCCTCCTATTCAAAACACACAATTTCAACTGTAATTTGCATTTTACAGGTCTGCCGTTGCCCCCCCCCCGACAAATCTCAGCCTGTTCGGTTTGAGCCACTGAGGAGGATCGTTGCTGCGGTCTGGAGCTGTGACAGCGCGTCGCCGTGTCGGGCCACCAGCCATTGGGTGGGACAAGGGAACAGATGGCGCATCCAAGCCGGGCTGCAGGAGCCGTTAGTCCTGCACTGAAGATGAGTATTAATCAGTGAAATACGTCTGGCTGTTAGCTGAAAGCATCTTCTTCAGACAACCATGAGAAGAGACTAGGGTAGTGGGTGTGAGGAAGCAACGCAGATTGAGTAAAAACATAATAATTCATGCGCGACTGTTGTGGACCCACTGGCATCAACTTAATCCCTCTGGACGTGTCTGTCTCGGTGAACAATGGTTGACAACCGCTACGCCACAGCTCTGGTCATCGCCTGCGTGCTGAGCATCCTGGATCTGTCGGTGGCGGTGGGGACGCAGCACTGGTACCAGTACAGCAGCCCCACGGTGCGCGGGGAGGGCAACATCTCCGCGCGCCTTGTACGACGAGTTCAGTCGGAGAGTTCGATGAGAAGACCTACAGCGACACACTGTTCCGCCTCAACGGGACCGTGGGCCTGGTGGCTGTGTGCTGGTCCCCGCCAACGCTCCCTGGTACAAGGATCCAGGTATTATCATTACCCAACACCTGCACCCACGCAGATGGATAACTGAGGCATCACTCCATGTCCTGAAGTTTACTGTAGGGGTGACCCATGTTAGAGGCTCCTTATGTCCACTATAGTCACGTTTCCTTTGCGATTCTTTCACATTCACATAATTTACTAGTCCGAGGAAACCAAAAGAAGTATATTGATGTGACATTTTGTCTTAAAATACACTCACGTATTCCTTTGTATACACCAGATATCAGTGTATGATATTACCAGAACTGGAGGACATTTTTACATCCCACTCATCAAATTTCAAGTAATCCATGTGCAAAATACTAAAACATGTTGTTGTGTAATTTAATTGTCCTCCAAATCTAAAAAGAGTTTAAAATATTTTTTAAAATACTCGTCGACCCCCTTTTCTCTTGTCCACCCCAAAGATGACCAAATTGAATATAAACTGATGAAATTGAAATCTCATTAAATCTCTCTTGTAATTGTGGGATTTTTTTTAAATGAGCATGATATTTTAAATAATATTTATTATGCTTGGAATCTGTTTCCCACAGCAACCCTCTTAGCATAACCTTTTAGCTGGTAAAAGAAGGAAACAGTGAATCACATGATATGCTAAAATTAACATCGTCAAACAGTTTTTTTCCTAAGAATGGGTAGAGCAAAACTATGGCCTCTCTTCTGTTTTTCATATTTTCATCACATTGTCAGCCTTGATTGAATGTCTCACTTTATCTCATATTGTCAGGAAAAGATAAATTCTTGACTTTTTCCATCAGTAAGTTTGTCCTCTTGGTCTAGCTTCTACTCCTGAGAAAAGCTAACATTAGCATGAATTAGCAACCCTGTTACTGTGATTAGAGTAGGGTTAGCAAACAACAAATAAAACATGGAGTAAAAATTTTACCACTGATGTGTAAGCTGAGCCATTCAAGCCTTTGATAGTTTATTACCTATTACTGATGAATATGAAGCAGAAAATTGTAAAAGAGAAGGTTTATTTTTCAAAAATTTTGAAACCCAAATGTCCTCCGATTCTTAAATGACCCTCGTTTCCAAAGAGATTCTTTGCCTTGCTAAATCACATTCCCATAATTTTACTGGTCTGAGGAAATCAAAAGAAGGGCTTTGAAGTATACTGATGTAACATTTTGACAGTATACAATAAATCTCTGCGTCTTAAATAAAAAGAAATACATTCACAAGCCTCCTTTTTACTGTTTACACAAAGATATCCAGCTGTATGTATTAGCACACTATGGAAGGATTATCAAGAGTTTAACAAATTATAACAAAACACTTTGTATCTTGTGAAAGACCAGGAGTTTTAAGGGAAGATACAACCCATGATATGCCACTACCGGAGTTATGTGCCAATCGTCACATAACTCCTCCGCGTTCCCTTGGCGGAGTAATAACATGGACATGATGCTTAATGTGAACATCAGTGCACCACGTATTATGTTACCCACACAAAAGCTAATGCTACCTATAATTCCAGATTTTACTAACATACATCTGTCCAGAAAAAAAATCAGACAACTATGAGATGGTCAGGGTGTGAACTTTTATTTTTAAATTTAGGGATTTAAGATGGAATAACCCATTGACATCTGAAAAGTATCTGAAATAAAAGTGCATTAATTTATATGTGACTTCTAGTAAATTGTGTATGAGGTGCTTCAATAATGGTAATTGAACTGACCTCTTTCAGATGTGAAGTTGGAGTGTCGAAATTTTAATCTACCTCAGCAGTTCACTCCCCAAGTACAAAAGAACCAGGGAACCACAACAGTGGGAGGATATGCTCCGCACTTGTAAGTCCAGCCACAAGATTGTCCCTTTAAATATACACTATCATTCAAAAGTTTGGGGTCACCCAGACAATTTCATGTTTTCCATGAAAACTCACACGTTGATTCATTTGCTAACATAATTCCACAAGGGTTTTCTAATCATCAGTTAGCCTTTCAACTCCATTAGCTAGCACAATGTAGCATTAGAACACAGGAGTGATGGTTGCTGGAAATGTTCCTCTGTACAACTATGGAGATGTTCCATTAAAAATCAGACGTTTCCAGCTAGAATAATCATCGTTTCCCACATCAACAATGTATAGACAGTTTGTCTTTTAAAAAATAAGGACGTTTCTAAGTGACCTCAAACTTTTGAACGGTAATGTATATAAACTGCATTTAGCTGTAAGAAAGTTGGCAACAGAATCAGTCTCTTCTCTATGCAGTGCATTCTTTATGTGTGATTATTTCTTAATGCAATAGCCCCAGTCAGGGCACCATCCTCTACCATGCATAAGAAAGTAACAATTAAATAAAAGCCCATTTTATTGACATGCCTCTGAACATATAGCTTCTTGTGTGTATATATAGACCTGTGGAGATGCCAGTTTCTGCTTCCACTGGTGTCACTGGGCCTGGTGGTGTTGGCAGGCCTGACTGGGTTCTGTGCCTGTCTCTGTCGAAGCCTCACGCCTACTCTAGGGATAGGCGTGCTTCACCTGCTGGCTGGTAAGACTAATTCAACTGCAATACTCACAAGAATAGATTGCGTCAAATGAGTGGACATAGCCAATGTGATATCAGCCCGTCACTGCTTGATAAGAGTCAATGGTTAGCAAGGTGCATCCATAATAAAAGTTAACTGGGATTGTAGCCAGAGTTTAGCTGCATCTAATTCGGGCAAAGAATGTCTTGTCTTGTTTGTATTTTTTAAACCCATCACAGTTATCACGAGCACTGCCATTAAAATGGCCAATTCACTAAAGGAAACCACAACACTAGTAGAGCTGCTTTATTGCATGACTCAGCTCCTCAGCAACACTTGATATTGTCACTGAGGTAGATTGCTAGCTTGGAGCTTGTTGTTATTCCCCATAACACATAGACAGCATAAGGGAAGAAGAAGGCCACATTTAGTGCACGGACATTAACGGGCTTTTACCCACAGCCAATCTTTAATGAGTCAGACTCGTGGAAAAAAATGAACAACCGAATCCTCAGCATGTCTTTTAGCTCAATCAAAGCCTGAACAGGACATTTTTAGGCAACCAGAATGTAAACATTAACACATTTCACAAACTGAAAACACATTGAAACGGTCAACGTTCTTCAGACAAAATCACAGACAGCACCCAAAAACAAGTTCAGTACTGTTTAAATGAGCACAGTGCCATGGATACATATTGCTATCTATCAGTCCCACAGTGACCTGTCTATCCTGAGTGACAGGGATTTGTCAGTCACGAGGTAGCCACACCCTAAAACCCTGCTTTGTTGTTTCTGTGACTTTAAATGAGGCAATAATTTACAAAATGGGCACCATCTTGTATTGAAAAGCCTTGACAGTTACAGTTTAAACCAGTCATTAGGAAAATGTTTACGAATGTGATAAATCAAGGGAGAAATAAAAATATTTTCCTGTAGACTTTTATATGATCAAAGTTCTCTTTGCAACTCAAGGAGTCACCCACTGCTGGCCATTAGAAGTAATGCAAGTTTTAGACTTTACGTTTGAGACCTGTCAGCTTCAACCGCTTCTTTTATACAGTCTTTGCTTGAGGAATCTGCAAATCTACATCTGAAAACTAAGAGATATGTCACCGTGGCTTGAGTTTGAAATTACGCCCCAGCTATTGTTGTATTTTATCTGAGTCATAAGTTTGAATCCAAGTCTGTAAAAGTAATATGAGCAACGAAAAGCATGTTCAATAATTCAATTCCTTCAAAAAATGTTTAAAACAGAACTGTTTGGGTTCTCTTGTAAATAATCCATCAATATAATACCACGTAATAAATCAGTTAAGACCAAACAGAGATGGATCACACTGCTGTGCAAAAGAAAACCAGCTAATACACATGTAAAGACTGTTAACAACGCCATGATAAACATACATATAACAGCTAATGGGGACAGTAATTGATTGTCTGAAGCATGCTAAGAACTTTTTAAATAATTGTTTACAAAAACTCAACAGTAAATTGCAAGTCAGAAGCACAACTGTAAATATGAAATTAACAATGACTTATTTCCATTCAGCTGCATTATTTTTAGGGTCTTTTTAGGGTGTCGTGCATGCTGGCTCGTTGTCACATTGTCATCACTTAGTGGGACAGTTGAACAAAGCAGACACATTATCAGTGTTATTAGGAATATCTGCTTCACCTGCAGTAAGAAGTCAAATGAAAAATGTGCTATTACTGCAAAATATATCAGGATGATTTGTGTTGGCTGTATTAAAGAACAAAGTCTCCTGCTTATTCTGTTCCCTGCAGGCCTCTGCACTTTAGCTACAGTGTGCTGCTATCTGGCGGGGATGGATCTGCTGCACAGGGTGTCAATGCTTCCTGACAAGGTGGATGGCTCTCTGGGCTGGTCCCTTTACCTGGCTCTTATTTCCTCGCCTCTCCACATGATGGCCGCCGCCTTGCTGGTGTGGGCGGCGCGCAGTCATAGTCAGAACTACTACCGCATGACCGCCTACCGCGTGGCGTAGACTGAGGTTCAGCTCTGGATCTCAAACCCTGTTCATAATTCACACCCCTCTCTGACACCCAAGGTAGATTTTCTTAATGATCTCAGAGGAAGAAGTTGTGGGTTAATCCAATGGATTAAAATGCATATACTCTCTAATAATGACCCTATCTGCTGCATTAAAAGATTAGATTTTTATCTCGCTGGTGGTTATCGAATTGGTTTTAGAAGGTCAACCGCAAAGATTAGTATAGTATAGCATAAGTTTGGTTTATACTACCTTAACTCCAACAGCAAAGCATCAACCTTGTCACAGTTTCATGCTACATACAAATTCAGTCAAGATTCTGAATACACAGTGTACACACAGTGGCTAAATACAACTGGTGGTTAAATTGCAGTTTATTTTCAGTGTTTCTTGAGTCACTGATACGATTATACTCGCTAGGTTAACTGCGGACATTAAGCACAAGTCTTAGTTCAGCTTTGATTTGTGTCTGATGGGCTTTTCATGGTTATGCAGGCACAGTTTTCTTGTGCAATGTTTGACATTTCATGGGCTTGCTTTCAGTTTTATCTCTGTACAGCTTTTTACTTTCATACACTGCTGTTGAAAAGTTTGGGGTCACTTAGAAATGTCCTTATTTTTGAAAGACAAGCAGCCTTTTTTTCAGTGAAGATAACATTAAATGAAATAGAAATACAGTCTATGTGGTGAATGACTATTCTAGCTGGAAACAGCTGATCTTTAATGGAATATCTCCATAGGGGTACAGAGGAACATTTCCAGCAACCATCACTCCTGTGTTCTAATGCTACATTGTGTTAGCTAATGGTGTTGAAAGGCTAACTGATGATTAGAAAACCCTTGTTGCAATTATGTTAGCACATGAATAAAAGTGTGAAATTTTCAGGGTGACCCCAAACTTTTGAACGGTAGTGTGCATCATTATGGGATGTTGCTGCCTTCTTATTGTTCCCTCTACTGACAGCAGATGCATCACACTTCTACAAATTGTTGACCAGATGATGAGCCAAGTTTGTTCGTCTTGTATGTTTAGACAAAAAATGGTGGCGTGGGGTTTCACTAATCTAAAAGATGCTCCGTCCAAAAACACAGCTCCTCACAATTAGAAGAACAATCAATTAAATTGTTGAAACTACTAAAAAAAAAAAACTCAGGGAAAACTCATATTTATAAAGACAGATGTGTCTAAAATCATGGATTGATTAATGTGAATCAACATGCGTCTTGTGTAGTCTCCAACCGCTATTAAAAACAAGACACTATAGAGATCAGTAGACATATTAGCTACATGCTAACGGTTGGATTTTTCAAGTCTGATTTGCTTCTGATTGCACCCGGAATCACAGCTGGATGTGGTGACAAAACAGCCTGACTATGTTTCTGCAGCAAAGTACAAAAATGCTAAGATAATTCTGTCGACAGGGGTTTGCTTTAAGTGTTTAACTTCAACTGCTTTGAAACATTGTCAGAGAATGTTGCATTAGTGAGGTGTACAGTGAGTTAGGCAGTTACTGTGTTCATATTTCTGTTATTACAAAAGAATTAAATGTCTAGTGTTTCTTTTTTTTTTACTTAAGTAACGTATTTATTTATGGCAGTGATATGTTTCTGATTTGTTTACCCATTGTATTGTTTTCTTTGCTCTTTTCATACATATTTTTTACTATTTGGATTTTGTAGATCTTTTAAAAAAAAGTCATTTACTCAACGTAATAGTGCTAATTTAACAATTGTGTTAACCCCATACACTTTTTGTGAGTTTTGCTTATTATTTGATGTTTGCGTTTCATTTTTTTAAATTTATATTTGTTCCTTGGCTTATTTATTCATTTCTTTGTTACCACCCTTATGGGAAAAAACATACACATGAACTACTTTAACATGATTTAAGGAAAATTGTTTCCCCCTCTTTGGCATTATGAATGTACTTTAAAGGCCATATTATAATAGTCTACAAGTATATCTTTGCACTTCAAATTATTTTAAACGTATGCTCAATATTGTTGCAGTGATTGGTGGTGAATTTCTATTTTTTGACAATGTAAATGTTCAAGTATTTAAATACATTTGGAAAACAGCATCATTATGACCCAGAAACCATGTTATATGTCTGAATAAATATAGAGGAACACCGCTCCGAAGGGTTCATGAAATTAATGAATGTCTGTGAAATAATGCACTATTTGTGGTCTCATGGTAAATAAGACTGTATTTCACACATTCAGCCTTTAAATACAAGAAATCCCTGAATGCATTGTAGCATAATGTATGGCATTTGTGAATCTAAAGTGAAAACGTTGTTCTTTCTCCAGTTGTGAAAAGTTACAAACTGTACACTTGTGTGCAAGTATATGCAAGCGTACACATGCTTTCATTTCAATAAAGGTTTTCCTAAAAATTTATTTCAGAGTCACACCAGTCTCATGTCCAAACATCTTCAGTTCTCGTCCTCTGATGAATATTGCTGATGATTAGCTTGTTGCTCCTGCTCTGTCTCCACTCGGATTGAAGGAATCATCACGCGCCTCTTTCTCGCCAGGGACAGAGCAATGCCCTTCTCATAGTAAGCACATTCATTGATGAAGAAAGGATAAAGAGGTTCTTTGCCTTTATACCTCAGCGTTTCACCTGAGAACGTCTGGAACAGTGGGTCGTCAGGGTGGAGGAGGCAGAAATCTCGGTCCTGTTGGGAAAATTTGACAATTAGGTCCACTGATAATGGGCAACAACAACAGGCTTTTACAATATACACGGCCGTTTAAAAGTTTGGGGTCACTTAGAAATGTGTGTGCATGCTGTTCTTGCATGCAACTTAAAGTTTTGTACTTGTTATTTTGAAATGCACATATTTCACTTGAGGCTACAAGCACCTTCATTTATCTGACAGAAACGTTAACAAGAAAAGTAATCCACTCCACTGGACACTCAAATACAGCATGACATGAGATCATTTTCTACAATATTTTTAAAAAAAAACAAAAACTAGCCAACAAGATGAAAGATGTTCAAATAAGTTCCACTGTGACCTATTGCAACAGTAAAATACTTACACTACTGTTCAAAAGTTTGGGGTCACTTAGAAATGTCCTTTTCCCCCCCCAATGAAGACAACATTAACCCTCCTGTTGTCCTCATTTACAGGCACAAAAAATATTGTTCCCTTGTCTGAAAAAAAATCTAAAAATTCACAAAACAATTCCCCAAATTTATAAAAAATTGCAAAACCTTCGGGAAGAAAGTTCCAAAAAAATTCCTTAAAAGTTTTATTTAAAAAAAAAAAATCCTCAGATTTGGTGAGAAAAAATAAAACAAAATAATAAAATAAAAATTGTAAATATTTTCAAAAAATTTATAAAAATCTTCCGAAAAAATCCTAAAAATATCTAAAGTGATTACATGTATATCAGTAAAAGTTCTAATATTTTCTTTAATACAATTTTTTTTGACATTTTTTTCCATCAAAAAACATACAGAAATTTCCCAAAAATGTGGAAATTTTCACTGTGAAAATTTATTTTTTTCCACATTTTCAAACTTTGAAATGGGTCAATTTGACCCACAGGCCGACACCAAGCTTAAATGAATCAAAAACAGTCTAGACATTGCTAATGCTTTTAATGGAATATCTCCATAGGGGTACAGAGGAACATTTCCAGAAACCATCACTCCTGTGTTCTCATGCTACATTGTGTTAGCTAATGGTGTTGAAAGGCTAATTGATGATTAGAAAACCTTTGTGCAATTATGTTAGCATATTATAGGCACCAGCACCCCCCGCGACCCTAGTGAAGATAAAGCGGTGTATAGAAAATGGATGGATGGATGGATGGATGGATGGATGTTAGCACATGAATAAAAGTGTAAGTTTTCATGGAAAACATGCAACTGTCTGGTTGACCCCAAGCATTTGAACAGTAGCATATGTGAAGTATTACAGCAACTCTTGATTTAGTAGTCATTCTCCACTCCAGCAGTTACCCATTATCATGAGGTGATGGTGTGGTTGTAGAAATGGATTTCCTCTGCAAAGTGACTAGACTAACCCCTGAAGACATGTTGAGGAGCTCAGATATCTAGAGGGAGCTGCTCCTCTGCATCAACAAGAGACAACTGAGGTGGTTTAGATGCCTCCCGGACACTATTCTTTGGAGGATTTCTGGGAACGTCCAACTGGGAGAAGACCCCAGTGAAGACCCAGAACTTTCTGTGGGGATTGCACATCTCAGGAACACCTTGGAATCCCTCAGTTGGAACAGCAGGATTTTACGCCTGGAATGCCCTGTTATGCCTGCTTCCACCGTGACCCGATGTCAGGGAGCGACAGATAATGACTCCCAGCGTTGAGAAGCCTCCAAGGAACACTATTTAGCAAGCTGGTGAGCAAGGAAGCAAATGCACGAAATTCTATGGTATGATAAAAAGAAGCCTACATTTTCTCTTCCATTATGATATGAAAAAAACTGTATGACTAAAATCAGAATATATCCGGGCTGCACAGTGGCCTGGTGGTTAGCACTTTGGTCTTGCAGCTGGAAGATCCCCAGTTTGTTCCCCGCCTTCCCGGGATCTTTTTGCATGGAGTTTGCATGTTCTCTCTGTGCATGCATGGGTTTACTCCAGGTACTCTGGCTTCCTCCGACAGTCCAGCAACACGCTGAGGTTAACTAGTGATTCCAAATGTACTGCAGATGTGAACGTGAGTGTGATTGTTTGCCTCCATATGTTGCTCTGCGATAGACTGGTGACCTGCCCAGGGCGTCTCCTGCCTTCACCACAAGTCATCTGGGATAAACTCCAGCCCCGCCATGACTCTATTGAGGATATGTGTGTATGGATGTATAGTATAGAAAATGGATGGATAAATTATATCCACATGGGTGCCCAGATACTTCAACTGGTTGAGTGGGTGACCCATAAACAGGAGCTATAGTTCCCGACGCAGTGGCCTGGGCTTGATTCCAGTTCATGGCTCTTTGTGGTAGGTCTCTCCCCTATTCTCCTCCCTACTTTCCTGTCTGCCTCTCGACTAACCTGTCTAATAAAGCCAACAAAAGGCCATAAAATAACTGCAAAAAATAAAAAAAATAAAAGAATATATCCACAGAAAATGCAACTTTCAAGGCATCCACTGATTCTGAAAATATCAGCAACCACATTAAAACTCAGAGCTTTCTGGAAATTCAGCTTCATGATTGCCCTCTGGTATGAAGCTATTTTAGTTAAGGCTTCACCCTGTGTAACATGGTCTAGAACCTAAGACTGGATAACAAAGTAACATAAATGTTTCTAAGCAGAGGCAACATACAAGATAAACAGTGCATTTTTAACAACGGCTGATTCTATTCTTTAAGGATAAGGGCATTTGTTTTTCATAATTCAACACAGCTGGGTTCAGTCTTTAAACACTGAAGGTAGAAATACATCTCAGGCCGTACCTGGAGGTGAGGATGAATGGCTGCTGTGATGTTGTGAGTCACACTGTCTCTCGGGTAGTCGATGTGTTTAACCATGGTGAACACATCCACAAACCCTCCTCTAAATATTGCACCTGATGATAAAAGCAAAACAGCGGCTCATACGACGCAAATGGCTTTCAAGACTACTGGCATTTCTGAGCTGTGTGGCAAAACAAAAACATATTCAGTGAGTAGTCTGTACCTGAGTTAAATAAACGGACCCAATCAAGCATGTGCTGCACGCCACCCTTCATTGCTGTGTAGATGTTGGATCTGACTACACCATGGGGCTGAGGGCCGATCTCCATGGCTGCAGAAAATGGATTTAAGATCGCAAATATGTCGCATTGTCCAAAAACTCTGATCCCTTTGATAAACTGGTAAAAAATGAAGAACTTACCAAAGCCATGCTTTCCTACTGAATCAAGGGAATATGATTCTTTATTGGAGACATCAAAATGGATGAACCTCATTGGTATGTCTGGTATCTCCTTCTGAAAAAGTCAGATAGTCACTTTCTTTGTGTAACCAAACGTACAGAGTGACATCATTTTAAATGAGGATGCAAAAAAAAAAAGCACTTTTACTTGCCTGTAGGTGTCTGAATATGTGCAGGCAGATCCAGTCGCAGTCCGAGTATGTAATGAAGCACATGCCCATGTTGGCAGTGGTGTTATGGAGGTCACAGACGAGATCCACCGCCTGCCGACTGCCTTTGGGACCCAGCAAGGCGTTGAGCTCTCGCGACCTAATGATCTCGTAGGGGTCTGTGTCTGATATGGGACCGCTGGAAGGCAGAGAAAGTGGAATCTTATCACTATCAGAAGTGTGATATGGGCAACATCATCTCTCTATCAGTGCCCTAATGGGGTTTTTTTTCATTTTTTTTAATTTAACAGAACATACACCAAATACAGAATACAGAACACCCCCCACCCCCTGTACAAAGAGAACCTAGCTCAAAGCAAATACGTACAGCACTGAGCTGAAATTATTGGCACCTCTGGATTTTTACAGAAATTACACCATTTCTCCCAGAAATTGTTGCAATTACAAATGTTTTTGGTATGCATGGCTCATTTTGTGTAAAATTAGGTCAATTATGGCTTTTTTCTTTTGCTTCCTTGTGATTTTCCAATGCATATCAAGGAAATAAACACATGTATACCAACAACATTTATATTTTCTGTTAGAAATGGTGCATTTTCGTGAAAAATTCCATGGGTGCCAATAATTTCGGCCAGGACTGTAATAGTCAAAGTAATGTAAACGATAAAAACAAAAGAATAAATAGAACATAAAGTACGAGGTGGTGTAAATAATCCTGGCTTATAGAGGCCGTGTCATACCAAATTGGTATCATTTTTATCCTAAATCTGATAAAATTGTTGGCAAAGTCTCAATGTAGATCAAGCAGGGCTGCCAAATCTCCGAAAGATATTGCATTCGCTTCTCAAAGTAGAAAAAGTAATCTTTGCAAGTGAGATGGAGCTGTTTCCATTTCCATTAACCATCTAGCTACAGGGAGACATGAGTTAGACTTCCATGTCATCGCTATACACTTCCTGGCAGTGCACAAAGCTATTTCGAACACGAAAAGCACTCAGAGAGCGCCGTACTCCGCCAAGACTGCTCCATCGTATGATTTCCAATGGATAAGTCCTGATAAGTCCGCAGCGGCCGATTTGCAGGAGGATCGCGATCATGTGATCATCAACAGACAGCTGATGTAGTGTTCACTTGTTGTCATAGTTACAGTGCTGCTGTGCCGCTATCTCGCAATGATACAGAAATCTTTTACAAATCTGTGAATCCAGACTATAAGCCACATCACTACCAAAATCAATAAGGTGGTCCTTGTGTCATTTCTGACCTTCCCTGAAAATTTCATCCAAATCCTTTAATCCGTTTTTGAGTAATGTTGCTAACAGACAGACAGACAGACAGACAAACGTACGCCAGTCGCCACAAAACTCTGCTATGTTCCTTGGTGGAGAAAAAGTCTCCTTTGGGAGTTCTTAAAATGTGCTTTAATGGTTGTAAAGTTCCCCAGTAGGCAAATTTGTGGGTCCAATGGGAAGGCAAATCCTGCAAGTTTTGCCATAATATCACTAAAGATGCATCAGTAAGTACTAAGCTTCTTCATGACCAGGTGCAATGTAAAAACAATCCCTCCTCTGTACCACATCTAAAACATGTCTGACAGCTCCATTGTGGTGTAATATAAAGTTGGTGAAGAAAGTCATCAGGGCCTTACTTGAGGGTGGCGTGGGTGAAGCAGCGGTTCAGGTCGGTGTCAACGTATCTGTGGCACTGCTGCGTGGCCCGTGGGTTTGACAGCACTATCATCACCGACACGGGCTCTTCCTCCTCTTCCACCGCTTTCTTCTCCACTTTCAGCAGCTCTCTCACCAAGTACACTCCAGACAGCTCGTTGCCATGGGTACCGCCACACACAGCCACCCTGGGCAACCTCGGTAAACACATCAGCTCGTCTACCTCCATTTGACTGAGAGCAAACAGGGATAGATACAGCAGGGAAAAGTGCCAGAAATTAAAGGTGCATGCACCGAACGTACAGCGCAGTGCTTGTATTATAATGGAGATGGTTAGAGATGCACAGAACTAGCGGCATCTTCCCTATTTTTGGTCTCTCTTTGTTTATTCGGTATGCATCAGTGTCCAACAATGTCAGGCTATAAATCAGATTTCCCTCGGTTTGTTTCCCTGAGTGGGCGGTATCAGTTACACTGCTGCTCATGTCACTGGGTTTATCATGTACAACACTGCAACACAAAGCAGAGATATTGATTCGTGAAACCTTACCTCGCTTTATCTTGCTTGCTGAAACCTACAAAGGGACAGTTCCAACTAAAAAAAAACCAACTTCCCCCTTATATCAGCAGATTAAAGTCTCTTGTGGTCAATAAGGATGAACTGCCAGCGCCACATTTACAAATAAGAGATGGAACAAGTGACTATCATACAGCACATCTTACCCCATCTACCCTGGCTGCTACCTCTCTCCTCCCTCTCCCCCTGCCGTTTACCCTCTTCTACCCTCTCCCAGGCTTTCATGCAGTTTCACTGACTCAGCATTCCCATCCGTCCCTTTGAACAAGCCTTTGCAGCCTGTTATGCAAACTCTCACCGTCTCTCAACCACCTCTTGTCCACTGTACCACACTATACCGCCGTCAGGGTGTGTTCTGAGTGTGATGTAGTGCGTCTGTTGCCTCCTTTGGTCACAGCAACTGTGAGGTTTAGCTGCACCGTAAAGCCCCTCCCCAGCTTTCCCCCAATTCCCCCTTTTTCTCTCTGCCCCATGTATAGGAT
The DNA here is from genome assembly GCF_021347895.1 of Acanthochromis polyacanthus. Taxonomy (NCBI): domain Eukaryota; kingdom Metazoa; phylum Chordata; class Actinopteri; family Pomacentridae; genus Acanthochromis; species Acanthochromis polyacanthus. The sequence continues at coordinate 18,526,926 of NC_067135.1, forward strand.
GGTAGGTTCCAGTGTGCCTTTCAGAAAAGTGACTAAAAATAAATCTGCTGGCATGACACAGCAGGAGAGGCGCCTGTGATGTGGACGGGGGAAGAAGCAGCTCTCCTGGCTGGGAACATAACAAGAGAGGCAGCAGGGGGATTTAAAGACACAGATTTAAGCTTCAGATCGAAACACAACACGGCAGACTGTGAAAGCAAAGGGAAAGTAGGAGGAATCGTTGCAATATATCTATTTTTCCGATGCTTGCCTTCCATATTTATGGTTGCCATCTATAGTTCTTGCCCAGTCTTACTGCTACTTCTGAGCTTGTGAGAAGCCTTTTTGTTTTGTTTTTCTTTGATTCATTCCACACAGCGAAGCTACAATCATATGATGATCTTACAGTAAATGATGCATTATCTTTTGTTAAACTACCTAATAGTGTATGAAGACATTAAACACCTGCAGCATACACAATAATGCAATCCAAAAACATCGGTGTATAATGCAGTAAATGCTCCCTGTCTGTGGTTTAATATTATACAAGATGTCCAACAATTTTAAGAATTTATTACAAAGGCAGCTGATGAGATGTCTTAACCAGATTTCTTTCATTGTAATCCGTGTTTGTTAAAGTTTGTAATCACACTGAAATTGTGTGAAAGAGGTGCTGTTAAATGAAACCCTAAAAAATGGCTACTCCTCAGACCGGTGGATCAGAAGGGATGGGCTATTTCCTTAGCCACCACGGTCACCAGATATCACTCCCTTGGACTTCTTTCTATGGGGTTATGTTTTTTTTTGTCTTGTTTTTCATTATTTTTATTGCAGTTTTTACATTTTAATACAGAACGTCTTTAACAAACAACAATAATAATAATAAATAAAATAAATAACTAAAGATAAAAAATTAATTAAAAATTAAAAAATAAATAAATAAATAAAAAATTTAAAAAAAAATTACAGCACAGCTCTGACTTACGGGAATAATGAATACAAAATTTATAAGTCGGTGGATTCCACATTATGAAAATTATTTCAGTTGTACAGAATTCCTTTAAGAAGGGTGGAGGAAAGGTCATTTCCAATGTACTATGGGGTTATGTTAAAGATATCGTGTATTGAACAAAGATACGAGACATTACTGACTTGAAGCAAAAGATTTCTGGTGCCATTGCCGCCATCGATGAGGCTAAGCTACAGCAAACACGGCAAGAAATCCAGCCTTGATGTGCTTCATGCGGTGTAATAAATGAGATAGGAAAAAAAACTTTGACAACCACTGATTACAATAAAACAAACCTGGTTAAGATATCTTATCAACTGCCTTTGTGATCACTTCTTAAAACTGTAAAGATACTTCATGGACATCTTGTATAATATTAAAACATTGACAGGGAACATTTACTGCATTATACATCGATGTTTTTGGATTGCATTATTGGGCATGCTGCAGGTGTTTAATGTCTTCATACACTATTAGGTAGTTTAACAAACGATAATGCGTCATTCTCTGTAAGATTGTAGCTTTGCTGTCTGGTGAGAATCACAAATCACTAAAAAGAAAAAAAAGAAAAACAAAAGCTCAGTAGTTTGATTTTCAGCTTTGTTTTTAAAAAAAATGCCTGAGGATGTAATTTGCTTTAAAATGACTTTGTGCAACACAAAATTTTAACATAGCGTGATAAAATGAACTACTCTACATAAAATCAGATTTTCGTGTTCGGTTCGTTTTTTTTTTTTTTACATCATCCCATGAGGACACAAATTCCTTCAGAACTGCTTTGGCAAACGTTCACGTGTATTTCCTACTTAAAAACTACGGGAAATGTAAGAATAATATGAAAAGCCATTTGTTTGACATCATAGCATTTATTACAGATTCTCTTTTTCTGTGTTAATACAAAATACTGAACAATGTCATGTGTCCCCTCTCAGTGAAGCACACAAACTCCCTTTTTTTTTCTGAAAATGAAGACAAACCTCCCCCAATGTTACGAGGAACCAAAAATACAAGAAAAACTACCTTACAGTTATCATTACTATAGTATGATTTTCTATACATTTAAAAAACATAATTTGTAATGCTTTTAAATTCTGTATTTATTCTTCATTTTTAAGTACACTTACAAACAAAATTATGAAGTGTGCGCACATGCACACAAACACACACACCGTGTTTTTGGTGTCAAAGTGTACTTGCATATGTATGAACTCTTTCTTTTTAAAAACATTTTACAGCAATCCAACTCACTGGCGTTGCGGCAAAATGGCAAAATATTATTTGAACACAGTGAAAAAGGGTCACTTCATTAATCAATATTGAATAAAATTGGAGCAATGTCAGATTTTCTTAGTCATGAAAAAACATTTGTGCAGATCTGGAGCCACTTCCCCCCCACTTGATTCCTCAAAGTTACTGATGTTTGCTCAAATAAACAGCTCCAGCAGGTAAATGGACTCGTGTGTGTGTGATGTGTGCAGTACAAGTGAGAGCACGCTGCTCATTTCTAAGGCGAAGAGAAAAACTGTTCAGGACTCATAGTAACACCGTCAGATTTTTCCATTAAGTCACGATTAGGAAAAACAATCTGCGAACTATTAAAAAAATGACAGTGTGACAATCATTTTGAAGCACGATGCACTGCACAGTGTCCCTGGTGTGTGGAGTTGGAAGAGCAGAGAAGCAGTCATACACACAAGCACACTAGAAACTTCATTTCATTACATTAAGACACTAAATCAGAGGAAAAAAACAACCAAAAAACCCTTAATAATGTCTGAAAGGCCACTAGTTGACATTATATTGACAATAATTTTAATTATAATTATATATAAATGTATATATTAACCAGATTTTACCCTCCCCCTTTTTTTTTTTTGTAAAGTGATCACCAAAGCAGACTATGCTGTGGATGCAGAACAGAAACCTCTTCTGACAATAGACTTGGAAGCACTGCTCATTTCATCTCCTCCACCCTGTCAAAGCCCAGATGTTTTTTTATTCCAGTTCTCTCAGATATGTAACAGAAAAAAAGGGGTAGATGCTAAGAGTGGTGGAGACGGGGACCGATATGGAAGGAGGGAGGGAAAATCCTGCTCTCCCTCTTGATCTGACAGCAGTGACCGTCCTGGAGATCTCTTAGAACAGAGAGCCACTGGAAGGGGGAGCAGCCGTACGAGTAGTCGGGAACTTTTAAGACGGCTCGATGGTCAGTTTCATCGGGGCACTTCGTAGTCAATGCTAAGGTCAAAATATGTCCGGGCAGCCCTCCCAGCTGCCACGCTCCTTCTCCTCCCAGTAGCCTCCCTTGTAGATGTGAACCTGCTCACCTGTGATCTGGTCCACACAGCGGTCGAACCAAAGTGCCTGGTAGTTGTCATGAAGTGCACCTGAAAGAGAGAAGCATTGTGGGGAAAAAAATCTCGACAGAAAAACAGGAGCTGAAGCATACGGAAGTGACAGGAAAAGAGATGAAAATAGGGATACTTGCTTTTTAAGGAGGGATCAGTATGAGAGTCGTCATCGACAGCTTTTGGAAGAGAAAAGGGGCGATTTTTTTACCCCTAATTTCCAAGATTTTTCCCATACAAGGCAGAGAGGAATGCAAAAGAAGCGACGCGTTCCCACATTTGACTCTCACCTTCTTCTGACTGGCTGGAGGTGCGCTGGCTGGCAGCTTCCCTCTCTCTCTCGCGCCGGGCGCTGCGCTGCTTCTCCTCCAGCCGTTGCTTCTCCGAGTTGGCCTCGTCCCAGCGGCCGTCCTCCATCAGACGCTGGTCGGGTCGGCGTCGGCTGTCGGTGGGCGCCACGCCCTCCTCAGGCTCGTTCAGGGTCAGAGCCAGGGAGGTGAAGTAGTACATGGTTTCTGCTCCCTCGCTGTGGTCAAACAAGCACAAAGTCATATTGGTCGGTTGCTTTAAATGGTATACTTGTTTCATTTTTACATTTTCTGCAAAGATAAATGAAAAACAAAACACGACTCACGGTAAAGGGTTCCTCCTCCACAGCTCTCTGGCTTTGAGGGTTTGATAGACGGTCTTCTGCTTGCCCTCTGTGCCGTTCTCTCCTCCTCGGCTGCTCTGCATCACCCTGGAGAACTCCATCTTCTCGTCCCACGTGCCTGAGAGCACGTAGTGGGCTTTGCCGTCTTTGTCCATCACCACACCTGTCACCTGAACGCACAAGAGGCAGAGCGTTGACTGAAACAGACGACTAAAGCGAGACTCGTCAAAAGAAAAAAAAATAGTCAAAAGAAGTCTTTTATTGGCCCACTAACGCTAGAAAAAGAAATGTAGAAAATGAAAATACATTACAGAGAGAGGGCAGTACTCCACCAATGCTGCTCAGTCGTATGATTTTTGACGGATGAAATCTTAAATAAAAAATGGCCTTGCGCAGAGCACAGGTGTGTGTTATGCATGTGTACGTTATGTATGGATACCGAATCATGTGATCTAAATATGTAGCAGGCGGTGGGAATTGATGGGACTTGGAAACACCTCGACAATTTAATCAATTGTTCATTGCATCATTTTTAACAGATAAGCAGAGGTCGACTTGTAGTAGGATCGCACTCCTGTGATCATCAGCAGGCCGCTGATGTAGTGTTCATTTGTTGTCATGGTTACAGTGACACCGTGGCGCTATCTCGCAATGATACTGAAATATTTAGCAAATCCGTGGATCCAGACTATAAGCTGCATCACTGCCAAAATCTAATCACTTGGTCCTTGTGTCATTTCTGACCTTCCCTGAAAATTTTATCCAAATCCCTTAGTCTGCTTTTGAGTAATGTTGCTAACAGACAGACAAACTGATGCCGATCGTCACATAACTTCGCTGCGTTCCTTGGCGGAGTAAAAACAGGTACACAATGAAGTTGTAAACTGTGCACAACACCGAGAAGTTATTACACAGCGGGTGTGTTTAGGGATGGGACAAATTAAAACCTGCTGAACCAAATTTTCAGAATGCACCTCTGACAAAGACCTGAACCATCACAGGTTTTGGCAGTTTTCTCACCTTTCTTGCTATGTCTCTGGAGAAGTAGCTGTAAGGAGCAAACTTCAAGTGGCAGCGGTCTCCTGTGGTGTGGTTCACAACGTCTATCTCTCCAGACTGGAATGGAAACAGATTTTATAGTGAAGGAAGTTCAATTTCTACTGAACCCTACCGTCGTCCTGTGGGGCAAATTGACCCCTTTTAAAGTTTTAAAAATGTGGGAAAAATATATATATATATATATATATATATATATATATATATATATATTCACAGTGAAAACTTCCAAATGTTCAAAAAATTTTTTAGGAAATTTTTGAACATTTTTTTGGTGGAAAAAACAAATAAAAAAAATGTTTAAGAACATTCAGAAAAAAAAAATCAACCAAAATCCAGTGAATTTCGCTGTCAAATTTGGGGATTTTTTTATTTAAAAAAATAAAACTTTTGAGGGAAACTTTTCAGGAATTTTCTTCCTGAAGAGTTTGCAAATTTTTATACATTTGGGGAATTTTTTTCTGAATTTTTGGACTTGGTAAGGACAACACGAGGGTTAAGACAGTAGGATGATAACTACATTGTGAAACCTTTGCATGTTGATGCTTAATTACTTTGATTAGCTTAATCTGTCTAAAAATATGTGAGGTGAAATGCAGTGTGGAGTATTCTAAACTGCGTTCTCAAAACATTACTTTTTTTTGTGAAATCTAAAATTTAAACATGAAAAACTGAATGTAAAATATAACTGAGGGCTACCACAATTAGTCTGCATAACTGATGAAGCAAAAATGACTTGATATTAACTGACATCAACGCATGGTGTAATTTACTTCTTTCCAAAAATTCTTAAATTTATTGCAGCTGGTTTTCTTTTCCTGTATTACTAGGTAACTGCATCAGTAGTTTCTGGCTGCATCAGACGCCAAACTGATGAAGTGTAAAAGTTTCCAAGGAGTCAGTGCTTTAAAAGCATTGCAAATGACCCCGAAACACAAAGGAGGCTGTGCACCGCAAAGTCACACAGGTGAAGATCCACTGTGAGAAAACGCACTGAAGAGCTCAAAACACAAAAATAAAATGAGCCTAAATGAATCAATCATTTCCCGTTTGCACGCATCGATCGGCCTCACCTGATCAATCCACAGCTTTCCTACAATAATGTTGTGCACTGTAGTGGTAACCTTCTTCCATGTGTAGTGATTGTTGCTCTTCTCAAAGCTTGCATGAATTGTGCCTGCAAGGAAAGAGGAAATCCAGATATTAATAAATAAATAAAAAGATAATCACTACTTAATACTTTGATCATGCTTAATGTTACATTCCTTTGTTTAGTCACAGGTAAGAACATTCTGAACATTGGTTTGTGCGTTCCCTTTGTGTTCAGTTCCACGGAATAATTCCAATGCCTGTATCACACCCTCAGTCTAAACAATAAAACGATTTCAAAGCATGCTCGGCATGCTTGAATCGGGCCCAGGATCTTTCTTACCTAATGGCATAATTGACAGGTATTTCCCTCTGAACTTGCTGGCAACTGTGATTTCCTGCCTCAGAGTCCAACCACGATCAGATATCGCATGATGCGCCGCTGCAGGAGGGTGATGGCTCACCTGAGAAAAATGAAAAGAGCTCGGTTCAATCAAAGAGCATGGCCCGAGGCATCAAGGTGTGAATGCTGTGGTTTCTCGGCGTCGGGTCTCACAACAGCTGTGACACATATTTTATCAGACACATGAAAAACTGGTTACGCCGCAGCAGCGGGTCAAAATCGTAAATCCAATTATACAACTCATATCCAATAAGATTTTGTTGCTGAATCTCATGCAGCCTTTGTGACTGATTATGAGCACAATCAGATTGTGTGGGTTTACATATAAACATCACAAGCACAGCCTTAAGCCTCTATTCCATGTCTTCCTCCATGAGTAATCCTTTCTGGGCGCACCGCAACCAATTCAAACAACTTCAAAAAAAAATACGGCTTAGTGTGTTTTTAAGTCAAAACTGACCCGTTTTAAGGTTTGAAAATGTGGGGGGGGGGAAAATGATTTTCACAGTGAAATTTTTGGGAAATCTGAACATTTTTTGGTGGAAAAAAAGAAATGTGGAAAAAAATGTTTAAGAACATTCACATAAAAATCAACCAAAATCCAGCGAAATTCGCTGGATTTTGGTTGATTTTTATGTGAATGTTCTTAAAGAAAATTACTGATATGTATGTAATCATTTGAGATATTTTTAGGATTTTTTGGGAAGATTTTTACTATTTTTTAAAAAATATTTACAAGCATTTTCTTGACAAATTTGGAGGATTTTTTTAAAAATAAGACTTTTAAGAAATTATTGGAATTTTCTTCCTGAAGGTTTTGCAAATTGTCACAAATTTGGGGGATTTTTTTGCTGAATTTTTGGATTTTTTTCCAGACAAGGAAACATTTTTTTCGATGCCTGTAAATGAAGACAATAGGTTTTAAAAAAGAAAAAAAAAATCAGATCGCACTATTTTTTCTTGCAATAAACACTGTTCACCACCTGAGGGCTCCACATGCACGCAAAAAACATCTGAAACCACTGCTCTTCTAATCTCTGCTTTTCTATTCCTGCTTTGACTCACAAATTCAAGTTCCCTATAGCAACTGCATGCCCGAAAGCGTCAAATAAAAAATAAAGGAAGCACATTTCTTTCCAAATGCTGAGCTACTGGGATTTATAGAGTCGTCCTTCCTGACACTCATCCCTCGTTCAGTTTCACTTCCTTCTTCAAAGCCCTCGGTATCTTTCTTTCACCTGCTCACACAGCGAGCGGTAGCCGCTCTCTCTCTGGCGATCCAGCTCGTACGTCTCCCCCAGCAGCGGGTTAAAGGGCTTTCCTGTGCGGTGGACAGTGGTAGAGTAAGAGGACACGGAGAAGGCAGCCACGTAGCACATCTGCTCCAGAGAGCTCTGACACTTTGCGGCCTTATCCAGCAGCTCGTGGTACTCGAGGTCCTCTGACAACCGCTGCAGCATGGAAATAGGCTCATTGAAGTTTACCTAGAGAGGAAATTCATTCATAATATTTAGTCTGAATATTTATGTTTGCACAAGATGACATTAACAGTTAGTAAAGAAACATATACCAACTCTAAGGAGTAATTATAAAGCAGGGGTGTCAAACTCATTTTAGCTCAGGCGGTCACATGCAGCCTAATTTGATCTCGAGTGGGCCGGAGCAGTAGCCTAGCCACGCTAGACCCATGTTTCTGAAGGCACAAGGGTCTAGGCACGCTCGACAGGGAGGGAGGCGGGCTCAAAGGTTGTCTATCAAATCACTCTGCAGCAATTGGGTAGGTATACAACCAATCAGCGCAACGAATAGGCTCCTAGAGCGCCGGAAATCAGAGGATGCGGGAGTTCGGTGAAGCCTTATTTATACAGTCAATGGGTGAAGCTCAAGCATATTACAGACATGTTAACAGAAAGATTATTCAGAGTCGGTGCTAATGGAGCTCAACGACTGTTGTCGTTTTTGTTGTCGACCCTGGCAGAGAATTAAATTTGTTGCCGTGGGTTGTCTAGCGCGGCTAGGCTAGTTGTTTCCGGTTGTTTCTGTCAGAATCGTCACACCTCTGTCATCACTTAGTTACGCCCGCCTTCTGACTCTACACTTCATGGTGATTGGTCCAGCCAGTTTTAGGAGAATCCAGCCTCGAGCCTTATGGAGGGTAACGAGACCTACCCTGGCAGAGAATTAAATTCATTGCCGTGGGTCGTCTAGTGTGGCTAGGCTACCGCAGCAGTAAAATCGCAGCAAAAGAAATACATTCTGAAAATGTTCACATTTAAGGAATTCTCTTTTTTTTTTTTGACAAAACATTACAAAGAAACTGAAATTTGTTAAGAAAAATATGTTCAATTTCAACAATATGCCTCAGTTTATCATTTACACATTACAACTTCCAGACCACAGAGTGTTTACAAAGGAACAAAACGTTTAGTCACACATATCTGGAACTGAACGATATGGTATTTACTTAAAAAAAAAAGACAAAAAAAACCAACAAAAACAAGACATTTAAAAAACAGACACATAATGAAAGCGAGAAACAAGTGACAAAAAAATGAGACAAAACAAAAAAAGAGACAAAAAAATAAGACAAAAAAGTTAGAGTAGCAAAAAAAAATGGACACAAATGAGACAAAAATTATAAAAGTGAGAAACAAAATGGCAAAAACGATAATGAATGAAGGAAAACACAAAACAACCAAAATGAGAAGAGAAAAAAAAGTGGCACAAAATGGAAATACAAAACGGCAAAAACGTGAAACTGATGATAAAAGTAGGTGTAAAAAGACAAAACACAACAAAAACATTACAAAAATGAGACACTAAATCACAAAAGAGCAATGTAGTATTTTACTTTACGATCAAAACAACTTGTCATGATCTGGGTATTATTTTAAATTTACAGTTTTACGAATTTACAAACTGCAGTTAATGTCTTCTCTAATTTTTACTCATTTTAAAGTCATCCTGCGGGCCGGACTGGACCTTCTGGTGGGTCGGTTTTGGCGTGGGTGGCACATGTTTGACACCACTGTTATAAAGTTTTCAAAAAGAATTCATAAAGCATGCATTTCTTCCGCTATGATCTTTCTCAGTAACAAGGCCAGCGAGTGACTGCACAAAATAGGATATTGTACATTATCTACCACAATAAAAGCACATATCTAAGTAAAAGACATTGAAAATGATGAATCCTGTCAAAGCCTTCTGACAGGATTGAGACGCAGGCTGGGCCTTCCTGATCTGAACTCAAGTGGGGTTCTGTTGTTGGGCTTCTGTGCCAGTTATGAATTGGCCAGAAGGAACATCTTGTTCACACATAAGGCTCATATGTCTACGTGTTACCTGAGCACCTTAGGCCAAAGGTCCATGATCAGCTTTGTAGACGTGTTATCAGACCTGCAGCAGTACGTCTCAGACACTCAGGTGTAGAGAGGAGCAGTCAACTGACACCACCTGGTGGTGAGTTGGAGCTGATGGCAGGTAAGGCTGCCAGACAGACTTGGTAAACCTGTTTAATCAGCTGCCCCCACAACCCAACCCCAGATAAGTGGATGAAAATGAATGCATGGATGATTTATGGCATTGTAACTTATTTCATATTGCGCGATAAAATTTTAGGTTTCTCTTCACTTTTAGCCATTGCTGTGTTGTTTTCACGGTTTCCAGCTACAAAACTTAAGTCTATTATAGAAGTGGATGTCAGAGAAGGGTCAGATTTCTAAAGCTCCAGAAACAGCAGAGTGGCCTGCTACAAAGCAAAATGAATGGTTTGGAGAGGCATGTTGAGCTTAAGGTCAGGTTTCTCAGTGCCACTGTGGTAGATCACCATGGTAACTTATCCTCAAATCTATAGAGCTGTACGGCACCAATACCACTGAATTAAATTGCACAGTTTCAGTATCACACACTTATATGCGTCACATAGCCATGGGAAATATGTGAAATATGTTTTTATGCTTGGCCCTGATTTTCTGCCAAGACCATTTCATACCATTAGTCAGACAGATAAGAAAACTGATTAGTCATTATGTATTTATCAGAGCAAAGACTCAACGATTAACATTTAGTCCACTTTGATTTGGCTTCATGATGGAACACTGCTACCTAAATGCACTTCTTCAAGATCACATTTAAAATGTATGATGCTAAAGTGCAGCTGCCAGAAAGCTGATGACCTCCATCTTCATGCCCATTATCTCTGACTGGGGCTTTTGGTTTTCTTGCGGATCTAAGCCTGGATATGTCAAACTTGCTTCACAGTGCACACCCCTCTGGGCAGCATCCATTGCAAGATTCGTACGGAAAAAAACAACACACCTTTCCCACCGTTTGAAAAAGCCGTTTTCCAGCGAGCAAACAAAAAGCCAAAGCTGCAGCCCCGCACTGCTAGCTAGCTTCTAATGCAGAGGCCATTAAATTCTGCGAGGAATACTCACAGGCATGGGGATCTTGGAGAGCTCTTTGCCGATGCAGTTCTTCATTATACTCCAAAGGTTGAGGGAGTAATTGGGTTTGTCTGGGATACGTGTCCGTCTCTTCTTCAAGGGCACCAGCTCCAGAGAGGGGGACTCTTGGTTCATTGCAAGAGGCTCCTCATTTAGCTAAAACAAAGAAACCTCTATCAAGAAACAGCACGAACAAAAGCCTCTGGAAATAATGAAGCCGATGCTTGGCTATTCAAGAAAATTCCACCCAGTCTTCTGACAGAGACCAGAATGGCACTTACTGATTGATCGTCAGGGCACATTTCACTGTTGAAGCCGCTGACACTACTGCTTGACCGTCTGGAAGAGAGAAAAGAAATATTCTGTAAATGTGTGGAAGGTTTCTAGCTCAAGAGGTCTGATAAACATACAAGGAAAAGGAAGGTAGTGTGGTTAAACAGACCTTAACCGAATGACTGCACAAGCGAAGCGAAAGAAAAGAAATCTATATGACTGAAGTACGCAACATACAGGTGCTGAATGAATAAACAGACACCTTTTGATGTGTGTTTGGGGTCAATGTCCTCTTAGACATTAGGTCTTTCTGAAGAATATGAGGTAATCCTTACTTCATTTACTTTGTGTAAAGCACCAGCTCCACTAGCAGCGAAACACAGCATGATACTACCACCGCCATGCTTGATGGTAGTTATGGCATTCTTGGAGTTAATGTCCTCCTTGTCTCTCCTCCAAACATATTTTTTATCACTGTGGTAAAATAGCTCAACTTTTGTTTCATCTGACCACAGAAATGTCCTACAGAAGACTTTTTCTGTGTCCATGTGACCAGCAGCAAACTTCAGTCAAGCTCTGAGGAGCTGTTTCTGGATTTAGGGTTTCCTTCTTGCAGCAGTGATGGAAAACACACTGAACTGTGGACACTGACACTGGTGTTTAAACCACTTCTAATTCACTGCAGAGCTCATTTTTGGCGATTCTTCGTTGACTCTAGACCACCCTGACTAACTGTCTCTCAGCTTGCAGTTCTTCCTGATCGTGGCAGTGACACAACTGTGCCATGAACTTTATACTTACAAACACAGTTGCACAGTTGATTTTCAGATCTGAACTGTTTTTGGCATGGCTCCTAGTGACTTCCCTGTGTAAAGTCCATAAAGTCAGCAGCTACAGCTAATTGTAATTATTCACCACCTGATTGGCACAACTGATAATTCAAGGTGCTGGATGCATTTTTTTTGACGCAGCAGATTTAGTCATATTTCCAGAAGACCTATAATAAATCTATGAAAGGACCAAAATGCATGATTGTATTTTGTGACGAAGACACGTGCTACTTGTTACTCCATAATACAAAATGAAGAGCTGTAGGAGTCATTGAAAACTCAAGACTGCTTTGATATACATTATAGTTCAAAAGTTTGGGGTCACAAAGAAATGTCTTATTTTTGAAATAAAAGCTTTTTTTCACTGAAGATAACATTAAATGAAGCAGAAATCCAGTCTGGACATTGTTAATGTGGTAAATGACTATTCTAGCTGGAAAAGGTTGATTTTTAATGGAATATCTCCATAGGGGTACAGAGGAACATTTCCAGCAACCATCACTCCTGTGTTCTAATGCTACATTGTGTTAGCTAACGGTGTTGAAAGGCTCATTGATGATTAGAAAACCTTTGTGCAATTATGCTAGCACATGAATAAAAATATGAGTTTTCTGGGAAAACATGAAATTATCTGGGTGATCCCAAACTTGTGAACAGTACAGCCATGGCCATAAGTTTGGACACAAGTACCATGAGGCTTGTGAATCTTAGAAAATACCACAAAATTGTCACTTACAATACAGTACACAACTCCTGAGAACTATGTTAAGTTTCATATTTAAAAAAACATCAAAAGAGTTTGGTGTCACTTTGTTATTCTTACCAAATCCTGTTGTGAAAGTACTGCATTTTTTTGTTATTTTCTTCTAATATTATGTTTAGGGAACAAAGTTGTTCCAGTTGTTGGAATTTATTGATAATATTATATCCCTTGTTGATTTGTTGACTAATTAAACTGGTGCTGTCAAAAAATATTAGTTATGTTCTGTAATAGACATCAAAACAGACATAGTCAGTCATGCTGTGTCCAAACTTATGGCCATGGCTGTAGTATATATGGTGCATGACTAGTAATCATTTGCATGTGATTAAAGACATGACACTGACTTGTGGAACTGAGGGTCTGCAGGTACAGTGATAAACTCTGGTGCTTCCTCCATGGCATCAAAAAACTCATTATCATCGTCCTCATCGCTGGCTTCACCTTTTCCTGGCCCGGCAACACCTTAACAGAAACAATTGATTAGGCTTTGAAAATGTATTTACCAATTATAATGAAGCCCCCTTCTCACTGAAATTCAGATTTTTGTATTCCAAATGTTTTGTCCTTGAGGTGAGAAAGCTTGAATGGCAGCAACAATTGCCAGCAATACAGCTGCAAAACACCATTTTCTCATTGAATGAATTAATTGTTTGGCTTATAAAAGATAAATTGTGAAAGGAAAACAGCAGAATCTGTTGGAATTGTTGGAATTAGGTAATTTTTAATATTTTTGCTATGAAAACCTTCCATATAACAGAATTGCAGGTTATTTTTGGTTGAACGTGAAGGGTTTTAAGATGGTTCACAGCATTGGGAAGCAATAATCAATCATGACTGTATAGATACTGAAAAATCCAAGACTAGTTCATCCTAAAAGCTTCAGTGAAAAGAAACTGGAGTTCTCTTTTCGGACTTGAAAGACATTCATCTCTCATTCAGGAGGCTTCTTCAGTTTATCCACTGTGCTACTGTACTTTGTGAACTGAAGAAGCCTCTTGGATAAGAGGATAAATGCCTTGAAGAACTACAAAGAAGCTGCTTTTTACTGAAATTCTCAGGATTAGACATTCACTTTCATAAGTGACGTGTCAGATAACTTTACAGCCAGAGTTTTCAGCGTACAAAGGAGGAAGAAAGAAATAGAAATATGCATCCATCAACTTACTTTTATTGTCTGCACTAGCATTAACCTGTGCAGCCCCTCTAAATGCTCGCTCCAAGTGATTGTGCTGTTTGGCCAGTTGTTCTAAAGTCTCCTCCAGCCTCACTCTTTGCTCCCGTTCTGCCTGCAAGGCCTTCTGCCATCGCTTACTGTGAGCCTGAGCCAACGCAAGGAAGTCTCGGCACGCCTGCGGAGCAAAACATCAACACGAGAGCGTCTCAAAAGCAAAGTTCAATGAGTATGAGCAATTTTGACCAGCTAGTGTGGCCTACAAAGTGAACTTGGTCCTCGTGTCATTTCTGACCTTCCCTGAAAATTTGATCCAAATCTGTGCGTCCGTTTTTGAGTTGATTGTCGCACAACTCCTTGACTGAGTATTAAGGCACATACATACAAATACTGAAGAAGAAGGGGACACTTACATTAATCATGGCATTAGAGGTGATGCGGAACAGCGTGGCCCTTTCTGTCACCTGACGAATCTTATCCCCAGCCTCTCCAGTCAGACGTAAACTGTCCAGCTCTGATAAAGATCTGAAATAAACAATTTGGACCATTTTAATCAATATGCCTGCTGTTGAGTTTACTAATATAACTTGTTTTTTTACTGTCCGTTAAAAGCAGTCTCTTCGGCAAAACACCTAAATTTGGCAACTGAATCTCTAAATCATAGTCATATTTTTAGAAATGTTTTAGAATGTTAGTGTGTGCATGTTTGAGTCTTGGATCACTTATTTGCAAATTAAAATAGAAGACTCGTGAGACAGTCCTTAGACTCTTGCCTAAGACGTAAAACACAAACCGAGCAAAAGAATGTTAAAGTCTGACCTCTGGAGGGCAGAGCCATGCTTCGAGATCAGGTCGTTGCACGTGCTGAGATCCTCCACCTTGCTGCCCAGTGTTCTGAGAGCAGACTGGACTTCGGAATTTTGCGACCCTCCGCCTTGTCCAGGCGCCGCCGGTGGGGATGACAGAGAGAAGTCGTCGCCGGAGTCGTCTGTTAACAGGTAATGCAGCTTAGAAATGCTTTCACAGAGCAACATCTGTCACTCAACTGATGAGAACACTGTTTTTCTTTTTTCTTCCGCCTGTTGTCGTCACCTCCCATGTATGTTTTACCTGACTCGGCCTGCATGCGGGCCGCTTTGGCTTTGGCCAGCTCGAGGGCAGTGATCCAGCGCTGACGTTCCACCTCACAGCTGGCCTTCAGGTGATACGTCTGCGCCCCGCCGTTGGAGATGACAAAGTTGCAGGCATCGTCTACAGTGATAGTCGCTGTTGCTAAGTTGATTGTGCCCCGACATGTGTGACCCATCTCTGCCTGGGTCCTAAAAATTAAAATGACTTGAGTTTATATATCAGAAAAAATGTAACCAAACAGAAAAAAGAGCCCTTAATTATAATCGTCATTGGCTTTAAAATGTGAGTGAAACAAAGCTTGAATTTAGAGCTGGCAGCATTTTAGAGACAGATGTAAAGGGAATGTCATAGCAAGATGTCTTGATTCATTGTTATCACAACAGCACAGTAGCTGGATTGTGTTCAGTGACTACAGCATTAATTTTGCTGAATCAGAGAGGCAGGTTTCACTAAAATAAGAATGTAAACTCAATAAATTGAGGCAGATCGACCCAAGCTTTATTTACAATTAGCTGGTTGTAATTTATCTCGAGACATGATCAAGGCTATAGCTTTCCTTTTTGCCATCTGGGTTCTACAAGAAAGCGTACCTATAGTACGACAACAGTCCATTGCTCAGGACGAACCACCTCCGCTGATATCCCTTGATGTAATTAGTCCATTTGAACACCCATCCTTTGTATGTGTCGCCAGCAGGGGTGGGAGTGGGGGTCTTGGGTTCCGACATCACACCCCCCAAAACAAAGATACAAATTTGCGGAACCTTGAAGGGAAGAAAAAAAATTCAAAACCTTAACATTTACATGACAAGACTGAATGTTTTGTGCAAGACTGAAGCAACTGTTTGTCAACACTAAATGAACAGACAACCATTTTGATAAAGTTATTTTAAGAGCAAAAATGGTGCACATTTGGTTGTTCTAGCTTCACAACTGTAAGCATTCACTGTTTTTCAGTAATTATAATCTGAATAGCTTTGGATTTCAGACTGATGGTTGAACAACAGAAAACACCTAAGTTTGCAAATTTAATTTCCTATTTTTCAGACAACCTGTCACAAATATTTTCTAAGAAAATAAACAGCATTTTAACTGTTAATATGTTGTATTACTTTTATATAGCAATATCTCTTAGTCAGCTCCAGACCTACTCTCTTGCTGAACTATCTCAACATTTCAAACTATATTAATATTGGTTGCGAAAGTTGATCTTTGAGTGAGGTATGCTTGGTCAAAGGGTAACGGAGGAATCAAAGCAGATTCACTGCTGACAAAACATAAATAGGGTTTAAACCTGAAGCAGATGCTACTGAAAGAGAGACTGACTAGTAAACATCTTAGTGAAAGTCTGCACATTTGATTTAATGTATGAGATATTATGGATGAACAGTCATTCAAACATGTTAAAAGCAGTCATTCTAATTATCTTCTCGAGAAATGTGACAACTGTCCCGAAACAAAAGAAACAACACCAAAAACAGACGACAACAACATAAGCTTGATGAAGCTCTTAACATACTGTAGAACTTGACACCAGAAGCTAGCCGACATTAGCCACAGTAAAGCTAAGCGGGAGTCTATGTGATAACTTACTGCTAACATGAGCTAATATGAAGAAACACAAACTGACACGTTTGTTTTAAGTTCACCGGGTGGCATGTACGAATTTACAATGCAGTGTGCGCAAAACACGCCGCTAAGCAATCGTTACTTCACTCGCTGGCTTTCAAACTCGGCAATGGCTAACTGTTTACCTTGACGTGTCCAAAATGCGAGATCAGGCAACCAGACTGCCGGTGAAGTCACTGCTAAGTCAGACACCCATACACAGCTGCACCTACCTGAGGAGGCTAACTGGCTAACAGAGCAACACGGGACCGCTAATGATGAAAACAACTAAATCGAAGATGCCGACGACAACAGCAATGTAGAAGTGAAATAAAGTAACACCAGCTTTTATTACTATCCTTCAATAGCTGCGTGTATGACGTCCATTCTACAGCTGCGTACACTGTCAATTATCTAAAGCTAGCTACACCTAACTAGCCTAGCGTTAGCTCGTTGGCTACATCCGGTGCAACAGGATTGTGGTTCGTGTAGAAACAAGCAGCTATTGCTCGCTATATCGTTTTCCCATTGGCTATGTCAAGCCAGCTGCTCCCAACGCTTTATGGGTTTGTTTTCAAAGTAATCGTAAAATATTAGGATCTATATTTGCCACGAAGTATAACAATTCATATTATTAATCTCGACTAAAGGACAGTGACATGTAATAATATATGCTGATGTATCTGTTTGTCTGTTATTGTAACGGTACATTTTCAGATAAGTGTCATTTTTGAACATGCTATTTTCTGTAGTTTAATCTGGAGCAAAGTAAATGAGATCGGTTCAATAAATGTAGCCAATTTGTTGTATCGCTGTCAAAATGCGACTCCGGTGGGACTCGAACCCACAACCTTTGAATATCTTTGTTATTTTTACCTAGAAGTCCAATGCGCTATCCATTGCGCCACGGAGCCACCTGTTGCATACGTGCTCTCTACGGGATATGGAGTTTCTACAAATCATTGACGCTTGGATGTACGAAGGTTGTTGTTGTTGTTGTTTACGTCACCTGCTTCAGAATACGGCTTCACGTTGAAGTATATTTGTTTAGCGCTCTGTTTAACATTGGGTGGCGCTGACGACTCAAACCAGCGCACATTAGCTTCTCTAGACTACCAAGGAGTTTCTAAAAATACTTGCAAGGACACACAATCGAGTCCCGCTCGTTCCAAATTATTTATGACAATTTTGATCAGTAAATATAAATGATAGGAAGTAGTGTAAGATATAAATTTGATTCAGAGCGAAACTAAGGATAGAAAAAATAAAGACTGTGAAAAATATACGGATTATTGTCATCTATTGACATAGCTTGGTTCTGGCATGTGCAGATGTTAAAAGTTATATTGTTGGGTGAAGTAATTATTTAACTGAATAAGAATAATAGGAGGAAAAAATGAAAAAAAATGAAAGCACAGAAACCAGCCCATTTTATTAAAACAACAATCCTAACAACAGCAACAATAAAACAAAAATAACAACATTTGTAGCAGCAGCAACAATAATAGTAGCAGCAATCCTAATAAATAACAACAACAACTTTAATACTAATAATAATAGTATTAATAGCAGCAACAAAAACAGTACTCTTGCTAACTTTCTAAAAACTAAAGTTAAAAAAAATGAATAGAAATCAACATCAGCAGTACCACTTACAGACTTACAATATTTAGTTTTATGTTTGTGTGCTGTAATCCAGCTCTGTGGACCCAGGAGGTAGGTGAAGGTGGATAAAGGTGGGTGAGGTCGTCTCGGATGATGCAGTCAGACAGATGAGGATAGCTGATGGGGCCTGCGGTTGTGCACAGGCCTCAGACAAAGCTGAAAAAAACAGAAAAAGCAGGACAAACAAACCTAACAAGTACTGAACAGCAATAAATACTGACCACAGAAAAAGTCTGACACAATTCAACATACGCTGACAAGGTTGGGCTTGAGGAGGGACACCAGAGTTTCTACAGTCATTTTCAGACTTTTCAAGTCCAGAAGCACCCTGACCAAGATGGAGCAGAGAGAGAAGGTGGAAGTCCTGTTGATTCTGGCAGGTTTCTGGGTGGAGGTGGGCATCAGGGTGGTCACAGTGTACTGAGAGGTAGTAGTGAGATGGGGACTTTACCCAGCATTTTTCTATTCCTTCATGATAATTCTAGCTACAGAAGAATGCTGAATGAAAGTATTTCTGGCCGTGTCTGGCACTGTGGGGTCACAGGTCACATCCATGGCTGTCTTTTGTTGACTTCCTTCACCTTTGCTGCCTCAAGTGTATCTGTGAAGAGAAAGTACTCAGAACTTTGACATTAGTAAATGTAACAATACCACGCTTCATAAATACGCAAAAGTCCTGTATTCAAATAGAAAAAACTACATAAATACTGTAATCCAATGTATTTAAAGTACCCAACGTAAAAGCACTTATAATGCAGCATGGTCCATTTCTGAACCATGTAGCGATATAAATCTGTAGAGTAACTAGTAATAAAAATATGTAAAATAACTGTACCTGAGTGAAAAGTACAGTATTTCCTGCTGAAATGCAGTGGAATAGAAGAATGAAGTAGCATGAAATGTGAATACTTAAAGGCATTATGGAGGATGTTTTTGTTGTTTAATTTGTCTGATTCACATAAAATGAATATAATGACCTTTAGTGGACTTGTATGTATGGTTTCTAAAAGAATTTAAAAAAAAAAAACTGTGGACATGGCAGGACCTGAAAAACATCAGCCAATCAATGCGCTCGGACCGAGGCGTTTGCCTTGCTCCCTTTCCTGTCAATCAAAAATCTTCCGGCTCAGGCCTAGTTACGTAGATTACGTACGCCTTGGACTTACGTGTTTTGTGTATGTGTTGCTTTGGTATAGCTTCGTAGTTAGCTGGCGACTTGTTTTGCTCATCTTTTTTTACATAATGGCAGATAAAGATCCAGGGGGACCCAGCCGTAAAAGAAAGGCTTTTTTTTTTTGAGGTCAGAGAAAATAAAAGACAACTGGATTGCGAGAATGCAAAAACAAAAGTGATTATTGGCGAGTCATTTGGGTGATGGCGTCAGCTCAAGCAACAAATGGACCTAAAGACAGATGCCTTGGTTGCTAAATTCCTTCTGGACAGGTAAAATGTATTATTGTATTATACTGCGGCTGTAGGCAACTTCAAGAGTCCTTCGCAAGTTTCTGGAGGGGGGCGTTTCTTCGTAAATGTTAAGAGGGGGGAGGTTAGAGGAGGGTGAGGAGAGGTTGTATGTGCGCATGTGCATGCTACGTTCAAAGTCATAGGAAATTAAATCTCCTCTAATGCCTTTAAAGTACACGGCAGGTGAGTTCAAAGTCAAATGTAATGGAAAAAAATACGTCCTAACTTGACTGAACCATACGCATATTTGAAACTTATCGTTCATTTCATGGTGTTTCCAGCTCGCAAGCATCATTAATTGAATAATTTTTCACATTTATTAGCAATAAATTTATTTAGCACAAGTATGAACATCGCCACCGAAAGCAAACTATAAACACAAGCGAGCCGGTAACGGAAGCGTTATTATGTACTTGTTAACGTTACTTAGCGACAGCATCAAGTAAATCATTAAAAATATATGTGTGTGTGAGAAATGCACCTGTACTGTCAAAAACTCTAAAAGATAAATTTGCTTTATGCGTTGTTGGTGAGAAGTTCAGCAGTTTAATTTGACATTACCGTGCGACAATCACAGACCATAGCGACAGCTTGAATTTCGTTGAGCCAGCTAACACATGTCTCTGATTCGTCAATTCTTGGTAACAAAGGGGCGGGGCTTCGTAGCAATACGAGAAATGATTGGCCAGATAATTTACCACTTTAACAATGTCTACACTGTATTTCTGATTCATTTAATGTTATCTTCATTGAAAAAAAATGCTTTTCTTTCAAAAATAAGGACATTTCTAAGTGACAAACTATGGAATGGTCGTGTATGAAGGATTATTCTGATGTTTCCATTTCCATTGTAATTTATACTTTTAAGTAAAATGAAGTTACGCTGCAGCTTCACCTCCCTCTCTTCATAACGCAAACTTGCCTTGAAACTTTACACATCTTTCCAGTTAAAAATTGTTAGAGACAAACGATCACACTCACATTCACACCTATGGACATTTTAGAATCACCGATTAACCTCAGAATGTTTTTGGACTGTGGGAGGAAGCCGGAGAACCTGGAGAAAACCCACTCATGCACAAGGAGAACATGGAAACTCCATGCCGAAAGATCCAGGGAAGGCCTAGGGATCTAGCTACAAGGCGAGAGTGCTAACCACTAACCCATTGTGCAGCCCAAGATTTAAAAATTATTTAATTTCATTTAGTTATTACATTTGGACTTGATTTTCTGTTAAAATTTTCAGATTTTTTAAATATCACCTGTCTATTTGTTGTGTTTTTTTGTACAAGTATTTTTCTCTGTTGTTAGTTACAACTTTCTGTCTCTGTTTTGGTGTGGAGAGAGGAGTTTCAAGGGCTCTGGGTGCAAGGACCGTGTGATTTACATATAATTTGCAAAGCAAAAACTTGACTCCTAACCCAACAGCAGGGGTTGAAAATGATTGATAGCCATAAGATACAGAGACTTAAGCTAATTCCTGGAAGTTCTAATTAGGCAATTTAAGGAAAGAAAAAAGATCTTTTGTATTTAGCAGTAAATACATGAATTAATTTGCAATATTTATATAACACAAAAATATGTGGATGTAGCTAATTACAACAATGTTTCTGAATCAGTGAATTTTGCCAAAATGTGAGGATTAGTGTGAACAAACAAAGATATTTTGCTCCCAAGTCCAAAAATCTGCTCTTTAAAGTGGAATATTAGAGCACTTCATATTCAGACAAGAAACAAAAAACATACACTTCTGTAGCTACATGTTTAAACACATATTCCTACAAGCAAATATATTTTGTCTATCTTTTATCTTTTTATTGTGTATTTAGTAACTGCAGTAAAATGATTAATTAAATCTCTAATGAAGTCAGAAAAGGCATGTCAAGTCACCCCCTTTGTATTAAAGTGTTTATTCTGCTTCAACATTTTTGTAAAATGTTTTCAGAAACTAGCGTACAATTTTCACGCATGCGCACAGTGGTGCAGCCGGACTGTGCATACGAGTGGTTGTTACTTTAATTTGGCAAGAAGGTGTAATCCAATTATTCGACTTCCTAAAATGTATTTCTCAGTCAGTTGTCAGTGTGCCAGTCTGGACTTTGGGAATAACCGGAGCGGAGGATAACCCTCTTGACTCCTGCGTGTCTTTGATACATCCTGCCCTGAGCGGAAGTGACTGGGATTCTGCTCAATCCATCTCTCCAAAACAGTCGTCTTTAAAGGGAGACTGGGCGAACACTGTCTGTTTCTCTTTCCCACATCCATCAGCTGAGCTCCAGTGACTGTCGCCATTTATCGTGGCTGTAACATCGCGGGACCTGCTGTAACAGGTGAGACTGTAGAGGCACGGAATTACCATCAAACCAACAGGGAATCAGAGGGTGGGTTTTTAAAAATCGCCTCTTTTTGTCCCCTCTAAACAACATATTTGTTCCAGGTCTGCGCCACAGACGTGAACGCCTGCTTGGACACAGGAGAGGATTAAGTTACTGCTGCTGGCGGAGGATTATTTTATTGGCCTCATCCTGTCTAGCCCGAATATCCAGGGATCCTTTTTTCCAATTAATAGAGGTCGCTTAAAAGCCAGGTATGCTCAGAAATATCAACCGTGCGTTTCCTTTAAATGCCTCATTGTGGGATTAACTGCGCACTAATGCGCCTCCTTTGTTGCTCATGCCTGTAGTCACTGTTTGCAGAACCACTTGCTGTGTTCCAGCTTTGGACTGAGAGCAGACAACAATAGAAACCTAAACAGAGCGGGTGTAATAATGTTAAATATGCGGTAACAGTATATCCGGAGCAGCATCCTACACCACGAGAACATTAGTCGGCAGCACAGACAAAGCATGGAGATATTGTTCTCCATATAGGATTTGGAGCGGCTTTCCCAGCAGTACATTGTAGACTACAGCCCTGTACCTGCTAGTGTACAATTTGTTGCCGTATAGAGTTACTGGCTCTCATCTGCTCGGTATCTGCCTGCCCAACCCCCTTCCCCTCACTGCCACAGCATGTTTTGCTCTCAGGCGGATCATGCCCTTTTGTCCACTGAAGCCTGACTGTACTTTTCAGAACAGCCTCCCAGTATCAAAGAATTAGCCTGCACTTTAGACAACTCACATTTTCTCTCTGTCTAAAGATGTTACTGAACTTAAATCTTACTTACGTGAATAAGTATCTTGGCTTTCGAGCACGATCAATGTTGAAATAGTCTGTTTTCCTGATAGTTTCATTCATAGTGAACCAGATGTAAAAAAAATAATAATAATAATTTTCTGATTATGGACTGCACAGTGGTCTGGTGGTTAGCACTGTCACTTTGCAGCTAGAAGATCTCTAATTCAACATCCCCGCCTTCCTGGGATCTTTTTTTGCATGGAGTTTGCATGTTCTCCCTGTGCATGCGTGGGTTTTCTCTGGGTTCTCCGGCTTCCTCCTACATTCCAAAAACATTCATCCGTCCATCCATTCTCATGCAACACTTAATTCTCATTATGGTCATGGCTTAGCTGGAGTCCATCACAGCTGATTTAGGGTGACGGCAGGGGACTCCCTGGACAGGTCACCAGTCTATCACAGGGCTACAAATAGAGACAAACATCACACTCATATTCACGCCAACAGACACTTTAGAGTTACCAGTTAACCCCGTCATGTTTTTGGACTGTAAGAGAAAACCCCACATGCACAGGGAGAACATGCAAACTCCATAAAGAAAGATCTCAAGAAGGCGGAGATGCAAACTGGGGATCTTCTAGCTGCAAGGCGAAGGTGCTAACCACCAAGCCACTGTGAGTGTGATCGTTTGTCTCTATCTGTGATAGGTTGGTTATCTGTCCCGGGTGTCCCCTTCCTTCACCATAAGTGAGCTGGGATAGACTCCAGCCCCCCAGGACCCTAATGAGAATTAAGCGATGTATAGATAATGGATGGATTTACCTGATTATGTATATAATTAGGTTGCCATATTGAGGATGTATAAACCGATCAGGCATAGCATTATGACCATCTTCCTAATATTGTGTTGGCGTCCTTTATGCTGCTAAAACTCCTCTGACCCAGTGGGGCGTGGACACAGGACCTCTGGGGATGTCCTGTGGCAATGAATTTTAGGGTCCTGTGGGTTGCAGGGTGGGACCTACCTAGATCAGGCTTATCCTGGAACATCCCACAGATGCTCAATAAGATTTGGATCTGAGGAGTGTGGAACCCAGATGAACACTTTAGCTCGTTCGTGTTTCCTGGGCCACTCTTGGGCAGTTTTTGTGGTGTGTTGGGATGCATAGTCCTGCTGAGGGTGGAAACTGGCATCAAGGACTGATGTTGCCGTGGGGGGTTGCTTGACCTGCAATGTTTAGATGTTTGGTACATGTCAAACATCCACATGAATGTCAGGACTCAAGGTTTCCTGTTGCATTATAACAAGATGATCGATGTTATTCACTTCACCTGTCAGTGGTCAGAATGTTGTGGCTAATCAGTGTTTAATGTCAGAGTTGGTTTCAGCATCTGCTCTAAAAATCTTTTATCAGTGGGGCTCTAGTTACTCCAACTTTTTTAAATTGCTCTCATTCAATCCCATTTACACATTCAAAGTTGTTATGACAGTTCATGTTCCATTGCTTTCTTGTTTTCAGCTGCATTTGCCATATGATTAATTTCTTCACAGATATGTCTTTCAGGCGAGGTGTGGTCAGGCAAAGCAAATTCCGCCATGTCTTCGCCCAGGCATGGAAAGCCGAGCACTGCATTGACGACGTCAGAGTGTCCCGGGTGACGTGGGACAGTCCCCTCTGTGCGGTCAACCCCAAATTCATTGCTGTTATCATTGAAGCAGGTGGAGGAGGAGCCTTCCTCGTCGTTCCGATCAACAAGGCAAGGTTCCAAATCCTACGTTACATTTAGCATCAGATTAACAGCGGGTCAATATTTTTAAAAGCCAGGATCTTGTTTCTGTTCTTCCACTCTGCTCCTAAAAGCAATATGTCAGCAAGTCTTTGGCTGCATGTCTGACTAATGTTTATGCAGCAGTTCCAAGACAAATAGAGGACAGATATGCTCCTGTGACATGGTAAAGCTTCTCAGGCTAGATGACTTTAATTTATTTATTTATTTATTTTTGTCTGACAGAGTGGCAGAATTGACCAGTCTTGCCCCACCGTCTGCGGTCATGCAGCACCAGTGCTGGACATCCAGTGGTCTCCTCATGATGACAACATCATCGCAAGTGCCTCAGAGGACTACACAGTCAAGGTAGCTTATCAGGCATCATTTAATGGTGGTTTGTGGAATGGTGTCCGCTGTGTCACTTGCTGTCACCTGTGGCAGAAGTTACGCTGACCAAATGTGGGTAAACCAGATGTCTAACAAAAACTATCAATTTCTTGTCACTTCAAGGAAGAAATTCCCTCGTAGTACTATTGAAGAGCTGCTTTGGAATGTTTCAGGGGTTGGATTTTCATTGTTGTAAATCAACAAAAAGCTAAAAAGTCCAGCAAACCTGAAGGAAATAGTGGCCATTTTTGGCAGCATGCTTATTTATGTTATAACTAAGCTAGCATAGCATAGCACGAACACTTGAAACAGGGTAACAGATAGCCTAGCTTGGTTCAGAAGTAGCAAACTCACCTATGAAGAACTGATTAACCTCACTAATTAACATAGAATATTAGTAAAAACAATCATTTTTATCAAATCTTTTGTGCTGAACTCACCAGGGTACCTGAATCCCCCTGCTTCAGGCCTTTTAGTCAAGTAAAGTTAAACATTTCCTGGATATTACTTTATGGTTAATGGGTAGACATCAAATTAGTACTGGTCTTATTCTCTGTAACAGAGCAAATAAGCTCTTTAACTGTACTGAGAGACACTGTGACAGAAGCCTTTCTTTAATCAGACTTCATAGGTGTTCCCAAGGACAGAAAACAGAACTTAAGTAATAAGACAAAACTAAATTCTACCAATGTTATGGCATAAGAATGGTAAATATTATGCATTAATCTACTCTGAAGGGATATGAGATGCTGATGTGACTGCTGTACCTAAATTCAGTTGTATTCTGTTCTTCAGGTGTGGCAGATCCCCGATGGGGGACTAACAAGTCCAATGACTGAGGCCATTGTGACTCTTGAGGGACACAGTAAGAGAGTGGGAATCCTGGCTTGGCACCCAAGTGCCTTCAACATCTTGCTAACTGCAGGTAAGTAATGTGTCACCTTCTACTACACCATATCAGCTACAAAAACAATTGGATCTCCTGTAACTGCTTAACATGGAACTTAGATCACTCTATGCGACACTTTAGTTTTTTTTTTAACCTGTGGACTGTACAGAATATGACTTTAAAATTTAACTGCATCACAATGTGGTTTATGTTATTATTCCGCCAAGGAACGCGGTGGAGTTATGTGACGATCAGCGTTGGTTTGTCTGTCTGTCTGTTTGCAACATTGCTTGAAAACAGACTAATGGATTTGGATGAAATTTTCAGGAAATGACACAAAAACCAAGAGATTTTTATGGCAGTCATGCTGCTTATTAGGGATGGGAACCTTTCAGCACCTCACGATTCGATAATGATTATGATTCAGAGGCTACGATTCAATTATAAATCGATTATTGATACATCTTTAACTTATGTATAGAGTATCGGGATGGGAGGGTGTATCTGGGCTCCAATGTATGCAGCAGTGCATACTTTACATATAACGTTGCTCTTGTGCAATTCGCGTACCGAGCTTCTTAGTTCCGTGTTATTTAGAACCTTCTGTACTACTTTAACAGATTTAAATAATCTAATTTGGACGTTTGTAAATCGATTCAGATTCGTCCACGTCCCAATCGCGCTGCATGAAAGAATCAGAAATAGGGCTGGGCGATATGGCCAAAAATAAAATCTTGATTTTTAAAAAAAAATTTTTTTAGCCATCTTGGACAATTGCGATTTTAATCGATTTTTGTTGTTTCTTTGCGGTCTGTTTGCTATGGCTAGTGCTAGCCATGCCGCACTCCCGTAACTGCGAGCACTCTTCCCATTCTGTAGGATGCCTCTGCCGGAGGTGCTGAAAGAGGTTAGTTGTGCTGCTACTCTTCGTTTTCACAGTAATTTTGCAAACACTGCACATGACTGTAGTTTGCTCTGTTTCAGTCTTGTCAAAGCCGAACCACTTCCATATAATCGATGTAACATGAGGCCCTTTTCTCGCGACCAGCTCTTCGTCTGCTGTTGTGTCCGCCATGACGGGGATGTGAGTGTTTTGGCGGAAGGAGATAAGAGGAGGAAGCAAACGCCAGTGCACAAATCATGAAAGGCAGAAGAAGAATCTGTATTATTATATAATTTAAGCTTGCCTCGATTTTACGATTTGGCAAATTTTCAAATCGTCAGGTTTTAAAAAAGTGAATTAATCGAATTATTCGATTTATCGCCCAGCCCTAATCAGAAATGTCCCCCCATCCCTGCTGCTTATAGTTTGGATCCACGGATTTGTTAAAGATTTCTGTATCATTGCGAGATAGCGGCATGGTGACACTGTAACTATTTCAACAAGTGAACACTACGTTAGCTGACGATCGCATGATTGCGATCCTACTTCAAATTTACCGCTGCGGACTTGTCAGGACTTTTCCATCCGAAATGATACAAGGAACAGTTGAATAAATTGTGGGGTGTTTCAAAGTCCCATCGATGCCAGCCACCTGCTACATATTTAGGTCACGCGATTTGGTATCCGTATATAATGTACACATGCATAACTCACGCCTGTGCTCACAGCAAGGTCATTTTGTTTGTGGGTACATATATAGTAAAGGCCACCGTCTATGTTGCCGTGATTTCTGATTATCAATAACTAATAAACAAATGCTGCATTTTTTTTTTTTAAATTGCTGCATTTCTGACAATGCCATATGGGGGAATAAATAGGCTTGGCGTACACTGTGCTTTCTGAGTGCTTTTCTAGTTTTGCATGTATTTACCTAAATAGGATGATCTAAAAGAAATGCTTGTGCTGGTAGACCATATGAAATGTGTCATACCTGAATTTTGTATCGCCAACATAAATCACTTTGGACTAAATATCCATGACCTAAATGGCAAATTTGGCAAACAGTGATGCTTGAGGTAAAGAATACCCTGTGATCAACACTTCACATCCTCTAGAGAAACATCACATGCATCCTTCCAGTTGTAAATAGTGAGAGTTGAAGAACGGCTCTTATCTTACTGTGTTGGTGTTCAGTGACAAGCAGTTCAAATACTGTTGCATAATACAAGCATGGAATAGGATTTCCCTGCTCAGCAATTCATAGCATGCAATGAAAGTTTCAAGGAGAATGTGATTAATCTGAAACATAGTTACACTTTGTTGCAAAGCTGCTAGATTTGGTTTAATCAGGCTCAGCCAGTTGATGAGATTTGAATGATGGTGGTAAACAATGCCAACTGTCATCACATTTTGATTCAAACGCTGCACTGAAGTATGTGACATTAACTGTTTTCCAGCTGAACTCAGTCTACTTCAGTCAAGTGATACAAATACAGGAATCTTTTATCTGAATTAACCACAGTTAAACAAAATGAGCATTTATTATGTATGACCTTGTTGCTAATTACTAATTTAAAAGACTCTCACCTACAAACTCCTAAAACTTATTGCTTCAGCTGGACATTTTGAACTTTATAAATAACACACAATGAGAAAAGATGGCTGTTTAGATTATGAGTTCTGCCCTGACTTCTTCTATGGTTAAAAACCAGGCTGGAACTGGTGGCCACCTTTACATTGTTGAAATACTTTCACAAACAACATACAACCTCCGTTATAGCTCTTAATACACTAATGGACAAGTTATTGCACTAATGCACATAATGTACAGTGACTCATCTTGACAGCAGCGTAATGCTTTTTACTGCATGTCTGCACTGAAACTTGAGGTGATTGACTCCACAGCTTTACAGGTTTGCCTTCCTGTGTTTTTGTTTGTTTCCCTTGCCTTGTGTGGACTAACACCACCTCACTGGATGTCATGTCCTCATCACTCTAGGTTGCGATAATGTCATTTGTGTGTGGAACGTGGGCACAGGCGAACTCGTGTACCAGCTTAGTGACGCCCACCCAGACCTCATCTACAGCGTCAGCTGGAACAAGGACGGCAGTGCTGTCTGTACCGTCTGTAAGGACAAGGCCCTGCGTATCATTGACCCACGAAGAGGCACTGTTCTGAAGGTTACTTTACATTTCTACTACGTAAAAACATATTTTAAGATGGATACTTGTGGTGAAGTAATTCTAGATCTATCTTCATTACTCTTACAGTGCAGTTACAGTGGTGTTTTATGAGCCTGAAATGTTTACCTAGGTCAGAGAAAAGGTCCATGATGGTACCAGGCCTATGAGAGCTGTGTTTCTCTCTGACGGAAAAATCCTGACCACAGGCTTCAGCCGAATGAGTGAGAGACAGCTGGCTCTGTGGGATATGGTAAGTCTCTTGTGTACCAAGTATCCTTGGAAATTCCATCCATATTGGATACTTGTTGATTGGTGCTGTGCACGGTTTGTTATTACTCCACCAAGGAACGCGGCGAAGTTATGCAACAATTGGCATTGGTTTGTCTGTCTGTCAGCAACATTACTCAAAAACAGACTAACGGATTTGGATGAAATTTTCAGGGAAGGTCAGAAATGACACAAGGACCAAATGATTAGATTTTGGCAGTGATGCGGCTTATAGTCTGGATCCACGGATTTGTTAAAGAATTCTGTATCATTGTGCGATAGCGTCACTGTAACTATGACTACAAGTGAACATTACGTCAGCTGCCTACTGATGATCACGTGATTGTGATCCTCCTACAAATCCACCACTACGGACCATGAATTGTTCAAAGATTTCATCCATTGGAAATCAGACAATGACTGAGCAGCATTGTTATTATGTCTGTTTCTTATTCATATTGTGTATATAGTGAGTGTACATCACCTCTTTAATTTATAGTTGTTATCTTGCTTTTCTTACTGTCACTTTGCTGCTTTCCTCCTTGTGGGACAAATAAAGCATATTTTAGTCTATTGCATTCTGTTCTAATACACCCAAATCTATTGGTCAGTCTTACTGCAGGGTGTAGTCAGCCTTAACCAAGAGCCATGACTTCAAATCCAGTGGTCACCAGGACATAAAGACTGCATTTACATAATTACCCGTCACATCTGATGACATTACATGTGATAAATCTGCTAATTTAAATTTTAGGGGGAAGGACAGGACACGTGTCATACGACTGCCATTTTTGGCATTACGGAATTCTAACATAGATTTCCATTTAGGATTATTTCAGTAGTGAGACTCAGCCGTAACCTAAATCCTTTGAGCAAACTAGGGTTGTATGGGTGGAAGAACATTCGTAACAATTACAATAAGAATCAAATGTTTTCTGTCTTCTAGAAAGATCTCTCGGAGCCAATGGCCGTACAGGAAATGGACACGAGTAATGGAGTTCTTTTGCCCTTTTATGACCCTGACACAAACATGGTCTATTTGTGTGGAAAGGTGAAGCCTCAGCATTATATGCAAACATGAATTCAAAGTTGTCATATGTAGCGCAATCTCATAACCCTCATTCGATAAAGTCATTTTGACATTAAATAAAACTCATCTGCTTTTCAGGGGGATTGCACCATCCGATATTTTGAAGTGACAGACGAATCCCCATACGTTCACTTCCTCAGTTTATACAGCAGCAAGGAGCCACAGAGAGGTGCAGGCTTTCTTAGTAAAAGAGGTGTGGATGTCAACAAGTGTGAAATTGCCAGGTGAGTACAGTCATGTTTTACTTAACTTTAGTTGTATTTTAAGAGATAACACTGTCTACCTAGCCTAGCCGCGCTAGACCCATGTTCTGAAGGCACAAGGGTCTAGGGCCGCTTGACAGGGAGGGAGGCGGGCTAAAAGGTTGTCTATCAAATCACTCTGCAGCAATTGGGTAGGTATACAACCAATCAGCGCAACGAATAGGCTGACGTAGTTCCTAGAGCGCCGGCGGATTATGGCTAAGTCCCATTAGCTTCCCAACCAGCGGAGCCAACTGGTATATTAAGGATTTGCCATATCCCATCGGCATAAGTCCAAATACGTCTTTCTTCTCAATGAAACACTTCAGTGCCGTCCTTTGTTTATCTTTCAAGTTGAATTTTAGCTTCAAATCTTTAAGGGCTGTGGCCAAAGCCGAGTCGAAAGATAACTGTTTATTGTGCGCCGGTTGTTTCTGTCAGAATTGTCGCGCCTCTGTCGTCACTTAGTTACGCCCGCCTTCTGACTCTATACTTCATGGTGATTCGTCCGGCCAGTTTTACTAGAATCCAGCCTCGAGCCTTATGGAGGGTAACTAGACCCACCCTGGCAGAGAATTAAATTTGTTGCCGTGGGTTGTCTAGCACGGCTAGGCTACTGTCTACCTGTATTTTTCTCAATGTTAACAAAACCCCAAAATGACCAAAAATGGTAAAATAAATATATACAACTGACAACTTTTGTCTGTGTAATCCATAGCATCATCATATACTTATTCCTCCGTGCCATAAAGCTCTGTTGAATCAAAAAAAACCATTCCATCATTACTCCCAACATCAGCTTTGTTTTCACAATACACTACCGTTCAAAAGTTTGGGGTCGCTTAAGATGTCTTTATTTTTGGCAGTTTTTTCAATGAAGATAACATTAAATGAATCATAAATCCAGTCTAGACATTGTTAATGTGGTAAATGACTATTCTAAGTGGAAACGTCTGATTTTTAATGAATATCTCCATAGGGGTACAGAGGAACATTTCCAGCAACCATCACTCCTGTGCTCTAATGCTACATTGTGTTAGCTAATGGTGTTGAAAGGCTCATTGATGATTAGAAAACCCTTGTGCAATTATGTTAGCACATGAATAAAAGTATGAGTTTTCATGGAAAACATGAAATTGCCTGAGTGACCCCAAACTTTTCAATGTTATTGTGCACCTGTATGTTGCTTTCAGTACTTACTAGATGTGTATTAATCCAACACTTGAAATAGTCCCCAAACAAGTTTATTTACTCCTTTTTTGTTTTCTTAAAGCTCCAGTGTCGTAGTAACTGTGTTCTCTGATCATGTCTAGGTTCTATAAGCTGCATGAAAGGAAGGTGGAACCCATTTCTATGACTGTACCACGAAAGGCAAGTCATACTCAGCCTTTAAAAGCAGAAAAATAACTACCCTACATCACAATATTCAAGTCCAAGAAGTCTAGCCATTAATGATTAATGAAAGCACTCACCTCTTCACCTTGTTTCTCTCTTGCCTCTCCAGTCAGATCTCTTCCAGGGAGACCTTTACCCGGACACAGCTGGCCTGGAGCCAGCTCTCCTGGCTGATGAATGGATAGCTGGGCAGGATGCACCACCGCTGCTGGTGTCTCTGAGCAGCGGTTACACAGCTCCTCCATCCAAACACAGAGACACCCACAGAAGCAAGCCTAAGCTCACCTCTCAGGACTCCGGAGCCGGGGGAGCCCCACCTTCAGCGGGGAATGTAGCCAGCTCCACATCTACACCCGCCACTGCTGCCAAGGAGGCGGAAGAAGAGGTGCCACAGCCACGAGTAGCCACAAGGGAGACGGACGGAAATGCTGAGAGGCCGAAGAAAGAGGTGTGTCGACAGCGATGCAGCTGTTGATCGAGCAATTTGTAAAGCTGTTAACTGACTTGTTCTTTCTGCTTGTTTTCAGGATGACGTTTTAACTGAGCTGCTAGCCGAAATGAAGGCGCTACGGGCCGTCGTCCTCGCTCAGAGCCAGAGGATTGAGTTGCTGGAGAGGCAGCTCGCTCGGATTGAAGACGGGGACGTGTGAGGAAGCAGGAGACTCACTACATGCGGACGGCATTCCAACTAAATCCATAGACCATAGCCTTACTAGAATCAACAGTACCTTAAGCTGTGTGAGTGGAAGGATTTAGTGTAATGTAGCGGCTAATTTTGAGTCACAGCGGCTTACGACCAGGTGAACTATTGTGATCATTTTTTTAGATGGATTTCCAGGTTGTGGTTTAGAATGGGGTGTGGCGTGCACAGAGTGAAAGTGACAGTAAGAATTTTTTTTTTTTAAATATGGTGGTGCTAGAGTGCAGCTTTGCAAAATCCTTGCTTTAATTTTGAAGGATTCCCAAGGAGTTACTGTGACATGATTGCCTCAAATTAATGCACAAAGTGGAAATTAAAAAGCATTATATTCAAGCTAATGAAGGTTGACGTACTATAGCAAAGCGAGTAAGTACCTCTGATGTGATCTTTTTGCCCTCAGAAGCACTCAGAAATGTAACCATTATGGCTATTTAATCAGGTAGTTAAAGCTGCTAAACTGTCATGTCATATCAAACTCTAAATTGTTGACTCATTGTGTGACTTGTGCTTTATTCTACTACTTCATCATAGGACGCCGTGTGTAAAGTTTTAAAGTAGAAAATGTTCTGGTGCATTAACCATGATCTTGACAGTGAGAGTGGAGTGAATGATAGCTGATGAGAGTGTCGTCTAATATTTATGTGTAACGTAATTCTGTGTAGTCTTTGCAGTCAATGAAAAGGTAACACTTGTGATTTTGTACCCCATGTTGTAAGGTGAGAGCAGTGTGAAGTTTCCTGAAACATCGCGAGGGAACAGTTTTGTCCAGGTTATCATATACGTATGAAATGCATACTTTTTTGTTGTTTTTTTACATGTGTGGAAAGGTTTCAGGCAGCAAAAAGAGTTATGAGTTGCAATGAAATGTGAACCATTTTCTCCAGTTGGCGATGGCACTTGTATTGGCGTTAAAGGAAGCACAGGCTTTTTAAACTTTAGTTTTGTGTTTTTGGCATTACTCTACATTTAGAGGCATTGATCTGTTACTTTTGTTACAGTGTTCTGCATCAATGGTACATTCAACGTCAAGATTTTCCCTTTATTACTTTCTTTATGCACTGACATCTTAAAACTAACTGTTAAAACAGTAGCAGGTTGAATGAGACTACATTGTGTAAATCCATTAAACATTAATTCCTACTTTGTATGGAATGGCTTTTTTGTGTGTACGAGGAAATGTTCTCATCCTGTCATGCACTACGAGTCAAAAGTTTGGACACACCTTTTCATGTAGTGATTTTTCTTTATTTCAATGACTATGGAAATATGGAACTACAGTGGGTACGGAAAGTATTCAGACCCCTTGACATTTTTCACTCTCTGTGTCATTGCAGCCATTTGCCAAAATCAAAAAAGTTCATTTTATTTCTCATTAATGTACACTCAGCACCCCATCTTGACAGAAAAAAAACAGAAATGTAGAAATTTTTGCAAATTTATTAAAAAAGAAAAACTGAAATATCACATGGTCAGACCCTGTGCTCAGTATTGAGTAGAAGCACCCTTTTCAGCTAGTACAGCCATGAGTCTTCTTGGGAATGACGCAACAAATTTTTCACACCTGGATTTGGGGATTCTCTGCCATTCTTCCTTGCAGATCCTCTCCAGTTCTGTCAGGTTGGATGGTGAACGTTGGTGGACAGCCATTTTGAGGTCTCTCCAGAGATGCTCAATTGGGTTTAGGTCAGGGCTCTGGCTGGGCCAGTCAAGAACGGTCACAGAGTTGTTCTGAAGCCACTCCTTTGTTATTTTAGCTGTGTGCTTAGGGTCATTGTCCTGTTCAAAGGTGAACATTCGGCCCAGTCTGAGGTCCTGAGCAATCTGGAAGAGGTTTTCCTCCAGGATATCTCTGTACTTGGCTGCATTCATCCTTCCTTCAGTTGCAACCAGTCGTCCTCTCCCTGCAGCTGAAAAACACCCCCACAACATGATGCTCCCACCACCGTGTTTCACTGTAGGGATTGTATTGGGCAGGGGATAAGCAGTGCCTGCTTTTCTCCACACATAGAATTAACACCAAAAACTTCAATCTTGGTCTCATCAGACCAGAGAATCTTATTTCTTACAGTCTGGGAGTCCTTCATGTGTTTTTTGGTAAACTCTATGCGGGCTTTCATGTGTCTTGCACTGAGGAGAGGCTTTCGTTGGGCCATAAAGCCCCGACTGGTGGAGGGCTGCAGTGATAGTTGACTTTGTGGAACTTTCTCCTATCTCCCGACTGCATCTCTGGAGCTCAGCCACAGAGATCTTTGGGTTCTTCTTTACCTCTCTCACCAAGGCTCTTCTCCCACCATTGCTCAGTTTGGCTGGACGGCCAGGTCTAGGAAGAGTTGTGATCGTCCCAAACTTCTTCCATTTGAGGATTATGGAGGCCACTGTGCTCTTAGGAACCTTGAGTGCTGCAGAAATTCTTTTGTAACCTTGGCCAGATCTGTGCCTTGCCACAATTCTGTCTCTGAGCTCCTTGGGCAGTTCCTTCCACCTCATGATTCTCATTTGCTCTGACATGCACTGTGAGCTGTAAGGTCTTATATAGACAGGTGTGTGCCTTTCCTAATCAAGTCCAATCAGTTTAATTAAACACAGCTGGACTCCAGTAAAGAAGCAGAACCATCTCGAGGAGGATCAGAAGAAATGGACAGCATGTGAGTTAAATATGAATGTCGCTGCAAAGGGTCTGAATACTTCTGACCATGTGATATTTCAGTTTTTCTTTTTTAATAAATTTGCAAAAATTTCTACATTTCTGTTTTTTCTGTCAAGATGGGGTGCTGAGTGTACATTAATGAAAAATAAAGTGATTTTTTTATTTTATTTTGGCAAATGGCTGTAATGACACAGAGAGTGAAAAATTTCAAGGGGTCTGAATACTTTCCGTACCCACTGTATGTAGTAAACAAAAAGGTGTGAAATAAGTTAAAACATGTTTCATATTTTAGATGAAACATGTTCAAAGTAGCCACCCTTTGCTTTGATTACTGCTTTGCACACTCTTGGCATTCTCTCCATGATCTTCATGAGGTAATCTGACTGATAGTGTATGTTGTAGAATTTGAACTTAAATGGAGTATGCAGTGTTTGCAGCCCTGGAGGCTAGGCTGCATTTTCATTACCACAGTGCTTGAACTTGCGGTTTTCACATCTTGTTCTGAACTGGATAGCTTAGATGACAAAGACCTCATGCTTGACTAAGGTGGCTAACACTCATACCGACAGAACTGAATGTAAATCAAGCTTTATTTGTTTACCATTTGCAGTTTAATGTTTGCCAGATGTCAGTTGCACAGCACAGTTATTAAGCTGCAAAGTGTGAAAAACAGGCAATGTTTCATTGAGTCCTGAGGCACTGCAAACTGCCGTGTTTTAGGTAATGTTAGCTAGCTTTGGGTTCGGGAGGCAGACACCCTCTCTATTTTTAAGACCAGGCTTAAAACGTTCCTTTTTGACAAATCTTATAGTTGGGGCTGACTGGGTGACCCACAGGGGTTCGGCTTGTGTCTTCATTTGCACAGCTGACTCCTTCTTGGACGTCCCTTCGTTCTGCCCCTAGTCATGCTGCTATAGGCCTATAGGCTGCTGGGGGACTTTTCTTGACGCACTGAGCCCTTCTCTATCTACCTTTACATTTAATATGTATACCGTTATTGCAGTACATTCACTCTGTTTCCCCCTGTGCTATTTCTCCGAGTGTCCCTGGTCCCAGAGCTGGATGCTTCAGATCTGCGGTTGATGTTCCACCAGCTGGTCCAGTCTCCATCATGTCCACTGTGGGATGCTGCTGCTGTCCTTCCTCCAGCCCTCTGCTTCCAACTCCCTTTTTCCACCAGTCAACTCTGCATTGCCTTCACTATACTGTTATGCTAACTTACATACTGTTTGAATTTTACTGCTAGCTATATATGGAGTATGTTTAATGTCAGAGCCGTACATCATAAGAGTAAACTATGACTCAGTTTTCAATGTTAGCTTATACTTTGTCTGTGTCACATATCCTGTCATGCATGTATCCAAATGTGTGTTGTGTTTTCCTTGCTTTCCCACCCCTCCCTCTTCTCCCATCCCTCCCCCTTGCCCTCTTCTGTCCTTCTCAACCCGCCCGGCCAGCAGGCAGATGGGTCCCCCCTATATAGAGCCGGGTTCTGCTCGAGGTTTCTTCCCTGTTAAAAGGGTGTTTTTCCTTGCCACTGTCGCCTTTGGGCTTGCTCTGGGGGTCAGGCATATGGGTTCTGTAAAGCGTCTTGAGACGAGTTGACTGTAATTGACGCTATATAAATAAAATTGAATTGAATTGAATTGAATTGAATTGCTGCAAAACCAACTCTTACCTTGCTTTCTTTTTTCTTTGATTATATGTATATATGTGTGTGTGTGTGTGTGTGTGTGTGTGTGTGTGTGTGTGTGTGTGTGTGTGTGTGTGTGTGTGTGTGTGTGTGTGTGTGTGTGTGTGTGTGTGTGCGCACTGATGTCAGTCATGTTGAACAGAAGGGGCCATCCCTATATTGTTCTCACAATGTTGGGAGCCTGAAATTGTCCAAAATGTCTTGGTATGCTGAATCATTAAGAGTTCCTTTCACTGGAACTAAGGGTCCGTTCCCTGAAGAACAACCCCACACCATAATCCCACCTCCACCAAACTTTACACTTGGCACAATGCAGTCAGCCAAGCACAGTTCTCATGGTAAACACCAAACATAGTCTTGTCCAACAGATTTCCAGACAGAGAAGTGCGATTTGCATGCATGCGACACTTTCCATTGCAACTGGTGAGGTAAGGCTTGGATGCAGCTGCTCGGCCATGGATACCCATTCCTTGAAGCTCTCTATGCTGTTCTTGAGCTAATCTGAAGGCCAGATGAAGTTTGGAGGTCTGCAGGTATTGACTCCACAGAAAGTTGGCGATTTCTGCACTCTGTGTGCCTCAGTATCTGTTGACCTGCTCTGTGCTTTTACATGGCCTACCACTTCATGGCTGAGCTGCTGTTGTTACTAATTGCTTCCATTTTGTTATACTACCATTAACAGTTGACTGTAGAATATTTAGTGTTGAGGAAATATTTTTTTTATTGCACAGGTAGCAGCCTATCATGGTATTACGCTTCATTTACTGAGCTCCTGAGAGCGACCCATTTTTTCACAAATGCTTCTAGAAGCAGTCTGCATGCCTAGGCGCTTCATTTTATACTCCTGTGGCCATGGAAGTGATTGAACACCTGAATTCAGTTATTTGGAGGGGTGTAGTAATGCTTGTGTCAATATAGTGTAGATCAGTTTCTAAAGCATTGGTGCCTCAAATAGCTCAGCAGTCTTCATCATGATGTGGAACTTATAGGTGATGTAAAAGACGAAACAAAATGCCTCATCTGTACTAGAAAGCAGCTGTGTTTTAACTAGACCCAGCAAACTGTGCAAACCATTTGAAAGAGGCCCATAGATTCTCTATGTTTGGGGGTTGTGTAGGTGGAAGTATCATGCTTATAATCAAAGCATATTTTTGGTCTCAGATTGTGATGGTTGGTTAATCAACACTAAAAACTGATTCATGAGACATCTAGAAGTCTGTCCTTCTGTTCTGTTATGTGGAACCAGAAGATCACTGCTGCTCACCATTTGAACTGACAAACCTTGTGCATATCTATCATATATACTGCAGGTAGCAAGGTTTTTGTTACTTAATTGGTTATATAAAAGTGACTAAACCTTTTGAAAACCTGCGATTTAGAATCACAAAAGTGCATATCACATTTTATAAATGAAGACAAAGAATACATTTTGTGCTAAGTTTGCAGTTTTAAAATATAACCTTCTGAGAAAATAGTGACATTTTGAATAGCATTTAACACCGACATGCCTCTCACTGTAAATGTGTGCTTATCAAGATAACACAGCAGAGTACAGTGTAAAGTAATGGTACGGATTTGGTACAGCTGAGTGGTGTAAGAGATGTGGCAGCCTGATCAGCGGTGCAAAAACAGGATGTGGCCCACTAGTTTCACATTCAGAAGTTGTGCGCAGCTTTTGAGCTTTGTGCTTTCTTTTGATATGTTCAAATCTTACAGCTTTAGGATGTAATACAAACTTTAATATTTTTCTTTTAAATTAAAAAACAAGTGGGCTCACGGTTGAGTTTTTAGGTTCATATAACCCTTTTAGGCTCTTTTTGCCAAGAAATACTAGTTCCACTTTAAAAGCTAAGTTAAAACATAATGGTAACATTTGTACACATTGTAGCATCACAAGTTGAAGTGAGGCCATTGATAAATACTATACAGGGTCGATGTGCATCCTACACCTGTGTTTGTAATTGGTCGTGAAATAACTCAACCTTGCGAGGGAAAAATTTAAATATGTGCCTTCCTCTTTCCATAAATAAGCGCTCTTTTGTTTTTCTTCTCTGTGCTTTCTACCACACCCGGATTTACTTAGTCTTTTATCTCTGATCCCCCCCCCAAAGTCTACACCTACCTCAGAAGGCTCTAGCTGGTTTTTTCTTCACCGCTACCCACCCGTTCTGCATTTTC
Source organism: Acanthochromis polyacanthus (assembly GCF_021347895.1). Taxonomy (NCBI): domain Eukaryota; kingdom Metazoa; phylum Chordata; class Actinopteri; family Pomacentridae; genus Acanthochromis; species Acanthochromis polyacanthus. The sequence goes on from NC_067135.1 coordinate 18,566,253, forward strand.
TCTTCGCCTCCTATGCACACGCGCTGTGACATTGTTCAAACACACCCTAAATTAGACAGCCAGTCTCTTACCACTCTGTGTTGTCCGTCATCAAACTATATCTCCCGCTCACAGCTTTGGTAAGTTTTTTAACAGCTTATGTTCTTACTATGTTAAATCTCTCAATATCTTAACAACATTTCTCATGCTTTGTTGGCTTTTCACTGTCCTGATATTATTTCTACGATTTAAAACAGTTTAAATATAGATATAGCATTTTAAACATAGTAAATGATTTTATAATTAAAGTACTGCAGGCATTCATTTACTAAATAGGCGAGTTACCCTGAATGCATCTCAGCATAATGTGCACTTCAATTTTTTTTTCAAGAGTATTTTGAAGCTTAAACTGCAAAATTTAATGTTTAATATCAGCCTGATTAACCCCAGCTAAAATTGCTTCCTCCCATGGCAGGCTGACTGATGCTGTTCAGTTATCATTTTGACAGGAAACCAGCAACGCTGCAAACGGTCTGCATAGCTTCCTGTCATTCCAGTCAATGCAGACAACACATAGTCAACCAAGGTAGAAAGCAGAAGAAGAAAGAAAATACAGTCTTCCTGTTGCACTGCCAGCGTAAGTACATATATCATCATTATGAACCTATATCTAAATGTCAGCACTATTTTTTTTTTCAAAATTACTTTCAGTTGATCCTCTTTTTGTTTCCTTGGTGTATTCCATTGAGAGTCTATCAAGGCATCATTGTCGTTTAATGCAACCTCTAGTTCTAGCTGCAAACACTGTACACTGTCATGTACTTTCTTATTTTTTTTCTCTCTTGCAGATTCTGAATGTCAATCCACAAGTGGATCTTCGAATGACTACTTCATCACTGCTTTGAAAGTACCAGGAGTTTGTAATTCAAAGTTCACCCTGTACCGGACACGCCGAGCCATTTGGGATTTTCCTGCTTAACAGGAATTTTTATCAGGAGGTACAGTACATCTCCAATTGAAAATTGGTTTTATATTTATATTTTTAGAGCTTGATAACACTCTACAGTTCATAAAGCCCACATAGTGTGTAGCGTCTGTGTGATACTGCCACACCCATGCAGCATCTAAGCAGCGGCTAAAACAACTGAAAAGAGTTGTTTTAAAATCCAAGGCGGTACTCTGGTAAAGAAATAGTTTGACATTTTTGGAAATACACTACCGTTCAAAAGTTTGGGGTCACTAAGAAATGTAATAATTTTTTAAAGAAAAGCAGAACATAACATTAAATGAATAGGAAATACAGTCTAGACATTGTTAATGTGGTAAATGACTATTCTAGCTGGAAACGGCTGATTTTTAATGGAATATCTCCATAGGGGTACAGAGGAACATTTCCAGCAACCATCACTCCTGTGTTCTAATGCTACATTGTGTTAGCTAATGGTGTTGAAAGGCTAACTGATGATTAGAAAACTGTTGTGCAGTTATGCTAGCACATGAATGAAAGTGTGAGTTTTCATGGAAAACATGAAATTGTCTGGGTGACCCCAAACTTTTGAATGGTAGTGTATATTTGTTAACATTTTTTTTTTTTTTTTGCTGAGAGTTAGATGAAAACGCTGACATGGGTTTCATGTATTTACATAATGTATCTAAAGTTTCCAGTCAGTTCAGTCTAGCATAATGACAATAACAAGGGGAGACAGCTAGCCTAGCTAAATGTAGCAGTTTCAAAGCTTCCTAACATGGTTTTTATCTCATTTGTTTAATCTGTACATGAGCCCAGTTGTAAAAGTATCACTCAGTTGTAGTTGGTGACCTTTGATAGAATAGAAGCACCTGTTTAGTTTCAAACAGTCTTAGTGTCAAGTTAACCATTAGACTGCTACACTACTGTTCAAAAGTTTGGCATCATTTAGAAATGTCCTTATTTTAGAAAGAAAAGCATTTTTTCAATGAAGATAAAATTAAATGAATGAGAAATACAGTCTAGACATTGTTAATGTGGTAAATGACTGTTCTAGCTGGAAACGGCTGACTTTTAATGGAATATCTCCATAGGGGTACAGAGGAACATTTCCAGCAACCATCACTCCTGTGTTCTAATGCTACATTGTGTTAGCTAATGGTGTTGAAAGGCCAATTGATAATAAGAAAACCCTTTTGCAGTTATGTTAGCACATGAATAAAAGTGTGAATTTTCATGGAAAACATGACATTGCCTGGGTGACCCCAAATTTATAAATGGTAGTATATATACAGATGTGAGAACAGTGTTGATTTTCCCATCTAGCTCAGCAAGAATCTTGATTAATGTATTTCCCCAAACTGTAAACTATTCCCTTAACGACAGCCCCATCTAATAGAAAACATCTAAAAGAATCTAATATCCAAAATGTGCCGGTTATTTCACTGAACCTCTTCTCTCTCCTTACTTCAGGCATGAGTGACTCCAGCCCATCTGATACGGTTGTGGGGGTCCTAGTCGTCCTTCTAGTAGGCCTAATTCTTTTGCTGATTTTCTTGTACAAAAAGTTAAACAGGGAGGCCGATGGACAATATACAATTCGGCGCATGGTCTATAAGGAAGGAGGGGTGAGGGACCGGGTGAGAGGTGCAGCATTAGCAGTGGAGACATTTACTGGCATCCAGCTGTGGCCTCGTGGTGATGCAAATGAGGATGGAGAGGAAATGCAGGAAATCCAAGACGAGGAGGGGCAGGTGGAGGGTGATGGTAGCCAGGGCAGTGACACGGAGGGAGAAGATGAACAGGAGGAGGATGACATGGGGAATGGCGGTCAGACAAAGAGCGAAGGAGGTCACTCTTCAAGCCATAACTCAAGTTTGGAGATTTCGGAGGCGGACGAGCAAGCCAGGCTGATGGATGGGCCAAACTCGAAAGAAGAGATGGAGAAGAAAGGGGAGGAAAAGCAGGAGAAAGTGGGAGAAGAGCAAAATAAACAGGAAACAAGTGGAGGGGCTGGACTGCTGATAGACCTAAAGAATTTCTCCGGAAGTGCCATTTGGTCTGGAGAAGAGGGAGGTGAGGGTAAAGGCGGGGATGTGACTGCACTGTGAGGACAGAATCAGGACATATGTATGGTGGAGACATTGGAAAAAGTCTCTTTTTGGTCACGTTTGTAAGCAGGATTTTAGAAATGCCGAGGTCAGAATTTTAAGTTCCCCTAAATGGCTGTTTAAATATGTATATTTTTTTGCTTTTCTACTCTGATAAGGGAAAAAAACAACTCTGTGAAATAGTGTAAAAATGCTGGAATCAACTTAGAAACACTCGCCACATGTAAGTTTTTCATTCCATCCAGACTCCTGAAACTTCTCAAATTCTCTGGGGACATGACCTCATTTTCTTAACTCCACATCCCGAGGCATCAGGATAAAAAGCTGACTGATGAATGAAGCTGTTAAACCCTGTTAAATACGCAGGAGTACACTATATTGGTTTCTGAATGTTTGTTAAGAACTATTAACCTTGATATTGTGGACTGTGTATTCCGTGTTTTTGTATCGTATGAAATCTTTGATCTAACTTACATGACAATTAAAAAAACAGGAAAGATTTCACTGTGTTCACATTGTTTTATTGTCACATTTCAGACAAGAAATTCACTGAATATGAATTGATGTAAGATCAGACTGATCACTGTTGATCGATCAAATGTTTCTAGAACTACAGGCCATGTAGGCAGATTAGAAAGATGTCACCTTGTGCTCTGTCATGAGCGTAGATTTGGTGTAACATTGTGGGAGAACACTTGAAAGCGGGGTCTAGGTGTCCTCCTTCAGAAACGTCTGGGCATCAAACCCTTAATCTTCTGCAATCCAATCATTTTTTATGTCCCATTTTGTGCTTTTCATACCTCATTAGTGTATGGTGGACATGCCTTTACTCAAACATGTAAAGAAAAACACACAGTTTTGGCACACGTAAGCGATAAGATAAGATAAGGTTTATGCTTTAGTGTCTTTATTGAAATTCTGGATGACTTTTCCCTTTTAGACATACAAGACAGACAAGTTAAGAAAATAAAATACGAATAAAAATAAGTAAATAGTGGACTCAAATACGTAAAAAGAAATCTTTACAACAAATGTACAAAGAATGTGCAAGTGGCATTGCGAAGTGATACAGTGAGTGCAAATACAAAGCGGTTTCCTCATTGTGCTTGAGCATGAGGTAGTTATGGTTAGAGTCTAAAGTCTTTGTGTCTGTGCAGGGAGAGGGGGTGTTATGCAGGACACAACTCTGAGGTAGTTCCTTAGTCTGTTAGTTTTGGTCTTTATTGTTCTGAACCGCTTCCCAGATGGTAGTGGTTCAAACAGAGACTTACCTAGGTGTGTGCTGTCCATTGAAATGCTTCTGGCCTTCTTCCTCAGTCTGCTGGTATAGACTGTGTCGAGGTGAGGGAGCTCTAAGTCAGTGATACACTGGGCCGCCTTCACCACTAAGCAACCACTGTGCAGCTCACAAATCACACAATGATACAGTTTGTCGCATAGAAACCAATCAACAGTTTCTAGGGGAGGTGGGATTTTCTCAGCTTTCTGACAAAGAAAAGTCCCTGTTGGTCTTTATTGACCAGGTATGAGGTGTTGGCAGTCCAAGACAAATGGTTTGAGACGCTGAGTCCCAGGAACTTTAGAGGGTTTCCATAGCTTCTCCGTGGATGTGGAGAGTAGGTAGTCCATTCCTTTTGTCCTCCTGACGTTTTTTTTGTTGATGACCACATTGTAGTCCTCAAACCACCCTTTATGTCAACTCATTATTGTCCATGATGAGTCCCACCACTGTGGTGTCATCGGAAAATTTACCTGTGGAGTTAGATGTGTGAATGGGGGTACAGTCCATTGTAAACAGTGTGAAGTTGGGGCTCAACACACAAGCCTGTGGGGTTCCTGTGTTCAAGGTGAGGACAGAAGAGGTATGGTGTCCTCACCTAATGTGGCCTTCCTGTGAGGAAGTCCACGATCCAGAACAGAAATTATGGTGTGTTTTCAAAATAAAAGCCCTTTGCTTCTTCAAACTTTCTGGCCAATAATCCACACTACACCTGTCCTGTTCTTCTATTTATGTTTTTTTATTATTATGTATTATTGCTAGTTACATGGCCTAATATGTTCTTCTATTCATGGTTATTTATTATTATGTATTATTGCTAGTTACATGGCCTAATATGAAATGTAAAAATGATTAATAAGAAGCTATATATTCGGTTAATATGCATATTTCTTTGCTGTGTGGTCATAATCATCGTAGAATAAGATAATAACAACAGTGTCACTATTAAAACTTACCAAAAATAAACTGCGCTTTTGTCATTTTAGAGACAGTAATCCATTTACTGAGATAGGAGGGCGTAGATGGGGATGTAGCTCAGTGGTAGAGCGCATGCTTCGCATGTATGAGGTCCCGGGTTCAATCCCCGGCATCTCCAGATTCATAGGAAGCACTTCTTTTCTTGCTCACACAGAAACCAGCAGGAAAGAGGGAAGACAGTGAACCGTGGTAAACTAAGCCCTTAAAGGAAGCATTTTTCAGCACAGCACCGTATGGCACATTTTAATCGTGAGTACTGAGAGACGCTTGCGATTGGAGAATGGGACAACTCGCTCGAATCCTATTGGTCGCTGTATACCCTGGAGGCGTGGTCCACGCACGCGAATGCCATTTTTCGCCGGCTGAGTTTGTTCCAGTGGTGGATGATCCACTCGATAGAAGCATTATGGACGAACCAATAGGTACACCTGAGTAAAAGTAGGTTAACTGGACTGAAGAAAGTCACCAGAGTAATTATGTGACCAGCAGTCTGGGCATTACTTCAACATTGAAGCCATTCTGACTGGCACATGGATTATTTCTGAAACACCAGAACTGTTCTACAAATCTTGACAGGACACACTGGAACCGATCTAGCAGGGTAAATATTGAAGGTACTTTTCCAAATTTAAGCTTTCCTTACACTGATTTTCTTCAACACAAGAGGAAGAAAAGAAAGAAGGACTGAAAGAAAAAAGCAGCCTTGCGGAGCTCGATCAGATGCTTTCCTTCCAGTCACCTATTTCACGTGTGCCGTACCACCGTGAGCATCCGAGTTGCATCTTCTGCTCTCACCCAAACTTGATTGTGGCTGAGAAATGATTCAGTAGACGTCACTCATCTGCATAGGGAATAAAATTCAGCCAACCTGCAAGGCTTTATGCGCCCCGAAACCCTCTGCTTTTCCCCGTGCGATAGAAAGGACCTACTGATTGCTGCATATCCGAAACTACAAACATGGAAGGTATGGTATGCATGTGTTGTCAGACACAAATGTAGACTTACATCCAGATAGGAGACACATCTGGGCTGCGAACTGTTCAAGATGGATGCAGCGCCGCTGTGCGCAGGGATGCATGGCGGAGAGGCAGCGGGGCATCTTTAAATGCCCATCACCGCCGCGGATCCTGTGTCTTTTATGCCACAACGTTGTCATTTTGTCTTCCCACCCTTGCAGGAGTAGGATGTTACTAGCATCCGCGGTAGTGGTATGGGAATGGCTGAACGAGCACGGACGCTGGCGGCCCTACAGCCCCGCTGTCTGTCATCACATCGAGGCAGTCATCCGGAGCGACCCGCGGAGTGGTAGTCTTGTCCTCGGCCAGGTGGACTCTCGCCTCTCGCCGTACATCATCGATTTGCATTCCATGCACCAGTTCCGACAAGACACAGGTGAGGAGCAGGACTGGGGCAGAAGCTCCGGTGGAGGGTGTAGCGGTGGAGCCGGGCCTGAGGTGGAGGCCTTTCACTGCTCAGCACTGTTTATCTTTTCCCTTGGATGATTGTTCTCCACAATCTGATGCTTTGATGAGATTGCAAAGTGGCCTCTTGTTGCTGTAATTGTCTTGTGTGTTGACGTAAATGGCATTGTTTTTATTTTAAATTCCCACATATAGTCTCTCAGAGCTTCCACCTGCTCCAATGTTCTGGTTTGACATTACAGACATGGAGGTATGTTGTGCATCTGTGCTGGTGAAAGATGCCAGCACTGAAGTGAGTCATTCTGGTGGGTTATATGTGTGTGTCTGTGTGTTTGCATGTAGCACCAAGGCCACAATAGCAGCTGAAGTGTTTAGTCATACAGCGTTTCACTGTAAATACCGGAGAATATGAACACAAGAAGTCATCCTCCACAGCTTTATGAGCAGGGCAGCCGCAGACAAAGAAGGGAATGTTAGACACCCCGACATTGCCCTTCTCTCTCAGCACTGGCTGCCAAATGCCATTGTGTGGTTTGTTTTCCCAACCCAAAGCAGCCTGACATGGAGGTACCCCAATCTAAATGCAAGAGCAAGGGGAGGAGGAAAAGGGGGGAGAAGAGTGTAGAGGAATTTCAGGAGATTGAGGGCATGGAGAAAATGAAGCAGACTTTATGAAAGAGGCCCTGTTATTTAAAGTGCAGAAATATTTACTCATATAAGGTAGAATTTACAGTTCAGTTCTGTTTTGTTGCATATTTAGTGTATTTCAAACACTCACTGGAACGCTTTTACATAAAACTACAGACACAGAACAATGGAGTGTTTGTCATAGGAAGCTTAGACAGTTTGCAGGTTGATTTTGCTGGTGAGAGAAAACAAAGACTACAGAAATGTAAGATGTATTCTTTCACTTTCATCTTAAGCTCATCCATCTTCTAGAAACTACACTACTTATGGAGAAATAATTGATACATGGAGGCTTTACAGTACCAAGACTCTGTAGAGCTTCTCTAGACACCCAGGGAAAGCAAACACAGCCAGCTTTGGGTCAAATCAAGGCTGCCAGCCAATCACAATTCAGAACACCGTGTGCTGTTACCAGGGGCAACCTGTTTGCCCAAATTCTTTGCAAGCAAACACAGACACGTTGAATTGTTAGCGTGGTAGTCTACTTGTGCAGAGAAAATATTAGAGCTGTCGCTTACCTTCTCCTGTAACAACCCCTCATTACCTAAAGTCATGTAGCCGTTCAGCAGAGAGGAAGATGCTCAGTATGTGCTCCAAAGCCTTCTGTTTGCAGCCTTGTTGCAGACTGTACAAATGCACATTGGCATGCAGTAAAGCCAACAAAACACCACACCAAGCTGAAATATTCGTATGTGGATTATAGACCTTTTGCTTCTGTTATGACCCCCTACTTCAGGTACCCTTCGACCGGTACGACGCAGTTTCTACGACCCCACATCAGCACCAGGTCAGGGTTGGTTGTGGGAGTGGGAGAACGACGCCGGCAGTTGGACAGCGTACGACACGGAGGTGGGCATCGCCATCCAGGCAGCACGTGACCGTCAGCAGCCCTGGCTGGACCTGGCACCGCTGGGTTTCTGCTACCTCATTGACTTTGAAAGCATGACCCAAATCAATGGGCAGACGCAGCGCTGCCGACGCATCCAGCGCCGGTCTGACCTCGCTTACCCTCTGGTATCTGGGCCCCTACCCAAGTCCCATCACGCCTGGGGTCCCACGTCCATGCCCGCACATGGAGGACTTCTAGGCGTTGATGTATCTGGAGTAGGAATGGGGCTCAGGATGAGTAGCAGTGGGACTGGAAATGGGAGCGCCTACCCCAGCGGGGCGCTCCCCGCTTCAGCCATCACCTCTTTGGGACAACCCTGTGCCTGCCAGCAGTGTATGTTGGTGCTAAGTGTCAAAGCAGGCACCATGTCGACTGCTCACACTCTGGGCCGAAGACCACTGCAGACCAAGCCACCTAGTCCCAAACTAAGCAGTCATCCCATCCCAGGAGGGTCTTACTCGTTAACCCTCCCTCGACCTCCAGCCCTGTCGAGGTCACTTTCTCCCCACAGGACGTCCATAGTCGGGGCAACAGGTGGCCTCAGTATGGCTGGTATGGGAGGTGGAGGAGGTTTGAGTGCTAGTGGTATTGGAAATGCCAACCTTGGCTTTGGAGGAGGCTTCACCCACTCTCTTTCCCTTCTTGGGTCAGCCACTGCCGCCCTCTCCATTTCTTCCACTCGCCCCCCACCACCCCCTCTCCCACCTCCTCCACCACCTCCTCCCCCGCTCTCCGCCGCACCCTCGTCGGCCACCACCTCGCCACCTCACCCCTCCATCTCCTCCCTCTCCACTTCCTGTTCTGCCCTCACGGCGTCCGCACAAGGCCCCCCTCTCATCTCCACAGCTGCCTCCACGTGCACGCCCTCGCCTTCTGCCCGTGTCCTGGGTCCAGTGTCTTCATCTGGTGCTGCTGCCTGCACAGCCCCTCTGCCACCACGGTCTAGTCTGGCAGGGCTGAGCCGTCCCGCACTGCAGCGTATCGCCATGGCTCAGTCACGTGCCCTTATCGCCTCTGGGTGAGTAAAAAAAATCACTGTGTCAGCACCAGGTTTTAGCAGTAATTACCTTCATCGTGAACAAAGCATACTACTGTCCTCACCCATGAGAAAAAAAATGTCTTGGTCTACCTTTTACCTTTAATTTTTTTCAATTTTAGCTCTATAATTGGACATATCTTTTCAGATCACAGTCTTGTGATCTTCCACTCTATTACTAAAACAAACTGTGACATTCCTCTGAAGGCACGAGATGGAAATTTAGCATAACTTTCCAAGACATTTTATTCTCATCAGAATGCTCCTCTACCATTCCACCACCACGACAATAAATGAAACGACTCTTTGTCACATGTTTAGGAATGAGTTGCTTGTAGCCAGCATCTTTCAGCACTTTGTTTCTCTCTGATGGAACTTTGCTGCTTTTGTTCCGAAAACTGTTCCACAAACTTTCCTGACATAAACGTTCCGCAGCAGTGTGTAAAGCAGATGTATGTTGTACAGCAGCTCCAAAGATTACATTCAAGCACAAACAGAATATAAATAGATAACTATTTTCTTACTTAATAATAATAATACTGATTTGTGATATAGTAACAGAAGATATATTGCTTTAAATATTGCATTTGTCTGATGAAATGTACGTGGGGTTCCCATCCATGTCAGTTTAAAACCAAACAAAATAGGTGCTACTAACCAACAGCAAATGTAATTCTTTTTTAAATGTAATGCGTTTTTAAAAACATTTTTTTGTAAAAGTAAATAATCAAAGAAATTTGACTTTCGGTTTTCCCACAGCGAGGAAAGATGTGCAAAAAATACTCTTTGGAGTGTAGAGATTTAGCATATGTGACTGACAGTTCATGTAATGAATAAATTTGCTGAATAAAAATTTGACTTCTATCAAATATGTGGATTAATATTTAGCAAAGTTTACATTTTACGCGACAAATCACATTTTGAGTGCATTCTGATTGTGTCAATCAAATTAGTTGGGATGTCTATAAATCTTTGTTTACAGTGCTCTCCTTTCCTTCACTGGTAGCAGAAGAATATGTCTTGAAAAGGTGCTATTAAGTCCACTGTAATCTATGCAGAGTGATGTCCGTGCAGAGTTCGATGCTAGAAAACTGTTTTCACTTTCGTCTGTTGAGGGTGAAAGTAGATTGTAGAGTTTTTCATAAAGGAAGGGGTGTATGTGTAACAGTGAGACTTTTTCTCCACGTGATGTTTAGGTGTTAAATAATGAGCTGTGCAGGTTGCCAGCATCAGAGAAAAATGATGGAGGGAAGTCACAGTATCAATGTCTGGTAGCCAGAGGGCGCTGTGTAGTAAAATGTCTGTGGTCTGTGTTAGAAAGAGGTTCACTCAAGTTGAATGAATTAATTACACTTTCTAAACACAGTCGTCGTTTTTTGTTGTGCAGTTGGTTCAGTTTGTGGTGCATCAGCATCTGCTCATTCCAAGGTCTTCACTGTCATTAAGTCTCATGAGCGTACATTTGTCATACACCGATCAGCCACGACATTATGACCACTGACAGGCGACTTGAATAACATTGATCATACTGGTACTATGTGGTGTTCTGCTGGAAAACCTTGGATTTTGGTATCTGTGTTGAGACACCCAAATAAACTTTGTCCCAGAACAGCCACACTCACTCATGCAAATGGTAATCCTAAATGTCACTGGCCAACCCCCACAGGGAAATGCACCCCACCACATCACGAAAACAATCAGAAACATCTTGAGGAACATGACAGTCACCACCTTCCAAGACCACATTCTGAACAAGCATCAACAGGATGCAGTGAAACAAGTTTGATTCAAAAAGGCCCCACTGCACAGCCCAGAGTACCCAAAGGATCCACTGCCAGCGTCCTGGTCCAGACCCCATAGGACACCCTGAGAGGTCCTCTGGTCCAGGTCCAATGGTTCAGAGCATTTTAAGCACATAAAAGGGACCAACACAATAGTAGGCAGGGGTCATAATGTTATGCCTGATTGGTGTATGTTGAAATGCATGCAAAAGTCTCATAATAGTTAGCATACATGTAATCTGCTGTGCCTGTACTGTGATCACATATTACAATACGACAACATACTGAGAATCATTTTCATGTGACTGAATCCAACAGTGCCCCAGCTTAGTAACACAACATTTTGAATCCTCACATTAATTAAAAGCCCCTCCATAAAACACCAGTTTAACAACCGCTAAGCCTCAGATTAACACAAAATGCTGCAGGCATTTCATGTTTTGCCACAGTAATCTCTGTATTTTGAGTCAGGTGAGCTGTGTGACAGACTGGGCTTTACACACAGCAGGTGAGAGTATTCTTCAGTCCAACATATGGTTGCACCTGCTGCTGTGGTAAAACCACCAACGTCACATATCTGGAGTCTCTCTGATCCCATCTGCCTTGGATTCTTTGCTGCTTTATCCTGATGGTCATTTGTGGTACCGCATGAACACTGATGCACACACGGAAAAACCCTCTAAAGCTTATGAATCCAAAGTAAATGAGGGCAGTAAGCCTCGCTCACTTAAAAGAGAAGTAATTTAAAGATGATTTTAAAAAATGGGGTAAAGTTCAATTGGTGATAAGTTGTTATTTTCGTGTCCCAATGTTTCTGCTGCTGCTCCACTTTTCACTTGCTGTGATCGAAACTTCATTCACATTGCCACAAAATTCTGTAAAATTGTGGCATTAATTATCTCTAGAACAACAATAAAAGTGTGCTCGTTCATTTTCATGAAGAAATTTAAAAAAAAAACAACTTTAAATTGTAGTTCTCTATTGTTCAAAGTTCCCGGTGTTATTCAATCACTGCTGGACTCTGTAGTCTACAGTTAAATTTAAACATTCTTTGCACAGTTTTGTCTCCTTCCTCTGTCAATGAGAGTAATTACACAAACACTGCTAATACATGCTTTTGAAACATGCCTCGCTGTTGATGCCTTTCTTTGTAGAACTGTAATCCTCCCTCTGAATACCAAATTTCCCTTGAAGATGGCTCAGGACTTTTTGTCAGACTTAATCCTAGTTGCGGTGCCGTGGTTCATTTCTATCACCACAGTTGCTCTCCTCTTCAGCTCTGGGAAATACAGATAGATTTAGCTAGCACTAAGGCTAAAGGCCAGTTAATGCTTTCTGGATCCACGCACGCATGCCCAAGGGAACACATGACCTAATTGTTGTCATCCACGCAAATCCAAACAAACTAATGGTGTTCGAAACAAATTCTTGTTGAGTATGAATACAGAGTAGATTCTCAGCCATCCACACCCTTATAATCCATCATTAAAAGAGTTGTAATTGAAGTCGTTGCTGCAGGACTCTGCTTTCATTTGTGTTTCATCAGCGGAGCCCCAAACACAGTGGAAAGTTCTACATTTTTCAGAAGTCTATGCTGTGTGTGCTTACTGTCCTCAGCAGACCTTGAGAATATTCAGTGACACAGTGCTGCAGCTCAGAAGTAGCTGCTTTATCCTGTAAAAATTGTCTGGTGTGTTTTTTGTGTTTGACATGAGTGGCAATGGGACTGTCTGTGCAGCCCAATGTGGATCTCTTGTTGTAGAATCAGAACCATGTCTCCAGGTCACTAAGCCCACATTGGTCTGAGCACATTGACGTTTTATCTGGAGCACCAGAAACTTTTCTTGGATGCTTCCAAGTTTGTTTGTTTTTTGCCGCAGTAGTCTCCTGTAGCCTCCTCTGTCTCCATCTTTTCATTTGCGTCCCTCATCAGCTCTGGAATACCAATCATTGCTAGTTGATGTGAAGCATTGCACCAGCACCAGAGAGTCACCACAGACACCAGATTTTATACAGCGAGATTTTCCCACACATAATCAACACTGTGTGAATTTGATTGTCTTGAATGTAACAAGCATTCTGTACGTACACTGCCGTTCAAAAGTTTGGGGTCACCGAGACAATTTCATGTTTTCCATGAAAACTCACTTTTATTCGTGTGCTAACATAATTGCACAACAGTTTTCTAATCATCAGTTAGCCTTTCAACACCATTAGCTAACAGTATGCTTGACATTAAGACTGAATGAAACTAAAAAGATGGTTCTGTTCCATGAAAGGTCCTCAGCTAGTGAAACAACATAGTGATACTTTTAGATCTGGACTTTTGTACAAATTAAACAAATGAGATAAATACCATGTTGAGATGTTCTAAAACTGCTACATTTAGCTAGGCTAGCTGTTTCCCCTTTGTCATTATGCTAGATTGAGCTAGCTGGCTGCTTTAGATACATTATGTCAACACATGAAACCAATGTTAGTATTTGATCTAACTCCTACCAAAAATACAAATATACACTACCATTCACAAAATGTGGTTGTCAATTTAGTGTCTTCCATGAAAACTCCCACTTTTATTCATGTGCTAACGTAATTGCACAAGGGTTTTCTAATCATCAATGAGCCTTTCAACACCATTAGCTAACACAATGTAGCATTAGAACACAGGAGTGATGGTTGCTGGAAATGTTCCTCTGTACCCCTATGGAGATATTCCATTAAAAATCACCCATTTCCAGCAAGAAAAGTTATTTATCACATTAACGGTGTCTAGACTGTATTTCTGATTCACTTAATGTTATCATCATTGGAAAAAAAAAACTGCTTTTTTTTTAAAAGACAAGGCCATTTCTAAGTGACTTTCAATCTTAAAACAGCAATGTATTAACGTTGTGCACTCTAACTTTAACTTCAGTATTGTATTTGGCCACTCAGGCTCAGCAGAATAATCTTTTAACACACCTCAGATATTTGATCACCATATAAAGTTGAACATTTTAGCAAACAGCTGGAGATTTACAGAACCAAGAGATGTGATACCATGGTATTTAACTGTTTCCTTTTTTCTCTGTTTTGGTCTACACCAACTCAATGGAACCCTTCAACACTTTTTGCTAACTGAGCAGGTTCAGGGTGTTTTTAGTGGGAGCTTTTGCCAAGAGAACATTGAATTTGAGCCACAATATTAAAATTAGCATGATATAAAATTAAAACAGTGAGCTGAAAGACCTTCAATTATCTGCTGAGTTGAAGAGATAGCAGCTGAATGATAATTTTCTGAGGGTTCATTACTACAGTTCAGTGGCGTACACATAGCCATTCGTTGTTTCACATCCCTTTGCTGAAATTATTACTACACATCTCAGCTATTAATAGAACAACTCTGTTGGAAAAACTTACATAAATGCAGTGTTTTGTGTTGTAATAAAGTGCAATAAATGTGTTGAACAAAACACTTCATTTGAACGTTTTTTTTCACATTTCTGTACAGAATGTGATCGAAGGTTATCTATAAGAAGCACAAAAAGCAGATGTAGTACGTGACACATGTATAGTTATGTAACTTAAAAAATAGAATGCTGTCAGTACAACATGATTAACAAACAAAAGAAGGCAAAAAAAAATCTAAGATGGCAACATGAGGATGTGAGCCGTGTAGATGGTCAAATATTTGTTTTTGATTGTAATGTTGATTTTGAGTCACTGGGCTGTCAATTATTCTGAAAAGACTGACGCAAAAATTGTAGCAGATTGTAATTGTAGTCAATGATAGGGAAACGCAATGGCATCATCGATATTGTCAGTAACAGCCACTAAAGGCTGAAGAACCAAATATCAGCACAATGTTTCTACTTCCTTTGTAATCCTTGCGTCCAAACGGCACGAAACACAGTACAACAATTACAACTTTCACAACTGAAAGCAGTTCCTTCAGGATTTTCTCAATTCTTCTCTTGTAAATAACCAAAATATTGTTTTTCTTTTTCTGCTTTGGTAGTTGGCAGACAATTGTGCAAAATTGCATACTTTTTATTTTTGATTTTATGTGCACTACCGCTCAAAAGTTTGGGGTCACCCAGACAATTTCATGTTTTCCATGAGAACTCGCACTTTTATTCATGTGCTAACATAACTGCACAACATAGTTGTTAGCGAGCTCATTGTCAGCAGTTTTTCTTGCTGAGAGAGTTTGTGAAATCAGTGAAATGGAGCAGATGGTTTTTAAGTGAAGCGTAACTTCCAAGGCAGCGTCACAGATTATCACAGTCACCAGAGCTGTCTTTGGTCCGCACACCTGTTGTGGTCCTCTTGTTGCACAGTGTGTGATTTTCTTCACAAAACTTCAGGTAAGCTATATGTGCTTGATCGGAGGTTTTGCTTTTGCTCCAAGGGTTTATCTTTTGCTTTGCAATTGATTCAAGGTGTGAGCTTGCATCTGTGAAGTGTGTAAGTGTTGCCCGGTGCGGCAGCTTGAGCGCTTCTTCCTTCCAGATGGAAGCTGCTCTAATACCACCAGCTTAACTGGGATCACAAAAACCTGACTGACAGACCTTTTCTCTTCTTGTTTCCCAGCCTTTCTTTTCGTTTCTCCCACCTGCATATTTTGTGGCCTTAGTCACGTAAAGGACACGCACAGAGGGAGATAATGCTACAACGAGGGCACTTTGTTTGTTGGTAAACAAACAGATATAGTATAGACTAAGTACAGTGTAATCTGATTGACCAGTACAAGAACTGGACATTACAGTCAGTCTTAATGTTCCATGTCATTGTTACATCATTTGTTTAAAGAGGGGAAACTGCTGTTGACCAATAATAGCACAGGTAAACAAAAGTTTCTCAACTTGCTATTGGCATGATAGAAAGTTTAAAAAGTCTTTTTTTTTTTTTTTTAGGTAATTAGCTGTAAGATAACCTATCACAGTGTAAAATATGAAACCTCCAGGCAAATTTTGGCTTCTTTCTTGCAAAAATGTAACAACTGTCATTTATTCGTTTAAGATAAGCAAATTTAACTGATGAAACTTCTCAATGAATTGATCTAACACAGAGCTGCACAGTGGATCGGTGGTTAGCACTTTCACCTTGCAGCTAGAAGATTCCCGGTTCGTGTCCCGGCCTTCCCAGGGTCTTTCTGCATGGAGTTTGCATGTTCTCCCTGTGCATGCGTGGGATTTCTCTGGGTTCTCTGGCTTCCTCCCACAGTCCAAAAACATGCTGAAGGTTAACTTGTGATTCTAAATTGTCCGTAGGTGTGAATGTGAGTGTCATCATTTGTCTCTAAATGTAGCCCTGTGACAGACTGGTGACCTGTCCAAGGTGTCCCCTGCCATCAGTCTAAGTCAGCTGGGATAGACTCCAGCCCCTCGTGACCCTACAGAGGATTAAGCGGTGTATAGATAATGGATGGATGGATAAGTGTAACATAACCTAACACAGTGTAGAATTTTGGCTTCTTTTCTGCAGAAATGTAACAACTGTCATATATTCATTTAAGATGAGCTAATAAACAGCAGAAACATTTCCATAAATTGATCTAACTCAAATGTTTGGCTTCCTTTTAGCTGTAGAATACCCTTACCCTACAGCACTCTTAAAACAGTCTAGTTTGAAAAAACAACCCACAGTCTGGTAGTCTTACCTGTTTAAAGCTTAGAGACATAGATGGTTCAAAACACCTGGAACTTTTTATTGAGACATTTCGTAAACAAAGATCCGTTAGGAAAAACAATGCACAGAAAAAAGCCAGCTGCATAAGGTAGCAGTGTTACCATGAAGAACAAATGAAAAATAAATAATAGTTATTAGTGTAATGATAGAAAAGCAGGTTGGAACCGGCTGGAATTCAACAAAACAATAGAAGAGTTCATTTACAAAAACAGGCAACTCCGTTTTATAAATTTCCAGAAAACTCATTTTTTAATTGTTTACTTGAGATAATAATAATAATAACACTAATAATTAGTTTTTTCTCTATTTTGTCATGCATTTTTCTTCTGAGTCAAATCCACTCAACTTCAGTTTGATTGATATTATCTCAAGTAAACAGTAAAAAAAGTTTTATGAAAATTTATCAAAACGGAGCTATCTGTTTTTGCAAATCAACTCTTCAATAGAGAAGATGTAATGAAGTTAGAGAAAAAGAAGAGCATATCCAATGCACTCATGAGCAAAATGAAAGTATGAGAAAGGGCAACAGATGGACTATTTCAAAAACAAACCGGCTCACTAAATAGATCAATGTTTAGTGCTGTTTTTTAATGAATATCTCAAAAGTACGTTCAGACTTCTGCTAGATCGTCAAGTAAAGGAAAATCAATTATCTACACTGCTCTTTAAAAGTTTGTAGTCACTTAGATTGACTGCTTTTATTATTTTTGAAAGAAAAACAGCTCTTTTCAATGAAGATAGCATTAAATGAATCAGAAATCCAGTCTAGACATTGTTGATGTGGTAAATGATTATTCTAGCTGGAAATTTTAATGGAATATCTCCATAGGGGTACAGAGGAACATTTCCAGCAACCATCACTCCTGTGTTCTAATGCTACATTGTGTTAGCTAATGGTGTTGAAAGGCTAATTGATGATTAGAAAACCCTTGTGCAATTATGCTAACATGAATAGAAGTGTGAGTTTCATAGAAGATATGAAGTTGTCTCAGTGACCCCAAACCTTTGAACAGTAGTGTAAATAATCGACACTTGATGTAATATTTAACAACTCATTGATGAATGGCAGTAGTTCCAGTTGGTGCTGCATACTGTCATGTCCGTCACGTATGTCAGCCTTATGGCAGCGTGACGTGTTTACTTACAGGTAATCCGTCCCGTGGTGACTCTTTGGCCTACAACCAGAGTTTAGTCAACAGATGGAAACAGGTGGATTAGCCCTATAAAAGAGGGAGGAGAGCTGACAGCAGCTCACAAGCAGAGAGATACAGGGACAGAGACGCTGAACTTCAGGATCGATACGAGACAGAAAAAAAAGAGGAATTAAGTAGGAAGATAAACATTGGAATATTTGTGCTCTCTGGTGTTGCCCAGCAAGAACAATGACCATTATCAAAACTGGCAGACCGTAAGTACACACTTCTAGACGTTTGTAGTGGTATCATCACTGCTCTTGTGAGATTGCTTGGATTCTTCAGCTGTTAAGGAGCAAAAGATTCTTAAGACAGCTGTGGTTGAAAATACTGCGGCATTTCATCAAAAGAAAAATGCCTTAAACATCTATGTCTACAAATGTACTTTTTATTAAATCACTAAAATTAAAATACATTGTGCTGTAAGCTTTTACAGCTGTTTATGCTGGACAGGAGTTTCCTTGTTTTAAGTTGAAAATACTTGCATTGTTTTAGCTCCTCCAAGTGTCTAGTGGTGCTAACATTCCTGACCTTAAGCCTCACATGGCACCAAACTGTATCTGGCAATTATAGGGCAGTATGTCAAGTCGTGATGAGCGATGTCTTGTTTGTTTCTCCTCATGACTCGACAAAAGCTCCTTAACCTGATGGCACAAACCGAAGTAGAAACTAGCATATGCTGCCAACAGCTGCGTGTAACTCTGCCTGCTGGCAGATGACTCGTCTCATTTTGACGGCTTCAGACCGGGCGGGGGTGACCTGGTCAGTGGTGTGTGGACCTACAGTGTGTCAGCACTTTGCAGGTTAATACAAGCTAGTTTTTTTTTGTGTGTGTGTGTGTGTGTTTCAGAGTGCCAACAGTTCCAGTGAAGAACCTGAATGGATCTAGCCCTGTACACCCTGCACTGGCAGGTAGGGAAAAGTCTGAAGGAGTTAAATCAATCAGAAATATTTCAAAAAGAATATTATGTGTAAAATTTAGAAACATTGAGGCATGTAAAGTTGGTTCTTTGGTAGAAATAAACAGCTAATGGCCTCATATTTAACTTGTATTTCAGTGAATCAACTCATAAAAATATGCTCATAAACAATTAGTCAATGTAATAAATTCTCCCTCTGCTGGCTGTACTCAGGAATTACAGGCATCCTGATGAGTGCAGCAGGACTTCCTGTCTGCCTGACCCGCCCTCCCAAGCTGGTGCTTCATCCTCCACCTGTCAGCAAGAGTGACATCAAACCTGTCCCCGGGCTAGGCCACTGCTGTCGCAAGACCACAAAGAAGCAGGCACGCAAAGGTGGGTTTGAGAATGGCGCCGTATAAGCGTGCTCAAAGTCACTCCGTCACATGTGCTTATGCATGAAAGAATGACTAAACTTTGTGTTTCCATTTCTAAGGCAAGACCCCTGAGGAAGTGGTGAAGCGATACCTCCAGAAAGTCCGCAATCCTCCAGAGGAGGTGAGTTCTTCTTTGCACAGATTAGTATCGGAAGCAAGTAGTGTGTGAAAAGTCTTTTTTCAGATTAGTTTGTTCACTTGGTGTCACTGAAACAGAGACGAGCTTTCAGCAGTATCTTTTACAAAATACGACAACAAAACGGAAAAATAATATTTAAAGATTAAAGAAAGCAGAGATCATCATGTCTGTGTCTCTAATTTTAACTGAATGTTTTCAGTCGACTTAAGAAGGATAGCTTAAATAGGTTTGTATCCCCACTGAAACAACAAAGTAGCAACTTTAGCTTGAAAATAGCAGTTTAGTAAAAGTCTCTCATAAATACGCTTTTTCCCTGAGATTCTACAACATTTCCTGGCCTTCATCAACAAATTTAGTTTGCCCAGTTAGCACTGAAATGGTTTCATTATTGCTTAGCATCCATATTAAATGTGGCAGGTGGTTGAACTCTGTCAGAGGACGAAGGCAATGAGATGTGGCAAAAAGCCTTGATGACAAAAAAAAGTAATCAGACTTTTGTATCTTCTATGAGATATACGACGCTGGATGAACTGTAGAATTTTGTTAAAAGCACTCAAAAATTTCATCCAAATCTGTTAGTCTGTTTTTGAGTAATGTTGCTAACAGACAAACAGACAGACAGACAAACCAACGCCGATTGTCACATAACTCCGCTGCGTTCCTTAGCAGAGATACAATCTGTCTGACACAGATTGTTCTTTTCCTCTCTTGTCAGGACTGCACCATCTGCATGGAGGCCCTGGCTGGACCATCAGGCTATAAGGGCCCCGGCGTGGGTGGCATCTCCCGCGCTGAGTCGGTGGGTCGCTTGGCACAGTGTGGCCACCAGTACCACCTCCAGTGCCTCGTTGCTATGTACAACAACGGCAACAAGGATGGCAGCCTGCAGTGTCCCACCTGCAAGACCATCTATGGGGTCAAGACTGGCAATCAGCCTCCTGGCAAGATGGAGTACCACGTCATCCCCCACTCACTGCCCGGCCATCCTGACTGCAAAACCATCCGCATCATATACAACATCCCTCCTGGCATCCAGGTGCAGTCAGACATTCTGTGAAATGTACTGATACAAGAAGCGTTAATGTCCCTTCCTTAATTTTAGGATGAAGTAACAAGTTGTGCTCTTGTTCCCCAGGGCCCAGAGCACCCAAATCCAGGCAAGCCCTTCACTGCTCGAGGGTTCCCCAGACACTGCTACCTCCCCGACAGTGAGAAGGGGCGCAAGGTAGATGACAAAATATTTCTTCTTTCTCATTGTGCAAGTAGCGTGACGATCATGCAGTGACATCCTTCTTTATCTTCACCCCTTTGTTCAGGTTCTGAGGCTGCTTCTCGTAGCGTGGGATCGCAGACTCATTTTCTCCGTGGGCACTTCTAGCACTACCGGCGAGTCTGACACAGTGATCTGGAACGAGGTGCACCACAAAACTGAGTTTGGCTCCAACCTTACGGGCCACGGGTATCCCGATCCCGGTCACTTGGACAATGTTCTGGAGGAGCTGAAAGCTCAGGGCATCACTGAGGAGGAGTGTCTACCCAGAGACTGAACACAGAGAAAAGCGGTCTGTAAACGAGTGATTCACAGCTGGACAGGCAAATTGTTTTATCTGAAGGCATGAACTGAGGTAACTCGCACACCAGAGATGGAGAACAGCTTCGAAATGAGAAACTTTACATAAATAGTTTCAACAGGATTTCTCTTCTGACTGCATGAGTCAGTTTCGATATGTGGGGGATCATTTTCTTTCTTGATGCAGTAACAGTGTTGAGGTTGCAGATGTTATTCAGTGAGAACACTGTGCACATACAAGTCATTGTAAGTTAAAAAAAAAGCGGTCATTTATACTGTGAGACACCATATCAAGAATGTAACAAAGTGATTTATTTCTGAATAGAAAAAGTGTTTGTCACTCCTGCTGCTACGTGGAACTGAAAGGAAGTTAAACCGAGGAAATGAAGAGTTTTTTTTTTTAAATCCACATGCAGATAAATCTTTCAAGTGTGTAACTGGATATCTGAGCATGGATATTTCCTGACCTCTAGTGGTACTTTTTGAGAACTACATTCCTTCTTAGGTTTGATTTTTAAATAGTATTCTTGTATATTGATTCGATTTATTTATGTTTTTATACATTTTTTTTCTTTTATTGTGCATTGTTTTTGGAGTTAAGCTTGACAGAAAGAGACATGGGTTGAAGTTTAAATCAGCTTCTGGTGTGCGAGAGTTTGCCCAACACTTTATATACCATTTACCAGCACCTTTCTTTAAAACAATCATTTTTAGTATTTTGTATTTGATAAGCTCACAAACTGACATTCCTTCATTGTTTGGCCCTCAAAGCGGGGGCACATTTAATAGCTTTCTATGTCTTCTTGTATCTGCGTTAATCTTAAAGACTGATAAAGGAAAACCTACTATGGAGGAGTAAATTCCCAAACAGCTAGCACTGGACATCCTGCCGAGGTTCAGATCTGCACAGCGGTTTCCACTTAGTATCAAAAGGGAACAGAGAAGCTTGTATTTATTGTATGTTTGTGTAGGACACACACACCAGCCTCAAATTCCCTAATTACACTACAGGAAGTGGTCATCAGCTGTTTTTTGGTCATGTTTAGTTTTTCCCATGAGCAGGTGCAAAAGACTATCTTGATGTGGATCCAGCTTTGGTCAAAGTGGTCCAGTCATTCAGTCCACTGTGGACCGATTTATTATGAGATATGCTAGAGGAGATAACCAACTGTTGACATACTAGTGTAAGCCAACAGTGAAAGCATTTATACTTTATGATACTTTATGTGTGCACTGTACCGTATGTATCTGTTTTATGTGCACAAATTTGCATTAAATGTTTTTCTAAGATTCAAAGAGAGAACTAAACCCTACTGTGGTTTTTATTTTATAAAGTGCTCATTTGTCTAAGTCCGCAAATAAACGTAAGATCATGTAACTTCAGATAAGCAGAGTGTGATAAATACTGGAGAATAATGAATGCTGAAACAGTTGCACAAGTAGATCAGGTTCAACAACTGGATCTGCAGTGTCTTTGTTAGATTTGCTAGTACTGAACCAACTACGGTTTTAGGATGAAACGCAAAGGTTTTGTGGCCTCATGTTTACACAGAAATGGCGTTTTAGATTAACTTATACATAAACTTTTGAGTACAACCTTCAGAGTGGAATTCTTCTCAAATGCAGCAGCTGCCATTGCCGTGTGAACCAGTAGCCTGCATGGTGGCAAAGCCTGTTAGTTTGCTTATTCCTTCAGCTTTTCATTCGTAAGAGCTCTCTGCTATTTCATCTTTCATAAGATCATGTAAACCCGTGATCAGTACATCACATATCACTATGAAAAACCAAAAAATTAAAGTCTAAAAGTCAAACTGTAATTTAAAATTTATGCAAAAGTCTTCATATTTTTATTTTAGTCCCAGAAAGAAGGAAGAAAAGATTACCTTCATCATTGACGGAGGTTTCCCAAGGACATGAAGTGAAATTAAATGAATATTTGAAATTTTAGAACACAGATTATAGCATTGTAATGAAGTTATTAACAACTCTGACCCTTTCATTGCAATGCAGTGCTCTGCTGGGAAACACTGCATCGCAAGTGGAATATAAGTGAATGTTACTTTGACACATAACACTCCCTTAAACATTGTTCTGATAGGGACGACACTTTCCAACACCTGTGACCTTCCCAAGTAGGGAAATTGCAATTGCAGCTGCGAATTCTGCTCAGGAATGTCTAAATGAACACAATAAAGAGGCCAAGCAGTTGACCTGGCTTCCAAACTCTCCAGATCACATTCTGATTAAGCATCTGTAGGCGTGCCGAAAAACATCTGGATCCATGGAGATACCACGCCACAACCAACAGGACCCAAAAGATCTGCTGCCAACGTCTTGGTAGCTTCAGTAACCCAACAGGAAAGAGCTGTTCTGGTGGCACATGGAGACCAACAAAAGGTTAAGCAGGAGGTTTAAGGTTAAGATTGAACAGTATACGTTTGCAATACAAAAACATGTGGCGATAAAGCACACTGGAGCTATGTTGGTGAAAAATGACAGATCAAATTTTTTTCTTCTCCGATATATATATATCCTGTTTTCTGTAGCTGTAACCATCTTATCAACTTTACCCAGTTCATTATCTTCAATCAAGATTTATTTCCCGTTGCTGAGGGTGGAATTACTGTTGTGGAATTGACCATGCAAGCTCTTACTAATTAGGACGATAATACATCTTAATCCTTCAACTGCTTAGATCTATTTAAACGTGTTGTCTAAATAGGAGTTTTCCAGTATGCAAAAGATAAAATTGGGAATCTATAAACCACTTTTTAAAAACTGATCCAGGTATGTTTTACTCTACGATTCGATTTTTCCAGGTAGATACATTTTGTAGATCACTCACAGGAGTAACTTCTGCCTCGAGACATGCGTAGTGCTTGAGCAGTTTATTGGTAGATTAGTCTGCTGCCTGGATTAGCGATGTCCACTGTCACAAATGAAAAATATAGAGACGTAACTGAAGAAGAAAAATCCAAGCAAGAGGATTCACTTGAGAAAGACAAGGGTTGGCAGGAGACCAAAATCAAAGAAGCAATTAAACTGCTCAGAATCAGAGTCAGATTTAATGGCCAAATATGTACACAACATAGAAGGAATTTGGTTTCAGCTGTCAGTGTCACTCTAGATTTAATGACTGCAAAGTACAACTGGATCAACAGCTCATGTGTTGCAGGAAATATATCCTCCGCTGAGCCTTTTTCAGGATGGAGCAGATGTTCATCTCCCACTTCAGGTCCTGAGAGATTGTAGTCCCTAGGAGCTTGACGGACTCCACAGCTGACACAGTTCTTGTTGCTGATGGTCAGGAGGAGCAGTGAAGTCTTTAGCATGTTCCGCTTCAGGTTGTTCTGGCTGCATCAAAACACCAGCCGCTCAACCTCCTGCTGATATGCAGACTCATCCCCATCCTGAATCAGGCTGATGATTGTTGTGTCATTTGCAAACTTCAGGAGTTTAACTGCGGGGTGCTTGGAGGTGCATTCATTGGTGTAGAAGAAGAAGAGTAGTGGAGACAGCACATTGGGGGGCAGCAGTGCTGACAGTCCAGGTTGTTGAGGTGATTGTTGAATATAGAGGGGACTTCGCTGTTGAAGATCCTGGTGAAGATTGGTGCCAGCTGGTCAGCACAGGCTTTAAGACAGGAGGGTCTGGGCCTAGTGCTTTCCTGGTTTTCTGCCTCTTGAAGAGTCAGCTCACTTCCTCTTGAATGTGGCAAGGATGGGCAGTTAGAGGTGCAGCTTGAGGTGTGATGGGGGCTGCTGGTGTGGTTGTGATGTTGATGAGAGATGGGCTATGGATGTGCCCCTTTCAAATGTACAGTAGAAGATACTGAGGTTGTTGGCTAGGTCTTTGTTTGCCTCAGCAGGGAGGGAGGGTCTCCTGTAGTTGGCGATGTCTCGTAGATCTCTCCACAGTGCTGGGTCGTGAGTTGAGAACCAGTTCTTCAGCATCTCAGTAGCTCTTAGTCACTCTGGTATTTGTTTCTGACCTGTTGTGACATCAAAAATAATAATCAGTCAAAGATACCAAAGAAGACTTGTTTTGCAGATTCAAGGACTGTCTGAATCTTCACGGTTAATAATTTTGTGGCCGCCAGAGGGGCGTCAGTCAGAACACAATACAAGATGTTCCCTTTTTCTCACTTCATTCAGTAGCAATCACTCTTGAACATCTACGTGTGGTTCTATAACAGGAAACAAATAGTAAAGCAAACAATAAGTATATAAAACTACAGAAACATGTAACAACTATCATAATAAAAATACACACAAGAAAATATCCAACCTACCAGTAGAATGCACGCACTCAGAGAAAATGACAAGCAACACCAAATACGTCTGTGCAGTCCCAGCAAACACTCTCCTCTGGTCCCTCCACAAACAAGGTTCTCCTCTGCAGAGCAGCAGAGTGTAGTGGCCTCTGATTGGCCAATGTCTCAATTGCCTGTTTGAAGGCCCTTTCCAGCTGTCCTTCATCACAAGACTAATCAAACTTCTTTGCACACCTCTAGAAACCTTTCAGGAACATTTCTGTCACTTCTTTAACAACAGAGATTAACATTTGTCAGAAGCTTCCAATTTGCAGTATGACAATGCACCAGCCACGTCTCACCTTCTAGTGAGAAGCATTGAGGATCTAATCCAATCTAGCAACCAGTGGCACTAATGAAGTAAGAACACATTACTTAAATATTTCTGAAATTTTCAGGTGACAGAAGTAAAATGCAGAGTCAAAGCAGGAAGCAAACTGCTGCAGAGAAAGTGTCATTTTGAATTTTACTGTCTTTGCATTTGTGTAAAAGATTTTAGTGCACAAATGCTCTTGAGAGAAATATGAGAGCATAGAAAGAGGTAGAAAAAAAGGAGCAACAGCCGGGGGGGGCAATGCTCATTAAATTGTGGATTAAGGTGCCTGAGAAGAGGGGGAGAACTTGCAGAGACCTGAATGGGGGAGGGTATATCTGGTCAAAGAAACCCCTCCTCCAGGGATCCATTGTCTGCCACAAACAGCTAGGAAAAGACAGCAGATTACAGCAGGCAGCATGCTGTTTGTACTACAGCCTACAGTTAATACAGCATGTTACCATTTTGTCTGATTTCTCCTTGTGTTGCTTCCTCTTAAAGTGCCTCACATTTTTTCAGTGAAAAGCTTTTCCTTGCTTTCTAGGTCAAACTGCAGACCAGAAGTGTTTACTTATTTTCTGCATCATACCAGAAAAAAGCAAATCCTCCTTCTCCCCATCTCAAAATGACTTCTCTATTATTAAAAGCTTTTAAATGGAGCAGTATGTTGGCTGACTACCAAACCCATTGCCTTGTTGCCAGGGAAACGCATACCCGTGGTCCCAGCTCTCTTTTTTCCTCCTCTCTAGAGGCTCATATTTCAAAACTGTCAGCAATCCGGTGCGCTCACACTGCTGCCTTTCAACTAAAAGCTTTTTGTGCTTCCACTGGAGCAGAATAGAGGAGAAAAGAGAGCGGATGGGAGTGGTTAGACGAGAGGGGAGGGAAAACGAAGGGCCTCCCTCTCTGTTGCCACGGCAACTTGATGTCATGGTGACATCATGCAGTACTAAAAGCTTTTAACCGGATTCCTCTCCTGCCTTAGGCCCCATTTTGAGTCCTCTTTCAGCTAGGCTAGGGGGAAGGGCACAGGCAGGACGGTGGTGTGTGTGCCTTCTTGCATGTTTCCCTCCCTCACTGCTGCTATTAGCAATCTATCAGCACAGTAAAAGGCTTTCAAAATCAGCATCTAAAGATCCTATTCCTGCAAAAACAGCCAGCACAGGCCAAGAGACCCATTTCAAAAATGGGATCAGAGGATGGTTTCAGCTACCTAATTCCAGGCCACAGTGAGAAACACAGGCGGGCCCCGAACTGGACCGATGGCGAAATGAAAGCCCTCCTGTATGTGTGGGAGGAACACCACAACGAACTGAAAATGAGCAAGAGGAATGCTAAGGTTTACGAGAAGATGTCCCAGAGGTTTTTCCAGCTGACTGGAGAACAGCGTTTCAAAGAGGAGATCAAGATGAAAATCACCAACATGTCTTTTCAGTACAGGCAAGTGTAGAGCATCCAAAGTTATGACTCCAAACTCTAGCCGTTGCATGACTATAAACATCCTTTCTTATTTGCTTTTACAGGCGACTGAAAGCCACAGCTTGTCAAAGTGGGGAGATGCCGGATTGGCCATACTATAAAGCCATCGAAAAGATCCTCTCCAAGCCACTGGAGAACGGCAGGGTGAACTCTTTGGAGTATCAGGCCTCTGCAGCAGGCCCCTCCACGTCGTCCCAGTCCACAGATAACATGCTGCCCCAGTCAGAGGAGGGAGTGATCGGATTCCTGCCAGAATACACAGGATCCTCAGATGAGATGGAGATAAAACAAGAGCTGGACTCTTTGAGCTCTGACAGCGAGCACACACAAGACTCCAGGTAACAGGAAGTAAACAAGAGACGTGTTGTAAGGTTGTGTGTGCATGTGTTCTAATCACTGATAACAATTTGACAAAAATGACCTTGTGGGTCTCTACAAGTCTTATGCATCATAAAAAAACATAATGTAAACCATTTTTCCAGGTTGATTAGTTGATTTTTTTTTTAATCTCAGGCCATCACATGGAGTGATCACTCCAATGAATTAAGTGAAATAGGGTTTTTACATTTTGTTCCTGACAGATGTTTAAAATTGAATATTTCCCTTAACTAAATGAAATAATTTGCGATTTCAAACTTACCAACTTCAAATTATGTATTCCACTACAGTCAAAAGATGGCATGGGAGTCATTTTGCCAAGCTAGACTAATTAGCTTTTTACCATTTTAGCATTTGTTTTTGTTTTCCATTCACAGTATATCAGCAAAAATTGTTGGTACATTTAAATTGGATGAAATAACAAGAAAATAAAACACATTTAACCTTAGCTAAGGCTAACTGTATCTATCTTTAGCTTGCTAGCTACAACTGGATTGGACTGTCTTGCTATGGCTGTGGTGCTTGGTATTTACACTACTGTTCAGTAGTTTGGGGTCACTTAGAAATGTCCTTATTTGTGAAAGAAAAGCAGTTTTTCTCAATGAAGATGACATTAAATGAATTAGAAACATAGTGTAGACATTGTTAATGTGATAAATGACTATTCTAGCTTAAAATGGGTGATTTTTAATGGAATATCTCCATAGGGGTACAGAGGAACATTTCCAGCAACCATCACTCCTGTGTTCTAATGCTACATTGTGTTAGCTAATGCTGTTGAAAGGCTCATTGATGATTAGAAAACCCTTGTGTAATAATGTCAACACAAGAATAAAAGTGTGATTTTTCGTGGAGAACATGAAATTGAACATGAAAATGCTTTTATCACTTGTTGAATTGCAAATGTTCAGAAACTGCAGTGAAGCGTTGCTGAAGACCATGCTGCTAAAATGTGATCTATTGAGGCGAGATGTGATCTTTTCTGCCTGTTTCTAACGCTTCCTCTCTGTTCTCTAGCTCCCATCATATTTCAGCCCGGAAGAGACATGGCAACAAGCACATGTCCATGAAGAAAAAGAAACTCCGAGTTATGCAGGCCATGCTGCAGCAACAGAAGAGGTCGAGCCGGGCCATGGAGGAGACGTGCAGGGAGGTCCGTCGAGTCATGCAACAGCAGAACCTCCTCCAGGTCCAGTGTCTGCAGCTGCAGGAGCGCATGATGAACCTGCTGGAGAGGATGATTCAGTCTCCTTCCAACACATCTGGGTCAGCCACTCTGACCCACTCACAGGGTCAGAGTGGGGTAAAAGATCTGGGAACATCATGAAGCATAGAAGTTGTTGTTTTGTTCGGGAGATATCATGAGATTGCAGCACCTATAGCCTTGTTGAAAGAAAAAACAAATTTTATTTTGGATATGAGTTAAGCATCAAACATTTGTAATGTTCATTATGCTATAGGTATTGCTGTTATCAGTGCAGAGATGGCATGGACAGACATAAATATATGCTTTTGTCATTACTTAAAGTGTCTGATGATCATTATTATTAGAATGTTAATAACTGTATGTTGGCACAGCAAAGCAGGCTCCAATGTGAGTCTTCATTTTAAGGATAGCTGTATCAGATCTTTCTTGATCATTTGCCAAGTATCCTAATAAAATAACTTTGGGAACAACAACCGTGCAAAAACTTGTCGCATCATTACATCCATCCATTATCTATACACCGCTTAATCCTCATTAGGGTCGTGAGGCGGCTGGAGTCTGTCCCAGATGACACGGATAAACAATCACACTCGCATTCACACCTACGGCAAATTCTAGAGTTGCTTATTAACCTCAGCATGTTTTTGGACTGGTGGAGGAAGCCGGAGAACCCAGAGAAAACCCACACATGCACAGGGAGAACATGTAAATTCCATGCAGAAAGGGAAGGCAGGGTAGCAAACCAGGAATCTTCTCGATGCAAGGTGAAAGTCCTAACCAGCAAACCACTGTGCAGCCTCTTTTCATTCTATTCCAAAAAAAGGGTCAGGTTAATGACATGTTGACAAAGACTGATGCCAAAACAGGGCAATTTGCAGCACTATGATCTCGAAATTTAGCAATAATCCCTACTGTTGTTGAAGTATTTAGAAAAGAGCTACCAGCAAATGGCAGCACAAACAGCATCAGACATGTAGGGAAAGGGAATCCTTAGAGCTCTCAAATATGTCATTTATTTGAAAAAAATAGCAGTACAACCAGTTCTGGTAAATGATGTTGACCTTCTATCTAGCGAGGATGTGACAGAATGGTTACCAAGACAGATTTTAAAATGTTTTTTTGATGTAGCTCCATAGAAAACTGACAGGAAAAGACAGATGACCCTGACGGTGACTGCAATAGGTTTGTAAAAACAAGCCATTAAGATGAAATAATATACTCAAGGTGACACTTATTCAGCTGTAATGAATTAAAATCTGACAAACATTGAGTGGATTAGTTCATATCAAGAAAATTTCACAGTTTTAGAGTTGGTAGGTTTTCACTTATGAGGAGTTTGACTTTGTGTTTTGGTACATAACATTAAGATGGCAAATAAGACACTGACAAGTTGAGAAATTGTAAAGGATAAACTATTTTAAAAAGTAAGTATTAAAGGTGAAATAGACAAATAAAAAGCAAGTGTAGCAATGCAATGTATTATTAAAGCAACAGAAATATTTACAACGTGAAAAATTGTTTGTCTGAGAATGTGCAAAACTGCATTGTATGTATTGCAACTTGAGATATGCAAAGGAAAAAATAATCTTATACATTAAGGTAAGGCATTGAGGGTGGGTGGAGATGGGTTCTTTTGTCTTTAGAGCATTAAGCTCCAGTTCATTCTGACTGCAACAGGCCACCAGATGGTCAGTTTCCCTTCTGTAAGCAGAATCCCCCCACCAACACTATGAGTCCAAGGAGGGTGTTGTTGTCTGCAAAATTCAGGAAGTTGACTGTTTACAAAAGTTGCAACTCTGAGGGCAACTGGTGCTGATGGTCATGGAGTAAGAAACATGTATTTCCAGCTTTGCATACCGCCTTCTGTCAGACACAAAGCCAATGGTATCTATCAATCTGCAGAAGTAAGAGCCAACGGGATTGACGGCAAAGCTGAAATCCGCAAACAGAACCCTGGCATAGACTCCTGCAGAAGCTGAAGGACAAAATGAAGACGAATGTTGACAGCATCATCTACAGATCTGTTGACTTTGTAAGCAAACTGCCAGGGTCCAGGAGTGGATCTGTGATGGATTTGAGGTAGTACAGGCACAATTTACAAATGATTTAGTCTCCACAGAGGCCAGGGTGATGGATCTGTCGTCATTCAGTCCAGTGGTTTTTGGTTTTTTTGGGGGGACAGCGATGATGGTGGACAGCTTGAAGCAGACTGTTATATGGCATGTCTCTAGCGACATAGAGAAGCTGTCTGTGAATGATGGAGACAACAGCACAGTGCTTCAAGGTGCGTGGTTCAGCTACTTTTTGGGGTTCTGTCTTGAAAAGTCTGTTGACGTATTTCTTCAGGAGTAGGGGGGCTTTGAGGTGGGTAGTTATGAACACGACCCTAGGCCCTGCTGAGATGGGACAGGTAAAGCTGAAGGTGCAAGGACTGTCCCAATGTCTTTCAAAGGGACAATACAACTTGTGCTGATCACTGGCCAAAGACAGGTTGTTTAAGGAGCAGAGTGTTTTGGTAAGAAATTAGTGATCTGCCTGAGTCCTTTCCTGACAGAGGCAGAGTTGTTGACTTAGAAGTGGTGTTGAAGTGTCTCAGAGTGCAGTTCTCTTCTCATACCGCCTTGCTAAACCTGCACTTTGACTCCTTAAACTTGTCTCTGCCTCTATTCCTCACTTCCTTATCTCACTGTGACCACGCAGACTGGGAGTAACTGAGTCATGTTAAACAATTACATTGCGCATACTTGATCTTAGGTAGCATTGTGGTTTTATAATTGAATCAAATGCAGGCTTCGAAATAGAAAATGAGAAGCAGGCGTTATTTTTGAGCTTTTACTTTATGTAAAGATGAGAATTTTCCTTGCTTTTAGCAGCATATGATCCTGCAGAGGACTGAAATGCAAAATGTGAGGAAGGGTGGAGCTGAAATATCACAGTGTTTGTCTTTTAACCTGTTTTGAGATGATTTGGAGAAACGGCGAATTAGGTTAGTTCCATCACATACAACACCAGCTCACTGGAAAGCCCTGCTGCTTTTTGTACTCTTCATTATGCAATATGTAATTACATGTCACAGTAACACCAAATAATGAATGACAGCTGCAACAGTTTACCAAGGTCCAGCATTAGAGGATCAGTAATTCTATTGCCATGACCTTTTATTCCTCCCCTTTATGCAAATGTGTAAACTGCACTGCACATGTGTAGTAAAGCCATGTGTGCAACCGTTGCAGCCCTTTGACCAGAGTTAACGTTAACACACCAAACCCTGTTAAGTGCTGCATTAGTGTGGGGGAGGCAGAGGGAGACGCACATGCAAAGGGAATGAGGGATACTGCAGTGATAGCGAACTCCTATTGGTAAGACATACTTTAGATTTTTAAATTGCTTCTCGAGCTAACTATTGCAAGCACTGTGCATTTTACTTTTATTTTAGCTACATCGTGACATGTGCTATTACAGTTTTCACAGTGTAGGTTTATTCTCGCTATTTGTATTTCCATGTGGAGCTGTTCTTGCAATAGACGCAGGCTTTTTAATTTAATAATGAAAATGTGTTTAATTTAAAAAAAACACAAAGCCTCCAAACTGCCGTCGATGTCAGCCAATAGCGTCGCTCCGGTCGTTTGAATATTGAATGTGTCGGGCGTTGTGATTGGTCAAGACGAGACGTCACAAGTCCGGGGGTGTTACACTGTCATGGTTACAATGAAAGACGCTTTGTGAGTGCCGCGGAGGGTGAATGGAAGAGGAGGTACTCCCGTACAGGCTACCAAATCACGGCAAAGAAGTGCTGTTTTGAATAGTTAAAAGAAAAATAACCATGTAATATTAAAAGAATGCAAACGCGTGGACTTTTATCACCGTGAACGGGAAACTGCGCGCGCTTTTGTGGAACTTTCCGCGACTGGAACAGGTATCCTCGTCTTCATTGTTGCTGTAATAGTTTTGTGTGAACGCAACTTTGCTTTAATGTTTTGAAAGCAAATAAAGCAGCAGCTCGTCAGGACTTTCCTGTGTTGAAAATAGTTAAGTTGGGTGCTGGGAGGTTTTAGTGCAGCCGCTGACCGAAGACAGAGCGTGGTTGTGTTTAAAGTGTGGGTGAGGAGGGGGCCAGCTGGCACTCTGTTAGGGGTGGTCTCTGCTGGGTCTGGTCCATGTATCATCTCTGACAGATAACTACCAAAATACGATTAATGTCAGTCACATCACTTGGTTATTAAATTACTTTGTTTAGTTGGTAAAATAGCAGTAGAAGAATACAATAGAGCTAGAGAACATACAGTCACTTAAGTATTTTAAAGTATTTTGCAACTATTTTGCAACTACTTTCCAATAAATGTTCTTAAAGATACTATGTAGCTTCCTGAGACCCTAGCTTTGGTTGGGCTTGCATTTTAGATTTCTTCTCGTTATTATATTTGGAATAAGGAGTAACCAATAAATACAATAAAGGGATAATATCTAATACCTGATTATTGCATTTATTATACTTATATTGTTATCATTAGTAGGACATTAATGTTATTACTGTTATCATTAATATTAATTATTATTAACAACACATTCTTTAAACAAACAAACAAAAACAAAACAGATGTCCACATATGTGAATGCCAAGTCTTAGGAGGTTAAGGGTCATTCCAGAATTAGTTCACATTTTACGTCTCACCCATCAAATTTCACACAATCCAGGTACAAAATATTAAAACGTGCAGTTGGGTCAATGTATAATTGAAGGACTTTTTGTAGCACAGTTGACAGGTATCAGAGTTGACATTTTTGCTGTTTCCAGGCCTAAAATCAACATGGTTGCCTATAACTAAACACCACATGGTATTTTAAGAGCAAAATTCTTCTAAATTATTATATAAACAATTGAGTAAATTGAAATCAAAAGTTATTTATAAAGATGTCGTAGTATACCTTTTGACTACTTTATATTAAATAACTCAGAAAGCCCTGGAGTCTGGCCAGTCTTTTCTTCAGGAGGAAATGACATCATGTGGAGCAGGTCATGTGATCTGGAATTAACACACTTCCTTGAGAGGTGTTTGGGTAACTTGGTTGAAAGGGATTTCTCGGACACAGATACAATTTGTTACTTTCCATATAATATCTGACATGATTATCTCAACAAAAAGAACACAATCAAAACTATTTCTGAATATTTTTGTTATTGTTTAACTAATTAGAAATTGGTTGGTATTAAATTTGGACGGTTATTTAGTTGACATTTTAGTGATATTTAGTCATTTTTTAAAATTAATTTGTGATTGTTTCCATAATAAATAATTATGGAATGTGTACAGTCATGATCATAATGAACATTATATATATATATATATATTTTTAAACTTTCAATAAAAATGTATGCAAAATATATCCCATGGACTTCAAAGGTCCCTGAATTATATATTGACCCAGTTGTTTTAAATGTACTTGTCCTGAGACCCAATTAAAAAAAAAAAACTCTGAAGAAAGAATGTTTGAAACTATTCAACATGAATTACTGTGATTAGAGTAGGGTTAGCAAACAACCAATAAAACATGTATAAAAGTTGTACCACTGACGTGTCAGCTGAGCCAATCAAGCATTTGATAGTTTATTACCTCTTGTTGATGAACATGGAGCAGAAAACTGCAAAAGAGAAGGTTTATCTTCAACAATTTTGAAGTCCAAATGCCCTCCAAATCTGGAATGACCCATTAGAATAAACTGCTTCCTGTAATGTATATGCTGTTAGAGCAGATCAGCGGCCACAATCATTTTCAGGCATACTTTGAAAGTGTAGATTTCCCACTCTATTATTGATATTTTTTCCTGTGATGCAAACTTAAGATCTTTGTGCGTTTTGACCAGATTATCGGACAGAGACAGTAAGTGTTATTTGCGTTTAGAGCAGAACAACTAATCGATTTCAGATTGAAATCATAATTTGAAAGTGCAATTAGTAAGTCCCCAAAGGCTGTAATTTGGTCTAGAATAGAATAGGAAAGAATAGAATTTATTAGTCCCACAAAGGGAAATTTGCAAAGTGACAGAAGAAAAGAGTAAGGTGATGTGTATATATAGAACATAAGTAAGAAGCATGAACAAAGTGTGGCTTTTAAACTATCAGACTTATGTTGTAACGCAATCCTATTTAGTTAAACTCAGTGGAGCTGCAACTGACAAATACTTTCAGTGTTGAATAATCTATGGAATATTATCTTACTTATTTGACTGTCATGCTTTTGATGGTGTCTCCTGTGATATTGCTCCGGAACATTTTAAAACAGTTACACAGCGAATATTGAACTGAAGCTTGACTTTAAAAAATGATCGCAAATCAAATGTTTGTCAGCAAAATGACCACTAAATATTTTTCTGAAATCTTCAGTCTGAGTTGCATCCATAAATAATGCTTCCAGCCTTTTAGTAATTTGGTATATTGCAAGGAAACTATTTTACAAATTTCTTTTTCCCTTTTGTTAATTTTGTGCAACTTTAGGATGACAACAGCACAGAAGTGTTGGCAGCCTGCAAATGTTTCAGTTCACTCACACTGGATCTCACAGCACCCAGCAGCAAAGATGAGGATACAGGGACAGCCAGAGGACACGAGGAGGCGTCTGGATTTAAATGCAGCGGGTGAGGTCCGGTCTGTGGAGGTCATCCGTGGACGGACTGGATATGGCTTTACTATTTCAGGACAGAGGCCGTGTCTGTTGAGTGGCATCCTGAAAGGAAGTCCTGCTGATCGGGTGGGACTCAGACAAGAAGACTGCATCATGGCCATCAACGGAACTGACGTGTCCGCTGCTTCACACGAGGCTGTGGTGAAGCTGATTGGCAGCTGCAGTGGACCTTTGCGTTTGGTGGTGCATGCTGCAGGTCGAATGAAGGGAGACCCCATCCGTAATGATGCAAAATGCGGGTTTGGGCAGAGAAGTGGTATTTTCCAAAATGCAGGTGTTCTCAGAACTGTCTCGCATGATCCAAGCAAATCCTCCTTAAACTCTACTCATGCTGATTTTTCCAAACAGAGGCCCGTTTCAGAGCCTGATCTGTCACAGTGGTCCCAACAGTGGAGTGTTTTAGCTGAACAGCCAAAGAAAGAAGCTTCCACTTCTGGGGACAGAGACTCTGTTTTTACAGAGGCAGATGAGGCCAATCCAGACTGGGGGATTTTAAACATGACCTTGGTTGTGGGCTACCTGAGCTCCACAGAACTGATTTTAAACACTACTGAATCAGAGGATGACTGTTTAAAAGCCATTCGGGAGAGAATACGACATTTGGGTACAGAGCAGAGTACCCATACTCTAGTGATGATGAAGATCATGTTTGATTGCATACGACTTTGCGATGATGTAGGAGCTGTTTTGGCGGCATTTCCTGCTGAGAACCTTGTCTTAGGGGCTGTGTGTGCTGAAGACCCACGTTTTTTTTGCCTGGTCACAACAGCGCATATTATCAATGGCCGTGTACCAGACAATGGTCCACTGCGAGCCTCCTGCCATGTATTTTTCATTGACCCAGACCTGGGAAACCATGAGGACCACGTAGGGATTGCTGGACGTTTTGGCTTTGTTTGTTCTCCAGATCCAGACGCCTCGGGCTGCCTGGAATTCCCTCTGACTCCCTCAGATGTTCTTCACTTTGCAACAGTCCTGTACAGTGACTTGGGAGCGACTGTGGAGAGGCTTAGAGTCAAACTGGACACAGAACCTCAGCAGCAAGCCAAAGAGAGCGACAGCACTGTCAAACAAGGTAGTGCCAGCAGCAATGGTGACAGTGGTTTTGGAAATGCTTCTCCCATTGAGGAGAGAGCAGACAGGGATTTCCCTTCTGCAATCCAAAACCATCCTGGGGCCCGCCTTCCCAGCTGTCCCTGGGATTATCCTCTGCCTGTAGACCTCACTCCAATAAACCTCTCCAAGAATGGCCAAATAGTTAATCTGGGAAACAGTACAACCACACATTCTCTTTCAGAGTCACTACCTGGCCCAGATTCTCTAACCAAATTTTATGGAGGTCCCCCACCCAGGCTAGAGTTCCAGTTTAAGCCCCCACCATCTCCTCTGCCTTTAAGTAGAAAAAAGAACTTCTTTGGAGATCATCTCAGGGGTAGTCAAAGGTGGTTCTCCAAGCCAAAGTGGCCTAAAGTCCTAAGTAGTGATCCTGAACCTCAAGAAGCGTGCACCAATGGGTCTCTCACTGTTAACCTTAGCGCCAGCACAAATAACCTGCCCCCTCCGATGAGCCAGATACCTTCAGACAGGTACCAGTCAGCTGAGGTCCTGATGCTTCCTCCCAGGGAGGAGTGGACAAAAAGGTTTCTTGAACAGAGGCAGAAACAGCGGAAGGACTGGAGTACTAAACATGTAAGTAAGGCATCTTTTTCATTTTAAAGCTGGGACCTGAAGCATTTAATCCGAAACATTTGGAGACACTTTCCTTACTCTGCCACTGCTAACTTAACCTGTTTGTGTGTCAGAGTTTTTATGCTATTAATTTTCAAGAGTAGATAATTCCTCAGTAACTAATTACCAAAATTAAAGGAAAAATCTGAAAAATAAATGCAGGTCTTTAGCAAAGATATGTCTTTTTACACCCGAGTTAAGAAAACACAGGTGTAAATTTAATTCATTAATAACAGTGATTGGTTAATTAGTTTCATTTTATCTGTTTAGACATGTCCTGCCTTGGCTGTAGTTTGAATGTGTATGAAAATACTTTACATTTTGCCGTTCAACTTACCTTAAAACCTGTATTTTCAAGCCAATATGTGATTTTCATTTTTTAAATTACTATTGAGTTAGTTTCTTTCGCTGTTTGTATCCTTACACATTTCTCAGCATTGTGCAAATAAGAAATCTTTACACTCAGTGACATTAAATAGTTTGTATGCAGGTCATGCTGGGACAAGGGCAGAGTGTAGTTTTTAACACAGGTTCAGCTTCCAGACACTGAGGGCGTTAGTTCTTGTAAGTCTGTTTTAGGTGAAAGCTAAAACGCCTGTAATTCAACAGTCAACTGGCGTGGGAATTGAGATCAGAAAACACCTGCTACAAGTCAATGATTGTCACACTAGTAAACGTGGTTTGTGTTTTGTGTTGGTTTCCTCACCGCCCACAAGATGTCCCCATGTATCCATGCAGTCCTGGAAATGAGCTTCTCTCAGAAAAACCATGGTGCATGTACAGTTTCTCTGCAGTCGTTTTTGTCTTTTGGCCACAAAGAAAGCTCTAATTAGTCATGTTGTTAAATTAGCCATGCAAATGAATGTGTGTTTGTAGATGGCTTGGCAACAAAGGAAACATGTAGGTGTATGGGATGAAGTTTGGTTATAATAATGTATTGTTTTTGAACTCACATTACTGAATTCATTGGGGTTTGGTACCTTATTTAGTTGAGCAAAGTATTTGTATTTGATACGCAGAGCTGGAACGCATCCATTTCCCTTACCTTGCATGACATCAGAAATCTTGGACAGGAAGTCAGACAAATTACAGGGAAGAGCCCTTGTCGTGGTGGTGATTATCTGCAATTCTTAAACTCTTGTTTAAACATCAGACAAAGCCTCTCCAAATGTTAGAAAATGGTGGCTTGGTAAGACGCTATCTTAAGTCAAAACCACGGTGATCCTGTCTCATCTTTTGTGGCAGGTTTTGACAGACTGTAAAGCTTTAGCCAAGAATCAGTCAAATGTAGCAGATAATGTGAATTTAAGACCATTTCTTTCAAGTATTCACATTTCTCACTGTGATTATATTGTCACATTTTCATTTCCTCTTAAACTGCATGAGTGACTCATTCTTGATGAATGTATCGATGTGGGTACGAACAGATTTAATGAGTTTTCGGCTTTACTTTGTGAGAAATTCCAGTAGATGATAATGAAGTCGTCTCTACTGATCTTCGTGTCTGTGCTGATCTGTGTCCTTTTCCTGACAGGGTTCCAGGTTTTGGGGTATCGGTGCAGTCCGTTCTTCCAAACCTCGTTCTGCCAAACGTCTCAGCCTTGCACGATCCCTGGATGACCTTGAGGTGAGCTCAAAATTCTTTTACTTGTCAGCATTTTTCCCAGCACTGCAGTTTGTTTTGTACATTTTCCAAAATCATTTAAATCACATTTTTAAAGTTTTATTCATTTTTCCTTTTTCAAGTTAATTTAAAATGACAGTTTTGTGGAGTGCGGCACTTTTTCCTCTTGGACAATCTTCAGCAGTTTACATTTTGGTTTTATTTTTGGTCTTTTGTACTTCCCATCTAGCTAGGCCTGTATGGCGGAAAGTTGGTTTGCTTAAATATCATGAATGTTCAGTTTAACCTTCTGCTCTTATCCTGCTCCATGTACAGCTCTTATTTAACCATTGTTGCCCTGAACTCTGTGTTTGCTGCTACACTTGAGACAAGGGGTTGCACAAAAGTGGTCTTTGTGCGGGCCAGAGGCATGGTCCTGTTTGATTGGTCTTGCTAATGAGCACTGTTGCATGCCTGAGTATTGTGCTTATATTCTCTCATATCAATGTTGCAGAGGAACTGATTTGAACACACTGTTGCTACATCTTGTAATTGCTCTAAAGTACACCATAGGCACAAAATCTCACCAAAATGTGGAGTACTGCATTGTACATTTACGCACACACAGACA
Source organism: Acanthochromis polyacanthus (assembly GCF_021347895.1). Classification (NCBI taxonomy): domain Eukaryota; kingdom Metazoa; phylum Chordata; class Actinopteri; family Pomacentridae; genus Acanthochromis; species Acanthochromis polyacanthus. Next base: position 18,605,621 of record NC_067135.1, read on the forward strand.
CACTCGCAGACCACACATGGTACTCACAGGGGCACACCACAAATCTGCCTCTCAGTTGTCCCAGCATGCACTGAACAGTGCTCCACGTTTCGAACAGGTCTCCCTCAGATGCGCAGCTGCAGGAATAAAAATGGCTATAAAGGTTAAAACAGCTGCAGAGTTACTGCTTGTATAGTACAATGCGTGTTTATCCCAATCACCAGCCCCATTTGCTCTCCTCTACCCTCCTCGCTGCATGTTTAAATGGTCAGAAACTGGTTTGAGTTGCTTTGTTTCTGTTCATTTCTGGGTGCCATGTTTTGTTAGCTTACACAATTTTAAAAGTTAAAAATCATATCTTTTTGTTCTGTATCCTCGCTCTAAGTTCGTGTACAGCTCTTCTGTGATGTATTTTATGGTAACTGCTTTCTATGACTTCCCATTAATTTCCAATTATGTTGCATCAATCAAGAGTAAAAACACGACTGCTAGCAACTGATGCAGCTTTCTTCAGGTTTAGAAGTTTGTGTTTATCACATTCTCATGCAGTTTGGCCAGTGAAATGCTTCCTAAGCAGTGTCAAGAGAGATTTATTCTTGTTCTCTGTTAAATTTTGAGCTGCTGCCATACTTTGCACTACAAAATAGCACTGGAGGAGTTGGATTCTTTCACACTTTCAGCAAGAAATACCCGAACTTCACACTTCTGTTCTGTCACGTCCTGCTATAGGACGGACAAGTCGAGGCAAGTTTAGGCTACTCTAAAATGTGTCGACTGTAGAGTAAATGGCCCACACTTTAAACAAGCTGTGTTGGATTTAGCATTTCAGTGTTATGGAAAATAGAAAGGGATTTTTTTGTGTTAGATTAAACAAGATTTCGTTTAAAATACTGAAAATAGAGTTTGACTAATACTAGATTTTTGAGACAAATACTGATTTCAAAGAGCGAGAAATTCTGATACTGATATATTGGCTGTTTTTGTTTATATATGTTACAATTACTCAAGACTAAATAACATGACCTTGATGATGAGCTACCTGAGCTGCACAGTGTTGGTTTTAAACACTACTGAATCAGAGGATGACTGAAAGCCATTCAGGAAAGAATAAAACAGTTGGGTACATAGCAGAATACCCATATTCTAGTGATGGTGAAGATCATGTTTAATTGCGTACGACTTTATGATGTAGGAGCTGTTTTGTGTGCTGAAGACCCATGTTTCTTTGCCTGATCACCACAGCTGGCAAAGCAACTATGAGATAAACTAACATGCCAGTTTAGTTGCTAGAAAACTCTATGCAAGATATGTCATGACCAGATCATTTTTATGTTGGAATAAACTTGTCAGTGGACTGTCTATTTAGATTCCAGATTGCAATATTCTAATATAAGTTTCTAAATAAGTCTGAACATGCATTTTGCATTTTTCTATTATAATTTCTTGGTATTCATTTTGTTTATTGGTCACAGTTTACTGCTATGACAGACCTATCCAACCTAATTTCCAATATGTCTTTATATGGACTTACATACACACAAAGAATGGTGATTTTACTTAAGCATCCAATTTTGTGAAGTACTTTGTTCGAAGTTGTAGTATGCCTGTCAGTATTGGAATCTGTAAAGACCTTGTACATCAGACAGATGCCTAACTAAATTGCACTAAATTGTTCACCCTAAGGTCCTTAACACAAATTTGACCACAAGTACAGGTAGAATCTATGGTTTTAAAGTGTTTCTGATTTGTGTATTGTTGTGAGGAATGTTCTGATACCAAGTTTGGATATAGTGCATAATAAGCTGTCATTCAGTGCATGGATCTTGATTCAAAAGAACACCGTAACACTATTTTGGAATGTGGCATCAGCCCTTAGGGGAAACCTCTGTGGATGACTCCTATGGATCGCATTGCTGCATGTTGTGGATGAGCAATTTGAAAGTGTGTGGCCATGGTACCTTTTCTGTGGTTGATGGTGTGTGTAACAGAGTTTCTATGCAGAATGGAAAAATGTGTCATCGAAAAAAAGGGAAAAGGTATTACAAGTGACTGAATGCACACTTCAACACAGAGCTGTGCCTACACCAGCACAAACAAAGCAGCTCTGTTACGAATGACTGATAACCTAGTAGTGTACTTTGGGGCTGAAAAATTAAGCCAACATGGAAGTACTAAAAACTTCAGTTTATCAAATGGCTACATTGGATTTCACTGTTGGTTAACCCATCAACACTGAGACAGAATTTTCTCACTCACTGTCCTATCAGTGGCACAAGTGTTTTGAAAGACATAGGGATGCAATGTAAATCAAAATGAGAAAGGCCTACAGTCAAAGCACAGACTGCCTGGGGTCTCAGACTGTCCACTAATCCGTGTGTTGTAGCAGTAACTACGACACATTGGTGGTCTGACGTACTTCTGACAGCGCCCCAACCACTAAATGAGAAACTGGTCAAGGCATCATATTCCTGAGATATGACCTGTGAAAGGTGGATGACGAAGACACTGCCAATAAACACCCCTAAGGAGGGATATGGAGACAGCAACATCTCTGGTAGTGTGCACTCTGAGGCCCACTTGGATGTACACCCTTGGCCTCATATCCTCTGTGGATAACACTGCATATGCAGTGCATCAACAGCTGTGACAGCAGTGACTCTCTGACTGCACCCTTAATAACATATGAACAGTTAAGTGAACCACCTCGGTTGACACCAGCTCCAGGCTCGACTGTTTCAGAGTCTCAAAAGATGGGCCAGCCATCCCATCCAACACTGTCTGCAGGTCCCTCTAGGAAACCAATCACCCATGACTGGCCATCCCCTGTGGACCCCACACAGGAATCACTTTACAAGGAGTGACTTCTGGCTGTGAAGCAACCCCAGCCATTATGTCCAGCTGTGACAGCTGCTGCAAACATCCGCAAGGTCATTGCAGCACGGCCCTTCTTGGTTGGCTGTGTCTTGGGGCACGAGCTGAATATTGTTGACAGCCACTTCAGGCAGTCCCAACTTGTTTAGCCTCCACACCATAAGTCACTGCCCCAGGATTGGTTGCAAACAGAATACGACACCTGCTTGAAACAAGACTATGGACAGATCTATATCAAGACTAACCACTATGTTGTGTGTACCATCTGTGCCAGGTCCTGAAACCTCGTGGACTCAACAGTGCCACTATGATGATCAACAGATGCTGCAACTGAACTCTGTGCAGCAGTAGGTGATGGATGGGAAAGCATACAGCTCGGTCACTTGTCCTTCCAGAGAACTAGGGCGAACACTGAGTGTTCTTCTTGCTTGCACACGTCGGCTACTCGGGGCTAGATAAAGCACTACCAGATCCGTTGCACTGTTTCTGATGAGATGCCTCACTCCTTTGTAAGTGGGCCCCTTCTGGACATTCTGTCCTGTCTGCTGCTACATTAAGGACCTTGGGAACATTTTAGGCCCTCAGTGAGTCAAGGTGCTGATCTGCCTCTGTCAAAATCTCTGCATCAGCCCTATGCCAGTGGGGGAATTTCATGTCCCTCTTGCCTGTTTAGATATATCACTACCGAGGTGTTGTCCGTCCTCTCCATCATGCGCTTGTGGCTTTGAGGACCTGAAACTAGCACTACAGCCATTGTAAAGCAGTCCTATGTGCACCACTGGGTGAGCTGCTGACATTATCCCAAGCAGTGACATGATCCTCCCCACTGTCACTGTCACAGCTGTCTCCACCCAGCTGTGAGCCAGATGCATAACTGTGGAGATGCGTGACACACACCGGTGCACTCTGTGCCAATGAGTCATGAACACAGCACACGTGGAGAGTGACATTGAAGTGTTTCCTTGCTACAGGTTTGGTTTGAACAAAGACTCGGTGGAGAGTGGCTTGTTGAGCAGCTGCCCTCATTCGCTCTCCTTCAGGGTTGACAGGACTAGGACAGTTGACGGACTTGGTCACATGGTGCGGCTGCAATAGATTGCCAGAGCCTGTGCCATGCAAAGTAAAGCTCTCGCTGTAGTCTGGACTTTCATCACCTCTTCCGGAAGCAGTTTGCAGTGCTGTTGAGTCATTTTTTTTCAATGAGCTAGGTAGGAAGGGCATGCTCAACATCTTGTCCTCTATGGGGAGTGAAGGCTAGTCAGGGTCACAAAAGTGGTTTGGGTATGAGGTGGACCCTGACTGCATCCTCGACCATAGGAATGCCCCTGTCCCATTGCAAGCCATTGGCAGTATCATCCTCCCAGCTGCAGCCCTCCCATGACTTTGACTTAGGCTGTGGTGGAGTTGCGACTACCTCCTTTACTGCCACCATGCTGGTGTGGAGGGACTCTGCAAACTTCCATTTACATTTGAATGCCTCACGGGGAGCACAAACACTGACGAAGCACAGGCACAACAGGTCTTGTAAGCAACATCTACGACACCTGGGGTGACTTATATTGTAGAGCAGAAATTTGTGCTCACTCTTCTGAGTAAATAAGGGAAACAAGCAACAGATGCAGTGGTTTGTCTAGAGAACGGCGATGTATGGTTGCTACTGCCTAATTGGGTGTGAGTGAAAAACCTTTCTCTTGGGGTGCTGGGTTTGTCTACTTGGCAATATAATATCAGATACATTCAGAACTCCATCCATCCATCCATCCATCCATCCATCCATCCATCCATCCATCCATCCATCCATTATCGATGCACTGCTTAATCCTCACTAGGGTCATGGAGAGGCTGGAGCCTATCCCAGGTGACATAATATTGTTTTATGCTTGACGTATCTGTGAGGTCCGCGTGGCTCTGCATGGACGAATTAGGTAATTTTAGTAGCCACCCTCACATGGCCCTTCTCAGGCACAAAATTTCTGCGTCGCCCACCTCAAAATTTGTCTGACAATGCGAACGGAGACAGAAGGAAAACACACAGTCTATGGGAAAACATGGCAGAAGAACAAGAGCTCCTAGCAGCAGAAGTTCAGAATTACAGGCATTTATACGATTCATCTCACAGAGATCACCATGACAACCAGATTATGAACAATTCATGGCGTGAAATTTAAACTAACTGCTGAAACGCAGCTATTTGGTAAAATGCCATGTTGTAAGTGGAGTAAGCAATAGCAAACTTCTTCTACTCTAGTTCAGTACCATGTTGACGTGTGTTTACGATCCACGGCACCCTACAGTTTGGAAACAGACACCGCTCAAAGTATAAAAGCCACACGCGTTTTCTCATGCTGATTCCAAGTGTCTCATTCCCATGTGTCACCTTTGTGTGGAAATCAAAACCCAGGTTTTTGGGGACACCCTGGACAGGTTGCCAGTCTTTATTCAGAACTTGAACCTAAAACCATTTGTTTACATAACAAACATGTAGCTATTTTTGAACTTGTAGGTCAAATATGATCTTATAAATCTATATAGAAATTCTGGATATTTGAGTCTTGAAAATTTGAAACTACTACAGGCAATAACAAATAATTATTTGTTGTTATTAGTTTCTTCACACTCACATAACATGTAACTTTTGCAACTAATGCACAAAGTCAAATAGCATATATACTGTCTGTTGGTTATTGGCGTGTGCCTTTTTGTTTCAGTAGAAGGAAAAAATACCGCCTAATTCTGTTTGCGCTGATTTGTTTACTTGCATCTTGTGGTGAAGACTGTTTTGATGCATGCTGAGCTTTTGTTGCCAGATCTCTTTAATGTTTGGGCATGAAGAATTTGCCGCTTTGTTCCTCCTTATTTTATTTCCGTGTGGAGCTTGCCAGTGATCTACTGCAAATGTCCCCACATCCGACTGCACCGCTCTACCGCTACTAGACTACAGTCTATTTCTTGCTCATCACAGTAGCTCCAAACAGATGCTTTGTGCTTACAACACTCAGCAGATGTGTGTTTACAGTGTGTTCAACTTTGCAGTGATCACACCATTAGTGAGCTGCTGTGCCTATGTTCACACTGACTCTGCCTTCTGAGGTGTTGCTGCATATAAAAACATCTGTTAATTTGAGCCATTAGTTAAGGCACGTAGTTTTAGGCATACCCAAGGGTCCCTGCTGGGCAATTTGGGGCACCTCTTACTGCATGAGTGTGAAGTTTCTCGTCTCCTTTTAGGTATGGAGACATTAGCAGCTATTGTTTGCAATACCCTGTGGGCGTAGCAGATATCAAGAGAAGTCATCAAGACACAGAGACGGGGAGAGAGGTAAATAGAGAGGAAAAGAGGAGGAATTCAGAGCAGAGAGAAAGAAAGAGAGAGAGAGAGAGAGAGGGAGAGGGAGGGAGTCGGAGAGAGAAACCAGCAGCAGAGGAAGAGGAGGGAGCTTTTGAACTCTCAGTAGCTGTCAGGATTTTTCAGTGCTTCTGCATGCGCTCTCCTCCCCCGTTCAGCTCTGCCTCTCTGCACTGCAAACAGAGACTCGCACACACACTGCAGGGATTCAGTGGATGGACTCTTTTACACACACCAGGCGTGCGGAGCAGCGCTGAAGACAAGCCAAACACGCGTACCCACCACCATACATGGAGCAAACTTTAACTCTCAACTCTGTGAGTAATGAAATTTAGAGTTATTATTTTATGTGTCTACACTTCTCTGTTTGGTGATGGCATTTTCATCTTTCTTACTAGTGATATCTTCCCTGCCACCATTACTTTCCTTCTTTGGGCTCTTTGTAGCTCCTGTTGTAGCCTTTGAGCAGCATACAGTGGTTAGCTTGTGTGGTCTGTCAGAGGAATGTTTTGACCGGTGCCAGCTGAACTCCCATGTGCTGTACGACACACACTGCTGTATAAAGCAAAGGGATGCACACTGACTTTAAATTAGATGCTGTACTGAAAGAGTTTTGTGAGGTGAGCTCGGATTATTCTTGTAAACTGCATGGGCTTTTGAATGAACTGCGCTCTTTTACGCTTGACCAGGGGAATGACCTTTTATGCAGTCAACAGGCGGCATTGCGAGAGTTTAGATTCAGTCTGATTGACACAAGACCTGGTTATTTTCACCAGATAGAGTTAAAATCTCTGTGAATATTTAGTTGCAATGTATTCTGAGGTGATCACGTAACAGCCACAGTGTAGTTTGAACTTGAAATGGTTTCTTGTGGTTTTACCTTGCCCTTATTTGCTTTGTGCAGGCATGTCTACAGCCTGATTCATCAGCTCTCTGATTCATTTTTCACCAACAGTCTTTGCAAAAATGTCTTTTCTAAAATTATTTTCGCTTCATTCCATTTCATTTAATGCTTTTGAAGCTTCACGACTGCTGCATAAGCTTTGTTATTCATCCGATAGTCAGAAAGGAACTAATACTTATTAATACTAATACTGGTTGGTTACTAATACTATATTGCCAGAGATAGGTGCCATTCATGATATGAATTCTTCCCTGTGTTTTGGATGCGGGTGTTTTGACTTGAGACGATGAACAAGAATGGTGTGTGTGTTCCCATGGATTAGCTGTAGAGGCATGAGAACACGACGCACTTTTATCTCTCTGACATCACATGGCCAGCTCTGGAGAGTGGGTGGACAGTTCTGCCCAAGAAGTGTGTCCTTAGGCTAGCATTATAAGATGCGAAGACTAACCAGCCTGACATTTTCGAAATGTCTCCACTATGATTCCTCTTCTTCGTTCCTCTTCCTGCATGATGTTTTATTGCAATTACATGGGCTGCTCTCTCCAAACCCACCAACTGGAAAAACAGCGCACACACAGTTGAGTCGAAGTCATTTAACTGTCCAGCTGCTCAGCGTATGAATATGCAACAGCCAATAACCAGATGACCAGATGTGGCTGTGGTTGCTGAGTTTGCTGTTTGACCAAACTGCAACCACGGAAAATACCCACTGCCTCACAATCTCTGGATGGAGATGCTTGGGCAGTTCTGCCCTTGGCTGTTGCTACATCAACACTATTACATCATCTATTGACATTCAGGATTATGGTATATTTTTTCAGTTAATAACAAAACTCGTGATCATCCCCCTTTGACTGTCTATATCTGAACCTGGACATCAACTTGTGGAAATTCATTCGCCACTCTCTGTTTACCTTCCTCACTACTACTATTATTATATTTCTTTGCTTCATTGAAAGAGAATCTACTGCCAAGGGTGTGGAGGTTACTCAACAAGGATTGGCTTCAGGGCTGCTTAAGTCTTTTATCACCTCTCTGGTAACAGTTTAGACATGTCTGGCATGGAGTGAATTGCTCGTCTTGTTCAACTTTTTACCTCACAGCTGTAGCCCAGATAATGCTGGAGCACGTTTGCTTTATGTCTGAGACATTGGGCAAGACAGCCTGTCTTGTTTAAACTGGAGGGGGTTGTAGGCAGGCTTGGGAAGTGAATGTAGCTGGCATGTTTTTGGATTTGTGTTGCTGCAAGATGCTGCATAATCAGATCAAGGTCTTCTCTACACATATAGAAGTCATAAACATGGATTGTTTGGGCAGCCAACTTACTCTGCCTGTGCTATTGTGAAGGACTAGTTGTTGCTCTGCTTTGGCAGCCTAAACTCTAACTGTCCCTTGTGAGTTTTTTGTATAACACTTTTATCCTACGTTTGAGCGTTTGCGCTTACGTTTACATAGCTTCTTTAGTGTGGCACCTGGGACCTACTTTACAGTATGTAAAATGCCACTTTACTGTTCAATTTGTGACATGCACCATTTGTCAGGGTTTCTAAAGGCAGCAGAATAAAGGCTTCCCCTGAAATGCTGTTCTGTATTGCTAGATGAGTGCTATATCATAAAATATTTGCTTGAAGGTCGAGTGTGCATAATTTTACTGAAAATGCAAACGGTCCTCTACTGTTGGGTTTCTCTGTTGTATGGAAACATGGCGCTGCAACATGGGGGACTGTGGTGAAGAGGAAGCCTTTCTGTTGTTGATAGAAAAGGGCTCATTCTAAAGTAACAAAAACACAGTGATTTATAGTTATTGGGTTATACGCTAAGTGAAAACATGATTATGAATGTTATATTACATTTCTACCAGTAGATCCCACCTTTAAGAACATAGTGAACAGCAGTTAGTCTTTTAGTGTGTTTTAGAAAGAACATGTATTGAAAAAAGTCATAACTCTGTTAGACTCAGATGTAAGTAATTCTGTTTTTTGTGAGCCCTTCCAAGACTTTGTGACCAAACATGCATAGAGACTGATTGTGCTGTAGCCCTTTGCCTAGAGGAATGAACTTAGCCCAAACTTGCCCCCACATTTTTCCCATCTCGCTTAAATGGCTCAGGTTCCATGCATGGTCAAAAGGTTTAGACAGTGGGGTGTAAGGTCAGTAGGAGTGTAAGGTTCTTTTACATTTCTAATGCAGATACTGTTTCATATTGTGGTCTTACCATCACACAACAAGTGTAGCCATGCACCCAGACTTTTAAAGCACTGTGCATTAAGCTTTTGTGTAAGCTAGTTTGGTGGACAACCATTGGGTAATCACAGAGTTAATTGTAGGTGTCATGTTTCAGGCTGGAAAGTCCATTTCTGTCTTTTTTTATGGAAAAGAAAGGGACAGTAGGAGGGTGTGGTCGCATCTTATGTGGTTTATCCACCTCAAGCCCTCCAGGCTCATGTGAGTAGAGCCCTTCTCTATGATAATAAATTGCAGTGGGTGGGGTCATGCTCACTAGTTCTAGTTTCCCCTCTATGATGTTCTCCTATTTTTGTGGAGTTTAGCTGTTCCTTTAAAATAAAATGCTTTCCCTCATTTTTAAATTGTTTTTATTTGTATATAACATTTCCTCCAACCGGACTACTCGTGGCTGGCCATGCTTTGTTTTTGTTACTTGATCACAATAAATGGAGTTAAGATTGTGTATTTATGTATGCTTTCAGGCTAAATAATTAATTCATAAATAGTGAGTCTTAGGGATGAGCAACCTGACTGTCCTTCTTCTTGGCAACCTTAAAGCTGGGGTAGGCAGTAATATTTGGTGTAACTGGACAAAAACTTTCCAGTGGTTTGAGAGAAAACTAAACTTCTGCGCCTCCTCTTCATCCAGGCTTTGGAAAATTTTGTTGAGAATGGGAGACTTGGATAATCACACATCTTTTCATAGAGAGGGTGTTCCTGTTGTCTGTAATGCTGTGTTGGTCTCCTTTATGCTGCTAAAAGCTCTTCTGACCCAGTGGGGCATGGAGAGAGGACCTCTTGGGATGTCCTATGGCACCAGGATGGTGGCAGTGATTTCTCTGGGTCCTGTAGGTTGCAGGGTGGGACCTACCTAGATCAGGTTTATGCTGGCACATCCCACAGATGCTCAGAAAGATTTGGGTCTGGTGAGTGTAGAAACCGGATGAACACTTTAGCTCTGTTGTGTTTCCTGGGCCACTCCTGAATAGTTTTTGTGGTGTGTCATGGCGGTGCATCAAAGACTGCTGTTGTCATAGGGAGCGTATGCACCGTTCAAAAGTTTGGGGTCACTTAAAAATGTCCTCATTTTTGAAAGAAAAGCGGTTATTTTCAATGAAGATAGCATAGACATTGTTAATGCGGTAAACGACTATTCTAGCTAGATATGACTGATTTTGAATAGAATATCTCCATAGGGGTACAGAGGAGCATTTCCAGCAACCATCACTCCTGTGTTCTAATGCTACATTGTGTTAGCTAATGGTGTTGAAAGGCTAATTGATGATTAGAAAACCCTTGTGCAATTATGTTAGCACATGGGTGACCCCAAACTTTTGAACGGTATTGTATATTGCTGTAATCATGAAGAAAAATATTTACAACAGTCAACAGCAGACAACACCAAATGAAAACAAAGGACTCGTGTTAGGTTCAAGCTGATCCCAATCAGTCAAAAATTGCTTTGATCAGTCCTGACCCCAATTGACACACCAACATCCCTAATCGATGCTAATTGGAGCATTATGCATCTTGGAGGTGTAACCTTTTCGTAAACAAGATACTGCTAGGGCTAAAGCTGCAGAGATACGAGTCTCTCCTTGCAGTCAGGAATTTCAGAATAACATCAGAGCTAAAACAGGTTGCAAGGCGAGGTGTAGGATTAACATTGGTTAAGATCAAGCCCTGCATTTTTGAGAGTAGGTATATGTTAAGGTTTTAACAGTACTACTACTCTTACTAATACTGCTTATCATTTTGGTATTTTAACAATGCTCTCATCTGTACTTTTGGACTAAAACTAAACCAAAGATTAAGAACGGAATTAATATTGCTTTATTTTCCCATACATATGGTAAAGAAATGAACACTCTAGAGTAGCACTCTGCAAGGAAATTGTTTTAAACCAATCACTATTATACAGTGATACCATGAGGTGGTAATTGAAACGTAAAAAAAAAATCGTAATAATTTGCAGCAAAGGAAAGCAATATTTTGAGCAAATCACTTTACAAACACTATTGTTGTGGTGATCAGATGATCAGAACACTGTAGACAGAGTGTCAGAAGGTTTTACTCACTAAATGGAATGTGTTTCCTTCAACTGTCCAGCATTATATCAGAATTAAAGCCTCCACCTTGAACAGATATGAAGTCAATGTCAGTACTTTGTGTTTATGAATCCTTTTTCATTCACATTTTATATTCAGAAATAAATGCAGGAGGTTTTTTCGGACAATACTTTTACTGTGCAGTATTAATAGTTGAATGGAAAAAAACAGTTTACGTACTTCTTCTTCCACTAACATCAACATTCGGTTAGAGAAAGAAAAAAAGAAATTAAGATTGACTTTGTCTGTGTCACTAAATCCCCCCTACACTGTGTGCTGTGTGACCAGTAGCCTATGGTGTAGCTAACTCCGTGTTCGGGTTGCTAACTAACATTACATACCTGGTTAGAAATGAACTACGAACCCAGCACTCAAACCTTGTATTCCTTTGTCTGAATGTGATAAAGCTTTCCTGATTTTTTTTTTTCCATCACCTATTGTCAGGTGTAATATTGCTTTTGAACGTTTGCCTTTCTCCTTCATCATCACCTGTGTGTGCTGTTTGAAGCTGCTCAACACCTTTTACACAAGGTGTTCAGTCAGAACTCCGTTTTGGATTTGTAAAAAAATGCACCATTGACACATATCTTATTGAACTGCAACACAACTTTCTTCTATGTAATATATTTGAAAGTCGTATTTAAAAGATTTGTGCAGTATTTACTAAATAAAGAGGCTTGGTATCTATACCTAGCCGTGGGAGTTGGGACATACTAGTTATGGTTAAAGGACCATGTTAATAATTCTGCAACAAGTGAAGGCAGCAAAGAGAAAGCATAAACATGTCCATTTAGAGGAACACTCCCTGTTAGCTTGTTAAAAGTAACCAGTGACGAACATCCATTGTCACCACTGCACAGACCGTATTAATGGCAGTTAAATCCAGACAGGAGCCAAGCTGTACCCATCTGCTGTGGGTGACCGGTTAGAGTTGGGGAGCAGGCTGTAGATTACTGCTAATCAGAGGGATTAAGAGATGAAACGCAGTGTGCCGATGGCTTCTGTCGGCATGCAAATCACTCATACAACTCTTTGAACAACTGATTTGTTCGCCGAAGGGATTAGGCTAAAAAGCCACTTCAACACATGTCTCTTTTACATGGCTCTTGGCCAAGGACCAGACATGTTTCCACTTAGGATCATTACAGTGTCTGATACAGGATCCTTATCTGTTTAAGAGAAAACTCTTTCATTTGATGAGCTCTTTAAATAGACTTCCTGGAGATCAAATTCATTGTAAAACAAGAGCAATCCGAGATTTCTGACCTCCGCCAAGGGAAGATGATACGAAGTTGGAAAATCTAAATCCGGATCCAGAATCCAGATCCTTAACCGGATCAACACAGAATTTGAATGGAGTCTTCCCTGGGCCAAGATCCACCTCTGGTGAAAATTTCATGAAGATCCGACAAGTAGTTTCCGAGAAAATCTGTCTACAGACACGCACACAGACAGACAAATAAATAAACGGACCCAATCGCATAACCTCCTTGGCGGAGGTAAATATTCCCGCTTAAGGCCCCTAAATCAATTCTCATCTTTATATATTAAGTATCTACAGTAAGATTTGTTGTTAATTATTTAGTTTCTGCTTTTGATGTAAATATTTACTGTTAATTCACTGTTAGTTAAATCAAAATGTTGCATGTTTAGAATAATTTTGCCAGTGTTGGTGAAGGTTTAACATCATGTGCTTCCTAACTTCACCTTTTTTAAGTCAAAGCAAAAATCTGCTTTGAAAAACTAACCTAGAACAACTTATAAGACAAGTGGAGTTAAAACACTCACATCAATTCTGAGGCTGTCATGGAAAAGGATGGGATTTCTCAATAGAGCATGACGATGAGTCACGTATTAGAATCTGCTATATTTGCTGCATGGGAATCATTATTAAATATGTTCTCTGAAGGGACTCAATATAGATTTTCACAGCCCTTGATCTATGCACATAATGTCGATAGCAAATCTAAGTGGACAGTAATTGTGTTCTTGTTGTTTACCATCCTCACTCCAGTAGCATCACATAAGCATGCTGACCCGATCAGATTCTTGCTAACAAGATAGAGTTGATGCTATAAACAAAATTTATCACAGTAAAAACACTCTTTCTTCGCTAAAATCAAACCCAAGGTTGTCTGTCTATGCTTAGATATTGTCAGAGGAGTTTCATAATTCTCTAAATCAGCCTGTCTCCTCTGCTCTACACTCCTTGGATGGTTGAGAAAGAAATGTGTTTTCTGTCTTATCAGTTACCACACCCTCAACCTCCCTCCCTGAAAAGGAAGTTGCCTCCATGCAAAGCTCTTTCTTGATATTATTTTTCGGGAATAGTTTCTTGTCTGCTAGAGATGGCAGGCCTAGATTATTTTATTTCCTCAGGTCAAGATTGCCCAGTGGAGAATTTACCATGCAATTAGCACTTATTGTTACTGTGACGCCCGTCTGGAAGTGTTTCACAAATTGATTAAATCAAGCAGAGGCTCCAAACTCAGGTGAAACCAAGTCGTTTTGTGGCAGTGGACTGCTTAGTTAACAATGGAGCAAGAAATGCTAAAGTGCATCTCCTGAAGACATTTGGATTTTTGAGTTCAGACTGGCTCTGCTCTTGTTATGTGCTTAGGTAAGCTCACTTGGCTGCACTTAGTTTTTTGCCTCGGGGAGGTCAAAGGGCAGAGGTAAACCAAAAGGACTAAAGCGGGCTGCTGTGTCTTGTGATTCTGTGATTTCAGTTATGAATTCGTCAGCCCAGCTCCAAGAATAGCTTATAATTACTGTATGACGCATTTTATCTTCACATGAAAGCATATACACGCTTCCTTTCTGTGTCACAATTATGCTGCAAATTATTACACGGACAATGATACACTCTAATTTTGTATTTTTGAGGTGTTCCTGGTGCGAACAGCTGCACCTTTTCTTTCTTTTGTTCTGCATTGCTGGACAATTGGGTCTATCAAAAGCATACTCATGAACAGAATTAACTGACGATGAAAAGATAACTGCACCACTTTTTCTTTGCAAGCACATAATGCATCTCAAAACACAATGTAAAGGCATGAAAAAATGCTGTACCTACATTTGTTTTGTCCATGAAGGTTTTGGGGATGCTGATGTTGAGAGCTCCAGCAAAAAATGCATTATACTGGCAAAGGTGGATTAACAAATGAGCAGCCCAATGTAACCTAACATGCAAGTGCAATACTTGGTGGATTACTTTGCAGCAAAGTGGTAGATCCTCAAGGCTGTGTAGGTGTCCCCTGCTATTGTAGTTAATATATGTACATCTGTGAAAAATCCAAAATAGCTTGGCTTAGTGGGATGTAATTTGTAGGGTACAGTTATTTATATTCACTCAAAACCAGTTAAAATACTAGCTTCATTACTTTGAAATGGTTGTGCCAATCACGGTGAAGCATGATGGTAATATCTTAACAAATAGTATGATGGTTCTCCATAATTACTCCACCAAGGAACGTGGAAGAGTTAAATGATGACTGCCGTTGGTTTGTTGGTTTGTTGGTTTGTTTGTCTGTTGGCAACATTACTCAAAAATGGACTAACGGATTTGGATGAAATTTTCAGGGAAGGTCAGAAATGATCCAAGGACCACGTAATTTGATTTTGGCAGCGATGCGGCTTATAGTCTGCATGGCGTCACTGTAGCTGTGACTACAAGTGAACACTACATCAGCTACCTGCCGACGATCACATGATTGAGATCCTACAACAAACTGACTGTTGCAGACCATAAATTTAGTGTTGCGCTGTCTGAGTGCTTTTCTTGTTTTCTCTGTGATGCATATCAAGAATAGAACACGAAATGGTACTTTGCTCAAAAAACAAAAACACTATATTGGACAGGAGGCAAAAAACACAGGAGTAACGGTGGTAATGGACTGGCTGAAGTGTGTATTAGTTATGTCACCATCCAGTCTCAAAGATCAGGATCAAGGGCAAATCATGACACTTTTTAGCTGATCAGAACAATCTTCAGTACAACCAGGTGCTACAGATAATCTACAATACATTTTTGATGTGCATATAGAGCATACAGGCTTATCGCCATCTTGTGAAGCCACGGTACAGCCTATCGCCTCACACTAAATTTAAAGGGGAACTTCGGTTTTTTTCAACCTGGGATCTGTTTTCCTATGTCATTTCATACAAGTGAGTGATGCAGAAATGAATTTTCGACACAGCTCCAGTATTTAGCCAGGCAGGCAGCTTAGCAGCTCAGCTAGCAGCTCAGCTAGCGAAAAGTATGGGGCAACTGGCCCCCCCGCGTCAAAGTCCGCCCTAACTTGCTTTTTTCCCCACACTGACCGGCTCGGATTGTCTCAACGAGTGTCCCACAACATACTAGAGATGAGAAGTGAACAAAAACCTCCACATTACCTGGCGATTGCTATTTGTTGTCCTCTGTATCCAAAGCTCAGGACGCAAGAAAGCAAATCTTGTTCCGAAATCGCGCGATAGCACGCGAGCTTTTGCTCACAACACAATAACTCAGAGGTTCCAAGTTGTGACCGGACCTCACAGTGAGATTTGGTTTGTGCAGGATGCTGATGGGGGGTCTGGGGGTCCTCCCCCAGAACATTTTGAAAATTACTGATCCTATTTCCTGCATTCTGGTATATTTAACCCGTTGCGCTTCAGTTGCGCTTCAGTGTCCCCCCCACGGTACACTTTGAGATCTGCATAAGCAATTTGCTCAATGTCTGAAACTGCAAACGCGATTATACAAACACTATACGCCGATGGAAAGCTTAGATTCTCAAGAATCCGCCGGTATAAACCACTTTCAGATGTGATTACCACAGCGGGTAATATAAACACATTTGTCCGACAAACAACGAATATCCATCCATCCGTTCTCTATACACGGCTTCAATGTACACCGCGCGACTCACATTTCCGGGTTCATTATTACACACAGATGTCTTGAAGTCGGTATATACTAGCCTAGCCGCGCTAGACAACCCACGGCAACGAATTTAATTCTCTGCCAGGGTGGGTCTAGTTACCCTCCATAAGGCTCGAGGCTGGATTCTCCTAAAACTGGCCGGACCAATCACCATGAAGTGTAGAGAGTGACACGGGAGTGGATTTTCACTCCTGTTCCATCCCACTCCCACAGAAAAAAATCTTGTCCCGTCCCAGTCCCAGGCCAGAGTAAAAAAAAAATCCTGTCCCATCCCACTCCTGGTAAAATGGCTCCCACTCCCATCCCACTCCCATTCAGAATGACTCCCACTTCTGTACCGCTCCCTTTTTTTCCCCCTTCCTCTAGTTTTTAGGCAATACAATGAATTTGATTTGATTTTCTCCCCGTTCTTTTTTAGATTACTTTGTGTTCTGCAGTTTCATTTCAAAAGATATGGCAACAGGAACAGTTCATCTCTGGTAAAATTAGGAGCCATTTATTACCTCGGTCCAAACAAAAGTGCCTACCTTAGTGTAATAAACCCAAACATATGAAGCTTCATTTTGCTTATTTATTGAGCAATTGTTCCCTTTGAACATTGACAATACTTTTCTGTTTTAAATTGTTTGAACAAAAAACTGCAATTTTGTTGGTCAGACGACACTTGAGACCCGAAGGTAATTTGCGTTTGACGAATAAAGAGATCTGTTGCTGATTCTTTATGGACTTTGCCTTGCAAGTGTGTCTCTTGAGACCACTCGTCCCTGACTCACTGCTGTACTTAACTATGGTTAAACACGTTTTGCAAGCGGCATACGGCGTGTTAACGCCATCACACTCGACTCTCGTGAAGCTGAGCAATATTTCCGACTTCCCTGCCATTTCTGTCAGCTTAATAGATAGGTCCTTACTTCTTACTTTGTGTTGCAAATCAGTTTTTAGCACATCAGATTCTACGCCAGTGTTAACTCCCTCCATAGCTGTTCTTCTTCTTTGAATTACGGCGGAGAGCAGCGGCCGGAAGCACTGTTGGCTTCTGGGCTGTGTAGTTCTTTTCACTTCCATTACAGTGTAGGCTTATTGGCAAAAAAACTACAAAATGGCAGCGCATGTCATAAATTATATTTTGTCTTATTGATTGGTTCCCGCTCCCGTCTGCTCCTGTTAACTTTTTATCCTGTACCGTCCCAATCACGTGATCAATAGTAAAGCTGACTCCCATCCCGCGGGAATCCCGAAAAAATGTCTCTAGTGTAGAGTCAGAAGGCGGGCGTAACTAAGTGACGACAGAGGCGCGACGATTCTGACAGAAACAACGGCGCACAATAAACAGTTATCTTTCGACTCGGCTTTGGCCACAGCCCTTAAAGATTTGAAACTGAAGCCCCCCTAAAATAGGCCTAGTGACGCCACTGCATTGTTGTCTTTTTAAACCCAGGGTTTTTAGACTGAGGTTCTTTTGTAACAACAGATTTTGAAAGTCTGTGACTGACTATTTCTATATCCGTCTAAAATCCACAATTTGAAAATCACATCAGGTGTGTTAAGGTATGAAAGCAAGGTTTGAACTCTTTTGTGCATTGCACCAGGTGCAGTTTACAAAAGACTTTGATGAAAGACTGTCTAAAGGCATGTTATTTATCTGCATCTGTGCAATTGTCCCTCCTTTCTCATGTATTATTTTTCACTAAATGTGTTACTGTACATAAACACCAACATTCCTGAGGTCAATAGGATTCCCACTCCTAATTGTTAATGTAGCCAAGCAAATAAAATAAACATTTAGTTTCCAAGTGATAGACAATGTGAAAGTCTAGTGAAGGAGGGGAAATCTACCATCTACCACTAGACTGTAAATAAATACTGAATCTCATCCACTGTATATGGCAAAATGAGGTCCAAAGAATGCTAGCTCATTTGCCACAGAAACACCTAAAAATGAGCCACCCATTCTTTCCGAATAGTAGCTGGTCTAAAAACAGTTGAGATGCTGATAAAAGGGATTTGCCAGAAATGAGGACAGCAGGACAGGATGCCAGAAAAAGAACTTTTCTGTTTCTCTGGTACTTTTCTACAAAAAAAAACAACACACCAATGTACATGACAACCATTTGCAGTAAAAATGGTTTTCAGAGTGGATAATGAAGCTCAGAGTTTAACTTGTGGGCTACCAAACTTTTATTTTGATTAAACTTAACACATATGGTCTCAATTTAAACTCACAGGGTATTTCTTCTCTCTTTCAAGAAAGCAGAGAGTGCCCCAACTGGAAACAAAAGGGGGGATGGTTGATGTGGTTTTCACATAGAGAGTGCGTCTTTTTGTAGACGGAATAAAGGGGGGTCAATTCATCTGATTCCTTCATGCCACTGTGGCATAAGCTGTATGTATTGTCAGCCAGGTATCCATGGCAACAGCTGCAGAGCAAGACCCCCCCCCCTTCCTTCCCTTTTTTTCATTTCTGTCCCGTACCTTGTCAAATTTCTGCCTCCTTCTCCCTCCCTCTCTTTCCAACTTGTACAGACATGGTTCGTGGAGTTTTGGGTGGGGAATGTTCAGGTATGCGTTCGCACATACACACACACAGATTCTGTCTGTGTGCTGCTGGTGGAGCAGACTAGGGAACAATGAGTCTCAAAAAGAGACTTTCCTTCAAGAAGACCTGGAACTTCAACACTGTAAGTAAACAGCGGCTCACTAGCCGAGCCTCCTCTTTTTCTTCTGCGAGGACACTCTTTTTGTTCACTCAGCTGCTTTTCTCATTAATATCCTTTTTTGTTGCTCGTCTTTCTCCCACTTAGAACAGCTGTTTGAAGCGGTAGGAACTCATGCTAATTAGTTTGGGGGGGCTAGAATCATCCTTGACTTGTGTAAAAGTTTAGAAGAGGCTTGATAAAGTACTGAATAAGTTACATCTCGACTCAGTTTCTAAAGGCAGGGACATGTCTAAACAAGCCCAAAAGATAAAATAAGTCACCTTTAAAAGATCAAAAATGTACTCTGTGAAAGGTGTTAATGAGAATTAGTATTTATGTGAATGAAGCAGGTCTTTTAACTGATTTAACACTGATGAAAGTTTGTTTTAGTTGTGGTGCCTCACGTCACATCATAAATCTGTCTTGCTGTGATCATATATACGCTGCTTCAGCATGTGGTATCTTGAGATGTTGTTGTATGGCGTGTGGGGCTGTGCCACAGTAAAGCTGCTCTTTTCAGTGCCAAATTCACTCACCGCAGTGATTTCAATTGTCATTTTCTCTATTTGGTTAACAACTTTTAAGTAGAGTGAGGAGACATTTGCCATTTAGCCGTACATTAAAAGGACCTGTTGTGCTCAGAGCCACCCACAGTGGACCAGTTTGTCACCAGTGGTGTGAACAGAGGAAGAAAGCATATGGACATGAGGTGATGGTCTGCCTGAGTCATCACCATGGCATCATTGTAGCAGAACTGAAGGCAAGGAAGCAATAACGAGTTGAAAAACCCATGGTTGTGTGTGTGGTCTGACCCCTGCCACTTCATACATGCAAACATACACTCAGTCATCACCTTCTGTGCATTTGCAAGTATAATGCCTAATGATGTCTTTGTATTTGTGTTTAAACAGTCAGTTTATTGATTAGTTTATCTACAGACTGACAACAATATTTTAATGGTATTTATTAAGCTAAACAGACAAACATTTGTCATTTCCTGTCCCTCAAATGTAAGGATTTGCTACAGCTACTATAATTTAAACTGCATGCTTTTGGTTATTTCTGTTGTACAAAAGCAGTTATTTCAACATATCATCTTGCATTCTGAAATGTTGCCTTAGCATTTTTACTTTATTTTTTTTTATAACTTTCTATCAATTTATTGAGAAATTCATTTAAGAAATGCATTACAAGAAATACACACACACACCGAATAGGTGGGAGGGAGGGGAATGTTAAAGGCTCCTTGCCATGATGTGCACACCTGCTCAGCATTTTCACACTTCAAATACCCCTTTAGTATCCACTTCATTTGCTCTTGATTTAATTTGTTTGCCATTGCTCACAATCCCTGTAAAAACAAAACAAAAAAACATAGAAATGAAAACCAAAACTGGAAGAAATAGCTTAATAACATTTACAAAATGTGAATAAGTGATATGGAATACTGGTTTGGAATTATGGTTTGGATAAATTAGATCTAAAATGTGAAACAGACAGTGAAACAACTGCAAGCCTACTTTTTGCCCATCCTGTGTATACATACACTACTGTTCAAAAGTTTGGGGTCACCTAGAAAGTTTCACATTTTCCATGAAAACTCACACATTTATTCATGTGCTAGCATAATTGCAAAAGGGTTTTCTAATCATCAATTAGCCTTTCAACGCCATTAGCTAACACAATGTAGCATTAGAACACAGGAGTGATGGTTGCTGGGAATGTTCCTCTGTACCTCTATGGAGATATTCCATTAAAAATCAGCCATTTCCAGCTGGAATAGTCATTTACCACATTAACAATGTCTAGACTGCATTTCTAATTCATTTAATGTTATCTTCATTGAAAAAAATGCTTTTCTGTCAAAAATTAAGACATTTCGAAGTGACCCTGAACTTTTGAACGGCAGCGTGTGTGTGTGTGTGTGTGTGTGTGTGTGTCAGTCATCAGTGGATATCAGTAGTAGGCCCAGAATGAATCAGCAGTAGAATGAAACATTACATCTAGTCATTTCTGTCACAGTTGGTCAGATTAACATTTCAATTTATTAAAATGCTTAAGTGTGTGTGAGCAACTTCACACTTCCCTTGTGTGTGTCAAGACAGCATGATTTATTGTAACTCCCACTCTTTTCCATGAATGAATAAGTAAAAACTCTGCTCTTGCATAAACCATATATGTATCATATTTGCCAATCAAATAGTTTCAATAATAAATATTGTCGTAGCACTGACCCCTGAAGCATTACCAATGTTAAAGCTAAATTTCATAACTAAAGTGCTTAACCTGGATGCTTTTGCTTGTATATATATTGTGTGACACAATGTCTTGTTCTTCAAAGGAACATAAATTGCAACACTCTATGTATTTAGGGTTTGAGGTTTAGCTGTTTTAGAGCCAAAAGGGCAGACAGATGGAGTGGGTGTTCTTTCTTTTCTCTCTCTCCCTTCTGTTCTGGCTTCGTGTTGGTCCTCGTTCCACCCACCCATGAGTAGTGTACACATGCAAGCCACCACAGAAGGGGTGGCTTTTGGGTGTTGACGATATATGGGTGGACTCAGCAGCAGCAGCAGAGCTGTAAAGACGCTGTGACAGGCAATTAGTGGTTTTGTGGTTTATGTCTGATAGAACTTTTACATGTGGTCACTCCCAAAATGGAAGCAAGTGTCACATCAGTGCACATAGCCCATCCCATGTGTCTTCAGATGACCAGTACACAATATGTCTAGACTCGTTCTACAGGTGATTGATTAAGCTGAGAACTAGGAATTAAAAACAACTATTTTGGATTTATATTATGAATAAAATCAAAATGGAAAAGGAAACTATGATAATGTTTCACTGTGTGTTTGTGCATTACCGCTGTCTTTATTAGCCTTACCAAAGTAATGGTTTGCAGACCAATAGTGCTTTTTCACACTGAAGTATTGCCAAGTTAGTATTTGTTGGTCCTTCATACAAACTTTTGAGTGTGATTCATTCATATTAGACCCAACTGGGGCCACAGCTAACATTTTCATTACCAATTAATCTACAGATAGTTTCTTTAGTAGCCAATCAATCATTTGTCTCTAGGAAACTGCAAATAGTTTAAAATGACCATCAGGAATTCCCACAATCCACAGTGACAAATTTCGAAGTTCTGTTTTGCTCCACCAACAGCTTAAAATGCAACGATTTTCGATTTAGCGTCATGTAAAAATCAAGGGAGCGAGAAAATACAGACAGGTTTTTCTATCATTTGAATAATCCGTTCATTGTCTAATTGTTGCAGCTCTATTTCCACGCTTGGACAGTAGGATTTGCATGCTCACTGGAGAGGTGTGTGCTGTCTGCCTTTTGTTCAGGGTCATCTACACATGCATAGAGCACCCACTGCAGAGTTAGCAAGTGAAAAGAGGAGCATTACGACCAGTGATGGCCTCCCAAGCAGTCTGCGCTGATAGCTTCTGATGTTTGTGGCCGCGGTTAGCAGGAATGTGCACATCCAGGGCTGTGAATCTGTGTGTGCGAATAAAGTAAAATGAAGGGTGGGTCCTAGTGTGGAGGTGTGAACAGCTGTGTGTGGTAGAGACAATGAACGGGTCCACCCACTCACCACTTTTTGGTCTTGTGTCAGGTCCCAAGATCCAACCCTTTCCCAGTAACACACACTCACATACAAACCAGAAGGATACACACACACACACACACACACACACACACACACACACACACACACACACACACACACACACACACACACACACACACACACACACACACACACACACACACACACACACACACACACATGTTTGTACTTCTATCTTAGTGAGGACATCCATAAGCGTAATGCATTTCCTAGAGCCTTACCCTAACCTTAACCATCACAACTGATTGCCTAACCCTAATCCTTACCCTAACCAAACCTCAATTCATACCTGTTCTCTAAAAACAAGTCTTCACCCTCAAACATGGTTGTTTCAAAGTGAGGACCGGCCAAAATGTCCTCACTTTGTAAAAATGTCCTCACTTTGATATTTAAATGCAGAAAATGGTACTCACCATGTAGCAAGTACAAGAACACACACACACACACACACACTTCCGAGTCACTGGTGTAATGTCTGAAGAGACGCTGCTACCAGCACAGGCTTTGTTCTCCTGCTTTAGCACAAGAGGTCATGAGGGCAGCTTCTCACCCATGTCTTTCTTTGTTCTCTTCCAGTCTGCTGCTTCGTCTGATGGCGGTGAGTGCAATTTCTTTATTATCTATTTCAAACAGTAAGGAAAATAGAAAAAAAAAATCCAAACACCATGCTGAAGTTAGTATGAGGTTTAGCAAAGTATTCAAGTTGTGTTTCTATTTATAAGAATGCTTTAAGAAGCTACAGGTTTGTAGGAGGCATTTTAAAGCTTTACCTCAGTCGCGTTTTGATCTTGCTTGTTGTGCTTTGTCTGTTGTTTTAGTGCCAGTGTTTTTATTTCTCATTTTCTTTTCCACCCTCAACGCAGAACTTTGTAGTTGCTCAATAAAATTATCTCATAAAAAGTCTTTTAGCGAGGGCTCTGTATTCACTGCATGCCTCATTAGCAAAGGATGTTTGTTGAGCGTATTTTGGGTTATAGTTGGGGCTAGTGGGTGTGCTGTCTGGACCTCTCTTTCATAGCAGCTTGAACTACATTTGCTAACAGGCTGACGGTATGATTCAGTTGAATTGGAGCATACTGTACATTTGAAAGGTTATACAGAGCCTTAGTCATTCTCTCTGTGTGATGTCATGTACTATTTACAGTGCTTTTATTTCACAAAGTCACAGCTTAACTACAGCTGTTGGTAAATCCATCCCACTTACACATGATTTGATCAGCTGTTCTTAAATGTAACAATTAACACTGCCAACAAGTTGCATGTCCACAGATAGACTTTTTTTTACTGTGCACTTCTTGCTTGGTCTGTACACAGCTCTAAAGATGCCATCTTCTTGCAGGTACTGTGCATGCCGAGGTTCCACTTTAGTTAACTAATCATCTGTATCCTCTCTCTGATAAAGTAAAAATCTGCAGTTTCCCTTTGTGGGATGCAATCAGATATTCTGGTCTTGTGCTGCACACTTCACCACAGCACAGGTTTTGAACTCTGACTTTCACATATTGTGTAATATTTACTTGGGAAAGGTGGAGCAGCTGGTAAAGATAATAGGCCTTTGTCTGGTGGCCTCATCAAATTATCCTAGTGTCTTTCTCTTCCAAGAAAGAATCATAGACATGACTATCTTTGTGAAGGCCTTTTGAATATGGGCTATTCCATCTGAAATCATCAGGGCCCCTCTGCCTGACAGTCTCTGACCCAGCAGTTCTTGCCATTTTTACAGAAGACCTACAACAAATTTATGAAAGAACCAAAATGCATGACTGTTTTAACAACAAGGACGCATGTTTCAATAATTCACTCATCAAAAATGAAAAGGAACCATTGGAAACTCAAGACTTCTGTAATAATCAGTCTTTACAAGCCAATGTAAAGTTATGTTCACATGAGAGCATCACTTAAGTGGTAAATTGTCTTCCTATAACTCTAATAAGAAAGGCAGGTTTTCAGTAAGGTTTTCCCAGCCTAACAAAGGAAGTCTGAAAATGAAAAATTTCCCCATATTAAAAATAATGTCTTAGTTATATTTGGAGAACCATTTTGGAACTCCAGAACTCTGTTCTACTTGGATCATGACACTTACCAGTATTTCTGTTATGACTTGTCTTAACTGCTCTGTCAGTCATTAAAGTTAAACTCATTAAACTCGTTAAATCATTTTTGTGATCAAGTGTTTCATATAAAAAAATATTCTATGTCTTGCTTTCCTGTGACATGCGACTAACGGTTTAGAAAATATAATTAGTTATCTTCTGCGTCATGTCCTCCTTTTAATGTGTTTGAAATGGGACTTAAAATTTTTAGAACATTTTCAACTTACCCATATTTAGAGATTATTTCATCTACGTGTTCAATATTTCTTATTCAGAATCAATGGCATGATGAGAAACAGCAAAAGTTTCCGGCTTTCATTTGACCTTTACATATAGCCCCAAATTTTAACGAGGTTCCGCCAATAAGAAAAAAGTCTCAGAAATTTTAAATATATGCTACTGTTCAAAAGTTTGGGGTCACTTAGAAATGTCTTTATTTTTCGAAAAAAGCATTTTTTTTCAATGAAGATAACATGAAATGAATCAGAAATCCAGTCTAGACATTGTTAATGTGGTAAATGACTATTCTAGCTGGAAACGGCTGATTTTTAATGGAATATGTCCATAGGGGTACAGAGGAACATTTCCAGCAACCATCACTCCTGTGTTCTAATGCTACATTGTGTTAGCTAATGGTGGTGAACGGCTAATTGATGATTAGAAAACCCTTGTGCAATTATGCTAGCACATGAATAAAAGTGTGAGTTTTCATGGAAATATGATGTTGTCTGGGTGACTCCAGATTTTTGAACGGTAGTCTATATTATATCTAAAATTTCACAAATATTATGAAACTCAAAAGTGTTCGCTCCAAAATTACTTAAAAAATTGGAGGATTTGTGATGGAATGATCCATATTGGTCTTAGTAGTGCCTTTTGGTCAAGCTGATTGACAAGTCGGTACCATATGGATGTGCGTACTTTCTTTGATGAGAAAAACTACAAGACCTCTGTTCACTTAAATGAATTAAATTCCAGAATAGCTGCAGTTTACCTTCTGAAACACTCAGACCTGCTAACAACACACAAAAATCACACAAATGGCTCTCACATTTCCTCTGGCCTGAATTCCCCTTTACCGTCAGAGCTCTCTAACCTTTGCATTGTGCTCTTACTTCTTGCAGACTATAGTGGAATCCAGTTGCAAGGATGCTGCAGCCAGAGCAGTCTAAACAGTAATGGCAGTCTACCGGGAGCAGGCAGCTATCGAGGGGCTCCAGAGCAACGTGTGGCTAG
Source organism: Acanthochromis polyacanthus (assembly GCF_021347895.1). NCBI lineage: Eukaryota > Metazoa > Chordata > Actinopteri > Pomacentridae > Acanthochromis > Acanthochromis polyacanthus. The sequence goes on from NC_067135.1 coordinate 18,631,641, forward strand.
CTGGGCTGCCTGCTTTGAGCGTCTCCTCCAGGATCCTGTAGGTGTGCGGTACTTCTCGGTAAGATAAGAAAAGTTTCATTCAATTGTGATACTTTAAAAGGCTGTCAAAAGTGTTGTCAGGCAGCTAATCTGAAGCTTTTCTGTATTAAATTTGTAAGTAAATGAGGTGGGTGTGCAAGTCTAAGTAAGGATTAAAATAAAAGACTGATGTGGCCTCTGGATTTTGAAAACAAAACCAATGTTAGTCATTCAAATATGCATTCTCTCAGACAGCAAGGGACACATAGCCTAGCCGCGCTAGACCCAGGTCTGAAGACACAAGGGTCTAGTGGGCTAAAAGGTTATCTTTCAAATCACTCTGCAGCAGTTGGGTAGGTTTACAACCAATCAGCGCAACGAATAGGCTGACGTAGTTCCTAGAGCACCGGAAATCAGAGGATGCGGGAGTTCGGTGAAGCCTTATTTATACAGTCAATGGGTGAAGCTCAAGTATATTATAGACATGTTAACAGAAAGATTATTCAGAGTCGGTGCTAATGGAGCTCAACAACTGTTGACGTTTTTGTTGTCGACCCTGGCAGAGAATTAAATTTGTTGCCGTGGGTTGTCTAGCGCAGCTAGGCTAGTTGTTTCTGGTTGTTTCTGTCAGAATCGTCGTGCCTCTGTCTGTCGTCACTTAGTTCACTTCATGGTGATTCGTCGGCCAGTTTTAGGAGCATCCAGCCTCGAGCCTTATGGAGGGTAACTAGACCCACGCTGGCAGAGAATTAAACTTGTTGCCGTGGGTTGTCTAGTGCGGCTAGGCTAAGGGACACATTCACTAATTGCAAAAAAGTCAGATTCCGTAGAAGTTGATGAGAAAATAAACCCATTTCAATTACTTTGTTACCTCAGTATACTGTTTCCTAATGTGTTCATGGGCTCAGTTGCTCGTTTTAAGTTATTGCCAATGCAGCATGGTGTTCATTTGGTAAATTGTGGTTTCTCCAGAGAAAAATAAATAAGAAAGCACAGTATGCTTTAGGGCATGGTTACAGCGTGATACACATATTTATGAATGTGCGTAGTTTCTTCAAATTCTCAGTCAAAACCACTCACATGTCATGTCTAGTTTTAAAAGACAAGATGGTGACAAACTTAAGGCTTTAAAACAGTGGCATTCATCCAGAGTTACAGTCCATAGAGAATACTGATTATCTGCTGATGATCCTTGCCACAGGAGCAACACCTTTAACACGTATGTAGATATAACGTTTGGTATGTAACTTAATTATAGGTTTATATAAATGTACAACTGGTTCTGGTTCAGAACTACAGTGAGTAAAGCACCTCCTTTTGTATTATCGTGCACCATTTCCTCCCACATAAAAGATGTGTCTTTTGAATTGGGTCCACAACACCTTCAAAAAGCTCAATATTAAGTTTGGTATCATAAAACCACCTTCCTCTTCACCTTTCTTTAACGCTGATCAGAGCTGCAGTCGCCTACACCAATCTGCGCCTACACTTACACCAGTCTTGTTACATTACACCTAATAATTTCTGTCCTCACTACAGGTCTGAACAGTAACAGCCCTGGAAGGAGAAGAAATCACTATTGCTAGTTTGAGATCATATGAAACCTCTTGTGCTGTGTGTTTCCACAGGAATTTCTAAAGAAAGAATTCAGTGAGGAGAATATCTTGTTCTGGCAGGCCTGTGAATACTTCAGTCATGTCCCTGCAACTGATAAAAAGCAGGTAAGTTCTCAGTGTGCAGCTAGAGATGCAGTTAAGGTTTTGTATTGTACTAAATGATGCTGTAATGCCCACTGTGAATTGGTGGATTGTGTGAAAAGATTCCATTAAAAATCAGCTGTTTCCTGCTGGAGTAGTCATTTACCGCATTAACAATGTCTAGACTGCGTTTCTGATTCATTTAATGTGATCTTCATTGAAAAAATGCTTTTCTTTTAAAAATAAGGACATTTCTAAGTGGCCCCAAACTTTTGAACATAGGCGTTTATTATCCATGAAATTTATCCTGTGACAATATTTTACACTCTTTACGTTCTACTAATGGGGATGAGGGTCTGTCCACATCAGATGACATGCTGATGCTTATTTATATGCATGTAAACCCAGTTTTTTCAAGTTTAAATATAAAGACAGGCTGCATCATAACATTCCACAGCTGTCCTTGAAATTCTCATCAATGCTTTTTTCTGCAGCTGTCCCAGAGGGCCGGAGAGATTTACAACAGCTTCCTGTCCAGTAAGGCCACCATGCCGGTTAACATTGACAGCCAAGCCCAGCTGGCTGATGACGTCCTCACCTCCCCACGGCCCGACATGTTCAAAACCCAGCAGCTCCAGGTACCAACAATACAGCTGTTGACTTTATTTATTAGGGCTCCTCACTCCGTTACTTGATAAATAATGCGGTGTTCGCAGTTGTTATTAAAATATTTCACCTAACTAGTTCGTCCCACATTTGAATTATTCCAGTTGTTTTATATCAAGCTTAAGATCAAGACGTTTTCTCAACAGTATTAAGGGAATTCTGTGTGCAGTAGAGGGTTTGTTCTCATCTAGCCTTTAGTCGCTTTGCGCAGCATATTGGGCTTTTTTTTTGGGTGGCCATCTGGGTTTGTTTACAAAAGGGCTCAAAGGCTTTACCACAGAGATAAACACAAACTGGCATACACCCACAAATAATCTAGCACATAGTGTGCACACAGACCCATAGACATGCACTCAAAGATCTGTATATTTTCAGGTTGCACAAGATCGTGATTATATCCTTGCTGTTGGGACTCCTGTCGTAACAGCAGCTAACTCTGTGTTAACATTAGTAGCTCCTTATCTCTTGTTTCATTCTGGTTCATTTTTGTCACAGGCTAATTTTCGACCACAAACGCCCCTTTGTGCATCTTCCTTTCCTCTTCACATTTTCTCATTTTCACAAACCTTCTGTCCTCTCGTCTTATTGTCTGACATCCACGTTTGCCACATTTACAGATCTTCAATTTGATGAAGTTTGACAGCTATTCGCGATTCCTCAAGTCCTCCCTCTACCAGGAGTGCATGCGTGCCGAGGTGGATGGTCAGCCCTTGCCAGACCCCTACCAAATCCCCTGCAGTCCTGCACCCTCAAAACACAGCGCGAGCTCTGACCGCTCCACCCTCTCCACTCCAAAAAAGGTACCATTACGAAGACGAAATTTGGCACTTTGATATACACTACCATTCAAAAGTTTGGGGTCACCCAGACAATGTCATGTTTTCCATGGAAACTTACATTTTTATTCGTGTGATAACATAATTATATAAGGGTTTTCTAATCATCAATTAACCTTTCAACACCATTAGCTAACACAGTCGACAACATGAGTCCTTTGTTTTCATTTTTCATTTGGTGTTGTCTGCTGTTGACTGTTGTAAATATTTTTCTTCATGATTACAGCAATATACAATACCGTTCAAAAGTTTGGGGTCACCCATGTGCTAACATAATTACGCAAGGGTTTTCTCATCATCAATGAGCCTTTCAACACCATTAGCTAGCACAATGTAGCATTAGAACACAGGAGTGATGGTTGCTGGAAATGTTCCTCTGTACCCCTATGGAGATATTCTATTAAAAACCAGCCATTTCCAGCTAGAATTTTCATTTACCAAATTAACAATGTCTAGACTGGATTTCATGTGATGTTGTCTTCATTGAAAAAAACTGCTTTTCTTTCAAAAATAAAGATATTTCTAAGTGACCACAAACCTTCGAACGGTAGGTTATGTGTTCGCTAGCATCGGGCTCCATCTGTGTAGAATGACATATGAAATAGATTTTGTTTGTCTTCCAACCTCCAGGAAGGCAGGAAGCAGCGGTCAGGGAGGTCACCGAATGAGGAAAGCAGAGATGAAAGTGCCGACAAGAAACGTGGCATCTTCTTCTCCTGGTCCCGCAACAGGAGCTTTGGGAAAGGTCCAAAGAAGAAGGACATTGGAGACATTAACCTCGGTAAGAAATGATTTAACAATGCTGTAGCTTTCTGGTTGCAAAGTTTGACACTGTTTTATGCTTTGGCAGTAAAAAGTCACTGCCAGCTCCGTGGTCGACATGAGCGACATGCAGGAGACGTGGAAATGCAGCAGCCCTGCAGAGAGCAGGGCTATGCGTCAACATAGTGATCTGCCTTTCTAGCTAAATGTAACTCAGTCTGATGCTTTTTCAAACTACAATTATAAATCCAAAACATTGGTATTTGTCATGTTAAATCTTGACACTGTCTTGGTGTTACATTTTCTAAGTATCCCTTTAATGTGACTGGTGTGCCAGTGGAGCTTATCTCCATGAAATCTTCATTCTCCATGCTGTTTTTGTGCAGATTACTGGGGAAGTAATGGGAGGAGGGAGTCCCAGGGCTCCTTGTCGTCCGGCACCAGTCTGGAGATGGCCACTTCCTGCTCTGCTGGCAAGATTGAGGTAAGATTCCTCTAGAAAGATCACCATGGCAACACAGAGCCCAGTGCCTGCTGAAGCCATCATAATAGGCCAGAGTATTTTTTTTTTCTGCTTGTCAACCCACTCATATTTTGTTTATGGATAACATAAATGAGAATGGTTAATTTATTATGCCTGTGTCCTCAGACTGATAATCGCCACTCAGTTGGAGCGTGGGAACGTTCACCCAAACATTGTAGCGTGCTGCTACCTGATGGTTCCTGTTCTTCTATTACCCTTCGGCCCAGTGCATCCATTAGAGAAGTCCTCCACGACCTCTGTCACAGCATTAGCGTCAACATTGCCGCCGTCGATCTTTTCCTGGTGGGAGGAGAAAAGGTAAGGAGTGTAGATGATGCCAACACAGAACTGACGGATGCTAAGAACATCCAGTGCTGGTTTATCATAAAGCTGCAAAAAGCTTTTAAATGAATTTTGTCGACTGTATTCATTATAAAGCGGTTAATCACATATAAATAAAATGATAATTTTTCCATTTCAAAATAAAATGACCAAAAACAAATAATTTTTTTTGTTTTTTTTTGTTTAAAAGTTTAATTTGAAAAACTAAAAGTAGAGAAAGAAAAAATGCTACCAGTTTTAAAGTTTAGACAAAAAAAGCCTTTTCCCATTTGGAAGCTACTGGCAGAACTGGAAATCAAATTGTTCTCCATACAGAACTTCCTGACATTCACTGTCAGTGATTGTCACTGTCAAGTGTCAGTGATTTCTGCGTGGGTTTTGCCATTCTCAAGCAGCTCGCAAATGAAATTGGAAAAGGCCTAGAGTAAAACCAGTGTTGATATGTGTTCGCGGTCCAGACCAGCCAGAAACTGTTCTTCCTCGGCGACTTTTCCGGCGTTGCAACAAATTAAATCAACAACCACATTTTGTATTTCGGGTTTAAAAAGCTAGAGCAAAAATCCAATACTGTGGTTTTTTTCATTAGTCAAGTAATACATTTCGGTTTTGAAAACTGAAAAACAAAAAAACACAGCGGTTTAATGTTTTTTTTTTTTTTTAGATTTTATTTTGAAATGGAAAAATCAAAGAACGAACCATACGTGGATTGATTAACTACACTTCCCATTTAGCAGGCTTTATGTTGTGAGGACTCCTTGACCTTCAGGAAGTGAATCAAGAAGAATTAATGATATGTCTTCAGATTACTGAATATATATGGCACAGAATGCAGCGCTCTGTTGGTTAGCAAACTTCTATGTGTTGCTAAGTTTCATGCTCTTCAATCCCACAGCCTTTAGTGTTGGACCAAGACTGCATGACCCTCAGCTCACGGGACCTAAGGCTGGAGAAGCGCACCTTGTTTAGGTATGAACAACCAGTCAAAGCTCACTTCAGTTCACTTTCTCATTTTTTGTTGATGCTTTTACATTTACTTATGCTCTTTGTTTGCTCTTAGATTGGACCTAGTACCCATTAACCGCTCCGTGGGGTTGAAAGCCAAACCTACCAAACCAGTCACTGAGGTCCTGCGTCCCGTGGTGGCCAAATATGGTCTCCACCTCAGTGATCTTGTGGCCAAAATAGTAAGTTGCTCCCAGTGGTTACAATGGGCTTTTGAAGCTCCTGTGCGTCTAGAGAACAGCCTGCATAGTGTATGACAGTGCCACAGGGTGGAGTATTATGGTTAGGGGAGGGAAACGACCGCATCCTTTTCCATCTCTACATGGTGGTTAGCACTCTGACTCAGCCCAGCCTGTGAAGATGGATCACAAGGGCTATAATTAAGAATGACGACATTCCTCAAACATGCCGGCTCATTCCTCCTCCCCTTAACCCTTGGCAGATTTATTTTAGTCCTGTGGGTTTCCAGGCATTATAGCTGTATTATACAGTATACCAGAGCTGAAGGATGGTTTGTAAATTAAGCAAAGGCTCATGCACTTAAATATCAGCCATGTGCAAAAATGTAGTAAATACCTCCACACTATGCTATATTTAGACATGCAGCCAACAGGTAGAGATACTAACATGCCGATCATGAAATTGTTCTTTGTTTCAGAGTGGAGAGACGCAGCCTTTGGATCTGGGTGCCCCCATATCAAGTCTAGACGGTCTGCGAGTCGTGTTGGAACGAACAGATCCATCCTCAGGGAAAGGTAAAATGCTGTAACACAATAAAATGCAAAATGTTACAAATGGTAATACAGTTTAACCCTCGTATTGTCCTGCGGGTCAGATGGACAGTGAAACTTCTGATGTCCAAATTTTCAACATTTTTGGGAAGTTTTTGAACATTTTTTCATGGAAAAAAAGAAAAATATTTCTTAAGAGCATTGAGGAAAAAATCAACCAAAATCCAACGAAATTCGCTGGATTTTGTTGATTTTTTTCCTCAATGTTCTTAAGAAAATATTAGAAGTTTTGCTGATATATATGTAATCACTGTGGACATTTTTACTCATTTTTTAGAAGATTTTTACTCATTTTTTGAAAGAATTTTCTTGCCAAATTTGGGGATATTGTCAAGGGAAACTTTTAAAGAATTATTGGAATTTTCTTCTTCAAGATTTTGCAAATTTTCATAAATTTGGGGATTTTTTTTCTGCTGAATTTTTGGATTTCTTTTTTTTCGGACAAGGAAGCAATATTTTTTAGTGCCTGTAAATGAAGACAACAGGAGGGTTAAAAAGATGTTTTTTTCCTCAATGCAACCTATAAACAACTATACTAGGTTACCCTTTCTCAACCAGCTTTTAGAAATTTTAAATTGCAAATCACGTCTACCTCTGTTATTCCGCTGATTAACATATGCAGGTTTTGCAGACTTCATCTCTTAGGGCCTGAGTGTTCTTTTCTCTCCCCCCTGCCACTCACTATCTTCTCATCATTCTGAACCTGATGAATTTTTCATGTACACATTTCTGTCTCTGTGTCTAATAGACAAATCTAAGTCTTCCTCCCTAAAAAACCACCCTCCGACCAGGAGTTTTTCGACAACAGTAAGTACTCCAGGCTTCTTTATTCTCATCCATTTTGCTATCAAGTCCACATGTTGGGGTTGTGTCCTTTCCTATTGCTATGCTGCTTCTGCGACATCGAATGTCATTTTTCAGTGACTCACATGCCAGCTAATACTGAGATCTCAGCTGGTGTTCAATTCTTGTGTTTTTGGTGTTCTTCTTCCTAACACTGCCTGTCGCTGACTCACTCACTTATGTTTGCCGCGCTTGGGTTATCGCACCATATGAAGACAGATCAAACTTAGTCTGGATCATATCAAAGATGCGCAGCCGACAGATGGACCGGGCTCATTTTGCAAAAAGGTTTCAGTAAATCTGGACACTGCTGACTAGGGTGCTTAGCAGCTCATGCTTAGCCTCCCCCCGTATGAACCCCCCCCCACCCACCCACCTCCTACCCCCCACCCCTCACCCCTTCCCAACCCTCCATCTCCTAACAGAGTGCATTTCTTTGTTGCATCTGCAGGGAGATGAGAGGTCAACACCAAAGGACTTTTCTGTGAGAGCAAGTGGACCAGACTCCGCACTCCCAGGGGGGAACAGAATACAGAAAAAGATAAATATAGATGAAGCCGAAGGTAAATCCCCCTCATCCTTACTCGTCTTTCTCTCTTTTAACCTGTGGTGACTCTCCTAGCTTTGCTTTGCCTCGGCACAAACTAATATCTTTGGCAGCTCCCAGGTGTATTTTTCTCTGTCAGGTGAGGCTGCTTTGCTGCATGTTGAAACCAACTAATCCCGTTCGTACATTTCCCTGGAAAATTAAAATGAGGAAACTTGTCTGACCTGTTTGTAGAATTCTTTGAGCTGCTGAGCCGGGCACAGAGCACCCGAGCCAATGACCAGCGTGGACTCCTGAACAAAGACGATCTGGTGCTGCCGGACTTCCTGCGCCTGACTTCGACCACTTCCTCCCCCTCTGTCTCCTCTGATCTCGCCTGCTCCACCCCCGACTCTCTGAAGCAGACCCGAGAGAACGGCATGTCCTCGCGGGGGGCCTTCATCTCCAGCCTCCGTTCGGAGAGCCTCGACTCTTCTCTCAGCTCCAGTGCCAACGGACACTCGGGGGTCAGGCGGTGCCTGCTGCCCCCTCCCCGCCACCCGACCTTCGGCACCCACTTGTCGCCTATTCCCCGGCCCTCAGACACCCGGACAAGCCTCCGCACTGTGGAGGAGGACGCCAACACCGACCTGACCCTTGTGGGTGAAGGTGACATCAGCAGCCCCAACAGCACCCTGCTGCCTCCTTTACCATCCCCCATGCGGTCCTTCGACGGCAGCCTGCCTGAAGCCAATTTCACCCCACCGCCACCACCCTGCTCCCAGCCACCAGACGCAGGTGGCGAGGAAAAGTCCAGTTCAGGTATTTCTGAAGTGTAACAAACCAGTGCTGCGTGTGTGTTTGCGTGTGTGTGTTTCAAATGTGCATGTGTGTGCTCCCTGTGGACAAAACTGGACCGCTGCCATGATAAAACTCCTCTACACTGACTCTGATGCACTTTAATGACAAATTGATATGATTTCTTTCTCAGTATGCCTGATTTGTTTTTATTAAACTCAGCTGCATGTGTGTAATTGATTTTATTTTCACTCAGATCGATGTGTAAATAGTGATGTGTATATTTCGTTCCGTGAGTTACTTGGAAGTTACTTTGGATGCTACAAATTGCTGAGATGACCATGTGACTGGCATTAGTTCGCTCCCGTTAAACGTTTACTTTCTTGTGTAGTTTTGAGTGGCTGCACATGTGACTGACTGCAGAGCTTATGGATATTAAAAACATGCATAATACAGATCCAACATCAGTATTTGGCATTACCGCAGTCAGTCAGTCAGAGTTGTACTGAAGATTAGAATTCAAAACAAACTGAACAGTAGTGATATGATTAGCATCACGCACAAACATTGTAGCAAAGCCCTGATGCTGCATTACAATGTTGGACCTGCGAATGCTAATCAGTAATAATCCCTCCACCTCCAGGGAAGAGCAATTCAACAATGTCAAAACACTCTTCATCTTATTCGACTCTATAAAACCACTGACTCGTTCAACATTGTCAGCTCCTGCTGTAGCAATTTGAGCAAAAAAAAAAAAATAATTAGCCATTTGAGGACAAGTGCTCCTTAGTGCTGGTGACATTGTTGAAGTGCCTGTCATCCTTTATCTGTCTCATTCACTCCCTCTCTAGGTGCCTGTTGTAGATAATCACTGCCAATAAACTCTGTATCTGTGATTGAATGGATCTAATAAATGTTAGAATTGGAAATCACTCTCGTCTGTCTTTTTACACGTCTGTGAGATTCCTCCTCCACCACCTCCACTTCTTCTCTCCTCTTACCTCCACACGCCTTCCTCTCGCTCTGCCATGATTCTGTCTCATGCTGTCCTTTAGCTTACCCCTCTTATTAGCTCCCACTGCTTTGTGTACATCCCTGTGTGCGCTTGTTTCACGGTGTCGCTACTCTCTGTGTGCCTTCTGCTCAGATTGCTCGACGTGGTTTTCAGTCACTTTGCCTGGCCGACCTGCTGGTTGTATTGTGTTTGTTTGTGAGGCCACTTCTCTGACCTCTTTTTTGTGGATCTCCTGAGTCAGTCTCTTGTGCTTTGCGAAGCTTGTTGCGCTGTTGGTCACCTTGCAGATGGTTTTCCTCTTTCATTTTCCACCTTGGTGCCATTGCTTAGCGCTCAGGTGTGATTTGTGGTGGTGGTGATCAGATATTGTCAGAATCTCTGCGCAGTTGCAGTTCAATTAGAGACATGTTTTGACTCTGGCTTGCAGTAAAATCCCCTAACGCCCTTTATGAATCACTGTAAAGCTGACAAATGAAATAAAAACACACTCAACATGTTTGTAACAACAAAACATACACAAACATAACCCCACTGTGACTAATAGCTGGCATTACGGTATGGAGATGTGTAAGCAAGATGATGAGGAAGAATCAAAGCCTTCAGCTTTTCTACAGTCTCACTCCTCTTATCTGGTTGCTAAGTGCATCAGGCTGGTTCTTCCCACCACCCGGCGCCATGGTAACCTTATCCACAAGTTGACTGAGCTACAGATATAAACTGTCACTACTGGTTTTCATCTGTCTCCCTGCCTGTTTCTCTCTGCCTCTATTTCTCCCGCTTGCTTAAGCAGAAGCACAGCAGTGATTTAGCAGAGCAGTCGTTTTAACACCGTTCTCACCCCGCTATTGTCGAGTCCGTGTTGGAATCTGCAAAATCCTGAAATGTACCGAGCTAACACGCCTCCACTTTCTCACTCTTCGGGGACTTTTTGAAGTTGTTCCATTCGAATTTTGCGTGTAAAGTTTTGCTCATGGGCTTAATGACAACTTTAAGAGACAAACACCCACTGAATGAGCTCAAAACGAGTCCAAACATGGCTCAGTAGCGTTTCTCCTCTTTTACTGACATTCTGTCTGTCATTCAGTCTGTGGTTTACTGTTAAACTGACGCCCTCTGCTGTTGAAAGAGAACAGTAATTGCTTTGTCATTTTCGTACAGTGCTTCCAGTTATTTGTTGTTCTTTACATGTAAGGAATATTATTTTGTCAATTTATAATGCCTGCAGTTCTCATGCTCTGTCACCAATGTGCACAAATGCATTAAAGATTACAGGAAACCTTGACATATATGTATGAACAACACAACACAAAAGAGAAACTACATAATACAGTGATGCACATTTGGATGAAAAGGAGCAGCTTTAAAGCACAGGTCCTCGAATGATGACTCCTGGCCCTACAGGTGGCTTCCTGTCTTTACTTGGGAGAACATCTGGTCTGTATCCAGAGAACCAGGACTAAGACCTGCTGTTCTTGATCTGTTATCTTGATCTTTTCTGTAACCACGGCTGTAATCACTACTCTGCTCTGTGGCGTCCACTAGGGGGCGACATCACACAATGTAAGTCCATTCACGTGGCACCGATTCAGATTTAATACATAGTATGTTTAGTTAAGTCAGACAAAAGGGTGTTCTGCTCATAAAAACAGCAGGTTGCTGCATTTGGTTGGATGCTAAGCCAAGGAGTAATCTAATTCAGTTGCCTCGGTGTTGGATAAATGGAATGTTTGCCATTACAGAGACAATAAAGGATTCCTCGGAGCGACTGGCGCTCTGTTTTATAATGATTAAGCAGCACACACCTGAGGCAGCACATGCCTCAGTTTTCCTTCGGGCCCATTTTACCGTCCTTCCCCCTGTGTCAGTTCTCAAAGGCAACAGCCGCTGACCCTGGGCCAGCCTTATCATCCATCTGGCAGTCAGAGGAGGACTTAAATGCAGATATTTGGCAGTGAGCCTCAGTAAAGACTGGAACGTTTCAGTCTGGCTAGTGTGTCTCAGCTCCCTGCTGCTGCCATGGGTGCCGACAAAATGGACCACAGGAGGCTCAACAGTGGCTGCAGTCCTCGATGCAGCAGCCATGGGTTTGAGTAAGACCCATTGCCATTTACTGCATGTCTTCTCCCCAGGTTTTCTGTCTCTCTATGCTGCTCACTATAATAAAGGCCAAAAAAACTTTAAAAAAAAAAAAAGAGTGTCAAGATATCTTAAATAATAGTTCAGGAGCCACATTCTGCCCAATTTGATCTCCAGTGGGCCAGACCAGTAAAATCACAGCATAATAACCTTTAAATAACCATAACTTTACAGTTTTCCTTTCCTGTTGTAGTGCAAAGAAGTAAATTCTGAAAATGGTCTTTTTATGAAGTATTATGTAAAACCTGAAATTTCTTAAGAATACGTTCAATTTCAACAACATTATGCTTCAGTTTAACATTTACACATCACAACCTAGAGATTACAGTTTATCTACAAAGGAACACAACATGTAGTCACAGCTATCTGGAGCTGAATGATAAAGTGTTTAACTTTATGATCAAAATGACAAAAGTCAGAGGAAAAAAATAGCAGAACTTTAAAAAAAAATGAGATACAAAACCAAAATAAAATGAGGCAAAAGACAAAAAACAAAACAAGAGATAAAAATAAGGCAAAAAAAGTCAGAAAGCAACTAAAAATAGACAAATGACAAAAACAAGACAGAAAAGCAAAAGCGAGAAACAAAATGGCAAAATGTGGAAAACAACACAAGTGAGACAAAACAACCCCAAAAAACAACAAAAACAATACACAAAACAATGAATAAAGCGAAACACAAAACAACAAAAACACGAGACGAATTACGAAAGTCAGCCAAAAAACAAAAAAAACACAAACAAGACAAAATATTACAAAAATGAAACTCAAAATGACAAAAGAACAATGAGCAACCTAGTCTTTACCTTACAATCAAAACAACTTGTCATGGTCTAGAAATTCTTTTAAATGTATGGTTTTACTAATTTACAATCTGCAGTTAATGTCTTCTCTGAAATTTTTACACTTTGAGGGTCGGATTGGACCCTCTGGAGGCCCGGTTTTGGCCCGTGGGCCGCATGTTTGACACCCCTGGTCTAGACATTGTGAAATGTAAATGATTATTCTAGCTGGAAACTGATTTTTACTGGAATATCTACAAAGGGGTACAGAGGAACATTTCCAGCAACCATCACTCCTGTGTTCTAATGCTACATTGTGTTAGCTAATGGTGTTGAAAGGCTAATTGATGGTTAGAAAACCGTTGTGCAATTATGTTCACACATTAAATAAAGTGTGACGTTTTATGGAAAACATGAAATTGTCTGGGTGACTTTAAACTTTTGAACGGTCGTGTATATTTTGTAAACTGCAAGTACAACTACATTTCACAACAACATCGCAATTATGAGCTGCTTTTACATTCGATGATGGAGCACTTGACAAAAGTGTCATTTTGTGACTGCAAAACCCTGTGACAGACATGTATTGACATAACAGAAGTTATGAAGAAGCCTCCAAAATTAGATATGCTCCAAAATGCAACTCTCTATGATGCCTCTTAGCATCTCACACAACGACAGCAGTTGACAATTTCTTGCATTTTCTGGAAGGACGGTTTTGTTGTGGAGCTTGCGCCTTGTTACAATGCATGGTGTGCTGATGTTCTGTTTAAATTTAGCCGCTGGAGCTCACAGGCTGTGTTTACATCTGTACCGGACACCAGTGAATCACAGCCAGTGGAGTTCAGAGCATCGATGTGTTGAAGTGCTGTGCTTGAGTCAGTCAGGCCTCTGTGTTTAGAGTCTGAGGGGCCACAGGGTTCACACGAGAATTTGAAAGTTTATCACTCATCCGAACTGTAATTCCAACATTGTGGAAACAGTGGGCTTGTAGCTCCATTAGTGCACTTGCATGGGAGCAATCTTAGAAGATGGCATTCTTATCTTTATATCCCAGCACGGCCTCCTGATGAGATCATACATCTCTGAATAGGTAACGTTCAAATACACCACATCTGACATAAACAACATGGATGACTAAACATGTGACCCTGCTCCAAATTCATTCAGTTCTTTTTCATGACTTGACAAGGAACATAAACAAATCTGAGCAGAATTAGTCATGAAATTTGTCTGATTACACAAACTCTACAACTCATACCAACAAATTAAACTGAAGCGTTCATTCAAGCATTGTAGGGTTAAAATGTATCTGCATCTATGCAACGGGAGATAAAGTTTCTTAGATCCAATCTGAAATCTAATGAAGTCATACTAAACATCTGACTGTCATGAAGTATATCGAGAAAGAGTAAGAAAGAAGTGAAAGCAAAGTATGATGGGATCTTTACTCCGCCAAGGAACACGGTGGAGTTATGTGACGATCGGCGTTGGTTTGTCTGTCTGTCTGTCTGTCTGTCTGTCTATGTGCAACGTTACTCAAAAAGGGATTAACAGATTCGGATGGAATTTTCAGGAAAGGTCAGAAATGACACAAGGGCCAATTGATTAGATTTTGGCAGTGATGCGGCTTACAGTCTGGATGTATGGATTTTGTAAAGATTTCAGTCATTGAAAATGATGCAATGACTGAGAAGTCTTGGCTGTGCCTCTCTGCGTGCATTTCTAGTTGTATCTGTGTGCATCACTTCTGTGTAAAAGGAAATTGCTGATTACAATGTGACAAATGAGGATTGTCGTGAATTACCTATTTAAAGCTACAGTAATCAATATTTTTGCCAAACAACAGATGACATTACGAAATGTAGGGTTATCTGTTATCTATTATTATATGTATAATTTTTCATTTTAGCCTCTTTAGTTTATTGTTTTGGGGTTTTTTTAGGATGTAAGCTCCTGAAATGCAACAGGAGCTTTCAGTAGTTCAGACAAGATGGCATCAACACACTACCATTCAAAGTCTATGGTCATTTAGAAATGGCTGATTTTTAGTGGACTATCTCCATAGGGGTACAGAGGAACATTTCCAGCAAACATAACTCCTGTGTTCTAATGCTACATTGTGTTAGCTAATGGTGTTGAAAGGCTAACTGATGATTAGAAAACCCTTGTGCAATTATGTTAGCTCATTAATAAAAGTGTGATTTTTCATGGAAAACACGAAATTGCCTGCCTTTTGAATGTTAGTATATATGTATATGTCTGCATGTAACTTCTGCTGCCCCCAAGTGGCCAAAGAAATGCGTAAACTCTTTGCCTGTGAGACATTTTCCCCAACCACCCTCAGAAGTATTCAAACAGCTGTATTAGCTAACCATATTGTATGAACTTACCTTAAATCTTACATGTCTTTCTTTTCTCCCAGCGGCAAGAACAGAAACATCCAGCACCAAATCACCAACCCACCAAGAAAATGCTGCACAGATGATTCAAGAGGTGATGGACGTTGAGGGAGTCCATCTGGAAGAGGGAAGACCGGAAACATCCCAGGGAGAGGAGTCTGAGCTGAGTCTGAGCTTCCAGGGCTACGTCGCTGAGCTGCGACAATGCCAGAGCAAAATGAGGAACGCCCAGATGCCCCAGAATAACCACAACCCGCCAGCAGGCAAGGACTGCCAGACAGACCTTTACAAGGCCACAATTGTCTAGAGGGAACCCCCACTGCCGCACTTTTTGCACATGAAGCATTGTCGTTTAAAAGTAAATTAGTCAAACAATTTGCTGCATGTACAAGCTGTCAATTGAATCTAAATATATATATCTATATTCTGGTGATAGATGTTGTATATTTGTTACAAATTCTGATGTCTTCTTGCTGAGTTTTAGTATTTCTTGTAAATTTTGGCCGGTGATATGTTTTTGTTATTGGTATGGTTTAATAATTAAGTGAACAGCATTTCTATTATGAATCACAATAGACTGAAGACAACCTCAGAAGAAGCCTGAACCTCATTTTTGGGTACCAGTTTCTAATAAGGCAATGCAAACATGCTTTAAAAGATGTAAATAATGGGTTTATTTTAGGCCACTGCTTGCTAATAAGTCATCAAAATAAATTAAAGTGACTAAGTGAATAATAATTCAAAGCTAAAGGGATTAACCAGTACAATCTGTAGCATCAGTGTCCACTGAGTAGCTTTTAACTGTAAGCATTCTGCACAGGAAGACCATGAGCTGCAGTTGAAAGTTACAGAAACGGCTAGAAAGTGTTTCCTGCCGTCTTAAGTGTTGCTAAATGAATTAATAACCATTTTTTAAGGTATTTAGTAAAACCTACAGGCACATCAAGTCTGGAAAGAGATCTCTCCAGCTGGAAATGTGCTTAAAAGCTCTGGAAAACTTAAAAAAGTCTAGTAAACACAGTCATTTTTGGCTCTTATTTGACAAAAAAAGAGCTGAACCCAGTGTCCGCTTGCCAGTGTTTTCCTCAGTGTAGCGCAGATGAAAGTTCTGGGAAAAAGCTTGTAAATGTTTGTTTTTTATTTATTTTTTATTCAGTATTGTATGACAGATTTTAGTATTGACAAATGATTTAATGAGATATTAATTAGTAAGTGAAACTTAAGGTATTTTTTTTGTTGTCCAAGTGCTGTTGCCCTGTTAGAAAGTTGTACCCACCGTATGCTAAGCTTAAGTCTTTTGTTTTTAGAATCAAATGGGAGGCAAACCACCATTTTCTTCAAGATTTGACTATTTCTTTTTTTTTATATCGTCTTCTTATGTTTAACAATGAATACATGATGGTACCTTTATTGCCTGTGCTTTTTGCTTCTGTGGTTTTGAGGTTGTCCAAACTGGTGAATATAAAGCTTTAATGGATGTAATTCCAACAAACTGACGCTTTTGACTTTTGTACTACATATTTTACTAATTTAAAAGTCTGTTGAAGTTTGGAACCCAAAGTCTTACAGTCACAAACCTGGATCCTCCTCCTTGGCCAGCTCATTGTATTTGCCAAGTTAGTCAGCACTGTCAATAATTAACGGTACAGTTGTCTTAGTTGAACAATTTCCTCTCTGGAGACACTCTATCTTCACATGGACACTATCTGCTTACACTACCGTTCAAAAGTTTGGGATCACATAGATATGTCCCTATTTTTTGAAAGAAAAGCATTTTTTCCCCCTAATGAAGATAACATTAAATGAATCAGAAATACAGTCTCGACATTGTTAATGTGCTACATGACTGTTCTAGCTGGTTCAACTAGTCTAGCTAGTTCTAATGCTACATTGTGCTAGCTAATGGTGTTGAAAGGCTAATTGATGATTAGAAAACCCTTATGCAATTATGCTAGCACATGAACTAAAGTGGGAGTTTTGAAATTGTCTGGGCGACCCCAAACTTCTGAACGGCAGTGTATGTGAACATGCTATTTAGCAGTCCGGCCTCCTCTTTGTATTTTTAGCCTAGCATCTGGAGTGTGATTATTACAGCTGGGGAAAATTAGAGGTTAGATTCTAGGACTGGGGGGTTTGTCTTGACGCAGCATGCCACTGCTGGAATGCTGATAGCACATGAATCTTAGTTAGTTGGGCAATTTACTTTCATGCTAATGCCCTTATTTCAAACATGCTGTGACCATTGAATTGGTGATTGCAACTCTAATTCCCTCAGATCATAAACTCACCCTCTGACCAGATGTTCTCTCATCTTAAGAACTTACAGATATAACATACCAAGAGATCATCAGTAAATGTTTTACTGTACTGACTACTTTGACCTGCTGCTTATCTGCCTGTCGTATGCTAGCTACAGTGCTGTGGCATGATGCATGTTTGGTCTCTTCCTTTGAAAGCCAGACACACCTGTGTTACTCCATTCACATTTTGCAACAATTAACTGCAAAACTCATTATCCATATTTCGTCACTTAACATCTTACATATATTTATTGAGGTCTATGGATTGTAATGGTGATGTTAATTCATGAGATAATTTAACAGGAAGTTGTTGAAGGTGTGTCACTTAATTAGCCTTTGTGGACTTAGCTTTGTGACATGGATGAGTTCTGAGGGTCTAATAAATGCAACAGGAAGTTCCATGAATTAGAGGCTGGGAAATTTTGCTTTTTGTCTCTAGATTAAAAAATGTATACATTTTTTTAGACTATAGTCCAATTTGATCTCAAGTGGGCCGGACCAGTAAAATCACAACATAATAGTCGATAAATAACCACAATTTCGTATCTTTCTCTTTGTTTTAGTACATTCAGAAAATGTTCACATTTAACGAAGTATCTTTTTACAGAACATTACAAACAGCCTGAAATCTTGAAAGAAAAATAAGTGCAATTGTAACAATATTATGCTTCAATTTATCATTTACATTTTAAAACTTACCGATCGCAGTATGTCTACAAAGGCACAAAACATTCAGTCACAGGTATCCGGAATGAACAATATAGTATTTTACAACTTGTTAAGATCTAGAAATTATTTAAAATTTGAATTAATTTCCACATCTTTGTAATAATCCTGAGAACCTTAACTGACACACACAAACTGAAGTAGGGACTATTAAGGTAAAACTTCAGTGATCAACCTGCCTTGGAAATGTGTAAAATATACATGTAAGAAACATAAATATTGTGGATCAACAACAGGGTTCCACCAAGCCAAACCCAGTCATACCTAAGGTGCTGAATCATATTATATCACACAATGTTCAATGTCTTTAACCCTCATGTCATCCTGCGGCCTGGTTTAAAGTTTAAAAATGTGGGGAAAAAAAATTATTTTCACAGTGACACTTCTGATGTCCACATTTTCAACATTTCTGGGAAATCTTTGAACATTTTTTGGTGGAAAAAAGAAGTGTTAAAGACATTTCTTAAGAACATTCACTACCTCTTAGGACATGGACTCCACATATGTGGACATCTTCCCCCCCCCCAAAAAAGATCATATTGCTCATCATAATGACAATAATAAAAATAACAATAATAATAAAATTTGAATAATAACAACAACAATAGCAACAACAATATCAACATATACATATAAGGAAAATATAAAAATATAATAAACATAACAATCGCATATTAGATTTGATCTATTTATTATGTTTATTGGTTACTCCTTATCCCAAATAACTAGAAGAAATCTAAAGTGCAAGGCCAACCAAAGCTCAGGTCTGAAGAGGTTAAAAATCAGCCAAAATCCAGCGAAATTTGCTGAAAGAAAATATTAGAAGTTTTACCGATACTATATATGTAATCACTTTAGATATTTTAATGATTTTTTAAAAGATATTTGTCATTTTCTGAAAATATTACAAGAATTGTCTTGCCAAATTCGGGAGATTTTTTTTAAAAATAAAACTTGTAAGGGAAACTTTTAAGGAATTATTGGAATTTTCTTAGGTTTTGCAAATTAGCGGATTTTGTTTCTGAATTTTTGGATTTTTTTCACACAATGAAACATTATTTTTTGATGCTCTTAATGAGGACAACAGCAGGGTTAAATATTTTCACACTAAGTATTCATTTTCACCTGTGTAATTTTTACACTTTGCAAAGTCATCCTGCGGCCATATTGGACCCTTTGGCGGGCTGGTTTTGGCCCGCGGGACTTATGTTTGACACCCCTGATCTAAGGGTTAACAAAGCAACAAAAAAAAACAAAAAAAAAGAACGAAAGAAAAGAAAAGGAAAGAAGAAAAAAAAAGCCAGAAGTTCTCATAGAGCAGGAAACTTTGGGGACTTTTGGCTTCTCCCTTCCATTGCTGCGGAGCTCCGTGAGCCGGGGGCGTGTGCAGGTGAGCTGCAGCGGGGATCACCGCTCTGCTGCTGGGATGCCGCGGAGTCAGACGAGCCTCATGACGCAATGGGTTTACTCAACTCAGCCTCAGATTGTGAAGGACAGGATAATACTTGCAGGGTCTCCCACGTATCCTATGACCAAAAAGGAAGGCTGAGGACTCTGAAACTGACATATAAAACCTGACAGGCACACGAACCCTTTCCCGAGTTCAGGAAAGATAAACAAGAAGCTTCTCCGGACGCCTGGAACCGACGCATGCAAACTTTCAGGATGGGACTCACACTGTTGCTGTTTCTATCGTGCGCTGTCAGTGCAGGAGCGGTGAGTTCCAACCTTCGTACCTATCTTTGTTGTGAAAAGCAGGAAAACGGTGATTTATCTTCTTTTCTTTGACTTCAGAGCACATCAGTACCTACAAATGAAACGATCCTTGAGCCATACAGGGAAAGCCGGAAAGGTAGGTTTTTATTTTTAGTCCTGTGTACAAATGAGAGGAATGAGGGAGGGAGGGCTGTATAGATGGTTTCAGCTGGAGGACCTGGTCATTTTGTCAGGCAGGTAGTGTTTACAGAGGTGCTACATGTCTTATAACTCCAATGATTATCTAAAGTTTATGGATCAGAATTGGAGCACATTTTACATCCCACTCATCAAAATTCAAATAATTATTGTACAAAATACTAAAACCTGCAGTTGCTGTGTAAATGTATTTGTCCTGAGAACAAATAAGAGAAAAGAGTGTTTGAAAATATTTTAAAAATACCAAATAAATCTGGAGTTCAACCCAAAATGTCATTTTCTCTCGTCCCACCCCAGTGATGACCAAAATTAATCTCAAATAAAATAGTTAAAATTACATTTAAATAATTTTTTAAATGTAATTTTGTTAATTGAAGTCTCCTGTAATTGTGGGAATTTTATTTTTTATCAAAATAATATTTCAAATAATAATCATTATGCATCGTGTTAGCCTAACCTTTTTAGCTTGTAGAGGAAGAAAACAGTGAATCACATCATATGCTATGTCCTCTCTTTTATTTTTAGTATTTTCATCACATTGTCAGCCTTCATTGAATCTCTCTCTCTATTTCATATTATTAAGCTAAGACTAATTCTTCAGGCTTTTCTCTTGATTTTTTTCTGTAAGTTGTCAGCAGTAACAGCCAGCTAAACATCTAGCTTCTACTCCTGAGGAGAAGCTAACATTAGCATGGTCTAGCAACCCTGTTACTGTGATCAGAGTAGGGTTAGCAAGCAACAAATAAAACATGGATAAAAATGGTACCATTGATGTGTAAGCTGAGCAAATCAAGCCTTTGATAATTTATTACCTCTTATTGATGAAAACGGAGCAAAAAATTGTAAAGGAGAAGGCTTTTGAAGCCCAAATGTCCTCCAATTCTGGAATGATTCTTATGTCCTCTTTACTGTGAAAGGAGCCTTTTTTGGGTGTGTGAAGCCTGTTTTAGCTTCTGATGTCATTGTTTTGTGTTTTTCACCTGAAGCCTCTAACAATCTTTCATTTTCGCCTCTATTGCAAGTTCTTACGACATCAGGCAAAGAATGCAAGCTCCCGTTTCGTCAGGGTGGAAGGATTCATCATCACTGCATCACCGTCCTGTCCCCAAGACCGTGGTGAGTCCTTATTAGCCAGCTGTCTGGGCCTTGTGTTTTAGTTACACAAATAGTAAGTAATGTGTGTGTAATCACCATCATTATCACCGTCAGAGAAAGCTCAACAAGGAACAGGTAGAAGGGCCGTTGCGTTATATTTGTCTTTGCTCAGACACACACTCACAAACCACACACCTCTGTGTTACTCTATCACAATATACAAGTGTTATGTCACGGGCAAGGCACATTTTCCATCATATGTTGCATCCGAGGCGATGCAGTGTGTAATTAAGGTGTGTAGTCACACCTAATTACAGCACGCAGTGATGAGGGATTTACGCAGCAGTGTCATCGGCGTATAAATTGACTTTCCTAAAAGGCTCATTGCTGAATATTTCATTGCTTGTAATTGCATTCTTACAATACAATGTTTTCACCATCAACAGTTTTTAAAAGTCACATGAGGTAAATGTAGAAATGTTCTCTAAGACTGCGACAGCAGCTGAAATTAATTTCACGTTTACTGCTTCATATATTTAATCAGAAGGGTGTAGAAACAGCTGCCACAGTGAAAGCATCATGCTGCTTTTTTTCCTTCCTTTTTTTTTTTATTGCTGACGCAGCAACAAAATCCTCTTTTTATTATTTTGGAAACATAGCTGGAGGGCTTTCCATTACTTGGCACTGAGACAGGAAGGGTGGATGCCAGCAAGTCGGTGCAGCATGTATTCAATTACATATGTCCCAACATCTCTGGTCCACCTACACATGAAGTTACTGCAATATGGCCCCATGTTTTTATGATGTGCTCACTGCCAAAATAGGTTCGCCATGATGTATCGCAGTTTCAGCGAGTGTGTTAATGCTACTTTAATTAATTAGGTCGGCGGATGATTGGCAGAGTTAGGGAGTGCTGGTTTGTAGAAAACTGCCATCTCAGGGAGGGTGGATAAAAATCCTCGCTTATGTTATAAGCAATTTTATGTCACAGCAGCAGTATATATAGAATACAGACACTAACAGATTTGTCAGGCTGGCGCTGTGGTTCAGAATGATTTATCAGCATGCTAAGGTGACCAGCGAACAGTGTCAGGGGAATTTAAATGAATAGAAGGGAAAACATATTACATTAGTTATCAAAATGAGACCGCATAGACTTTACTTTTTGCTTTTCAATTTTACGATCAAGTGTTTCACATTAAAAGCTATTCTACTGTATATATTTACTTTTGTGTTGTTGTTGTTGTGACTTGTAAGTACATATGCTGAAGAAAAGTGCACTAGTTGACTTCTGCATCATCAGTTTTTTTTAATGAGTGCTAAAAAATGGGTCTTTTATAACATTTTTATTTCCATATTTCAACATACCCATAATCACAAATTTTTGGATGTACTTGTCCAATATTGCAGGTTCTAAATCAATGTTGCGGTGAGAGATAAGTGAAAATTCAAGGCTTTTATCTTTAATAGTTTCTGAGATGTTGCGTTTCATACATGCCAAAAGTGAAACAACCTGCATTAAAAAAAGAATCGCAGAAAGTATTTGATATATCAAGCTATAATGTCAGAGATACATTTTAAATATTCATGGTTTACGATAAACACATTTCCAGGAAAATCAAAGGCAAGCGAGGAGAAATTGTTTCAAAAATTGGATGATTTGAGATGGAATCACCCTGTTGTCTCATGGTATCACGTTGCCTTTGTTTAATTCCACTGTCAATGTTTATTCAGTTTGTAATGCAGGTGATTTCTGTTTCCCTCGCTCTAGGTGCTCTCTCACACACAATTTTGATCGGGACAGGCAGTGGAGCTTCTGTGCACCAGAGAAAACCCAGTCAGATGGTTAGTTTGAGAACTGGCTGCCCGTGTGCATTCCAGTGTTTCATACTGAGAAACTAAAAGAACTTTTCTTCTAATTGTGTTGTGGGCTTGTTGATGGATTTCAGGTTTTGCCCACACGTCACGCAGAATCACAGATCTGTGTCAGATGAAACCCTGTCAGAACGGAGGTGTTTGCACTCCGATCCCACTCAGGCGTTCGTTTGAGTGCACCTGTCCTGAGGGCTTTACTGGGAGATTGTGCGAGCAAAGTAGGTTTCGCTGGCTGTTATTGTTATCGTATTGGTTTAAAGTGTGCAAACGGAACAGAATATCACATGCATTTGTAAAGTGCTTGTAAACTTCAGTTTTGAATGATCTTTTGTGTGATAGAATCATTGAAACCCATGCACTTCTGTACCAGCAACAAAACAATCATGTATTTTGGTTCTTTCATATATTTGTTATAGGTCTTCTGGATATGGGTCAAATGCTGGGTCAAAAACATAGAGAGAGAAACTTGAATGATCAGTTTTGGTCATGTGGAAAGCTGTGTTAATTAAATTTTCGTAATGGCAGAATTGACTACAGCTGAGGACTCCTCTGAGCCCATTTAAAGATGGCCCAATATACACACTTATAAGACTCAGCCACAAACACTACAGTGAGAAAGTCTGAGGAGCAAAGATCTTATAAAACAAATCTGTCTAGAACAAGTCAGGGAAGTCACTTGGAGCCATTTCAAAGCAGCTATAGATCCCTACAGGTGCAAAAACGCTCTGGCTTGTTTGCATTTCTTTTAACCAATCACAGCTGTTGTGGGTGGAACTAAGCTAAGGATGCACCTTTGGTATTTCCTCAAAATAGTGACTGTTGGAATTAGTGTGGTATAACGCTTGCATGCAGGGAGGTGAACAGTGTGATTAAAATGGATAATCTACGACCCAAATCCTCTGCGAAACTTTCATTTTCGTTTTCACTGCGGTAAAGCACAGTCTGGAGCTTAATGTTATTGTTACCCCTGGCAAAAGAATTGTAACACGCAGACTGGGAAGAATGCTGACTCATTATTCACCAGTGGCAAGCTTGTACTCACAGCCTATCAGATAAGACTGACTAGGATGGTCAAGAGTCAACTAAAATCACCAAAAAGCAGGTCTGCAATGAAATAAAACCTGCTGGAGCACAGGTGTCAGTGTCCACAGTCAGGTGTGTTTTGTATCGTCATGGGCTGAGAAGCTACTGTGCAGAGGGAAGTCCTTCCTCTAGAAGTGGCACCTTATGGGCTGCTGATCACATTGAGAAAAGGCCTTCAGGAGATCAGATGAAGCAAAGCTTGTGCTATTTGGCCACAATGACCAGAAATACGTAAGAGAAAGTGAGACCCTTAACCTCAAGAATATCATACTACTTTTAAGGTAGGTAAGGTTGTTTGATGCTCTTGAATTGTTGTGGTGTCAATGGAACTGGTGCTTTACACAAAGTAAATGGAATAATGAAGAAAGAA
The DNA here is from genome assembly GCF_021347895.1 of Acanthochromis polyacanthus. NCBI lineage: Eukaryota > Metazoa > Chordata > Actinopteri > Pomacentridae > Acanthochromis > Acanthochromis polyacanthus. The sequence continues at coordinate 18,656,143 of NC_067135.1, forward strand.
AGCATACAGTCACCGGCCAGATAGTTTGGTCTTGGATGCAGTTGGATGTTCCAACAAGACAAGGACCTCAAACACACATCAAAAGTGATAAAGAAAGTGTTAAATTAGGCCAGAATTAAGAGTTTAGACTGGTCTCTCCAAAGTCCTGAGTTAAATCCCATCAAGAACCTTTGGACTGTGATGATGACACAAGTCTCTGTCAGAAAACCATCAAATTTAGTTAAAGTGTACTAATTTTATCAAGAGGAGTCAAAGATACAATCAGAAGCTTGCCAGAAGCTTGTGGATGGCTAGTCTAAAATGTCTAGTTCTGGTGAACATTTCCCAGGGACATTCAACCAAATGTTAACATTGCTGTTTGTATATTTTTGACCCATCAGATTTTGTCATATATGCCAAAGACCTTTAATTAATCTATGAAAGAACCAAAATACACAAATGCTTTTGTTCACAACTGTATGTAGGTGCAGTTATGTAACTATTACTCCAGTCAGAAAATTAACGGTTGAATACATAAAGCCATAAATTTGGTTTTGTCAGATTCTCTTTGGTCTCTACTCAATGAATGGAGTGTTTTGATATCAAGAGTCAATCTACTGTACCACTACTACTCTACTTTGGACATGATGAAAGGTTTTAGTGAAAGTTCACTCCTGACTAGCAGCTTGACAAAACTACCTCAAGTCAAGCTCCTGTTTGCTAGCTTATTCATCAGCTTTCAACCACAGTTCATAGTCTTTCTATGCAGATAGAATTTGCTGAATTAGTCCACTTGAATGCCAACATGTGACCCTTATCATTATCGCAACTGAATCAACTAAACACAACACAGGAAACTCCATTTCCTACAACAGACAGGGAAAAGCTTGCTCAAATGATGACAAGCAGACCTTGAGTGAGATTATCATATCTCAAAAAATATGGACACGGCCTATGTGTGGCCATAAAAAATGATTGGACGTGACGTTCTCTACAAAATAATGAAATACAAATGTTAAAATGTCTTAGTCTTTTCATTTTAAACCTGTTTTCATTAAACTGACGCTGCACAATGTCTGGTAAATTTGAAATGAGAACTATCAGTTAGCATCGTCAGCGGTCACGCCCTTAATGTTGCTTACTTTTGTACCTTCAAAAACATATTTTATATACTTGCAGATTGTTTTAATCATTTGGATTTTCCTGGTGATTAATGACTCTAACCCTAACCCTAACCCTAACATTCTCCAGCAGTTAGAAGATTGCATTTTTACATGGACTTCATAGAACATTTGTGTTCAGTTTCAGAGGAGTTAAAGCAATAGAAAAACAGTGTAATTAGGTTCCATGGAAGCCGTTTGAATTTCTTACAGCCAAAACAATCCTACATGAACAAAAAAATCACAGATAAAAAAAAATGTGACCACTTTGACTCCATCGTATGCTGCTCAGCTCAGATTTGTTCACGGTGTTGAAGCTCTTTAGTCGCCACTCACATTTCAACCTGCTGCCTTTTATGTGCTCTGTCGGCTTTTCAGAGAAGTGCTATGAAACCGTACACCTGCGCTATTATGACATTGGAGAGTCTTGGGGACGAATTCATCTCCGTAACGTGGAACAATGCACATGTGTGGCGGGGGAAACCAAGTGTGAGAGAGTCCGCTACACAAGTAAGACATGCTTTCAGCTTTCATTGTTCACGTCCAACAGCGTCTCGTTTTTGTGTTACGGTCTGCCTTTCCTGGAATAACAAGACTAAAGTTGAGCATAGAGCATTGCAATGAGTGCTGAACTGATTGATTTCCAGCAGACATTTAACATCTACACATTTTTGCACCTGGAAAGGAGAAAAGTGTTTGGGGTCACCAAGATGATTTCATGTTTTCCATGAAAGCTCACACTTTTATTCATGTGCTAATTACACAAAGATTTTCTAATCATCAATTAGCCTTTCAACATTATTAGCTAACACAATGTAGCATTAGAACACAGGAGTGCTGGAAATGTTCCTCTGTACCCCTATGGAGATATTCCATTAAAAATCAGCTATTTCCAGCTAGAATAGTCATTTACCACATTAACAATGTCTACACTGTATTTCTAATTCATTTAATGTTATTTTCATTGAAAATAATCAGTTCCTGTCCAAAATAATGACATTTCTAAGTGACTCCAAACTTTTGAATGGTAGTGTATATTGTTTTATTGTTTTTATAGCTTGATTTAATGCCTCAAAAAACACAAATATTTGATTTTTCCCTCTCCAAAATTACCTCCATTGCGGAAGATTTGAAAGACAAGCCCTTCCCTTTCTTTGATCACAGCTCCATGGCTACAAGAGTAACCTCTCCATGGAAGAAAAGACAGATTATATGACTCACCATGACTCAGAAATGCTGTTCCAGGACACACCCCATGGGTCTATAAGGTGCTTTCATCTCAAAAGGGGGGATGTTCATCGGCATTTATCACATTCCCTGGAATAAAGGTGACAGAGGCAGTGAGGCGGTATCATACTCCCTGAAGTGAAATTTGCTTTTGTCTTGATGGCAGGAGCTCATCTTACAGTGATCGCGGGGAAAAAATTGTTGCTTTTAGCTGAATGGACGTATGCTTGATATGGTTTTTCACCCATAATCTAACTGTATGTTTTTTAGTTGGTACTGAAATCAACCCCTTCTCTTGTCTCATCTGAACTAAAGTTTTGTTAGAGATGGATCCCTCTGCCAAAACACTTCAGGCACAGAGGGCTGTTCTGGTTCAATGAACCCAATGTGCATCGAGCATATTTTTCAGATGTTGCAACGTTACCTTGGGGAATACTCAAGCCAGATATATTACATGTACATTAGAGTGCAGAGCTCGTGTGCTCTGTGCTTTTTGTGCAAGAAATTAAGAAAGACGTTAAGCTGTAAACACTGTATTTACACATTGACACCTTTTTGCAAATTTGTGATTATGTTAGCACACAGTCGTCCTTTTACATATCTAGTGAACACAGAACAGTCTCCTTTGTTTGAAGTCATCTTTGTGGCCAGATTCCAGCATTTGCTTCTCTTCCAGTTATTTTTTATTAATGTGAATAAATCATGAGGAAAGTGTCCTGACTGAAAACCAAAAGCAAATGAGATGGAAGATGTTCAAATACAGATTTGGGTGGATGTTTGTCACGATGAATAACTTTCACATTACATGCACTTTTCGATTCATTGTTAATGTAAAATATTGACGAGTACAGCTTTAAATTGGGCATGCTCAGGAACAAAATCATAGTGTAGGGATGACGAAGTAGAAGTACTGATTTAAAAACTACTGGTCTACCAACTGACAATCTAAAACATCTGCTTTAGATTTCAGTTGGAGGAGGACAGAATTTTATTTTATTTTTTAAAGAATCTGGTTAATGCCAAAGGTTCATTTTTGGCGTTTCTTTACTCCAAGAAACGCGGCGTAATTGTGTGAGGTCCGGCCCTGGTTTGTCTGTCCGTCTGTTTGTCTGTTCGCGATATTACTCAGAAACAGGCTAAGAGATTTGGATGAAATTTTCAGGGAAGGTCAGAAATGACACAATAACCAAGTGATTAGATTTTGGCAGTGATGCGCATTATAGTCTGGATCCACGGATATGTTAAAGATTTCTGTATCATCGTGAGATAGCGGCACAGCGTCACTGTAACTATGACAAGTGAACACGACATCAGCTGCCTGCTGACGTTTACATGATTGTGATTCTACTACAAATTGACCGCCGCTGACCACGAATTGTTTAAAGCTTTCATCCGTGGGAAATGATACTGAGCAACCTTGGCGGTGTACTGCGGTCTCGGAGTGCTTTTCTTGTTGCAAATGTGGCATACATATCAAATGTGATTTGGGGAAATTTTTAAATGACACATGCAGAATAAAGGGATTTTGATGAAATGTCACATTTTAGATTTAGTGAAGTTTTTTGATGGAACAGCATGTCGCAGAAGAACAGTTTGATGACAGTCAGAAAGTAAAAAAATCAAATGATTATGCCGGTTTTTACTAGCCAAGCCGCACTAGACAACCCATGGCAACAAATTTAATTCTCTGCCAGGGTGGGTCTAGTTACCCTCCATAAGGCTCGAGGCTGGATTCTCCTAAAACTGGCCGGACGAATCACCATGAAGTGTAGAGTCAGAAGGCGGGCGTAACTAAGTGACGACAGAGGCGCGGCGATTCTGACAGAAACAACCGGCGCACAATAAACAGTCATCTTTTGACTCGGCTTTGGCCACAGCCCTTAAAGATTTGAAGCTAAAATTCAACTTGAAAGATAAACAAAGGACGGCACTGAAGTGTTTCATTGAGAAGAAAGACTTATTTGGACTTATGCCGATGGGATATGGCAAATCCTTAATATACCAGTTGGCTCCGCTGGTTGGGAAGCTAATGGGAGTTAGCCACAATCCACCGGCGCTCTAGGAACTACGCCAGCCTATTCGTTGCGTTGATTGGTTGTATACCTACCCAATTGCTGCAGAGTGATTTGATAGACAACCTTTTAGCCAGCCTCCCTCCCTGTCGAGTGGCCCTAGACCCTTGTGCCTTCAGAAACATGGGTCTAGCGCGGCTAGGCTAGGTTTTTACAGTTACTAGCTGATAAATTGTAAAGTAAATACAACATGTCTTTCACATTCAGCCGTGGGTTTTGGGGTTTAGATGTTTAAAGAGAAGTTTTATTTTAAAGCTATGTTGTTAGTCATTAAACTAAAACACATTAAAAGAACCAGTGATGTGCAAAAAACACATACAGATTTTACAGTTTCGAACTAATGGGGGTAAGATATGACTTTGTGTGTCTTGATGTCTGCAGTGTGTCGTACAAACCCGTGTCAGAATGATGGAACATGTCGACTGATCACATCCACTGGCAAAGAAGTGTGTAACTGCAGACGTGGCTTCACCGGACCTTATTGTAGCTTTGGTAAGAAACAAGACTATGATTCTGTTGATCTAATTCAATAAATAGTAACGCTTCTGTCAGGCTGAAAAAACTGTAAAATCAGATTTGCTGATGGCTACAGTCTGCATACATTCAGAATAGTTCTTCCATTTTTCTGCCAGGTGAAAGACATTCTTTATGTTACCTCTTGTGTATTTCTCATGCATTCATGTCTACACAGTGTGTGCATGCTCTTGCTTGTGTGTGATAATAGTTAGCTAATGGTAGCATGTGAAAACATGAGCAGCTTGATCTCCGCTAATGTCATTAACGCACAGACCAAGGTTAAAGACTTGCTCTGACTGATTTCCAATGTGACGAAAAGAGATTTGTCATCACGGAGATATTCAGATGCATCCAAAGAAAATTTGATTGCATTCAAATCGTTTACATACCTGTTTTACTGTGGAAATGAGACACGTTTGAGACTGTTTTGTATGTTTCTACCTGTGGTTTGTGGGTATGCGTGCGTGCACAGAGGCAGAGACAGAGTGCTATAACAGCAGAGGCACAGATTACAGAGGGGTGGTGGGCACCACGATGTCCGGCGCCCAGTGTCTGCCGTGGAACTCAGACCTACTGTTTGACGAGCTCCATGTGGGCACAGTGGTTGCATCAACCTTCAAAGGTCTTGGGGAGCATGCCTACTGCAGGTGTGTGCTGAAACGTCTTGCTCAATAACTGCTATTATATGACTACCCAGCAGTATGACGTATCCAGAGGAAACGATGTACATTCCAAAATATACCAAACATCAAGGAAAAGCCAGTTTCAAGCAAACACTGGTATTTAGGCCCACATAGATGCAGAGTATCTGACCGGCTCAGTATTTGTACATATATTCGTTGGAGCTTCAGTGAAGTCAACTGGACTTTTCTTGTAAGTTCTTGATGTTTCACCTTCATCCAAGAGGCTTCTTCAGTTCTAACTGTCTAATGGGGAGTACCAGAGTATATAGTCACTCCAGGTCACATGGCTAATGACCCATTAACGACCCACAACTCACATGCATCCAGGTGTGATTGTTGCGAAATCCGGTGGTCCACCAACAACGACAGCAGCCATGGTGATGATGGGGCTGTCAGTTTACACAACAAGGGGAGGGAATCTCCAAGTCAGGAGTGACTCAAGATGTTAACGATGGCAAAACTTTCTGGGCAGAGACCAAATCACTGCTTGAGAAGTGGTGTTGCAAACCCCCTCCTCTGTTTAAAGATGCCTTCACTCCTCTCTCAAACCATCTGTCCCCTCTGTCCAAAATGTGTACATTGCTGTCCTCAAAGGAATGTCCTTTGGCCTTGAAAATGAGTGACTATATACTCTGGTACTCCCCATTAGTCAGTTAGAATTGAAGAAGCCTCGCAGATGAAGATGAAACATCTTCAAGAACCTACAACAGAAGTCCAGTTGATTTTTTTTTAAGTTCACCGTGGCCTGGATGACTGAGAATCCTCACAGGCGTGCAAGTTTGGGGGTCACCCAGACAATTTCATGTTTTCCATGAAAATTCACACTTTCTTCTTCTAATCATCAATGAGCCTTTCAACACCATTAGCTAACACAATGTAGCATTAGAGCACAGGAGTGATGGTTGCTGGAAATGTTCCTCTGCACCCCTATGGAGATATTCCATTAGAAATCTGATGTTTCGAGCGAGAACAGTCATCTACCACATTAACAATGTCTAGACTGTATTTTTCTGATTCATTTAATGCTATCTTCATTTTTAAAAATTGATTTTCTTTAAAAAAAAGGACATTTCTAAGTGACCAGAAAGATTTGAATGGTAGCGTTTGCACATTTATTGTTAGTTTATTGCTGAAAATATGTGTGTTATAGCTTTTTACACTAAAATATCATTTAAATATATAAGCTTACTTATAAAAAACTGATGCTACACATGCACACTGTGTCCACTGTGTGTGCAGAAACCCAGATGGGGACAAAAGGCCGTGGTGCTACACACTAAATGACAGCGCCATCTCCTGGGAGTACTGTGACATCCCTTCATGCATAATGCCTGTTTGTGAGTAAACAGGAGACTAGTTTGTGTTTTTTTTGTTGTTGTTGTCAGATGCAGAGCTATTTTGGGGCTAATTTTGTCAAATTAGAAATGATACAGTGTCTACTGACTTAAATGTATCTGTAGTTCTTGGTATTTAGTTGTTTTTTCTCACTTCTCATTGTGTGTGATGCAGCGCTTTGCTGTAAGATTGTCATACATTGGCTGCCAGATATTTTTTTACCAAACACCCTGATGTTGCTTGTATCAGTTTCTTCTGCTGGGGTTTACCTGCATTTAAGACTTGATGATTTTTGAACCAGTTTTGTTGATTGAGGGTTCATTTAGTCAAGCATAATAAACACTTTTGTTCATCAAATGGACAGGAATAATAAGAAAATGCGTATTTTGTCTAATCTGTAACACAGACTTATTTCTTCATTGCATGTAGACCTGCATATACTGTATTTAGAACAGGCCACTCTGCTCTGAACGCTCATTTCAGATTAACTAACGGCTATTCAAGGTCACTCTGTGTATTAATGTTTTTACTCTGTCATCCTCTGACTTTAATGAATAACCCAATGTTTGGGATAAAAACAAAACAGTTGAGAGTGTTGCTCCTCTCAGCTGAGTCACAGCTCTCGATAGTTAAACTTAGCTCAGCTGTCAGCTTGAGTGAAAGAGCTTTTTTTTTTTTTTTTTACCAAGATGCAGCAGGAAAGTAAGGCATGACTCACCCTGAATCAACATGTCATCTCAGGTGGAGTCACATGTTTATGTGGTGAGTGGGATCAGGCGTAGTTGGCTGGCTGTCATGATGCCAGGCGTATGCATAGAATTCTCTGGCTGTGTCCTCGACGTATAGTTCACAGCAATATGCTCTCTTACCCTGACTTTATCACCCTCCAGAATGGCTTTTGTGCTTCTTGCAGGGGGAAATCAGCCAGGGGCAAAATCAAAGATATTCAGAAGAGGTATTTAGGAAGCTAGTAAAAACTTGTAGCTGTTGAAATTATTTGTAGTGGTTTAGTTTCTTGTAGTTTAGAAAGTAGTAGTTTATACTAGTAACAGTGCTACTGGGGCTTAAATAATCATCTGTTTTAACTTGTTTCAGCTTCTCGTCGAAGGACTATCTCACTGTTGCCCACCATTAAAAAGCCCAACTCCTCCAAGTCAGCAAAAAGCCCTGTGTGTGGGACAAAGCACAAGAAGAGGCTATCGATAGCCAGGGGGCGGATCCAGGGTGGACACTCGGCCCTGCCTGGTTCTCATCCATGGATGGCAGCCATTTATATCGGCCAGTCAGACTTCTGTGCTGGCAGTCTGATCTCCTCCTGCTGGATCATCTCTGCGGCACACTGCTTCTTCCGCAAGTATGTAATGGATTCCCTTTGGCTGCACTGGATGTTCAGTCATTACTGGAACAAAAGATGTTTTTAGTCAAAAAACTGTGTGCACGTTGTTCTGTCTTAACAAAACTGAGAAAGTTATCAGCAAGTGAGTTAAAGTACATTTTATGTCCTTGGAACCATAGACTGTATATAAAGATGGACGTAGCATCTGGCTGCAAAAGTGAAGCCCACCCGGAAGTGTCAAAAACTTGCAATATCATGCCGTCCGCTAGGGCTGGCTCCAAAAAGCTTTTGCTCCATAGACCCCAATTCATCACCGGAAAAAATAAAATTTGATAGACTGATTTTCTACAGCTCAGGATTTTTTCCCCGTTAGTTTTCATGGTCAAAATTAGAGATCAGGTGGCCGATCTTAAAATAAATCAATACTGAATTTTAAATAAATCGTTAAAGTTGGCGGAGCCAGGGGGCGTGGTTATACTTGATAGACAGTCTTGTCTGGAATGATTGACAGATCCTTTAGGGCGAGGCTTTCAGCAGTCTGGCTTCAGTCTGGCCCGCCTATAGACTGGTCCTGCCCCTAGTTACTCTCCGGTCCAGCCTGTTTGATGACGCTTTTTACGTCACTGGCTCCAAAAAATCCAAAATGGCAACCAGGAAGTAGCAAAATCCGGGCTTCATTTTCTCGGCATTGAAACCAACGGGTGACGTCACGGTTAGTTCACGCCTGCTTGGAACCCTTTTCAATCAGTATATGAAAAGCAGAAAGAAATCCGACTCAGCTAAATATACATAAACATATGTTCTGTTGCTGGGTAGAACAGTTTTCTGACCATTTTACAATACGTTTCAAAAGCTTGAGGTCATTGAGGAATGTTCTTATGTTTGAAAGAAAAGCTTTTTTTTCAATGACGATAACAATAATGAATCAGAAATACAATTTAGGCATTGTTAATGTGGTAAATGACTATTCTAGCTGGAAACAAATTATTTCTAATGGAATATCTATATAGGTGTAGAGTGGAACATTTCCAGCAACCATCACTCCTGTGTTCTAATGCTACATTGTGTTAGCTAATGGTGTTGAAAGGCTAATTGAAAAAGTATTAGATATATTTTATGGCAATCAGCTGATTAGATTTGACCAGTTGTTCTGTAAATTTTTAGGGGATGACCCGATGGCAGGGTTTTAGAGCACATATCAAATAGAAGACATTGTCCTGTGCGTGTCTATCTCTGCTGTGACTATCCAAAAAAGCACAAAATGTAACTAACTGTGTTGCTAAAAGAAATGTGGTGGTGGGGATGGATGTGGATAATGCACAAAAAACGGTGAGGAACTTTATCCAGTAATGTTTGAGGCTCTTGACAAGAGTGTTGGACAGACTTTTATCATCATGCAATAGTTCATCTTGTATTGAGTGTTATGAGTGCATACATTGGCGGATCAGTGATTAAAAAAATGTCTCTCACAGCCCCCTGAAGTCTCAAATTCGCGTGGTGCTTGGCCAGCAGAATTTTAACTTCACTGGTCCCAACACCAGGACGTTTGGAGTGGAGGAGTACATCTTTCCAAAACAGTTCTCAGTGTTTAATCCAACCCTACATGACATTGGTAATCATTAAATACACACACACACACACGCACACACACATACACACATACCATTGACTCACATAAACTTAAAGACCTCCTTTCCATTCAGAAACACACAAACTCACTTAAGACTCCAGTCTGTGTGCGCAGCTGTGCGTCAGTGAACAGCTGTGTCGCTGCGCCCCCCTACATGAACACACACACTCACACACTGATTCTTGGGTGGGGCAGTTTCATGAGGCAACGGAGTCTCCAAGTCTACTGCGTTGCCAATTTCATAACATTGTGTTCCTCTGTGCCAGTTCTCGTCAAGCTGAAGAAGCAGGACGGGCGGTGTGTGAAGAGAACCCCGTTCATCAGGCCCATCTGTCTGCCAGACAAAAGCACGACGTTCCCCGATGACTACTGCTGTGCTATTAGCGGCTGGGGACATATGCATGAGAGTGAGTGATGAGGACATGGCTGTGCTGTGTCAGTTCAGTTTTATCATGATAACAGCTATTTGTACGTGTACGTTGATCATGATCCTAAAGAGCATACTCCAGTCAGGGAATTCCTTGGTTGTACCACGATAGGATTAGATGACAGATTTATTTGCACTGTCATTTTATTTTGAGAAATATCCATCCATCATCTATACACCACCGAATCCTCATTAGGGTTGTGGAGGGGCTGCAGTCTTTGAGAAAACTTGCATTTATTTATTTATTTTCAGTACATATAACATGAATACTTTGACATTTTGAGAACTACTCATTTACGTTCACATTGAGAGTTAGATGTTTAGCTCAGTGTTGCTGTCATCTGTCATAGCCAGCAGTGGATGGGCTTAGCTTAGCTTAGCTTAGCATAAATACTACAAACATTCTGGCTCTCTTCAACAGTTTTAGCAGCAGCTCTAAAGCTCACAGAGGACACTGTTCTAGATGTCTAGACCTGGAGTTAGGTACTCATGACCTCAGTATTTCTAAAGTCTGGCCCTGATCAAGTTAATCAGGTTTCACTTTTCTGCAATTTGACGAGCTCATTGTGTTTCATCTGACAGAAGCAGAGAGGTACTCGAGTCTGCAGGAGGGGGGAGTGAGGCTGATTCCTCATGACGTTTGTAAGAAGCCAGAGGTCTACGGCAACCACGTAACTGCCGACATGATTTGCGCAGGACTAAATGGCTGCGTTGATGCATGCCAGGTAGGAAAACACACAGTTTTTATGAAATTCAGCTCTGCCGGGTAAGTGCTAGTCTTAGAACAGAAACCTCTTTAGAATTTTAATGGTATTGCAGGCTTGAGGTTGTTTTTGGAACTGCAACAGGTGATTCTCTCACCTGTTGTAATTCCGAATTACCGCCTGATTCTATCTTAAACTCCACTATCATATTATTTTGATTTCAGGTTATGCTTAAACAATTTTTTCTGACATTGTCAGCATAGTGCTGTTTAATTCAAGGTATTTTGCTGTTTAAAAAAAACGTAATTTAGAAATCTTCCAGGTCTTTTTATTCTGTTGCTTACTAGCATTTTGATCTAGTTTCAGGACTAATATGTCCAGCATATCCCCTTTATACCCCTTACTCTTCAGTCTCAACAGATTATTTGTTAATAAATCAACATTAGATTTGATAATTGGTTCCGTTAACAACACCAGAAAAGCCCTTTGAGAGCGCAGTACTCTGCCAAGGCTGCTCAGTCCTTGTATGATTTCTGACAAATGAAATCTTTCAAAAAATTTGTGGTCTGCAGCTGTCGACAGGAAAGTAGGGTGGTCCGGCAGCAAAGGGGCCGCGAGCTGGAATTGAATCCAGGCCACTGTGTCAGGGACTATAGCCCCTGTTTATGGGTTGCCTGTTCAACCAGTTGAGCTACCTGAGTGCTCTGAGAAACCCTTAACAAATCTGTGGATCTAGACTATTATCTGCATCACTGCCAAACTCTAATGAGGTGGTCTTTGTGCCATTTCTTACCTTCCCTGTAAATTTCATCCAAATCTGTTAGTCTGTTTTTGAGTAATATTGCTAACAGACAGACAGACAGACGGACGGACAGACAAACCAACATGGATCGTCACATAAGTCCATTTAGAGCTGCTTCCAGCTGCTCCAGTTGCTTACAATTTTATTTATTCATCAAGTATTCTGCGCAGAATAAACACCCCGAGCCTGCATAAATGTGTTGGCCTGCTGCCTCAGCTCTCCAGGGGTTGATATCAAAAAGTTGAGCTATCAGAATAATGAAACATCACTTAGGAGGGCAACAGGGATTCCCCTGAGAAAGTCAGTGTGGGTCTGAATCTGTAAAACTCACAGATGTCTGCACCATCCACTCAGCTGGCTGTGTAAAATATTTAAGCTCTTTCCTCTAAATTGAATGTCACAGCTGACTGTTTACCTCGTGGCTCGAGTGCAATTTTTAGTTATATATTAGGTTTCAAGTGTGTGACTCAGCTGTTTGTGTGCCTCCGCTTTGATCTGTGTGCATGTTTATGCGTGTGGACTTTAACTACTTCTGTGTTTCCCCCAGGGTGACTCTGGAGGCCCTCTGGCTTGTGCAAGGAATGATGTCAGCTTCCTGTATGGGATCATCAGCTGGGGAGAGGGCTGCGGCCGCTCTCGAAAACCTGGAGTTTACACTAAAGTTGTAAATTATATAGACTGGATCAATTCAGTGATCAGACGCAAACCTAAGGCTTCATAAATGGATGTTACCAGAATTCTAGCATTAGGATGTGAGTGTTTTCTTATCGTTGTTACTGTAAATGCTCTTAGAAGTTTATATGCTATATTTTGTAACTGTGAAATATTTTGGGACTGAATAAACCTTTACTGACTTGATAAAACTTTTGGTGTCTTGAGAGCAGTGAAAAAGCACTGCTTATGACAGTTACGCATATTTGACAAAGCAATCTCAGCTCAACGAGACTTTCAGGAGCACTGAATTCTGGTCTTAATATGTGATAGAGTTTGTTTGGTTGTCGTGAGGGCAGATGTGCTTAGATGCAAGCTCAGTAGCTGTTTAAATTTCATTCATAAATCAAATAATATTATAATTAAAAACAAAACCAGTCAAGTCAGGGTTCACTTACTGTACTTTTTAGGAGGTTTTAACAGCTTTAGATCTCATTGTAAAATTAATCAAAATTGCTACCCACAGTAGCAAAAATCTGTGTTTTTTTAACCTTAATAATTTGTCAATTTGGTGTTTTTCACAAGCTGGAAAACCATTTTCGATGTGTGTTTTGGGTCATTGTCTTGCTGGAACACATGACTGCAACCTTCTGGCTGATGACTTTAGGTTTTCCTTACAAATGCAGAGGTAATCCTTGGTCCTCATTATCCAGTTTACACCATGTTTGATGGTAGGTTTGGTGTTGTTGGGAATAAAGGCCACACATTCTCATCTCCAAACACATTTCTGGTCGTTGTGGCCTCTGACACCTGTGTTCTAGCAGTGTCTAATTGTACGCCTGTGTTTTGGTGATTCTTGGCTGACTCTTGACCTTCCAGAACAGTTGTGTCTCAGCGGTAGGTGATAGTTTGTGTTTTCTTCCTCAAGGTGGCAGTGACACAACTGTAACATGAACTTTATTCTCACAAACAACTGTTCGTACACATGATTCTGGGAACTGGGGCTGCTTTGAAATGTCTCCAAGTGACGTCGCTGGCTTGTTCAAACCAATGATTTGATTTTTGAGATCTGTGCTGAGCTCCATAAACTTTCCCATTGAAGAGATTGTGACTAAACCTAATAAATGTATTAAATGGGAACTATTTAAAGTGGCTCTGATAAGTCATCACCTCGATTGCAATTATTTACAAGAAGTTAACAAGCCATGCTAGTACTAATAGTCAAATTTGATGAACACAACTGTCTACATCACCAACACTGATAGCTGAAGTTGCTGTAAAAGAGCCAGCAGATTTTGTCTTATTTCCAGAAGACTTATATCAAATTCATGAAACAACCAAAAATGAATTTTGTAACGGGAAGAAGGCAAAGCAAAGACCTTGCAAAATTCACTTTTTTTAAAAGGTGAAGATATCACAAAATTCTACACAGAAACCCAACAAATCCAAAGTTTCCTGTGAATTTCCTTTTGAGCAAGCACTTGGAAACAGTGAGCAGAAGAGCTCTCCAACAGAACCATCCATCCATTTTCTATCTATCCCAGGTGACTTGGGTCAAAGGCGTATAGAGACAAACAATCACATTCACACTTACGGACAATTTAGAATCACCAGTTAACCTCATCATGTTGTTGGAGTGTGGGAGGAAGCCGGAGAACCTGGAGAAAACCCAGAAAACCAAACATGCAAACTCCATGCAGAAAGATCCTGAGAAGGTGGGGACACAAACCGGGGATCTTCATGCTGCAAGGTAAAAGTGCTAACAAACGAGTCACTGTGCGGCCCCCCAACAGAACCAGAGAGACAAAAACAGCCAAACAATGCACACGAAAACAAGAAACATTTGGCTGGTCGGTGAGGCCAGTAAATGCTGATCAGAGGCGAGCAGTTCCAGCCAGAGATACCAGCAGACAACACAAAACACTAAGGAGAGGTGGTGACATCTAATTTTAAGGCAGAAAGGGATTATTTTTTATGGAAAAAGCTTCTAAATATGTTGATACACAGAGATGAGCTTTTAGGAGTTTCAGTGAGAAGAGGAATATTTAAAAATGCTTTAATACATCTGGGCAAACTATTTCTTATACTTACGACTACATGCAGAGATGTTAAGAAATGATATAGATTTACATTTTTATACTTTTATTTTGATTTAGTGTAGTATAGTACACGCATCTAAACAGTTTTACAGCTGTTTTTTTTATTTCAAGTCATCCCCAGTAATCTAACACTCCCCAAAATAAATATAATAAAGAGTCCAGGATATTCTGTGTGTGTGACCTTGACAAGAACTGGGGTGAAAAAGTTGCAGACTGGATTTACTGTATGCTAATGAACATGGGGACCACACCTCTTTGTAAATGTGGACTCTCAAAGCCCAAGTGCATGTGATCTGTTCATGTCAAACTTTATGGCGTTCCCCCTAAAACACCATTTTCCTCTTATCCCATTCCCCTGATGACCAAACTGAACCTCAAAATACAGCGTCCTCTGTAATTATTGGCACCCCTGGTTAAGATGTGCTCTTTAGCTTCTAATAAATTCTTTTTTTTCCTAAATAATATAGGACCACAATGAAAAAAGAGGAAAATCCAACCTTTAATTCAAGTGCATTTATTCAGTGAGGGGAAAAAAAATCACACATTAAGAAATAATTCTTTTACATCAAATCATGTGTGCCACAATTATTAGCACCCCTGATGTTAATACTTTGTACACTACAACCCCTTTTTGCCAACAAAGCAGCACCTAATCTTCTCCTATAATACATTTTTCAACAATTTTCAGTGTGAGATCATGCTTCTGCAATAAAATTGAATTTATTTTAAGGTTTTCAACACATCTTAACCAGGGGTGCCAATAATTATGGAGGGCACTGCAGCTAAAATGAAATTTAAATCTCCTTTTTGTGATATTATTTTTTTCATTTATGTCTCTTGTAATTGTTAAACACTTTTTAAAATCAACATAGCATTTTAAATAATATTTTTTAAGCATGGGACATATGTCCACAACATGTTAGACTAACCTTTTTAGCATGTAGAAGAAGAAAACAGTGAATCACATGATACGCTTGAATTAGCTAGCCTAGCTTAGCTAGACTGTATTCCCGTTATAAGGGATATATTTGTAATACACAATATAAAGGCTGTCTGGTCCCCAGGCAAGGAATTAGCATCATCAGTTTTCTAAAAGAATGGATAGAACAAACATGCCCTCTCTTCTGTTATTCACATTTTCATAACATTGTCAGACTTAATTTAATGTCTCAGGCTACTTCCTGTTATCACGTGGCAGCAGCATGTTGGCTGGTTGTGAGCCTGACAGACAGACAGACAGACAGTGGTCATGCCATTTTCCATGTGCCTTCCTGGCTGGGGGAGAGTTTGCGCCCCACAAGCTGCAGAGCTGCAGCTATTTTGAAAGTGACCCCTCATTCAGGCAGCGACTCTGCAGCTGTCAGGAACCATGACTGAAGATGACGGATTCTGTTGTTGTGGAGGGATATGCCAGGCTCAGAGACGGGAAAAAGGTACCGACTTTGACCCAATAACCGACGGATATGGCAGCAGTACTTCAAACGCGCTTTTCTGTGTCGTTAAAAAAGTTGTTTTTCCTTCACAGTGGAAAACTAGGTGGGTCGTTCTTCGAAAGCCGTCGCCTGTTGCAGGTAAACACAACAACAACAACAACAACAAAGCATACATAGATGTTTACTGGTCAGTTCTGCACTTTTCTCAGCGACGTTTTTACCCAAATGTGTCTGTTCAATGTAAGCAAACCAACGCTGCGCCACATTGGAGTGTAACAGTAAAGTAACGCTACCAGGTGTTGTCCTGCTGCTAATTAGTGACATGGAGCCTTTAGGGGCCTGAAGGGCTTTCTGTTCAAAACCTGGGCCTGTAAGTCAGTGGACTCCTAAAAGGAACAAAAAGCTAGAAAGCTCGTAAAATAATGCACAGAAATATGTAAAACATTTGAAGCAAAGGACACTCAAACAGACTCAAAAACAGCTTTTATCCGCACGCTGTCACATGTCCTCCCCCTCCCCCTGAATGATAATATCACATGTAATGCCTACTGGTGCAGTATTAATTTTTTAGTGTAATTCATATTATGTGCAATAGTCATGCGTAGAGCAGGTCTCTAACCACACAATTTCTGGTCCATATTTGCTCCTTTGTCTGTGTTTAATAATGCTTTATGTAGTTTATTTTTACTGCTGTTAATACAGAGTGCGCTAAACTGATTTATATCAACCGTTACAGTAAAAAGCTATTCTGTTCCATTCAAAACTGCAGTTTTGGGGCATCTGTGCATGTTTTTACTTGCTGTGGCTCATTTCCACTGCTGCGTTTGGGAGATGCAACACAGTTATGTTATATTATAAATAATATATGGGCTATTTCTGAATTGGAGGACATTTTGGCTTCAAATCTCTTCAAAAACAAACCTTCTCTTTTGCAATTTTCTGCTACATATTCATCAGTAATAGATAATAAACTATTAAACGCTTAATTGGGTCAGCTTACACATCAATGCTACCATTTTTATTCCATGTTTTATTTGTTGTTTGCTAACCCTACTCTCAAACTTACTCATGTCAAGAAAAAGTCAAAAGAATTTGTCTTATCATGACAATATGAGGTAGAATGAGCGATTCAATGAAGGCTGACAATGTGATTAAAAATATGAAAAATAGAAGAGAGGACAGCTTTGGAAAGCTGTTTGATGATGTTAACTCCAGTGTATCCATGTGATTCACTGTTTTTTATCTTCTACAGCTAAAAAGGTTATGCTAACAATGTTGTTGTGGGACACACGTACCATGCATAATAATTATTATTCAAATTATTATGTTGATTAAAAAAATGTTCCCACAATTACAAGAGACATTAATGGAAAAAAATAATAAGAAAAAATGTGTTTTAGCTGTTTTATTTGGTCATCAGGGCGGTGGGACAAGAGAAAAATGGCATTTTAGGCTGAACTCCAGACTTATTTGGTATTTTTACAAATATTTCCAAACGTTCTTTTCTCTTAGTTTTGTTAGATTTGGTCTCAGGACAAATACATTTACACAGCAACTGCATGTTTCAGTATTTTGTACATGGACTATTTGAGATTTGATGGATGGGATGTAAGATATCCTCCAATTCTGGAATGACCCATAATGCATTAAGTTTAAGTTATTTGACTGTTTATTTTTACAAAAAAAAAAAAAAAAAACTGTCAAAGAGCTACGATAATTTTCCAAGTGTTCCCAGTACTATAGAAAGCAGATGGCTTACATTTGACACAGTTTCCATACTTGTCCACTGTGCTCTGTGTAAACACAACCTACAGTTCAGATGAAAAGTCCCAGAATTTTTGTCACGACTGCTGATGACAGCTGAGTCACTAATAGCTACGCCTGGGGGTGCGTGTGCTCATTTGTAACAGAAGCTGGTTATTACAGTTGGTTAATTTTGTGAGGAATTTCTAAATGAGACATCCAGAACAAAATGATTTTGATGAAACATCACGACGCCAAGCTTACATTTACCTGGATTTGCATGCCTCACATGATGTGTTCGAGGACCGTCTGAATGTTGAAAATGTGACAGTTACTTTGTACAGTGTGTGTCTCTCAGAAATAGTGTTTTTTGGCATAAGGAAGTCAAGTTTGCAAGTGTGTGGTAGAAGCATTGAGAAACGGCTTGTGAATGTGAAAATACAAGGTGTGGAGAATGGAGCAACCGTGAAGCTACTTAGTGGCTCAGAAAGTACAGACTGAAAGCAAACATTTTAAGAACTACTTCAGCAGCTATTTTGCCCTAAATGCCAGTTTCACCACTTTCCTGCTCTGAAATGGAACTTTATTTAACAAAAGCAGGCTTTTCTTTGTGTGTCCTTACTTTTTTGTTATTATTTTTGACGTTCTACTTGATTTTTTTCTCCTCTTATTCCTACACATTGTTGAATTTGTCACGCAAAACATACAAGGTCTACTAAACCTGATATACTAGGAGAGGTTTTCAAATTATTTAATTAGGTTAATGTGCTAGAGTGTGATAGTCTGAGCCTCGCTGTATTTTTAGATGCAACATTAAAGTGAATAGTCTCGAGGAGGCTTCAGCTATATTGAAAGAGAGTTTAAGATGGTCTAAACCAGCGGTGTCAGACTCTTTTTAGTTCCATGGCTAGTAAAATCACAGCATAATACCCTGTAAATAATTCCAATTTTCCCTTTGTTTTAGTGCAAAAA
Source organism: Acanthochromis polyacanthus (assembly GCF_021347895.1). Taxonomy (NCBI): domain Eukaryota; kingdom Metazoa; phylum Chordata; class Actinopteri; family Pomacentridae; genus Acanthochromis; species Acanthochromis polyacanthus. The sequence goes on from NC_067135.1 coordinate 18,674,912, forward strand.
AATATTAATTCTGAAAATGTTCACATCTTTTTCAAAACATTATGAACAACCTGATATTTGTTTAGAAAAATAAGTGAAATTTCAACAATATTGTGCCTCAGTTTGTCATTTACACTTTACAACTTACAGATCACAGAAAAGATGCAAAACATTCAATCACAGGTATCTGGAACTGATTGATATAGGATTTTACTCTACTTTATGGTCAAAGCCAATCAAGATCTCGAAATTATTTTACATTTTTGCCGTTTCACAAATGCACAATTTCTTCCCATTACCCTGATGGGCCACTTTAGACCTGCAGGCCGTATGTTTGACACCCCTGGTCTATACCCCTAAAGTCACCAATTGGCTCTTTTTGTATTTTATGATCATGAATCTGGACTTCAAGCTTCCAAAAGTTTCTGTGGATATGTGGTGCTAAACAGCCTAGCATGCTGCTGCACAGGTTGGACTGAGCTTGAGTGCTGCTGCTCCTCCTCAGATTTTTAATGTCACTGTTGTCACAGCTGTCTGTGCTCATGCCTCAGTTATGTGTGCTAAGACATGTGTTTGAGGGGGAGAGATCCACACACACACACACAGTTGTTTTGTCAGTTGACAGATTGTTTGAAAGGTGCCCAGAAACGAGAGGACACTTTAGCAGTTACTGTGTGTCAAAACACATCTTATTAGTAGCCATTAGTGTAACTTGGAACAACAGTTCTGGATTTCAGCTGATTCATCTAAAAGAGTACAAAATGGTGTTGTTAAATGCGCTTTTAGTACAGACTTTCTCTGAGATGCAGTGTTTTTCTGTCTAACGTGTCTCATGCTGATTGTCTCATTTCTGCAGATTGCCTTGTGCTGCTGGTGTTTAAAGACAAATTAGAAAAAGCCCAGGGTAACAAGGAGAGGGCGAATGTCACCTTGGAGGAGATCTGTGGTCTGGAAGCTGGCCAGTGGTATGAAGGTGTGGCTTTCACTCTGACCATCATCTGTCTGAATCAGGCCGCTCTGCTTGGCTTTGACACTAAGGAGGCCCTGCAGGCGTGGGACGCCCGCCTACGATACAGCCTCGGAGAAGGTGAGGAGATCCTTGGTTGCGTTCGTGTCTTTGTTTTGCTCTTCAGGTGTTTTATTTCTGATGTTTCTTGTCCAGCACTTTTCAGTAAAAGCAGATGACAGCAGATTTTACTGAATGAGCTGCTTTTATTCTGTTACAAGAAAGGATTGAGCAGAAGCTCTTCAAGTTAAAAGTGAAATAAATGTTACAAAAAGAAAATAGGTATTGAGTTGTATGCTTTTTTCAGGGCCGATGTCGACATTGATTTAGCGCAGTGAAAGATAAACAAAATAGAAACCAGGGTCGCACATTATTAGTTAGCATTTTCCAGACACTGTTTCAGGGTAAGGCTGCCATGACAATCCATTTAAGCAGTCATTGTGATGTTTTGCTCTGGCGCATGGAGGAAAGTCATACTGCTAACTAGAAATGCAATATTACCATGAAACTATTCCTCTCACTGATTTTCTAGATGATCTGTTATGACCTTAAAAGGATGTTAAAGGGAGATTCAGATTGGGTCATTGCACCTCAGTCATAAAGAACCTTCCTGTCAACCGTGTCTGTTTGCTTAAAACTTTGGTTGATGCTACAGGTACGGACCCGTACCTGTAGCATCTGTACTCGAGGTACGGACCGTTAAGGTCACTGAAGAGCTGGCGCCGGTTAACTACTATTTGCTGCACATTACAGGCAGTTTATATGAATGACTTTGACGGCGAACATTGTATAATTTAACCAAAAATACACCGTCTCCTCTCACACTTTAGACATTGCAGTTTTTACGCTTTTAGACGCCGTGTCTAAATTGTTTGAAGTCCAGTTCCTATTAATTAGTTTACCGCGTTCAGTGGTGGAAGCGGCTGACGAACTCCATTGCAAATGTTCCCATTTAATTTCGGACGCTAATTTACAAGATAAAGTTAAGGATGTCGAATATGAAACAAACACTCGTGAATGGTGAGGAGCAGCTCTTTAATTCGGCATGAATTAAAAAAACCCACAAACTCGATTTACTGTGATATTGTGAGATTTGTTTGTGGTTATGTAACTTAGCCATTCAACAGAGTCCGCTAACATGAAAGTGACTGACGTGCAGTGTCTGTGTTGACAGACGTAGAAAATACGTCAGGGTTTTGTTTAGGTTGTTAATATGTAATAGTCTGTCGCTACTTTTGAAGGTAAAAAAATACTTGTAGTTTGCTGGCTGTTAGTTCCACCATTTGTTTTGTTTGCTGTTTGTGCTTTATTAGAACAGGGTCACGTGAATAAAAAGTTTTGCTATTTTTAATAGTAGTGCTGATTTCAACCCCCAAATCGCTGTCCGTGAAAAAGTCAGATAATGATATTTATAAGACATTATGCATGATAGAAAAGAGAACAGCAGATGACTGACATGACAGGCTCGGCACGCAGATTCACCTCGAATCACGGAAGCGCCTTCATCACTCGGATTACCAAGCCGGCTCATTAATATTTATGTCCGTCGGATTACCAGCCAATCACAAAGCGCGTTCATCAGCCGGCTCATTAATATTCATGTACGTCTCATTAATAGTTATGGTAAGGGAAAGTGCCGTATCCGTAGGCCACAGGCTACGGGTACGGTCCGTATCTGTAGACACTACCTAAAACTTTTATGTTTCTCATGAACTATGGATAATTAAAATTATATCTGTGAGAATATATGGGAAAGGTTGAGTTTCTCTGTTTCAAATTTGTACGGTCTTCAACTTACAATGCCATACAAACAAAACTTGTGAAAACAGAACTGTGAATCAGGTCTGTAATATATTCCAGTTTAAGGATTCTTTGATACACTGGATCATTTTAAGAGCTTTTTTCAAAAGACACACAGATTGTGGGCATGCAGGCTTCAAATGTGCAGAGCTGAGTAAGACAAGACCAGTACAATCAGAATACAAGAAAGAAGATCTCGCTGCAAAAAGAAATGCAACATCAGAGGATGTAAACGTTTTGGCTGCAGACAACAGCCACTCCGTCAGCAGTATCACGAATTGTCACTTCATGAACCGACATGACTCAAGTGTTTGATCTTTTAAATTAACAGAGCTCCATTTGAGTGCAAGGCCACATCTGAATGCTAATCAAAGTACAAAAAAACGATTTCAGATGCCTTTGCCAGAGATTTGCTGGCACGTTACAGCTTTTTAAAAAGATTTTTTGTTTTCGATGCAAATGCACTCCTCGACAAAATCACACTTCTAGAATGATGAACACTTTCCAAATGTAGTTTTTCAAAGCATTTGGCCTTATTTTTTCATCTCACTACTTATATACTGGATAAACAATATATGGCAATGTTGTCTTTTTTAAGTACCATGCAGCTCTGTATTACATATTACACATGGGTCGCCTTATAAAAACTTTTAACAGTATCATCTATATGCTTGTGATTCACCATCTTAGATAAAAACAAATCAGTTTGCATCATGACAAGTGCTGATTGTAGTGCTTTAAAAGTTTGACATGAAGATTGTTCATTATCCACTTTTATTGTCAGTGATGGCATTTATTTGAACAACTTGTTTTTTGTCATTGAGAGAGATGGTATGATTGAGAATGATGAGAGTATATATACAGATTTTTTTTTTACTCCAAACAATGAATTGGTGACATATGATTTCAATGCATAATCAATCAGCCTGAGATTCAGTGACATATATAAACTCTAGTGTGTGAACTATTATATAAGTTGTTTGAGTGATAATCAAACAGGAGCTAATAATAGCACTGGACTGTTCAGCAGGTGGCAGCTGAATTTGAAAGCAGTAGCCAGTGATAGTGTTAAGGGACTTGATTGTGTGGAAGAGGCCGTCAGCATATGGCTTCACAGTTCTAGTTTCCAATTTGGCATTTGTTTATGTTAACATATAGGTGTGCGTTGGCTTGCATGGATGCACCTGTGTTTGTTCAGGCTTCCTTGTGTGTTGAGAGGGCTTGATTAAAGTGTGTGTGTGTGTGTGTGTGTGTGTGTGTGTGTGTGTGTGTGTGTGTGTGTGTGTGTGTGTGTGTGTGTGTGTGTGTGTGTGTGTGTGTGTGTGTGTGTGTGTGTGTGTGTGTGTGTGTGTGTGTGTGTGTGTGTGTGTGTGTGTGTGTGTGTGTGTGTGTGTGTGTGTGTGTGTGTGTGTGTGTGTGTGTGTTCTTGTACTTGCTACATGGTGAGGACCAATTTCTGCATTTAACTATCAAAGTGAGGACATTTTTACAAAGTGAGGACATTTTGGCTGGTCCTCACTTTGAAACAGCCATGTTTGAGGGTGAAGACTTGTTTTTAGAGAACAGGTATGAATTGAGGTTTGGTTAGGGTAAGGATTAGGGTTAGGCAATCAGTTGTGATGGTTAAGGTTAGGGTAAGGCTCTAGGAAATGCATTATGCCTATGGATGTCCTCACTAAGATAGAAGTACGTGTGTGTGTGTGTGTGTGTGTGTGTGTGTGTGTGTGTGTGTGTGGCTTTAAGCCACAGTGTGGACTGTGTCCAAGCCAGTGGAAATGTCACCTGCCAGTGTCTGGGCTGAGGGCCACCATCGCGCAGAGCTTTTGTTGTCTCGTGTGACACCACATAAATCTTTCTTAACCTGAGTGATGATCTGACACAGCTGGCCATCATCACCTCCATCAATCTCACCTGGTCAAGTTTGTTCAGCGCTGCAGGAAATGTACAGATGCTCTGTGTGAAGTTCTGCACATTTACATGTAGACTTGTTTACACAGATGTTTGCGACACGCTTTGATTGATTGCATTCGGCTTCAGCTCTGAGCCTGTTCTGTTCGGAGTTCAGTTTGCTCATTTCTGTGTGCAGCTGCTTTGCCTTTTAATCTGTGAATGAAATCATTCCATGTTGATGCAATTACTGTAAGAACCCTGTGTTCTGCCCCACATAAAGTTCTTGCTCCAACTATTATTGGTTTAGAATACTACCTTAACCATTGCTTTCAACTGTTTTCTTTCCATGTCTTCCCCTTGTTGTCACGCTTTTAAAACAAATCCCAAGACATGCATGTTCTCAATGTCTTTTGGTTGCTTTTAGTGGTCTGTGTATTGTAGTATTAGATCTTACAAGTTTCTTTTCTGTTTCATGGCTTGCATTTTGCATGTGTTTTTGTTTTTGCATGTCTTATAATGTGTACAGTGCTTGGTTGTTTTAAAAAAGTTTTTAACCCTTTAAGCTTCAGTCAATTCCAGCCGTTTTCAGTACAAAAAATCGCTAATATTCTATTTTTAAATAAAAAAAAATTACGAAAAATACAGGGAATATTGGACGGGCATCGCGAGGTGCATTTCCTTGAAAATGACCGATTCGGGGATTTTATACCGACTTCAGGACATGTTTTGGATAAAATAGTTTACTGGCTTGTGTCATCTGGATGTCCAAGGTTGGATTATGGCCGTTTTTTGTGGAATCTTTTTTTTTGTGTGTAATAATAAACCCGGAAATGTGAGTCGCACTGTGTGCGTTGAAGCCGTGTATAGAGAACGGATGGATGAATATTCGTTTTTGTCGGACAAATGTGTTTTTCTCACCCGCTGTGGTAATCGCATCTGAAAGTGGTTTATACCGGCGGATTCATGAGAATCTAAGCTTTCCATCGGCGTATAGTGTTTGTATAATCGTGTTTGCAGCCGTCGGACATTCTTGAAATTCCTATGCAAATTAGTAGGTGTACTGCCGGCGGTACACTGAAGCTTAAGGGGTTAATAAATCAGTTGATTTGATTTGACTTGTTGGATTATACGTAAACATTTGGGTCTTCTGTTTCTGTGGTTGCCCTTCTTTCATTGTTTTTTTTAGCTTCCCTGTTTGGTCAGTTCACAGATTCAGTGTTGGAGTCTTACCAGGGACCAAGTTGGAGAGCGGATCTGCAACTCTTCATTTGTGCAACAACTTACTGGCTCTTGCTCGGGAAGTCCCTCCTGTCATTATTGGCCACTGGAACCTTCAAGACCTGCGTAGATATGGACCTGTACCAAATGGATTCGTGTTTGAGGGAGGAACAAGATGTGGTTACTGTAAGTTTATTACTGCTTGTACAGTATATTATTATTTTTATGATGCATTTGGGTGTGCTTACTGCAGATAAATAGGCCATTTGAATATTTTGTTGGCAGACAGTTCTTTTCAGAATTGAGATAATTGGTGATTAGGCTGCCTGCTCGCAACTGGAAAGCACAAAGGGCATTTAATAAGCTCTGTTCAAATTAAATCAGTCGATACACAGCCAAATGGAGACTGTAAAATATTTAATAGCAATGTTAAAATAACAAAATAGGAGAATGAGCTTAAAAATCAAGTCAGTGTGAAAATTAAATGAACTTGGTTTTCATCATCTCATAACAGTAATGTCTGTTGTAAAAACTGCATTGCATCATTAGAGAACAATGGAGAAAGAAACATTAACTTGTGATGTGTGCTGTGTTTTTTGTACATATTTAATAGATAATAATCAGGGTTCTCACCAGGATTTTTTTTCAGCGTAACGGCAGGTCCTCCCGCGTGTGTGCAATAGACGGGAACGGGTCAATCGACAGGCCCAATACTCACCTGACCTGAATCCAATAGAACACCTTTGGAACATTATGTTTTGTTCCGTCCAACACCATCACGTTGCTCCTCAGGCTGTCCAGGAGCTCAGTGATGCCCTGGTCCAGTTCTGGGAGGAGATACCCCAGGACACCATCCATCGTCTCATTCGGAGCTTGTCCCGATATTGTCAGTCTGCATACAAGCACATGGAGGTCATGCAAACTACTGAATACCATTTTGAGTTGCTGCCAAGGAATTTCAGAAAATGGACCAGTCTGCCACATCAGTTTTTCACTTTGATTTTGGAATGTCTTGAATTTAGCCCTCCTGGGGGGTTGATAATTTTCATTCCCATCAAACAATGTGGCACTTTTCATTCCTAACACATTATCCAGTCCATATCAATGTAAATATCCAGTTTGTTTTTTCCCCCGTATTGAAATATGATGTATTTTCAAAGTGTTCCTTTTATTTTTTGAGCAGTGTATATTAAATGTAGCTCCTTCTGGTTCAGTCTATTTCTTAGCACATTTTAATTGATGGTATTCCTGTGTGATGCATTTCTCAGCAACAGGATCAGGATCCATGATTTAAACTCAGTCACTGGATGTGTTTTTCTCTGTCTGCTTGTGCATCTGGCCTCCCTCAGGCGGAAACAGTTAGACAGATGCTGAGTGGAGTTTTATGAAAGAAGAAAATAAGAGCCTTCAGATGTTTTATCATTGCCTGAAGGGTGAGCATCCATATGTGCAGTTGTCGTAATAAGAGACTGTAGGACTTTTAGTAAATCCTAGTGAGAGTGATAGCAGCCTTTATCAGCCAGCTAATGGCCTTTGTTTTACCTCTGTGGCTGTGTTTTGGTACTGTTGTAATGCAGTGTTGATTTTTTTTTTTTAAATTTAGTCTTAAAGGGGAACTTCGTTTTTTTTCAACCTGGGGTCTGTTTTCATATGTCATTTCATACAAGTGAGTGATGGAGAAATGAATTTTCGACATAGCTCCAGTATTGAGCCAGGCAGGCAGCTTAGCAGCTCAGCTAGCAGCTCAGCTAGCGAAAAGTATGGGGCAACTGGCCCCCCTGTGTCAAAGTCCACCCTAACTTGCTTTTTCCCCCCACGCTGACCGGCTTGGATAGTCTCAATGAGTGTCCCACAACAAATCGCGCGATAGCTCGTGCCAAAACGTGTGATTTCGGAACGAGATTTGCTTCCTAGCGTCCTGAGCTTTGGATTATAGATGACAACAAATGGCGATCGCCAGGTAATGTGGAGGTTTTCGTTCACTTCTTATCTTTAGTTTGTTGTGGGACACTCGTTGAGACTATCCGAGCCGGTCAGTGTGGGGAAAAAAGCACGTTAGGGCGGACTTTGACGCGGGGGGGCCAGTTGCCCGATACTTTTCGCTAGCTGAGCTGCTAAGCTCCCTGCCTGGCTCAATACTGGAGCTATGTCGAAAATTCATTTCTCCATCACTCACTTGTATGAAATTACATATGGAAACAGACCCCAGGTTGAAAAAAAACGAAGTTCCCCTTTAAGTTCAGAGTTTAGTATGTATTTTGCCTCTGAACCCCAAATAAGTTTTGGGTATTTATTGCTCCTGTTATATTTTTATTCAATGTTTTTAAAAGTTCCATCAATTCCTGCCGTCCGCTACATATTTAGGTCACGCAATTCATTATCTGTACATAACGTACGCATGCATGACATATGCCTGTGCTCAGCGCAAGGTAGTTTTGCTTGTGGGTACATGTATATTAAATGGCCACATTCTATATTGCCATGATTTCTGATCATCAATAACTAATAATAAACAAGTGCTGCATTAACAAAAAATAATGCATTTCTGACAATACCATCTGAAGGAATGAACAGTCTTGGCTTAGTACTGTGCTCTCTGAGTGCTTTTTTAGTTTCCGCAATTGTCAGATGATAAACTAGGCTGTTTTGCCCTCTTCGATGTCTTATGTTTACAAAACTCATTTCTTTAGGAGGGAGTCAGTCTGTGTAATTTCAGATAGTGATCTTGCTCCATTATCTCAGATTATGGTCAGAGTTCACTTTTTTGTTAGTTAGTATCCAAAGTTAAGTTCCGTACTGTAAGTTAGGACACAGTTTCCAGCAGATCCAAATGATTGAATGAATTAATTATTGGCCCTGGAAAATAGAAATATGGTGTACAAATGTTAACATTTTTTATATATAGGCAACCAGTCAAAAGTTTGGAGTTACCCACACAATTTCATGTAGTCCATGAAAATCCATGTTTATCCATGTGCTAACATAACTGCACAAGGGTTTTCTAAATATCAATTAGCCTTTCAACACCATTAGCTAACACAATGTAGCATTAGAACACAGGAGTGATGGTTGCTGGAAATGTTGCTCTGTACCTCTATGGAGATATTCCATTAAAAATCAGCCGTTTCCAGCTAGAATAATCATTTACCACATTAACAATGTCTAGACTGGATTTCTGATTCATTTAATGCCATCTTCATTGAAAAAAATGCTTTTCTTTCAAAAATAGACGTTTCTAAGTGACCACAATCTTTCTAACAGTAGTATACATATGTGGGTGAAAATTCATCAAGGCAAAGGTTATAAGAACAAGGCACTGTCAGACAGGATATAAATGCTATACTAAAAGCCAAGCAATAAAACAAAGGCAATGGAGCTGTAACTCCTCAGTGGATTTACATTTCATTTATTTGTAGAAAGGAATTCTCAAAAGCCATTTCAGAGCCTTGTTTGGTCACTTGAATAGCTGAGATTCACCATGACGAGGATGAAGAGGAGCAGGATATGAGTGTAAAGTTTATGCATGTGGGTCAGCTGCATCATTCAAGTGGCCGTATCTGATGATATGTTGTTCTTTAGGAAAGTGTAATAAACAATTGTCAATACTGTGAGATATTTACAGCAAAGGAAGTAATTAAACAAATAACAGATTTTTTAAAAATAATAAATATGTGGATGTTGGCTGCAGCCCCACCAGATATTAATCATATTGATGCTATCAATGAAGAATTGTAAATATTTAACAAGTCTTGTGATATCTTTTATTCATCACTTCCCGTGGAATAAATTTCTAATTGTCGTCATAATTACTAATAGATTTTTCAATGTGACATAAACGGTTGCTTTTTTTTGTTTGTTTCTTTGTTGTTGTTTGTACAGGGGCTGGTGTTTTTCTGCTCGCATCTGCTGAGAGTGAGCAGATCAGCTTTCTGTTTGACTGCATTGTCAGAGGCATCTCCCCCACTAGAGGCCCTTTTGGACTGCAGCCTGTTTTGCCAGGTCAGTACCAGAAGTCTTACACATCGCTTAGCTGGACATGACTGAAACATCCACGTTTCAGAGAATGTTCCAAACAGGGAAAGTTTGGTTGTAAGAATTGTCTCATTAAAGCTCTTTATACGATGCTTCTTTGGATAAAAGAAATCTGCTCAGTTGCAAGTATGAAAACTTTTTTATTATTGTCCCTGTAGCAAATCCTGTACAACCCGTCCTGTTTCTGTAAGATATTTATTGTATCATCTGTGAATGAATGTGTTTTTATCTGACTGAATTATGACTGACAGCTGTTTGCCCGATTATGAAAACAAATTTAATTGTAGTCTATGTATAGTTAAGGTTGTAGTGCTACTGGAGGGAAAGCAAAGTTCCAAATAGCCCTTAGGTTTTTTTTTAAACTGTCATTACAGCAAGGTTGTATGGATAGATTTCAGTTTGTCACAGATTCCAAGCCCATAAGCAGGTATAAAAAGCTTTAGAGTTTGTAGAATGAACTATTGCAGTACTTTCACTGTTAAGCTACTGCTGTCCTCTTTTCTGTTCAGTTTCTTTGCTAAGCAGCTTTCCCAGTGCACAGCTTGGCCTTTTCTTTGTCCAAGTTATCAGCAGGAAACTTCAGTCGAGTCTTGAGGTGCCACTTTACCGTGGCAGTGACCCAACTGTGCCATTTACCCCACCAGTCAAAAGTTTTAGAACACCCCAGTTTTTCCAGTTTTTTTATTGGAAATTTTGTATTTGAAATTTTGTAATGTCTGATTGTACTCTGAAATGAAAGCATAGAACAGATAAACAAACTAAATTATATAAAAAATCAATTAAAAAATTATTCTAAATTTTTGACTCATCAAAGTAGCCTTCTCTGGCAGATATAACAGCTGAATACACTCGTAGCATTCTGTCCACAATGGAAATCAAATATTCTTCAGAAAGTTCTCCCCAACCCTGTTGTAGAAGTTCCCATAAATGTGTGGTACTTGTAGGTTGCTTTTCTTTTACTCTTCACTATCTTTCTGTCCAGTTCATCCCAAGCCAGCTCCATGGGGTTTAAGTCTGGACACTGTGCTCCCCATCCATGTTTTCAAGCTTACCATCTTGTTCTTTTTCCCTAAGATGGTTCTGGCATAGCTTGGACTGATGTTTTGGGTCATTATCTTGCTGCAGGATGAACCTCTGACCAACTAGGAACATACAGAGGGTACTGCATGGCGCTGCAGAATGCTGTGGTAGCTGTTTAGGTTCAGAGTACCGCTCATACTGTACAAGTCACCGACCCTGGATCCATCAAAACAGCCTCAGACCATCATACTTCCTCCTCCATGTTTGACAGTTGATGTCACACACTGAGGAATCATCATTTCTCCCACTCGACGACATACAAAAATCCTGTGTGATGAACCAGTGATTTCTAATTTTGATTTAACAGTTGATAATACCTTCTTCCAGTCTTCAGTAGTCTATTGATGGTGTTTCATGGCCCAGGCAAGACTCTTTTTCTTATTCTGACGTCTTAGCAATGGCATTCTTGCTGTAACTCCACCTGTCGAACCTGCAACTCCGAATCTTCTCTTCACACTTTATGTGAAGACCACTATTAAGTTGTGCTGTGAGCCGCTTATCATCGAGCTGTTGACTCAGAAATTTGCCCTCTGATTCTGTTGAGGCTTTGGGTCTTCCAGACCTCTTCCTGTCAGAGTTTCCCCAGTTTCTGAGTGACGTTTGATGGTGAAGAAAACTGTGCTGACCGACACCTTGACTTTCTTTGCAATTTCTCTGTAGGAAAGACCTACATTTTTAAGTGTTATGATGGTCTCTCCCTCCTCTGGTAATTGATGTCACCATTTTTATAGCAACACACTACTTTCTGCAGGACAATACTGTTAACATAATGCTCTTAAAGGGAGGGTGTAACAGTGTGTTCCAACACTACATTTATGCAGACAGAGGGAGTTGTAAGTAATCAAGAAAAGTTGGGACACTTGTAGGATTTGGTAGCACCACTTTTCAAGGCTTGATCAAGCTCCATTGTTGCAGAACAGCTTAAGTTGTTGACTCACTTCTTGTTCCTTTAGTGAAAAAGGCTTTTTTGTGTAATTCTGAAATGTATGTTGTTTTTCAGCTTTGGGTAGTCTTACCTTTTTTAACCTCTGGCAGTTCACGACTTACCTTTGTATCATTTCAAGCTATTCATTGGACTTGAACTACTTAAATTTCAGTAAAAAACTGAAAAAAAAACTGGGGCGTTATAAAACTTTTGTTATAGAACTTTATACACAGATGAATTTGAGAGAAAGATAATGTTCAATTCTTAAATTCCCCTCAGCTCAATAGACATTTTGACATCTGTCAGCACATTGTTTTGGTTTTAATATCTGTAACTTCTGGTCCATTTGCTGTCCATTCTGAGTGCTTAGGGATAGCATCTTTTATGAGGTGACAATATGTCGGTGTTTTCTGTACATTTTATTTCTGCTGCCCTCAATGGGCCCAAACATCCCCTAATGTAACTCTAAGTTTAAAATAAACTATGAAGTGTTGCTTGGGACATGACAAAGCTGGTTGTATTCTCACACTGAAATATTGTTATTGTAAAGGCCATGCTGCATATTTTCTTTCAGATTGAAACAAACATGAAGCATTGTATGCAAAACAGTAGAAATGGTCTAAGTTACAGAGAATCATACAAGAACATACTTTTGTCCATGTATATATTGGACTTCTCTTTGTTTTGAACACATTTGAAGGCTAGATCTAATATTACCAAAGCAGTTTAACCTTACCTGCTGTCCACTTCAACACCTTTAGTTTCCCACACTTGCAGTTATTCTACAAATCCTCACCCAGTATGCAACTTCACTGGAACTGTACAGTGGGCAGCTGTAGGAGCTTGTGGATATTCTTGGTTTTCACACATCTTGCCGCCCAAATACAGGTTGAGCTCATACTCCTATTATTGTGGTGCATAGTGGAATAAATAGCAGGGAGGATGCTGGAGGGGGAGCGAGGGGTCAAAGTCATAGTTCACACAAGTAGAGCAGCCAAAGCCTCCTAATCACTCCGGGCATGTGTGTAACCTCATCCTCAGGATTCCACTGCCCCACCTCCCACTCTCAAACCACACCACCCACAGCTTCAAAGGGTTTTACAGCAATCCAAAGCATACATAGGAAAAAAGGGGGGAAACCTCAGTAGAGAAATACCGTCTTACATGTTGTATATGCTGACAGACTGAACTAATGATAGTAAACTGGCGGTGTGGAGAGACAGAATGAAATGTTAGGGAAATGAAGAGTGAATATACATGACAAACCTCTGTTCTTGGGTTGATTGAAAAGATTGAAGGAAGAATTTAAAGTCAACAGAAGGAAATTAGTGGTTTGCCATCACATAGTAGTTTGTCCAAGTGTGTCCTTTTCACTTTGAGGACACTGCTGTGTACTAGAAATGTGTCACATATGTACAATGTTAACCTTTGACAGAATTCTGGTACATTTACGAGAATGCTGCTGCAGGATCAGATAGACAAATGAAATGATTCAGCGTATGAGTTGACCTTGGTGGTCCAAGGTACATTAGATCTTTACCCAGTGTTAAGAATCTTTAGCCACCAGCAGCAGCAGAGCGCGTACCAACAGAGCCACGTGGCAGCACTATTAATAAAGCCTGTACTGTTGCACAAATACTGCAAGGTGTTCCCCTGTGTGACCCTTTTTCTCTGCCCGTCCAGCGGCCTGTTGTGCTCACAGGTCAAAAACTGGTTTACACAACATTTTTCAACCATTCAAAAGTTTGGGGTCACTTGGAAATGTCCTTATTTTTGAATGAAAAGCATTTTTTCAATGAAGATAACATTTAATGAATCAGAAATGGAGCCTAGGCATTGTTAATGTGGTAAATGACTATTCTAGATTGAAATGGCTGATTTTTAATGGAATATCTCCATAGAGGAACATTTCCAGCAACCATCACTCCTGTGTTCTAATGCTACATTGTGTTAGCTAATGGTGTTGAAAGGATAATTGATGATTAGAAAACCCTTGTGCAGTTATGTTAGCACATGAAAAACAAAGTGTCAATTTTCATATAAAACATGAAATTGACTGGGTGACCCCAAACTTTTGAACGGAAGTGTAGTGTTTAAACATTTTTATTTTCACTTGCCTCTTGTGCCGCCATAGTTTTCATCAAAGATGAGTAAGACTGTTGGGGTTTTGAGTGTCCCTTTTCTCTCCTCTTCTCCTCTCTCTTCCTCTCTCTAGAGTACTTGGATGTGTTTTCACAACTGTGTCTGTGTTGCACAAAATGTTCAGCTGTGTCATGTTTTGGCCTCATCTTAGCAACAGTCCAAGACTCATCACACTGCTTTAATTTTCATGATCATAGCTTTTCAGTCTTGTTAATATGAGCCTTTGTTTGCAAAGTTTTGTTTCGATTACTCTCTTTTACAGACCCCAGTGTCAGCCAGATGAATTCAGAGGAGAAACTGAACCTCGAGGCCCAGGAGCTGGAGAAACGATTGAGTATGCTCTCTCATGAGAGCAACACAGGTAGAAAACATTACTCTAAAAATCTTTCATTCAACATGCAACTTCCTGATATAAATATGTTTTTCATGACCAAACTATTCCAAAGCACCTATAGCCATTCTTCAGCTGCAGTGAGGCTTTCTTCTTTTCAAACACCATTAGTGATACATTGGCATTTAATATTGTTTTACTAGGATTTAATTTAAGTTTGAACACTTCACATTACTCACCAGGTGGATAATGGTTTCTGTTATGTGTTGAATAGGAGGGAGAAAAGCAGCAAGTAATGATATTATGATGCCCTATTGATGAAAGCACTGTTTTTGATGATTCAATAGAAAATTTAATGAAGTTCTGCTTTTCTCTGCAGTCCTATCCACATACTGTCTGTCTGCTGGGGGAGACAACCGCAGCATATCTGGTTCTTCAGACGCTTCAGACACCAGCCAGTCAGACTGCAGTTCTGGCAGCCGACTGGCCATTTGGACTGAACCTGCCCCCAACCCACCTGAAAATGTCGGTCACATGGGCTCTAAAGTGGCACTGCAGATTGCCGAGAAACTTTCCGCCAGCCATGCAAGCGGAAATCGGCCTGCTGCAAAGCCTCCGCGGCAGCTTCAGGAAATTGGCCGTCAGAGTTCGTCCGACAGTGGCATTGCTACTGGCAGCCATTCCTCATACTCCGGTAGCTTCTCCTCCTACACAGGCAGCCTGGATATCACCCCTGGAGAGGACTTTGGGTCTGTTTTCAGCTTGCCTCCTCACTTGGCTCAAGACCTGAGCCCTTGCATTTGCCTCTCTGTTCCTGGACATGAGTACCAGGTGCCAACATCACTTCGGTATCTCTATGATACTCCCAGGAGTTTAGTACAGGAAGGAAGCGTGGGAGGCAAAGACAATGAACCCTCCACCACAACTACTCCTTCAGGATTTTCAACAGAGGCAGCAAATAGGGAGCAGAGTGGTGCCACAACCACTGAGTGTCACTCAGAAACTACTGGACAGTCAACAAACGTACATTTGCAAAGCCCTTCAGTAGAGGGGAAAAAACCTAAAGTTGCACCTTCTAGTGACTCCTATCATTTATGCAGCTCTCTCACATCTGGTCCCAAAACCATTGTGACCATTTGCTCAGTGTGTGGTGGATTTAAGGTAAGTAGGAGCACATATATCACATACAAACACATTTTGTTTGCTTCTTTGTTTGAACATGTCATTTTGCTAGAAACAGGGTTAAACAAGTTTAGTTTTTTTTTTGTCATTGGCATGTGTGTTATTTTTCTCCAAATTTAAAAAATACCTAACATTATCATTCCTGTGCACATGTACTGTTGTGTAGCTTGCTGCCATGCAGTGGCAGCTTGTGTGCGCAGGCTTTATTCTTGGTGCGTCGTCTGCTCTGTAGCTCGCTGTCAATACGACCTCTGTGGCATTGTGCAAGCCGATGGTGTGTTTAGGTGTCAGAACAACTAAGAGTCCCACGGCCCATCTGTCTGTTAGCATTTTCACATAATTGAGTTTGACAGTATCATTGAATGCAGCAGATTCAGACCTTCCAAGTTGTAAATAACTTGCAGTTTTCTCTCCTTTTTACACCTCTACATGTGAACACTGCACATTACAGAAGAATGTGTGATTTTGTGTTTTAGATTTATTTACTACATTTATTTGCACTATTTACTTAAATAGGGTAAGAGTTCTCTTGTTTGTGAGTAATATGTGTAAACCTCAGCTTGATTATACAGAATGGACTTCTGAGGCTCCTTTAGAATGAGCCCCTGAATCTATTTGATTCAGTTGTCTTGTTCTATAAGATGATTTTGCTGTTGCTCTTGGCTAGGAAATCACAGCACTGGTGAGGATTTTATCTTCAATTTCAGTCATTGTTCTAGTGGCGCAATGGACTATGTTCACATCAGTTAATCTGCAGAATGTTTCTTTCAGTCATTTTGTCCAGACTGTTGCAGACAATAGTTAAAAATACTTACTTAAACAATGAATTTGTTTTCAGGATAATTTCCTATTAATTTTCGGTCACTTGATGGATTGACATGTTGTTTGACTTGAGGATAAATCACTTGTTGCCTTTTAAATGTCGATGTTACATGATGATTTTGTATCTGTAGTACAACAAATCATAGATAGAAGAGGTGTAATGTAATCATTGTTATTTAAACAATGAGGTGCAAAACTAGCTTTTTATTGGAGGAGTAAGTTTGAACATAGAGCTCCACCTACTGGTAGTGCATTCAGTGAAGAATGCATTTAATTACCTCCGTTTCAGTGCCCGGGTAAAATATCAGTTTTTATATTTTCCTTTAGTCAGTTCACAGTGAAATATATTCAACATGAGTCATTGGTCAGAAGCTGATACATCAGGCATAAATACTGTGGGTGGGAATTTATCACCTTCAGTTGGTTCACAGTTAAAGGGCTGGTTCAACGAAAACACCAAACAATAACTACTAGATTGGAAGTTACACAGATTCCATAAGGCTTGAACATGATTGGGCTGACTGCTTTCTCAGCAAATTTACAAGAAAAGCCAAAATGGGATAGTATTAGATGCATTCAAAGCTACAACATTTAACAAATTATAAATCAACTTAGAAACAGCAATTAGAAAATTGTGACACTGTGCATGTGTCTCCAACAAATGCTCAGTTTACTGCATTCTAACCATAGACTGTATATATAGTGGACGTAGCATCTGGCTCCAGAATTGAAGCCAACCCGGAAGTGTCAAAAACTTGCAATATCCCGCCGTCCGCTAGGGTTGGCTCCAAAAAGCTTTTGCTCCATAGACCCCAATTCATTTTTGGAAAAAATAAAATTTGATAGACTGATTTTCTACAGCTCAGGATTTTTTTCCCGTTAGTTTTCATGGTCAAAATGAGAGATCAGGTGGCCGATCTTAAAATAAATCAATACTGAATTTTAAATAAATCGTTAAAGTTGGCGGAGCCAGGGGGCGTGGCTATACTTGATAGACAGCAACAGAAGCCTCTGCGGTAAAATGTTGGCTGGATAAAGAGAGTTCTCAGCCAATCCTGCCCCTAGTTGCTCTCCGGTCCAGTCTGTTTGATGACGCTTTTTACGTCACTGGCTCCAAAAAATCCAAAACGGCGACCAGGAAGTAGCAAAATCCGGGCTTCATTTTCTCAGCGTTGAAACCAACGGGTGACGTCTCTGTTAGTTTACGCCTGATTTGAAGTCATATTTGCTACAACCACAGTGCCTGCTTATTCAAGGATATTTTTTTAGCCTTTTCTAAAAATAAAAATATTGTTTGTTTGTATAGTTAGCAGGCATCAATGATGTGTTTTTTCAGGGCCGATTATTTGGCATCAGTTGTAATCAAATCAATCAATCTGATATTTGGAATCCTGTACATTTGTAGTAAAAATACAAATCTTGGTGTCAAAATTTAGGATACCAAATATTAACACAAAACCTCTCTGAAATGCCTTGATTGATATTTTATATATGTTGAATTAAAAGAGAGTTATAAAACATTTATCCTTAAGTATTGATGACGTGTAATCGATCACACAGTGCTCTGTGCAGGACGTCAGGAAAACATTTTAAAATACGCCATTGCTGATTTAAATTGCATTTGAAATCGTTTTCATTGGGGAATGGCTAAACATCAGACTGTTAATCAGCCAGGGTACTGCAAACAGCTGACTGCATGGCGGTTGACACTGGGACGAATGCATGAGACTTTCTATCACTTCTAACGTTTTCTCAGGGCGATCATTTAGCATGGGAACTTTACTGCACATGAGTTTTTAATTTGCGTATAGTCAGTGTGTCAGGCAAGGCTGCTGAATAAGTAGTTTGACGGTGCTTGGGAAATGGCTATGAAGTGACTGCCCGTTACCATGCAGTCTTTCAGTCACGTTTTTAGGAACTGGGCCTTTAAATGCAGTATGTGTGAGCAGACAGGGCAGCAGACATGCGAACAGATGCAAACACCAGCTGAGTTTATGTTGCACTGAAGCACAATAAACATGAAAACACAGTAACTGACCTTGTTTATTGGTTTCAGAATGCTCCTACATTTTCCACCATTTCTGAATGTCCCTCAGCTTTGCAGTTTCGACAGAGATCTCACCTTTGGGCCTTCGGTCAAAGCCAAGGGGTAACGTTAGCCATGTTAGCTGTGCAACCCACCAACACTAAGGATTTTATGATTGTTGTTATGACATGGCCATTAAAAGTGAAATGAACACACTAGATCTTCAGTTTCCTAGAGTGCCAGACGCCTCTTGTGCTCAGTCTCCCAGCCAACAACAGAACATTTGGTGTGCAGTCATAGTTGAGAGTTGTTGAGGAATGTTGAAAAAAAGAAAGTAAATGTCTTGCATCAAACCAAGTTACTGCAGGTATACTACCATTCAAATGTTTGGGGTCACTTAGAAATGTCTTTATTTTTGAAAAGAAAAGCATTTTTTAAATGATTAAATGAATCAGAAATGCAGTGTAGACATTGTTGATGTGGTAAATGACTATTCTAGGAGGAAACGGCTGATTTTTAATGCAATATCTACATAGGGGTACAGAGGAACATTTCCAGCAACCGTCACTCCTGTGTTCTAATGCTACATTGTTTTAGCTAATGGTGTTAAAAGGCTCAATGATGATTAGAAAACCTTCGTGCAATTATGTTAGCACATGGATAAAAGTGTGCATTGTCCTCTCAGGTAATCCAGGACACCAAGGTGGAACACAAGGTAACCTTGTTTACCAAAGAAAACTAAAATTACTCTAAGAAGGCCCAACAACAACACTGCAGGAAACTGTAAAAAACAAAACAAAAAAAACCCCACAACCCCCCGTTTCTAAGCAGTTGTTACTGTACATTAACAGTTTTTAATTTACATTTCCAAGTTGATCAAAATCACAAAACACAATATAAGATAAAAATGGATTTTCACCATATGGGACCTCGAATGAAAGTCTAGCACAGACAAGGATTTGATATTTGGATAATTTACAAGCAGGAGCAGCATAAGGAACATTTTTTCCTCCCTATTCTATAATTGGTGTCTGACTTTGGTATGTCCTTTGAATTCTCTAAAAATTCTGCAGTCATGTAGGTTGTACATGCAAAGCTTGTCAGACGACGTTGAAGTTAGAAAATCTGGATTTTAACAGTGCGGAGAAGTTGCTTCAAAGTGACCGTGGTTATCATGTGGTCTTACTTTGGTGTGTTTGTGTCACTATTTTTTGTATATTGTCTGACCACAGAAACTAAATACCTATGCATATCAGAGCAGCTTTATTGGGAATTTTGCTCTCATAAAATGCATAAAAATGGAAAGTGTCTTTTCTGTCCAGGTGCTGATGGATTGCTGTGGTTTGCCACTGAAACTCTGTACAATGTACAAACACCTCTTTGTTTTCTGATCATTTAAAGTAATCCCATATTTTGTAGGTTCTCAGAAATTTGGCAGTGAACCACACTGGTGATCAGGATGCAGCAGACCAATGACTGGAGATAAAATGACTGACATCACGATGCAACAATTTTGCAGTGATACTGAAGAAAAGCATTGTTGACAAATTATGCCAGCCGTATATTATCACTTAAATAACAAGAATAGTACTTGTGAGGGCTGCTCAGTCGTTATTTCATTTCCAACGACTGAAAATGTGTGTTGTTCATGTGTACATTATGTACAGATACTGAATCGCGTGACCTAAATATGTAGCAGGTGGCGAGAATTGATGGGACTTGGAAACACCTCCATAGTTTAATCAATTGTTCCTTGTATCATTTCCGACAGATAAGTCCCGGTAAGTCCTCAGCGGTCGATTTGTAGTAGGAGCACAATCGTGATCGTCAGCATGTGGCTAATGTAGCATTCACTTGTTGTCATAGTTACAGTGACGCCGTGCCACTATCTCGCAGTGATACAGAAATCTTTAACAAATTAGTGGATCCAGACTATAAGCTGCATCACTGCCAAAATCTAAACACTTGGTCCTTGTGTCATTTCTGACCTTCCCTGAAAATTTCATCCAAATCTGTTTGTCCATTTTTGAGTAATTTTGCTCACAGACAGACAGACAGATAAACCAACGCTGATTGTCGCATAACTCTGCTGCATTCCTTGGCGGAGTAAAAATATGATTAAAAATACTGTGTTATTCATATTTTCTTTATTATTTCACAGGGAACACCATGCATCCCTTCAAGTTCTTCAGTAACACCTGCCATACCAAGTAAGAATAATCAGCTTAAGTCTTCCATCCACACTGCATGGATCTTGTTTTGAATGCATGACTAGAAGTTTTGATGCAAGTTGAGAAACACCATTGATGTAGCATCCACAACATGTTGATTTGATTTGGGACAGAAATCCTAGCTGTTTAAGGGTTTTTGCCTCAAGAACATCATAATTTCAATCCAGCAGATCAAAGTGTTGACAAACCACTGTGCAGCCCCAGTGAATCCTGGGTCCCTCCTGGCTCTGGAGGCATCCACGGCACAGAGACACCGACAGCGAAGACAGGTCAGAAGTCACCGTTACCACAAAAAGGAAGAGAGAAATTAGCCAGTCTCTTTGCTGATTTGCTCGGCTTTTCGACTACAGATAGGCAGCCAGATGCAAATACACATAGATTGTACCTGTATGAGTCAACGAGACCTGCTTTTGGCAATGAGCTCTATTTAGCACCAGCTATACCATTACCAGATTCACTGCAAGAGAAAAGAGATGTCATCTATGAAAACTGTCTGAAGTGTCAAGGAGAACGCTGCCACCCTCCACCACGGATCATGCCTGCTGAAATGTACTGCAACGAGGACATTTCCCCTTTGCAAACTTTCCAAACTCCACTGCACATGAAGAAAAGCCCAGAACATAAAGATGCTGCTGATGAGGAGCTTCTCTTTCACGGTCAGCGTGTGGACGGGCAGTTACAGTATGAAGAGAGGAGTGGTCGGACAGTGACCAAAGAAGGTAAGAGGACTCTTCAGCAGTTTCTTCTTCAGCTGATCAAAAATCTTCAGATCACTCTCTGGTGTCCTCCTTTCCTTGTGGTCCTTTGAAATGAATCTTCTTTGCTTCTGTCTTTTCAATACAAGACATTTTCCTTCTTGCTTCTTCTGTTTAATCAACAACTTTTTATCTCGCTGCACTCTGTGAACTTTCCTTTTGCTCTGTTGGCCTGAGAGCCTTAAAGCTGAAAACATTAGTAATATTTAGGCACGTTTTATTAAGAGTTGTAATTAATGGTTTTGCCTATGCTTAACGAGCAGTTCACTAAAGCTCTTTGATGAGATAAAATCCATAAGTTGATCAAAGTCTCTCTAATTGATGGGATTATGTGATCAAGTTTGGGTAAGAGCTACAAAGGATCTCAAAAAGCCAGTTACTAACAAATTACTAAACACTTAATGATGCAGGATTCAAAATACTATTATTATAGATTATTATTCACAACCAATGTTGTTCTTATTAGTGGTTGATAACAGATTCAGCATCTATAAATGATTTCTACACTACTATTAAAGCTGTTGGTTCCAACTTTAATCTTTCAGAAAGTGTATTTGACAGTGGTACCAAAAAATGATAATGTATTATTGATTAAATTTAATGTTCCTATTGAAAAAGCAAAAAAATAAATAAAATACAAAAACTTAATCTGTATACACTGAAGTAAAAGTGAATTGTTGTGGCTTTCAATTTTAGGTAACTATGTGAGGGTGACACTGCTTCTGAAGTACCTTAAACATCCAATAACTGCTGTCAAATCAATGCAATCTGTAATAATTGGCAGTGCTGGTGCATTAATCTGTTTCCAATGTACAGTGCTGTGAAAAAGTATTTGCTTGCCTACTTTTGCATATTTGTCACACATTACTGGTGAAGATCATCAAACTGATTTTAATGCTAGACAAAGATAACCCAAGAAAACACAGAATGTGGTTTTTAAATGATGATTTAATTTATTGAAGGAAAAATGCTGTTCAGCCCATCTTGCACTATGTGGAAAAAAATAATCCCCCCCCCCAGCTACTATTCTGCCAAATGACCAAATTCATTTGTCAATTGGGCTCAATGTCACCAGCCACACCCATATATGATTGCTGCCAGACTTGTTGAACCTAAACATCGCTAAATAAAACCTGTCTGGGATTGTGAAACAGCTAAAGGATCTCAAGAAGCAGCACATTGTGCACATTCTAAAGAGATTCAAGAACAGATGAGGAACAAAGTCATTGACAATCATCAGTCTGGATGGTTATAAAACCATTGTTAAAGCTCTGGGACTGCAGGGAACCACAGTGAGAGACATTATTTACTAATGGAGAAACATGAAACAGTGGTGAACCTTATGTGGAGTGGCCGACTTACAAAACTTCTCCAAGGGAGTATCAATATCTAGTCCAGGAGGTCACAAAAGAACCCAGACGAACATCAAGAGATATGCAGACCTCACTGGCCACAGATAGGGTCTATCAGCATGATTCCACAATAAAGAAGACTCAGGGAGAAATTGACATCCATGGGAGAGTTGCAAGGCACAAACCACTACTTACCAAAAACAACATAAAGGTTTGCCTGACATTTTCTAAAAAAAAATTATCTAGATGAGCTCCAAGACTTTTGGGATAACATCCTGTGGACTGATGAGTCAAAGGTGGAACTTTTTGGAAGACATGAGTCTGTTGCATCTGGTTTAAAGCTAATACTGCAGTACACAAGAAGAATGTGATACCAGCAGTGAAACATGGTGGTGGTAGTGTGATGGTTGGAGGACCTGGATGACTTGTCATAACTGATGGAGCCGTGAATTCTGCTCTCCATCATAAAATCCTCCTGGAGAACATCCACCATCAGTTCTTGACCTAAAGCTCAACACAAATGTGCTATATAGCATGACAAAGACCCAAAACACATTAACAAGACCACCTCTGAGTGGCTCAAAAAGAACAAAATGAAGGTTCTGGAGTGGCCCAGTCAAAGTCTGGACTTGAGTCCAGTTGAGATGCTGTGGCAAAATCTTAGGACAATATGCTCGAAAATCATCTGAAGTGACCAAATTAAAACTATTCTACAGAGAAGAGTGGACCAAAATTCCCCCATGGTTATGTAAAAGACTGATCACAAGCTATCACAACTGTTTAACTGCAGTTGTTGTGGCCAAGAGACCAACCGTTAGTAAGTTTAGGGGGGCAATTACTTTGTTACAGGGCTGTTAGAGATTTTCAACAAATATTTAATAAATCACCATTTAAAAAATGCATTTTACTAGCATCTGGAACATTCAAGTGTGAGAAATATGCAAAAATAGAAGACATCAACATCCTTTATCCACAGCACTGCAGGCTTACAGCATCATAAAACTGTTACATCTTGAACCTCTTTACCAGCATGCAGAGTGTGATGCCTGTCTCTTGCACATTGTTCGTGATTAATACAGCTTTTATCCCTAAAACCAGGCAACAAAAGGATGCTATGTACCCATTAGTAATATGTTGCACTGTGAGATGATGGGTCAATCCACTTTGTCTTTGTTCTCACCTCTGGATCTGCAAGAATTCACACATTGACTCCCAAAGAACAGTTTGTCTGCTTTACTTCAGAAAACTGACAAAACCAGCAGAATATGGGATCACTTTTTGCTCCGGATATTGCTATTTAAAAGCAGTTTGCGATATGTAAATCAGCTATTTTTGTTTCTCCTAACAGACAAAAGGTTTAGTAGTAAAGAGGAAAGACGCAGAGCTGATCCTGCCTATGAGATCATGGAAAGTCGGGTGGCAGAGAGGAACTCAGAGGTAGGCCACTCCAAAACTCTGAAGTGTACTTCATGCTATCAACTGCTCACACATATTGACTGCGTAATTCATTGTGCTCTGAGTTCAGCTAAATATTCTGGATAATTGTCTGATATCATGGGAATACCAGTTGATTAGGATTATAAAAAATAAGTGGAAACTCACAGAAGTTGGTTTAAATGATGTTTGATTGGTGAACAACAAAATGAAAACCAGGACCCAGGATTTCCCAACAAAACATTGCCAAAAGCATCACATTGCCTCTGCCAGCTTGCCTTCTTCCCATAGTGCATCCTGATGCCATGTCTTCCCCAGGTAAGTGACGCACCCGGCCATCCACGCGATGTAAAAGAAAACGTGATTGCTGAGACCATGACACCTTCTATCAATGCTTCGTGGTCCAGTTTTGATGATCATGTGCCTATTGTTTGCGCTTTCGGCGGTGCACAGGGATCGGAATGGGCACCCTGACTGGTCTGCAGCTATGCAGCTCCATACGCAACAAACTATTATGAACTGTGTATTCTGACACCTTTCCGTCAGAACCATCAACTTCTTCAGCAATTTCAGCAACAGCAGCTCGTCTGCTGGATCGGACCACATGGGCCAGCCTTTACTCCACACTTTTGTCAGTGAGCCTTGGAACCTGTTCACTCCTGTTCCTTCCTTGGACCACTTTTGATAGATACTGACCACTGCAGACCAGGAACACCCTACAAGAGGTGCAGTTTTTGAGATGCTCTGACCCAGTCGTCTAGCCATCACAGTTTGGACCTTGTCAAAGTAACACAAATCCTTACGCTTGCCTGTGTTTCCTTCTTCTAACATGTCAAATTTGAGGACAAAATGTTCACTTGCTGCCTAATATATCCAAGTCACTAACAGGTGCCATGATGGGGAAATAATCAGTGTTTTTCACTTCACCTGTCAGTGGTCATAATGTGATGCCTGATCGGTGGGCAACCATCGAGAAGGGAAGGAGTTGGAGCCACCAACGTGAGCGAGATTATGGTGTTAAAAACAACCCTACCACCTAAGTTTAGCTTAGCATAATTAAGACATGAATACAGTATCCATCCATCCATCCATTCTCTATACACCGCTTTATCCTCACTAGGGTTGCGGGGGGTGCTGGAGCCTTACAGTATCTATCATTTCTCTTTTTTTTTTTTTTTGCAAAAAAGGCAGTATTTAGTACATTTTTTCATTAGGTGGTGCATATGGAAAATATTGTTGTTTACATTTGCTTGGTGATTTGGTGTGAAGCCTTTCGGATTAAAAAACAATGCTTGAAATTTGCAATTCAAGTGTCAACGTGCCAGAGAACTTGGCAGTATACTTAATTCATTCATTTTAATGCACTAAGCTCTGTATTTCTGATCGAGATGAAGGTCCCATCAAGTAATTCCTCTTTGTGAGCATGGTGCATACAGTGATTTCTTTCCAAGACAGAAATCAATAGAATTTTTTTGACTTCCAATTTTCACAACAGAGTTGCTGTCTGGAACCAGAGCTTCTGGGACCACAAACTGAAAGGCACAGTTTTCCTTATATAATGCTGAAGCATTGCAAACAGTGTTTCTATTTCTAATTTAAAGTCGTAGAATAATAATGGGGTTCTCAGTAAATTCTGAATATTGCCTGCTGGCTATAAAAGGTGATGTGTCCAAAGAGCTATAGAGAAAGTCATCATCACACTGCATATTTAAGAAACTTCTTTGTTGGGGGTAGTCACTCACTACAAATTTTATTCAACAGTGTTTGTGTGTGTGTTTCAGGCAGAAGAAAAAAGCAGGTATGAGCTAATGGGCAGCTGTAGTCAGCAGAGATTTCTTCAAGAGAGTGAAGGTGAGTGAGACAGACATTAAGTAATCAACATAACACATTTGATTTTGTTTGTTTTTTTCAAAAGAAATTTCTCAACTGTATCTGTAATTGCACAAATGGATTCTTTTATTCCTCTTTTTGTGTTGTGTTTGTAGTTGTGCATTACTTCTTACAATAACCATAACCCACTAAAGGGACATAAATTCAGTAGCTGAACTTTGCACCAGAATCAGCATAAAGTGATCACCTGCTGGTTTGCGTGCATGAACTAAAGTGAATAAATACCATGAGGGGCATTCAGTGTGGAAAAGCAGACTGACCTGAGGAATAACATCCCCAAGGGTGATAGCAGGAACACATACAACACACGTCACATCTTTACTTGACTCTATTCAGGGAAGTAGATTGCGATTTTTGAAGGAAAAATGCTTTTACAAGGTGGCTATTTCCACATTACTCGTTCAGTGCACATACTGACTCTCATACTGTCCAGCTGCACCAGCATTTGACCAAGTTAGAGCTACAGTGTTGGAATAGTCCTCTACCTCCGAGCCAGGTTCATGCTAAATGTTGCTGGACCCCATCTGAACCAAACAAAATTATCTTGTTGCCATCTGACCAAAGCATGTTCATTGGGCTTTTTGCCTTTTTAGTCAAGTGTAATCTTGCAGTTTCATGCTGAAGAGCAAGCACGGGTGTTTTTCTTGGATGCTGTCCATCACCATCAATGTTACGCAATGCCCTTTTCACTGTCTGAGGTGTCTGTAGTTTCTACTCATAACCCGTGTGCCAGGTGTGAAGCTTTTGCATGTCTATGCAGCACTAGATTGTGCAAGTAGCACAGTGCCATGGAATTCTGTTCTTCCAGTATTAATTTCTCTTTGGAAAGACGGATTGCTCAGTCCATCTGGAAACTCTTTCTGCACATGGAGCCATGATGCTCACGTGCAGATTGACACGGCTGTATTTTCTGCTGTTGCATTGAGTTTCTTCTTTTGAGCCTCTGAATAACAAGTCTACAAGCAAATATACAATTAAAAACAAATACTTTATACAGTCTATTTCAAAAACACTTTAATGCAACAAGAGTGAATATACCTGTCATCACATACAGTACACACAAGTTAGATAAGCCGTGACCTTTAAAACCAAACTGATTTCACCTGGGTCATTCCATTAATAATCATCAGGCTCCTACTACTTGACCATCTTGGATTTGCTTGAAACTTTTATCATAAATGCATGTATCTATAAATGGTAGCAGTCAAAGTTTAGATTGATATTTTAAGATAGAATTGTTTTTAAAAAAATCCCTCTTTCAGTCAACTTTCAGCTCGTTTTTTGCACATTGAAATTTGAGGCTATGTTTGGATGACGATATCTAAGGAACTGTAAAAAGCCTGAAATTGTCACTATTATTTCTCATTGTGCCATAAATTCAGAATCTGCCATATGTGGCAGTTGGGTCAAATAATCTCAGAACATGGGTTAGATGAAATTAAATAAACGAAAAAAGAAAACAATTTAAAATGTGTTATTTTGAAACTCCAGAAGTCTGTTCTTGCATCAGGCCATCGAAAAGTTATTGTTTTTGTCGTGCAACTCTCAGAAAGTGTTTGATAAATCAAGCTAAAACTTCACAAATATTTTTTTTTTTAAATATTCATGTTGTAGGCTCTAAACATTCCAGGCAAATCAGAGATGATTGAGCAGAAAGTATAAAAATGTGACGATTTGAGATGGAATGAACTGTAAATTTCCTTATTGGATGAACGTGGTTATATAATGAACCTCGAATACAAGAACTTCCTCAATTTTAGACCCATGGACTGTGTCTATTTGTCTGTTTCATCCCATTTTGTGAATGTGATGGGTCATATTTAATCCAGATACAGGCATATGTTGCATATTATGTTGTGTAGCTCTAAAGTTAACTTACAGTAGAAAACTGAGTCTAGTGACCACTCCTTTTAATCCTGTCATGGATGACCCAATGCCCCTTTGTTTCTTCATCTGCATTTTATGTAACTGTGAGTATAAACTGAGTTATGTAACATACAATTGTGTCAAGTGAAAACACAGAGATGAGTAACCCAACAGAGTGCAGTAATATGTGGCAGACTACCTGCCCTGATATGAGGTGAAAGGACAGTTGTCAGGAGAGGTTTGGCCACTTAAGCATCCCACACGGAGGAGTATGCCCTCAGTCTATTGCACACCTGCTCTACAAAGTCCTAGCTGCTGTCACGATGTGGCACCAAACGCATCAGTCATGTTCATGTACCTGCACACTCAACTGGGCTCTCATGTCTTGTTTCCCATCATCCTGCTTCAGGAGGAAGTTAATGTATAGAGACATGCTGGAGGTGACCAGGTCCATGTGAGGATGCAGGCTCAGTTGCAAATGAAATGAAGAGTTAAAGCTTTCCATGCAACTTTTGAAAGAATTTTCTGAAAAGGTCTTGCTTACAATCTGTATTAGACTGTACAAGATCGTTTTAGGCACATGTCTGATGATACAATGAATCTTCACACTGTGTTAATAATAGAAAAACACCGTTTGGCCACCAAGGCAGTGTGAGACCTGGTTTGGAGCCAGTTACTCATTTCAAACCCTTTTCTTGGTGTTTTGTCAGCCAAAGAACTGACTTTTGGTCTGTCAAACCAACACTTTGCTGGGCTAGAGCCAAGAAATTCTTACGTTAAGGGCTAGGACAGGATTATTGTGACCTAAAAGAACGACAAAAAATTTGTAAAATCAAACAAAACACTTGTCTGCCTTGTCCAAAAAAGGAGAGGAAAAGCCATGGCTTGAGTATGAACATGCAATCAGGCAGCAGTCTGTGGAAAGCCAATGATTTATTTGTGTCCTTTCCTTGACGTTCAATTTTACTATCACCAGCTGGTGTTCATGAATGGCTTGCAAACAGAAAGACTGCTGAAAACACTGGTTCATAGAGCAGCATACGCACATGGCAACTGCTGTTTGCAACATTTACAAACAAGAGAAGAAAAAATTTTGACTGGTGTGGAAAATGGATAAAATAAAGGAGGCTACATAATAACAGTGGTGTTTTAACAGACGTGAATTGTGATGTAATGGCTCATGGAAGGCCAAAGCAGGTCTTCGAGCTGAACCAGCTCACCCGTCCAGAACTAGCACCCGCTTTGTGGAGATTGGTAAAAATGTAGCAAAAACTATGGAAACTTTGGCTATGGCATTTCCTATAGTTGTTTTGTGGCTTGTTTATAACAGCATTTCACAACAGCAGTTACATGATGAGAATTACTCATGAAAATAAGGACCATTCATGGACATTCCTCACAGGGCCATGTGGGAGCCCTGTTGTGAACTTACAATCAATGACTTCATCTGATTTCTCTCATGACTAACTTTTATAAAACCCCTGCTCACCCTGAAGGCACAGTTGCGATTAGCACTGTTTTCACTCAAACGCAGACGACTGTAAGTTTGGGTCACCACCAGGTATTTCCCCTGGAGGCTTTTCTAAGTGTCTTATTGAAAAGTCGCCCTTCCTTCTCCAGAGCTGTGGGCAAAAGCCACCGTTGTAATGGCAGCCATTACAAAACACCACACTTCTGCAAGGCCTATTTAGTGTCTGATCAATTAGGTTAGATGCTGCCAAAAGGCTGTACCCGCTGAGACTCTGCTGGCGTCGAATGGCTTCTCACTGATTGTATGAGTGTCCTGTGGGGTTGATGTTTTTCAGTTGTGGGTAATGGCCACTGTCTGCTGCCACTTAGGAAGACTCAATAGCAGGTGAAATCTTTCTGGTTACCCCCTCCAAATATTTTATATTGCACAACCTCTACAACATAACAATGTAGATACAGTACAGCTGTATTACTACATGTAAATATGAAGAGATAACAAGGAAAAATAACGTGTTTTTGCAGTGTTTATTAGCTTATTAGTATGACTCAGACGTATGACAGTAGATTTACTTAAGGAATACAATGATTGAACTTGATTGTTAGGGGTGAAGTGTTTGTGTCTAGTTTCCTCACCTAAACTGCTTTCTATTGTTGGGACTGACGAACAAATGACAGCAGATGAAAACCTGTTTTATGTGATTTAAATGCTTCTTAATTGTCTAACATTGGTGACTTAGCTTGAGAAAAAAACAACAATAAACACATAATGGTTATAGCTAGGGCTGGGCGATAAAACCAAAAAATAAAATCTTGATTTTTTTTATTTTTTTTATTTTTTTTTATTTTTTGAAGTTATCTTGGACAATTACGATTTTAATTGATTTTTGTTGTTTCTTTACGGTCTGTTTGCTATGGCTAGTGCTAGCCATGCCGCACTCCCGTAGCTGCGAGCACTCTTCCCATTCTTTAGGATGCCTCTGCCGGAGGTGCTGAAAGAGGTTAGTTGTGCTGCTACTCTTCGTTTTCACAGTACTTTTGCAAACCTCAGACATGACTGTAGTTTGCTCTGTGTCAGTCTTGTCAAAGCCGAACCACTTCCATATAATCGATGTAACATGAGCCCCTTTTCTCGCCACCAACTCTTCGTCTGCTGTTGTGTCCGCCATGACGGAGGTATGAGTGTTTTGGAGGAAGGAGATGAGAGGCGGAAGCAAACGGCAGTGCACAAGTCGTGAAAGGCAGAAGAAGAATCTGTATTGTTATATACACTGCTCAAAAAAAGTTAAAGGAACACTTTTTAATCTAAGTATCGCATCAAATCAGTCAAACGTGGGATACTGATCTGGTCAAGTAAGTAACTGAGGGGCTTTTTAGTCAGTTTCAGCTGCTTTGGGGTTCATAAAATTAACATCAGGTGCACTAGAGGGGTAACAATGAGACAACCCCCAAAACAGGAATGAGTTTACAGGTGAAGGCCACTGACATTTTTTTCCTTCCTAATGTTTTTAGACTGTTTTTCACTAATTTGGCTAGGGTAGGTGTCACTTCTGGTAGCATGAGGGAAGCAAATCTGGGTGACACAGCAAGTCCCTTCCAAAGACTGAGCCCCTCCCCCTTCAAAACATTGCAAGCATGGCGAAGCGGCTCCTTATGGCTCTGTCTTTGTCGGCGAAAAAACTGCCAAACTCGACGCTAACCCCCCCAGTACAGAGCCGATTAGTTCCCGAACAACTTTTATGTGTCAGGTGAACAGTTGTTTTGCAGATGTTGTCAACATTCCATTGACTGGAAACGTAAAATAGCCATGTGAGAAACAAGGAAAAGTTCAATACTAATGCTAGCAAAGACCATGTCCCTACAAACGTGCATTACTGCTTCTACATTCAAGTCATCGGACTCAAGAAAAGAGTTTATTGAAGATTTTGTGGTTATGTGTGCTGAGGCTGACGTCCCCTTGGAAAAGATGACAAAACTGCATCCGTTCCTACTGAAGCACTGCAAACAGGGAGGAGCAATCATGTATTTCAATGGTGATGTCTCTGATAGGTGGGAAACTTGAGGAGAGTAGCTCACAAGGACTAACTAGTCCTACAGCTTAAATAGCTTGTTTAAGTTACTTTAAAAGAAGTTTCAAATGTTTGGTTGTTGTTTTATAACAAGTCAACGAATGTTTTTTTTTTTACTAGCTGCTTGTATTTGATGCACTTTAATTTTGCCATGTTGAGGAAATGTGTTGTCTATCACCTCAATAAATGTAAGTTAATTTCTATTTAATTTGCCTACATTTTAGTCATTTACATTAAGAACACACTGTTTTTGGTCATAAAATAAGAGCAAAATAGAATTAAAATTGGAAAAAATGGAATTTCCAAAAATTAAAATGGAAAAAACAGAATTTGGGAAAAAAATAAAACGGATTTTATAGGGCCCTAGACGGTCAACTGCCTCGACCAGTTGGGTTGAGAATGTGGATGAGGGGCATGGAGGAGTGGTTGGGGTAGCGGTTAGTAGGAAGGCAGATGGGCAACAAAAAAACAGTAGAAAAGAGCTCAATGAACGTTTTGGAAATCCGTGCAGCCAATGACAACAGATCAGAGACGTGTAGCTCCAGATTCAGAGATATCTGCAGAGAGAACAAACACAGAACTTTGGGGATGACACAAAGTTAGTGACATGTAATGTTGATGTATAACTGTATGGGAGAGAGAGAGAGAGGAGAGTAGAGAAGTGGAGCCCGGTGCATCAAGAGAAGTCCCCCAGCAGTCTAATGGCACCACCTAAATGAACAAAACATCTGTTCTTTATTTACTCATGCATTTTCAGGGGCAGTGTTTGTTTTCCCTCCAGAGGCTCCACATCCTGAAAGACCTTGGAGTGAAGGTGTGACATATGTGAATATTCCTGTAAGTCCCACGTCTAAGAAACAGCTCAACTACATGGAGCTGGAGCTACAGGAGCCAGGACATGGCACCAGAGGGACTGCTGCACATCAGCCAGCACAGAGTAAGGATGCCTTTCAGATACCTGCTGATGAGTGCATGCTCTGGTCTCCAGCCAGTTAGAGAGCAAAACAATGATGCTTTAAAAGCTGCATATAGTCTGTCTAGTACTTTAACTCATTCATATAGCAGTCGTGTTAAACAGTCAGGGTGGTGACCTCAACCTGCTGTAGAACGGTTGTGTAAGAAAATGCTTCATAAAATGAAAAAATCTGTCACTTATAAGGTTAAAACTGGAACACATTGATTTCAGGAATACTAAATAATAAGCTAATCTTAACAGAGTGTTGCAGCAGGTTACAAAAACACTGTTTCTTAAAAGTTGCACTTTGTTGCAAGCAACTGTTTGTAGAACACACAACCCAGTGTGCAGTTAATTGTTGACTTTTCACTCCTGGAGAGTGTTCTTGATCTGGCAGCTGTTGTGAAGGGGTTTTTCTTGACCAGGGAAAGGATTCTTCTGTCCTCCACCACACTTGTTTTCTGTGGTTTTCCAGGTCTTTTGGCGTTGCTGAACTCATCAGTGCATTCTTTCTTTTTAAGAATGTACCAAAGTGTTGATTTGGCCACACCTCATGTTTTTGCTCTCTCTGATGGGTTTGTTTGGATTCTTCAGCCTAATGATGGCTTACTTCACTGATAGTCACAGTTCTTCACCTCATCAGATTCCAAACGCAAATACCAGACTTGAAATGAACTCTAGACCTTTTATGTGCTCCTTGCCAATGAAATAATGAGGGAAGAACACACACCTGGCCATGGAACAGCTGAGCAGCCAATTGTCCAATTACTTTTGGCACCTTAAAAAGGTGGAGGGCACATGTAAAATGTGTTGTAATTCCTCCACCGTTCACCTGATTTGGATGTACACACCCTCAAATTAACCTGAAAGTCTGCACTTAAAGCCCATCTTGATTCATTTCAAATCCATTGTGGTGGTGAACCGAAATGCGTAAAATTATGTCACTGTTGAAATACTTACGGACCCGACTGTACATGGTCTTTACAAGTGTAGAAAAATCTTTTGTGCATGACTGTACATCTACCACCTAGATGCAGTATGCAGTAGCTGGCAGTAATTCTGCACTGACTTGCAGAAGTAGAGACGAGATAATTAGAAGAGCTCTTGATGTTGCGTACAACTACCAGACAACAATGTGAGACAGACTCAGGGAACGGTTAGTAGTAGTTAGTAGATCACACATTTTCCTGCTCTGTGGACCTCTTAGGGTAACTTGTTGATTCACATTCAGAAACTATTAGAATTGATGTTCTTGATAGACTGCTTTACTGCATAGATTTTAATTCTTGTATAAATGTGTGTGCTCTAACTCCAGAGCAGTGGCCACATGGACATGCTGTAACGGGCTATCATCCTCATCAAAACTTTAAAATATTGAATGTCCTTTCTTATTTCTTCAGATCCCTGTTAGAATATCAGGCGATCTAACAGATTAGATGTATGCAGATTTTTATACAGAAGTGAATATGGAAGAAAATGTGCATCCTGAATTAATTTAAAATGAAACCAAAATGACCTCAGTGCTGCCCTCGTGTTCTTATTCACAAACATCGTGGAAGAACTTTTTTGAATAACACATTTTCTCTTTAAATCCTACAGAAAGATCAAAGAGGTACGTTAGAATTAGCTGGTATATGAATATCAAACAAGGATAAAAAGCGGATACATGATTGGTTTGTAATCATATTTTACTTTGGCGTCACAGGAATCACTCACAAACTGAGATGATTTCCTGACATCTTAGTAAGCGATAGCTGAGCTTTTGTCATTGGAGACATGGCAGTGAGCTGTAATTGACAGGCAAGCCAGCTATTAGCGTCATTACCCTCAGGAATACGAGGACCGTTAGCGCCCTGACGGGCGCGAGGTTAATGTCTAATGTCAGCAATACAGTTTATATCCTGGCATGTGGCCTCATTAATCTGTCACCTCAGAGGAGATCCTATCTCAGAAGTGAAAGAGGGTCACAGTGCATTCAGATCACAGCTGTGACTTGCCTAACTCTAATGGATCCTCCTCCTGGGACTGTTGATGCGTTGTGAGGAGCTGGTTTTCAGTTCCTCGACTTTGACACTAAAATACATAAACTGAAGCAGAACACAGCGGTGCAGTGATGTATAAATTTTAGTGATATTCACGCACACGAGGGATGACTCTGCAATTAAACCCTGACATCTTGCTCATTTGATTTTCACCCAATGAAGGGAGCAAAATTATGGTAATTTGAGTAATGTGCATATGGAAGACGGTGCATGAACAGAATTTTAAAGGCTTCAGCGGAGTCATTTGCATATTTTTCCTGTTTGTGTTGTGACTTTCACCTACATACTAAAAGCAGTCAAATCAGCAGCCAAGGCAGAGATCCACTTCTCCCTGAGGACCGGTGGCGTGTTTGTTTGGATGTTGTCATCACTTCTCCAAACTAAGTTTTGCTTTTTTAATTTAATTGGAATTATGTGTTTTGCTGCAACAAGTGATCCCTTCAATTAAAAATTAATTTATTGGTCAAAGAATATTAGCATTTAGTGAGAAAGGGGCTCCATCACATCTTCAAATGCCTTCTTCAGCAGTAATACTGCTGCACAGAAATGTTAGCAGGATGCTCATCTGGAGAAGAACCTGACATCAGACAACAAAAAGGAGTGCATGTCTAAAAGGAAAGTGCGGATAAATATTTGAATGCTAGACTCTGAAGTGTGTTTGGGTTAAAACCAGGCATTCTGTTGTATCCTCCCAGGAAAGAGCTCCACCAAGTATGCCCAGATCGACATCACTGCCACAGAAACGGCTCACAAAGTCGGCACACAGCACGCCCTCGGTCGTCAGGAGGGCTTACATACTCTGGAGTTGAGAAGAAAGGGGACACCGCATTGACTTATGCTTTACTTAAATGTTGATCTTATCAGAATGTTTTTCCCAACACCCGCCTGCACATCACACTGTAAAGGTTGCAAGAGCTGTGGATCTGAGGAGCTGACTGTGAGATGCCTTCTCTGTTCAGTTCCATCTTGTCAGTGCAGATTTCCTTATGAGCTGCCAGTTTACACATGCTCCGATCCTGAAAACACGTCCTCTGTTATCACAAAGCAGCTTGAAGATGGAGCTTCCAAAAGGTTTAGCACAGGGTCAGGACCAACATTTAAATTTCGGCCTGCTTTGAGAACTTGGGCATCTCGTTAACTCGCTTTGTATCCGTCGTGGAGCTTCAGGCTAACTTGGAGGAACATGTGTTAGCCCTGAGCTGAGTCACCAGCCCTGATAAAGCCCAAGAGCAGCGGTAGCTCACAGCTCCCGGTTTTTATTTGCACGAGGAGTCAACACTCATTTAGCCTTGAGTGATAACTTTCAGTACAGTCACATTTGGGTTAACTTTCAGTGGCAGTCTTAATCAGATCAAATTCAGAAAAGCTTGATGTGGTAAAATCTTTTAAAGCCAGTTAAGTAACGGTTCTGCATGATGTTATCAAGTGGTGGTTATCATATGAACAGAATGTCAAAGCTGCTATTTTTTCTTCTGCTTCACAGTTCATTATTATAAATACTGCAAAGCTGAGAAAAACCTCTGAAAATCACTGGACTGTTTTTTTTTTTTAATCACTCCATGTTTTTGGTATGTTACTGCAATTATTTAAGAATATGTTTATCTTGTAGAATTACCTATCTTAGTAGACGCCACTTTATTTTTTGTCTCATCACATACTTAGATCTCGCTTTATTTTGATTAGCTGTAAATACATTTCATTTCTATTTGGTTGATGTGGTATGTCATAAAATATACATGTAAGGGCATGTATGTACAGTGAAGATGTATGAAAAGACTTCAAGGATTGTGTTTGCTTCCTAGGGCAGTATTTGTTCATGTATTTGTTCTTGTAAATTATTTATAATTGTAACTACTACTTTGATGTGTTTTTTTCTAGAACAATAATAGATGATATTTGTGACTTTTTACCCTGTGCACAGTTGTAACAACTTTGGTACCATATTATATAAAGCAGCCTTCCCATTATTGTGTCTGTTTTCATTCAACAGTAATGGAGATACTACATGTAGTTTAATTTAGATGGTTTGAATGCAGTTAATGCTGATCTGCTGTCATCAGAGTAAATGTGATATTTTAAGTGGAATTATGCGTGTGCCTTTGGAATAATCTTTTATGATAGTTAACACCTTGATGCCTATTGTCACAAATTCGCAATATACTGCTTTCATTCAGACTGCAGCGGAGATACCATATCCATTCCCCCAATGCCGAGTTCTGCATATCCTCAGAACCTTTTGCACGCACTGGTTTCTTGTAGGACTAGTTGGAGTGGGACCTAATTATTATATATCTTATTATTATATAACAGATATGTTCTCTGTGTAATAGACAAATTAACAAACTCCACTCATTTTAGCATCAGCTAGAAAGCAAAAACACGCAAAAAAAAGAGTTTTAAATTTAATTGTAAGTAAATTCAGGCATCAAGGGGTTAAATATATAACAAATTGCTTTAGACCTCCTGACATTCGTGTTTCTGCTGATCTCCTGCAGTACGGTGATGCATATCTGTACCCCACGACCACTTTACATCAAACACCACCATTCAAAAGTTTGGGGCCACCCAGACTATTTCAAGTTTTCCATGAAAGCTCACATTTTTTTTCATGTGCCAGCATAATTTCACAAGGGTTTTCTAATCATCAGTTAGACAATGGTACATTTTGTTAATCAACAATTAACACAATGTAGCATTAGAACACAGAAGTGATGGTTGCTGGAAATGTTCCTCTGTACCCCTATGGAGATATTCCATTAAAAATCAGGCGTTTCTTCCTAGATTTGTCATTTGCCACATTAACAATTTCTAGACTTCATTTCTGATTCATTTAATGTTATCTTCATTGAAAAAATACGGACATTTCTAAGTGACCCCAGACTTTTGAACAGTAGTGTAGGTGGGTGTGGTTACGGGGGCAACAAAGAACACTTTTGACTGCTCTTGATCTGGGGAAATTGCTTGAAACTTTCTGAAACTGCTTCATTAATCTTTACGGAATGTACCATAAATGCAGCCACTAGAGTCATTTCCTCATAGCAGACATTTGCTGCTTTGTAGTAGAATCACAGTCATGTGATCATTAGCAGGCAGCTGATGATGTGTTCACTTGTGGTCATAGTTACAGTGATGCCATGCCAGTATCTCGCAATGGATCCACAAAAAACCGAATCACTGCCAAAACCCAATCACTTGGTCCTTGTGTGTTTTCTGACCTTCCCTGAAAATTTCATTGAAATCCGTTAATTCATTTTTGAGTAATGTTGGGAACCAACAGGAAGACAAAACCAATGGCAGCTGTCCTATAACTCCACTGCATTCCTTGGCAGAGTAATAACCACTGTAATACATGTCAGTGTGTGCCTGCTCAAAGCATGTTGAAAACAAAAGTTTGACAACTGTACCACTGTTCTCCACACACCCTTCTAAGCACATTTACCTCTAAAAACATTTTTCCAAAGATGCAATTTGCAATAGTGGAAAAGGTCCAGTGCAGGTTGCAGATGGTGGTTGCTTAATGAATGGAAGGGGACATTTCAGTCGTCACAGATGTGATGTATCGCTGCACCAGGAGACCTCCTAAAAGGGAGTAGCCAAATTTGGGCACAATTGTGTCAGCTCGTAAAGACTTTATTTCTACACTGAGAACAATTGAGCTGCATTGTCTGTATGGATGTGGCCCCGGGATCAATACCGGCCAGGAGACTCATCTAAGGTGTATTTGCTGAAAGGATCTTGGAGCTGCAGCTTGTGGGTGTGGGTGCTTTGGAAAAGGAAACAGAAGATTGTGCACATTATTTAGACTGTTGTTACAGAGCAGGCTCTAAAAGTAACAACCTAAAAGCACTTTGCAAGGGAATTAGTACACGAGTTATAATGTCCACAAAGTATTGATCCTTCAAAAGTAGTTCTTGTTCCAGAAGTTGTCTCCAGGACATTTACATTATTATGCACTTTCTCACACACAGGAAACAATACCACTCATGCTATAATGACAAAGGGATTATTAGTAAGTATTGTTTCTGTTTCACATATTTTGAGGATGATGATTTTTAGGCTGCCAACTTTCAGAATGACATAGCTCAACATCACTACCTGCACCATCATTAATAACCTCACTGACTGAAACCTATTCTATTCAATTCAATTTTATTTATATAGCGTCAATTACATTCAAATTGTCTCAAGACGCTTTACAGAACCCATATGCCTGACCCCCAGAGCAAGCCCAAAGGCGACAGTGCCAAGAAAAACACCCTTTTAACAGGGAAGAAACCTCGAGTCTTACAATCCTGAGTCTTAAAATGTATCTGAGGAGAACGAATTCAACATAGATTAGCTGTCTACGTGGTTAGAAATTGAAATATAAAATCATGTTAAGTCCCCTGAGAAACAGGCAATGAACTGCACAAATCCACAGACAGCTTGTGTGGAATTGCTTGCCTGCTTTCAACGAAAGGACAGCAGTTTGATCTCTCCCACTGTGCCTACTAACAGTGAATATACCACAGGTCTAATTCAGGGCTACCATCTGTCTACCAGAGCAGGAGAGACCTGAGACTCAGTGATAAAAATGAAGACTTTGTAAAACCAAAGCTTCATTCAATAGAGGAAAAACCTGCAGGAATATAAATATTGGGACATCGAAACAATTTTCAGTAATTTACAAGATCCAGATAACACTTACTTGTTGGCGTTGCTGAACTCATCAGTGTGTTCTTTCTTTTTAAGAATGGATTTGGCCACATCTAATGTTTTTGCTATCTCTCTGATGGCTTTGCTTTGATTTTTCAGCCTAATGGTGCCGTGCTTCTGACATGAAAACTAAGTCATGGGCTAGAATCTAAGACTTGACCGTGTTCAAATGTCCAAAAAGCTTCTCTAAAGATCTTCAAAGAATCATCGGGAAAGTCAGCATTCAGAGGCAGCAGGATTTATTGTCAACAGCAAATCAAGGAGTAGTTCTCAGAAGTGATGACACCACAAGAAAAACCAAAGATACTGAGCTGTGCATCGACTTTTATTGCTGTGAACGTTGGTCATTTTTCCACGCCTATAGGGCTTATGATTGGAGAGACAGCTTTGACACCATTGTGCTTTTCTAAATCCATTGCGGACATCAGGTAATCATATTTCACCATTAGGTCACACTTTACAGAGAACATGCCCAGACATGTTCAGACTTTGCCCTATTATTTTGTGACAGATTTCATGGATCTTACACCATTATGTGCTGTTTGTTTTAAGCATTTCATCTCCTTAAAAAAAAGATTTATCCTCACACCAAAGTTCCAGATTATTCTTTTTGATCTGCCATCAACCTTCCAGACATCCTTGCTTCTCTCAAGGCCGTCCTTTTTTCCTCCCCCCACGCACAGTACAATCAAAGCATCGATGCTTACCAGAATATTTAACATCATGTGCTACACACACATTTGAACACAACTCATCAATTCAATAGCATTTGCCAAGATTTTATCATCCTTTATTTTTAGCACATCATACTCAAAAAATATTATAGCAGCAGTATTAATAGTGACAGCTCTTTGGACTTCATATTGAGAGCTGACCTCACCAGATTCTAAATGCAAATGCCTATATAAATGTGTTGTACTCCCTAAAAGACTCTATACGGCCTGTCTATTCAGAACTGTAAAGGAAGCATGAGTTT
Source organism: Acanthochromis polyacanthus (assembly GCF_021347895.1). Taxonomy (NCBI): domain Eukaryota; kingdom Metazoa; phylum Chordata; class Actinopteri; family Pomacentridae; genus Acanthochromis; species Acanthochromis polyacanthus. Next base: position 18,715,077 of record NC_067135.1, read on the forward strand.
ACAAGCTGCTGTTTTCAGATTCACACGTGCACCTGGTTTAAAAAACACAGGCTGTGTATAAAAACCAGCACCATTCAGTTGTGGTCCTTGTGCTGGTTCGATGATCTGAAATGCCCGCCTCTAAGAAAATTACATCTACTAAATAAATAATTGGTCCCTGCAAATCAGACTTTCTAGGTTGCTTAATCAATCTTATCCTTACTTGTTGGGAAATAAACTCAATCTGATTAATTATTCATGGCGGGTCATTATTCCTGTCAGCTTTTTGGTACTTTATCACCGATGTCACTTCCATAGGAGTCTGAAGAAATTTGGACTGAATTTCATGAATAATGCAGGAACTGTGAGAAAGGGTTATGTTGAGTTCATGGCATCTTAAGGGCAGCAGGAAATTTCTGCCTCGGAGTGCATAAATAATTCTTCAAGAAGATTAAATACATTATTGTTCTGGAGCCTGAGCAAGTCCACTGAGCAGCATGTAATGTCAGATTACCATAACTCGATCTTTTCCTTCACTTCCTTTAGTAAACCTTTGAATACATTTCAGACAAATACATGCTGTTTGTTTAGTGAGAAAGGAAAGAGCGACTTAAGTCAACATTTCAATCTATAGTTAAATCTGTAGTCAAAACAAAATACAAACTCACTATGCCAGCTGCTTTATTTCACAAATTGTGAATCATAAAGTAAACACTACCATTCTAAAGTTTGGGGTCACCCAGATGATTTCACATCTTCCATGAAAACTACATTTTTATCCATGTGCTAGCATAACTGCACAAGGGTTTTCTAATCATCAATTAGTCTTTCAACACCATTAGCTAACACAATGTAGCATTAGAACACAGGAGTGATGGTTGCTGGAAATGTTCCTCTGTACCCCTATGGAGATATTCCATTAAAAACCATCCATTTCCAGCTAGAATAGTCATTTACCACATTAACAATGTCTAGTCTGTATTTCCGATTCATTTAATGTTATCATCCCTGAAAAAATACGGCTTTCTTTCAAAAATAAGGACATTTCTAAGTGAAGCTAAACTTTTCAACGGTAGGGTAAATGTATCGGTCGTGAACATGAATTCTGTCTGAGTCATGTCAGATGGACTTTCATTGGTGACAATGCAACATCCTCAAACTGCATCTTTTCTTGCTGTTCTGATTTAAATACCCCCATCAGCATAAATTGCGTTCTGTGTTTAAAAATATTGGTGCTAGATTTGATCACCTTTGCTGTCTGAGCTAACCAACCCTAAAAACCAACCGTCCAACCTCCTCCAACCTTAACCACCAATTAAAAACAGTAGAGCATCCCTCCCACTGTGTCCCTCTGGCTGATACAATCTGTCCATCCATTATCTATACAATCCTCATTAGGGTTGTGGGCGTCTGGAGTCTATTCCAGCTGACTTAGGGTGAAGTCAGGAGACACCTCGGACAGGCCACCAGTCTATCACAGGACAAACAATCACATTCACGCCTATGGAAAATTTAGAGTCACCAGTTAACCTCAGCATGTTTTTGGACTGTGGGAGGAAGCCGGAGAATCCGGAGAAAACCGACATATGCACAGAAAGAAGGTGTAAACTCTATGCAGAAAGATCCCAGGTCCAGACGTGAACCGGGGATCTTCTAGCTGCAAGGCGACGATACAATCTACTGATACAATCTATCATCAGTCGTTTATTAATTCACCATGTATGTTTTCACAGTCGGCCTCAAACTGCAGCAAAGATGGTGAAGCGTCTGCATGCTTGCACTTCAAGTGTAATTCAAATCAGTTAACTTAAGCACAGCTGAGAGAACTGACGTAACATCAGATCAAACTGTAGTTTACAGCATGAGAAGATCTGACTTCATACTGTTCACAGCAGTGAGGCTATGTCCTAGTGGGGTAGGAACAGGGTCATAGAAAGGCTTGAGGTCGTCGTCAGATTTTGACTTGGCTCAAATTTTGACTCTGGCTTCTGTAAGTGTTGAATTGTTGTCTTCTAACTCTTAGTGTTTGAACCTTCAACCTCATAGCTTCCGAGTAAGCGTGCATCCACAAATAGCAGCTGATCTGTCGAAAGTGATTTGTTGCAGATGGTCAAACCCTGTGGGGCTTGGTAGCATTTCAACACGCCAACCCAATAATCTCCAGTTGCTGACCTTTTCTCTCTGGTCATTGGCGTTGTTCAGCCCAACTCAATTACAAACACTAATGTCTCACAGAAACACACAAAGAGACTTTTGCAGTCTCTGCCCACAAGGCATCTCACGAGGAAATGCCTTAATCATTTTTTTGACCCTCCCTATGCAGCCTTTATTCTCACTCATTTGCAGCTGTTCTGTTGTCTGCTGCTTTTCTTGTTTCTTTGTTTGCCTTCCCTTTGTAGATGCGCTCATATGCTGATGACAGTGTGTTATAATTGCAATAATTTCATTATAGCTTAATAACACTCTGATATCCCAGGGATTCAGCGCTGGTTTACTACAGCAAGGGATATAAACATCGTCATCTCCACAGCACCTCGTTGCTGAATATAATTATGCTGCCACATAAAGCACACTTGGATGTAATCCTTCCTGCCAGCACATTATTATATCTCTCATGTCTTAATCTCACATCATCAGTTCAGCTGCTGCAGAATGTGCGTCTAATTTCTGCTAATATCGCTTACTTAGAGCTTAACGAGAGGCAACGATGGCGCCAGATATTGTCTGCTCCACATATTTGAGCTTTAAACTTTGTGATATGCCTGCAAAGGTTGTGCGAATCCGAACAACAGCTGCTGTCTTTTACTATGTTTAAAGAACTGAGGAATGTTTTACTGCAGGGGTAACCAACTATATTTGCCAGAGGGCCAGAATTTTACCGGACAGTCACTTTGGGGGCCGGACCCTCAAACAAAAATTAAATAAAAATCGAATTTTGGCATAACATTATTATTTGATGTTTATTTTTTTATATTTTTTCCATTTCATTACAAAACTGAAGGCATTTTTAGCCTTTATGAGTCAGTGCTCCTATCACCTGTACCACAGTCAACCACGAGGAGTGATAGAGATATTTTGCCTCATCTCAAGTCAACTTTATTCCCAGAGCACTTGAAAAAGAAACACCGCAGAAGTGACAGGAAAAGGCCTCTTAACACGGGTAAAATGGCACTCTCTAAGGCCACGAAACGAAAAGTTGATGTGGAAAACAGATCCTTTAATAATGACTGGACTGACTGCTTTAATAGTGTGGACCACATGATATTTTCTCTTTGATCCTCACAATTTTGGAATCCAGTCGCGGGCCGGATTGGACGGTTCGGCGGGCCGGATTCGGCCCGCGGGCCGCCAGTTGATGATCACTGTTTTACTGGAAGCGCTCCATTTCTGACCTCTTTGATTCGCATTCAGTGAACTGCATTGCTGTAGTTTGTTTGGGTGTGAATTACGCAACGCACCAAATGGTGGACTGTTCTTTATCTGTTAACAACGCTGGACATTGAGCCAAACAGAAAACCTTTGGTGTTACAAATCTTTGCTCAACTGATGACTAGTTACTTGGAAGAACAAAGCAACAAAAGTCATCAAGTTGTTCAGAGTAAACAACAATCCACTGAGTGAATTACTTTCTGGCACAAAAGAACATCTTTAGTTTTATTTTCATCTTTTTCTTCTCCATTCATTTCTGTGACTTTTTTTAAACTAAAGGGAAGCATCATCAACTAAAAGCACAGATAAAGGCGGCCATTCAGATGAGCTTTCTCTAAAAGTAACAATTTTTTTTTGTAACATTCTCATTAGCTCCACTGTTCTTCCGCTTTGACTGAACTCTCTCTGTGCTTTGCAGGGTGATAAACATGTATCAGAAAAGTTGCTTTAAATGCAGGCTAATTATCACAATCATAGCTGTATGACGCAGTATGACTCAACCCTGCATGATACAAATGATCTTTTAAGCGACTTACTGATTTCTGGAAAGTTATGACTTATTCAGAAAGGATGTGAGGAGGTGCCTGTATCCAAATCATAAAAGCAGCAACTTGCTTTTTCAATCCTGAGGCTTTGCTTTGTGCGATGAGTGATTGCTTGGGATGTGTTTTTTAAATTCATATTTCAGCTGCTTCCTATCATTAGAGTAAACAGTGATTTGAAAAGTATTTGAAACAGTTTGATGCAGGAATGATCACAAAATGAGGTCTAGAAATCAAACATCATTTTAATTTCCTCAGACCTAGCATCCACATATGTTGATATCTATTTAATTTTAAAAAGAGTGTATTGTTAATAAGAATAAGAATCAGATATTAGATATGATCCGATTATTATATTTATTGGTATCCTAACACAGTTCACAAAGCAAGCTCTCAAACATGTCTGTGATTTCTATGATTTTGATTTTTTGATTTTGAAAATCCCAATCATCCATTTATATATCGCTCAGTTTCTTCTTTTTTTTATGTTAACGGGAAAATGTTCACATGCTGAAATGAAAAAACAAGACATCTTTTTTTCCCCCTCACACTGTCTATTGTGCAAAGATGTAGCAGAAGCAGCTCCAGTGTGGAAATTTGAGCTTTTTTTTTCTTTCTTTATTTTCATGACTATTTACATTGTAGATTCTCACCGAAGGCATCAAAACTGTGAATGAACACACATGGAATTATGTAGTAAACAAAAAAGTGTTGATCAAAGGAAAGGCTTATACCTTTAGATGGTGAACAATACCAAGCAATACAGCAGGAGGTTTTGATTGGTTCAGCTGCCCTTAGACACCACTTATGTCACGTTGTAGTTCACTGTCTCAGAAGAATCAGATGTACCTACATTATGACAAACCTACGGAAGAGTATTAGGGCCACCCATGAGAAAAAAAAATGAGAGGGGGTAGAATTTTTTTTTTCAGCATGAATTTTGAGAAAAAAGTCAAAATGTCGAGAATAAAGTCAAAATATAATGTCGAGAATAAAGTTGAAATGAAATGTCGAGAATAAAGTTGAAATGTCGAGAATAAAGTGGAAATATAATGTTGAGAATAAAGTTGAAATAGGATGTCGAGAATAAAGTCAACCTTTTGGAGGTCTGCAGCCAACTGCTCTCGCCTTTTGAGACTAACAACCAGCGCACTGCTTCTACAAGATGCCGTTCAGTCAGTTAGATGAACTAGTGAAATTATACTTCAGACTCGGCTTTAGTAATAAAGAAATACTTTCTCTTTTAGCCCACAGACATACTGTAGTGATAAGTGTTAGAACTTTGAAGAAATTGATGTGATGAAGTAATTGGCTATCACTTTGGGGTCATTGTTTATTCTGTATGCCTCCATCCATACGACATAGCGACTAAAACCGTCAATACAGCCATTAATGGCAATTCCATATGGCTTCAATTTATCATACGAGTCCATGTTCCTCAGCACATTGGGGCCTTTGTTGCAATAATGCCTGTGTCTCTCATAGCTCAGTGCATTGAGCTGTTGCTTGTGGTGCGGGTGGCGTGGGTTTGAAACCCAGTTATAACATTTTGTGAATTTCTCTTTGAAGATTAATAAAGTATCTATCTATCTATCTATCTATCAAACGGCGCGCCCGCCTGAGCTCCACACCTTCAGGATCAAAGAACTTGATTAGCTGTCTTATTGTATCTTGTGATACAACATATCCCCTCTGAACTGCGTGCAGATGCAGCCATCGGTAGCCTTGCATTTGTCCATTACCCGCTATTTCAGCTTGCACGAATGAGGCCACCTCTTCCAACCGTGTGTGGTTTATCCTTCGGAACAGTCGCAGTTTTCGGAAAAGTCTCTTCAAAGTTCTAACACTTATCACCACAGTATGTCTGTGGGCTAAAAGAGAAAGTATTTCTTTATTACTAAAGCCGAGTCTGAAGTATAATTTCACTAGTTCATCTAACTGACTGAACGGCATTTTGTAGAAACAGTGCGCTGGTTGTTAGTCTCAAAAGGCGAGAGCAGTTGGCTGCAGACCTCCAAAAGGTTGACTTTATTCTCGACATTATATTTTGACTTTATTCTCGACATTATATTTTGACTTTATTCTCGACATCCTATTTCAACTTTATTCTCGACATTATATTTCCACTTTATTCTTGACATTTCAACTTTATTCTCGACATTTCAACTTTATTCTCGACATTATATTTCAACTTTATTCTCGACATTATATTTTGACTTTATTCTCGACATTTCGACTTTTTTCTCAAAATTCATGCTGAAAAAAAAATTCTACCCCCTCTCATTTTTTTTCTCACGGGTGGCCCTAATACTCTTCCGTACAAACCACATCGTACAGTGTAAAGTGTGTTTTTTCACTCTTTAGGCCCAGATCTGCACATATAGAGCTTGAAATGAGTTGGCTGAAGTGGGACTATCTGATCCTACAAATATGACGAGGAGAATGAAAACGGTATAATCACCATGAGAAGCAGGATCTGAGGCCTTGTCGCTGTGTTATATTACGTCTGACGTTTACTGATTAAATGGGACCTGCTCTGGAAAACAAACATTTAATCTATCTCTGCATGCAGCCTGAGTGTACCTCTCCAGGCATCTATGGTTAAATGAGACCTGCATAGCATTGCTATAATAGTCTCTGCTTTGCTCAGGGGGACTTCATAGTCTCAGCTGTATGTGATCTTTTTTATTTTTTATTTTTTTTTGGGGGGGGGGGGGGGGGGGGGCATGGCTGATTATTAGATGGCATCATTAAAGTGTAATCAAAGCCAGCGATTTCATTAAAGCTGCTCTGAAGTGCAGGGGCTGATTGGTAGGGGAGTTCTTCGGGCTGATGTTTTTCTCCTCCCTGTTGGGCTTTTCAGCAAACTGAAGGGGATCCCAGCACATCTGTGCGGGGGAAAAACATGACCTTTGATTAGTTCTTCAAAGCAGAATAAAATGAGGCACTCACCACACAGCCAGAGAGATGGTGGTGGAGGTTGTGAAAATAGAGAACCACCGTTCAGCAAAGTGTAAGATTGTCTCTGCGTAGTCAGTGAATGGGACTTGAGTGCAGATGCTGTAATGCTAGTTGCAAATCTGCCAAAGTTGTGATGACACTTTTAATCTGAGAGGTAACTCAGATCTTAGTATTTTGTGAGTGATTACAAATGACTGCAACTGGTGACTTCTCCCAGCCAATTTAAATTGGGCCTATTTGATGCAACGATTAACCTCTGCCACAAACACTACTACGGGAGCTACTCTGTGTCTTAGGAACTGAGTACAGGCCTGAAGCAGCAAATCGGTGACTTGAACAATTCAGAAAAAGTTACTTGGACCCATTTCTAAGATGCCTCAAATTAGGTCAAGTCAACTGTGCAAAAGAATGTGAAATTAGAAGCTGCTGGAACACAGGTGTCAGTGTCCACAGTCAACTGTGTTTTACATTGTGATAGGCAATGTCTTTAAGGCTAGACTGAGGTTTGCTTCTGATCACATGGACAAAGAAAATGCTTCCTGCAAGAAAGTTCTGTGGTCATTGTGTTGTGAACTATTTCACCACAGTGACCAGCAATATGTTCAGTGGAGAGAAGGTGAGGCCTTTAACTCCAAGAATACCAATCCTTTTGTCAAGCATGGTGGTGGCAGTATTATGCTCTGGAGCTGTTTTGGTGTCAGCAGAACTGGTGGTTTATGCAAAGTAAATGGAATAATGAAAAAGAAGGATTACCTCCACATTCTTCAGGAAAACCTACAGTTATCAGCCAGAAGGTTGGGTCTTTCATCAAGAAAGTGACTCCAAGCACACATCAAGTGGTAAAGAAATGGATCAATCAGGCTCAACTTAAGGTTAAAGATTGGTCTCCCTAAAATCCTGACTTAAACCATCCATCCATCCATTTTCTTCCGCTTATCCGGGGCCGGGTCGTGGAGGCAGCCGGCGAAGCAAGTCGTTCCAGACGTCCCTCCCCCAGCAATGCTTTCCAGCTCTTCCTGGGGGATCCCGAGGCGTTCCCAGGCCAGACAAGATATATAATCCCCCCAGCGAGTTCTGGGTCTATCCCGGGGTCTCCTCCCAGACGGACGTGCTCGGAAAACCTCCAAAGGAAGTCTCCCTGGAGGCATCTGAATCAGTTGGCCAAACCACCTCAACTGGCTCCTTTCGATGCGAAGGAGCAGCGGCTCTACTCCAAGCTCCCTCCAGGATGTCTGAGCTCCTCACCCTATCTCGAAGGCTGAGTCCAGCCACCCTACGGAGGAAGCTCATTTTGGCCGCTTGTATCCGCGATCTTATTCTTTCGGTCACCACCCAAAGCTCATGACCATAGGTGAGGGTTGGAACGTAGATGGACTGGTAAATCGAGAGCTTTGCTTTACGGCTCAGCTCCCTCTTCACCACGACGGTTCGGTACAGAGCCCGCATTACTGCTGATGTCGCACCAATCCGCCTGTTCATCAGGAATCTGTGGACTGTGATGAAGAAACAAGTCTGTGCCAGAAACCCAACACATTTAGTTGAAGTGTACCAATTCTATCAAGAGAAGCGGTCAAAGATACAACCTGAAACTTGCCAGAAGCTTGTGGACGGCTACCAGAAAGGCATGCTTCAGGTGAAAATGTCCAAGAGACTGAACCAAATATTACAATTGCTGTTTGCATTTTTTGACCCACTTTGCAAATTATGCAAACTTTTGCTCGTGACCAAACATTTAACTCTTGGTAAGAAAGCAAATCAGTGCACTTTCCAGTACGCCAAACTTGTTTATTGCCAAAAAAGAGTAGTAACATCAGTTTATGTGATGTTTAATCACAGACATGCATCATGGAAGTGACATTATTTAAAGCCTTTTAGAGGATGCAGCCAAACACTGTTGAAAACAAGTGAAACTACAAAAGAGTACAATTTCATATTCATTTACCTGCCTTCATTTGGCTGGTATCTACTGTAAACACTATTGGTGTGAACCACTGAATAGTGGTCAAATGGAAATACAAAAAACTAAGCAGAGGTCATTTAACCACACAACTAGAAACACCACAAACTTTATATTTTCTGTTGTCGGTGTGCTTATTCGAAACTTAAATGCATCACTTGGACAAGATAAACAGTTTTCTATTAACACTGAAGTGGCTTTTAAAGATGTTTTCTCTCAGTTAAGAAAATCAAGAATACAATTGGGAGCTCAAGGGGAAGCCATTTCAATCTTATTATTGCTTCAGCGCCACTTTGGTTCTATTTCTGTCCACTCAATAAGACACAACAGAGATGCATTAAGGAAGTCTGCCATTACCTATCGGAGCTGGAAATAACGGACACGTTAATGGTGCAAAAGAAAGAAAGATGTTTAACATGTTGTTTCAGGAGTTGTTGGTTTCTTTTGTGTCTCTACTAGCTTAGAACAACAACCGAGTAATGAGCATAGATGGCAAAAGAGCAGTAGAAGACGCAGTTACACAATGTTGACCCATCAATACTGTCACACAATCACCGAGTCATCATTTAGAATAGTATGGCATTTGGTGTTGCTTTTATTTAAAACACAGTTCATCCAAACCACAGTGTTTTAAAAGCCTCTGAAATCTCTCTACTTTTTTGTCGTTTTCTTTTCATTTGCACACAAGATGAGTGGGAGTTGTCACAGCACGACACCTCAAACAGATTTGCACAGTGGACCTACGCAACAACATGGCACCTCTTGCAGGCTGGACTGACCGCTCTCATGAGTAATTCAGACAAATATTTAGTAATGCAGGGTTTCACTGCGGGATATTGACATGGCTTGTTAATTAGGGATAATGGCTGCACACTTACAGTAAGTATGTTGATGTGGGGTGAAGATACAGATATTCTATATTGATTAGCTAGCACTGCAGACAGACAGAGTCGATGATCCAAGAGAGATATAGTGAATATGTCTGATAAAAGCACCAGTATCGACTGCTGTGTAGTTTTGGATCCACAACTAATGACCTTTTGTAATAGTAGGATTGCAATCCTTATGAAAAAGTGTTCCTACACAATCCAAGCAGCACTGCCACATTCAACTGATCCAGGCCCGTTTAGGAGATGCTCCAGGTAGTGATCAGTGCCGATGCTACCACTTAGCGAGTGCAAGATGCTAAATCCCTAGTGCCAACTGCTAAAAAGTGACAAAGAAACTATAGGCTACATATAGACTCTCCAAACCTGCTAGTGCTAACCTTAAATGCTAATGCTAGCTGCAAGACTACTACAATGTCCAAAGCCAACTTACCACTGACAAGGAAACTATACAAGACAGCTCACCAAACTTGCTAGTGCTACATGATAATGCTAATTGCTAATTGCTAAATTCTTCAGCCAAATTCACCACAGACTGAGATTATACAAAGTCACAGATAAACAGTTTGGGAAATTGATTTCCTTTTTTCCGTAAGCATTAAATAACGGTGGGAACCATGCATGTAGAGACCATCCATTTACAATCCATTTACAATGGAACTAATACCAGGGACTATTCAGTCATAATGAAATGATCAGTAGTTTGAGCTGAAAAATTGAAAAACAGACTCTGGGGAAATACTTAAAAATCTTTTTTTTTCAATGTGTGGAGCCAGCCTGAATTTATCATTTATAGGAGGCAGTTTTTGACTTTGTTTTTCAGTCCAGAGGTTGGTTGATGCTGTGTAGAAGTCTATAAGAAAATATCCCTACTTATCACTTTATTTATTACATCAACAATAAACATTTTCTTAATTACTTTAGTCTTAGCTAGTTTCACGAGTCGCTAGTTTTTAGTGTCTTTAAACAAAGTATTGTGCTCCTTTTTGTAAATTATAGTCCCATATCAAGAAAAAGCTAATTATTCCATGGCTCCACCTTCATACCTTTGCAGGTGGTAAAGAGCTTTTCATGCAAATTTCTGAAACAATGCAAGTACTGCTCCTTTAACTTTATGACTGCACATGTTTATATATTCTTTCGTGCTAACAAAGCAGTTCCAAACAATACTTTCTAATAAGACTGATGGCCACAATTGGGAAACTCAATCAGACTCATTGAGACAGAAATAATCCAAGCTATAAAGTGTGCGCCGTCAGAGAAATATAACTGCAAAGATAGCAAAGGAAAAGCAAAGTCATTCTAAAGTAATTATCAGACTTAGCAGTGTGATTAAGATACCAGGCTGCAGGCATTTAGGAGTCATTTACTGCTCTGCAATCACCACTACCAGGACAACAATAGCAGCTCATAGGAACGTGTGTGTGCATGTGTATATGTGTATGTGTGTATTGAAAAACAAGTAAAAGCTTTATGTGTCTATGTGCACGTCACAGGGGACTGCACTGATACAGAAACCACCCTATTGTAATTGCAAAGTTTGGTAGACATGTTCCAGTCTGCTTATAAAATGACGAATCAGATACCGCAGGCTTCCTGGCTGTCTTGATAATGGATTGAAGGGGGGTTCAGAATCAATATTGCTGTTCTCATTCTGGGCCAGGAAACCATCACCGGAGAGCTCTGTGCTTTCACAGGGAATGACCCAACTTGCACGGTCGTCTCAGAAACTCCAGTACTATAACGGATGCACGTAATCTGTCAGCAGCATCAACAGCAAACAGGAGCCATTTGCAACAACGGAAAACGGCGGCTATGCAATTTCTGATCACTGATTTCATCTATGATCTGCTCTATGCTGTATGTAACATTGTTCAAATGGGTGTACTCCCTCTCTCCTGCTGCACCTGGTCTCCTCAGCAAGCAATAAAAACTTTTTCAAATGGTGCTCATATCGAGGCTCATTTATAAAAGCTTCCAATAAAATTACACAAGAAACACAAAGAAATGTTAGTTGTTTTTGTCCAGGTTATTGAACAATAATTACATTGTGATCCTTTTTGGAAAATCAATGAAAGGTTAACATGTTCCCAGAATATGTCTTTCGATTGATCAGCCCATGGCACTGCAAAGATGATTCATTTCACTCTGACTGTATAAGGGTTATTCCAGAATTGGAGGACATTTAATCTTCAAAATTTTTCAAAAATAAGAGAAGACACAAGAGAAATTGAATTTTAGGAGGAACTCCAGATGTAATTAGTATTTTAAAGATATTTTCAAACATTCTTTTCTCCTAGTTTTTTAAAGATTTGGTCTCACGACAAGTAAATTTACACATCAACTGCATGTTTTGATATTCTGTACATGGATTATTTGAAATTTGATGGGTGGGATGTAAAATGTTCTGACCCATAATAATTTTTTTAAATGGGCTGTTTCCGCGTCGTCAGCTTTGAATACATCTGAGCTGCTGGTTTCAACGCCTTATTCAGGAAGAAGACTCTTTCTGAGTCTGTGATTGACAGGATGGAGCTAAACAGTTGATTGGCAGCCGTCATAGCTGTGAACGACTGAGTGAGAAAAGGACTGTCTATAGTGCCTAACACTCTAACGATCACATGGAAGTATCTCAAAATTCACAGCACAGTCATTGTTTCTTGATTATATGTATGGTAAGATTGTCAGTCACCACTGTGGTTAAAAAATCAGTTTTATTCAGAAACTGACAGCTGGAAGTGGCTGCTGGTTAACATGTGGACATTGTCACAATCAGCTCCCACTGTTATTAGAATATTTCCTACCGTCAATCAAACAAAGGATTGGATCAATGCAGCAGCGCGCTATGGAGGCGATCAGAATTTGGCACTGCTGGGTTGTTTTTGAAGCCCAAGTTGCTTTGAAAGAGGGCTTTAACTCGCTCACATTGTTGGGTGGGTGTTTCTAATTGTCTTCTCGACAGGACCTTATATGGGGCTCCATGGGGTTCAGGTCAGAGGAGCTGGCTGCCCAGTCAAGCACAGTAATATCCTGCTCGGCAAACCATTTGGTAGTAGTTTTGTAACTGTGGACAGGTGCTAAGTCCTGCATCTTGGCACAGTTTGAAAAATGTAGTTCATCTGAAAAGAGCACTTTGGACCACTGACCAACAGTCCTTTCAGTTCTTTTTCTCTTCAGCCCAGATAAGACATTTCTGATGTTCTGTCTCTGGTTGATATTAGGAATACAACAGTTGTAGCTCCTTTCCTGAAGACGTCTGTGCTTCATGGCTCTTGATGAGCTGACGCCAGCTTCAGTCCTTGAGTCCTTCCATTGTCTTTTCTTAACAACCCCCTCAATGCTGCAGTATTTCTTTTGCTTTAGTATCTTTTCCTTCCACACTTTTCCCTTCTGGTAAACTTTCCATTAAAATGCTTCGATACATCAGCCAGCCTTTTCAGCAACAAACTCCTATGGCCTACACTCTTTGTGGATGGGCTTGAATTGTTTGAACAGCTTTCGCATCAGTAGTCTTCCCCATGATTGTACTAAGAGATGCATGGTATTCATACTGTTTGAATAACAATGTATTCAAACTTGTAATGAAATACTGTAATATTTTGAGATATTGGATTTCGGATTTTCATGAACTGTAAGCATAATTAATCAGAAAAGGCTTGAAATATTCCACTTTAAATGTAATCTAGAGTCTTAAATATACTCAATTTTCACTTTGTTAAATAACTGATGGAAAATATTAACCTTTTCTCGATTCAATAGTATGTATGTTCAATACTTAAATAGTACTTTACCATGTGTCCCATTTAGCCATTTACACACACATTCGCACAACAATGGCGACAGAGCTGCCATGCAAGGAGCCTGCCTGATGAGTGGACCACCCATTTAACCACCAGAGCCACAGTCACCCGGCTGTAAATCCGGTGTACTGCTCATTCTGAATGCCTCACCTCACAAGTAGCTGGCAGTAAAGGGACGGAATAGTGCAAAATTTGAGAAAGGTGACTACTGGTTCCTTCATTGGAACTTACAGGTTCTGTGAAGGTTTCACTGGTTTGTAAAGCTGTGAAGCTGTTTAGTTGAGGCGGGCTTCAGGAAAGGAAGAAGTACACGTCTCTACATATTTACTGCGCACCACTAAGCACACTAAAAGCAGATTTTCACCAAATGAGCATTAAGTTTTGCTTTCCCTTGCAATATTTTTTTTAAATTCTCCTTGATCCTTCTTGTATTTACTCTACTGTAGTTATGACACACAACCAGGGAAATGCTCATTCTTTAAAAAGGAGACATGATGTGACACAATGCATTCATTGCTCATATTTAAAAAGCTTTAACAGTATACAATCACTAGTTGTAACTGTAACTGATCTTTCTTGCTGTGGAAGTGTAACTGGTGGCTTCTCTTCTCTGCTTTTTTTGCTCTTCTCTGGAGACGATCTTTGTTTATTACAGTGCTTTACAGCTGATAAAAAAGGCACACAAAATCTTCTGTCACACAAGACTTATATTACAGTAAAACACACAAATTACCAAAGCACAATCTCGCTTACCTCTCTCTCAGAACACATGAACAAAAGGGTAGAGGAAAGGCAGGAAAAACTAATTTATAATACCACATGGGGCTAAAAGTGTACGTAGGGATACAGGGACCCCCCAACAACGGTTCCACACAACAGTTGAGAGACACACCAAACTTTGTGTAATTATGACAACAAACAATATAACAATACAATTAAATAAATATGGTATATTAAACATTACAATAATACATTTAATCCACAACCACTGCTGCACTTGCATCATATATAATAGATGTGTTACCATTACACTACAGGAGTGCAGGAAAACTGTGGCTTCATTGCGATGCTCAGCCAGCATGACCATGTCAACTCCTGCAGATAGGATTACACCTATTATAAACGAATGTCCAACTGCCATAATTACAACTAATGAATAGCTACGGCTTAAGACATGATCACAGTGACAGCATCGTTGCATAGTTTAAATTACAGCCTGTTTCCATCAGTGAGTGAAAGACCCATACAAGCTCCGTTAATTAATCATCTCACTGCAATGGTACAGACCAGCAGTCTCCTACAGAATAAAACACCACCGTACAGCTCAGCCTGTCTGGTTAGGAGAGAATGGAAATTTAATTGTAAGGCGACACAAAAGAAAAGCAATTATACACAAACGTAGTTCAGAAAAGAAATTCTAAACGTGGCCATTTGGGCGTTCCACATGAAGCAACAACTGAAATGTTACACTGGTGTGAGAGAGTATGGATCTCATGTCATTTTTCTTTACTTTATCATTAAGCCCACTATTCATTATTAGGGGTGTAACAAAATAAAAAATGCCGAAATAAAATTCAAAGACGCACGAAATAAAAACACGAAATAAAAAACGCGAAGGGGCGCTGCGCACCACTGAGACTGATGATTTTTGACCCTCCTCGCCTACCGTAGCAAAACACTCGCTTCAAAACGGAGGAAGACGAGGTTGAGGGATTAGCTGATGCTCCTTTGTCAACTAAATTGGTTGTGGCTTCCTATGTAAACGACGAGAGAACAGTGAGAAGAAGACATTCGGGTAGCGCCGACCATTTCCGACGTCTGCCGAGAGAAAAAGTTTGTTTTTCTTATATTATCGCTCAGGAGTTTCGAAGAAAAAGTAAGTTGAACCTTTTTTTGTTGCTTTTTGACTGCGTCATCCGGCGGGGCAATGCGCCAATGGCGCTGTGGCGATCAGCTGGCACAAGCCCAGCCTAAATATCTAGCAGTGGCAGGAATTGATAAGACTCGGAAACATTTACACAATTTAAGCAATTGTTCCTTGCATCATTTCTGATAAGTCCTGATAAGTCTCTTCAAGGAGATTTTACCTTTAATTAATTCTTCAATGTTAGATCTGATTAATCTCTCTCTAGTAACAGATTATGTACCACAGGCTTTTAAAGTTGCTGTCATCAAACCTTTGCTTAAAAAGCCCACTTTAGATCCAGATGTGTTAGCTAACTATAGACCAATATCCAACCTACCATTTCTCTCTAAAATTCTGGAAAGAACAGTTGCAAATCAATTATGTGAACACTTACAAAGGAATAATTTGTTTGAAATGTTTCAGTCAGGCTTCAGAGTGCATCATAGCACAGAAACAGCTCTGGTGAAAGTTACTAATGACCTTCTCATAGCATCAGATAATGGACTAGTCTCTATACTTGTTTTGTTAGATCTTAGTGCAGCGTTTGACACAATCGATCACATAATTTTATTACAGCGTCTAGAACATTCAATTGGCATTAAAGGGACAGCACTGGACTGGTTTAAATCCTACTTATCAGATAGGTTCCAGTTTGTGCATGTCAACAATAACTCTTCTGAGCATACTAAAGTTAATCATGGAGTTCCTCAGGGTTCTGTCTTAGGACCGATACTTTTCACATTATACATGCTTCCTTTAGGCAATATTATTAGGAAGCATTGTATTAACTTCCATTGTTATGCAGATGACACACAATTGTATTTATCTATGAAGCCAGATGAAACTGATCAGTTAGCTAGACTGCAAGATTGTCTTAAGGACATTAAAACCTGGATGACTTTTAACTTCCTACTGCTAAATTCAGACAAAACTGAAGTCATTGTATTTGGCCCCAAACATCTTAGAAACTCGCTTTCAAAGCAAATAGTTACTCTGGATGGCATCACATTGGCCTCCAGTACTACTGTGAGGAATCTTGGAGTTATTTTTGACCAGGACATGTCCTTTAACTCACACATAAAGCAAGTCTGTAGGACTTCCTTTTTTCACCTGCGTAATATTGTAAAAATCAGGAACATTCTGTCTCAGAGTGATGCAGAAAAATTAGTTCATGCTTTTGTTACTTCCAGGCTTGACTATTGCAATTCCTTATTATCGGGTTGTCCAAATAGCTCTCTCAAACATCTACAGTTGATCCAAAATAAGTACTGACAGGAGTTAGCAAAAGAGATCATATTTCCCCTATACTTGCTTCTCTTCACTGGCTTCCTGTTAAATCCAGAATAGAATTTAAAATCCTTCTTCTGACATATAAAGCTCTTAGTAACCAATCTCCATCATATCTTAAAGATCTGACAGTACCATATTATCCTAGTAGAACTCTTCGCTCTCAAACTGCAGGCTTACTTGTTGTTCCTAGAATTTCTAAAAGTAGAATGGGAGGCAGAGCCTTCAGTTATCAGGCGCCTCTCCTGTGGAACCTGCTCCCAGTTTGGGTTCGGGAGGCAGATACCCTCTCTATTTTTAAAACCAGGCTTAAAACGTTCCTTTTTGACAAATCTTATAGTTGGGGCTGACTGGGTGACCCACAGGGGTTCGGTTTGTGTCTTCATTTGCACAGCTGACTCCCTCTTGGACGTCCCTTCGTTCTGCCCCTAGTCATGCTGCTATAGGCCTATAGGCTGCTGGGGGACTTCTCTTGACGCACTGAGCCCTTCTCTGTCTACCTTTACATTTAATATGTATACCGTTATTGCAGTACATTCACTCTGTTTCCCCCTGTGCTATTTCTCCGAGTGTCCCTGGTCCCAGAGCTGGATGCTTCAGATCTGCGGTTGATGTTCTACCAACCGGTCTAGTCTCCATCATGTCCACTGTGGGATGCTGCTGCTGACTTTCCTCCATCCCTCTGCTTCCAACTCCCCTTTTTCCACCAGTCAACTCTGCATCGCCTTCACTATACTTGTTATGCTAACTTACATACTGTTTGAATTTTACTGCTAGCTAAATATGGAGTATGTTTAATGTCAGAGCCATACATCATAAGAGTAAACTATGAGTCAGTTTTCAATGTTAGCTTATACTTTGTCTGTGTCACATATCTTGTCATGCATGTATCCAAATGTATGTTGTATTTTCCTTGCTTTCCCGCCCCTCGCTCTTCTCCCATCCCTCCCCCTTGCCCTCCTCTGTCCCTCTCAACCCGCCCGCCCAGCAGGCAGATGGGTCCCCCCTATATAGAGCTGGGTTCTGCTCGAAGTTTCTTCCCTGTTAAAAGGGTGTTTTCCTTGCCACTGTCGCCTTTGGGCTTGCTCTGGGGGTCAGGCATATGGCTTCTGTAAAGCGTCTTGAGACGATTTGACTGTAATTGACACTATATAAATAAAATTGAATTGAATTGAAAGTCCGCAAAGGCTGATTTGAAGTGGGATTAAAATCATGTGAGTGTCAGCAAGCAGCTGACGTGGTGTTCTCTTGTATTCATAGTTACAGTGACGCTGTGACGTTATCTCGCAATGATACAGAAATCTTTAACCAATCCATGGATCCAGACTATAAGCTGCATCACTGGCAAAATCTAATCACTTGGTCCTTGTGTCATTTCTGACCTTCCCTGAAAATTTCATCCAAATCTGTTTGTCCATTTTTGAATAATGTTGCTAACAGACAGACAGACAGACAGACAAACCAGCCCTGATCGTCACACAACTCTCCGCCTCCTTGGTGGAGTAAAAATAGATTTTCACCATGTAGGGCCTTTAAAAAGCTAGGGCACTGTGCCATGCTGCTGCAAGGTCAAGCAGTAACTGGTAGCAAATTAGTTTGTTAATTAAAATTTGGACATTGTGCAGGTAATGGCACTCTATCTGAGATCAGCAACTAAGATTTACAAAAACTCTAAATTTTGCCTACATCAAAGAGGTGGTAGTGGAAATATCTCTTCAGGGATTAAACTTTAACTAACAGCACTGTCCTCCAGCTCAGCAATGCATCATTTTCTGATTATGAATAAAGGAGGAAGTGGCATCAAGCAATTTATTCCCCCTTTTAGAAATCAGTTCAGTGCAGGGGGATTTCGTTGTGCGCAGGATGCAAATGTTGTATCCTTTGCTCGTCCTTTATTCAGCGGGTAGCGATACCCACTCAACAGCAGGAGAGTTTTCAAGGCGACAATCACTGTGGCAGGTTGAAGGGGCGGCTAGGGACAGGCACAGGTGTACCAGCTCTTCAAAGAATGACCTATGATCCCTCTTTCAACCCAACCTATCTCTCAAAAGTCCTTGAGGTAAACAGAGAAGGCAGTGGAGTCAAGACTAGGGACATCAGGGAAAATGTTGAATATTCTCCAGCTTTAAATGATTTGCTTATGCTCAAGTGAGGAAAAAAGCAGAAGGTTATTAGGAATCAGATTGCTGTAATGTTAGAAGAAGGGGATGTTTTCAATATGAGTATTTAGCGGGTCCTTTTGCACACTGACTTTGAGATAAGTTAATTAGCATGAAATAAAGCCATAACTTCTTAAAATTTTCATGTATTGGAGTAAATGTTTCATTGTCCAGAGAAGTTTATTGCACTGGTCGACTTACAGCAGAGGTGAAATTTGTGGAAACCGTTGTGGTTGTCTCTAAACATGTCAGCAAAAATAGCAGATGGACACTTATCCTCTCTGCAAGAAAGCAAGGACCCTCTTGACTACCGTTTTAGTGGTGTGACTTCTCTTTGCCCAGACATGGTTTAGCACTTAAGTCTAACTGCTGTTTGTACCAGGAGACGGTTTGTTGGGATCCAGAAGGGGAAACATACATGAATCTACACTACCGTTCAAAAGCTTGGAGTCACTTAGAAATGTCCTTATTGTTGAAAGAAAAGCAGTTTTTTTTCCAACTGAGAGAACATTAAATGAACCAGAAATACAATCTAGACATTGTTAACATGGTTAATGACTATTCTAGCTGGAAACAGATGATTTTTAATGGAATATCTCCATAGGGGTACAGAGGAACATTTCCAGCAACCATCACTCCTGTGTTCTAATGCTACATTGTGTTAGCTAATGGCGTTGAAAGGCTCATTGATGATTAGGAAACCCTTGTGCAGTTATGCTAGCACATGAATATAAGTGTGAGTTTTCATGGAAAACATGAAATTGTCTTTGTGACCTCAAACTTTTGAGCAGTAGTGTATATAATTGCTCACAACGGTGTAGGCTACTTGCTTCGGCAGTGAGTGTATGATTTGTGTCCACTCAATACAGGACTGTAATTCAAATTTTAGGCAGTGAAATTCCTGAAAAATGCATCTCCAAAGCAATGGCTGTTGTTTCCTTGAACTTTACTTATCCTTATCTGCAAGTAAAGCTTATTTCTGCACACTACCTGGGACAACTTGAACCGACTCGCATACCACAAATGTAAAATAAGATGAGAACTGCATCGGAATCAATTTCCCCACACAAAAAAATAATTGCAAATAGAGCACTGAAACTGCAAGTAAAACCATTCATCCATTAGCCGTATATCCTGTAGCAAGTTGTGCTGGGCTGGATCCTGTCTCAGCAGACTTTGTATGAGAGATGGTGAACATGTTGGTCCGTCACAGGGGAACACAAAGGAACAGACAGCCATATATGCCCACGCTCACACTTATGTCCCATATAGAATCATCATTTAACCTGCCATGCATGTGTTGGGACTGTGGGAAAAAGCCACAGCGCCTACACAACACACACAGACACAGGAAGAACTTGCAAACGCCACACAGAAAGACCTTAGCTGACTGGCAGTGTCAAACCAAGAACCTTCTTGTTGTGAAACGACGATGCTAACCACTATACCACCATGCTGCCCCCAAGGGACACAACCATCTTTCTATCAAAAAATGTAAACCAAGAGGAAAAGGCTCAGGATCTTGCTACAATCCATTATAAAGTGATGATGCCCTCTAGCAAACCTTGAATTTCTTCAGTCTGTTTGTATTTCCTGACGTGGTTAGCATTTTAAAGAAGAGTGTGTACATTATTAATGTCTGAAATCTGGCAGCTTGATCTACATTATGTACAGTAGGTCTTACCCATTTGCTTTGGAAGAGCTTCCCTCATGTGCTGCTTTCACAATGACACAAATACTAGCTGACATTTCAGGGAGTGAACAGCTTCCTTTATATCTAAGCCTGGCCTCTCCATGGCTTGACATTTCTCCTGCACTTGACTGGTCGAAGAAAAAACAGTCCCGCAGCCTCATATGCACTCCCTACCTATCCCCTGTTCTCTTTGTCTCTTTCAATTAGGAACTCTGCCCTTAAGGCTGCCTAGAAAATGCTCGAAGGCTTAAAGCATCTTGTGTGGCCTCGCAGTGGGCATTTCTGCCCACATGAAAAGCCTTTAGTACACGGTTGCATGCTTAGCAATTGAAGCAGAGCATGCAGCAATTGTGACATGAACAAACAGAATGGTGCATGCAACAGAAAAGCTACAACCAACATACAGTGATTTTTCACCTTGAAATTCCAGAGGCTCAACAATGTGTTCGGGTTTTAATACATTTTAAGAAGACAAAATGCATTCTGCGCACTTATGTGTGGTGATTTATAGCAGGCCTAATCAACTAATAATCAGCTGAGAGTGCCTGTTCTTATCAGTCCTGAGGCATGCATCGTAAATTTGTTATCAAGGAGTTTTTTTCTAAATAGGTGTGATTTGAAACTCAGAAGCCAAATGTTACTAAAAATGAAATGCAACTCAGTCACTTTGCGGATTAATTTTTGCTAAAGATAAGCACACATGCTACTTACTATAAATACACAGATGATAGATGGATGACATGGTTTGATAATGAGCGTAAAAAGTGGATAGTAAATTTACAATTATTTACTATTTGACTCTTGAGGTTCTTTGTAGTATCATCTAACATTCATATAAAAAAGAAAGTTTTTCCGATTCCAATTGACATTAAATGTGTGATATTTGCTATTCAACCCATAAAAACAACTACCAACTCGCAAAAGCAGTCTTTGCTGCTACACTAGAGGCGTGACTCTTTGGGTTGCAGCATTAGCGGAGTCAGACTGAACAACCTCAGACTCGTGTGTGAACGACTATGAAATCTTGAACAAGATTGGTTTGAAATATCACGCGGCTTCACGTCATTCGGGTTGAACCGTAAAATCCAGATGATTGCCTTCATTAGGTCAAAAATCTTGACGTTCCCTCTGTTGAAATTCAAGCTTGCAGTGTGGATCTTTTATATCATTGTTGTTCTTCAGAACTGCTTCCTGTTTGGAATGTGAAGGGATGGGAGGAGAAAGCGTTTGGGGAATTGTCTTGTTTCTTCACTATAAAAACACCAGTAGGGGAAATATTAAAAGAAATCAGAATTTGAGGGGGGCGCTAGAGAGCCGGTGATGTAGCAGGTTGTGTTTTTTATCAGCTCCTCCACCCTAAACTAATATATATATTTGGCACTCGATTTTTGCACTTTTTTGCGGTGAAACTTGTTCGCAAGACTCCAGAGAATGGTTAAGCCAAGGAAACCGACCCAGAAAGCCCTCGAGTCTCCTGGTAAAACCGAAGATAGCTCTCTTTACGAGTTGGCTAACGCTAGCTCACCTGACGAGACTAACCTCGGACAAGCCCCAGCGGACTCACCGGAGGAGGAGTCCTCCTTGTCGCCAATTCTGGAGGCTATTAAACAGATGGAAAACTGTATGAAAGCTTGCAGTGTGGATCTTTTATGTCATTGTTGTTCTTCAGAATTGCTTCCTGTTTGGAACGTGAAGGGATGGGAGTAGAAAAGCGTTCGGGGAATTTGTAGATCTGAAGGAAGCAACTAAGCACATCCATCCATCCATCATCTATACAATGATTAATATTCATTAGGGTTGCAGGGGGCTGGAGTCTATCCCAGCTGAATTAGGGTGAAGGCAGGGGACACACTGGACAGGTCACCAGTCTACCACAGGATTACGTATAGAGACAAACAATCACACTCGCATTTACACCTACAGACAATTGAGAGTTATCAATTAACCTGAACATGTTTGTGGACTGTGGGAGGAAGCCGGAGTACCACGAAAAAACCCACACATGCACAGGGAGAACATGCAAACTCCATGCAGAAAGATCCCAGGAAAGTCGGGATTCGAGGCGGGGATCTTCTATCTGCTAACCACCATTCTATGTTGCCGTGACTTCTGATCATCATAACTAATAAACAAATGCTGCATTTCTAAAAAAAATTAAAAAGATGCTGCATTTTTGACAATGCAATATGGGGGAATGTTATTATTATTATCACAAAACGCTTTTGCCGCAAGTGGAAATTGTTTTTGTGGATCAATTCTGCTTCCTTTTAGGAACTGCAAAGGGGAGCACATCTGCTTCCACATGTGCTTTTATCTTGCTTGCTGAAGTGATTCAACCAAGCGGCTTACTGCGAGTGAGCAGACAGAGTTGTGAGACGTCAGAGTGATGGTAATGATTAATTATTTCATTTTCACACAATGTCAGGCGTTATTTACACAGATGGTTCAGAAGATTTACTGATGGATGGCATGGCTGAGCTGCTTACAGCTCGATGAACTGTTAAGGGCTGCTAAAAAAAAAAGCAGTCAGCCTTGTTTGCATTACGCTCTGTCCCTGACTGCAGTGAAAATAATAACATCAATATACAACACTCTCTTATGCAGTTATTTAAGTCTTTTCAGGAAATTGTCTTGTTTCTTCGCTATAAAAACACCAGTAGGGGAAATATTAAAATAAATCCGAATTTGAAATCATTTTTCACAGCACTGTAATGGTGGTGTATAACTGTATGGAAAAGAGAGAAAGGAGAGTAAAGGAGAGGTGCTTAGTGCATCATGGAAAGTCATGCAGCAGCTTAAACCTATAGCAGCCTAACTAAGGGGGTCAGCTGTGTCTGAGCCAGCCTTTCCAATAAGCTTTATCAATTCTACAAATAGCAGCCTTATTTCCGAAAACTCTACCTCCCATTCTGCTTCTGTAAACTCTAGAAAGCACAAATAAACCTGCAGTCTGATAGCCAAGAGCTCTGGTTGGATGATATGGTTCAATAAGGTCTGGAAGATACGATGGAGCTGGTCATTTAGAGTTTTATGTGTTAAAGAAGAGAAGAAGCATGATCTCTGTTACTGGTTCCTGTCAGAAGTCTGGCTGATTTTTAAGAGGATTTTTGAGACATCCTGGTAGTAAGGATTTGCACTAGTCCAACCTAGAGGTTACAATTTTTCAGTGTCACTCAAAGATAGGATATACCTGATTTTGATAATATTATGCTGGTGAAAGAAGCTTTCCAACATGTGTGCTTTATGTATGAGTTCAAGGACATATGCAGGTTGAAAATAACTCCAAGTTTCCTCACAGTAGAACTGGAGGCTAAGGCAAAGCCATCCAGAGAAATTTTCTGGTTAGATAACGATTTGTTGCCCTGTCCACTTAGTTCATGTTACAAGACCTGTGTTTTCATGCAGAACACATACAGTTCCCTATAGCATACTTTTATGTGCATTTTCAAATGTCTTGGTCATTTATGAACCAGTCTTCTCATTTGTAAATGACAAATGCCAGTTTTCCTGGCTGAAAGGTCAACTCTATGCTGAACTCTAGATCAAACTCAGCTATGTGTAAACCTCAGATGAAAAATGCAAACACTCATTTGATCCTCAGATCAAATTATGACATTCTGAACGTGTATTTATTAATCAGTATCTCCACTAGCATCTGTTGAGGTGTACCATCTGATGACACGCTGAGCTGCACACCATTTCCATCCTGGACAGATGAAAATCCCAGGATGATGTTATGGGCTGTCGATTTCGTTTGGATCCCATTTCATGCCCAGTGGATTGAAATGATTAAGTACTCTGTTGCTGAAACGCTGGTAACGTTAAAGTCTGGACTTGGTTTAAGGCCAGTGGTACGTAATGCTGTAGTTGGACGTCATGTGGAATGCTTTGGTGCCTGTAAAAGAGTCCAGACTGTCCACAGAGCTCACTCTCATTGGATTTTATATCTATTTTGCATACAAAGCACATTGTAGATTTCAAACTCCATTGCTCATTAATCACTTTTCCGCCTGTCAGTAGGAACTGATGGGGAGACACATATGATGGATGATGGAGCTGATGTTCCATTTACACATCCAGCAGCAATTAAAAGTAAAATAGTCTAGTATTTGGTCTGAGCAGGTACTGTAACTGCTAAACCCTCAGCTACATTTACTAGCTAATCCATACCTTTGTTGTTGCAGATAGTGTACAGTGGATTTACCGACTGTTTGTTTAAAGATTATTTTTAGCATTTAGTAGAGACAATCAGAAAAAGCAGGGAGAGAGAGCAAAGGAATGGCATTCAGTGAAGGTCTGTCCAGCCAAAATTTGAAACAGGGACTGACAGATGACAGCATTTTCGCTTGTGTGGTGTGCACCCCAACCACTCACCTATCAAGTCAAAGTTTTTTTTTTTTTTTTGCAGAAAACAGCACCCTGAAGTAGCTGGGAAATAGATTAATGTGAGCAGATATAGAGTAAAATGAAACAAAAAGTTGCGCAGAAGAAAAGCAAGACAATGTGCAGAAGGATGGAGTGATGACTGTGGATTTGTCACGGTGAGTAACACATTTCACATCATACATGCTCATTTGATACACCAATAAAATAAAATAGCATTCATTAGTGTAGGGGCTGCACAGTGGCTGGTGGTTAGCACTTTAGCCTCACAGCTACAAGATCCCCAGTTCATGTCCTGACCAGGGGCGGATCCAGATTAAGTTTAGTGGGGGGGGATACAACAGATATTTTGGGGGGGCCACTGAAAAGTTGAAAGAAAAAATGAAAGCTGCAACCGACCTCTCGCTTTTACAAAGTATTTGTCATGTTTTTGGTTTTTTTTGGTTCTTTAACCCAATACGAAAGCTGTATATGACCCCTGGGTTTTTTTCAGCTGAACTAAAGACAGACTTTGTGATTTTTCTGCTCACATGTTGTGTTGTTGTAAACTTTCTCTTTCAAATAAATAGCCTCCTAACCCCCTGGAAACCAGCGTTTGTCCTGTTTTTGTGTCAGTAACACATCATACTATGACGTTTTTACAGTGAAGGTTCTACTATGGAACCAGTTTGACATGTTCAGGTGTTCTTTGTGTGAAAACTCAAGAGATTTCAGGTATCTGAAGGTGGTTTTCAACTTTCTCTGTTAACTTTCTGCTTCAACTTTAAACTAAATTTACTTCACTAAGCCAGCCCTCTGGACTTCCAGTAAGCTGTGTTCCTATTGGCTGTCCAGGTGGCTGCTTGGTGTTATCAGGAACACCTGAGCAGCTCACTGTCTTCCTGCTTTATGTCTGCAGTCAAACATTTCCTCTGCTTCTCTGAACCGGGTTTGCCTCCGTTGCTTTAGTTTGTTCTTTAGGTGTTGGCTTGCAGCTTCCAGTGCTTCTTGGTGAGTTTTAGGGCTTTGTACTAGATAGTTGTCTTGGTAAATGTGGTTCTTTAGCCACAGTTAGCACATGGTGCTAATGTGTGCAGTGATTAGTGGATTTGGTGCAGCTGAGTTGTGTCTTTATCTTGGCTGTAGTGAGTCTTTAGAGGTTTCTGGTCAGACACATTCTGTGTTCTTGTTTGTGAACCAACTTTGGTTGTCCAGAAGGTAAGAGTTCCTGTCCTGATTCTGTGTTTAAAGAGCTTCTCTGGTAGGCTGCAGCAGACTTTAGCGTTTGGGTTGTGCTAGTTTGGTTTTTGTACAGTTTCATTTGGACGACGACTATCTTGAGTCCCCTCCATGTGGTTTAGTGAGGTTTTCTGTAACAGTTCTACAAAGCAACCTGCAGCAGAAGAGGCTTTGAGGGTTTTTAGGAAGTTCTGAAGACCAGACTTTAGAGCAGCAGAAACATTTGTCAGCAGTTTGAGCAGGAGAAGGTGAGCTTCAGAGCAGAAATGAGAAGGAAACCTTCTTGACCTGTGTGGTGAGGTCCTGTACCAAGAGTTTGAGCAGGTTGTGAAGAGTCTGTAGTTCTTTGGTCTGAAAGCACCAGAAGAGTTGATTCATTAAAGGAGGAAACAGGAGATATTGTTGGTTCTTCTGTCACTCTGCAGTTTCCTTAGACTGAATATCAAGTTTCTATTTTAAATGATTTACCGTGTGAGCCCAAGAAGACTTCAATAAACTCCCTCCATCCCCTGGACACAACATATTTTATTACCGTGTTAATCTTTTTTTTTTTTAAATGTTTTTGAATTTTAATCATAGTTTTTTCTCTTTGCTTATGTAGTTTTGTCATCTGTGTGAAAGGTGCTAAACAAATAAAGTTGAATTGATAAAGTGAATAAGTGACTAACTCATGATTGTGACAACAGAAATATTTTCATTGTGATTTAAAGGTTTGTTTCATTTTTAAGGTCGGGGTGAAAATCTTGACAGGAAAGATTAAAGGAATAAATTACATTAAAACAATTAAATCGAAGGAGAAAGCATTTAATACAATAAAACTGTTAAAGAAAATTAAACATTAAAGAAAATTTATATTAAATAGACAAAATATTTAATTAGATAATAAGAGAGAAAACCTTTCATTATGAAGTTAAACAAATTTTTTAAGCAAAAATATTAAAGAAAACATTTTAGAGAATTAAACATTTAATTAGATTATTAAATGTTTAAAAAGACAAAACATTTAATCAAAAAATTAAATGTTTAATTAGAAAATTAAATTGTAAAGACAATAAAACTTTAAATAGGAATTAAACAGAAAATACAATGAAGCATTTTTAAAAAAAACTAAACATTAAAAGGTGGTAAAACATTTAGAAAGAAAAACCTTAAAGATTTAATCTAAAAATAAAACATTGGAAAAGAAAAGGAAATTTTTCAAACAAGCCGATAAAACATTTGAAAAAACAAACATTATAAAGACAAAACATTTTGAAATCAAATCAGACAGAAAAGAATAAAAAGTGAGAAAAGAGCAAAACTAAACATTTAAGAAGAATCAAACTAAAGACAAATCATTTGAAAAGACACCAGTTAGACCTTTAGAAGATCAAACTAAACAAGGGAAAATAAAATGATCAAAAAGAGCAAAAACAGATAAAGGTCTTCAAGCGTTTTCTCGTCTGAAATGAAAACATCAAGTTGTTTCTTCAAACATTTCCTCTTTCTATGTTCTTGCTTTGATTGTGGACAGATTTACTAAGAGCTCATTTCAGAAAACTGCTTTCCGGATAAAGTCTACTAGTAGTTGAAGGCACGATCAAACTAATGTTACCTTCTGATCTCCACAAACTTCACTGTTCAGTGAAGAGAATCAAAGTTTGCTCAGGATTTCTAAAGAACCCACAGGTGAAGGTCTGAGAAGAACTCAGATGGATGGTCTAAATGTGAAATCAAGACTCATGGTCACAAGTTTTAAGGCTTCTGTTAACCACAAAGTTCAAACTAACAGAGAGGTGCTGAGAAGCTTTAAAGATTTCAGCCCTCGGACTGCCTAAAAGTTCAAACGAGCAGTGAACTACTCATGAACTTAGAAGATATCAGTCCTTGGACTGTCTGAAAGGTAAATCTAACAGAGATCTACTGTGGGACTTAGAAAATTTCAGCCCTCAGACTGTGTGAAAGCTCAGGTCCTGAGGACTTGGGAGGTCTGGAGGCTTTGGAAAGTCTTGGAACTGAGGGTTCAACCCTCCAGCACAAAGGCTGAAGTCCAACCTCCTGAGAAAAAGGGTCGAGTCGAGACTCGAGTTAAAAAAAAAACTCGAGAACGGCAAAAAATCGATGATAAATACGCAAAAAAAAAGAAAAATTAGTATCTGAGTGAGTAGCTCAGGGGGTAAGAAGAGAGATTACCAAGTGGAAAGTAGTAGGTTCAAGACCTACCACCTGCATTTTTCTTTCTTTGTCTAAGTTTTTCAGAAAATTTAAGAAGGGTCTGGTCTTGAACCAGCAACCTGCAGCTCCATAGGCAAACCCTTAACTCACTGAGCTACAGATCAGATAAATAAAAATAATTTCGTCGTCCCTTTGACAACGTAGTTTCCGTTCCTAATAAAGTGACCACATGGGTGGAGCCAAGGCGGAGTCTGGGTGGAGTCAGGGTGGAGTCAGGGCGGAGAGGTGGGTGGCAGCCTCCCCTCTCTACCCCCCACCTCCCCCTACTGCCCCCCTCTACTCCCCCACCGCCCACCACACCTTCCCCCACCCGACGAGTTTTTCGAAAATTCGAGTCTCGACGGGTTTTCCCGAGTTTCTGGAATTTCCACCAGGTCGGAGGCAGAACAAGTCATGAAGAGGTGTTGAAGTCGGTGAGGATGGAGTGAGTTTTTACAGTGATGAGAAGGAAGACGAGTAGAAGAGCAGGTCTTTAACCAGCATCCCTAAAATCCATGGAAATGAAGGGAGGTCAACTTTTATCAGCCTCCATCCAGATGTTCAACTTGATATCTTTACTTTGAGATTTTTAGCACCACAAACCTTTAGTATCACACTTTATCATTTATTAGGACTTTCATGGAATCCACCAGCAGATTTGTTTTTTGTTGAGAAACTTTATTCTTGTCGTCGTGGGACTGCAGGATTTAAAACTGTTCCTTCTATTTGACCTCATGTTTATTAGTTTTAGTAGAGAAAGTTATTTTAATTGTTGATTAGTCTCTTAAAAAAACAAACAATATATTGGATTAGTCAAGAGGTTTAAATTTTTTACTTTGTCATGCTTTAAATATGACAAAAAAATATAAAAATAAAGCGTCTTGAGACAATTTGACCTGTAATTGACGTTATATAAATAAAATTGAATTTAAATTGTATGTATCTTGTAATGTTGGACTAATTTAGCCATATAAGTTGGAAAACACATTTTCTTTGTCCATTAATCTGTTTATTGTTTTCTCCAGTAATTCATTTCTTGTTTTGGTTTATAAAATGTCAAACCCAAATATATTCAGTTTACTGTCATAAAAACCAAAAAGATTTACATTCATGATGCAGGAATCAGGCAGTTTTTCACTTTTTATCTTCGTTTAGTCAGAAAGATAGTTGATAATGTGTGAACTGTTGCAGCTTGTGAGGCATAAAAGGTTTTAATCTTTGGGGCCGAGTGTCAAAAAACATTTAGAAACCAACATCAACAAAACATTCAAAGATTTGAACATCATTAAAGGGAAATCCAACTTTTTCATGACAATGTCTAATAAAAGGACATTTATTTCCAATGTAAATGTGTGATATTCATCCTCTGGAGCTTCTCTTCACATCGTCTTCCACCTGGACTGGTTTGGTTGGGAGCATGAGCAACAAACATCTGAAAAACTGCACTTTAACATCAATGAATGACACCGCAGTTTAATCTCTACGTAAATGAGACCAAGTCTGGATGTGCTGCTCTGTCATTAACTCCTAAGTTTAGGGAAAGTTCAAACAAAAGAGGACAGTTCAGATAAGACTTGAGAATGAGCTTATTTTGAACAAATATCTCAGACTTTCTGAGCTTCAGCACCTCTAGCAAAATATTTTAACAACAAGCAACTCAAGAGAACCAGAAGTTGGAGAGAGTTAGCTTTAGCTGAGCCAAAGAACATGTGGGACGCTAACCTAGCAAACATTTCAGACTTTTCTCTGTGAATTCTGAGAAATAATTTCCTATTTAATGACAGAGCTACACATCTGAACTCAGTCTCATTAAAACAGACTCTAATTCAATGTCATCCATCTATATTAAAGTGCAGTTACCCAAAATGTTTGTTGCATGAGCTCCAACAAAACCTGTCCAGGTAGAAGGCCGCTTTGACAAACAGGAAGTGGAAGATTCCAAGCAGATTTATAGAAGGGGGAACCGGACTGTACTAAGTGTGGTCGAGCATAGAGGGGTGCTTTGTGGGTTTTTAAGGCTAATAATGATTATTAGTGAGATATTTGGAAGAGATAATCATTTGTAGTAAATGAAATTATTTCAAATCTTGGAGTTGATAGCGTTTTTTCATACCAAAGGCTATACTATGATTTTTTCTAAGAGACATACTATGCTACTCTGTTTTTATTTTAATTTATTTAGCCTCAATTTATAAAGGTAATCTCATTGAGACACCGAGTCTCATTCTCAAGAGAGACCTGTCCTTAAATAACATTACAAGACAACACTGAGTCACTGACAAACAACACTATGGGACCTATACTAGACAATATAACAATACAATATAACACTGAGTTCCAGACAAACAGTGTCTTGACAAAACACAACATAGACATTAAAATGGATGTGCATAGCGCCAAGCAATTAAGTTAAAATGTCAAAACACTAAGAACAAGAATGAGTCTTAAAAGATGATTTTTCCATAGTGTTTAAAAAGAACAGCAACTATATTTTTTTCGAGGGAACTCCATGGTGACTATAGTGCTAGTTTTAGAACATGCATCGCAAGCAACTCACATGGTCCCTGTGGGCAACCAGACACCTGCGGGCAACTTATTGGCTACTTCTGCTATAAACTGACATGAAATGTAAGAGTTTACCATTGGCTGAGATATTCTACTGATGAAAATATCTTACAGTTCACTTCCCTTTGGTGATGTATTAATGCTTTAGTACAGGTGTGTTTAAATTCTAATATCTAAAGGTATCAGAATATTTTATTGATCCCTGAGCAGAAATTGCTTTGGAATAACAAGGGTAAAATACTTTAGGTTTGGTAGGATGTGAGGACAGTTTGCTGAGATGAACATGATAGTAAACACTGTATAGTGACAACTGTCTGGTAGATAATAATAAGCCACATGATTATGGCTTTAGACCAATCATGGATGAAAAATAAGGATGACTGGCAATTTTGAAAATCCAATTTGTACATTGTCAGTCCATCCATCCACCCCAACATCCTTTCCAAGCTCCCACTTCTTTCTTTTTTTCTTTCACAAACACTACAGCCACAAGAGGACTTTCTCACTTGTCATTTTAGAGTGTTTGCTAAAATGACTAACTTTGGGTCTTCTGTATGGACACCATCTTGTTTATTATATTACTCTAATTACACGCTGCTCTTGATGTTGTGCGATCCCAAAACTAAAGCCAAAAAATTGTGCTGTACTTAAATTCTCAACAAAGTCTGAGATGAATTAAATGACTGAAAGCCATCTCTTACCAGATGACCAAATCTATTGATTCTGGCAGCTTACTTGAACTGGAGTTCATATTTGTGGAACCCTCAGAAAGAATTATTGTTGAGAAAGCAGAACAGGAAGGAGACTTACTGGAACCTAGCTTCAATGATGTTCTGGATCATCAGTGACCTGTATCTGGCACTAGTGTCCCCAAAAATCCTATCAAAGTATAAACAACACTATATACCTTGTAATGATACCACGAAATGGTCACTGCTTATTAATAATTGCTCCTGGTGGATTGTGGTTAGCGCCTTGCATGGCAGCTTCCGCCATCAGTGTGTGAATGGGTAAATGTGACATATCATGTAAAGCGCTTTGGATAAAAGCGCTATTTAAATACAACCATTTACCATTTACCATTTATATACAATGCTATGTAGGTGGTTCATTGATCACTGTGACTGGGCTCATTACTGGCACACTATACTAACAGACTCACAGGTCAGCTCTAAATTATTGATGCTTTTTATAAACTAGAGGAGTATTGCCTTGTCCAAGCTCTTCAGAGAGAATATGGTGTTGTGAAAAAAGAGGAGTGGCAAATTAAAGGGAAAACCAACAATAAATATGTAAATAAAGTACCATCAGAACACGTTTAATGTCTCTGGAACACTTCTAGAGGGACTGAAGACCATTCTTCCAAAAGACATCACCTCATTTGTTGTTTTGATGATTGTAGTGAAAAATGCCGTCGAACACATTAGCCAAAGATCTTCCATGAGAGTTTACTAGGGTTGCGATTGGTTGACAGCAAAGATTAAGCATTTAGTTTTTTCCATGCTCGAACTAATCAATGACCCTTCATGGCTTATGGATTGAGGGGATTTTCATCCTGGAAGAGAACACTCCCATCAGGATAGAAATATTTCATCATAGGTTAAAGGTAATCATACAGAACAGTTTAGGATTGATTTGCTGTGACCGTTCATTCTAAGTGGACAAGAAGGCCATTTCTTATCTAGCGTGATCTCCATTTCTAGCTCTAGCCTTCAGATATCTCACAAGTGAGCCCAAATCATCCCGTCTCTCTGGCCATGCTAAGGCTTGGGCTGCAGTGGAGCGGAGGTCTTTGGTGTATAGCTCACTCCCTGTTCACCAAGACGCTAACGCAGATTTGCCAACAAATCGCTTCTAGCAGGGAGGCAGCCAAAAGGGACCCAAAAGGGCAAATGCATTGACATCCCAACACTAGTCCAGCCAAAGCTCTGCTATGCCTTTCAGCATGGACTCTCAGCTAACATGAAGGATCATTGGAGAATTCTTGACCTGCCCTCTGATTTAGACGCTCTGATTGCCCTGGCTGACAATCATTGGAGAGACGGGGAGAGAGAGAGAAAGTTTGGTTCACCCTGATATCACTCAGTTTCCAGAGACACTTAACTCCATTACCCTTTCATGCGTAGTGTGAGTCTGGAGTTACCCATTTTCCATTGGATTTGGGTCACTTTTGACCCATGATGTGCATCAAAGGGTTAAACCTTTTGCTATCAACCTCTCACACACTTCATCGCTCAGCATTGTTGCCCCTGTACCCATGAGGGAACCCATGCAGGTGGCAAAGATGCATCTCACCCCTGAGGAACGGCAGCGATGCATCAGAGAGTGTCGTTGCATCTGCTGCTTCCAGTTGGGTCACTTCTTCACCTCCTGTCAAAGTGTTGGCATAGCCCAAACGACATAATGTCCTTTTCAATCTTTTTTTTTTTTAGATTTGTCCTCTCCTTCTGCTTCTCAGCCATTTCTGGTATGGACTGACCACAAGAATCTGGAGTCCCTCCACTGGGCTGAGAGGTTACGTGCCAGGCAGGTTTTGTGGGATCCATTCTCTAACCAGTTCAGTTTCACAAATTCTTATCATTGGGTTCTGAGAATGTGAAACTTTATGCTTTGTCTTGCATTTTTGAACCAGATGATTTTTCCCAAGGCCTTGATTCTCATACTGCCACCCCACTTCCTTGTAGGGTTGGTCACTTGGGAGACAGAGGAAAAGGTCAAGCAGGCAGTTGCTGATATTCATGTGCCAGATGGGTCTCCCCAAATCGAGCTGTTTTCTTCTCTCCATCCTCCATTCCCAGGTCATCCACTTTCACTCCAGATATCTCTAAGCATTCTTTGCAAAAGATGAAGTCCAGTTTGCTATTTATTGTCCAAAACTTGAGGACAAAGCTTGTCGAAGAATATTAAAAACACAAAGGAAGGCTGTTCCTTTTGAGATGATACACGCTGACAGTCAAGACCAAGCAGAGTAGTAACTGTGGCTCAAAGCCATGGGATCATTCCAATCATGTCTCAGTTCCTTAAACAAACATGAATTGTCTATGATGGCTGTCAGATCATCTGTCCTCCCGCACATTCACAGATCTTAAACCCTGTAGGTCACCGCTACCTGATCACCCTTCTCTCTGATACAAGCTGATAGAAGCAGACCTGTGACTAGAGGGTCACTGGTTCAGCTCTCTAGACAAGCTATCAGGATGAGGTAGGACAGTGAATCATGCTCTTACCTCTCTCTGCAAAGGACGCTGAAAAGGACACTCTTATTAAACATGCATAATTGTATCAATGCCAGCTAACTGAACGCTACATCTTAAACATGTTCTATTTGTGATTAACACTAATCATGTTAATGAGATTAATATGGCCATTTCTGCAAATACACTCTGATGTCGAGCATGCGTAGTATTGCCCTTTGAAACGTTATCACCACGAGGACTGTCTGCATGGACACAATTTTTGGGCTGCAAATGCTCACAGAGAGGTCAGTGTGGAGTCTTGTGTACTTGGCGAGACGAGGAAGTTATCTAAAAAGTATAACAGTGGCAGGAGCCCGTGGAAGACGTGACTGCATACATGCACAGTGGGTTAGTCTGGGCATTCACACTTCTTCCAAACATGCGGTCCAATGCAGCGAAAAGTCCCCAGATTTGTACATAGGGGAGACTCAAAAACAGCTTCACAAGCATGTGACTCAACACAGAAGAGCCATCAATTCCCCACAACCAAACATGAAGAGATCTCTTGTGTTTTACTGTGTTTTGTTTTATCTTATTTTTTGTACCTATCCTTCCTGCTATGTTGGTGAATGGTGGAACAATGAGCACTTCTTGTCTTTTGTCTTGTCATTCAAGCACGAACTTACCTGTCAGGTTCAATGTCTGTTTTGTAACAGAATGCCAAATGCAATCATTCTTTCTGCACAACGAATCTACCCACAGGTACAAATAGAGAAACCTTGACCGTGACCTTGACCTTGAAATTGCAAAGATCATGGAGAGCAGCTCCTCAGAACAAGACCCAGCAGTCAACCTGCATCTAGAGAATAAAGGACATTCCTTTGTGGACAGCAATGGACACATTTTGGACAGAGAAGACAGATGGTTTGAGAGAGGAGTGAAGAAAGTCATCTATGACAAATTCTAACAGCAATCTTCAAACAGAGGAGGGGGTTTGCGACACCACTTATCAAACACCTATAATGCAGTGATAAGATCTCTACCCAGAAAGTTTTGCCATCGTAACATCTTGAGCCTCTCCTGACTTGCCAGATTTACATCCTTTGTTGTGTGAACTGACAGCCCCACCAACATGAATGCTGTCATTTTTAGTGGACCACTGGATTTCACAACAATCACGCGTGGATGCATGTGAGTTCTGGGTCGTCAATGGGCCATTAGCCTTGTGACCTGGAGTCACTATATATTCTGTGACTCCTCATTACTTAGAACTGAAGAAGCCTCTTGGATGAGAGCCGAAGAGTCTTCGAGACCAAAAATATCAGTTCCCTTGATAGGGTTGTTACATTGACATCAGCATGCATCTTACTGAACCTGTTAACACAGTCAAACAGATGTTGTACGCCCTCCAACTGCACCAACAAATGTCTGAACCAAACCCACTAGTGCACATAGGTGTGTGTGTGTGTGAGGTGTTAAAAGACTAAGCCTGGAAACGGGGATGTGTGAAGGTGCATACGGACAGATGAAACGCAGCAGACTGTTGAAAATCCAATCCATCTGCTGTTCCTGATGTACACAGAGGTGTGTCTGGGTGAGCAGCTGATGAGCTAAACTCCCAAATCCCATCTTTAGCTTCCCCCAAGTCACCACTCTCACATTTCTCCTGGTCTTCTTAGGACTACTTTCACACACACAGAGCTTCAAAAATAAATCCCACACAAGTCTCTAAGATTTCTGATCACACTGTTTTGTATCTCATCTTAAATAGCCTGACAACTTTCCTTTGATTACAGAGCATCTTGAACAGCTTACAGCAGTGAAATATTGTGAGTGCAGCAATACTGATTCCTAAAGTGTACTAAGGAATAAAAGAGAAAAATCTGCCAGGGTTTTCTAGATGCTTATAACACAGGTTGCGTGGTAAATTCAGGCTCATACTGAATCAGAAATTAGGGGCTTCATGTATGGGTCATTCCAGAATTGGAGGACATTTGGGCTTTAAAATTGTTGAAAAATAAATCTTCTCTTTTACAGTTTTGTGCTCCATATTCATCAGTAATAGATATTAAACTACCAAAGGCTTGAATGGCTCAGCTTACACATCAATGCTACCATTTTTGTTCCATATTTTATTGGTTGTTTGCTAACCCTACTCTAATCACAGTAACAGGGTTGCTAATAGATGCTAATGTTAGCTTTTTCTCAGGAGTAGAAGCTAGATATTTAGCTAGCTGTTACTGCTGACCAAGAGGACAAACTTACTGATGGAGAAAAGTCAAGAAAAAAGTATAAGGAATTTGTCTTATCCTGGGAACATGAGGTAGAGTGAGACATTCAATGAAAACTGACAATGTTATGAAAATATGAAAAATAGTAGAGAGGACATACACTGCTGTTGAAAAGTTTGGGGTCATGCAGACAATTTCCTGTTTCCATGAAAACTCACGCTTTTATTCATGTGCTAACATAATTGCACAAGGGTTTTCTAATCATCAATTAGCCTTTCAACAGCATTAGCTGACGCAATGTAGCATTAGAACACAGGAGTGATGGTTGCTGGAAATGTTTCTCTGTACCCCTATGGAGATATTCCATTAAAAATCAGCTGTTTCCAGCTAGAACAGCCATTTACAACAATGTCTACAATGTATTTCTGATCAATTTTCTTAGTGACCCCAAATTTTGAACAGTACTGTAGCTTTGCTCTACCCATTCTTTAGGAAAACTGTTTGATGATGTTAATTCCAATATCATGTGCAATAACTGTTACAATCTCATCCTCATGTAAATAGTCTCCTTTAAAAAACATCTTCTGTGTATATAATGCTCTCCGTGCTTTTGCACTGTGTTTCTAATTCATTCTTGTACTGTCTTTTTACTTTTTTCTCCTTTAGAGCTGCTGTAACTGAATTTTTCCCACTGTGGGATCAATAAAGTTTCTCTTATCTTATCTTGTGTTCACTGTTTTCTTCTTCTACCAGCTAAAAAGGGTTGTTGTGGGACACATTTTCCATGCATAATCATTATTATTTAAAATATTGTGCTGCTTAAAAAAATGTTCCCACAATTACAAGAGACACCAATGGGGGAAAAAATCCAAAAGAAAAGGAGATTTAAATGTGATTCTGTTTTATTTGAGATTCAATTTGGTCATCAGGGGGGTGGGACAAGAGAAAAGGTCATAGAGGGAACTCCAGATGTATTTGATATTTTAAAATTATTTTTAAACATTCTTTTCTCCTATTTTTTTTTTTTTTTTGATTTGGTCTCAGGACAAGTAAATTTACAACAACTGCATGGTGCACCTTTTTGTACATGGATTAGTCCTCCAATTCTCTAATGACCCTTGAAGTAGCGATACACAGGCAGTTGTTAATTGAAATGGATATAATTTGGACTGAAAAACAACTTTACGGTCCCACAGTATAAAACAGAGCTCTGGCCGGGGGTGGGGCGGCAGTGGCTTTTACAGTACAACATATGGAGCATCTTTGGAAGCGAAAGCGCACCATGTTGGAGAGGGAGAGCTGCGGCTGGACGCCCCTCAACTCCTGACGAACGCGAGATGCAGGGCAAGACTGGAGCAGCGCGTAACGGAGTGACTTATGTGGAGATCCACCTGACCAACAGGCTGCCGTCAGCCTCCACACACTCCGTTCAGCGCGGCTCTTTACATGCGTGCGTATCGGATTTGTACAATAGCGCGGAGCAGCGCGTCCTGGACGGAGTCTCCTGTTGTTAAAGGCTTGAGCGTACATTCATGCCAGCATCCAACCAGTTCGGGATGCATATGTGAACAGTTGGGATGGATTCGTTTAACGCCAGCGGAATGGACGCGTTCACGGTGATCCATTTGAATTCCTCCTGGAGCCTGGACAGCGGATACTCTTTAGCAGCTATAGCTGGAATTGCTGCCCTTGTAAGTTTTCTCATTCTTTTCACCATTGTTGGAAATATTCTGGTGGTAATCGCTGTGTTAACGAGCAGGGCACTGAAAGCCCCCCAGAACCTTTTTCTGGTGTCTCTGGCCACCGCGGACATCCTCGTCGCCACTTTGGTGATGCCGTTTTCTCTGGCGAATGAACTTA
Source organism: Acanthochromis polyacanthus (assembly GCF_021347895.1). NCBI lineage: Eukaryota > Metazoa > Chordata > Actinopteri > Pomacentridae > Acanthochromis > Acanthochromis polyacanthus. The sequence continues at coordinate 18,753,303 of NC_067135.1, forward strand.
TGGGTTACTGGTATTTTGGAAAAGTTTGGTGTGGCATTTATCTGGCTCTGGATGTTTTGTTCTGCACTTCTTCTATTGTGCATCTGTGTGCTATAAGCCTGGACCGGTACTGGTCTGTGACGCAGGCTGTAGAGTACAATCTGAAGCGGACTCCTAAACGCGTCAAGTGCATCATCCTGATCGTGTGGCTGATATCTGCCTTCATCTCCTCTCCTCCGCTCGTATCTATCGACAGCAACAACGACGTGAGCTCTCAGCCTCAGTGCCAGCTGAATGATGACACTTGGTACATTCTGTCCTCCAGCATCGCGTCCTTCTTCGCTCCCTGCTTAATTATGATTCTGGTGTACATCAGAATATACCAGGTGGCCAAAACCAGAACCAGAAGCATGTCGGGAAAAAAATCCAGGCCAGATGGTGTGACACAAACTGAGAACGGACTGAGCAAAGCCACCTCCCCATTCCATGGCGAGAGGGAGAATGGTCATTGTCACTGCCCGCCTACGCCCAGCCAACGCACGGCCACCGTGGGCCAGCAGACTGAGAGCCCTGACATGGACCAGAGCTCCTCCTCAGAAGATAAAGGTCACAGATCCCAGCCCCAGGACTCCCAGAGAACCAAAAGGGCTGGTACAAGCAAAGGCTCCCTCTCCAAACACTCCACTGGCATCTCCAGAGTCAGCAACAAGTCCAAAGACCTCTTTGCCTCTCGGAGGAAACGTCGACGGAGCTCCTTAGCCAGAAAAAAGGCCTCTCAAGCCAGGGAGAAGAGGTTTACATTTGTCCTAGCTGTGGTTATGGGGGTGTTTGTTGTGTGCTGGTTCCCCTTTTTCTTTAGCTACAGCTTGTACGGTGTATGTAGGGATTCCTGTAAGATTCCCGACCCACTGTTTAAATTCTTTTTCTGGATTGGCTACTGTAACAGCTCCCTCAACCCTGCCATTTACACCATCTTCAACCGAGACTTCCGGCACGCCTTCCAGAAGATCCTTTGCAAGTCGTGGAAGAAGTCCTTTTAGATGTGAAGTGGAGCTGCTGCTTCACGCTGACAATCTTACAGGAAATATCAAAGTGGAAAAAAAAAAAAACAGAATGCTATTGTGTTTGTTACTGCCACTTGTTATATGTCATTGTCCTGTAATATTCCAGTCATGGCAGCACACACAATGGATCATCACACACTAGACCAGGGGTATCAAACTCATTTCAGTTCAGGGGCCACATTCAGCCCAATTTCATCTGAAGTGGGCCAGACCAGTAAAATCACAGCATAATAACCAATAAATAACCACAACTCCAAATTTTTCCGTTGTTTTTGTGCAAAATAGTACGTTCTGTAAATGTTCACATTTCAGGTATTATCTTTTTACAAAACATTACGAACAACCTGAATTTTTTTTCGGAAAAAATAATTCAATTTCATCAGTATTATGACTCAGTTTATCATTTACACATTACAACTGACAGATGACAGACAATCTACAAAGACACAAAACATTTAGCCATCTGGAACTGAACAATATAGTGTTTTAGCTTATGATCAAAATGACAAAAGTCAAATGAAAAAAAGACAAAAAACAACGAAAATGAGACAAAATATTACAAAAAGGTACACAAAACAACAAAATCGATAAACAAAATGACAAAAAAATCAGACAAAACAAAACAAGACAGAATTAGACAAAAAATTACAAAGCGACAAAAAAAATGGACTAATGACAAAGACGAGACAAGAAATTACACAAATGACACCAAACAAGACAAAAGTGAGAAACAAAACAGCAAACAAGTAGACAAACAAGACAAAAAACACACAAAATGACACAAACAATACACAAAGCAAGGAATAAAAAAACGCAAAGTGACAAAAATAGGACAAAAAACATAAGCGGGACAAAAAGGAAACACTAAAACGACAAAAATCTGACAAAAAAAGACAAAATATTACAAAAACGAGACACAAAAAGGCAAAAGAACAATGAGCAATCTAGTAGTTTATGATCAAAACAACCTGTCAAGGTGTATTTAAAATGTCTAATTTTACAAATGTACAATGTGCAGTTAATGTCTTCTCTGTAATTTTTACACTGTGGGCCGGATGTGACCCCCTGGAGGGCCGGTTTTGGCCCACGGGCCTTATGTTTGACACCCCTGCACTAGAGCATCACACACTGGACTGTCACACACTGGATCACCTGCTGTAAACTCTGACAGATTGTTTTCATGAACACAGTCATTCTTGAACTGCCACATTCATGTGCCGTCTTTACTAGCATTTCATCATTGATAAAGCTCTTTATATCCACAAAAGATAGCTTGCCATGTTGATTTAGAAATATGCAACATAAAAGCACAGAAGGTTTGAAATCTTGCTTATCACAAAGGGACACTTGTCAAATCAGTTGTGGTGTAAATGAACAGCTTGATATTTAGGGAAATACGTTCATTGGCTTCCACTGGAGAATGAATCTAATGTCTGTTTGGTACGTATGCAGCTGGAGCAACCAGCCAGTGAGTTTACCTCAGCATAAACACTAAAAACTAAGACAAACAGATGGCCGGATTCTCTCCAAAGGTGGCACTATTTACTGAAGTTTAGAAATGATCCCTATCATGTCTTGTTTGGCTAAAAAAGTGAAGCGTAAAACAACAACCTGCTGCTTAACGTGGGATTCAGTTCGTCCCTATTGGGAGACACTAAGTACATTTTTGTTTTTGTTATCAGCCCACTTAATGGTCATTATCAGTTGAAATCACTCCCAAAGATATGACTAATACAAGCTGTTTATTCACATCTGACAGTGTCTTCTACAGCTATTACCTACAGTCTGGGTTTGCTTCTGTTTTCTACTAGCGGAGTAAGTTATAGCACCCTCTGGCCCACTAATGGGTCCAGTTTGTCCAATCTGAGCCATATTTATGGGTTTGATGACAACTGGTAACAGTCTTTTAATGAGCTAACACTCAAGTCCGGTGCACTGATCTTCTCATCTAACTCGGCTGAAATGCAAATAAATGTTTCCTAAAATGTAAAACTATTCCTTTAAAAATGTACGTGGAAAAGCAGGACTAGACTTGAAGCTTATGTGAAGTCTGTGTTGTGTTTTATTCACTTGTTTAAATCCAGTCAGTACAAAAGAGTTCAATCTGCATACTCTCATATAGCCGAGGTCTCCATTGTCACGTTTAGATTGTCTATATATTTAAAATGAGGCTTGAGCAATTTAACCAAATAGTTAAACTGGCTAAAAGTATCCACTCTTTTACAAGAACAAGAGGGATATACAAGAAAAGGCTGAAAATATTATGCAGAAACCGAAATCTTGGTGATGATTTGTGAAGCCCAACGCCCTGATTGAGGACTGTTGTTAGATTTCAGCCATGTTTTATTTGTTTTCTTGCCCAGTTCCTGTTTGCGTTGTCAGCTTATATATGTATCTAGAGAATCTAAAAAAAAAAAAACAAAGTTGAAGGAGTAGCAGTTTAAGGGTCATTCCAGAATTGGAGGACATTTTTACATTTTTCTGCTCCATATTCATCAATAACAGCTACTAAACTATCAAAGGATTGATTGGCTCAGCTTACACATCAATGCTTCCATTTTTATCCCATTAAAAAGGAGATTTAAATGTAATTTTAACTGTTTTATTTGGGACTCAATTTGGTCATCGGGGGGGGGGACAAGAGAAAAAATGAATTTTAGGGGGAACTCCAGACTTATTTGGTATTTTCAAAAATATTTTGTTAATATTTCTTTTGTCATTTTGCACATTAATTATTTGAAATTTGATAGTGGGATGTAAAATGTCCTCTAATTCAGGAATGACCTTTAACTTTGCCCTTAAGTACCTGTGTGCTGTGAGTGTCATCACGGTTATTTGTAACACAGCTGATAAATGGAATGGAAGAACAGCAGAGTAACTCACTGTGGGTCTTGGTTATTGGCCTCTGCTGCACATTTTTGATTTTATAACAGTACTAATAAGGGCTGATGCTGCAGATTATAAGCTAATCATTTTTATGATGTGCAAAAGAGGTCACTATTTTCACAGTAACCCTAAACTACTGAGTATTTCCTGATAAATGCATTCATTTTGCACTTTTTTTTATGAAACTACCTCTGTTTTCTTTTGTTTTTGTTGCTGATTTTATCTTGTCTTTTTCTGCAATGTGCAGTAGACAACTCACCTCCACTTAAGCTTTTGTGCAAAAATAAAGATGAAGAAGACAAAGTCCTACGTCAGCTGCTGTTGTGATGTTCCAGCACGTGGATGATCCTATACTTGAGCATCACATGATTTAGTAACTTTCCATTAAGTTGTAAAATGTTGCTGCTGTTGTTTTTTTTAAATTACTGAGTCAACATACTAGAATTCTTACCTAATGACTTTTCAATTTATTGACTAAACTTACTGACAGTTCAGAATAGTAAAGCATGGTAGATGCATTATCTTTTATCAAATTGGCATTCAACAAATGTTAGCTAAATCCAACTTGGCGGTTTACTTTTTAGCTATAAGAAAAGGTGCTGTACATAGTTTTCTCTTCTTACATCAATGTCACCATAGTAGCAGGCGGGGACTATTTAATCAAACTGCTCAATCACCCTAAATATTCTTTAATAACTCTTATAATGAAAAACAGCAAGCTATGTTCATGTTATTCACAAGGTCAGAGAAAGATTAATTAGATTAATGGAGCTGTTCTCTCAGTGTCTTTGACAGATTTATGGATTTAGAAAGTACAGTCCCTTCTTTGCTGCAATAAATAAAGCGTATTAACCACACAGCTTCTCAAGGATTCAACAACAAAGTGCGGTCTAAAAGGGTTCGTAATTAATTCTGGCTATTCAGTGACTACAGTCCAAGTGTTGAGATTCAGTGGCTTGAAATGTCAGCACTAAAGGAGCAGTTCTTTAAAAGTGAAGGTGATTTGCTTCTATCCATCAACAGTAACAATTACTTGGAGTTTCATTTCTGGCTATAAAATAAAAGTCTAATTTACCCTCATGAGGGAAATATTTGGGCCTTCAGCTGAGGATCGCTAGCTATATTCAATAAATATATCTGCCTTCTTTTTGGTAGGTATTGTTAAAAGGGTCTATCAGTTTGCAGTGTGCATGGAACTGAACCAGACAATGCTGTGGGTCAAAAACCAAAACAACTAGCTAAAAGACACTAAAAGGCCCAAAATGGAATGGAACTGCAGGATAAGGGGATAGTTTTGTTGGGTTTCCCCCTACGATGATTAACATTTCACATTTTACGTGATTATTTGATCCACTGATGATACAAAACTTTTAAGTGTTGCAGCTTAAATGTTCCTTTAAATGTCGGCATGGGCTATAAACGAATGAAAGAACAACCCGATTTACTTTCCCTCCACAAAATCTATTTACCATTGTCATATCTCATCTCGGCTGAGCAGCCTTGGCTCAGTACTGTGCTCTCTTAGTTCTTTTCTTCTTCTTTATGTGAATGCAGTGATGCTTAAAAGCTTTGGACACTTAAAATTGGTTCCAAATTCTTTTTGTGTCACGACGACAAGCCCAAACATACAGCCAGACTCGTAAGGAATGATCTTCATGACGAAGAAAAGATGGTATTGCCCCATTGAAATACCCTAATCTTAACATCTGGTGTCACATGATGGGACAGAAACAACTGAGACAGCTCAAGCTCACAGACGTGCCATGGAAATTTCTCCAACACACTTTGGACAACATATTGTACCTGCCAAGTGCCATGAGAAACTGTGTGTAGCTTAAAATGGTTGCATGTAAATGGTGTGATACGACCAAATACTGATTTTACTCAGGTTTGTATTCCTTTGGTATGAATCCAAATGATACATTAAAACTGCTCAAATGGGTTTTAAAGCATCTTCACCTTAGCTTTAGGTCCTAAAATGTTACATTTGTCATCTAATTTGAACAATTTTAGACTCCTGCATGCCGTTGAAATTACATTTTTTTCCCCTTCAGATGGAAAAGAAGACGGTGAATGGAAAAACCTGCGCCAGAAAAGTCTTTGAAAAAAGACTAATGCGGACAGATGTCACATTTCTAACATCACACAGACCTGCATCCATCTTCTTCTTGAAGATAATTGTACATGATGTTAAATCTATTTATTTATTGTCTATTCACATCCACAGTAGAAAGACCCATTTTGACAAACAGCCACTAACTTTAAACATGGAAATTGCTTTTCTCATAACTACTGTATTATAAAAAGGAAATGTCTGTGCCTGGAGCCATTTGTTTCATAACTCATCTTTCATAAGCCGGAGAGCTGAGCACATTTTCTCTGACAGCTGAGCTAGAAAATAGAGAAAAACAAACACACAGTAACCCCCGTATATTCAAACTTTTTAGTACAATGGGAATCCAAAAATCTATGAATTTGAATACACACGTGGACAAAATTGTTGGTACCCCTCAGTTAAAGAAGGAAAAACCCACAATTCTCACTGAAATCACTTGAAACTCACAAAAGTAACAATAAATAAAAATTTATTGAAAATTAAATAATCAAAATCAGCCATCACTTTTGAATTGTTGATTAACATAATTATTTAAAAAAACAAACTAATGAAATAGGGCTGGACAAAAATGGTGGTACCCATAACTTAATATTTTGTTGCACAACCTTTTGAGGCAATCACTGCAATTAAACGATTTCTGTATTTGTCAATGAGCGTTCTGCAGCTGTCAACAGGTATTTTGGCCCACTCCTCATGAGCAAACAGCTCCAGTTGTCTCAGGTTTGATGGGTGTCTTCTCCAAATGGCATGTTTCAGCTCCTTCCACATATGTTCAATGGGATTCAGATCTGGGCTCATAGAAGGCCACTTTAGAATAGTCCAACGCTTTTCTCTCAGCCATTCTTGGGTGTTTTTGGCTGTGTGTTTTGGATCGTTGTCCTGTTGGAAGACCCATGACCTGCGACTGAGACCAAGCTTTCTGACACTAGGCAGCACATTTCTCTCCAGAATGCCTTGATAATCTTCAGATTTCATCGTACCTTGCACACTTTCAAGACACCCTGTGCCAGATGCAGCAAAGCAGCCCCAAAACATTACTGAGCCTCCTCCATGTTTCACCGTAGGGACAGTGTTCTTTTCTTCGTATGCTTGGTTTTTGAGTCTATGAACATAGAGTTGATGTGCCTTACCAAAAAGCTCCAGTTTGGTCTCATCTGTCCAAAGGACATTCTCCCAGAAGCTTTGTGGCTTGTCAACATGCATTTTTGCAAATTCCAGTCTCGCTTTTTTATGAGTTTTTTTCAGCAGTGGTGTCCTCCTTGGTCGTCTCCCATGAAGTCCACTTTGGCCCAAACAACGACGAATGGTGCGATCTGACACTGATGTACCTTGGCCTTGGAGTTCACCTTTAATTTCTTTGGAGGTTGCTCTGGGCTCTTTGGATACAATTCCAACGATCCGTCTCTTCAATTTGTCATCAATTTTCCTCTTGCGGCCACGTCCAGGGAGGTTGGCTACTGTCCCGTGGGTCTTGAACTTCTGAATAATATGAGCCACTGTTGTCACAGGAACTTCAAGCTGTTTAGAGATGGTCTTATAGCCTTTACCTTTAAGATGTTTGTCTATCATTTTTTTTCGGATGTCCTGGGACAATTCTCTCCTTCGCTTTCTGTTGTCCATGTTCAGTGTGGTACACACCTTTTCACCAAACAGCAGGGTGACTACTTGTCTCCCTTTAAATAGGCAGACTGACTGATTATGAGTTTGGAAACACCTGTGATGTCAATTAAATGACACACCTGAGTTAATCATGTCACTCTGGTCAAATAGTTTTCAATCTTTTATAGAGGTACCATCATTTTTGTCCAGGCCTGTTTCATTAGTTTGTTTTTTTAAATAATTATGTTAATCAACAATTCAAAAGTAATGGCTGTTTTTGATTATTTAATTTTCAATAAATTTTTATTTATTGTTACTTTTGTGAGTTTCAAGTGATTTCAGTGAGAATTGTGGGTTTTTCCTTCTTTAACTGAGGGGTACCAACAATTTTGTCCACGTGTGTAAATGCAGTTGTTTTTGCCTTTGTTCATGTCCTCATCGAAAACAGCATGAGGTTTCTCATATTATTATTAAAGCTGGCAAATTTAGTGAAAGATTGAAGGCCTCAGAGTCCTGTTGATGTGACACTGTTACACCCGGCTGGCTTCAGTTTTCTGCCAGACATCAGACCCCCAGCAGTGAGGAAATACGTCCCAAAAAGCTATTGGGTGGCTGAGCCCTTTAAAGAAAAAAGTTTCATCCAAATTTCTATATTTATCCATGGAGACAAGTTTTTTTTTTTTTTCTTGAATTGTTAGAATAATTTAAGACGTCTGTGCTGTTGTGGAAATGAAAGACAAACAACAAACGCTTTATTTCCAGTTAAAATGAGTCGTTACGTGTTTTGTGTTCATGATGCACCAACTCCTAATGATGGAAATCACCTCCGACGCTGTTCACTAACTCCCTCAGAGCCGAGCTCGCAATAAACTGCCTGTGCAGAAGGCCGGCTGGTGATATGAAAAGGTGTAAATGACTCAACTGCAAAGACACTGAAGGCCTGTCTCTAATTTTCTCTGCAAGCGGTCCTTCAGCTAATTAAACATGAGCTTCTGCAATGAAATAACTTTAAATACTTGAACTACAAGCATATTAGTGTTTGGAAGAACTGAACTAAAACCCTGGTTTTCAGTGCCTAGCTTGCTAAAAACAAAACAACATAAACAAGCATAAAACTGAATTAATGCAGTTAAACAAAAATTCAGCGCATCTGGAAGTGTTGACTTACCCTCAACTGAATGAAGAGACGAGTTACCTTCTAAGCAGATGAAGGAAAGCCAGATGATGTGCAAACGACTCAAACGATAAGATAAAATATGAAAAATAAGGATCGTGAAATTGTATTCCTTCCTTGTGGTGTGGTTAAAAAAATCCCATGAAAAAACAAACAGAAAAAAATGAAAAATAAGGATTAGTCCATCTCTCAATACTAAAGTAAATGGATTCTTAAAGCTGCTGGACACTGTAAGAATACTGATGAGGAAGCGAAGTCAGAAGTCAGCATTCGAGGGCAGCAGGATTTATTTTGTCGACCAAAAAAACTCAAGAACATTGCCTAAAAGTAATTTACACCCCCAAGAAAAACCCGAGATACTGAGCTGTGTGCCATCTTTTACGCTTCTCTAAATCTATCAGTCAGATCATGACATCAGGTTATCATATTTCACCATTCAGTCACACCTACAGAGGACATCATTAGGTCATGTTTTCCAGAGAACATGCTCAGACGTGTTCAGACTTTTGTCTCTAATATATTTTAAGAGTTATAATACCTTAAGTATACACCATTATGCTTTGAGTACTCCTTAAATCATTTTCTAAAAAGCATGTGATCCGTCTTTGCACCACTATCTTCCACAGACACACACACACAATGCCATCAAAACATAACAGAACTTTCACTGTTACGTTGTTCACACACACGTCTGAACTCTGTTCTGCAGTTTTCATGGCATTTGTCATAATTATATCGTCTTTTAATAAATCATACCCAGAAAACATTACACTACAATAAATGTTATTGTGTACGAGTCCACAAACTAGAATTGTTATTGTGTATGACAGGAGGAAAAAAGTCAAAATTTTGCCTGACTTATTCTTTAATAATGAATTAAAGATAGAACACAAGATGCATGTGACATAGCACTGTTGTAGACCTCAACTGGCCCTAAATCACCCTGTAGAGTCATCATACAGATAATAAAAAGGTCATTTTCATGACACTTAAGCTGCACTGTTTTTATTGTCTTGTGCCGATAGGGAAAACAGGTTTCCCTGAGATATAGAACAGGCTGACCCTTCAACACACCTTAAGCTGGGTTTATTGTTTTGTTTGCACTGTGAGCTCCTTCAGCCTCAGGGATAGCACAAAGGCAAACAGCGCAGCTGAAGCTGACTCTTTCATGTCACAAATCTATTGCAAAAGCTGTTCAAATACAACCATTTATAATTAGTTATGTCCATTACAACAATGTCCAACAATGTGGCTAAAACCTCTCTGTGTTTTTTTTCTTTTTCCAAATGTAGCACATTTACAAAGGGGAACAAGTGCAGATTGTGGAAATCCAAGAAGATTTTTTTGAGTAGATGATCGTGATTGTCATTTTCTGTACTGTTCTACTGTTAGGAGGACCTTTGGCCCAACATCAATGCAAATTCAAAGTCCACCGTGGGGCTCAGTATCTCATTTATAAACATGTTCTGTGCTGCACAATGCCCACAAGCTGTGTATCACATCATTAGATACATATGCAGCAGTTCATACCAATCCCTAGACAGTCACTGTGTGTGCTTCTACCTCCTGACAGCACATGTGGATTATAATATTTTACAGTGAAGCTGACAGTAGATTGCATGTTTTTGTAGTGTTAGTCATCATTAAATCATTGATGTTGTTATGTATGTGTGTGTGTGTGTGTGTGTGTGTGTGTGTGTGGCACCCCAAAACCAGAAAAACATTAATTAAAGAGCTTTCATGTATAAAAGGAACCACAATAGGCCATAAACATAAACATACTAAATCTACTAAGCTTGCAGCAGGAAAATATAGCTTTTCTCTGTACGATAACGAAGATTAATTTCTACAAGACAGGTTAGAGGACTAGCTAAAGAAAACAAAGTCTTTTCTTTTCAGATTTGCTTTATAAATTTCACTGTGGTAAACATGGAGGCTATGCTAGTTAACTGAGAATTTTCAGACAGCTGTTATCTATTTGACTTTTAAAATATCCATAAATATAAAACATGTTTTGATGTATTTCACACATTTTTCTTTACTACATAATTCCATGTGTTCATTCATAGTTTTGATGCCTTCAGTGAGAATCTACATATAGTAGAAAACAGTCGTGAAAAAAAAAAAAACATGAAATGAGAAGGTGTGTCCAAACGTTTGACTGGTGGTGTCTAGCCTACATAATTTGGTGACTTTTTTAAGGTTTCTTTATAACACACAGTAAATATTAGACATAAAAACAGGCAATAAAAGGGAGAGATTTTGTTCTAAACTCACTCTGGACTGTGACGCTTTTGCAAGCGGAATGTAACACACTAACATCACACACTCTCTTTGGAGTGAGTATACGTGTAATGTATATAGGAAGCATAGAAATCCTGAGAGGTCTGATAAATGACAGGCTTAGGTAGCGAATGTAGCATGATCAACAAATGAACAACCCTCATATCACCTCAAGTGGCGAGACTTTGCAGCAAGTGAAACTCCATTTCCTCCTTTAACGTTCCTGACAGCATCTCCAGTTACTACTCCAGTAAACCATTCCAGCATTCCGAGTCACGTAAAAATGTCAAGAGCCATTACGACAAATGAAAACACCAGCTATTGTGTTACATGATAAGAGCTGAGACAAGACTGAATTCCCCCGTTCAAGTGTTCAACAATCAGAGGCATCCTGTTGCTTAGCAGCTGTGACCTCGATAACACAGTTTTAAGTTGTACAAACAGCTTTTCCAATATGTTTCTTTCACTCTTCAGATCCGTTGGGGAAATCTGACTCAAGGAGGGAGGATGTTTACTGGCCGGTCCGCTGACTTATCACTCCCTCTTAGCTGGAATCAATTGTTTTCATTGGACTGATCAATGGAGCTGTAAATGTTAGTTTCTGCTATCACTGATGGCATCAGGTGATTGTACTGATTTCAGACTCTATAATACATACGTCATTTTCCGAGGCTGCAAGCCGATTAGCCTGAAGAGAGCACTAAATCAGATCACAGCTGATTGCCTACAGTTTATCACGATGAGACTAACAGTCAGAAGTTCTTAGCTTCAGCTCCTCTGGATGATTATTTCAGGTAACTAGAAATCAGCCAATCGACAGCAAACTTTAATATTATGACTCTCTGAGTAGTTTGTTCCCTCTGTTAGGTGAACAATAGCAGTTTTATGCTGATGCACGATACTTAAAGCAGACATTTCTCAAAGATCTGAGAAAAGCAAAGCATCTCTTTGACAGCTGCGCACCAGTGCAGAGAAACCTATTGTCAGGGATTTTATTTGCTCTTAGCCTCTGGAGAACAGCTATTATTTGTCCACCTGCCACAGTTTTGGCTGCTCTATCTGCTTCCTCCTCACTGTGTGCTTTCTGATAAGGTCAGATAAGGAGATTAGAGTTAGTTAAACAATAAAAAGAGAGAGAAACCGAAAAGGGTGGCTGGTGGAATGTGTAGAATAGAAATCAGAGTATAATTGCCATAGATTTCGATACCTATTTTTCTTGTTTTTTTCTGCTTTTGGAGCACTTGTTTCTGGTTTCTCATGCATAATAAAATGCCCACACCCACACAGTCAGTGTCAGGATAGGAGGGCACTGATAAATAATTTAGCAGCATGGATAAGAATAAGTCAAGGTCTTGGTTAGGATGGACTCATTGATTGAGAGCTGGGTTCTAAGAAATTGACTTAAAATGACACAGTTCTGCATTGCATTGATCTATCACTGGCAAAGATCTGCAGATGTGCTACAGGTTAAAAATGCAAATGTGGCATAATTGTCACTGAAGAATTACAATTCACTGGCACAAGCACAAGATTTACTCAGGGAATTTGGAGGGTAATAACACTTTTGGCTTCATTACTTTATTCTAAATATACAGAAAATGTAGATGACACAACATCACATTAAGGTTTTTTCAAGTTCAGTGGCAGGACAATTTTCAATAAGTGCTCACTAACATAAATGGAAAAGCTCTTTGTATTAACCTCAGAGGAAAGTTGTCTCTCTTGATTTCCATTTCGCTCAAACAGTAAACATTTACTATTCTAAAAATGCGTTGGCGGAGAATCTCAAATGTCATCATCTCTAATAACAGGAGCGACGGAAGTGTACATGTGCAGCTGAATATAAGCAAAAAATATATCACGAAACACTTCAGAATTCATCATGCTGCTTTTGTCAGCAGTTACATTGTCAATAAATATAAGAGAACCAGCTCCATTGGCAGCCACACATGCCCACGCCATGATACTACCACCACCATGCTTCACTGATAAGCTGGTATGCTTTAGATCTTAAGCAGTTCCTTCCCTTCTCTAGACGCGTCTCTTTCCATCGTTCTGGTACAAGTTGATCTCTGTCTCATCTATCCATAGGATGTTGTTCCACAATGAACTCTAGACCTTTTATCTGCTCCTTGTAGATGAAATAATGAGGGAATAACACACACCTGGCCATGGAACAGCTCAGCAGCCAATTGTCCAACTACTTTTGGTACCTGAGAAAGGTGAAGAGCACATGGGTCCTGCACAACATAAAATGTGTTGTAATTCCTCCACCGTTCACCTGACCTGGATGTAAATACCCTCAAACTAAAGCTCAAAGTATGCATTTCAGGCACATCTTGATGATTTTATTTCAGTTCCATTGTGGTGGTGTACAGAGACAAAATGTTGAAACTTATGTCAGTGTCCAAATATTTATGGAGCTGAATGTAGCTGCACAGGAGGCAGCTATTAGCCTAGCCGCGCTAGACCCAGCTCTTAAGACACAAGGGTCTAGGAACGCTCGACAGGGAGGGAGGCGGGCTAAAAGGTTGTCTTTCAAATCACTCTGCAGCAATTGGGTAGGTATACAACCAATCAGCGCAACAAATAGGCTGACGGAATTCCTAGAGCGCCGGCAGATTGTGGCTAAGTCCCATTAGCTTCCCAACCAGCGGAGCCAACTGGTATATTAAGGATTTGCCATATCCCTTCGGCATAAGTCCAAATACGTCTTTCTTCTCAATGAAACACTTCAGTGCCGTCCTTTGTTTATCTTTCAAGTTGAATTTTAGCTTCAAATCTTTAAGGGCTGTGGCCAAAGCCGAGTCAAAAGATAACTGTTTATTGTGCACCGGTTGTTTCTGTCAGAATCGTCGCGCCTCTGTCGTCACTTAGTTACGCCCGCCTTCTGACTCTACACTTCATGGTGATTCGTCCGGCCAGTTTTAAGAGCATCCAACCTTGAGCCTTATGGAGGGTAACTAGACCCACCCTGGCAGAGAATTAAATTTGTTGCCGTGGGTTGTCTAGCGCGGCTAGGCTAGGCAGCTATTGCACAGGGAGAAGAACTGGATAATGATGAAGGTGAGATGTATGCAGGTCTGTTCAGAACAGGGAAGAGACATAGTTAGAAAAACCTCAAAAATTACATTAAATGGAATGTCATTTCCTGTCAAATTCGATTTATTTTGACGATACAAACTTAGTCATACTGACATGCTACACAACTTTTGAAAAGTCACAATGTACCAAGGCTTGTAAATCAGAGCCTGCTCTATGTCTTGTTAAGTAAAATATCTTGTGTTGGATAAAGAACTGATTTTCTAATGCCCGGTGGTGCACAGGCTACTGAAGGAAAAAAGACAGCTGGAGGCAATGCAAATGACAAAGTTGAACTGGACTACCAGGGAATGCCACCTGCACGCTGACTTTAAAAACCATGTTGGTATGAAAACACAGTCAGATTCATTTGCATTATGATGGAAACATTTTTCTCTCTCGCACAAGAGCTAGCCTCATGCAATCATCTATTTGTTCTCTCTTCTTTTGTCTCCACAAAAACCCAGTGACATGCAATGCTCCTCATCTATTCTCTTGTGAATGACTAATTTCACCTGATAGGCTGTGGAGAGAAAAGGCATGCTATGTGCATGTAGAGGACCCCTCTTTCTCTCATATTGAATTAGGATGAATATCATTAACAGGGGCCTTGACACAGCCACACACATGCTCTTTCCGTGCATCCAGCCATAATTGCCACCGACTGCTTGTTTTAACATTGAAATCAGTTAATTAATTCCTTTAAGAAAAATGCATGCTCACTCACTATCCAAAATCGTCTATTTGCCTCCTTCTGGATGTTCACCTATTACTGCCATGATGCTGCTGGACTGCAGGCAGCTCTCACAGGTTTACAAAACACACTCACCTAATGGGATGAACAGCCTGAAGACTGTCAGGAGCTCAGGCTCTGGAGGAGGAGAGACATCAGCAGATCATGGCAGAGGCTAGGATTTGACCCTGGTGCACAATCCAGAACAGAAGAGCCTCTGAGGTACAGGAACAGAAACAGAAGAGGCATCCGAAAGGTACAGGACTGGGCCTCTGGGTCCTCCATGACAGTCAGCAGTGGAGCTTCCAGGAAGCTGGGCAACAAGGAGATCTGGGAGCTGGGGTGTGGTAAAGTTCAACATTGGGGAGGGAAAGGAGGGACAAAACATAAACAAAAAGTAAAAGCTCAAGGAATGCACAAGGACAGACATTTTCAAAATAAACAGGAAGTAACTGAAAAGAGGAATGCAATCCACATGCAGACACAGACACAGGAAGCACAGCAATTGAAAACGTAGCGAATCACAAAACCTGAAACCAAAACGGAAGTCCATGACAAGCTCCTGACTCAACGGAAGAAAAGCCAATAAAAAGGAGCAATGACTGCCATTGCATGACTCTATGATATGCACTACTGTTTAAAAGTTTGGAGTATGTGCTAACATAACTGCACAAGGGTTTCTAATCATCAATTAGCCTTTCAACACCATTAGCTAACACAATGTAGCATTAGAACACAGGAGTGATGGTTGCTGGGAATGTTCCTCTGTACCTCTATGGAGATATTCCATTAGAAATCAGCCGTTTACAGCTAGAATAGTCATTTACCACATTAACAATGTCTCGATTGGATTTCTGATTCCTTTAGTGTCATCTTCAGTGAAAAAATTGCTTTTCTCTCAAAAATAAGGAGATTTCTAAGTGACCCCAAACTTTTGAATAGTAGTATTAATTTGAAATTTCAAGAAAAAAACAAAAATGTACCTGTCCAATGAAATCTAGACAGTTCCAACAAAGACAAAAAACATTTCTCAGAAAATGGGGGCATTTATAGGACGTTCTGGCATTGCATTTCACAGGTGTTGAGGTTACTTTGCCAACTCCCTGTAAATGTGTCAGATTTATTCCCTAGCTACAGACTGACTTCCAGTTTGCAACAAAATGCAAGTTTTGCTCTTGGTTAAGTAAATCTGGTTGATAAAATGTTGCGGTGCAGTACAGAGCATCCCTACCGAACAAAACTCTCACTAAATGAAGACTGCTGAGCTGCATAGTTACCCAAGGCCATCAAAACATGAGATTTTATTCTATATTTTATTATTTCCATAATCTGAATATGAAGGTGTGTGTCTTTTCTCTCTTATGCAGCAAACCTCTGGTTTTATGAGGAAATGATAACATTTTCTGTTCAGAGAGAAAATTATCTCAGTTAACAGATGATAATGTAATTTTGCTCTGTACCAGCCCACACAATCTCTGTGATAGATAAGAGTTTGCCATTTTATTGAAGTTAATGATCTATTAATGAGCTTCCCATTGATTGGTTTTGGATAGTAATGGGGCTTTATAGCCTCTTAAAATACTGCAGAGAAAGAAACGAGTGCACGGCAGTGGCAAATATAGTTCTAAATACAATACTGTGAATAACTGGAACATAGGCTTATAAATATCAATGTGCTGTATCGCATTAAGAAAAAACTTCTAACTTCTTTTCTCATTCAGAAGTAAATATTGTATTGAAACAGGTGGGTATTTTACACGACTGTATGAACTTCAGTTATAGCACAATATTGACTACATTACAACAGTTCTGCATTCTATGCTGCATGAAACGAGTATTAAATACTAATAAGAATTTAAACACACTGATTTTATATTCTACAAAAGCCCAACCATTAATCTGCCTCTCTTGCTGACTTCACTACACTTTAGCCAGGTATTGCTATTACTTGAACAATATGTACTGATAGCTACATTGATCAGCCACTACCACTGGCAGGTGAAGTGCACAACAATAGTCGTCTTGTTACTGATGAAGAAAATAGCACACCTTTTGCTACAGATACCTTCTAGTATGGGAAATGTGCAATGCAGTTATATGTAATAGTGTCAGAGGGATAAATGCAGTGAAATCTGAAGTGTAGCATAGCAATGTGCAATAATGATAGAGGGATATATGCAATAACAACAAAGACATAATTGCAGTATAATCATGTGTAAATGTAAAAGCTTGTTTTGGTCCCCCAGCTTTTGTCTGTTATGTGCATGACGTGTTATCACTTGCTGTTTGTTTTTCTTTGTTCAGTTATGGTATTATGCTATCTGTAATTTCTTTGTTTTTGATCTGCTAAGGGGACACGAGATGGAAATTAGCCGTGTGGCTACAATCGCTACTGTCTGGCTACCTTTTGTTGTCACACATTTGTTATTTGCAACTGTTTGCCAGACCCCTCATGCCTTACCCTTTGTTGGTCAGCCAAAACACTTGATTCAATTACCTTTTGTTCTTTGTTGTGCTAGCCTTTGTCACGGATGAGCAGCCATATGCAAATGAACCCCTATTCACCTTTGTGTTTACATACAGCACCCTCTGACCAACTCTCTGGCCATCCCCTATCAGCTGTGTACTCTGAAAAGGTTCTGGGTCCGCTTACCTTCACAGACTCACGCTCTGTGTTGGTAAACCCACCGTATACCGGAATACCAATAAACACCCCACTATAGCAAACTTCAAAGGACCAAGAGCGAAATTTCTTCAACATTACAATGACTCCTGTCAAAAGGGGGATATGTCAGACTGCAACAGTGCGGTCAGTTCTCAGTGATTATGTGTTGGAAACAAGAAAAATAGGAAAGCAGAAAAATCTGTCTGATTTTGACGATCAGTACAATGCCCATTTCCACCAGTCTACTCTGCATCGCCCTCACTATTCTTGATATACTAAACTACATACTGTTTGAATTCTACTACCAGCTATATATGTAGTATATTTATATTAGAGAGGTAGAGGGGCAGCCCATTCATTTATGTCCTCTGTACTGGACATTTGTTTTTGATCTTGACTCATTTGAGCTAGCCAACTAAATCCCAATGCGCTCAATAGAGGACATCCTGGCCTTTCAAAATGATATCTTATGTACGTGGGCGGAATGAGGGGAACTTTGTTTTCATGCTGCGACAAGATGGAGACTGCAGCAAAGCGCAGACCATCTGACAGTTGAGAGTTTTAACCAGAGTATTAAGCAGTCAAGCTGCAGTTTACATTGCTGTCTGTTCAGGCTTCACATCTGACCTGTCAGATGTGGCATTTGACAATTAGACATTTGCGTAAAACTGTGCATAATGCTGTATGGATTCCTGAGTTATAGTGAGAAACATGTTTGGTGAGGAACCAGTGACTTTTCACCACTGAAACTGAATTAGTTCATTCTAAAATTGAAGTTACCATTTGTACCCGAGTTGAAGAAATTCCATCAAGGTCTTCCTGATATAGTGCACCTCAGCATTATAGGTCCTGCACTGCCACCTAGTTGTTATCTCGAACTGGGTCATCTGAATAGTTAAACTTCTGCTTAACTTGAGTTTGGCAGAGCTATGCTGAATTATATAAGGGATTCATGCACCAATAAAGGATGCAATGCAACATGGTTGGAATGAATTAACAAAGCACTGGCTGTGTATAAACTCTGATGAAAGTCTAATCCCAGGTGGGTGGGACATGAGTGTGTAGGGCATTTAATGACCCAGTAAGTACACTACCGTTCAAAAGCATGGGGTCACTTAATTTTGAAAGAAAATCTTTTTTTTTCAATGAAGATAATATCAAATGAATCAGAAATACAGTCTAGACATTGTTAATGTGGTAAATGACTATTCTAGCTGGAAACGGCTGATTTTTACTGGAATATCTCCATAGGGGTACAGAGGAACATTTCCAGCAACCATCACTCCTGTGTTCTAATGCTACATTGTGTTAGCTAATGGTGTTGAAAAGCTAATGATGATTAGAAAACCCTTGTGCAATTATGTCAGCACATGATTAAAAGTGTGAGTTTTAATGGAAGACAGGAAGTTGCGTGGGTGACAGCAGCGTAAGTTGCTTTTCTCTTCTCTTTTGCTTGGAAAGAATTTAAATAAAACACTGAGAAGAAACAGGTAACACTGTCATCTAGTGACAGAAGACTGGTGTTACAAACAGGACATCAGTCAAATGACGACACAGTCTGCTGCTGTCCACTCTGTAGCATCATCATTAGCAGCAAAATAACTGCCAATATTTATTACTACATAGATGAAGTTTTCAAATTAGTACGTACTAGTAGAAAGTAACCACAGTATTACTGTCAAGGACTGAAAAAAATTGCAATTCATGCTGGAAAAACACAAAGCAACTGGCTATAATGTAAGCAGACTGTATTTTAGCTCAAGATTTAGGTTGTATTTAAATCTTTTTGATGTTTACCTTCAGAGAAAAATAACATCAAAGGATTAAAACAAGAACAGTTCCCGTAATCTCACGAAATTAAACATAAATGTACTGTTGCTATGTTCCTGTCATACCTGCAATTATGTTAGTGTTTGGGAATGTGTTTTGCTGCCCTCAGTTGGCTGATAGTGGAATAAAATTCTCCAGTTTCTTTTCCCTGCATTACCTGAAGTGATCCAAACCAAAAAAACACTCAATGTGAACATCTTCCTCTATTTCTGAACTGAAACAGCAGATTACAGTGAGGAGAGTTGTAGAAAATTGCTCCATATTAAGGTGTCCTCTCTCACTGACTCTCTCTGAAGCAGATTCAATTTTCTTTTAGATTACAGAATTAAAAATACACTCTGTAGCGCATTCCACACTAAAGCTGTGTGTTGGCTTCATGGGTTTATTCTAAGTATTATTCATTCATTCATTCATTCATTCATTCATTGAATCGAAATTTATAAGGTTTAGGTGGCAAAAATGTGTGAAAACGGAACTACGTGGAATGAAATCAACTCTTGTCTAACACAATGTTTATTTTTTTCTTTATATTTTTTATTAACGTTTTGGTGTATGTTTATTAAATTACTGGGCAGATAAAATCAATCATTCAACAGCTCATACACGTCTTTAAATGATTAAATGCTGACTTTGTTCTTTAACCAGAGCTTTACTAAAACATGTTGATACAAATAAAATTTTATTTATATGTTGTGTTCATATGTGTACCAAGTCTTCTTCTTGTTCAAATATTTAGTTCGTCCTCAGATTCGCATTTAGACAACATACATGTCTGATTCGGTCGACTGGTGTGGTTTAATAAACCCTCAGACCCTCACCCGTAAATACAGAAAAGAAGCAAAGGACTTTTAATTTGAAAACCTGTTAAATTGTCCGTTTTTCTTTATGCCAATAAAGAAAATTCCATCATAAATAAATCCAAAAACAAAAGGCACAAGCTTGTACAAATTAGTTTGTTTGATGTTGAAAGAGGAAAATACCGATATAACATCATAATGAGTGAATAACGTTTGGGGTCGCTTAGAAATGTCTATTTTTGAAAGAAAAGCATTTTATTCAATGAAGATAACGTTAAATGAATCAGAAATCCAGTCTAGACATTGTTAATGTGGTAAATGACTATTCTAGCTGGAAGCAGATGATTTTTAATGGAATATCTCCATAGGGGTACAGAGGAACATTTCCAGCAACCATCACTCCTGTGTTCTAATGCTACATTGTGTTAGCTAATGGCGTTGAAAGGCTAACTGATGATTAGAAAACCCTGGTGTAATTATTTTAGCACATGAATAAAAGTGTGAGATTTCATGGAAAACATGAAATTGCCTGGGTGACCCCAACTTTTGAATGATAGCATAACATAATAATGGATGAATTAACAAATATAGATATCATGATGAAAGCTGTGGGTTGACAAATTATGAATCAATACGGATAATATACACTGATAAATGCACATTCAACAATTTTGTGTTAACATTTTCTGTAACTACACAAGTAATCTCTTATTACGGAAGAAATCTATGTAAAATTACAAACATATTAAATGTGACTAATTAGCGACATGCTAAACTACATTTTCAGAACCGACATTGTAGAAGTGTTTTCACTAATGAAAATGTGGCTAATTCCAGAATTGGAGGACATTTGGGCTTCAAAGTTTTCTGCTCCACATTCATCAACAATAGGTAATAAACTATTAAAGGCTTGATTGGCTCAGCTTACACATCAATGGTACCATTTTGTTCCGTGTTGTATTTGTTGTTTGCTAACCCTACTCTAATCACAGTAACAGGGTTGCTAATCCATGCTAATGTTAGCTTTTTCTCAGGAGTAGAAGATAGATATTTAGCTAGCTGTTGCTGCTGACCAAGGTAAACCCTTCCATCTCTTTCAATATCTACTCATTCCATGCTTAAAAGTTCATATAGGCTAAATCTTATTATATTATTAACTAAAATCAAACAATATTTTTAGAAGTTGATAAGGACACACTGCTTCTCTCAGCTCGGTTTGAACTAAATGAGGCACTCACAGTATTTTCCTCATTAGGTGTGGTTTAGTAATGAAGAAGGAGAAAGCCCACCAGCAGGACTGGCTGCAGTCCTAATAGCCCATGTACTCCCAGCTATCCTTCAGGGGCATGATTTATTGAAAATATGAACCCTGTGTATAAGCTAATATGACAGAAGTGCTTTGACCTCGGAGGGCGGTGCACTTTCCACAGCAGTCAGCTGCTACCTGGAGTGTATTTGGAGTCTTTCTCACGCAATTCCTGTATTTAAGTGTCTACAGCTCTACGTCCTATATGTTTAGCTTTTTACAGCTAACTGATTTATTTAAGGGTCATTCTAGAATTGGAGGACATTTTATGTCCCATCCATCAACTTTCAAATAACCTAAAAACTAGGAGAAAAGAATGTTTGTTTCAAACAGTTTTCCTAAAGAGTGGGTAGAGCAAAGCTATGTCCTCTCTTCTATTTTTTATATTTTCATCACATTGTCAGTCTTCATCAAATGCCTCACTCTACTAACCTTCCAATAGCCAGATTAATAATTGTGTAGTACTTGACAGTACTCCACAATATCAATCTGGGACCGCTCCATGTAAATCCGTTCGGAGGAAAGAGGCACGGATTGGACAATGCAACAGTACGTCCCGCCTCTGACAGGTTTGTTTTTAGCCAATCGCGGGATCTTCACAACGAGCGGAGCCAATTGGTAGATTAAACTCTTACCAAACCCGTAGGTAAAAAAGCATAAACATCTTTACCATCCAGAAATGCGCAAAGCGCCTCTCGTTGTTCTTCCTTCAAAGAAGCGATAGGAGATTCAGCTAAAACTGACTTAATAGCAGCATCTACACGATCGTTGTCTTCCGTTGCCATGTTTGTTTTGATCTACTGGCGCTTGGTGTCGTCTTCACACCCGGATATCCCGCCCCACACATGAATACTGCTGTGTGATTGGCCCGTGCCAACTTGGCTCTGTACGAACAGTGAATGCGGGAGCGGAGCAAGATGGTTTCTTGAGAGATTTGTGAACTCACAAATATCGCGAGAAATCAACTTGCTGGCAAGGTTATCACTCTACCTCATATTATTAGGATAAGACAAATTCTTTTTACTGTTTTCCATCAGTAAGTTTGTCCTCTTGGTCAGCAGCAACAGCTAGCTAAATATCTAGCTTCTTCTCCTGAGAAAAAGCTAACATTAGCATGGATTAGCAACCCTGTTACTGTGATTAGAGTAGGCTTAGCAAACAACAAATAAAACATGGAATAAAAATGGTACCATTGATGTGTAAGCTGAGCCAATCAAGCCTTTGATAATTTATTACCTATTATTGATGAATATGGAGCAGATAATTATAAAAGACAAAGATTATTTTTCAAAAAATGGAATGACCCTTAAATTTCCATGTAAAAAACAAGTCTGGGGTCAGCCTGAATTCATTCTGAACACTATTTGAGGGAAAAGAACACACAACAGGGATAAAATGATCTATTTTTTGGAATCCATCCAGTATTTCAAACCCTTTAAATCTGAACATTTATCTACAAGACTATCTTGGGTTGTTGTTTAACTGCTACATCAACATCTGACCCCGGTTCCTGGCACGGTTAAAGACATTAGCGGTGTTACAGGGAAGCTGATGTTTTCTCATTGATCTCATGTTTCGTAAGCCTCCGTACTTGTGGAAGACTTGCAATCCATTAGAAGTGCTCCTTCGTTCCCACTCCAAACTCCAACCAGGTGGGATAAAGCATATTTCTAGTTTAGGTGTATTGTGTCTACACTAGCTGCATTTATCCATGATCGTGTGATTAACCTCAATTACTTAGACTCTTTTCTGAAGGTTTCCAACTTTTCAGACATACACAAAGGGACTGGGGATATGTGGCAAAAGTCCATAATGTGCTTAAAATATCAGTGGTTTTCCTCCTTTGTACTGAACTGACGAGCTGGCTCTAACAGGGGTTAATTTGCCATTTAAGGGTTAAACAAACACTCATCAATAGTTTTTTTCAGTCAAGCATTGAATGTTCCTCGTTTCCAGTCTCTGTGAGATAACACTCAGACGAGCAAAAACTAAAACAAGAACTTTATTCTTTTGAACAAACTTTAGTGTGAGACTGCAAAAGCTTTTCCAATGAACCAAACAGCTCCCAGAATGCCTTTTGCTTGTTGCAATGAATCGGGCTTGGGGTGCAGTGAGGTGAGGGCTAATAGGGATTAAGCAGGAGAAGTATGTGTCAGTTTCGATGGCTGTAATCTGTAGTGTTCTTTTAGGAGTTTCTGAGCAGGTAGAAAACGCAGATTAAGAGGGGTTTTTTTCTGTTAAATAACAGCAAGGGGCCTGGAGGTCTGTTTTCACGCTGGGCTCAACGCTGACCTATTGGACACAAACTGCCAGAGAAGCAGCATGTTTAAAATCTCATCTGATGGGGTAAAAATTCAGTGTTTTGAATGAGCAAGCTCCAGAAACTGAGGGTCAAATAAATCAACAAGATAGACTTCGAAGGTTCAGGAGAGCCTGGAAACCGGACCAGTTCGTCAATAAGTCCATGCTCGATGTGGCATAAATGGGCCTTCTGGTTGACTGGCTCTGTTAAGGCCAACCTAAGATGTCTGGCCCTCACTGACCTCATATACACTCTTATTCTAGGCCATGGCTTTGACCTCAACAGCTTGCATCAACACAGTGGCCCTTTATAGTAAATAATGATGTAGAGGTTCTCCAATACACTATTTTTATAGGGATTCTCATCACGCAAAGACAAACATAGTAATGATACAGGACTAAAATAGTGGATTAGACTCTTGATGGGTTTATGATGGGTGAGCTGTCCCTGGGAAATCAAAGAAATCAGCAGGATAGACGGTGGCAAGATTTCCAATCTGGCACATTCTCCCTATGAGGATGTAGCTTTTTAATAGGGATATTTAATGACTTCATTTTTTAGGAATTGATTTATTTGGAACTATATCTGGTTTAAAGAGCAGTTAATTAGTTGTGACAAGGAAATAGGTTAAATGCTGTACTTAATTGCAATTTTGGACACCAAAGTACTAAAAATTTGGTGCACAAATGTCAATTCTAAATTTTGACTGAATTTCTGACACCTTAATGCTGTTTTTCTTCCTTTTTTTGTAAATTAAGGTTTCAAATGAAAATGTACACTGAACTTAAAACATGAACAGAATTTTCTGTATGAAATATTTCAAATGTATCTACAGCCAGACCAATTACAGTATTTCAATGCAGCTTACAGCCCTGGAATTATTTCTCTACGAAGGAACACAGCAGAGTTATGTCGATGGCGTTGGTTTGTCTGTCTGTCTGTCTGTGCGTAACATTACTTAAAACCCGACTAACAGATTTGGATTAAATTTTCAGGGAAGGTCAAGAAATGACCAAATGATTAGATTTTGGCAGTGAATCAGCTTATGGTCTGGATCCACGGATTTTTTTTCAAGATGACAGCCGTCAGAAATGATACAGCTGACTAGTCTTGGCAGAGTACTTTTTTTAGTTTTAGATGTGATAACATCTGAATGGAATGGAAAAGGTAGTCACCGCTGACTAAAAATTGAACAGTGCTGTTTTATTAGGAAGCTAAATTTCCCACATTAAGTCAATGCAGCATCAGTGACATGGAGTGTGGTCATGTTGTAGTGACTTTAAGACCATGAAACATGAAACAGATCAAAAAATATGTGCTTCAAATGATGAGACTCTCGAGCTACATGTACAGTAAATAGCTACAAAAACAGTTTAAAATGTCCATGTTGGATTAAGTTAAATACAAGTCTATGCTTGTCATCAATGTTAAGTACATATTGATGACTTTTAATGGAGTATATTTAAATTATAGTTTTGCTACTTTCACTTTAAATCAATTGTGTCTTTTCTTCCCATTGCACAAATAAAAAAATGCATGGCATGAGCATAAAAGAACAGAGTTCTTCTGAAAGAATGAATTAAAAATTTCTCTGTGTATGCAATCAGAAAAAGGAAGGAGTTTTTATTGTAGCGGGTAATTTAGAGGTTAAGTTATTCACTGCATCATCTCTGGCTTCTCAGGCTGCAGTGCCATCCTTAATTAAAAAGTCTCAAACTGTGCAGTTCTTCAAAATGAGGTGAGACGGGAAAGGAAGTATTACGGTAGTGTTGCTGTTGGCAAAGAGGCATGAGATCATTTCTAGCTACCTAGAAGCTGACACAAAAACATCTGTCTGAATCAGTGTTGAGTGAAAATCGCAGGGGGAGGTCAAAGCCAGCAGAAAGCAAAGTTTCTCATTATTGTGCATCCTGGAGTAAACGCACTTCTCAGCTTCTCCTGCAGACTTATGCAAACAACTCTGCAATAAGGCCCTCCACATCTTTATGGCTCAGAGTTCAAGGTTAATAGGATAAAGGTAATTTCATTTCTCTGACAGGTCTGTACATACCGTCATGAAGCCCATGGAACAACAGTCTATGTATCAGACACTACTATTTAAAGATTGCAGTCAAACCATGTGTGCTTGGCAAGACAAGATGGAGGCTAAAACCAAATTACAATAAACACTGTCAAAATGCAAACAACACTTCAGAGAAAAATGATCAAATACAAGCTTGAGAAAAGGCATCATTCTAAATACATTGGAAACTGATTTTTTTTGAAGGGTGCTTTATGAACTTCTTATTGTCGCTGAAATTGTAAGAGAGTTGGTGATTTCACACAAACACCTGAACGTTTCTTGTTTATTTTCTGTCCTAATAAATTACATTTTAATTTGAAAAAAAAAATCTTTTCTTTCAGTATAAAGACATTTCTAAGTGGCTCTAAACTTTTGAATGGTCGTGTACACATTTCTTCTCTTGTAATAAATTACATTTTAATTTCTGACATATTAAATAAATAACATCTCATGCTATTCAAAAATAAGCTAAGTCTTCACGGGCCTTATGGGGACAGAAGCATGACAGGTTTTTGTCTTGTATACAATTTAATTAATATAAACTTTATTTATTTGTTCATTCAAACTGGCAGAAGCTTTGCATTTGAGGACGCAATATTATTTCATCATTAAATTAATAAACAAGTTTAAACAATGAGCTCACGTGTTAGATTGGGATAAAATCAACAGTTTTTCCAATTAAAAATGGTCACAGTATAGGATTCCACTCAAGCATCGTTGTGCTGTTGGTTAATAAATGGAATCACTGGTACATATTTATATCTTGATGATGTAATTTGGGAGTTCATTTCAAAATGTCTGGAGGTAGCATTACCGCTATTATTTTGCAAAGAGGCTTTAGTAAAGTCAATTTACTCGAGGACAACTGTGAGAACACAGTTTGTTGCTGTCTCCACTGATGGCTGCTCGGCTCTACAGGGATTTTATTCCCGAGTTCAGTTTACACCTTTCTGGCCCCGACTAGTATAAAGTCTGTGGAGCTTCTTTCCAAAAACAAGCAGAGGAGAGGTAGACTGAGTGGAGTTGGCCAACATGTCCGCAGCATGGAATGTTCCAGGCTGCTTACACATGAAAGCAAGCTTTTCACAGTCTAAATCCTATTACACCTCCAAACTCAACGCATTTTGCTGCACTGACTAAACATTTTCCACTTTCAGCATTGATAAACTCATTTAAAGCTGGAACACACTGTCAGTCCAGCATCGGGATGTTCTCAATAAAACATACATTATTTATCCACAGCATTCATGGGCTTGGAAGAGATTTTTCTTTGGCCTGTGGTGAAGCTACTGATCAATCCTTCAAACCTATAATATATGGGTCATTCCAGAATTGGAGGACAAAATAAACCTTCTCTTTTACAGTTTTCTGCTCCATATTAATCAATAATAGATAAACTATCAAAGGTTTGTTTGGCTCAGCTTACACTTACTTTTTACTCCATGTTTTATGTGTTGTTTGCTAACCCTACTCTAATCACAGTAACAGGGTTGCTAATCCATGCTAATGTTAGCTTTTTATCAGCAGTAGAAGCTAGATATTTAGCTAGCTGTTACTGCTGACCAAGAGGACAAACCTTCTGATGGAAAAAGAGAGGTACAGTGAGACAGTCAATGGAGGCTGATAATGTTATGAAAATATGAAAAATAGAAGAGAGGACATAGCTTTGCTCTACTCACTCTTTAGGAAAACTGTTTGATGTTAATTCCAGCATATCATGTGATTCACTGTTTACTTCTTCTTCTATCAGCTAAGAAGGTTTTGCTAACAAGGTTATTGTGGGCCACATATTCCATGCATAATAATTATTATTTAAATTATTATGTTGATTAAAACAAATGTTCCCACAATTACAGGAGACATCAATGAAAAATGTAATACCAAAAAGGGAGGTTTGAGTTTAGTTTTAACTGTTTTATTTGAGATTCTGTTCGGTCATCAGGGGCGTGGGACAAGAGAAAATGGCCTTTTTTGAAGCCTTTTTTTGTTTGTTTTGGGGTTTTTGGGGCTTTTTTTTAAAAGACAGGTTGGTAAAGAGGCAGACAGGAAAGTAGGGAGAAAAATGGGGAAAGACCTGTAGTTAAGGGCCGTGAGCCGGAATCGAACCCAGGCCGCTCCGTCGGGGACTATAGAGCCGCTCTTTGTGGGTCTGAACTGTCTGGGCAACCAGGAAATAAAACGCGTTTCGGGGGGAACTCCAGATTTTTTATTATTTTTTTTAAAATATTCTCAAACATTCTTTTCTCCTATTTTTTTTTTAAATGGTCTCAGGACAAGTACATTTACACAACAACTGCCTGTTTTAGTATTTTGTACATGTATTATTTAAAACCTGATGGGTGGGACGTAAAATGTTCTCCAGTTCTGGAGTGACCCACATTTCTAACTCCAAAAAGCGTCAATTTAAAAATGTTAGTGCGTGGAGGTTTTGTGCATAATTTGGAGATAAATGACTGAAAACAATCAAACGAGATGCGTGTAATGTCTTTGTTCAAGTGTTGCACTAAACCATTTTCATCTGTTGTTTGTGTCCAGCAAGAAAACTTTTTAAATTGAAAACATAATCACAAAGCAGGGATTTTAATGAACAAAAAGGGAGTATTAATTAAACTTTGTGTGAATATAATCTGCTTGTCGGACACAAATTATTAATTAAATGCATTTAAATGCGACGTCGGGTTAATTTAAGCAATGGGAATTTATTTAAAAAAGGGGAAACGCTCCTTAAATGAATAAATAACCTACAGAATTAAAATAAAGTCAAATAAACAACTTATATGGAGACTCAGCTGTCGTCAGATTACATGTGAATCCCTTACGCACAGTTATTATTCATAGAAATAAAACAGAGGAGGTTTAAAGTCCCACACTTTAATACTTCTTGGTAAAATGTATTTCGCTGCTGGCTTCATTTGCCGTATTTTTAGTTTCTTGTCTTGTCAGGTGAGTAGACAAAAGTAAGAGGAAATGCCATGAGAAGTTTAAAATGTTAATTATCCTTATTTTCCTCTTATGGAAAAGCAAACAGGCAGGACTTGAGCACAAAATTGAGAAGATATATATTTATAATGTTTACTCTGGACGCTGTAAAGCGGAAAAAATGCGAGTTTTAAAAGAGAATAACAGATTTGCAGTGCGCACTTTGAATCTAAAACGTGCATGGTCAGATGTAACCAATAGGCGGTACTGTGCCATTCCCCATGAAGCTTTCTTTCTCCATCTCCAGCCCCGAGGACAACACCGTGTCTCTGCTTTGCTTTGCGCCCTGATTGACCTAAATACAGCATCTCTGAGGTCCCGCAAGGCAGAAAAAAAAAAATCACACAGCCTGCAAGAAAAGGATCCGAAGAAGGACGCGGCTTTGCTTTTCTGGAGTAATTCCTCTTTAGCCTTCTGACCCTCAACTCCAACTTGATACCGATCTTCTTGTCCGGACCACCACCGCAGCGCTCCGTCCTCTCATGGACTGCGTCGGGATGTCTAAGCAGAGGACAACAAATGCCAAGCTTGATTGATTTGATCATTTTCCGATCTGGCGGATATTAAAGGAGCTGAAGGGGAAGACGGGGAAAGTCACCATGCTGGACGAAAAAGTGAAATTCGGTCCGAGAGCTTCGTCGTTTTACATCGAGAATCTGTTGGGGACATCAGGCAGAGGCTCTTCGGCTGGGGAGCGGGCGGACTGTCCGGGGGTTAAAGCTGCCGTCCACAGCCCGGTGCTCTGCTCCGGTTTGGAAACGGGACGACTGAACGACAGTGAAGTGTTGAACTGCAGCAGAACATTCCCAAACACCAGCAGCTCAGGCAGTGAGTTCTCATGCTTGTTCCAGTCAGTTAAAAAAAATGCAAACTGATAAAGATAATCTGCCAAAAAGCACGTGATTATATCGCCAGATGATCCCAGGGCAATGGCAAAATACAACTAGGGAATTATTGAATACAAGATTCCTTTAATGCTAAAAAGATTTACCCAAAAAAGTGTTTCAACAGGCCGCGCAGCCGGTTCACTGCGCGTAAAACCTCCAACTCGACCATCACCGCCTCCGAGAAGAACTGGCACCCACACATCAGAGCCCACTATCTGATGGCTCACCAAAATGTGCGTAACTTATGCTAAAGTCATTTTTCCACGCTACAGGTCCACTATGCAACACCAGCCACTCACATGAAGCGAGCCCGACTTTAACGGAGCAGGAGCAGGAGAGCGACGAACCGGCGGAGAAGGGGGGCGACGGTTTGGATGACAGGGGAGAGGAAGATGCGCGCTCCTCCTGCGTCTCTCGAGAGGACAGCAGCGACACAGGTGAGGCCTGCACACCAGCTACATCCTCAAAAAACATCCCATCTGTTCCCACAGTGAAGCTCTTCCTCTGGTAGAGCTGTTGCTTTCCTGGATCTGATGAGGATTTACTGATAGGAGGGCATCAGCAGTTGCACGTGATCCACATTTATTCAGGTTTTGCATTAAAAAAAACAGCCTTCAGGGAGATCTGCTCTACCTCTATAGGTATTTTATTTTCAGTCTGCCCCCTTAAACCTAAGGAACATCTTGAGGGATGTTTGCTTGGACTATGAGCGATTAGATTTTGGTGGTCAAAGGTCCCGCTAAACTCACTAAACACA
Organism: Acanthochromis polyacanthus; assembly: GCF_021347895.1. Taxonomy (NCBI): domain Eukaryota; kingdom Metazoa; phylum Chordata; class Actinopteri; family Pomacentridae; genus Acanthochromis; species Acanthochromis polyacanthus. The sequence continues at coordinate 18,783,803 of NC_067135.1, forward strand.
TTCTTTGCCAAACCTCAAGAATTCATACAGTAAGTTCACCAAAAACAAAAATAAAAAAAAATCTCACAGATGTTTAATACTATAGATGATGAGCATTTTATATCCACAAGACCATGCTCTGTACCTTCCTCTAAGCATCTACAAATTAAAATGTGAAATTTCTTTGTTGCAACATCCATCCATCCATCATCTATACACAGCTTAATCCTTATTAGGGTCGCGGGGGGCTGGAGTCTATCAGGGGGACACTTTACAGGTCATCAGTCTATCACAGGGCTACACATAGAGACAAACGATTACACTCATATTCACACTATGCGGGCAATTTAGAGTTATCAATTAACTTCAGCATGTTTTGGGACCGTTGGAAGAAGCTGCAGCAAACCCACGCATACACGGAGAGAACATGCACTCCATGGAGGAAGAGTCCCAGGCCGGGACTTGAACCAAGAATCTTCTGTATACAAGGCGACAGCGCTAACCACCGAGCAGCAACATTCATAAGTGAAGCATTGTTTACTGTCATGGCCGCCACGATTTTCCCAAATCAGCTCCGTGGGCCTAAAGCCTAAAGCTCCTTTCTAGAAGTGTGTACGGGCAGTTGTAGATATAGAATAGAATAGAATAGAATAGAATAGCTACTTTTATTGTCAAACAGAACACACAGTAGCTGGTGCACATTTGAGTGAAATTTCGTTGCAAAAACTCGCCATCGGACTGGTAAGAAACTAAAAGAAAAAATATTCGAAATAGAGTGTAAGGAAATATCTACAATATGTACATGTAAGACCACACACACACACATATACACTACCAGTCAAAAGTTTGGGCACACCTTCCAGTACTTTCTATTTATTTGTATTATTTTCTACATTGTAGATTAATACTGAAGATTAACACTTTTTTTGTTGACAACATAATTCCATATGTATTCTTTTATGGTTTTTATGTCTTCAGTAGAAATCTACAATGTATAGAGTAATTAAATAAAATCCATTGAATGAGAAGGTGCGTCCAAACCTTTGACTGGTCATGTACACACACACACACACACACACACACACACACACACACACACACACACACACACACCTGCATTCATACACATCCCCACACACTTTTTTGCACAGTGAAAATGTAGCAGCAGTATTGCACAGAGAAAAACACTGAAATAGCCACAGTTACATTTCACAGTGAATCATGGATGCCATGTCCAGAAGAATTATTGGGAATTTAAGAATGTGATAGCTGGGGTGAGGAAACTGTTGCAGAACCGGCCTGTTGTCGCTCTGGTGCTGCAGAACCTCCTCCCTGAGGGGAGCAGGGAGAACAGTCCATGGTGTGGGTGTGTGTGGAGTCCTGGATAAGCAAGTTGTTTTGATGCTACTTAGTGGTTATTTTAGGGCGCACGCGCACTGCTGTCCTTGTCGTGCTGTGGTGAGTGAGCAGGACACTGGCCAAACAAGAAATTTGACTTAGTTCCGTTTTTCTCAGCTAATTCACAGGTTTAAAAGTCTTAGCGACATGGCTGCTATGTTCAGTGCATGAGTGTGAGCAGTCGTGGATGTAAACTGCAGCTTGACTGGTTGGTGAAGACATAAACCAGAAGGTGGTAATTCTAGTTCTGGTGGCGTACTTACAGGGAGTGTAAAGTATTTTGAAATACAGGACGCAGTGAAATCCATTTTAATTTTTTTAAAAAGCACTACAGCCCAAACTTACTCATTGACATTGAATGGCATTGTATGAAATCACTTATTCACTACTGTTCAAAAGTTCGGAGTCACTTAGAAGTGTCCTTATTTTTGAAAGAAAAGAAGGTTTTTGGTAAATGAAGATAACACTGAATGAATCAGAAATACAGTTTAGGCATTGTGAATGTGGTAAATGACTATTCTAGCTGGAAACAGCTGATTTTTAATGGAATATCTCCATAGGGGTACAGAGGAACATTTCCAGCAGCCATCACTCCTGTGTTCTAATGCTACATTGTGTTAGCTAATGGCGTTGAAAGGCTAATTGATGATTAGAAAACCCTTGTGTATGCAATGACTGAAAATTCCATTTCTACGAACGACCCTCCATGAGAGCCATACAGTTAGCGTTTGAATGAGATGGTAAAATTCCTCTTTCTTCTTGATCTCAGGGGACATGAAAATGATGAGGAAGAAAAAGACGCGCACCGTGTTCAGCCGGAGTCAGGTGTTCCAGCTGGAGTCCACCTTCGACCTGAAGCGCTATCTGAGCAGCTCAGAGAGAGCCGGCTTGGCGGCCTCGCTGCAGCTCACTGAGACCCAGGTGAAGATCTGGTTTCAAAATCGCAGGAACAAGTGGAAGCGACAGATCACGGCAGACTTGGAATCCGGCAGCACAGCCGTCCCCTTCGCTACTCAGAGGGTTATCAGAGTTCCCGTACTGTACCGTGAGAGCGTCGCCTCACCTGTGCCGCTGACCAGTCTGCCTCATGGCTCAGCACCAGCAGCCGGATTCTCAAATTCTATGAATTATCCCTTGACTGGCCATTTCACCCATACAGTGTCGTTCTTGACACCACAGATGACCGGACTGGGGTGACTTTGAGAGCAGATATCCATTTTATCTGTGACTTAAATTGATCAAATAAAGACGTTTGGGATTCTGTAAGGTTCCGGTTCAATGGGACTGATTCATTCTGTATTTCATCATTTCTTTTTGGGCATTTTCTGGAGGAAACTTCAATAAAAACAGGCCATTTCAGCTTAAGTTAGATGGATCTACCAGGCTACTTTAGAATCCAGTTTCTCCTTTTTACATGCCCCATTTTCAAATTTAGTGCAGGCACAAGTCATTTTTGAGGTTCAGTGCTCGATGTGATACCTATGATGAATATTCCTGGACTGTTCAAACTTTCCACAAACCTGTCCTCAGTGCTTCATTAACCCTTAGACACATAAGTGGGTCAAATGTGACCCGGTGAGGTCGTTTTCTTGCAATATCTTTGTAATGAAAAGCTCTTACCATCTCATAATCCAGCTATCCATCAAAAACATGTCCTTGATATCATTCCTTTTAAATTTTTAAGGTACCTTTTATAGTCTTAAAGACATGGTATTACAACCCCAAGTTCGTTATCACTATTAACATCCTACAAGAGGTGATGCAGTGCACAAGTTTGGAAGAAAAGAGTGGAAAACTTACAACCAAATGGACGTTGACATTCTTCTGTTGCCGTTCTGTGTAATATTCTTCTTTTTCAACCATCTAAACGTTCGAAATCTGTGATAAAGTGAAAAATAAACATATTTCAAATGTGAAATCATTCCTCTGTGGACAAAAGTAGAACACAAACAAGAATACAAATGATTATCTTTAACCAAAATGACAAAAAAATAGCATAAAAATACATTGATTCTTATGCAGGTGATTTTTGACCCACTTATGGAAGAGTGTGGGGTCCAATCGCTGGTGCATCTAAGGGTTATGGACATTTCACAGAAAGTCACATAGCTTCCAAGTATAGCTGTGTGTGTGTGTGTGTGTGTGTGTGTGTGTGTGTGTGTGTGTGTGTGTGTGTGTGTGTGTGTGTGTGTGTGTGTCACAGAAAATGTATAGATGATCCACATATATGGGATCAAATAAGGGTCATTGTGATGGTCAGATTGTGCCATAAGGGAGGCTACACAAAGACAATAAAACACAAACAGGCATGAGTCTGACAAACAAAACCTCAGTTCAAAGTTGAGCGTTCCGTTTTTTCAGAAAGACAATACTTGCCGCTCCTGTTTCACTGTAATCTCACGTCCCCAGAAAAACTTTTCAGCATACATGCATGATACAGTCAAATTGATCTTTAAATGTAGAACTAGATTATATATGAAAAGGAATTTCTTGTTGACTTGATGTTTGCTAGATGTGAGCAGGGATAGATTATTAGCAAAACTGTTTAACTGAGACATTTTTTTAATTTATTTTAATACAGACTTTTGTACATGTATGTTCACATGTAAATAAAATGTATGCACAAATGGTTTTTGGTTTGTGGCTCCTTGCTAGTTTTCTGTATTTGTTGTTTATTTCAATCCAGTTTTTGGAAAGAATTTGAGGGTGTAAGCTTTGAAAGGAACCAGGAAAAAGTTCAAATGTAAGCTTATTTAAGAGGTAAGCGTTGGATCAAGTGATACTATTAAGGGCATGTAGCCTCTCCACACTGTAAAGAATGTTCATAAAGTTTATTGTTGAAAGCTGTGAAATCATTTGATACGGTTTAGAAACACTGAATCACTGGAAATAAGTCAGTCAGGAAAAAAACATGAATAAATTTAGACATTTTTTCTCTTAAAAAATACATTTTTCTTCTTTCTTGTGCAGTTTTTTGTGCATGTTTGCCTTCATTTTTCACAGTAAATGTACATATTGTTGTACTGATAACAGAAACATACCGACGCATTTATAACAAGTATAATAGTGAATTTTTGCATTTATTTCACATAAAACATAGTTTGTTTTGGTCAAATTGATGAACTTTTTTGTTAACAGCGGACATATGCTTTGGTATTGATGACTGTTACAACCATAATTTTCTGCATTGATGTCAAAAAATGTACATATTAAATGTTAAACACACTAACTGCTGTGCTGATCATGAAAAAAAATGCGATAATATTTACAATAGGTCACACAAACTTTATTTTATTGGTATTTTCATGTACATTTTCAAGTAAAACTACATTTTTTTAAAGGTTAAAAACTTTTTTTACAGTACAATATGGAATGAAGCACATTTTTAAACCACAAAATCAACAGCATCAATTCATTTCTTCACCATAAATGAAAACAGAAATGCTTTACAGTAATTTTACAGTAGCGTTCTGGCAACCACAGCAGCCAGAATTTTACCATAAAAACATGAAATGCTGCACTGCTGTTCAAAAGTTTGGAGCAACCCTGACAATTTCTCATAAACACACTTTCATTCATGTGCTAACATAACTGCACAAGGGTTTTCTAATCATCAGTGAGCCTTTCAACACCATTAGCTAACACAATGTAGCATTAGAACACAGGAGTGATGGTTGCTGGAAATGTTCCTCTGTACCTCTATGGAGATATTCCATTAAAAATCAGCTGTTTCCAGCTAGAACAGTCATTTACCACATTAACAACGTCTAGACTGGATTTATGATTCATTTAATGTCGTCTTCATTGAAATAAAACAGCTTTTCTTTCAAAAATAAGGGCATTATTAAGAGACTCCAAATTTTTGAACGGGAGTGTAGATAAATAGATATTTTTTACAGTGCAATCAAAGAGGTGTGAAGCTGCTTTTTTTAAAAAGTCAAGATCAGTCTTGGAAACCACCCAGTTTGCATATAAATCTTGCTAATAAATAATGATGGACTCCATATTCAAGCTGGCGCTCTGAAAATGTGCCCTGTACAGCGGCGCACTGAGGAAAAAGCGCAAAAATTCGGTTGTCAGAAAAGTGTTCAAAGCTACAATATGGCAGACAGGCGTAAATCTGCATCCCGCCCTCATCTGCCCCACAACCTCGCCAATCAAAAGCTGCTAAACCGCAGTCTTCCGGGTCGTTGAGTTAAAGCGCACCGGCTCCAGTGCGCGCCGCTCAGCCGAGGAGAGATGGTGCTCGGAGCGG